>NW_026781732.1:0-1319339 GCF_030144855.1 Hypanus sabinus | reverse complement strand
GGACAGACTGAACGATTCGGGCCGAGCGATCTGAGGCTCAGCCCGAAAGAAAAGTCAAAGCAGGACTTTCAAGACTGAGGAGGGGAGAGGAGGGTAACGGTGCTGGCCTCTTCCCGGAGTCACATTCCTCCCCCGTGGGAACCCCCCAGTTCTTGCTCCCCTGTTAAGAGCCGCCCTGTCCCACCCTCGGCTCCCGTCTCCCCTGAAACACTCCGCTCTCTGTCCCCTCTATCACCGCCCATCCCACCCTGGCTGGCGGCCATTTTGTGATGGTTACCATTGACAACCGCTCTCCGTGCATCATAGAATGGGGCAAACCCTTTTCCTCACCTTCCACTCACTTCCCTCCCTGTTTATTCAATCTCAACTCCTCATCCCTCCTCTCCTTCCCCTCGGTGCCCGATCTCCTGACTCTCCATTTAACCTTCTGCCGACAGCCATTGTGTGACAGTGTCAGACCCTCCTTCCCACTCCCTCACATTCACCATCTTGTCACCCTCCTTCCCATCCCATCACTCGCAAACCCCTTCCCTCCCTCCCCTCGCTCTCCTCCCCCCGCCATCTCGATGCTCTGCATCGTACGCAGGGTGGGGCTGCCATTTTGCGATGCCAGTCTTCACCTCTCCTCATCGCCCTCTTTCTCTCTCTCTGTTACCCAGTGAGACACTCCCCTACTCACCCCGTCACTCCTGACACCCTTTACCCTCTCTGGCCCCTTGCCCTTTCTCCCGTCATCCACCACATCCTGAGTGGTGAACATTTTCTGATGGGAAATTCTGCTCCCTCATCCACTCCCTTCCCTCCGTCGTTGAGTGAGTCGCTCCCCTCTCCCTCGGTTGGGACACTCAACTCTCCGTCTCATCAGCCCTGGCCGCGTCCCCGACCCCCCTCCCCGCTCCCCCTTGTCTCCGAACACGCCCCCTTTCTTGCAGTTCGTCTTATTTGTGAAGGCAATGGTCACCACCCATTGATCCTCCACTATTGAAAACGTCACTCCCCACCCTGTCCAATCAGACCACTCCCCCCCTTGTCTCCGAACACGCCCCCTTTCTTGCAGTTCGTCTTATTTGTGAAGGAAATGGTCACCACCCATTGATCTTCCACTATTGAAAACGTCACTCCCCACACTGTCCAATCAGACCACTCCCCCCGCTCCCCCTTGTCTCCGAACACGCCCCCTTTCTTGCAGTTCGTCTTATTTGTGAAGGCAATGGTCACCACCCATTGATCCTCCACTATTGAAAACGTCACTCCCCACACTGTCCAATCAGACCACTCCCCCGCTCCCCCTTGTCTCCGAACACACCCCCTTTCTTGCAGTTCGTCTTATTTGTGAAGGAAATGGTCACCACCCATTGATCCTCCACTATTGAAAACGTCACTCCCCACACTGTCCAATCAGACCACTCCCCCGCTCCCCCTTGTCTCCGAACACGCCCCCTTTCTTGCAGTTCGTCTTATTTGTGAAGGAAATGGTCACCACCCATTGATCCTCCACTATTGAAAACGTCACTCCCCACACTGTCCAATCAGACCACTCCCTCCCGTCCCATCAGTCCCGCTCCCTTCCTGTCGTTTCACTCCTCCTCACCCCGTCTCTATCTTCTCCATGTCGGCCACCAGTTTGTGACAGGGACTTCTGCCCCTTCCCTTTCCGTCCCCTTTTCAGTCAGTGACTTCGCCACGCTCACAGTTTCATCAATCCACTCCTCGTCCCGTCACTCCTCTTCCACCCAAACCCCTCACCCTCCTCACCAAAACCCACATGTATATGTGTATGTGTGAATATCTCAGATATATACATTAGATTATTCAACGACAAAATTATTGGACTTAAAACATATGTACAACGCCCAAGACAATATAAAACACAAATTAAAATACTGTTATTACAATCAATAACACACTCGATCCCGGGATTGTATCCATGGGCACCGAATATTCCTTCGCCATATATTCTGTGTGTCACAGTGGCCATTGTAACTCAGAGTCCCACTCCATCCCTGGCGGCCACATCAACCAAGGATTCGCCCATTTTTAAATCAGCGCGTCCCTCCCTCTCTTGTGCTCACATCTACCAAAACCGCCACTCCCCTCCCCAGCGGCCATTTCAAGTGAAGCGTCGGACGTCCCATCTCACCCGGAAGTTCCAGGGTCAAAAATAGGGGTCAAAAATAATGACAGTGTTGCTCGATGCACTATTTGAAACAGACTTTTCTGTTGCTCATGGTGGATTAAATCACTGATGAGTGTAACAGTTGTCATTCATTCAATAGCACAGCTAACGCTATTTAAACTAGCTGGCTGGCCGCTAAGGAGCTACTCTATTGCAGACATCCCACCTCTCCCGGGAGTTCCGGGAGTCTCCCGCAAATTGATGGTGCCTGCTTCCCTGAAATGAGTTTTTGCAGGGTGGGATTAATTGAGTGATGGAATGGTGCAGACGGTGCTTCACTGTGTGTTTGGCATTGCAAGTGTGTGTTGGGAGGGTGTGGAGGGAGATTCACTCTGTGTCTGACCCCGGGTGTGTGTGATGGGATGGTTTTGAGGGAGATTCACTGTGTCTGACCCCGGGAGGTGTGTGATGTGATGGTGTGGAGGAAGCTTCATTCTGTGTCTGACCCTGAGAGTGTATAATGGCATGCGGTGGAGGGAGCTTCACTCCGTGTGTAATGTCGGTATTCCATCCCCCATCCGTCTCGTACTCGGGGCCGCAGTGGTTTACAATATACTTTAATGATTTAGATGAAGGGATTAAAAGTAACATTAGCAAATTTGCTGATGACACAAAGCTGGGTGGCAGTGTGAATTGTCAGCAGGATGTTATGAGAATGCAGATTGGGTGAGTGGGCAAATGTATGGCAGATGCAGTTTAATATGGATAAATGCGTTATTCAATTTGGTGGCAAGAACAGGAAGGCAGATTACTATCTAAATGGAGTCAAGTTAGGAAAAGGGGAAGTACAAAGAGATCTATGTGTTCTTGTACATCAGTCCGTGAAAGCGAGCATGCAGGTACAGCAGGCAGTAAAGAAAGCTAATGGCATGCTCGCTTTTATAACAAGAGGAATTGAGTATAGGAGTAAAGAGGTCCTTCTGCAGCTGTACAGGGCCCTGGTGAGACCCCACCAGGAATATTGTGTGCAGTTTTGGTCTCCAAATTTGAGGAAGGACATTCTTGCTATTGAGCGTACGTTCACAAGGTTAATTTCCGGAATGGTGAAACTGTCATATGTTGAAAGATTGGAGTGACTGGGCTTGTATACTCTGGAATTTAGAAGAATAAGAGGGGATCTGATTGAAACAGATAAGATTATTAAGGGATTGGACACACTGGAGGCAGGAAGCATGTTCCCGCTGATGGGTGAGTCCAGAACTAGAGGCCACAGTTTAAGAATAAGGGGTAGGCCATATAGAACAGAGATGCGGAAAAACTTTTTCACCCAGAGTGTGGTGGATTTGTGGAATGCTCTACCCGGACTCTGCCAGTCCGAGCTCTCTCAGCCTGGAGCTGAGACGCTACTGTGTCAGTGAGAGGAGCTCCGACCCACTGTTGCAGTGCACAGGGTGCGGGGGGCAGCAGAAACCTCAAATAAAACTCGAGTCCGGCACCAAGACAGGAAGGTACAGCGGTTTATTGATTCCATTATGACAAATGTAAATGAAACAATGTGTGAGCTGCTGACGTGCGGGAATAAATAAGCTGCTCCCGACTCACTCACAGTCACACACAATTAACTGACCGGCGACAAGGAGTGACCGGTTGAATAATCAGTCCCGTTTCTCACCGTCACTCTGCATCGGGGAACCGATGATTATAAAATCACACTTCTGGGCCGTGTCCGGGATCGCTACAGATCCAGGGTCACTGCCGAGGGATTTGTCCATTTAACATCATTATATCGGCCAGGCTGCCGAATGCACCGTCCTCATCAAAGGGGGCAAAAGGATTCTCTCCCGGGATCATACCCCCCACCCCGGGACACCAGTGTCCCAGACTGAGCCCCGGACCCCGGGCTCTTCCTGTCCGGGTAATTCCCCGGGGAGTCACGTCGGTGTCTCGTACACGCACTTCCGGCGGAAGCTGTCCCGCCGGACAACAGGCGGAAACACGTCACTGCGGGACCGCTCCGATCGACGCACGCAGCGCGAGGCCCGAGCCGGGTCCGTTAAAACCGTTGGGAATCAGCCCCGGCGCGCGGCCGTTAAAGGTAAGGGCGGGAGTTAAAGGGGAGGGCGGGGAGTCGGCCAAATGTCCCCATCCCGCGGGCGGGGATGTTCACACATTCAGAGGTTCACAGATCCGCCATCAGTCCGGGTCTGGGTTCCAGGTAAGATAAAGGTTAAAGGAATCGGCCAAATGTCCACAGATCCACTCTCAGTCCGGGTCTGGGTTCCTGTAGAGATCTCAGTTCCTTCTCCCCGGTCTCACTGAACCGATTCCCCACCAGCCTGAAACAGGTGGGAGAATAAAGATGAAATAAACAGATCACACAACAGTGTCAGTAACAGGGGACCGGGGTTAATGTTTCAACAACTCTCACAGACAAATATCACCAGAAAACCTGCGGATCCGCTGATATTTTATCACATTGAACATTAACACAAACACTCACCAGATCCGCTCCAGACTCGGGAGGGTCAGTATGAGGCGGCGGAGAGCGGGGACAGATCCGTCTGTCAGAGAGTTTGATCTCAGGTCCAGCTCCGTCAGTGATGGTTTTGTACTGAGAGCGGAGGCGAGATCCTCGGCACCAGAATCTGTGAGACCGACACGGTTCAGCCTGGAGATGAGAGAGAGTGAGGGTGAAGGACAGAGAGAGACAGGAGACGGTACAAATCCCCAGTGTTTACCAGTAACACAATTACTGATCACATTAATGTTCAGTGTTAGACACCCAGTGACTGTAAACACAATCTCCCACAGTCTGGAGATGAGAGAGAGTGAGGGTGAAGGACACAGAGAGACGGGAGACGGTACAAATCCCCAGTGTTTATCAGTAACACAATTACTGATATTTTCTTCAGCACGACTGAGCAGGTCGGCCAGTGGGAACAGCGAGAAGAGTTTAAAAGGAAGACAGATTTACAGAGTGAGCGTCAGAGGAGCGGGAGACAGAGTAGGAAGGCTTTGACTCAACGGGGATTCGGCGATAAAGGGTCGAGGCGAGGTAGGTTATCTGTTTACAATACAGACAGAGAGTATGTGTGTGAGGCTGGTTTTCTGTGCTCGGTGTCAGATGTGGGAGATCCTGGAGACTCCCAGCCTCCTGGACGGCAACATCTGCACCCGGTGTGTCGAGCTGCAGCTCCTTAGGGACCGAGTTAGGGAACTGGAGATGCAGCTCGATGACCTTCGTCTGGTCAGGGAGAGCGAGGAGGTGATAGAGAGGAGTTACAGGCAGGTGGTCACACCGGGGCCACGGGAGACCGAGGAACTGGGTCACAGTCAGGAGAGGGAAGGGCAAGAAGCAGGTACTAGTGAATACCCCAGTGGCTGTTCCCATTGACAATAAGTACTCCGGTTCGAGTACTGCTGGAGAGGGAGCAACAACAGCTGCACCTCTGGCACAGTCTGGCCCTGTGGCTCAGGAGGGTTGGGAAAGGAAGAGGATGGCAGCAGAGATAGGGGACTATAGTTAGGGGGTCAGACAGACGATTCTGTGGACACAGTAAAGCAACTCGGATGGTAGTTTGCCTACCAGTTTCCAGGGCCAGGATGTTCCTGATCACGTCCAAGATATCCTGCAGTGGGAGGGAGAACAACTGGAGGTCGTGGTACATATTGGTGCCAATAACAGAGGTAGGAAAAGGGAAGAGGTCCTGAAAGCAAAGTACAGGGTGTTCGGAAGTAATTTGAGAAGCAGGACCTCAAAGGTAGTGATCTCGGAATTACTGTCTGTCCCACGTGACAGTGAGAATAAGATTCGGATGAGGTGGAGGATAAACGCGTGACTGGGGAATTGGAGCAGGAGGCAGGGATTCAGATTTGGAGACAGTGTGAAAGGGAGGATACACAGGTGATAGAGAAGGGAGGCACTCAGTCCGATGGTTTGAGATGTGTCTATTTTAATGCAAGGAGTATGATGAATAAAATAAATGATTGTCTGTGTCTGAGTGAGTCTCTGTGGGTGGAAGTTAGGAACAGGAAGGGGTCAATAACTCTACTGGGTGTATTGTATAGACCACCCAACAGTAACACGGACATCGAGGAGCAGATAGGGAGACCGATTCTGGAAAGGAGTAACAATAACAGGGTTGTTGAAGTGGGAGATTTTAATTTCCCAACTATTGATTAGCATCTCCCTAGAGTGAGGGGTGTCGATGGGGTGGAGTTTGTGATGTGTGTTCAGGAAGGTTTCTTGAAGCAATATGTACATAAGCCTACAAGAGGAGAGGCTGTACTTGATCGGGTTTTGGGAAACGAACCTGGTCAGGTGTCAGATTTCTCAGTGGGACAGCATTTTGGAGATAGTGATCGCAATTCTATCTCTTTTACCATAGCATCTTGGAGGAAGGGGGATGGGGAAGACAGATCCCACAGCAGGAAGGGGATGGGGAAGAGAGATCCCACAGGAGGAAGGGGATCGGGAAGAGAGATCCCACAGCAGGAAGGGGGATGGGGAAGAGAGATACCACAGCAGGAAGGGGGACGGGGAGAAGAGACCCCACAGGAGGAAGGGGGACGGGGAGGAGAGATCCCACAGGAGGAAGGAGGAAGGGGACGAGATCCCACAGGAGGAAGGGGGAAGGGGACGAGAGACCCCACAGGCAGAAGGGGGTCGGGGAGGAGAGACCTCACAGGAGGAAGGGGGACGGGGAGGAGAGACCCCAAAGGAGGAAGGGGGATGGGGAGGAGAGACCCCACAGGAGGAAGGGGGACGGGGCCGAGAGACCCCACAGGAGGAAGGGGGAAGGGGCCAAGAGACCCCACAGGCGGAAGGGGGTCGGGGAGGAGAGACCCCACAGGAGGAAGGGGGACGGACAGGAGAGACCCCACAGGAGGAAGGGGGACGGGGAGGAGAGACCCCACAGGAGGAAGGGGGACGGGGAGGAGAGACCCCACAGGCGGAAGGGGGACGGGGACGAGATCCCACAGGAGGAAGGGGGACGGGGAGGAGATCCCACAGGAGGAAGGGGGACGGGGAGGGGAGATCCCACAGCAGGAAGGGGAGATCCCTCAGGAGGAACGGGGACGGGGAGGAGAGATCCCTCAGAAGGAAGGGGGACGGGGAGGAGAGATCCCACAGAAGGAAGGGGAACGGGGAGGGGAGATCCCACAGGAGTAATGGGGACGGGGAGGGGAGATCCCACAGGAGGAAGGGGGAGGGGGAAGGGAGATCCCACAGGAGGAAGGGGGACGGGGAGGAGAGATCCCACAGGATGAGGGGTGACGGGGAGGAGAGATCCCACAGGAGGAAGAGGGATGGGGAGTGGAGATCCCACAGGAGGAAGGGGGATGGGGAAGAGAGATCCCACAGGAGGAAGGGGGATGTGGAAGAAATATCCCACAGGAGGAAGGGGGATGTGGAAGAAAGATCCCACAGGAGGAAGGGGGATGTGGAAGAAAGATCCCACAGGTAGAAGAGGAATGGGTAGCAATCTCCGAGGAGGAGGATGTGAAATGTGGAAACCATAGACAGGGTGCAGAGGAGATTTACAAGGATGTTGCCTGGATTGGTGAACATGCCTTATGAGAACAGGTTGAGTGAACTCGGCCTTTTCTCTTGGAGTGACGGAGTATGAGAGGTGATTTGATAGAGGTGTACAAGATAATGAGAGGCATTGATCATGTAGGTTGTCAGAGTCTTCTCCCCAGGGTTGAAATGGCTAGCATGAGAGGGCATAGTTTTAAGAATGGGCTGCTGGAGGCGAAAACTTTAAACTCCAGGATGGTTACATGGAGCTTAGAAATATAGAGCACTATGGGTAAAACCGAGGTAATTCTAAGGTAGAAACATGTTCAGCACAGCTTTCTGGGCCGAAGGGCCTGTATTGTCCTGTATGTTTTCTATGTGTCTACTGATCACATTCATTCTCAGTGTCAGACACCCAGTGACTGTAAACACAATCTCCCACAGTCTGGTACTTACCACAGTGTCTGTATTTTACACTCCGGGTTCCTTAGAGCCGCAGACACCAGTTTCACTCCTGAATCTCCCAGTTCATTATGCCCAAGTCTAAACACAAACAGACAGATTGATAAACAAAGTGATTCAAACCGTGGGTCTGGGGGAATTTCTCTCACTCGGATATTTCAGGAAACATTAAACTGTCCAGTAAATCACTGATCGGAGTTCCCATCACTGTCAATGTCCCTCACTGCCCAGCTCCAGTGTATTTACCCAATGTCGGTAATTTCGTCTGTCGGTGTGACCCTCTAAACCCCACATATACTGTCCCATTCCCCAATGGAGAGAAAAGTGTTTCTGACCGAAATGCAGAAATGTCAATGGGACACAGCGAAATAGACCCACCTAAGCTAAAGCGATGCGGAAGAGAGATCCCACAGGAGGTAGGGGGTTGGGGAAGAGATCCCACAGGAGGAAGGGGGATGGGACAGAGAGATACCACCAGAGGAAGGGGGATGGGGATGAGAGATCCCACAGGATGAAAGTGGATGGGGGAGAGAAATCCCACAGAAGGAAGGGGAATGGGGAAGAGAGATCCCATAGGATGATGGGGCATGGGGAAGAGAGATGAGACAGGAGGAAGTGGGTGGGGAAGTGAGATCAAACAGGAGGTTGGGGGATGAGTAGGAGAGATCCCATAGGAGGAAAGGGGATGCTGAGAAGAGATCCAACAGTTGAAAGGATGGGGGAGTGGGAACAGAGAGCCCAGAGGATGAAAGGGGGATGGGAAAGCGAGATCTCACAGGAGGATTGCTACCCGTGCCACGTGCCAGTGAGGCTAGAAATAGGAAGATAATGCAGCTAAATACGTGGCTGAGGGGCTGTTGCATGAGGGAGGTGTTCATATTTCTGGACAATTGGGATTTCTTCCAGGGGAGGTGGGACCAGTTCGAATTGGACAGTTTGCACCTGAACTAGAGGGGACTAACATCCTTGTCGGTAGGTTAGCAAGTTCTGCTCCGGGGGTTTTAAACAAGGTTGCAGGGGGAGGGGAACCAGAGTGTTAGAGCAGATAGTGAGGTGGTGGAGGATAAGGGTCATGCGAGGACTGCTTGTATAGACAGATATCAATGGTTTGTATGTGATGGAAATGTTCTCAGGTGCATCTATTTCAATGCAAGGAGTATTGCAGGTAAGGCAGATGAGTTTAGATCGTGGATTGGCACGATGATATCGACATTATTGCTATTAGTAAGACTTGGTTTGCAGGAGGGGCAGGACTGGCAGCTTCATGTTCCGTGTTTCCATTGTTTCAGATGTTTCAGGGATGAAAGGGGAAGGAGTGGCATTACCAGTCAGGGAGAATATCACAGCTGTGCGTAGACGGGACAGCCCAGAGGGTTCGTCTACAGAGGCCATATGGGTGGAGCTGAGGAACGGGAAAGGTGTGACCACTCTAATAGGGTTGTATTATAGACCGCCCAGTAGTCAGAGAGAATTCGAGGAGCAAATCTGTAGAGAGGTAGCACACCAAATTAAGAAACAGAAAGTCATAATCGTAGGGGATTTTAAATTTCCACATATTGACGGGGACTCCCATTCTGAGAAAGGGTTAGATGGCGTGGAGTTTGTCAAATGTGTCAGGAAAGTTTTCTAAATCAATATATTGAGGTATCAACGAGAGAGGGTGCAGTACCTGATCTCCTATTAAGTAACCAGACAGGTCAGGTGACAGAAGTATGTGTAGGTGAACATTTTGGGTCCAATGACCATAATGTCATTAGTTTCAAGATAATTATGGATAAGGATAGGACTGGTCCGCCAATTAAGATTCTGAATTGGAGAAGGGCCAATTTTGTGGAAATGAGAGAGGATCTGGGAAGAGTGGATTGGGATAAGTTGTTTTCTGGCAAGGATGTGTTCAGTAAGTGGAACGCCTTCAAGGGTGAAATTTTGAGAGTGCAGAGTTTGCATGTTCCTGCCAGGATTAAAGGCAAAGTTAACAGGCAGAGGGAACCTTGGTTTTCAAGGGATATTGGCGATCTGCTTAAGTAGGTGTTTAGCAGCTATAGGAAACAAGGAACAAATGAGGTACTTGAAGAGTATAGAAAATGTAAGCAAATACTAAAGAAGGAAATCAGGAAGGCAAAAAGAAGACATGAGGTTGCTTTGGCAGATAATGTGAAGGTAAACCTGAAGGGTTTCTACAAGTATATTAAGAGTAAAAGGATAGTAAAGGACAAAATTGGTCCCCTAGAAGATCAGAGTGGTCGTCTCTGTGTGGAGCCTCACGAGATGGGGGAGATCTTAAACAGTTTTTTTTGCGACAGTGTTTACTCAGGAAACTGGCATAGCGGATATGGAATTAAGGGAAACAAACAGTAGTGTCATGGAACATATAGAGATTAAAGAGGAGAAGCTGCTTGCTGCCTTACAGTGAATAAAGGTAGATTAATCCCCCGGGCCTGACATGATATTTTCTCGGACCTTGAGAGAGACTTGTGTAGAAATTGCAGGGGCCTTGGCAGAAATATTTAAAATGTCCTCAGCCAGGGGTGCGGGGCCGGAGGATTGGAGGGTAGCTCATGTTGTTCCGTTGTTTGCAAAAGGCTCCAAAAGTTCACCAGGTAATTACAGACCAGTGAGCCTGACATCAGTAGTAGGTAAATTATCGGAAGGTGTTCTGAGTGATCGGATATACAAGGATTTGGACAGCCAAGGGCTGATTAAAGATAGTCAGCATGACTTTGTATGTGGTAGATCATGTTTAATGAATCCTGTAGTGTTTTTCAAGGAGGTTACCAAGAATGCATATGAAAGAAAGGCTGTGGATGTTGTCTACATTGACCTTTGTAAGGCCGTTGACAAGGTCCCACATAAGAGGTTAGTTCTAAACATCCAGTCACTAGGTATCCATGGAGAGGTTGTAAACCGGATTCGAATTGGCTGAGTGGGAGAAGACAGAGAGTGGTAGTGGATGATTGCTTCTCAGACTGGTGGCCTGTGACTAGTGGTGTGCCCCAGGGATCTGTGCTGGGACCATTGCTGTTTGTTGTCTGTATCAATGATCTAGATGATAATGTGATAAATTGGATCAGCAGGTTTGCGAATGACACTAAGATAGAGGCGTTGTGGACAGCGAGGAAGGTTTTCAAAGCTTGCAGAGGGATCTGACCCAACTGGAAGAATAGGCCAGAAAATGGCAGATGGAATTTAATGCAGACAAGTGTGAGGTGTTCCATTTTGGAAGGACAAATCAAGGTATGACATACACGATAAACAGTAGGGCACTGAAGAGTGCGGAGGAATAGAGGGAGCTGGGGGTTCTGATACATAATTCCCTGAAAGTGGCGTCACAGGTAGACAGGGTTGTAAAGAAGGCTTTTGGCATCCTGGCATTCATAAATCAAAGTACTGAGTATGGGAGTTGGAATATTATGGTGAGGTTGTATAAGACATTGGTGAGGCAAAATTTGGAGTATTGTGTGCAGTTCTGATCACCTAACTATAGGAAGGATATCAGTAAGTTCGAAAAAGTGCAGAGAAGATTTACTAGGATGTTGCCGGGTCTTCAGGAGTTGAGTTACAGGGAAAGATTGAACAGGTTACGACTTTATTCCTTGGAGTGCAGAAGAATGAGGGGAGATTTGATAGAGGTTTACAAAATTATGAGGGTACAGACAGGGTAAATGCGAATAGGCTCTTTCCACATAGATTAGGAGAGATAAATATGAGAAGACATGGCTTCAGCGTGAAAGGGGAAAGGTTTAGGGGGAGCATTAGGAGGAACTTCTTCACTCAGAGGGTGGTGAGAGTGTGGAACGAGCTGCCATCTGATGTGTAAAATGTGGACTCAAGCTTTAAGAATAAATTGGATAGATACATGGATGGGAGAGGACTGGAGGGTTATGGACTGGGTGCAGGTCAATGGGACTAGCGGAATAAGGTTTTGGTACAGACTCGAAGGACTGAATGGCTTGTTTTCTGTGCTGTAGTGTTCTATGATTTTATGATTCTATGGGGAGGAGAGTTCCCACAAGCAAAAGGGGAATGGGGATGGGGAAGCGAGATGCCACAGGAGGAAGGGAAATGGGGAAGAGAGATCCCACAGGAGGAAGGGGATGGGGAAGAGAAATCTCACAGGAGGAAGGGGGATAGGGAAGAGAAATCCATAGAAGGAAGGGGGATGGGGAAGAGAGATCCCACAGGAGGAAGAGGGATGGGGAGGAGAGATCCCACCAAAGGAAGGGGGATAGGGAAGAGAGATCTCACAGGACGGGTGGTGGGGTGTGTGGACAAGACATCCCACAGGAGGATGAGGAAAGAGTAATAGAGAGTCCACGGGAGTAATGGGGATGGGGGCGAGATTCCAAAGAATGGAAGGGAGATTGGGATGAGAAGTCCCACAGGAGGATTCCAAGGGTAAACGATAATCCTACAAGACGAGAGGACACAGAAATTTTTTGTATGTGTGTGTTGGGTCTGAACAGAGACCCAGAGTAGATGCGCCCTCGCTCTTTGCGTATCTGGAAGTGAGCAAAGTCACACACGGGGAAGGGCAGTGGGAGGACAATCTCACAATGGTATTTCTTTCCTTCTCACTGGGACAGTCTGCTGACGGTCTCTTGTCCCTCACCGGGAAGGGGGTGTGAATCTCTGACCCACCTGCTGCAGTCAGTGTCCGTCTGGGTGTCAGTAACAGTGAGAAGGAACATTGTCAATGGACGTGTAACAGGCAGCGAGAAACACGGCCATTCCTGAGATTTACTACCATTAAACCAATGGTCATTGTTAACTGATCTGATGAAGTCTCCAATATCCCTTCACAAGGAACCACAGAACCCTCCCGTCCTTGGGGAATTACTGACTGATCCCCTGGGCATTTGTCACAATTCTTCACAATCTGATTTACTACAAATTTACTAAAATTCCTTTACATTGAAACAACACAATGGAACAGTTTCACAGATCAGAGTGAGAGATAAATCAAGTTACCTCAACTCCTGGCACTTGTGCAGCCCGGGTCCCAGCCGCTGGATTCCTTCACACTGAATGTGGCAGTTCTCCAGGTCGAGCTGTTTTATTGTATCACAGAGTCCGATGACATGAGACAGGACTGCGCAGTCAATCGGGGTCAGTGTCATTCCAGTGAGTGAAAACCTTTCCACAGATCCCAGTGCAGCCTGAGCCAGTCGACGATTCTGAGACTCAAACAGGTAGTGCAATGTGTTCAGGAGGCTCCTTTTACCAGCTTCACTCTCTGTGTTTCCACTCCGGCGTTTAACCTCCTCCTTCACCCAGTCAATCACCCGGCAGGTTGTTTCATTGGGAAATGGACCCAGAAACTCCTCCAGGCCCCGAGCTGTCATTGGGTTGGAGAGACCAGCAACAAAACGGAGAAATACCTCAAATCGCCTATCCCTCACGCAATGGGCTTCAGTGAGGAGTTTCGTAATATCTCTGCCATCTGGATTCAGGAATTGTGCGACTGCAGCTACAAACTCTTGGATGGTCAGGTGTGGGAATGTGTACACCACGCTCCGGGCAGAATCCTCTCTATCCAAAAGCTCCATCAGGAACCCGGACAGGAACTGGGAAGGCTGCAGATTGTACTTGATCAAATCTCCATCTGTAAACACAATCTTCCTCTCGGACACTCCTCTGAAGGCCATCTGACCAACCCTGAGTAACACATCACGGGGGTTCTCAATCTCACGGCCGTGGTTTTTCAGGATGTTGTAAATATAGTAGGAGTACAGTTGGGTGATGGTCTTGGGAACTCGCTGCGGGTCCCTGACTCTTTGTGTGAAGAAGGGGCCCAGTGTCAGAGCGAGGATCCAGCAGTAGGAGGGGTTGTAGCTCATGGTGTACAGGATCTCGTTCTCCTTCACGTGTTTGAAAACAGCTGCCGCCACCGTCTGATCTTCAAAATGTCTGATGAAATATTCCTTCCGTTCCTCACCTGAAAATCCCAGGATTTCAGCTTCGGTACCGATCTCAGCCTTTTCCAATAAATGTAACGCAGTGGGACGGGTGGTCACCAGCACTGAACACCCTGGGAGCAGCTTGTGCTGGATTAAACTGTACACAATGTCAGACACCTTGCACTTGTATTCAGGATCTATGCATGTGTACCGAGTTTCCGTGTCTCTCCGACTGTCAGAAAAATTAATTTGGTCATTGAATTCATCCAAACCATCAAATATAAACAGCGATCCCTCTGGGTTCTTCCAGACCTCTCTCAGGATATTCCCAAAGTAAGGATACTGATCCAGAATCAGTTCCTTCAGGTTTATTCTACAGTTAATGGTGTTTAAATCCCGGAATTTGAAACTGAATACAAACTGGAACTGTTGGTATATTTTCCCCGTGGCCCAGTCGTAAACAATCTTTTGTACCATTGTTGTTTTCCCAATCCCTGGGACTCCGGCCACTGCTGAACTCCCAGATTTGGAGTTAGTTTGGGAAAAGCTGCTCTGGAACAACTGATCCATCTGAAGTTTCTCCAGCTCTCCGCAGAGATGTTTTTCTCTCCACTCCTCGTGGTCTCTGCCTCTTGCCAGTAGCTCATGTTCCACCAGTCTCCGATCTCGAACAGTAGAAATGACCGTGAGCTCAGCGTATCGATCAACCAGCTGGAAAACCTTCACCTTCTCCCTCATCAGGATCGTGTTCACTCTCAGTGTTTCAGTTTGTGCCCGCAGAGTCTCCTTGTGTTTCTGTTGAGCATCTTCCATGGGAACAGATAGTGGACAAACAGTTAGATGCCTCAGCTCAGAACTCAGTATTTAAGCACACAAGAGTTAGCTCAGAGCTGTTGCATTAATTGGATTTGTCAATGGTTGTTCGTACAGTAAAGTAAATTTGATTAACAGACCTCTGACAGGACAGAGAGGCCTGTTCCAGATAAACACCAGATCATCACATTTCCACATTAACTGTGCTGTGAAGATGAGTATTTTGCTGGCAGTTTACTGACCCCCAACTGTCCCGTACTGGACAACATCTCACTACTGCCACAGATATTATTGCTCCTGAGGAAGTATCTTTTAATCCCTTGTGTTGATGTGGCGTATGGAGATAGAGAAGAAGGTGGTGGGCATTCTGTCAATGGAACAGGTCGGGGAATCACAGCTCACGCTCCCCTCCCACCATCACTGAATCAAAATACAAAGCAGCAGATTTGCTGATCAGAACATGAACTGTGGGTGGGTGGGTGGGGTGCGTGGGATCTCAAACTGTGTTCGAAACCTGTCGGGGTGTGTGGGGTTATGCACTGTGTCCGGCCTCTGCCAGGGATGTATGGGGAGAGCACAGTGTGTCAGGACCCTGTCAGGTATGTGGGGTCTCACAGTGTGTCAGGAACCTGTCAGGGATGTGTGGGGTCTCACAGTGTGTCAGTATCCTGTCAGGTGTGTGGCGTCTCACAGTGTGTCAGGACCCTGTCAGGTGTGTGGGGTCTCACAGTGTGTCAGGACACTGTCAAGTGTGTGTGGGGTCTCACAGTGTGTCAGGACCCTGTCAGGGGTGTGTGGGGTCTCACAGCGTGTCAGGACCCTGTCAGTGGTGTGTGGGGTCTCACAGTGGTTCAGGACGCTGTCAGGGGTGTGTGGGGTCTCACAGTGTGTCAGGACCCTGTCAGGTGTGTGGGGTCTCACAGTGTGTCAGGACACTGTCAGTGGTGTGTGGGGTCTCACAGTGTGTCAGGACCCTGTCAGGTGTGTGGGGTCTCACAGTGTGTCAGGAACCTGTCAGGGAAGTGTGGGGTCTCACAGTGTGTCAGTATCCTGTCAGGTGTGTGGCGTCTCACAGTGTGTCAGGACCCTGTCAGGTGTGTGGCGTCTCACAGTGTGTCAGTATCCTGTCAGGTGTGTGTGGGGTCTCACAGTGTGTCAGTATCCTGTCAGGGGCATATGGGGTCCCACAGTGTATCAGGACACTGTCAAGGGCGTGTGGGGTCGTAAAGGTTGTCAGCGCCCTAACCGGCATGTGTGGTGTTTCACGGTGTGTCAGGACCCTATCAGAAATATGTGGAGTCTCGTAGTGTGTCAACCTGTTTAGGGGTGTGAGGGGTCTCAGCATGTCAGTATCCGGTTAGGAGTGTGGGGTCTCACATCCTGTCAGGACAGTGCCAGCGGTGTGTGGGGTCTCAGTGTTTCAGGACCCTGTCAGGCATGTGTGGTGTCTCACAGTTTGTCAGGATCCTGCCAGGAGTGTGGGGTCTCAGGGTTTGTCAATTGATAATAGGCAATAGGTGCAGGTGCAGGCAATTCAGCCTTTTGAGGCAGCACCGCCATTCAATGTGATCATGGCTGATCAGCCACAATCAGTACCCCGTTCCTGCCTTCTCCCCATATCCCTTGACTCCGCAATCTTTAAGAGCTCTATCTAACTCTTTCTTGAAAGCATCCAGAGAATTGGTCTCCACTGCCTTCTGAAGCAGAGCATTCCATAGATCCACAACTCTCTGGGTGAAATTTTTTCCTGAATTCCGTTCTAAATGACCTACCCCTTATTGTTAGCTGTGGCCTCTTGTTCTGGACTCCCCCAACATCAGGACCATGATTCCTGCCTCTAGTGTGTACAATCGCTTAAAAATCTTATATATTTCAATCAGATCCCCTCGCATCCTTCTAAATTCCAGAGAATCAGGACCCTATCTGGAGTGTGTGGCATCTCATGGTGTATCACGAACCTGTCAGCGGAGTGTCGCGTCTGACAGTGTGTCAAGACCCTGTCAGGGATGTGTGGGGTCTCACAGTGTGTCAGGTTCCTGTCAGGGGTGTCTGGGGTCTCACAGTGTGTCAGGATCCTGTCAGGGGTGTGTGGGGTCTCACAGTGTGCCAGGACCCTGTCAGGGGTGTGTGGGGTCTCACAGTGTGTCAGGACCCTGTCAGGGATGTGTGGGGTCTCACAGAGTGTCAGGATCCTGTCAGGGGTGTGTGGGGTCTCACAGTGTGTCAGGACCCTGTCAGGAGTGTGTGGGGTCTCACAGTGTGTCAGGACCCTGTCAGGGGGGTGTGGGGTCTCACAGTGTGTCAGGACCCTGTCAGGGGTCTGTGGGGTCTCACAGTGTGTCAGGACCCTGTCATGGGTGTGTGGGATCTCTCACTGTGTCAGGACCCTGTCAGGGGTGTGTGGGGTCTCACAGTATGTCAGGACCCTGTCATGGGTGTGTGGGATCTCTCACTGTGTCAGGACCCTGTCAGGTGTGTGTGGGATCTCACAGTGTGTCAGGACCCTGTCAGGTGTGTGTGGGATCTCACAGTGTGTCAGGACCCTGTCAGGTGTGTGTGGGATCTCACAGTGTGTCCGGACCCTGGTAGGCGTAGGTGGCTTCCCACTGTGTGTCAGGAACCTGAAATGAGTTTGTGGGGCATCACGGTGTGTCAGGCCCCTGTGAGGGGTGTGTGGGGTCTCGGACTGAGTCAGGACGCTGTCAGGTGTGTGGGGTCTCAGAATGTGACTGTATCTTGTCAGGTGTGTCTGGGGTTTCACAGTGTATCAGGACCCTTCAGAATTATCTGTCTCACAGTGTATCAGGACCCTTCAGAGTTATCTGCTGTCTCACAGTGTGTCAGGACACTGTCAGGGGTGTGTGGGGTCTCACAGTGTGTCCAGACCCTGTCAGGGGTGTGTGGGGTCTCACAGTGTGTCAGGATCCTGTCAGGGGTGTGTGGGGTCTCACAGTGTGTCAGGACCCTGTCAGGGGTGTGTGGGGTCTCACAGAGTGTCAGTATCCTGTCAGGGGTGTGTGGGGTCTCACAGTGTTTCAGGACCCTGTCAGGGGTGTGTGGGGTCTCACAGTGTGTCAGGACCCTGTCAGGGGTGTGTGGGGTCTCACAGTATGTCAGGACACTGTCAGGGGTGTGTGGGGTCTCACAGTGTGTCAGGACCCTGTCATGGGTGTGTGGGATCTCTCACTGTGTCAGGACCCTGTCAGGGGTGTGTGGGGTCTCACAGTATGTCAGGACCCTGTCATGGGTGTGTGGGATCTCTCACTGTGTCAGGACCCTGTCAGGTGTGTGTGGGATCTCACAGTGTGTCAGGACCCTGTCAGGTGTGTGTGGGATCTCACAGTGTGTCAGGACCATGTCAGGTGTGTGTGGGATCTCACAGTGTGTCCGGACCCTGGTAGGCGTAGGTGGCTTCCCACTGTGTGTCAGGAACCTGAAATGAGTTTGTGGGGCATCACGGTGTGTCAGGCCCCTGTGAGGGGTGTGTGGGGTCTCGGACTGAGTCAGGACGCTGTCAGGTGTGTGGGGTCTCAGAATGTGACTGTATCTTGTCAGGTGTGTCTGGGGTTTCACAGTGTATCAGGACCCTTCAGAATTATCTGTCTCACAGTGTATCAGGACCCTTCAGAGATATCTGCTGTCTCACAGTGTGTCAGGACACTGTCAGGATTGTGTGGGGTCTTACAGTGTGTCCAGACCCTGTCAGGGGTGTGTGAGGTCTCACAGTGTGTCAGGAACCTGCTAGAGGTGTGTGGGGTCTCCCAGTGTGTCAGGACCATGCCAGGGAATGCGGGGGTCTCACAGTGTGTCAGGACCCTGTCAGTGACGTGTGGGATCTCACAGTGTGTCAGGACCCTGTCAGCGTTGGGTGGCATCTCACTGTGTGTCAGGACCATGTTAGGGGACTGCGGCATCTTACAGTGTATCGTAAACCTGCCACGGGTGTGTGGTATCTAGGAGACCCTGTGAGGACCATGTGGTCACACAATGTGTCAGGACCCTGTCAGGGGTGTGTGTGGTGTCACAACGTGTCAGGACCCTGCCAGGGGTGTGTGGGGTCTCACAGTGTGTCAGGACCCTGTCAGGAGTGTCTGGGATCCCACAGTGTGTCAGGACCCTGTCAGGGGTGTGTGGGGTCTCACAGTGTATCAGGACCCTGCCAGGGGTGTGTGGGGTCTCACAGTATGTCAGGACACGGCCAGGGGTGTGTGGCGTCTCACAGTGTGTCAGGAACCTAAAATGAGTTTGTGGGGCATCACAGTGTGTCAGGACCCTGTCAGGGGTGTGTGGGGTCTCACAGTCGGTCGGGACCCTGTCAGGGGTGTGTGGGGTCTCACAGTGTGTCAGGACCCTGTCAGGAGTGTGTGGGGTCTCACAGTCGGTCGGGACCCTGTCAGGGGTGTGTGGGGTCTCACAGTGTGTCAGGACCCTGTCAGGAGTGTCTGGGATTCCACAGTGTGTCAGGACCCTGTCAGGGGTGTGTGGGGTCTCACAGTGTATCAGGACCCTGCCAGGGGTGTGTGGGGTCTCACAGTGTGTCAGGACCCTGTCAGGGGTGTGTGGGGTCTCACAGTGGGTCGCGACCCTGTCAGGGGTGTGTGGGGTCTCACTGTATGTCAGGACACGGCCAGGGGTGTGTAGCGTCTCACAGTGTGTCAGGAACCTAAAATGAGTTTGTGGGGCATCACAGTGTGTCAGGACCCTGTCAGGGGTGTGTGGGGTCTCACAGTCGGTCGGGACCCTGTCAGGGGTGTGTGGGGTCTCACAGTCGGTCGGGACCCTATCAGGAATGTGTGGGGTCTCACAGTGTGCCAGTACCATGGCAGGCGTGTGTGGCTTCTCACTGTGTGTCAGGACCCTGTCAGAGACTTGTGGGATCTCACAGTGTGTCAGGACCCTGCTAGGGGTGTGTGGGGTCTCAGAGAGTGACAGGACTCTGTCAGGGGTGTGTGGAGTCTCACAGTGTGTCAGGACACTGCCAGGTTTTTATGGAATCTCACAGTGTGTCAGGACACTGCCAGGTGTTTGTGGGATTTCACAGTGCGTCCAGACCATGGCAGGTGTGTGTGGCTTCTCAGTGTGTGTCAGGAACCTAAAATGAGATTGTGGGGAATCACAGTGTGTCAGGACCCTGTCAGAGACGTGTGGGATCTCACAGTGTGTCAGTCTCCTGACATGGGTGTGTGGGTCTCACAGTGTGTCAGTCTCCTGACATGGGTGTGTGGGATCTCACAGTGTGTCAGGAACCTGTCAGGGATGTGTGAGGTCTCAATGTGTCAGGACCCTGTCAGGGATGTGTGAGGTCTCAGAGAGTGTCAGGAACCTGCTAGGGGTGTGTGGGGTCTCCCAGTGTGTCAGGACCATGCCAGGGAATGCGGGGGTCTCACAGTGTGTCAGGACCCTGTCAGAGACGTGTGGGATCTCACAGTGTGTCAGGCTCCTGACATGGGTGTGTGGGATCTCACAGTGTGTCAGGAACCTGTCAGGGATGTGTGAGGTCTCAATGTGTCAGGACCCTGTCAGGGATGTGTGGGGTCTCACAGTGTGTCAGGTTCCTGTCAGGGGTGTGTGGGGTCTCACAGTGTGTCAGGATCCTGTCAGGGGTGTGTGGGGTCTCACAGTGTGTCAGGACCCTGTCAGGGGTGTGTGGGGTCTCACAGTGTGTCAGGACCCTGTCAGGGGTGTGTGGGCTCTCACAGTGTGTCAGGATCCTGTCAGGGGTGTGTGGGGTCTCACAGTGTGTCAGGACCCTGTCAGGGGTGTGTGGGGTCTCACAGTGTGTCAGGACCCTGTCGGGGGTCTGTGGGGTCTCACAGTATGTCAGGACACTGTCAGGAGTGTGTGGGGTCACACAGTGTGTCAGGACCCTGTCATGGGTGTGTGGGATCTCTCACTGTGTCAGGACCCTGTCAGGGGTGTGTGGGGTCTCACATTGTGTCAGGACCCTGTCAGGTGTGTGTGGGATCTCACAGTGTGTCCGGACCCTGGTAGGTGTATGTGTCTTCTCACTGTGTGTCCGGAACCTAAAATGAGTTTGTGGGGCATCACAGTGTGTCAGGCCCCTGTGAGGGGTGTGTGGGGTCTCGGACTGAGTCAGGACGCTGTCAGGTGTGTGGGGTCTCAGAATGTGACTGTATCTTGTCAGGTGTGTCTGGGGTTTCACAGTGTATCAGGACCCTTCAGAATTATCTGTCTCACAGTGTATCAGGACCCTTCAGAGTTATCTGCTGTCTCACAGTGTGTCAGGACACTGTCAGGATTGTGTGGGGTCTTACAGTGTGTCCAGACCCTGTCAGGGGTGTGTGAGGTCTCACAGTGTGTCAGGAACCTGCTAGAGGTGTGTGGGGACTCCCAGTGTGTCAGGACCATGCCAGGGAATGCGGGGGTCTCACAGTGTGTCAGGACCCTGTCAGTGACGTGTGGGATCTCACAGTGTGTCAGGACCCTGTCAGGGGTGTGTGGGGTCTCACAGTGTGTCAGGACCCTGTCAGCGTTGTGTGGCATCTCACTGTGTGTCAGGACCCTGTTAGGGGACTGCGGCATCTTACAGTGTATCGAAAACCTGCCACGGGTGTGTGGCATCTCTAAGACCCTGTGAGGGCCATGTGGTCTCACAATGTGACAGGACCCTGACAGGCGTGTGTGGGGTCTCACAGAGCGTCAGGACCCTGTCAGGGGTGTGTGTGGTGTCCCAACGTATCTGGACCCTGTCAGGGCTGTCTGGGATCCCACAGTGTGTCAGGACCCTGTCAGGAGTGTGTGGGGTCTCACAGTGTGTCAGGACCCTGTCAGGGGTGTGTTGGGTCTCACAGTGTATCAGGACCCTGCCAGGGGTGTGTGGGGTCTCACTGTATGTCAGGACACGGCCAGGGGTGTGTGGCGTCTCACAGTGTGTCAGGAACCTAAAATGAGTTTGTGGGGCATCACAGTGTGTCAGGACCCTGTCAGGGGTGTGTGGGGTCTCACAGTCGGTCGGGACCCTGTCAGGGGTGTGTGGGGTCTCACAGTGTGTCAGGACCTTGTCAGGAGTGTGTGGGGTCTCACAGTCGGTCGGGACCCTGTCAGGGGTGTGTGGGGTCTCACAGTGTGTCAGGACACTGCCAGGTTTTTATGGAATCTCACAGTGTGTCAGGACACTGCCAGGTGTGTGTGGGATTTCACAGTGCGTCCAGACCATGGCAGGTGTGTGTGGCTTCTCAGTGTGTGTCAGGAACCTAAAATGAGATTGTGGGATCTCACAGTGTGTCAGTCTCCTGACATGGGTGTGTGGGTCTCACAGTGTGTCAGTCTCCTGACATGGGTGTGTGGGATCTCACAGTGTGTCAGGAACCTGTCAGGGATGTGTGAGGTCTCAATGTGTCAGGACCCTGTCAGGGATGTGTGGGGTCTCACAGTGTGTCAGGACCATGCCAGGGAATGCGGGGGTCTCACAGTGTGTCAGTCTCCTGACAAGGGTGTGTGCAGTCTCACAGTGTGTCAGTCTCCTGACATGGGTGTGTGGAATCTCACAGTGTGTTAGGAACCTGTCAGGGATGTGTGAGGTCTCAGAGAGTGTCAGGAACCTGCTAGGGGTGTGTGGGGTCTCCCAGTGTGTCAGGACCATGCCAGGGAATGCGGGGGTCTCACAGTGTGTCAGGACCCTGTCAGAGACGTGTGGGATCTCACAGTGTGTCAGGCTCCTGACATGGGTGTGTGGGATCTCACAGTGTGTCAGGAACCTGTCAGGGATGTGTGAGGTCTCAATGTGTCAGGACCCTGTCAGGGATGTGTGGGGTCTCACAGTGTGTCAGGTTCCTGTCAGGGGTGTGTGGGGTCTCACAGTGTGTCAGGATCCTGTCAGGGGTGTGTGGGGTCTCACAGTGTGTCAGGACCCTGTCAGGGGTGTGTGGGGTCTCACAGTGTGTCAGGACCCTGTCAGGGGTGTGTGGGCTCTCACAGTGTGTCAGGATCCTGTCAGGGGTGTGTGGGGTCTCACAGTGTGTCAGGACCCTGTCAGGGGTGTGTGGGGTCTCACAGTGTGTCAGGACCCTGTCGGGGGTCTGTGGGGTCTCACAGTATGTCAGGACACTGTCAGGAGTGTGTGGGGTCACACAGTGTGTCAGGAATCTAAAATGAGTTTGTGGGGCATCACAGTGTGTCAGGCCCCTGTGAGGGGTGTGTGGGGTCTCGGACTGAGTCAGGACGCTGTCAGGTGTGTGGGGTCTCAGAATGTGACTGTATCTTGTCAGGTGTGTCTGGGGTTTCACAGTGTATCAGGACCCTTCAGAGTTATCTGCTGTCTCACAGTGTGTCAGGACACTGTCAGGATTGTGTGGGGTCTTACAGTGTGTCCAGACCCTGTCAGGGGTGTGTGAGGTCTCACAGTGTGTCAGGAACCTGCTAGAGGTGTGTGGGGACTCCCAGTGTGTCAGGACCATGCCAGGGAATGCGGGGGTCTCACAGTGTGTCAGGACCCTGTCAGTGACGTGTGGGATCTCACAGTGTGTCAGGACCCTGTCAGGGGTGTGTGGGGTCTCACAGTGTGTCAGGACCCTGTCAGCGTTGTGTGGCATCTCACTGTGTGTCAGGACCCTGTTAGGGGACTGCGGCATCTTACAGTGTATCGAAAACCTGCCACGGGTGTGTGGCATCTCTAAGACCCTGTGAGGGCCATGTGGTCTCACAATGTGACAGGACCCTGACAGGCGTGTGTGGGGTCTCACAGAGCGTCAGGACCCTGTCAGGGGTGTGTGTGGTGTCCCAACGTATCTGGACCCTGTCAGGGCTGTCTGGGATCCCACAGTGTGTCAGGACCCTGTCAGGAGTGTGTGGGGTCTCACAGTGTGTCAGGACCCTGTCAGGGGTGTGTGGGGTCTCACAGTGTATCAGGACCCTGCCAGGGGTGTGTGGGGTCTCACTGTATGTCAGGACACGGCCAGGGGTGTGTGGCGTCTCACAGTGTGTCAGGAACCTAAAATGAGTTTGTGGGGCATCACAGTGTGTCAGGACCCTGTCAGGGGTGTGTGGGGTCTCACAGTCGGTCGGGACCCTGTCAGGGGTGTGTGGGGTCTCACAGTGTGCCAGTACTATGGCAGGCGTGTGTGGCTTCTCACTGTGTGTCAGGACCCTGTCAGAGATGTGTGGGATCTCACAGTGTGTCAGGCTCCTGACAAGGGTGTGTGGAGTCTCACAGTGTGTCAGGACCGTGTCAGGGATGTGTGACGTCTCACAGTGTGTCAGGACCCTGCTAGGGGTGTGTGGGGTCTCAGAGAGTGACAGGACCCTGTCAGGGGTGTGTGGAGTCTCACAGTGTGTCAGGATCCTGTCAGGGGTGTGTGGGGTCTCACAGTGTGTCAGGACCCTGTCAGGGGTGTGTGGGGTCTCACAGTGCGTCAGGACAATGTCAGGGTTGTGTGGGGTCTCACAGTATGTCAGCACACAGCCAGGGGTGTGCGGGGCCTCACAGTGTGTCCGGACCCTGTCAGTGGTGTGTGGGGTCTCACAGTGTGTCAGGACCCTGTCAGTGGTGTGTGGGGTCTCACAGTGTGTCAGGACACTGTCAGTGGTGTGTGGGGTCTCACAGTGTGTCAGGACCCTGTCAGGGGTGTGTGGGGTCTCACAGTGTGTCAGGACCCTGTCAGGATTGTGGGGGTCATACAGTGTGTCCAGACCCTGTCAGGTGTGTGTGAGGTCTCACAGTGTGTCAGGATCCTGCTAGGGGTGTGTGAGGTCTCAGAGAGTGTCCGGAACCTGCTAGGGGTGTGTGGGGTCTCCCAGTGTGTCAGGACCCTGTCAGTGACGTGTGTGATCTCACAGTATGTCAGGATCCTGTCAGTGGTGTGTGGGGTCTCACAGTGTGTCAGGACCCTGTCAGGGGTGTGTGGGGTCTCACAGTGTGTCAGGACACTTCCAGGGTTTTATGGAATCTCACAGTGTGTCAGGACCCTGTCAGGGGTGTGTGGGGTCTCACAGTGTGACAGGACACTGCCAGGTTTTTATGGAATCTCACAGTGTGTCAGGACCCTGTCAGGGGTGTGTGGGGTCTCACAGTGTGTCAGGACACTGCCAGGTGTGTGTGGGATTTCACAGTGCATCCAGACCATGGCAGGTGTCAGTGGCTTCTCAGTGTGTGTCAGGAACCTAAAATGAGTTTGTGGGGCATCACAGTGTGTCAGGATCCTGTCAGGGGTGTGTGGGGTCTCACAGTGCGTCAGGACAATGTCAGGGTTGTGTGGGGTCTCACAGTATGTCAGCACACAGCCAGGGGTGTGCGGGGCCTCACAGAGTGTCCGGACCCTGTCAGTGGTGTGTGGGGTCTCACAGTGTGTCAGGACCCTGTCAGTGGTGTGTGGGGTCTCACAGTGTGTCAGGACACTGTCAGTGGTGTGTGGGGTCTCACAGTGTGTCAGGACCCTGTCAGGGGTGTGTGGGGTCTCACAGTGTGTCAGGACCCTGTCAGGATTGTGTGGGGTCATACAGTGTGTCCAGACCCTGTCAGGTGTGTGTGAGGTCTCACAGTGTGTCAGGATCCTGCTAGGGGTGTGTGAGGTCTCAGAGAGTGTCCGGAACCTGCTAGGGGTGTGTGGGGTCTCCCAGTGTGTCAGGACCCTGTCAGTGACGTGTGGGATCTCACAGTGTGTCAGGATCCTGTCAGGGGTGTGTGGGGTCTCACAGTGTGTCAGGACCCTGTCAGGGGTGTGTGGGGTCTCACAGTGTGTCAGGACCCTGTCAGGGGTGTGTGGGGTCTCACAGTGTGTCAGGACCCTGTCAGGGTAGTGTGGGGTCTCACAGTGTTTCAGGACACTGCCAGGTGTGTGTGGGATTTCACAGTGCATCCAGACCATGGCAGGTGTGTGTGGCTTCTCAGTGTGTGTCAGGAACCTAAAATGAGTTTGTGGGGCATCACAGTGTGTCAGGAACCTGTCAGAGACGTGTGGGATCTCACAGTGTGTCAGTCTCCTGACATGGGTGTGTGGGATCTCACAGTGTGTCAGCCTCCTGACAAGGGTGTGTGGAGTCTCACAGTGTGTCAGGAACCTGTCAGGGATGTGTGAGGTCTCAGAGAGTGTCAGGAACCTGCTAGGGGTGTGTGGGGTCTCCCAGTGTGTCAGGACCATGCCAGGGAATGCGGGGGTCTCACAGTGTGTCAGGACACTGTCAGAGACGTGTGGGATCTCACAGTGTGTCAGGCTCCTGACATGGGTGTGTGGGATCTCACAGTGTGTCAGGAACCTGGCAGGGATGTGTGGGGTCTCACAGTGTGTCAGGACCCTGTCAGGGGTGTGTGGCATCTCACTGTGTGTCAGGACCCTGTTAGGGGACTGTGGCGTCTTACAGAGTATCGTAAACCTGCCACGGGTTTGTGGCATCTCTAAGTGTGTCAGGACCCTGTCAGGGTTGTGTGGGGTCTCACAGTGCTTTAGGACCCTGTCAGGGGTGTGTGGTGTCTCACTGTGTGTCAGAACCCTGTCAGGTGTGTGTGGTGTCTCAAAGTGTTTCAGGAGCCTCTCAGAGTTGTGTGTGGTCTCATGGTGTGTCAGCACACTGCCAGGCGTGTCTGGGGTCTCACTGTGCGACAGGACCCTGTCAGGAGTGTGTGGGGTGACTATTCAATGTGTTGGGCTGTGATAGGGAGCGTAGGAAAACACTGATCCTGGATATTCACTTTCGAGAATGTGACAGTGGCAGAAATGATGTTCTTCAATAATCAGGGAGTGTATCAGTTTCATATTCAGAAATGGGTTTGGGAGTTTCACTGTCGTGTCTGTTCCCTCTGCAACCAGGATGAAGGACAATGATGATCAAACTTGTCGCGATTTTCTAAACCCGTGTTCAGGGGCACTGAGGGGTTTCATTGACCGGGTGTGGACTGGAGCAATATTTACAGAGGTCCCTGAAACGTGAGAAGTTTGTAAACTTCCTGATTCGTCTATCTCTGCTCCCATATTTAAATTATCATCGTTGGGATTTGTTATTGTAAATGAGAGAGACTGAGCCAGGGTTCTGGCCAAGATTCCTTGTATTTCTGGTAAGAGCTGCTCTGTGGTTGAACAGACCAGTTTGGATGTTACCTGCTTTTCTAATTAAAGTGATGCTATTATTACTATTCTGTGACTGGAACTTCAGTGACGCCCAACTCTACGAAAAGATCATCTGCGGGAACTGGGGGAGTTTAGAAAATGGTTCAGGATGAGGCTGTTCAGGAGGGGGCAGTGCCTGGCAACAGAAGGTTTTGACTTATTGGTGTGAAGAAATATAAGATTATTTTTCCATTCTCCAGATCGCCCCTTCTCCACTCAGACTCCGGTGGGGATCTGTAGTTGCAGGCCCCAGAGCAGTGTGACCACCTTCCTCAAACTCGCCAGCTCTCTGCCTCTTTCCTCAAAATGTCCTTTGAAAACTCTCCCTCTAGCAAACACGTTTCCCTGTGTCTCACTGTGTTCTCTGTCACAGTGTCAACATTTACCCGGTCAGATCCTGTTGGCTCAACAACTGAACCGCCCAAAGCAAATTACAACCGTTGGTGGAAACAGAGGTCAAGTTTCAACTTAATGAAATTTGCTTCAGCCTCATCTGGGTCATTGCGTACCGTTCCGATCACCACACTACCGGAGGGATGTTGAGGCTTTAGAGAGGGAGCAGAAGAGATTTACCAGGATGCTGCCTGGTTTAGAAGCATTTGCTATCATGAGAGGCTGGATGAAATTAGCTTGTTTGCTGTGGTTCATCAGAGGCTGAGAGGAGCTCTGACACAGGTTCACAAGATTATGAGAGGCTTGGATAGAGTGGACAGAGAGAATCCGTTTCCCACAGTTGAAATGTCTATTACCAGAGGGAATATATTGAGGGTGAGAGGGTGTAGAATGAAGGGGGATGTGAAGGACAGCTTATTTTTTTTAAATTAGGCAATCGTGGCTGCCTGGAACACACTGCCTGGTAAGGTGGTCGAGGCAAATTATTAGAAGCTTTTAAAGGACTTTTGGACAGTCATATGGATGTAAGGAAGATTGAAGCATGTGGACATGGTGAAGGAAGGAGAGATCAGTCTTCAGGTTTGTTTGATTTATTTCTTCGCTGATTCAGCACAATATTATTTGCCTAATGGCCTGTTCCTGTGTTATACTCTTCAATGTTCAATGCATGTTCACTTACCTTTCAGCTCACTGAGAACCTTTAGTAAAAGTTGAGTGGAAATTGGTCGATGGGAAGGATCACAACCTGTTTAAATATCAACAAATTGAGGGAAATCATTTTTGTAACATTTTAAAGTGTGCTGTATTCAATCCAAATTTAAATTAATCTCTGATATTATCTCACCATATATCTGTAATTCCTTCAGTATTCTGTCCAGCTTTGGGACACCAATCCGCATTTTCACAAAGGTTTCCCACATCACCCTCCGGGCGCGGGAGCCTTTCTCCATCACCAGGCTCAGGAGGAGTTTAGAACTGTCCGCCCGCTCTCCCTTATCAGCGAGATCAGAGATTTTCTGTGAACAGTAACGGTGAACATATTGGGGACTGACAGATTCACACAGAGAATGAGACGTAAATGATGTGCTCTGTAACGGGATCACACTGAGCAGTCACCCGGACGGGTGCTGGTCCTATCTGGACATGGACATGCAGAGCACACGGAGGGACATTCACCGTGAACCTGGTCCACCAGTCAATGAGATCCTGGCTGGTCTGTGACCACTTCATTGATGTGGCTCCAAATCCATAAATATTTCCTCACCGGATTTGACCGTGTAAAACAAAATCAGAAAATAACGATCACAGATGAAGAAAGAAGTCAGGAGGGTTTTTGTATCAGCGTGAACAGTCTCTGGGAAGTTGCAGAAATGATGATGTGATTCATCTCCTCAGTCCGCCAGTGTCCAACATGACAGCGGATTTCCGGCTGACACCTGATGCCTTTCCTTTGCCTTTTCCTGTGGAGGTTTATTCAGTGATTACACATTACAACATGGCAGTATTCCCCGATCCACACTGTTTGCAGTTACAGATTGTCACAGAATGATCTCCACCCAGAGCAGAACACACTCGAGCTCCTGTGGCATCCGGTCGTAATGCCCCGGTTCTCACTGAATCCTGCCGTCACTCTGTACACTCTTCCCGAAATAAAAATTTCTACCGTATTTCCATTTAAGCTCGTTTATTGCAACATCATAGAAATGTTGCCTACTCGCCTCGCTCTGAACATTGAGCCACCAGCAGGGGTATTTACAACTTTTTCAATCATCGCTTGAGATTCACATTTTTAAGAATTATATATATTTATTTCTGATTTGTTTTTATGCTCTATTATCCAATGAGTGAGAGTCCCGACACCCATCAGTCCTGTGATGTGTGAAAATTCAAACCCATTCTCCCTCCCACTCACCCGATGTTCCTCTCCGTTGAACTGATTCTCGGCCGTTAACACCAGGCTCACTCCGTGCACCCCTCCTTCCATCGCCTGCTCCAGCCTGTCCCGGTAGATATCCGTCAACCGCAGCAGCTGGGAATCGTCCCAGTTTGACAGGAGCTCGGTGATCACTGAGCTCGGACCTGTGGGGAAAATGGGGAGCATTAAAGAAATTTCAACACCATACTGGCTAGTAACTTTCTCTCTGGAACATAAAGACATAAAGATCACAACAAAACACGGTCCGTGGGGGGGGGGGAGTGATGACGTAGTATCAAGACGCGGGAAACCAGCTCTCCCGTAAAGAATCAGTAAATTAATGTTTACGTGAAGAAAAGTTAGTAAATACTTTCTAAAAGTTACTTATAAACTACTCCGGATTGTTTCAACTGTGTCTCACAAACAGAAGATGAAGAAAACTACTAGCGTGAAGACAACGCAAGTTGGGACAGAATCAAGGGCCGCTGCTGCCAGAGAACCGGGGCTCAGGTACATTTCACCTGCGGTGATACAGAACAGGAAACTGCGGCAACATCGACCATTTCAAAGAAAAAGACCAACAAGAACTGCGCAAACGCGAAGGAAGGAGCATGCGCAAACGCGAGCAACCAGAACTACAAATCCCAGTACCGATTGAAACCGGAAGTGAAAGTGAATCTGCGGCTGATTCAGATTCTCTGGATAAATCAGACGAAGATGGAGGTAAAAGTTTTTCTGGAAATATAGAAAAAAACTTTGATGCAAATAATGCGTAAATTAGAAAAAAATTAAACGCATTAAAAGAAATAAAAAAAAGATAAATATGGAGATTATGTTTGATAAAATGATAAAAAGACAGGAAAAAATGGAAAGAGAATTATAGACTTGGAAGCCACAACGGAAGACATGGTTGAAAGAATGAATAAAATGGAAGATAATATCTCTGCCTGGACATTAGAAAGAAAACAATTGTTGAAAAAAGTGGATAAGCTAGAAAAATTTAGCAGACGAAACAATATTAAGATTGTTAGACTTAAAGAAGATATAGAAGGAGAAGATCCAATAATTTTTTTGAAAAATGGATTCCTGAAAACTTGGAAATTGAAGAAGAAACTCTAATTGAAATTGAAAGGGTTCATGGAGCCTTAAGATCAAGACATCAAACTGATCAAAATCCACAATCAATTTTGATAAAATGCTTAAGATATCAAGATAAAGAAAAGATCCTGAAGGTGGCTGCCCAATGTGCCAGAAAGAGTAAAGGGACATTGGTGATAGAAGTGAAAGCAGTTCTTTTCTATCCTGAAATAAGTGATAACCTTTTGAAGAGAAAGAAGGAATTTAATCCAGTGAAAAAAGCTTTTCGGGAAAAGGGTTATAAATTCATAATGCGTCACCCTGCAACACTGATAATTTTTTTGGAGGATGGAAGAAGATTTTTTTTACCAATTATCGAGAAGCGGAGGAATTCGCACGAAAACTCCTCGTTATTCGCTAACTACACATAGAGATTTCCAAGCGTAATGGATTAAAGATGGAGACAGAGACAGTGAATGGAATTGATGGACATTTAAGGATGATACAGGGGGCGAAAGGCAAAATTTGAGAAATATTAATTGCGAGTTGCATTTTTTCTTTTTTTTTCTTCTCATATATATACTTTTCAATGTCGCGGGGGAGCTGGAGGAGCTTTGGATCGATTGCTACGGGATTCACGTGTGTAATCATGGCGATTGCCATGACCCATACAACAGAGGGAGGTAATGTGTTCTTTTTTATCCACAACATTAGTAGGGGGGTATTTTGTTTTTTTCTTTATAATCTATTTTTCTTCTATCTTTTTTTGCCTGGATGATCGGTGGGGACACACATAGCAACATGGAGAATGTTTAAAAAGATTCCCCAAGGTTTCACGAAAGTTGAAAGATTAGGTATTATTATAGATTGGAGTAACCCAATTAAAAATAATGACTAAGTTACTAAATTTTCAAAGTTTTAATGTTAATGGGCTTAATGGACCGGTGAAAAGAAAAAGAATCTTAACACACATTAAAAAAATGAAAATAGATATACCTTTTTTACAAGAAACACACTTAATAGAGAAAGAACATCAGAAATTAAAAAAGAGATTGGGTTGAAAATGTTATTGCAGCTTCATTTAACTCATAGGGGAGAAGAGTTGCAATTTTGGTTAATAAAAATACAAAATGTATTAATTGATCCAGCGGGGAGATATTTAATTATACATTGTCAATTTTTTTCAGAACTATGGACTCTTATCAATATTTATGCACCACATGAAAATGATGTAAAATTTATACGACGTCTGTTTGAATTTGGTTAACACACATGACAAAATATTAATAGGTGGAGATTTTAACTTTTGTCTAGATCCAGTTTTAGATAGATCAACAAAGGTTGTCACAAAATCAAAAGTAGCAAAATTAACTTTATCATTGATGAAAGATTGATATATGGAGAAGAATTAACACAAAAGTAAGAGATTCATTTTATTCAAATAGACATCCTATTAACGAATATTCAAGACAGTGAAAAATATGGAATATAAAGCAAGAATATTGTCAGATTATTGATAATGACAATGATAATGATAGATAAAGAGGAATCAATTTATAGATGGAGATTTAATTCTATATTACTAAAACATCAAGACTTTTGTGATTTTATGAAAAAGCAGATTCAGTCTTTTTTAGATACAAATTCACATTCAGTTGATAAATTTATATTGTGGGAAGCAATGAAGGCATATTTGAGAGGTCAGATAATAAGATACTAATAAAATTAAGAAGGAATATATGATAGAAATAGATCAATTGGAAAAAGAGATTACAAAATTAGCAAAAGAATCTCAAAGATATATGACAGAAAAACGGAGACAACTTGTTAATAAGAAGTTACAATATAATACGCTTCAGATATATCGAACAGAAAAAGCAATTATGAGAAGTAAACAGAGATATTATGAACTAGGTGAAAGATCACATAAGGTTCTTGCTTGGCAGTTAAAAACAGACCAGACTTCTAAAACGATAAATGCAATTCGAACAAGAGTAAATAAAATTACTTATAAACCTTTGGAAATTAATGAAACTTTCAATAACTCTTCCAAAATTGAATTTGTAAGAACAGAAGGGATTAGATATGCCTTTTACATTAAAAGAGGTCGAAGAAGCTCTATGATCATTTCAAAGTAATAAATCCCCAGGAGAAGATGGTTTTCCACCTGAATTTTATAAAAAGTTTAAAGATTTATTAATTCCTCCTTTTATGGAGTTAATACACCAAGCGGAAAGAATGTGTAAACTTCCAGAATCTTTTTCGACAGCTATTTTAATAGTATTGCCAAAAAAAGATAGAGATCTTTTAAAGCCAACATCATATAGACCTATTTCTTTGTTAAACACTGACTATAAAATAATAGCAAAAATCTTATCTAACAGATTATCTAAATACTTACCAAAATTAATACACATGGATCAAACAGGATTTATTTAAAATAGACAATCAGCAGATAACGTAACTCAGTTATTTAGTATAATTCATTTGGCTCAAAAGAGGGAGGAAATGAGTGTGGCAGTTGCTTTAGATGCAGAAAAAGCATTTGATAGATTGGAATGGGATTTTTTATTTAAGGTATTGGAAAGATATGGATTAGGAGTATCCTTTATAAAATGGATTAAAACCTTAAATACTAATCCCAAATCTAAAGTAGTGACAAATGGTCAAATTTCAACACCATTTCAGTTAACAAGGTCAACTAGGCAAGGTTGTCCATTATCACCTGCTTTATTTGTGTTGGTGATAGAACCATTAGCTGAATTAATTAGAATGGACCCAGAAGGGTTTCAGAGTTAACCAGGAGGAATACAAGATTAACTTATTTGCTGATGATTTTCTGTTTTATTTAACAAACCCATTGTACTCGTTGCATCAATTATCCTCTAGATTAGAAGAGTATGGGAAAATATCAGGCTACAAACTAAATTGGGATAAAAGTGAAATTTTACCTCTTACTAAAGGAGATTATAGTCAATGTCGATTAATAACTCAATTTAGTTGGCCGATAAACGGTATAAAATATTTAGGTATAAGAGTTGATAATGATATAAAGAACTTATATAAATTAAATTATTTACCATTATTGAAAAAAATTCAAGAAGATATTGATAAATGGATGATATTACCAATAACATTAGTAGGTACAGTAAATACCATAAAAATGAATCTATTCACTAGATTACAATGCTCATTCCAATCACTACCAATACAACTACCCCAGAAGTTTTTTTCAAGAGTTAAATAAATATGTGAGGAAGTTCCTTTGGAAAGGTACGATGTCAAGAATATCGTTGGAAAAATTGACGTGGAAATTTGATCTAGGAGGGTTACAACTTCCAGATTTTTAGAATTATTATAAAGCAAATCAACTTAGATTTATTGCATCTTTTTTTGAGAAAGATAGACAGGCATGGATTAGAATAGAACCAGATAAAATAGGAGAAAATACACCAGAAGATTTTATATATAAATGGGAATCTAAATGGATACGGGAAAAGAAAGAATCTCCTGTATTAAAACTTTTGATTGATTTCTGGAATAAGATAAATGTTGATGATGAGATAAAGAAATCTTTATTAGCAAAGAGATCTTTAATTCAAAATAGACTTATTCCTTTTACAATGGATAATCAACTTTTATATAATTGGTTTCAGAAAGGGGTTAGATATATAGAAGATTGTTTTGAAGGAGGTATATTAACGTCATTTGATCAATTAAAGAATAAATATAAAATATCAATCAACACTTTTTTGCTAGTTCCAATTAAGGGGTTATTTAAGAGCAAAATTGGGTCAAACAATGTTATTGCCAAAATCTAATGAAATAGAAACTTTAATTCAAAAAGGAAAAACTAAAAAAATTATTTCTTGCATGTATAGTTTGATTCAAAAACAGGCAATTAAACAAGGAATCCATAAGTCAAGACAAAAATGGGAAATTGACTTGAATATTAAAAATGAAGAAACAAATTGGTCAAGACTATGTCTTGATAGTATGACAAATACAATAAATGTCTGGTTAAGATTAGTGCAATATAATTTTTACATCAATTATATATTACAACACAAAAAATAAATAAATTAAAACCAAATTTATCTGATCAGTGTTTCCGATGTAACCAAGAAATTGGTACTTTTTTACATTCTACTTAGTCTTGTTCTAAAATTCAACCTTTTTGGACAAATTTAAGAGAACAAATTATTGGAACACAACTTCCACATAACCCGATATTATTTTTATTCGGCGATACTGAAGGGATAAAACCGAAACCCAAATTGAATAAATATCAGAAAGAATTCATAAAAATTGCACTGGCAGTAGCCAAAAAGTCTATTGTAGTTACTTGGAGATCAGATTCATACTTAAGTATAAATCGTTGGAAGAATGAAATTTCCAGCTGTATTCCACTTGAAAAAAATTACTTATAATTTAAGAGATAAATATGAAACATTTTTGAAAATTTGGCGCACTTGTTTACAAAAGACAGGATTAAATATATAGGTGCTCCGAAGATAAAATAATTGGTTATTTGGGGAAAGAAATAAATATATATATATATATACTAAGTTATTATGAATTCCATGGAGCATGTGGGGATCTTCCGATATACAGGCATTCTTTCTTTCTTTCTTTTTTCCTCTTTTTCTTTTTATTTTCTTCTATAGGGATGTTAGGGGAGGGGGGAAGGGTAGATTTTTTTTTTTCTTTCTGTAATCATTTGAAAACTCAATAAAAATTTAAAAAAAAAACAAAACAGACCGAAAAATATATGTGGGAGAACGGGTTTGGGCCGGAGGGTAGGGGTTGACGGGGGTGTAGGAGGTGGTATAGTTCCATCTGTTGAAGTATGCTCTTTCGTGTCCCCAGGAATATACCTCCCTGTTTTGAAAGGACTCTGCTTATTGCTGAGAATATAGTAACCCATCACCATCACTCTCCTGGTACTGCACATCACCACCGCTTGGCTCTGTGTTACTGTCTGCCTGCCTGGTCAACCCCTTCCTCAGCAAATCTCTGGGAATTCTCACAAAATACTGGAGGTACTCAACATGTCAGGCAACATCTCTGGAGGAGAATAACAATCAATGTTTCAGGCCAAGGCCCTTCATCGGACTGGAAATGAGGAGACAGAAATTCTAGATATTTTTACATTACTTTCTGTTCCCTGTGGTCCTGATCTGAAATGTTGACTGTTTATTCCTGTCCATGGATGACCTGCTGAATTCTGCCAATATTTTGTGTGTCTTTTTGTTGCCCAAAACTTTCAGCATCTGCAGAATGTCTTGTCTTCTGGTGTAACTCGCTATTTTAATGTGCATCACAATCTGTTAGAGGAGCAGGAGCAGACGGTAACTGTCCTCCTTCCACGTGTGACTGAGTTTCCCCCAGAGATGTCAACTCTCTCTCTGATCTCTCTGCTCAGTTTTCACAAATATTTTGAGAATTGCCATTATTTAATTAAACCCAGACGGAGAATCCGCACAGTATTTATAAATTAAAATACTTCGCCAACATACCCGTGTCCTTTCCTGATGTTGACGCCACTGGAACTCCTCCACTGCTCGAACCTTGATCCATTCTGTGGACAGGAGTTTTCAGTTTTTGCTGCTCTGTAACAAAAAAAAAAATAACAGGAGGGTCAAACATTAATTGGGGTTTAAAGCAGAACAGTGTTTTGTTTTTAAACTGAGGTGAACACTTCCAAACATCTTGGGTCGATCCACTGAACACGCGCCATGGCCGGATCCACCTGCACCTGTCCACCCACAGTCACACAATGTCCATTTCCGATCTCTCCATGCATTGTACACTGGACCAGGATTCTCCAGGGTATCTACTCGCTGTATTGCAGGCAATTCCCTTTTAGGAACCAATCTTGTGTCCTGGACCGGGAGTGATGAGTCTCCGGAATGGCAAGCCAGGTTGAACAGACAGCGCCCATTGCCTTGGTCCTCCTACCACTGGTGGCGCTGTGGTGAGTAATGGACAAGTGTTCCAGCAGTGTGGGCTGAAACATTTCTGCTGACGATGAAACGTCTATTCCTCTCGTCACTGGATTATACAGATTTCTCAGTCACAACTGATTCCCACCGTCTCCTTTCAGGTTAATATCGTCTGGCATTGACACCAATGGCAATATATGATTTGTGTCTATACAGAAACACTCTGACAACCTGAACAATGCAATCTCACACATAGCACCATGACATCCTGTCCTGAACCTCTATAGTTTTTCCGGCAGGACTTTAAAACTATTATTAGCACCAAAACTTGGTTAAGATTTCTTTGAGCATATCACCTGGCTATTATCAGATAGTTAGTTATATGACACCTTGTTAAACACAATGTTGACACACCATACATCCAAAACAGTCAGTTCGGAAAAAAATTGTCAATATAATTAAAACAGAATGATGGAATTGTTCAACAAGACGAGAGTATGTTAATATTTCAAGTGGAGGACCCTGTATCAGAGCTGAGCCTGTGTGCAGGAGCCATGTATCTGTTCTCTATCTGCATTGTATTCTGCGTTGTGTATTTATGATGCTTTTTTTATGGTAACAAGTCGCATCAGTGGGGGTGTGATAAATGCAAAGGGAATCAGTTACATAGTTTGCTTTTTCCATGCAGTACACAGGTGGGGACTGACCGATGTCATGTATTCTGTTACTATTAACTCAAATACGATGAATTTATGTTTGGGTACAGATCAGTTTCATCACTTCAAGATTGTATGTTTACTGATTGCTAATAAAGGATGGAATACATATCACCAACATTTGTAACAATCATTATTGGAGTTGAGGGAGCATCATGCAAGTACAACAAATCCACGGGGGGTCGCCAGCAATGGCAAATTAGCTTGGTTAAATTTCACCGCTACGTTCTCAAAAAATGTGTCTCAACCTGCCGATCATTGAAATATTCTGAGATACTGAGTATTTTGCTTCAGTTTTCACCAGTGAAAAGGACTTTGGCAATTGTGGGGATGACTTACAGCGGACTGAAACACATGAGTGTATGAACTATGAGAAAGAGCATCTTTTGCGAGGTATTCAGTTAGGTAAGTCACCGGGACTGAACGAGATATACTCCATGCTACTGTAGGAATCGAGGGAGGAGATTGCTAAGCCTCTGACGATGATCGTTGCATCAACAATTAGGTGGGGAGAAGTACCGGAGGATTGGAAGGTTGCAAATGATGCTCTCTTGTTCAAGAAATGGAGTAGAGATAATTCAGGAAATTACAGACCAGTTAGTCTTACTTCAGTTGTGGACAAGTATTGGACAAGATCCGGAGAGGCAGGGTTTATGAACATTTAGAGAGACATGGTCTGATTAGGGATAGTCAGCATGGCTTTGCAAGGGCAGGTCATGCTTATGAACCTGATTGAATTCTTTGAGGATGTAACAAAACGCATTGATGAAGGTAGAGCAGTGGAAACACTGTATATGGATTTCAGTAAGAGGGTAGCAAAGGTTCCCCAGGGAAAGCTCATTCAGAAAATAACGAGGTACGGGATCCAAGGAGACATTGCTTTGTGAATCCGGAATTGGCTTGCCCACAGAAGGTGAAGGTTGGTTGTAGATGGTTCGTATTCTCCATGGATGATTGTGACTAACAGTGCTCCACTGGGATCTGTTCTAAGACCTTGATCAGACTCTGTTTGGGAGTACTGTGCTCAATTCTGGTCACCACACTACAGGAAACAATATGGATGCTATCGAGACAGTGCAAAGGAGATTGACAAGGATGTTGCCTGGATTGGGGAGCATGCCTGATGAGAATAGGTTGAGGAAACTTGGCCTTTTCTCCTTGAAGCGATGGAAGATGAGAGGTGACCTGACAGAGGTGTTTAAGATGAGAGGCTTTGCTTGTGTCGTTAGCCAGAGGCTTTTTCCTCCAGGGTTGAAATGGCTAACAAGAGGAGCATAATATTAAGCTGTTTGGAAGTAGGTACAAGGGGGATGTCATGGGGTAAGTTTTTCACACAGAGAGGGATGGGTGTGTGGAATGCACTGGCAGTGACGGTGGTAGTGGTGGATCAGATTCGGTCTTATAAAAGACTCTTAGACAGGTACACGGTGCTTATAAAAATAAAGGTCTATGCTGCAAGGAAATTGTAGTCAATCTCTAGAGTAGGTTACACGATTGACACAGTATTGCGGGATGAAAGGCCTGTAACGAGCTTTAGATTTCTATGTTCTATCTTCTTTACGTTTTAACGACCGAGCTGCCAAGATGATCATTACTAATCAAATCTCACTGAGATTTCTCAGGTCCTGTTGAATTTATTGCCAAGTGCACAAGTACGGGAAGATACAGGTACAGAGAAACACTGACTTGTGGCAGCATCACAGGCAAGTACATTCAGATAACGCACGGAACACAAATTATACAATTCTGTGTCACTAACAATATGAGCATACCGTCTCCCACTGTTTGCCCACCGAAGAGGTGAATATCTCTGCTCGCCACCTCTGTGGGCTCAGACGTTTCCATAGTCGAGCCCCTCATTTCTTTTTCCCACTGTCAATGGGTTCCTTCCCCCATTCTGCTCCTTGATCCCCCACCGGGGCAAACAACCTCTCAGACTCCATCCTACTCAACCCCCCACACCATATTTATCCTCCCTCCTCCTCCTGCTGGGTTCCCTCCGTCTCCAGGGAGATGGCAGCAATCCAGTGGGCCGAGTGGTCTCCTCATACCTCTCAACGATACATCAGACACCGACCGAAGGAGAAGCTTCTTAAAAACCCCCAGCTTCCCTCAGAGGGATATTAAAATAATTCAAAAAGTGGGGCATTTACTTTGGGATTTGTTCGCTTTTACAAATTTGTTCGTGGCGGGAGTATGAGATGTCCTCAGCGAGGGTAATGCCCTCTTGGATGGTCCATCTCTGTTATTGGGTGTAACCAGTGACTGACATCGCATTGCACCAGTGGGAAGAGTGTAACTCCTCTGTAGACTGTGGGGTGGTGTGGATGATTCAGGGATTTGTTACCTTAGTCGGTAAAGCTCAACCGTCTGTTGAAGGCTGCTCTTTCTAGTCCCCGGGAATATACCTCTCTGCTTGCAAAAGACTCTGGCAATTCCTGGGAATATAGTAACCATCGCCATCACTCTCCTTCTGCTGACCATCACCACCGCTTTGCTCTGCGCTACTGTCTGCCTGCCTGGTAATCCCCTTCTGATGCAAATCTCTGGAATATCTGACAAAATGCTGGAGGTACTCAGCAGGTCAGGCAGCGTCTATGGAGGAGAATAAACAATCAACGTTTCGGGCCAAGGCCCTTCATCGGACTGGAAATGAGGCAACAGAAACTCTAGATATTGTTACATTACTTTCTGTTCCCCGTGGTCTGATCCAAAACATCATACGTTTATTCCTCTCCATGGATGCTGCCTGACCTGCTGAGATCAGCCAATATTTTGTGTCTTTGTGTTGCCCAAAACTGTCATCATCCGGAGAATGTCTTGTCTTCCGGAGTAACTCGCTATTTTAATGTGCATCAAAATCTGTCCGAAGAGCAGGAGCAGACGGCAACTGTACTCCTTCCACGTGTGATTGTGTTTTCCCAAATATTTTGTGAATTGCCAATGTTGAATTAAACCCAGACATAGAATCACCAGTGTGTTTATAAATTAAAATAATACGCCAACAGATCCGTGTCCTTTCCCGATGTTGACGCCACTGGAGCTCCTCCACTGCTTGTACCTTGACCCATTTTGGTGAGAGGTGTGATCAGTTTGTGCTGCTCGGTAACTAATAAAAATGACAGGAGGGTCAAACATTAATTGAAAAACTCGGTTTTGTTTCTAAACGGAGACAAACACTTCCAAACATCTTGGGCCGATCCACTGAAGCTTTGTCATGGCCGGATCCACCTGCACCCATCCACCCACAGTCACACAATGTCCATTTCCGATCTCTCCATGCATTGTACACTGGGCCAGGATTCTCCAGGGTATCTACTCGCTGTATTGCAGGCAATTCCCTTTTAGGAACCAATCTTGTGTCCTGGACCGGGAGTGATGAGTCTCCGGAATGGCAAGCCAGGTTGAGCAGACAGCTCCCACTGCTTTGGTCCTCCTACCACTGGTGGCGCTGTGGTGAGTAATGGACAAGTGTTCCAGCAGTGTGGGCTGAATCATTTCTGCTGACGATGAGACTTCTATTTCTTTCGTCACTGGATTATACAGGTTTCTCAGTCACAACTGATTTTCACCCTTTCTTTCATTTTGATATCCCCTTGCATGGACATCTATGGCAATATATGATTTGAGTCTATATAGAATCACTCTGACATCCTGAAGAATGCAATGTCACACATAACATTGTGACATCTTGTCCAGAAACACTACATTTTCTCCGGAAGGATTTTAAGATCATTATTATCTCCTAAACTCCGGTCAACATGTTATTGAGTATTTAAAGACAAATACACTGCAGATGCTGTGGTCAAATCAACACGTATGAACAGGCTGGATGTACTCAGCAGGTCAGGCAGCATCCGTTGAAATGAGCAGTCAACGTTTCGGCCCGAGACCCTTCGTCAGGACTGAGGAAGGAGGGGGCAGGGGTCCTATAATGAAGCTGGGGGTGAGTTTGAAGGTGCAAGTGAAAAAACAATCAGAGGAAAGATCAAGGGCCTGGGGAGGGGATAGGCAGGATGTGAAGAAGGAATGTAAATGGTGTGGGTACCCTTTACTACTGCTATAGGTAGTAGAAGGAGGCAGAATCATGAGAGAGGTGAATCCGATGTTCATAACAAGGGGCTGAGGTGTTGCTCCTCCAACCCGAGTTTGGCCTCATCATGGCAGTAGAGGAGGCCATGTATGGACATATCCGAATGGGAATGTGAAGAAGTGGGTGGCAACCGGGAGATCCTGTCTGTTGTGGCGGAACGAGCTGAGGTGCTTGACGAAGCGGTCCCCCAATCTGCGTCGGGTCTCGCTGATGTAGAGGAGGCCGCAATAGATTACCCCAACAGACACACATGTGAAGTGTTGCCTCACCTGAAAGGACTGCTTGGGGCCCAGAATGGTGGTAAGAGAGGAGGTGTAGGGACAGGTGTAGCACTTACGCTTGCAGGGATTAGTACCCGGTGAGAGATCTGTGGGGAGGGACGTATGGACAAGGCAGTCACGGAGGGAATGATCCCTGGGAAAAGCAGAGAAGGGTAGAGAGGGAAAAATGTCCTTAGTGGTGGGGTGATTCCCTCACACGCATGTCCTCCATTTCCCACACTTCGGCCCTCACCCCATCTTCTCGTCGCCACAACAGGGACCGTGTTTCCCTTGTCCTCACCTACCACCCCGTCAGCCTCCGGATCCAGCATATTATCCTCCGCGACTTCCGCCACCTTCAACAGGATCCCATACACCTCATATACCTCTCTCATGATCCTGCCTTTTACTACCCATAGTGCTTTCCCCTTACATTCCTTCTTCACCTTTCCTGCCTATCCGCTCCCTGCTTCCCCTCCCCCACCCCTTGATCTTTCCTCTGATTGGTTTTTCACCTGGCACCTATCAGCCTTCTCCTTCTCACCCTCCCCCCACCTTCTTTATGGTGCCCCTGTCCCTGTCCTGACGAGGGCTCTCGGCCCGAAACGTTGACTGTTCCTTTCAACGGACGCTACCCGACCCGCTGAGTTCATCCGGCCTGTTTGTACGTGTACTTGAGTATTTACCCGGCTATTAGCAGCTTGTAACATCGCACCTTTGTTAAACACAATGTAGACACGCCATACATACAAAACAGCAAGTTGACAAAACATCTTTAACATAATAAAACAAAAATGATGGAATTATTTCAGGTGGAGGACCCTGTATCAGAGCTGAGTTCTGTGTAGGAGTCAGGTATTGTTCTCTATCTGCACTGTAGTCTGTGTTGCATATTAATGATTTTTTTTTGTTACTCAATCTGTTCCACAAAACTCCGTGCCCTCCCATTCACTATACCAGCCCCACCCTGGACTGACTGTCCAAATGCTCCAACCCTCTCTTGTTCGAGTTGAAAACCATTCGCCATTTCTCAGACCATCTCCATAACTAACCAAGATAATAGACAATAGACAATAGACAATAGGTTCAGAAGTAGACCATTCGGCCCCTCGAGTCTGCACCGCCATTCTGAGATCATGGCTGATCAGTCACTATCAATACCCAGTCCCTGCCTTGTCCCCATATCCCTATCCATCAGATATCTATCTAGCTCCTTCTTGAAAGCATCCAGAGAATTGGCCTCCACCGTCTTCCGAGGCAGTGCATTCCACACCTCCACAACTCTCTGGGAGAAGAAGCTCTTCCTCAACTCTGTTTTAAATAACTGACCTCTTAGTCTCAATCTTTGAAATTTATTGTAACCTGTTGCAATATCAACTAGACTCCCGAATTTAGTATCAAACTTGATATCGTGCCATATATATATATTCATATACAAATCAATGGCACGAATAACACATTAACGAGGTCTCGACACTGACACGCACGCCCCACTTGTCACAGGCCTCCATTCGCTAAATTCATCTTCAATCATCTCCCTCTGCTTCTTGTCATCGAGCCCGGTGAGAATCCACCTCGCCAGCTCCCCGTGACTCCCACGTGACCGAACCTTCCCGATCAGCTGACATGTGGGATCTTGTTACAGACTTTACCAAAGTTCAGATGCAACATCACTGACCAACTTCACCCAATTCCCTAGTTAACTCTTAAATAACCTCCAAAATACTTGCCAGATATGATCTCCTATTGGGCAGTGTAGATGCTGACTTCCCCATAACCAACGTCCAACCGCCCGGGATTTCAGCTTCACTACAGACTCAGAAAATTCCGATCCCAGCTGCAGAATTACCAACCTGGACTGAAGACCGTATACTGCCAGTTCCATATCCTCAGAGTCACCGGCTCAATATCATCACCCATACAAAGATGCTTTGGTGCCGGTGATTTACCGTGGTGTTCCTGCCATTTCCGATTGACAAAGTACGATGAAATTGGAACCTAATGACCCTCTGCCGGGGCTGGGGCTCAGGCTGGTTCCCCGGTCTGTATAGAGGATGCGGATACACTTCAGCCGGAACCCAGCAGATAAACCGAGCACATTTGATCTCTGTGTCATCGCTGTGTGGGATCTTGTAGCAGGAACAAAATGTAAAGTTATAAAGTAGAAAATGATGGGAACTCAGTACATCAGACTACATCTCTGAAAGGAGAAATGGTGGAAGACCCAGTTCCAGAACTGAGACTGTCCAAGATGTGGCCGATCTGCTGAGCGTTTCCAGTATTTTCTGCGCTTCACTTTAAATTTCCTGCAACTGGGGTATTTTCTCCCTCTTCATTTTAATGCACAGATAGTAAACTGATTGCCTCCCTAAACTGTAAATAACATCACACCCCAACTAATATGTTAGTTCTGAATTCATTCCTACCCTGGTGTAGTACATCCCACACAGCCAATACTCACAGCATCCCTTCCTCCCACTATCATTCTGTTACATTTGCTCCCGAGGCCACTGACTCTACGCTGAGAGGCGGTGACCACAGCGCGATGAAAAATGTGCAACTCTTCTTGCAGCTATAGTGGGCCGTTACAATTCCCACCTGAAAAGGAATTGTGCAGGCTATTTGAAATCAGTTCTATGTTTATAAACACTTTTTTCTATTCACATTCTTCCGGAGCGTCACTGGACAGGAACACTGAAACACCAAGTGAAAAACAGCAGGAAGAGGCCATTCAGCCCCTCAAACCAACAACAAGATGGCGGCTGCTCTCCCATCTCAGCCACATGTTTCTGTCCGATCCACATTCCCTCGATCCCTTCCGTCTCCACACATCTGCCGGCCTTTGTGTTTGTTTTATGTGAAGACGATCACTAAGGTGTTGCTCCTCCACCCTAAGGGCGGTTTCATCTTGACACAAGAGGAGGCCGTTGATCGAAACGTCGGAATGGGAATCAGAATTAAAATGTCCGGCCACTCAAAGTCCCCCTTGTGGCAGATCATACAGAGATGTTCGACGAAACGGTCTCCCAATTGATGGTGGGTCTCACCAATGTAAAGGAGGCCGCATCGGGAGCACGGGACACAATAAATGTCCCCAGCAATAGATTCGAGATGAAGTGTTGCCTCACCCGGAAGGACTGCTTTGTGTCTCTGAATGGAGGTGAGGGAGGAGGGGTACGGCAGTTGTAGCACTTAGGCTTATGCAGGGATAAGTATCTGGAAGAAGATTAGTGAGGGGAGATGAATGAACAAGGGAATTGTGGAGAGAGTGATCCCTGTTGAACCCTGTTTGTGACATCCTAAACAGATTTGCATGAATGCAATCCCTACATTCATTAGTTATCCATTTACTGCAACAGAAACGTTATATATTCCATACAGTGAATGCTCAAGGCATCCGGGCACCCACACCGGTTCCTGAGGTCAGTGACGGGCGGTGACCAGAGAGCGATAAATATGTTCAACACTCTATAGCTTTGGTGGGCTGTCACCCTGGTGATGGAGGAACTGGCTCAGCAGAACTAACTGAAAATAGGAAATAAGGAATTCAACTTCACATGCTCTTTTTCATGAATTTATGAACATTTGGAGAGGCAAGGAATTATTACGAATAGACAGCTTGGCTTTGTCAAAGGCAGGTTGTGCCTTACCGGCCTGATTGAATTTTCTGAGGATGTGACTAAACACATTTACAGAGGTAGAGCAGTAGATGTAGTGTATACGGATTTCAGCAAGGCACTTGATGAGGAACCCATGCAAGGCTTATTGAAAAATTAAGGAGGCATGGGATCCAAGCGGACATTGCTTTGTGGATTCAGAAATGTCTTGCTCACAGAACGCAAAATTGTTTGTAGATGGACGTCGCTGACTAGTGCTGTTCCTCAGGGATACGTTCTGGCACCACTTCTCTTCGTAAGTTTTATAAAGGACCTGGATGAGGAAGTGGAGGGATAGGTTAGTACATTTACTGATGACACAAAGGTTAGGGGTATTATGGATCGTTTGGAGGGCTGTCGAGGTTATAGCGAGACCCCGATTGGAAGCGAAACTGGGCTGAGAAGTGGAAGATGGGAGTTCGACCCAGATAAGTGTGAGGTGGTTCACTTTAGAAGGTAAATATGATGGCAGAATATAGTATGAATGATAAGACTCTTAGCAGTGAGGAGAATCAAAGGGATCTTGGGGTCTGAGTCCATAGGACACTCAAAAATGCTGCGCAGCCTGACTGTGTGGTTCAGAAGGCATACGGTGCATTGGCCTTTATCAACCTTGTGATCGAGTTCAAGTGCCAAGAGGTAATCTTACTGTTATATAGGACCCTGGTCAGACCCCACTTGGAGTTCTGTGCTTGGAGTGCAGTTCTGGTCGCCTCACTACGGGAAGGATGTGGAAGCCATAGAAAGGGTGCAGAGGATATTTACAAGGATTTCTCTGGATTGTGGAGCATGCCTTATGGGAATAGGGTGAGTGAACTCGGCCTTTTCTTCTTGGAGACCTAATAGAATGATGACTGGCATAGATCGTGTGGATAGTCAGAGGCTTTTTCTCAGGGCTGAAATGGTTTACACGAGAGGGCACAATTTTAAGATGCTTGGGAGAAGGTACAGAGGCAATGTCAGGGGTAAGTTTTTAACTCAGAGTGGTGAGTGCGTGGAATGGGTTGCCGGTGACGGTGGTGGAGGCGGATACAACAGGGCCTTTTAAGAGACTTTTGGATAAGTACATGGAGATAAAAAGAAGAGGGCTGATGGGTAACCCTAGGAAATTTCTAAAGTAGGTTCATGTTTGGGAGAGCACTGTTGGGCGAAGGGCCAGTGTATTATGCTGTGGGTTCTCTAAGTTTCTCTACTTCTATGTTCTCAGTTTATTCCATACAGCCAATGCTCACAGTATCCTTTCCTCCCACTATCATACTGTTGCATTTGCTCCTGAGGCCACTGTCTCTGCACTGAGAGGCGGTGAACACAGAGTGATAAAAAAATGTGCAACTCTTCTTGCAGCTCTAGTGGGCCGTTACGCTGGAAACAGAGGAAGTGGCTCACCAAAAATAACCGAAAAGGGAAATAACAAACTCAGCATCGTGAGTTTAATTATGATAAAGTTTAACACTGCAGCCATTTTGAACCGAAGAATCTAAAATTGTAAAGTCGCCTTTTAACGTGCTGTTTACAATAATACTCTGATAGTTCTGGCTAACAAAACATGACAATAGTTAGCGATAAATAATATATTAACCTCTGCCGTGAATATACCCAGTGACAGCCCCATTCACCATCTGTTGCAACAAACTCCACAGATCGATTACTCTTTGGCTGAAGAAGTTTCTCTCAGTTTTGAAGGGAAGCTTGTTTATTCCGAGGCTGTCCTCTCAGACCCCAGACTCTCCGTCTGATGGAAACATCCTCCACCTGTCCACTGTCTCCAGGCTGTTCAGCATTCTGTGGGTTTAAATAAGACTCCGTCCCCCTCTATACTTCTGAACTCAATAGAGTACAGGCCAAGAGTCATCAAATGCTTGCCATACGAGCGGTGATTGATACGTTCGTGACCCAAGGTAGATGGAGTCAATTTTTGAAAACCCAGCACATTTATTTTTCAACATAGTCCCCTCCTACATTTACACGCTTAGTCCAGCGGTCGTGGAGCAAACGCATCCCTTCTTTGCAGAATTCGACATCTTGGACCTCCAGAGTTGGCCGACAGTAAGAGTGATTGATAGGTTCATGGCCAAAGGTAGGAGACGAGTTATTCAGCTCTCGTTACATGCACGTTCAGATCAACTCTTTGATCTAACTCATCTCCCACCTCAGGCCACAGACTTGTCAATCACTCCCCCCCGCCCCCCCGTACAGAAACCCTCTCGTTCCTGCGATTACTCTTGTGAACCACGAGAGCCACAGTTGTACTGAACACATCTGCTTCATTTCCAACGATTGACAGACAGGAGGCAATGAGGGGCGAACACCAAACTCACGGGTCTATTTCTACTGTTGCAAACACGGTACAGCCCATTTACTCACAGCCTCTCACTGTGAGGGACGGGGTGCTAACTCATCCTCTCCTCGGTATGGCAGTCATTTCTTCCAAAGAAACTCCCGAAACAAACATCTGAGCCCAGAACAGAAATACTGGCTCAACATCTCATAAACCCGGGCAGCTTGAACCCCGGGGCCATTGTACTTGGATCTAAAACTGTGATATCTCAGGACCTAACCTCACAGGGTCACACAGCTGAATCTGCCACTCACCGACCCCCGAATCCTCACACATCGTCCCCGCATCTCACACTGCGTGGTGTAATCAGAAATTTCCCCATAGCCAATGCCCAGCACCCCGAGGCTTTTGATACACTCTGAAAGGAGGAACATCCAGCCCCCATCTGTGGAAGTACTGACCTGGGCCAAATCCCAGATACTGATAGGTCTAAATGCCCAGTGTTTCCCAGATAACAGCTCAATCCGCAACTCGCCCAGGAGTCCTTGTCGCCAGTAATGTGCTGCAGTGTCCCGGCCATTCAGAGTTCAAACAGCAACACTCCGACATCAACCTGTGGCAGAACGGGAACCTGATGAACCTCTGACTGGGCCAAATCCCAGATACTGATAGGTCTAAATGACGACTGTTTCCCAGGTAACAGCTCAATCCGCATCTCGCCCAGGAGTCCTTGTCGCCAGTAATGTGCTGCAGTGTCTCGGCCATTCAGAGTTCAAACAGCAACACTCCGACATCAACCTGTGGCAGAACGGGAACCTGACTGGGTCAGAGATACTGACAGCTATATAGGCCCAGTGTTTCCCAGGTAACAGCTCACTCAGCAACTCGCCCAGGAGTCCTTGTCGCCAGTAATGTGCTGCAGTGTCCCGGTCATTCAGAGTTCAAACAGCAACACTCCGACATCAACCTGTGTCAGGACGGGAACCTGATGATCCTCTGACTGAGCCAGAGATCGGGCTAGAAAACCTGGGCGCGGGGTAACAGCAGGCTCGGTACATCAGATTGGATCAGTGGAAAGAGAAACTGTGGAAGACCCAGTATCTGAACCGGGACTGTCCAAGACGCTGCCCGATCTGCTGAACGTTTCCACCATTTTCTCTTTTTACTTTAAATGATGCACAACTATTAACTGATTACACGATATTTGTGACGGTCAGAACAAATCAGCACAAATGTAATACCAATGTTCATTAGTTTTCTCTTCAATCCAATACAGGGATAATTCATTCAATGCTCACAACATCCATCCCACCCCATTATCAATCTGTATTCTCTGCTTTCAACCCTCCTTCCGACAAAGATTGATACAGCAGACATTTTAACTTTGAAGATGAAATCGCAATGGCTGTCTTTAACTTACTACGTGCTGTATTCAATAAACCCTCTGGTAGTTCCAGGTACAAACACCGATTTCAGTATCAACTCTGTGAGGCAAAAATAAGACAACGGTAGAAGAGAGATTGTTGATATATAATCGTTGATGGGATACAGGCTGGACAGATGTTAACCGAGATGGTGTATATATCTTTGATATGGTGGAATACAGGCTGGAAAATGGTTGACCAAGATAGGTACACTTACATCCTTCATATACATGAGTAAAAATCTTTAAGTTTCCGTCTAAATATGCATGTGCAATTTATAGTAATTTATAATAAATAGTATGTTCAACAATAGAACATAAAATACGATTTTGTCAGCATGAATTAATCATTCTCATAGCCTGCTGGAAGAAGCTGTCCCGGATCCTGTTGGTGTCCTGTCTTTTATGTTGCGGAAACACGAGGAAATTTGCAGATGCTGGAAATTCAAACAGCACACCCAAAATGCAGGAACACAGCAGGCCAGGCAACATCTATAAGGAAAAGCATTGTCGACGTTCTGGGCCGAGACCCTTCGTCAGGACTAAGTGAAAGGAAAGATAGTAGAAGATTTAAAAGTAGTGAGGGGAGGGGGAACAGCGAAATGATAGGAGAAGACCGGAGGGGTTGGGATGAAACTAAGATCTGGAAAGGTGAATGTTGAAAGTGATACCGAGCTGGAGAATGGAAAGGATCATGGTTTTGGGAGGCCGAGGGAGAAAGAAAGGAGCAGGGGGAACACCAGAGCGAGATGGAAAACAGGCAAACAACTAAATATGTCAGGGATGGGGTAGGAAGGGGAGGGGGGCATTAACGGAAGTTAGAGAAGTCAATGCTCATGCCATCAGGTTGGAGGCTACCCAGCCGGTATATAAGGTGTTGTTCCTCCAAACTGAGTTTGGATTAATTTTGACAGTAGAGGGGCCCATGGTTAGACATATCAGACTGGGAATGGGACGTGGAATTAAAATGTGTGGACACTGGGAGGTCCTGCTTTTTCTGGCGGACCGAGCGTAGGTGTTCAGCGAAACAGTCGACCAGTCTGCGACGGTTCTCACCAATATCTAAAAGGCCACACTGGGAGCACCAGACGCAATATACCACACCAGCCGACTCACAGGTGAAGTGTCGCCTCACCTGGAATGACTGTCTGGGGCCCTGAATGGTGGTGAGGGAGGGTGTAAGGGCAGGTGTAGCACTTGTTCCGCTTACAAGGGTAAGTGCCAGGAGGGAGATCGGTGGGAAGAGATGGTGGGGACGAGTGGACAAGGGAGTCGCGTAGCGAGCGATACCTGCGGAAAGCAGAAAGAGGGGTCTAGGGAAACAGGTGCTTGGTAGTGGGATCCTGCTGGAGGTGGCGGAAGTTACGGAAAATTATAAGTTGGACCTGGAGGCTGGTGGGGTCGTAGGTGAGGAGAAGGGGAACCCTATCCCGAGTGGAGTGGCGGGTGGATGGGGTGGGGGCAGATGTGCGGGAAATGGGAGAGATGCGTTTGAGAGCAGAGTTGATGGTGGAAGAAGGGAATCCCCTTTGTTTATAAACGGAAGACGTCTCCTTCGTCCTGGAATGAAAAGCCTCATCCTGAGAGCAGATGCGGCGGAGACAGAGGAATTGAGAGAAGGGGATAGCATTTTTGCAAGAGACAAGGTGGGAAGAGGAATAGTCCAGGTAGCTCTGAGAGTCTGTAGGCTTATAGTAGATATCAGTAGATAAGCCGTCTCCAGAGATGGAGACAGAAAGATAATGAAAGGGGAGTGAGGAGTCGGAAATGGACCAGGTAAATTTGAGGGCAGGGTGAAAGTTGGAGGCAATGTTAATGAAGTCAACGAGCTCAGCATGCGTGCAGGAGGCAGAGCCAATGCAGTCGTCGATGAAGGAAAAGAGGGGGACGGATAACCGTATAGACTTGGAACATGGACTCTTCCACAAAGCCAACAAAAAGGCAGGCATAACTAGGACCCATACGGGTGCCCTGGCTACACCCTTGGTTTGGATGAAGTGGGAGGAGCCAAAGGATAAATGATTGAGAGTAAGAACTAATTCCGCTGGGCAGAGGAGAGTGGTGGTAGAGGGGAATTGGTTAGGTCTGGAATCCAAAAAGAAGCGAAGAGCTTCGAGACTGTCCGGGTGAGGGATGGAGATATTTAGGGACTGGACGCCCATGGTGGAAATAAGGCAGTGGGGGCGAGGGAACTTAAAATCATTGAAAAAATACAAAGCATGAGAAGTGTCACGACCATAGGTGGGAAGGGATTGAACAAGGGGGGATAGGACAGTGTCAAGGTATGCAGAAATGAGTTCGGTGGGGTAGGAGCAAGCTAAGACACTGAGTCTACCTGGACAGACAGGTTTGTGGATCTTGGGTAGGAGGTAGAAACGGGAAGTGCGGGGCGTATAACGTTGGTGGCAGTAGATGGGAGATCCCAAGAGCTGATAAGGTTGGTAATGGTGTGGAAGACTGCGGCCTGGTGCTCCTTAGTGGGGTCATGATCGAGGGGTAAATAACAGGATGTATCAGCGAGTTGCCGCTGTGCCTCGGCCAGGTACAGGTCAGTACGCCAGACTACAACAGCGCCCCCCTTGTCAGCGGGTTTTATAGTGAGGTTGGGATTGGTGAGGAGGGAGTGGAGAGCAGTTTGTTCGGAATGAGTGAGGTTGAAATTGGAACAAGGTGTGAAGTGGTGAAGTCGAGTCTGTTGACGTTCCGTCGCCAGTTAGCAATAAAGAGATCCAGATCAGGCAGAAGACCAGAGTGGGGTGTCTATGAAGAGGAGGGGGGTTGAAGACGGGAGAAAGGGTCATCGGTGGGGATGGGAGAGACCTTGCCAAAATGTGAGCTCGGAGACAGAGCCGGCGGAAGAAGAGTTCAGCGTCATGGCGTAGGCGGAACTCGCTGAGGTGTGGGCGAAGGGGGACAAAGGCGAGGCCCTTACTGAGGACGGCTCGTTCTGCCTCAAAGAGTGGAAAGTCAGAGGGGATGGCAAAGACCCGGCACGGATGAGAGCCGGGATCAGAGGAGGGAGGGGGAGGGAGGCTGATTGAGTCATTGGAGAGGGGAGGGTTGGGCTGAGAGAAAGATGGAGGCTCCGAGTTTCCAGCGGTTAACGGTGGGATCTGAGGGGCAGTGGATTGTAGAGTGCTGGTGGTGGAAGGGGAGACGAGAGTCACAATCGAAGCTTGTGTGGAGTCGTTGGAGGCTGCTCCCACCCCCAACGATGACCCCCTTCTCCTGCTTAAATTTCCAGCATTTGCGGATTTCCTCGTATTTCTGTTATCATTACACCTTTCCAAGATCTGTTTCCCTATCTGCTCCTCCATATACCTGTTACTATTGGGCGGACTATAAAAACACCCAGTAAAGTTATTGTCCCCTTGCTGTTCCTAACTTCCATCCGCAGAGACTCTGTAGACACCACCTCCATGGCCTCCACTTTTTCTGCAGCCGTGACACTATCTCTGAGCAACAGTGCCATGTCCCCACCTGTTTTGCCTCCCTCCTTGTCCTTTCTGAAATATCTAAGACCCGGCACTTGAAGTAACCGTTCCTGTGTCTGAGCCAACCAAGTCTCTGTAATGGCCATCACATCATATCTCCAAGTACTGATGCACGCTCTAAGCTCATCCGCTTTGTTCACAACACTCCTTGCAGTTAAATGGACACATCTCAAAGCGTCCGTCTGAGCACCTCACTTCTCTATCAGCTGCCTCTCGCACTATCTACAAGTTTTGTCTATTTGTGAGCCAACCTCCTCTTCCCCAGTCTCTTCAGTTCCATTCCCACCCCCAGCAATTCTAGTTTACACTCTCCCCATCAGCCTTTGCAAACCTCCCCGCCAGGATATTGGTCCCCCTGGGATTCAAGTGCCGCCCATCCTTTTTCTACAGGTCACACCTGCCCCAAAAGAGGTCCGAATGATCCAGAAATCTGAATCCCTGCCCCCTGCTTCAGGGCCTCGTTTATCCTTCACCTCATTCTATTCATATTCTCAATGTCGCGTGGCACAGGCAGTAATACCGAGATTGATACCTTTTGGGGTCCTTCTTCTCAATATGCTTCCAAACTCCCTATAGTCTTTTCTCAGGACATCTTTCCTTTTCCCACCTATGTCATTGGTGCCAATATGTACCATGACCTCTGGCTGTTCTCCCTCCCACTGCAGGATATCTTGGACGCGATCTGAAACATCCCAGACCCCGGCACCTGGGAGGCAAACTACCATCCGAGTTTCTTTCCTGTGTCCACAGAATTACCTGTTTGACCCCCTGACTATAGAGTCTCCTATCACTACTGCCTGAGTATAGGCAATGTTTCGGGGGTGGAGGGGGGGGTAGTGAAGCAAGGAGCTGGAGGTCGGTTGGCTAAAGGACTGGAGAAGGGAGAATCTGATAGGATTCTGACAGAAGACCTTGGATGAAAGGGAAGGAGAAGAGTCACCAGAGGGAAGGGCAGGTTTGAAGATATAGTGAGAGAGCCTTCTAGAACTTCCGATAATTATACCCCTCCACCATTTTCCTTTACCAGCCCGACTCCCATTTCCGTCTCTCACCTTCCCATCGTCTTCCTCTGATGTTCACCCCCCTCCCTTCCCATTCTTCAGTGAAACTGAGAAAAGAGGCATTTCCACGTCCAAAACCGTTTCTTATTGTCAATCTTGTGACATCTGTTCATACGATTTCACAATATCTGGCACGGCCGCAGATTTACAGTTTGACAGAGATCCGTTACTTCAAACTGAAATGAGGAAAGTCAACACCATACACTAACTTACACTAAAACTGAATTTCCACTCAAACTTTGCCTTTGCACTTCGCTACAGATGCATATGATATGGAGAATAGGTTCCCACTACCCAAAACATGTATGTCCCTAATAACGTTTGAATGAAATAACTCCCACTCCTCCACTTGAAGGAGGCTATGGCAGATTATCCGCAGATAACCTGAAAAGCCGCACGTTCGGCAACAGACTGGTGAAAACCCCTGGGTATAGGCTCCACTGAGATTACATACATTTCTTATGGGAAGCAGGACCAGCAAGATACTCTAATCAGGCCAATGCTATATATAATTGCATCATGACCTTTCCCGTCAGTGAAGGGAGGTATTCAGAACGTATTAAACACCACGTTATCAAACTGCTTGTATACATTCACTGGCGTTTGAAATTCCATCACCTTGTCTTCCTCTACATCAACTCTCTCGAGACCCCCGACACTCATTGTGAATATATCAGCCCTACTCATCCATATATGGTAATCAGCCCAAACCTTAATATTGATCTTTGTCTGCCCTTCAATATCCATTTGACAAATTGATCAGTTTCATTATCAGTTTCATTCCAGAACTGATAACCTTCTACTGCGACGTCAATCTAGACACAGTGAAATGCTTTTCTTGCGTGCCATTCGGTGCAGGCAATTCAATACATAGGTATATCAAGGTGCTGCGTCAGGAAAAACTAAAACAATGTTGTGTTGTATTTATAGAGCAAGTGCAGTTCAGATTGCGTAATAAATAAATCCGACTATCTACTCAACGACACAACAAAATTCCCCAATATTCATTGCTGCTGGTTTCACCACACAAGTCGATCCAAACGGAAGCAGCCCATCAACAAATCAATAAGTTCCAAATTTTTTCACGTCGCAGACAAGCCCCCAATTTTGTTACGATTTCGTAACGTACCAGCATCAATAGATTATACACTGAGTCGGGTTTTAATGTTAACACCATTACCTTAGTTAGTATCTACTTATAATATAGCAACTTAAACAAGATAAACAAAAGTTAACAATGTTATTTATGTGTGTGTGTGTGTGTGTGTGTGTGTGTGTGTGTGTGTGTGTGTGTGTGTGTGTGTGTGTGTGTGTGGCTTCAACACTCACCATACAAGCCTGCGACTCTCCTAACACCTGTGACACCGCTCCGTGTAGATGTGCTCAACGGTGTGAACGACATTACCATGAGGGAATTAGCCGCATATACACTGAGTCGGGTTTTAATGTTAAAACCATTATCTTAGTTAATATCCACTTATAATATAGCAACTTAAACAAGATAAACAAAAGTTAACAATGTTATTTATATGTGTGTGTGTGTGTGTGTGTGTGTGTGTGTGGCTTCAACACTCACAGTACAAGCCTGCGTCTCTCCTAACACCTGTGACAGCACTCCGTGTAGATGAGCTCAATGGTTTGAACAGCATTACCCTGAGGGAATTATCCGTGTCTCCTATCCTTTTGTGTGATTTTACATTCAAAGTCATTTGGATTTTCATATCCTAATGCTACCAATGAATCCGCTCTTCAGAAAACCTCTGAAGAAGTTTGTTGAAGTTTTAGATGCCGATTCTTCGCAAAATTCTAAGGAAGTAGAAGCGCTATCATGATTTCTTCATAATTGCACTCACATACTGGACCTGGGACAAATCCTCTGAAATGGTAACAGCATGTGATGACCCTCTGCACCTGTGATCCTCCAATGAGGACTGGTTCTGGGATCCATGGGTTCATCTTCCTGAAGTCAATAATCAGCTCCATGGTCTCGCTGACATTGAGTGAGTAGTTGGCACTACTCCGACAGATTTTCAGTCTCCCTCCTCTATGCTGATTTGTGACCACCTTTGATTCATCCAATGGCAGTGATGTTTTCAGCAAAATTAAATGTGACATTGGAGCTGTGCATAGCCTCAAAGTCAGAAGCACAAAAAAAATCAGAGGGAATAAACATAAACCCTACGGTATACACGTACTGATGGCTAATCTGGCAATTTGTTTGCAAATCTGTACTGACTGGCGTCTGCAACTGAAGAAATCGAGGATCCAATTGCAGAAGGATGTACTGACACCAGGTTCTTGCAACTTACTGATTCCAGGATGACTTATTGAATGCTGAGCTGCACTGAACAGCATCCTGATGTATGCATCTTCGCTGTCCAGATGTTCTAGAGGTTGAAACTTGTTTGACAAGGGTTTGACAAGGTTCCGTACGGAAGGTTGGTTAGGAAGGTTCAATCGTTAGGTATTAATATTGAAGTAGTAAAATGGATTCAACAGTGGCTAGATGGGAGATGCTAGAGTGTAGTGGTGGATAACAGTTTGTCAGGTTGAAGGCCAGTGACTAGTGTTGTGCCGTAGGAATCTGTATTGGGTCCAATGTTGTTTGTCATATACATTAATGATCTGGATGATGGGATGGTAAATTGGATTAGTTAGTATGCAGATGATACTATGGTTGGTGGTGTTTTGGATACTGAAGTAGGTTTTCAAAGCTTGCAGAGTGACTTAGGCCAGTTAGAAGAGTGGGCTGAACGATGGCAGATGGAGTTTAATGCTGATAAGTGTGAGGTGCTACACTTTGGGAGGAATAATCTAAATAGGACATACATGGTAAATGGTAGGGCATTGAAGAATGTAGTAGAACAGAGTAATCTAGGAATAATGGTGCATAGATCCCTAAAGGTGGAACCTCATGTGGATAGGGTGATGAAGAAAGCTTTTGGTATGCTGGCCTTTACAAATCAGAGCATTAAGTATAGGAGTTGGGATGTAATGTTAAAATTGTACAAGGCATTGGTAAGGCCAAATTTGGAGTATTGTGTACAGTTCTATAGAAGTCTACTGTACATACAGGCCCTTCGGCCCACAATGTTCTGCCAACCTTGTAACCTGCTCTAGAAACTGTCTAGAATTACCCAACTGCATAACACTATTTTTCTGAGCTCAATGTACCTGTCTAAGAGTCTCTTAAAATACCCTATTGTATCCTGCTCCACCACCGTTGCCAGCAATGCCTTCCAGACCCACCACTCTGTGTGGAAAAACTCCCCTGACATCCCCCCCCCCCCCCTACCTTCTGCCAAGCATCTTAAGACTATGCCCCCTCATGTCAGCCCTGGGAAGAAAGCCTCTGGCTGTCCACATGATCAGAACCCCTCATCATTTTATACACTTCTATCAGGTCACCTCTCGTTCTCCATCACCCCAAGGAGAAAAGGCCAAGCAAGTTTGCAGCAGGTAAGTTTAAAGAATTACTTTTTGAAAGATATTAAGTGTAAACTCTCCACTTTGTTTCAGTCTCCCCACTCAGAAGTGTCCAAAAGCTACTTCACAAGATGCAAGACCTTGAAATGAGCAAACACTGAGGGAATGTGAGTGACTTTAAAGAGCTTGGATACTGACAGCACATCACCAGACCTGGACTGATCATAACTGGGTCTGATAGAGGCATAACTGGTACCTCTGGGCACATTCAGTATCACCCCAACCATTTCCTACCTTTCTTTGTACAGGTATATAATATCTAAAGGACCAGTGTTTGAGTAAATGAGACTCACCAAACTTTCTCCTGACTGAATCAATGGAAACCCTGAGTCAGATGGGTTCTCTCCAGTCGGTGCTCTCAGTCCTCGGGCTGGTTCACTTGTTGCTGTTCCCTCGTCTTCAGTTGTGGTTTGCTTCCAGTTGTGGGCTTTTCTTCCAATAAATCTCTCACTGCAGATCTAGCTTTAACATGAAAAATAATAAAGCATGTTAACAACACAAAGGAGAACAAAACATTACTGCTCAATGTTCCGAAAAATAAAACTCACTGAAATTTAAACATTGAAGACAAATATAATGATCTGAGTGAACAAATCTGTAATTGTTCCTCACACGTCACAAAACAATATGGGATAAGAAGGAGCCATCATTCAGTCAGGAACAGAATTATGTGATTTGATCCATCTGGTCTGCCTCATCATTCAACCATGGCTGATTTCATTCCAACACCAAAATCCTGCCTTCCTCCTGTAACCCTGAAGATACAAGGAACAAACACAAATATATTAACCTTTGCCATAAATATACCCCAACAACCGCTTCATCCACCGTCTGTGGCAACAACTTCCACAGATCAGTCACCCTTTACTTGATATTCTCCTCATCTCAATTTTAAAGGGAAGCATCTTTATTCTGGGACTGTGTTCTCAGATCCCAGACTCACCGTCTAATGGAAACATCATCTCCATGTCCACTGTATCCAGGCGTTTCAGCATTCTGTAGGTTTCCTTAAACAAGCATCACCCCACCCCCACTGTCCCTCGTAACTCCGTTGAACTCAGGTCCATGACCATTGACTAACAGACAGATGACAGTGAGGGGAAATTTCCAAATACACTTTGAACACTGAACCGCTGGGTCCAATTCTACTGCTGCAAACATTTAATGGCCTCCTTTCCCTGTGAGGGATGGTATAGGAACTCAGATTAGCAGTGACTGCCTCCAAAGGAACCCCAGAAAGAAACAACTGAGACCAGACCAGAAACACTCTCTCAACACCTCATGAGCCCGAGCAGCTTGATCCCCAGATCCATTTCACCAGGGTCACAATCTGTGATCGGGTCACACAGCTGAACGTGTCACTTACCGACCCCAGAATCCTCACACATCCTCCCCACATCAGGGATTCCCCCACAACCAATGTCCAGCAACCCGAGACTTCTGATTCATTGAGGGAGGAGGAACATTCAGCCCCAGCTACAGAAGTAATGACCTGGTCAAATCCCAAAAACTGACAGTTCCATATACTCGGAGTCTACACCCCAGGTTTACAGTCCAAGCACCAATTTCCCAGGACTCCCTTGCGGCCGGTACAATGCTGCAGTGTGTCGGCCATTCAGAGTTCAAAAACTAACACTCCTGCATCAACCTGTGTCAGAATGGGAAGCTGATAATCCTCTGACTGGGCCAGATATCGGGCTGGAAAACCTGGGCGTGGGTCACCAGCAGGCAGGAATACGTTTCACATTGTCTCCAGCAGATAAACTGAAAGCATTTTATCATTATCCGATTGTTAAATGAGATCTTGCCCAGTACAATTGGCCGTCGCATTTCCTGTGGGCTAACAGGAATAACAGGCTTTTCATTTCAAATTGAAATTAAATGCTGGAAACTCGGTACATCAGATTGGATGTGTGGAAAGAGAAACTGTGGAAGACTCACTATCAGAACTGATGCTGCCCGATCTGCTGAACGGTTCCAGCGTTTTCTCTTTTTACTTTAAATGATGCACAACTATTGACTGATCACAAGATGTTTGTGACGGCCTGAACAAAGTTGCACAAAGGTAAGTCCCACATTCATTAGTTTTCTCTTCATTCTAACACAGGGTTAATACAGTCGACACAGTGAACGCTCACAACATCCTCCGCACCCACTATCAGTCTGTTACATCTGCTCCCGAGGCCACTAACTCTCAATGAGAGGAAATGACCGGAGAGCGATAAAACTGTGCACCACTCCCTGCAGATCCTGTGGCTGTTCCTGGCAACAGAGGAATTGCCTCTCCAAACATGACCAAAACAGGAAATAAGACTCAACTTTAAATACTGAGAGTCACCGTCTGACATAGATTAACACAGCGGCCATTTGGTAACTTTGAAACTAAAATTGTGATGACTGTCTTTATCCTTCCTCATTCTGCATTAAATAAATCCTCTGGCAGTTCCAGGTAACAAACACTGATTTCAGAAATAACTCCGTGAGGCAAAAGACTTCACAATGACGGCAACGGTAGAAGAGAGATTGTCGATATTTATCATCGAGGTGGTGGGTTGCAGGCTGGACAGAGGTTGAACCAGATGTGCAGGGATTAAGCAGATGGATCGGGTGGGAGCAGGGATCAAGGACGATCACTGATGGCCCTCCGGCAATACACAGATACAGCATTAACAGTACATACTACTATGTACTAAAATGACAAAGATAGAGCAACAGGAACTTTGGCATTTACCCTTCTCCCTGAACCAACTTTTATCAACACATCGTAGAAAATATCCCCAGGTTCGAGGTGAAGGTCTCACAACCCGGACAGACCCCGGCAGGTTTTGTTCAGGAAGCGGGGTGAGACCGCGAGTTCGGGGAAGTTACTGGGACTCACTGCCCAGCATCGGTCGGGACCGAACTCAATACTCACCGCATGGATCTTGTCGGTCCCGCTCCGCAGAGAATGATCCGACCGGCCCCCCCGGCTCGCCGCCCGAGGGGGCGAGGACCCTCTCCCGATCCGGATCCCGTGGACAATCCACCGCTCCAGACCCGCTTCAACACAAAGAAAAAAAATCACTGCCCAGCCCGGGAATGTGAGCATGCGCAGTGTGCTTATTGCGTCATCAGAGCGTGGGCGGGGCCTCGGAGACAAATCCGCAGATGCTGCCGATTCAAGTCAAGTCACTCTTATTGTCATTTCGACCATAACTGCTGGTACAGTACACAGTAAAAATGAGACAACGTGTTTTTTTTTCCAGGACCATGGTGTTACATGACAGAGTACAAAAACTGGACTGAACCACATAAAAAATAACACAGAAAAGAAAAAAAAAACTACACCAGACCACAGACCTCCCCAGGACTGCATAAAGTGCACAAAACAGTGCAGGCATTTCAATAAATAATAAACAAGACAATAGGGCAGTAAGGTGACTGTCCAGGCTCTGGATATTGAGGAGTCCGATAGCTTGCGGGAAACAGTTACATAGTCTGGTTGTGAGAGCCCGAATGCTTCAGTGCCTTTTCCCAGAGGGAAGGAGGGAGAAGTGATTGTATGAGGGGTGCGTGGGGTCCTTCATGATGCTGTTTGCTTTGCGGATGCCGCGTGTTGGGTAAATGTCCGTGATGGCGGGAAGAGAGGCCCCGATGATCATCTCAGCTGACCTCACTATCTGTTGCAGGGTCTTGCTATCCGAGATGTTGCAATTTCCGAACCAGGCAGTGATGCAGCTGCTCAGGATGCTCTCAATACAACCCCTGTAGAATGTGATGAGGATGGGGGGGGGGGGGTGATGGACTTTCCACGGCCTTTGCAGAAAGTAAAGACGCTGCTGGGCTTTCTTTGCTATGGAGCTGCTGTTGAGGGACCAGGTGAGATTCTCCGCCAGGTGAACACCAAGAAATCTGGTGCTCTTAAAGATCTCCAGCGAGGAGCCGTCGATGTTCAGCGGGGAGTGGTCGCTCCGTGTCTTCCTGAAGTCATCAACCATCTCTTTTGTTTTGTTCAAATTCAGAGACGGGTTGTTGGCTCTGCACCAGTCCGTTAGCCACTGCACCTCCTCTCTGTAAGCTGACTCGTCGTTCTTGCTGATGAGACACACCACGGTCGTGTCATTGGCGAACTTGATGATGTGGTTCGAGCTGTGAGTTGCAGCACAGTCGTGGGTCAGCAGAGTGAGCAGCAGTGGACTGAGCACGCAACCCTGGGGAGCCCCCGTGCTCAGTGTGATGGTGTTGGAGATGCTGATCCCGATCCGGATTGACTTAGGTCTCCCAGTCAGGAAGTCTAGTGGACTGAACCATAAGAGAAAGAGAGAGACTGGAAAAGCTGATCGCTTCAGTTAGTCGCAGCTGAGGCTTGGAACTCTCCTGTGCCCGCAAGAGTGGGTTGATCATCGGTATACGGAAACACAACGAATGTGTGTGGCTGTCACTTCGTATAATCCATAGGAGTGGCGTTTGGAATATCTTGTGTTAACCCTTGCCTGGGTATGTTGTGTGGTAACCCCTGGAAGACGGTATTCCGTGACAGGTCACTTTCGCTGTAAACTGGTATGTGGACGGATTCAACGAATAAGAACATCGTCGACGGTTATTTTGATGTAACGGTCTTTTCTATACGTTTCATTCTGGATTACAAATATCTCTCTATTTGTTGTGTGCTAATCCGTCCACATACAAGTTTTTATATATTTTTCAAAATATACCTATCTTTTTAACTAAAAAAATTTCGATCAAATTGACTCACTTATTTCTTCCTTTATTTGGAACAATAAGAGGCCATGAATTAATAAGTATAATTTACAAAAATCTGAAAAAGATGGTGGACTTGCACTTCCTAATTTAAGAGTATTATTGGGCTGTGAACATTAGACAATTCTGTTTTTGGTTATATTGTCTTAATAAGAACCAAAATCCGTTATGGGTTGATTTGGAATTAAAAGCAGTTAAATAATTTCATTTAACTTCAATATTAGGAGCTCCATTACTTTTACATCTCTCTAAAATTCCAAATTTAAATCTTTACCCGGTTATTAAACAATCCCTACGGATTTGGGTTCAGTTTCGTTTCATTAAGAAATTTAAACAACTTAAGATGACTAGTTTTTTACATCGAAACTTCTCATTTATACCTTCAACAACTGACCCCATTTTTCTCCTATGGAAAAATAAAGGGATCCATTCTTTTACCCATTTATTTTGTGATGGTCCATTATGATCTTTGAAGAGTTCATTAACAAATTTTCTCTCGCTCATACACATTTTTTTGCAATATGTTCAGTTTAGACTTTTTTACAACAATATTTACCTAAGATTCCATGTTTACAAGAATCTGATTTGTTGGATACAATTTTGAAAGTGAATCCCTTCGTGAAAGGTTCCATTGGCAGAATTTATAATTTATTTTTGTTACAAAACGAGAACCTATCATTAAAGATTAAACAAGATTGGGAGAGAGAACTTATTATGACCTTTGTTAATGAAGATTGGCTTCGAGTTTTGAAAAACGTAAATTCTTCTTCTATATGTGCCAACCATTGTTTAAGTCAATGTAAAACTAGTCATCGTTGTTATTTAACAAAGGAGAGACTATCTAAAATATTTCCTAGTATAGACAATTGCTGAGATAGATGTAGAACTGAAGTAGCTACTTTGTCACATATGTTCTGGTCATGTTCTTCATTAAAATAGTTCTGAAAATCTTTATTTTCTACAAGTTCTACAGCTCAGAAAATAAATTTACAACCTAATAGATTGACTGTTCTATTTGGAATAGTTCCACATCATATTCAGGGTATTTCATCTTCAGATCAACATGTAATTGCATTTGTTACACTACTGACAAGAAGGGCTACTTTATTAAAATGGAAAGATATTTCTTCCCCTACATTAATTGAATCGTTTTCTCAAGGAATGTTATGTCTTAGTGTGGAAAAAATAGAAGTAGAACCTTTGATCCTCGATTCGAATTTGAGAGAAGATGGGGTTCTTTTGCCAAATATCATAATTTGAATTATGCTATATGGCTTCCTTCCATTATTTTATAAATATGAAATGACGGTTGATAGACAATAGACAATAGACAATAGATGCAGAAGTAAACCATTCGGCCCCTCGAGTCTGCACCGCCATTCTGAGATCATGGCTGATCATTCACTATCAATACCCAGTCCCTGCCTTGTCCCCATATCCCTTGATTCCCCTATCCATCAGATATCTATCCAGCTCCTTCTTGAAAGCATCCAGAGAATTGGCCTCCACCGTCTTCCGAGGCAGTGCATTCCACACCTCCACAACTCTCTGGGAGAAGAAGCTCTTCCTCAACTCTGTTTTAAATAACTGACCTGTTATTCTCAATCCATGCCCTCTGGTACTGGACTCTCCCAACATCTGGAACATATTTCCTGCCTCAATCCTATCAAATCCTTTAATTATCTTAAACGTTTCAATCAGATCCCCTCTCAATCTCCTCAATTCCAGCGTGTACAAGCTCCAATCTCTCTGCGTAAGACAGCCCTGCCATCCCAGGAATCAACCTAGTGAATCTACGCTGCACTTCCTCAATTGCCAGAATGTCCTTCCTTAAACCTGGAGACCAAAACTGTACACAATATTTCAGGTGTGGTCTCACCAGGGCCCTGTACAAATGCAAAAGAACATCCTTGCTCTTGTATTCAATTCCCCTTGTAACAAAGGCCAACATTCCATTTGCCCTCTTCACTGTCTGTTGCACTTGCTCATTCACCTTCATTGACTGGTGAACTAGGACTCCTAGGTTTCTTTGCATTTCTCCCTTACCTAACTTGACACCGTTCAGACAATACTCTGCCCTCTTGTTCCTGCTTCCAAAGTGGATAACTTCACATTTATTCACATTGAATGACATCTGCCAAGTATCTGCCCACTCACCCAGCCTATCCAAGTCTCCCTGTATTCTCCTAACGTCCTCTTCGCATGTCACACTGCCACCCAGTTTAGTATCGTCAGCAAACTTGCTGATATGGTTTTCAATTTGATCGAAATTTTTTTTAGCTAAAAAGATAGGTATATTTTGAAAAATATATAAAAATCTAGGTAAATCATTTTCACAGCATGAATACGACCTATTAAAGAAAAAGTAAGTGGATTCCATCTAGAAAATTGTTTCATGAAGTCCATTAAAGGAACTATATTCGCTTTATAGAGATCTTTATATTTTTTAGTAACTATAATACCTAAATATCTAAATGCATTAACAGTTCTAAAAGGAATATCATTATATACACTAACAGGGACATTTAATGGAAAAATACTCTTTTATTCAAATTAAGTTTAAATCCAGAAAATTTAGCGAAATCTTTAAGTGTTTCCAAAAGATTAGGAATTGATTCCTCAAAATTTGAAATAAAAACCAAAAGATCATCTACATAAAGAGAAATCTTATGTATGGTTCCATTCATAGAGATACCAAGAATATTTTTAGCTTCACGTAGTGTTATAGCTAAAGGCTCCAATACAAGATTAAATAATAAAGGGGTTAAAGGACATCCCTGTCCAGTGCCACGAGAAAGTGAGAAAAAAAGAAGACCTGCAGTTATTAGGAATGATAAGCTCGATGGCGGCTTCCTGTCTGTGTTTAAAAGCCAAATGAATGACAAAATGGACTCGGCTTCACAATGTAACTCGACGTGACCCGGCACCATATGTCTGTCTGCACTGCACTTTCTCTGCAGCCATAATGCTTTGTTCCAGTTATTGTTCTGTCGTATATCAACTCAGTGAACTGTTGTAACATCGATCTGTGTGGATGGTCCGTCAGGCAAGATTTTCACTGTAGCTCAGTATATGATGATAATAAACGAATTCCCCATTTTAATTGTGTGGAAATATTAGACAGACTGAGCTTCTGTTCTGGAACCACAGAAGGAAACTGAACTGTTGTCATTTCTGTGGAAAGGAAATAAATGGAAAAGGATTCAATCTCTCATTATGATCTGCAGTAACTGGGATCAGGTGACCGGTGGTGGGTCTCCCAGATCAATATCAGAATCGGGTTTAATAGCACCGGCATTTGTCATGAAATTCGTTGTCTCTGCGGCAGCAATAGAACCTGATTCATAACTATAGATTTTAACAATTATGATTTAATATAAGAATATAAATATTACATAGTTAAATTATATAAATAGTACAAAATGAAAAAAAACGATGTAATAAACTATTTTAATTGTGTGGAACTTTTTGACTGACCGGGTTGTTGCTTTGGAAGTAGTGGAGTGAAGCTTAACTGAACTGTCCACATTTATGAGAAGCTCAGAGAAATAGAAAAGGCTAAATTCTCACATAAATGGGTCAGACACCCAGAAACATCGGCTACACTTCAGCAGATAAAAACAGTGGAATGAAACATGCTGAAAATATTGCAGAAAAAAGCATACTGTCCACCACAACGAGAGGCCGTGAGAGATCCGGATCTCACTGCCTTGTCTGAACGGGGAAAGATGAAGCTACACGTATAGGTGGAGCAGTGACCCGCAGATGCTGCAGATCTGCGGTAAGACGTGAACAGGAAACGGGATCACGTGACCGCTTTGGTCTCCCACCGCAAGCAGACACTCCAGCTGCCCAATACTCTGTGGAAAGAGGCAAACTTGCCGCTCAGATCTCCTCTCACCTTAAATGTATTAGACATTTCAACCCCCAGGAAAAATATATCGTCTGTCCCGTCTATCTATTCCTCTCGTAATCTTGTAAACGTCCATCCAGTCTCACGCCAGCCTGCGCCGCTCTGGAGAAAACAACACAAGTTTGTCCAGCCTCTCGTTCTCGCTCATGCCCTCTAATCCAGGCAGTGTCCTGGTAAACCTCTTCTGCGCCCTGTCCAAAGCCCCGACATCCTTCCGAGAATGGGGGCGACCAGAACAGTATGAAACACTCCAGATGTGGTCTAACTAGTTCTATAAAACTGTGTTACGAACTGTAACGTTTTAGAAACGAACCAGCAGCAATAGAGTTCACACTGGAGTCTGGTTTTGATGTTAAAACCACTCTCTTTATTAATATCTATTTATAATATAGTAACTTAACGAAATAAAGGAAAGTTAGCAGTGTTATGTGAATATATGTGTAAATATAATTCCCAGACTATCGAGCCTGAGGGAACAAAGCTTAGAGTCTTACAGGGTGAAAATACCGTTACTTCAAAATACCGTTGACGAAGATCTTATCCGCTGAATCCGTCCACATACGATTAACGAAAGTGACCTGTCACAGGAATACCGTCTTCCCGGGGTTACCACACAACATACCCAGGCAAGGGTTAACACAAGATATTTCACAATCCACTCCTATGGATTATACGAAGTGACAGCCACAGACATTCGTTGTGTTTCCGTGTACCGATGATCAACCCACTCTTGTGGGCATAGGAGAGTTCCAAGCCTCAGCTGCGACTAACTGAAGCGATCAGCTTTTCCAGTCTCTCTCTCCCTTTAGACTGGCCGACTGCCTGTCTGCAGATCGCTCTCTCTCTCTCTGATGGTTCAGTCCTCAGTCAGCGCTGTCAGCCTGTGACTGACGTCATAGTCCCGCCTCCTCACGCCGGCGCTCTTAAAGAAACAGTCACAGTACGACCGCAGGCTCGTAACAGCAGCAACACAACTTCCCGACTTTTGAACTCAATGCTTCAACTAATAAAGACAACCATGTCATTTGCCTTCTTAACCACCCGATCAATCTGTGCAGTCTCTCTCAGGGAGCGATGAACTTGGAGTCTAAGATCCCACTGATCATCAACACTGTTCAGGGTTTTGCATTTAACAGTGTACTGTCTCATACATTCGACCTACCGAGCTGCCAAGATGATCATCACTAATCAAATCTCACTGAGATTTCTCAGGTCCTGTTGAATTTATTGCCAAGTGCACAAGTACGGGAAGGTACAGGGACAGAGAAACACTGACTTGTGGCAGCATCACACGCAAGTACATTCAGATAACACACGGAACACAAGTTATACGATTCTCTGTCCGTAACAATCTGTAAATATGTTTTATGTCATTAACAATGTATAAAATGCATTGTGTAGTGATCAATATTGAAATGTGCATTTTGTGTCAATAACAGACTTGGAAATGTTGAATGTGCTCCCTGTCTCCATTCCTCCTGTAATCCACAATCAGCTCCTGTGTTTTTGTCACAATGAGGGAGAGGTTGTTTTCTTGACACCACCGTGTAGAGTGATGACTTCTTCTTCATAAGTTGTCTCGTTGTTATTTGGGATTCGGCCAATCAATGTAGTGTGGTCAGCAAATTTAATTAGCAGTTTGGAACCCGCCACTGCAGCCCCACAGTGCACTATGTACTGATTGCAAAGCTACGAAATTGCATGTGAATAGCCTCCCCTCCCCCAACTCCACTCTTTCTGCCTCACCAGCAGACTGGGACATCTCTCATCTCGCTGCCTCCGCCAGGACATTAAACTGTGAACAACTGTGGTCAGGGACTGATCTCTGGGGTACTCCAAACGCTACCTCCTTCCAGTCTGAAAACGACCCACTCATCCAGACACACACTACCGGCAGTTTATCGATCTCCAACGAAAAAGACTAATCACCTACTCCTGAGGGTCAATACCATTGCTGACTCTGAGTTTACCACCGTCAAATACCAGGAGGGACATAATAATCAGAAAGTCTCTAGTCACAGCCGTGTAAATAAAATGTGATCTCAGTGGGTGTGTGGCGCATGCTCAGAACGCGAAGGAGACAGACAGACTGAGCCAAGTCACAGACTGATGAAGGGGAGGAATGATCCATTTTGACACAGAGAGGGAAGCAGAGAGTTTGATGTTGTTCCTGATGCCGGAACTGTGGCCAGTTAGAAGATGAAGTCTTGTCCCCCCAAGTTGTTTTGAGTTGTGACAGTGTTTTTCTCAGAAGACACCATGGAAACTAAAATTATTTCAGTTGAAATGTTGTCCTTCTCCCACTGACGTGCTTTGTAAACTTTTAACAGTGTAGAAAATTAAAAGGATTTGTGTATGGGAATCTCGAACACAACAGCGCGTTAGTTCCGCTCTATCTGTCAGTTCACCAGCGCTTGGACACAAAGTACACTGCAGATGCTGTGGTCAAAGCAACACGGACAAGACGCTGGAGGAACTCAGCAGGTCGGGCAGCATCCGTGTAAATGAGCAGTCAACGTTTCGGGTCAAGACCAAAGACCGAGATCTACAGCTTTGCACTGGGAAGTGGCCGTTCAGCTGCTCCGTGTGTGCGAAGAGACTCATTCAGTTAACCCACCTTGTGATGCTCCGGTGAGTTCACAATAAATAGAGGCCACATTTCTGTCCGGAATGAGCAAAGAGCTTTACTCAATCATCCCAGCTGCGGCAACACCAGCAACTTCACATCAGGGAGGAAGTTCAAATCAGCTCCGTGTTAAATGTTTAACCATCACGGTGACTGAAGCCAGCTGCAGGTTCATGAGGGACTGTTACTGTCAGATTCTGCAGTTCTTGCGGCTGCTCATCGCACCCAGGACTGAACCCTGGTCACTGAGCATTGGTGGAGTCTGTTCTGCTGATGTTAGCCTTCAACTAGACTGGTGTTTAATATTGTGGATCTGTGAAAGATAAATCAGTTTGTATCAAATCCCGTGTCTCACTGGAGAGGCCGCTCGGCCCATCTTGTCCCTGCCCATGTTTCTGTTCCATATCAGTATATTAAAATATATCCCTGCCGTTCCCCTCTTGCTCTCCCTGACATGACAGGTTGCAACTGGTCACCACTCTATGAGATATGAGATTTGTTACGTACCCCGTAACTGGGTATTTAAACAGCAGGGAAAGAAGAATCTGTTGGAGTCTGGTGGTACCAAACTAAAGGTGTTTATTAATAAAAATAAGCAAAACCATATCAATAATGCGAATATACATATAAAACAAGTTAGCAGTAATAAACCTAAAAGTGTAGGAATAATAACAAGCAATAATAAAGAAGCTCTATCGATGTCTAGGGGTAAATGAATTGTCATAGAAAAGTATATAGTTCAGTTCAGTTCATGAGTGCTGATGTAGTTATGGTTGTTGTATTGTAATCATTGGAGAGAGAGAGAGCGAGAGCGAGAGAGCGAGAGAGAGAGGAAAGACTGCTCGGAGACGGTGTTATGGTTTCTCTGCAAGCTTGTTTCCACTTTTACAAGGACACTGTCAGCTTCTGTGTTCTTACAGAGAGAGAAGGGAGGAACTAGTTGATGGACAGCTGGGGCTCAGCACGGTGAGATAAGTAGGAGGTCCGCTGATAGACCTCCAGACACATGGTTTTGGACACTGAATGAGCTTTGTTGTGTCCACAGAAAAAGGTGGGTTTTGGAGGATCGATCCGGAGCATCGATCAGTGGCTCTCGCAGTGTGAAAAGGCTGTGACCCGTGGGGAGTTATTCGAGTGTCCATCCCTCGCCTGGGTTAATAACTCCACCACTGAAGAACGGTCCCGTTTGTAGTGTCACAGTCGGTGACTTCCAAAGGATTTCGGAGGACGACGGGACTATCGACGGCATCAGCTTACCTGAAGACACAAACCTCTCCTTCTCTCTCTCTCCATCACTACTCGACTCAATCCCACGAACTGAACCGAACTTCACTCATCACCGTCAGACGGTCTCCATTCACCCCGAGGCGTGAAGAAGCTTGGCTTTCCTATTCACACCCACACACACACACACACACACACACACACACACACACACACACACACACACATATAATCATTGCTAACCTGGTTGATGTATCTGCATTTATATTGCTGTATCGCGTAGTTACTAATAAACAGCATTAGTTTACAGCAATACCAGACTCCACGGTGTTTCCTATTTCTGCTGGTTCTTTGACCCGTCACGGGGTACCCAACAGTATCTACTGCAAATATAAAAGATTAAAGGAAATAAACAGAAGTTAACAGTGTAATGCGGATATATATAGCTCCCAAACTATCAAGCTTGGGAAACAATGCTTAAAGTCTTCAGATGGTAAAGTGGAAAGGTTCAGTAATCCACGGAATAAGTGAGTGAGAGGAGAGATTTATAAATCCACACGAAAATGTGGAGAGAAGGCCATTACGAAGAATTCCACACACATTCCACGCTGGGTAAACGAAATAACAGTCGCCGAAGATTAGAAATATCACCAGGTGACAGTCACAGGAATATCGTCTTCAAGTGGTTACCACAGAACACCCCGATTCCGGGTAAGGGAAATCCACACATATGGATTATACGAAGTGACAGTCACACATCCGTTGTGCACTGCGTGCCGATGATCAGATCAACCGTACCTTTTGGGCATGGAAGAGTTGCAGCCTATAGCAGTCACACGCTGAAGTTCCAACAGCTTGTCTCCCTCTCCCTCTCCCTCTCCCGCTCCCGCTCCCTCAGGCTGCCGCAGCTTGTGTCTGACGTCACAGCCCCGCCTCACTCAGGCACTTAAAGCGACACTCACAGTAAACGGTCTCGTAACACAATGCAACTCTGAAGTTTGACAGCAGACTAGCGAGTGAATCTTCGATGGTGCAGAGTCAGAAACAAAAGAGTTGCCAGCTTGATTCAGGGGCTCCAGAGAGAAATGGTGTCCAGAGGAGGAGGACGAATAAGACCAGCAGGATGTGGTTAAAAGTGAAAGATTAGAAGTATTTGGAAACTGGTTGGTCGAAAAAAAAAGGTGATTAATTTCTGCAAAACACAGGTGGAAATCAACAGATCAGGCAGAAATTTTGGAGAGGAATAAATAGAAAACTTTTAGGCAGAGCCCCTTCCGCATCCCTGGCCTGTGTACTCCGCTGCTTAGTTGCTCTCTGAATTGTTTTGTGTGTGTGCGTCTCTGTATTTCCAGCAACTGCAGAATCTCCTGTGTTTTATATCTGCATTTTACTTTGGCATTAGATATACGTTGATATTGAGTATATTGCTTATGGGAGCCGCTTTCTGCGTTAAAACAGCTGCAGATTTTTTCTATACCCATAAAAAAAAATGAGGTATGGATATTGAAATGGTGCTTGCAGAAATGTTTAATGGCACCGTGATTACCCATAGGGCCATGCGTTAAGAATTTCGGCGGCGCTGAAGCGCCGATGAACTGCGCAGGCGTCAGGCTGAGGCCGTCCCTGAGTTTCACGCATGCGCGCAGTGCACAGAAGCCTTTGAAAATGTCGGTTGCAGGTAAGAGTGATTCTCCGTGTTTTTATCTTAAACACCGATTTTAGGATAATTCCTCTGAATTTCGGATACCGTGACCAGCAACCCCGGGACAGTCCTGCCCTCTTCCCTCTCTCTCAGCCCCACAATCCGTACACGGACCCCGGGGAGCTCCCGGCTGATGAGGGAATGGGAACCGATGGATCTCTCAGACAGAGCTGAGCTCCAGCTATCTAAATGCAAGGATTAGGAACTCGGAGAAAGGGAACAAAATCTTTTACGTCACCAGTTGAGAAAATCGGCATTAGGACACTTTTCCGTAGATGCTACTTGGCCTGCTGAACTCCTCCAGTATTTTGTGTGTGTTGCTTCCTCTACCTCCTCTTGCTCTGGACTATTCTACCGGTGAGAACATGTTTTGTCCCATTCTCTCTGGGTACGTAATGATATCAAACACCTTTGCCCTGGGCAACAAGTAGCTTTCACATCACAAATGTGCCAGACTCCAGTGAGACAGACTACTGCCCTTCCCTTCATATTCATTGGGATTTCATTCACTGAGTTCACCACCGTCAGTCATTGGGGGAGGGTTCAGGGGGAATATTTATGTCGAATACAGAAACTAGTAATGCCTGTTTGCATTTTGGTGATTGAAAAGTTACTGGAGTATTTGCAAATGGGAAGAAGTGGAGTGATATTTGGAAATCTGACTTTTTAAAGCGTAATTTAGCAAGGAAATCGCATATGGACAATGTGCAAAAGCTTTGGTGAGAAAATCCTCCATTTCCTGTTACAGGCCTGCTATATCGGTTGTGTGAGAGTGCAGATGATCTCAATCAAACCCAGAGGAGATCAAAGTTCCTATTGACAGTGATTTGCCAGCTGTGAACATGAATACCTCTCTATATAAAATTCACTGTGCACATCTTGTCACTGGGTAAAAAATGCACAGTGCAAGATATATCTGCACACTGGTTATTACAAATTAGAGGGGAGATTATTACAAATTAGAGGGGTAGTGGAGGGAAGGAGGGGAGACCTCCAGTGTCCCTGATGCCCTCACCTACAAGATGTGCAGCTTGTAACCCAGCACTTCAATGAGCTGCAACTTGAAATGGGTGAATTCCAGGACATCCAGCAGTTGGAGGAGGTGATAGATATGACACGAAGAGAGGTGAGTTATACCCAAGATGCAGGACACAGGAAACTCGGTGAGAGTCAGGAAAGGGAATGAGGTTAAATAGCCATCGCAGAGTACTGCAGTAGCCATCCCCCACAACAACAGGTGGACCACTTTAGAAGCTGTTGGGGGGAATTACCTGGCAGAGGAAAGTCAAAAGGCTGATAGGGGATTCGTTAGTTATAGGAACAGAACAAGAGGGGACGAATACCCTAGTGGTAAGGCTTGCTAGTGGTAGTGAGCAGGGGAGGGGGTGATGTGGTTAAAATAAGTTGTAGGGGGAATGGGAGCCAGAATGACAGAACAGATAGTGGAGAGAGTGAATTGAATTGACTTTATTAGATACATACCTCATAAACATGAGGAGTAGAAATATTTACCTTACATCATCTAAATGGGCAATGTGTAATTTATAGTAATTTATAATAGATAGTTTGCACATAGGACAGTCAATATAACATCGAAATGCAATTGTATCAGCATGAATTAATCAGTCTGATGGCCTGGTGGAAGATGATGTCCCGGGGACTGTTGCTCCTTTGGCTGTGGTACCGTTTCTTGGATGGTAGCAGCAGGAGCAGTTTGTGGTTGGGGTGAATTGGGCCTGTTGCTCCCTGATATTCGTTGGGCCCTTTTTACACACCTGGCCATGTAAATGTACTGAATCGTGGAAAGTAGATTGTGCAATGTATAATTTCCTTGTTTATATTTAGAGACATAAAATGATGAGGGGTATTGAGCGTGTGAGTGGCCAGAGGAGTGTTTTTTCCCCCAGGGTTGAAATGGTTAATGCCGCTTTTCCACACTCCCATAGACCCTTTGTCCATCTCCTGGGTAAATAGAGTTTGAAAAATATTTAAGATCTCCCCCATCTGCTTTGGTTCCACACGTGGATTGCCATTCTGGACTTCCAAAGGACCAACTTTGTGCCTTGCAATCCTTTTGCTCTTAATCTATCACTAGAATCCCTGAGGATTATCCTTCATCTCTTCTGTGACAGCAACCTCATGCCATCTTTTAGCCATCCTGATTGATTTCTTATGTGTTCTCTTGCATTTCTTATACTCCATAAGGAACTGACTGCCTATCCCTGTTATGTAATTCCATTTTGTGCTTTACCAGGGTCTGAATATCTCTTGCAATTCAAGTTTCCCTACAGTTTCTATCTTTACCTTTTATTCTGACATACCCGCTTACTAATTTCAAAATTTTGCTTTGAAGGCCTCCCATTTACCAAGCACACCTTTGCCATAAAGCAGCCTGTCCCAGTCCACAGTTGCCAGATCCTAGTGTTGATTCCAGGTATTGATCCATGCCCTGAACACATCCGCCTTTCCTACGCTGCTCCTTGTATTGAAATATACAGGGCTCAGCATATTCACTGCACCACGCTCAACTTTTTCATTCCTGACTTTGTCTGAGGCCTGAACAACATCTGTCTCCACAACCTCTCCAATACCCGTTCTGTTATTCAGGCTCCCATTCCCCCTGCAACTTTAGTTTAACCCTCCTTACCCCCACCTCCCACCATGCAGATCTATCACCCCTTTGGCTTTCCTCTCCCAGATCAATAAAAAGGAGGTGCATACCAGGTACAGGCAGATAGGAACAAATGGGGTACTTATGAAATACAGGAAATTCAAGTGAACACTTACGAAAGAAATAAAGGAAGGCATGAGGTTGCCCCAGCAGACAAGGTGAAGGAGAATCCTCAGGGATTCTGCAGATATGTTAAGAGCAAAAATATTGCAAGGGAAAAAATTAATTCTCTGGAAGATCAGAATGGTAATCCATATGAAGGATAGCATAGATTTGAGAAGATTTTTTTTGCATCCGTATTTACTCAGGAGATGAACACAGAGTCTATAGAAGTGAGGCAAAGCCGCATCAACTTCATGGACCCTGTACAGATTACAGAGGTGGAGGGGTTTGAGGCAAATTAGTGTGGATCAATCCCCAGGGCCTGACAAGTTGTTCACTAGGACCCGGCGGAAGACAAGTGCAGAAATTATCGGGGCCTAAACACAGATATTTGAATCATCCTTAGTGACAGGTGAGGTACTCGAAGATTGGAGGACAGACAATGTTGTTCTGATGTTCAAGAAAGGCTGTAAAAATAAACTAGGAAATTATCCGTTGGTGAGCTTGACATCAGAACTGGGAAAGTTATTGGAATGTGTGCAGGAACCAGGTATATACTGTAAGTATTTGGATAGGTGTGGACTGGTAAAGGATAGGCAGCATGGCTCTCGCCAATCTTATAGAGTCTCTCAAGGAAGTTATCAGGGAAGTGGATGAAGGCAAGGCAGTGGATGTTGTCTCCATGGACTTCAGCAAGGCACTTGACAAAGTCTCATATGGGAGGTTGGTCAAGAAGGTTCGGTCACTCAGCATTCGAGATTAAACAGTAAACTGGATGAGACACTGTCTTTGGGAGAAGCCAGAGTGTGGTTTCCGCTCTGGCTGGAGGCCTGTGTCTAGTGGCTGCCACAGGGATCAGTACTGGATCTGTTGTTGTTTGTCAGTCTATATCAGTAATCTGGATGATCGTGTGGTTAACTGAATCAGCAAATTTGTGGATGACAATAAGACAGGGGGTTCAGTGGAGTGCAAGAAGACTATCATGGCTTGCAGTGCAATCTGGACCAGGTGGGAAAATGGTTTTAGAAATGGAAAATGGAATTTAATGCAGTCCAGTATGAGTTGTTGCACTTTGGTCTGACCTACCAAGGGAGGTCTTTCACAGTGACTGGTCGGGCACAGAGGAGTGTTGTAGAAGAAAGGGACCTGGGAATACAAGACCTTAATTCACTGAAAGTGGTATCACAGGTAGATAGGGATAGAAAGATTGATTTCAGCCCATTGCCCTTCATGAACCAAATTACTGATAACAATAGATGGATATTATGTTGACTTCTAGAAGACATTGATGAGGCCTAATTTGGAGTATTGTGTACAGTTTTGGTCACCTACCTACAGGAAAGTTGTAAAAGAAGTTCATAGATTTCAGAGAAAATTCACAAGGATGTTGCCATGTCTGGAGGACTTGGATAATAAAGAAATATTGAACAAATCCGGACTTTATTCCTTGGAATGCAGAAGATCGAGGGGAGATTTGATTGTGATAGAGAGGCACAGATAGTGTTAATGCAAGCTGGCTTGTTCCATGAAGATTGGGTGGGACAACAACCAGAGACCATGTGTTAAAGGTGAAAGGTGAAATATTAAGGGGAACATGAGGGGAATCTTCTTCACACAGACGGTCATCCAGCTGTGGAATGAGCAGCCAGCACAAGTGGTGCATGCGAGCTCAATTTCAACATTTAAGAGTTTTGTGTTGGTACCTGGATGGTAGGGGTGTGGGAGTGGGCTGTTTCAATAGTTCAGCACAAACTGGATGGCCCAAAGCGCCTGTTTCTATGTTGAAATTTTCTATGATTATGACAAGAACCTGAAATAATACAAAAATTCACTCTAACCCCTTTTGACAGCTGTGTGAACCAACCAGTCATTTCAGCAGGAATTTTTATGTGGCATTAAAACTGTGGCACTTTAAGTTAATAATACATCAAAGAAGATCCCAGCTGCAAGTCAAGAAAAACTATTTGTGTGAGAGTGTTTCAGTTACTGTGGGGCCAGGCACCCATGGAGCTCAGTGGGAACAGGGAATAATACCAATGGAGAGAGTCAAACTGAGCCAGGTCACAGATTGGAGATGGCAGAAATGCCCGATTCTTATAGAAACAGGAAGAGCATCAGGGAATTGATGGTCATTCCAGATACCAGCACTCTGCCCAGTCAGAAGTTGATTTCTCTGTCCAACTTTCGTTGAACTTCACCGTAACAGTGTGATACCAGATCAAACCTTGGCAACTCAAGTAATCTCATTTGAAATGTTGCACTAAACCCATTGATGGATTTTGTTAAATCTTTTTACAGGTTAAAAATGAGAAGGAATTTGTCGCCAGGAAGCTCAAACACGGCACATCAGTTTTGTTGTCTCTGTCTAGATGTTTAAAAAGTGGAGCAAGGGATGCAATTGACCACCCTTTCTGCTCGGACTGTGGAGAGGGATTCACTCGGACATTTGACCAACTGGCACGCCTGTAATTTACACAGGAGAAAGGCCTTTCACCCGCTCAGACAGTGGGAATGGATTCACTCGATTATCACAATTGAAAGTACATCAGCAAGTTCACACTGGGCAAGGCCATTCACCTGTTCTGTGTGTGAGAAGGGGTTCAGTCGGTCATCCCACCTGTGAACACACCAATCAGTTCACACTGGGCAGAGGCTGGTCAACTGCTGAGTTTCTGGGAAAGGATTCACTTAGTCATCTGTTCTAATGGCACACCAGCGTGTTCACACCGGGGAGAAGCCGTTCACCTGCTCAGTCTGTGGGAAAGGATTTACACAGACATCTACCCTACTGGTACATCAGCGAGTTCACACTGGGGAGAGGCCATTCACCTGCTCAGTCTGTGGGAAAGGATTCACTCAGTCATCCCACCTACAGATACATCAGCGAGTTCACACTGGGGAGAGGCCATTTAACTGCTCAGTCTGTGGAAAGGGATTCATTCAGTTATCCCACCTGCAGAGACATCATCGAGTTCACACTGGGGAGAAGCCGTTCACCTGCTCAGAATGTGGGAAGGGATTCACTTGGTTATTCAGCCTACAGAAACATCAGAGAGTTCACACTGGGGAGAAGCCGTTCACCTGCTCAGTCTGTGGGAGGAGATTCACTGAGTCTTCCACCCTGCAGAATCATCAGCGAGTTCACACTGGGGAGAGGCCATTCACCTGCTCAGTCTGTGGGAAAGGATTCACTCAGTCATCCCACCTACAGATACATCAGCGAGTCCACAGTGGGGAGAGGCCATTTAACTGCTCAGTCTGTGGGAAGGGATTCATTCAGTTATCCCACCTGCAGAGACATCATCGAGTTCACACTGGGAAGAAGCCGTTCACCTGCTCAGAATGTGGGAAGGGATTCACTTGGTTATCCAGCCTACAGAAACATCAGCGAGTTCACACTGGGGAGAAGCCGTTCACCTGCTCAGTCTGTGGGAGGAGATTCACTGAGTCTTCCACCCTGCAGAATCATCAGCGAGTTCACACTGGGGAGAGGCTGTTCACCTGCTCAGAATGTGGGAAAGGATTCACTCTGTCATCTACCCTACTGATACATCAGCGAGTTCACACTGGGGAGAGGCCGTTCACCTGCTCAGTCTGTGGGAAAGGGTTCACTCTGTCATCTACCCTACTGAGTCATCAGCGAGTTCACACTGGGGAGAAGCCGTACACCTGCTCAGTCTGTGGGAAGGGATTCACTAATTTATCCAGCCTACAGAGACATCAGCGACTTCACACTGGGGAGAAGCCGTTCACCTGCTCAGAATGTGGGAAGAGATTCACTCAGTCATCCAACCTACTGAGTCACCAGCGAGTTCACACTGGGGAGAAGCCATTCACCTGCTCAGTCTGTGGGAAGGGATTCACTCAGTCATCCCACCTACGGAGTCACCAGTGAGTTCACACCGGGGAGAGGCCATTCACCTGTTCAGTCTGTGGGAAGGGATTCACTCAGTCATCCACCCTACAGAGTCACCAGTCAGTTCACACTGGGGAGAGGCCGTTCACCTGCTCAGAATGTGGGAAGGGATTCACTGTGTCATCCACCCTACAGAGACATCAGCGAGTTCACACTGGGGAGAAGCCGTTCACCTGCTCAGAATGTGGGAAGGGATTCTCTCAGTTATCCAGCCTACAGAAACATCAGTGAGTTCACACTGGGGAGAGGCCATTCACCTGCTCAGAATGTGGAAGGAGATTCACTGACTCTTCCAGCCTGCAGAGTCATCAGCAAGTTTACAGTGGAGAGAGGCAGTTCTCCTGCTGAGAATGTGGGAAAGTATTCACTCTGTCATCCACCCTACTGGTACATCAGCAAGTTCACACTGGGGAGAAACCTTTCAACTGCTCAGTCTGGGAATGGATTCACTCAGTTATTCACCCTACAGAAACATCAACAAGTTCACACTGGAGAGAGGCCGTTCACCTGCTGAGAATGTGGGAAAGGATTCACTCAGTCATCCCACCTACTGGTACACCTGTCAGCTCACAATGGGGAGTGGCCATTGTTATGAATCTCTAGGTTTTGTTTGCTGTGGAGAGAGAGAGAGAGAGAGATTAAGAAGGCAAATGTGTCTGACTTGCAGCTTGTTTACATTGTGTGCAGCTTGTTTAGTTTTAACTGAGGACACAGACACTCAGAGTCAGACGGAGACGAAGGAGGAAAAATGGAAAGAATCGAAACCAGGGAACTAGTGGCCAAGGGTCACTGTTTGGAACTTTCCTTTGCCCACAAATGTGGGCAAATTATCGATTCTCCGTACATTGAATATGTGGATGTCACCTCATTTGATCCATTGGAGTGGATCTGATTTGGGGTATCCTGCGCTGACCACTAATGTGTTAACCCTTGTCTGGCTATGGTGTGGTAATCCTTTTGAAGACGATACCCTTCATGACAAGTCACTTTGGGTGATAATTAGTATGTGGATTTGGAAGGATGACAGATAAAATCTACAGCAACTGTTGGTCTTGTTTTACCACCATGTAACCTGTGGAATATGACATAATTGCCTTCTCTCAACATTTACCCTGGATTACAAATATCTCTCTCATCACCTATTCTGTGGTTGAACTGAACTTTCATACTTTACCATCTCAAGACTCCAAGTCTTGTTTCCCCCGAGCTCAATAGTTTGGGAATTTTATTTATACACATAACACTCAGGAGGAAATCTGCAGATGCTGGAAATTCAAACAACACACACAAAATGCTCATGGAACACAGCAGGCCAGGCAGTATCTATAAGGAGAACTGTCGACGTTTCAGGCTGAGACCCTTCGTCAGGACTAACTGAAAGGAAAGATACTAAGAGATTTGTAAGTAGTGGGGGGAGGGTGAAATGCGAAATGATAGGAGAAGACCGGATGTGGTGGGATGAAGCTAAGAGCTGGAAAGGTGATTGGCGAAAGTGATACAGAGCTGGAGATGGGAGAGGACCATTGGACAGGAGGCCTCGGAGGAAAGAAAGGTGGGGGGGGGGGAAGCACCAGAGAGACATGGAAAACAGGCAATTAAATATGTCAGTGATGGGGTAAGAAGGGGAAGAGGGGCATTAACGGAAGGTGGAGGAGTCAATGTTCACCCCATGAGGTTGGAGGCTACCCAGCTGGTATATAAGGTGTTGTTCCTCCAATCTGAGTTTGGATTGATTTTGACAGTAAAGGAGGCCATGGATAGACATATCAGAATGGAAATGGGACGTGGAATTAAAATGCGTAGCCACTAGGCGGAGTCTGTTGCTGCTGGTTCGTTTCTAAAGCACTACGGTTTGTAACAAAATGGGGCCTGCGTCTGGGATATGAACACATTTAAGGATTGATTTATTATCGATTTCATTGGGGAAATCCCTTTTGATTTATTTGTGTGTGGAAAACCAGCAGCAGTGGATGTTGATAGATATCTGGAAGTGTGAGCCTCTCGTGCATTAGAGAACAGCAGAAGGATTGAGTTGTTGAGTGTTGCTATAATGTTAATACTTGCTAAGGTGAAATTGACAATGAGGAGGGCACAGATGCGGAGGATAACAGCTGAACATTGTGTATCTGAGGGTGTGTTTAACGTGGAGGAGTTGGAGCTGTTTCCTGAAAGTAAACCTAGTGAGCTTGAGATCCAGTACAAGTGAGAAAAATTAAAGATGGAGGCCACGGAAAGGCAGAGGCAGTTTCAGGCTGGAGAGGCAGAAAAGCAGACAGAAATTTCTCTTACAAAGTGTAATTAAGGGGAATGCTTAGCAAGCCTATTCTGCTTTGACAGTTGCTGAAGCAGCTTATTATTTATTTATTTATGCTGCCCCAATCATCGCCACTGGGCTATAAATGTGCAGGAGCTGTGTGTGGTTCAGTGCTTTGCTCAAGGACACACAAGCTGCCTCGGCTGAGGCTCGAACATTCAGATCACGAGTTCAACACCTTAGCCACATGGTCATGACCTATTCATGACACATTATGATCTATTGAAGCAGGCTGTGCTCAAAGCTTGTGAGTTGGTCCCAGAAGCAGACAGGCAGAAGTTCAGAAATTTGAAGAAATCTGTGAACCAGACATACGGAATTTGCTTTTGAGAAATTTGTGTGTCTTGACCACTGGTGCACATCTGAACATGTAAATGATAATTTTAACAGCTTCAAAGAGTTGGTTTTAATTGAAGAGTTCAGAGGGTGCGTTCCTGATGACATAAAGATGTATTTAGATGGAAATGATACTGCCACTATGCAGGAATCTGCTAGATTAGCAGATCAGTTTGCTTTAACTGATAAAGTTATGTTTACCCTGAATAAGAGTTTCCAAAAAGCAGTTGTCAAGTTGTGGGTAAACCTAATGAGGTCACCCCAGTGGCCTGTCCCTGCATTCTGTGAACCCTTTTCCAAAGTTATAGTGGATTGTGTTGGCCCATTGCCACAGACTAAAGCTGGCCATTAATATCTGCTAACTATTATGTGTACTGCATCCGGATTCCCAGAGGCAATACCTCACAGAAATATTAAAGCTAAAACTGTGGTGAAGGCTCTTACCAAGATTTTCACTTTATTCGATTTGTCTAAAGAAATACAGTCTGATCAAGGATGTAATTTTACATCTGGATTATTCCAGCAGGTTGTTTCTGAACTGGGAGCAAAACAAATTGCATCATCTGCGTACCATACAGAATCACAAGGGGCTTTAGAAAGATTTCATTCTACCCTCAAAACAATGATTAAGACATATTGTGTTGAAAATGGAAAAGACTGGGATGAAGGAATACATTTGCTTTTTTCCACAGAAAGGGAGTCAGTACAGGAATCACTGGGCTTTACTCCATATGAACTTGTATTTGGTCGCAGAGTGACCTTTGACCTTGTTAAAAGGAACGGTGGATTGATGTTAACTCGTTAGACTATGTTTTGAAGTTCAAAAAGAAACTACACCAAGCCTGTAGTCTAGCGAGACAAAACTTAAAGATTTCTCAAAACAAAATGAAGTGTTGGTTTGATAACAGCGCTCGCGAAAGAAAATACCAGGTGGGTGGTAAGGTGCTTGCCTTATGTTGACGAATCCACTTCAGGTGAAATTCAATAAACTGTATGAAATAGTCTCTCAAATTAATAATGTGAATTATGTTATTAAAACACCCAACTGACTTGAACTAACGCAGGTGGTACACATATATATGATAAAACCTTTTTTGACAAGCAGGTACCATCTGTGTGTGTCGTTGTCAAAACATATGAATCTGGCAACCCTGAGAATGAAACAATCGACTCGTCTGAGAATTTTCACAAGCCAAACATGGTCCCAGTTAGGCTAATGAACTCGGTTGTTCCAGAAAACATTACTAACAAGTTGTCTCATCTGCAGCCAAAGCAACAGCAACAGCTGAAGGAATTAATTCTGAAGTTTAAAGATTTATTTCCCGATGTTCCCAAGCAAACCACGGTCGCAGTACATGATGTAGATGTTGGTGAAGCCAATCTGATTAAACAACACCCACTTCGCATGAATGTAGAAAAGTGTAAATTGGCTGACCAGGGAATTGAGTATATGCTGGAGAATGGTATTATTAGGCCTTCAAAATGAGATTGGAGTCACCCTGCATTATTGTGCCCAAACATGATGGTAGTGTTAGATTTTGCACTGATTGTAGAAAGGTAAATGCAGTAACAAAATCTGATGTCTATCCTGTCGCTAGAGTGGATGATTGCATCGATAAGGTTGGAAAAGCTAATTTCTTACAAAAATTGATCTGTTGAAAGGGTATTGGTGTGTTCCATTGACGGACGGAGGTAGAGAAATTTCTGCCTTTGTGACACCATCTGGGTTGTATGAATACAATGTTTTGCCTTTTGGAAGGAGAAATGCTCCAGGAACATCCCAGAGAATGATGGATTTTGTAATTCGAGGGTTAGAACACACAGATACCTATATTGATGACTTAGTTACAGGGAGGGACACTTGGGAAGAGCATATCTCTGGAGCAGAAAAGCTGTTTCACAGGCTTTCCTAGGATAACCTTACAGTTAACTTGGCTAATAGTGAATATGGCCATGCCACTGTGACCTATCTTGGCTATGTTGTAGGTCAAAGCAAGTTGGCTCCTGTTCTGGCAAAAGCCTATTCATAGAACCTAAGAATCTAAGAAGGCTCTTAGAAGGTTTCTGGGAATGGATGGATATTATCGTAAGTTCTCTAAGAACTTTGCTGCTATCACTCTTCCTCTGACCAACCTCCTGAAGAAGGGTGAAAAGTTTGTTTGAACCGAGCCTTGTCAGAAGGCATTTGATTGATTGTTATCGGTATTTCAGATTAGGCCAATCAATGTACTGCTGTCAGCAAATTTAAATAGCAGATTGGAGCTGTGGGTGGCAACACAAGTCATGGGTGCACAGAGAGTAAAGGAGAGGGCCAAAGAGACAACCCTGTGGGTTTTGTGTGCTGAGGGTCAGAGAGACAGAGGAGATGGAGCCCACTCTTACCACCTGCCTGCGATCTGACAGGAAGTCCAGGATCCAGCGACACAAGGCAGGGTGAAGGCCGAGGTCTCTGAGCTCCATGCCGACACTTCACGCCTTTGTATGGCTACTGCTTTGCCCATGACTGCAAGGAACTGCAGAGAACTTTGGAGAGCAGAGAACATCAGAGAAACAAGCCTCTTCTCCATGGACTCTTCCTACACTTCCCCTGCCTCGGAAAAGCAGGCCATGTACACAAAAAACCTCATAACCTGGACATTCTCGCTGCAAACCCGGGGGAAGCGAAACAAAAGCCTTAAAGTGCGTAACACCAGGCTGAAAGTTGAATTCCTGTCTGTGGTTATAATCCAAATGAATGATAAAATGGACTCGACCTCACAATGTAACTCAGCGTGACCCTGCACCATATGTCGATCTGCACTGCATTTTCTCTGCAGCCACAATGCTTTGTTACAGTGATTATTTTGTTGTATATCAGCTCAATGTACTGTTGGAATGTATCCATCTGTGTGGATGGTACGTCAGGCAAGATTTTCACTGTAGCTCAGTACATGATGATAATAAACAAATTTCCCATTTTAATTATGTGGATATATTAGACAGACTGAGCTTCTGCTCCAGAAGCTCAGAAGGAAACTGAACTGTTGTCATTTCTGTGGAAAGCAAATATATGGAAAATGCTTCAATCTCACATTATGATTTGCAGTAACTGGGAACAGGTTCCATATCAATATCAGAATCAGGCTTAATAGCACCGGCATATGACATGAAACTTGTTGTCGCTGTGGTAGTAGTAGAAACTAATTCATAACAATAGTTTTTAACAATTGTGATTTAAAATAAGAATATACATATATATAGTACAAAAATAGAAAAAATGTAATAAGCTATTTTAATTGTGTGGAGCAATTTGACTGACTGGGTGTTGCTTTGGAAATTCTGAAGTGAAGCTGAACTAAACTTTACACATTTATGAGAAGCGCAGATAAATACAAATGGCTAAATTCTCACATAAACGGGACAGACACCCAGAAACATTGGCAGCACTTCAGCACCTCAAAACAGTGAATGAAACATGCAGAAACTATTGCAGAGAAAAAAGACATTGTCCACCCACAACGAGAGGACGTGACAGATCCGGATCTCACTGCCTCGTCTGAAGGGGGAAAGATGAAGCTACACGGACACATAGAACAGTGACCCGCAGAAGCTGCAGATCTGCAGAAAAACATGAACGGGAAACGGGATCAGGTGTCGGGTGGAGGGTCTCCCTTCTGAACCGGTGAATCCGTACCTCGCCCCTCACACGCTGCCCGACCCATCCACCGCATTCCCCACATTATTCCATATTTACCCCAGATACATGATTATTTTTCCACACCATATCTTCCCCGATCCCTTTCCCTCTACCTCCAGTTCACAGAGTCACCGGCTCGATTCCCATCCAGGTCCAAATCATAATTCAGACCCAAACAGGAAATGTTCACGTTTCATTTAAATCAGTTCTGTGTTTATAAAAACTAATTTCTATTCACTTTCCTCCGGAGCCTTGCTGAACAGGAACACTGAAACATCAAGTGAGAAACAGCAGGAGGCCATTCAGCCCCTCTAACCATCAGCAAGATGGCGGCTGCTCTCCCATCTCAGACACGTGTTTCTGCCCGATCCTCATTTCCTCGATCACTTCGGTCTCCACACATCTGACGGGCCGAGTGGTCTCCTCCTACCTCTCAGCGATACATCAGACTCCGGCCGCAGGAGACGCTTCACAAACGCCCCAACTTCCTTCGGAGGGAAATGGAAATAAATCAGAAAGCGGACATTTACTTTGAGGTTTTCTCCGCTCTGAGGAGGAGGTCGGCGCTTGAGCGGGAGACGGACTCAGCGGGGTAACGCCCACTCGGCTTGTCCACCTCCGCGACTGGTTGTAAGCAGTGATTGACATCGCTTAGCACCAATAGGAATAGCGCAGCGCCTGAATCCCCTGTTGACAGGGGTGGGGGAAGTGGCTGGTCACGTGATTATTAGCCCAGCCGTTCAACCGATAAAGCTCGAGCACAGCAGCGCATGGGTGACGTAAGACACCGCGCACGTGAGAACAAATCCCGGTGTGGGGAGTCCATGTGTGACGTCAGACGATTGGGGGGGGGGGAAGCTGTGTGACGTCACCTGTGGGGGAGCGCTCGTACTTAAACGCACCAAAATGGGCGTTTCTTATTATTTCGGTGGGACAACAACATTAATCACGGGTTTCATCACTGACTCCAGTGTTGTGAGATGTAAAGTCCCCTGTTATGTGTCCGGCTGTGCCGTGTTGTTGGTGGAGTGGGCAGCGTGGTGTTTGTCTCGATTCGGGTCACAACACCAGAATTGCCAGCGGGGTCCACACACGGTGTATTAGTCAACAGAAAACCTCTTGTCCCTGCAGTCTTTGTCTCCTGGTAAACTCAACACCCTGACAGTGTGGACCATAGATACCCCTTCCTCTCAGAGTCAGGGAATCATTCAGACTGCTGATCGCTGAGAGGAATTATATTTATTGGTCATTAAAGTTCACCCAGATTCGTTTGGACGGATTTGATGTGGAGTTCGGGGTGTCACAGTGAAAGGGCCGGACGGCTGAACTCTCTCCGTTGTCCAAACATCCTTCCAGGTGAGGCGACACTTCACCTGTGAACCTTCCGGGGTCGCCCGTTGTGTCCGCTGCTCCCGATGCGGCCGCCTCGACACTGGCGACACCGGCTCCTCCGGAGTTGTGCGGGGTAGGGGTGTTTTTTTTTTATCGGGGGCTCGATGTTATTGTTTACTTTTGTGCGGAGAGGTGGGTTTTGGGGTTTGACGATTGGGATCCCGCTCTTCTTGATCCGGGTGGTGGGGTGGAAGCTTGATTTTTCTCTGTGAACGACTTTCATGCTCTTTCTTTGTTTCGTGGTTCTATGGAGAAACAAAAACTCCCTGTCATTTATGGATACCGGCTTTAATAATAAACTAACCTTTGAACTATCCGCTCCGAGCGGGAGTTCCCGGTGTCCAAACATTTTCATTCTGATTTCCATTCCCGTTGCTACTCGGCCTGCTGTGTTCGGCCAGCATTTTGCTTGTGTTGCTTTGGTTTTCCAGGATCTGCAGATTTTGTCGCGTTTGTGATTTACCTCTGCGTTGTCCTTCCGACTTCCGACCACTGGTGGCGCTGTGCGGATCTCCAGCCACTGGTGGCACTGTGCGGATCTCCTGCCGTCGGCGACGATGTGCAGACCTCCGGTCACCGGTGGCGCTGCGGAGTACAGCCTGCTCAGCGCATGTGCGGTGTCGACTGCCGCTGTTGGCGGTTCTCCGATTAGAGCAGGGGTGAGTAGGGAATGATCCCGGTGTTGTGTAACTCTGGGGCCGGTTGCATTGGGAAAGGGCCGGGCCTGAGCTCTGCAGGACGGCTGGAGCAGGGGTGCAGTGGTAATTTTTTAGCGGCTGGAGCAGGGGTGCAGTGGTAATTTTTTAGCTGCCGGAGCTGTACGGGGGGGGGGGGGGGGGGGGGGGGGGGGGGGGGGGGAGGAGGTTGCTTGATTGATGTTCGTGGCCTAAATTGGAAGGCCCGAAGTTATACAGCTCTCGGTACCTGCACGTGTCGTTCAACTCTTTGAGTGATTATGCAGAAAGTTTGAAGTTAATAACTTTTGTGGTATTTCTGTTTCAGATAATTGAAAATTGCTTGGTTTTGTAAAATTGACTCCTTCCACCTTCGGCCATGAACTTATCAATCACCTCCAGTTTGTGATATCCAATTTGTATACATGCTCATTTCATTAACTGGGCAACCGCCTTGCCCCATTCGTGTAATGAGCAGGTGCACAAATTGGATGTGACATATATAGGGCTTCCTATAATATCAAGCAGTAAACCAAGGTGAAAGAAATATATGAATTCCACAGCTCCACAGAAATATAGTGATAGCTAAGACCTTAACAAGATTACAGCCTATCATTACATTTCCATGTATAAATGGTAAAAGTAAACATATAATACTTAATTTAATAATATGACAAAGTATTGCACGGTTGCACTTAACCTATTATCATAAAATATAATTATCAAGCAAGTAAAATAACTTTGTTTGCTTAGAAGCCAAAGGGTTGTTAGTGAGAAAAATTTACTTTTGGATTAGCGAGTAAACCACGGACCACCGTAGATATAGCCTTACTAATACGACTGATTCGGAGCAGACGGCAGGGCCCGCAGCGCTTAGCAGTGTTCCTCAGAGGTATAAAAATAACAGAAATAAAGCAATTCATTTTTTTACACTTTTAACCATCTAAATTGGAACCAAGTAATCAAGTATGAAAATAGAAAGTGTGATGAACTATTGCTAAAGCCACTTATATTGCTGAAAATTAGTCTGAAAATTGGTAGGTTGGCAACTCTGCCTCGTACCGTTTCTCTCGCAGAAATGGTTGGACGGGAAGTGTACCTGTGAGTGTTGATACAATATCCTCACACGTCGTGTGTTACTTGGTTTGACCTTTACAGATCCTGTTTAGTCTTTAAATATATAAAAAGTTAAAGAAGTTTGAATCTTTACATAAATTATTATTGCATTTATACAAATAGAAAATATCATAGTTTGGAAGTGACAAATGTTAACGGGGAGGACAGCAACCATTTGGGAGTTTTGGAAATGCATTTTATCTTGTTCATTGCCTCACTAAATTACTCTTTTTCCTATCAACACAAAGAGAAAAAGAGCCTCTTTCCCATCAGCTACAGTTGGTGGAGCGAGGCCAGGGGGTTGATCCGCTATTAATGATAGTTGAAATGACGTAAAACTACCTTATAGCCCAGAAATGCTTTTTTTCCATTTAGCTTGTAAAACAAAACTAAATTTATCCAGGTGTAGAAGAGGATCTTGGATGATTAGCTTGTGTATTTGATCAAAATCAGGAAGAAGATGAGCGAGCAGTGAATTTTTCTTTCATTGTTTTCAACTTTTAAACTTGATTTTCTATGTTCATTCCTTGCTTAATATAGCTCCTTCCTGGAATCCAATGGTACCCATTGGAAAGAACAGGAAAATGCTCGCACTTCTGTGCAGGTATTTCCCAGCTTCCTTGGACAATGGGTTGAGCGAGAAGGAATTTCACAAATACCTAAATAAAAAACAGTCACAGCTCTAGGATTTCACCAAAAATGATCAAATATCCTAATGTTATTAGTGGTATTTTCCCCACCAGCCAACTCCCCCCATTTCCCAACCCCTGCTTCCGTAGAATTCCCTCTATTTAATATGTGGCCACTGTTAAATTACCCACTTGTTTATTTTGACTTTTTTTACAGAGGTGTCGGAGTGGTGGTCCGGTGAGCTCTGGTTGCACTGGACCCCTGAATGTATGATCCCTTCTCCCACCTGGTTCCATCTGCTTATCTCTGCTCATCTTGTACAACCTCTGTGCAGTCTCCTAAACCCATCTTCCTGCTTCAGTGATTTACATCTCCCACCTGGGTCACCTTCGGTCCACCCTGTATCCCACCAGCTCAATGTTATATATCAGCAATCTTTCTTCCAACCTCTGTCTTCATTGTGAAGTGTTCTTTTGAACCTTTGACTTCACTGAGTCATTTCCAGAATCGGTTTCTGTTAGCTGGAATGCCGGAGGTTTATCAGGTCCCAGTTCTGTTGTGCATTGGTGTGGAGGTGCTCGTTTATGAACAGTGACGGGCTGACACACTGCAGCATTTTGCCTGCAGCAAAGAGTACTGGGAGAGTTGGTGCTTGGGCTCTAATCCTGTGATCGGCTTTCCAGGCAAATGGAACTGTTGGTGTTTTAGCTTTGACTTTGGTTTGAGCTTCTACAGAAGGGGCCGGATGCTCGTCCTGCAATGAAGCAGAAATTTCAAGCAGCTGGACATTGGTTGTGGGGAAATCCCAGATTGCACGACCCAGTGTGAGATGTGGGGACGATGTGTGAGACTCTCAGGGTCGGTGAGTGGCAGATTAAGCTGTGTGAGTCTGTGATGTTGGGTCCTGGGATATCATAGTATTTGATCCAGCTAAAGTGGACCCAGGGATCGAGCTGTTTGGGCTTGTGAGGTGTTGATCGAGTATTTCTGGTCTGGGATCAGATGTTTGTTTCTGGAGTTCCTTTGGAAGCAATGACTGCCAATCTGAAGAGAGGATGAGTTCCCATTCTATCCTCACAGGGAGAGGCTGTGAGTAAATGGGCTGTTCCGTGTTTACAACGGTAGAAATAGACCCTGAGTCTGGTGTTCAAACTGTGTTTGGAAATCACACAGTGGAAATCAGGCAGCTGTGCTGGAGATCTGCACTAAAAACTGAAAATGTTTGAACTCAATGTGATGAAATGTTATTAATTGAATTGTATTGTAAGCTGTTCCTTACCTGCAGAGTGTTTCTGGTAATTCCAGTTTCTTTTTATTTCTTGGTTTATATTTCATGAAATGGACCTGTTTTAACCTGGAATTGAAAATGGCTGTGATAGTTTGTCGGCCTCCATTAGATTCTCTGCAGGTCTCCCCTCTCCACGCCACCAATGTTGTCCAGCAACTGTCAATATTACATTGGGCTCTTCCTGAGGGATGATACCCACAGTAGGAAGCATCCTTGCTCGTCAATTTCTAAACGGGTTGTTGTCCCCACCTGTTCCTTAGTAGGTTTTTGTTCCCATTTCTGTTCCCTAGATATAGCCCGTTCGCGTCCTTCTTCCCACAGAGCATATTCACTTTAATATTAATTCTTTTCGGGGTTGATCAGGAATTAAAAATCAGGTTCCAATAATATGTCAAAGCTTGTCACATTCGATTTCGGTCATTGTCAGGCCAATCCATATTATCTGTTTTAATCATGTTGGCTTAGTTGGTAAGTTTTGGAGCAGTGGGACATTAAACTGGGGGGACAGATTCCCATTATTAAAGGCTTGGTCTCCTGTGAAAGTGCCATAGCAGGCCACAAATCACTCCCAATAGTCTGGTGCTGATTCCCCAGGGTTAGGTTTGCATTCAGGTACTTTAGTGATGTTTACAGGTTGCTGGAGAGCCCTTTCCAAGGCTTGAATGATCTGGTCTGTCTGTTCATTCTCATTATGTTTTCCTGCCTGTAACTCCTGATAGGTTTGGTATCGCAATTCTGCCTTCCATTTCCACCCCTCATCAGCTGACAGAATCATGCAGCAGAGACTGATTAAATCTTCTGGAGTCGCATTAGACATTTGTGTAGTACTGTGGACACACTGAGCAAACTGTGCTGGGTTTTCTTTTCTATCTGGGGCTTGATTCATGATCATTATCGTTTCTTGAGGCTTCCAGGGTGCATACACAAGAATCACTGAGGGCTGTTCCTCCTCCTGCTCATGGATTGGGCTGCATTTAGGTGGGCAGTTGTCTTTGTGGAGCCACTAACTCTGGGGATTTATTGGATTCTTCCCTCATTGTCTCGGAATAATCCTTGGTATTCCCTTTCGTGATCTCAGGGTGTTGAGACATCCCCTTCCCTGTGCCACTGTTTTACCTGAGCGGCCACCGTATCTGGGTACTCGAGGATTGGGGTTCGGGGGCACTGGGTGAACTTGGCCCCTGGTAAGGTAGGAGAGGTACGGTGGGTGCCCACTCCTCATCATGGTCACTGTCCTCAAATAGGGTTGGTATGACAGACATGGGTTTGGGATCCCTTGTTTCCCTGTAAGTTCGAACTTTAGACTGATATTCCTGTCCTTCTCTCCTATCTGGACCAACCTCGGTTTGCTTACGTTGTTTTTCCTGCTCTTGTTTTTGGTGCCCATCCACCCATTCACGCTCCACTTTTAGCATCTCTCAACCTTTGGCGTTCCTTCTGCAGTACATACCTGTTTCCCTTTCTCACGTGCATTATTCCTCCATCTTGCTGATAATATACTGTTCCACTTTACATCTTCATTCAGCTCATCCGCTCAGCACTCCCTATGTTGGGATCGTGTTTGTGACTCCAAATGTTGAAGTTGAATAAAACTCGGCAGACCAGCTTCTTATTGTCACCACAGTTCATTTTCCGGCAGGAGTTTGAGACCATGTTATTAAAGGGAAGGCACGTAAGCACTGCCACCATCTAATAAGCGGACTGACTTAGTCAGGTTACAGCCATATATTTATGCATAGTAAGCCCCATACATTCCTATTGCAAAATGTTATTTGAACTGGTATGCCCACCAAGCCTGTTGGCTCCAAACTTAATTAGATAAGAGAGTTTGCTAACTGAAGGTTTTAATTACAGATGGATACACTGTCCAGTCCTTAACAGTTATTCCCTTTGCAAGGCCCTGACTTAATTACAAACAGATGTTTATTCCTGTCCTAATCAGTGAGTCCTCCTCCCTTTACTCAAAAGAGGGTACAATGTATAATGTTATCAACTTATGAGGGTACAATGTATAATGTTATCATCTCTCAGTGTGTCTCTCTGCAAGCCGTAGAGAACTGGTGATGAGCCTGTCTTAGCTAACCACTGAAGACAGTGTTTACTTCGGTTCAAATATTCCTATTCAGTCCCAACTATTCTTTTAGCCAGAGGTTACATAGGTTCAAAATGATTTTTTTTTTGTATATATCCTTAATTCATCAGGAGGGTTCGGGGGAAATGTTTTTGTCCAATATTGAAACTGGTGTTACCTGTGTGTATTGTGGCGATGCAAAAGTTGCTGGAGAATTTACAAGTGGGGAAAAAGTGGAGTGATATTTGGAACCCTGACTTTTTGAATTGTAATTTAGCAAGCAAACCACTTATGGACAATGTGCAAAAGCTCTGGTAAGAAAATCCTTCATTACCCGTTACACTCCCGCTACATAGTTCGTGTGAGAGTGCAGATGAACTCGATCAAATCCAGAGCAGGTCATAGTTCTTATTGACATTGTTAAAATGAATACCTCACTGTATAAAAATCACTGTGCACATGTTGTCACTTGGTAAAAATAAGCACAGTACATGATTTATGTGCACACTGGTCATTAGAAATTAGAGGGGGTATTGGATGGAAGGTGCAGAGACTGCCAGTGTCCCTGATGCTCTCACCTACAAGATGTGCATCCAGCTGCAGCTTGTAGCCCTGAACTTGAAGGAGCTGGGACTTGAAATTGATGAATTCTGGATCAGCTGGGAGTCAGAGGGGGTGATGCATGTGACATGAAGAGAGGTGAGTTACGCCCAAGGTGCAGGACACAGGAAACTGGGTGAGAGTCAGGCAGGTGAATGAAGTTAAACAGCCATCGAAGAGTACTCTTGTGGACACCCCACACAACAGCATTTGGACCACTTTAGAAACTGTTGGGGATATTACCTGGCAGTGAAAAGTCAAATAAGTGATAGGGAATTCATTAGTTATGGGAATGGAACAAGAAGTGGACTAATATCCTAGTATTAAGGCTTGCTAGAGCTGGTGTAGTGAGGGGTTGAAGTGGTTAAAATAAGTTGTATGGGGAATGGGAGCCAGAGTGACAGAACGGATAGTGGAGAGGGTGATTTGAGTCGAATTGAATTGACTTTATTACATACATACTTCATACTCGTGAGGAGTAAATATCTTTATGTTACTCTCCATCTAAATGTGCAATGTGTAATTTATAGTAACATAATATATTGTTTATACATAGAAGAGTCAATATAACATCAACATGCAATTGTATCGGCATGAATTAATCATTCTGATGGCCTGGTAGAAAATGACGTCCCAAAGCCTATTAGTCCTTTTGCTGTGGTACCGTTTCCTGGATGGTGGCAGTAGGAACAGTTTGTGGTTGTGGTGAATTGGGTCCCCAATATCCTTTGGGCCCTCTTTACACACCTGTCTCTGTAAATCTCCTGAATAGTGGGAAGTTCACATCTACAGATGCACTGGGCTGTCCGCACCACTCTCTGCAGGGTCCTGCGATTGAGGGAAGTACAGTTCCCATACCAGGCAGTGCTGCATCCACTCAGGATGCTCTCTATTGTCTCTCTGTAGAAAGTTCTTAGGATTTGGGGCCCACAACAAGCAACTTCAACCATCTGAGGAGAAAGAGGTGCTGCTGTGCTCTTTTCACAACACAGCCGGTATGTACAGAGCATTTGAGATCCTTGGTGATCTTCATGCTGAGGATCTTAAAGCTGTTCACCCTCTCAACCCCAGATCTATTGATGTCAATAGGGGTTAGCCTGTCTCCATTCCTCCTGTAGTACACAATCAGCTCCTTTGTTTTTGTGACAATAAGGAGAGTTTGTTTTCTTGACACTAGTCAGATGTTGTTCAGACCTCAGATATCAAACACTCAGCTCCTGAATTGCTCCCAGAAACTCCAGCCATTGCTGCCCTGTTGTCACTCCTACCTTTTCCCTTCCAAACAAGTTTGGCCAGCTTCTCTGTCACAGAAACATGGAGGAGTTCAGTACGGAAACAGGCTATTTGGCCCATCTAGTCAATGCTTAAACAACCACTTAAGGTATCTATTGCAACTACCTGACTGGGACCATCGCCTTCCATACACCTACCATCCAGGCTCCCATCCAAACTTCTTTCAAATGGTGAAACTGAGCTCACAAGTACCCCTTGTGCTGACATCTCATGCCACACTCTCACAACCAATTCAGTGAAGAGCTTTTCCATGTGCACCCATTAAATGTTCACCTTCCCCGCTTACCCATGACCTCTAGTTGTCATCCCACCCAACCACAGTGGAAAAAGCTGCTTGCATTTACCCTATCTATACCCTCATAATTCTGTATACTTCCAACAAATCCTCATGCAATGTTTAATTACCTTGTCTATGTTTAGTGCATTTTTTAGGTGTATAAGATGACGAGGAGCATTGATCGTGTAGGTAGCCAGAGGTTTTATTCCCAGGACTGAAATGGCTAACACGAGGGGGCATAGTTTTAAGGTGCTTTGAAATAGATACTGAGGGGATGCCAGGGGTAAGTTTTTTTACACAGGTAGTGGGGGGTTCATGCAATACACTGCTGGCTATTTGTGTGAGAGTGTTTCAGTTATTGCGGGGCCAGGAACCCATGCAGCTCAGTGGGAACAGGGAACAATACCAGTGGAGAGAGTCAAACTTAGCCAGGTCACGGATTGGAGATGGCAGAAATGCCCCATTCATATGGAGACAGGAAGAGCATCAGAGAGTTTGATGGTCATTCCAGATACCAGCACCCTGCCCAGTCAGGAGATGATTTCTCTCTCCAACTTGGGTTGAACTTCACTGTAACAGTGTGATGCCAGATCACACCTTGACAACTTATGTGAACTCATCTGAAATGTTGTCCTTCACCCATTGACAGATATTGTAAATCTTTTTACAGGTCAAAAATGACAAGGAATTTGTGTACGGGAATCTAGAGCTCAACACACCAGTTTTGCTGTCTCTGTCCAGATATTTAAGAAGTGGAGCAAGGGATTCACTCAATCATCCTTCCTGCTCAGACTGTGGGGAAGGATTCACTGAATCATCTGACCAACTGGCACACCCATCATTTTGCACAGGGTGGAACGATTCACCTGATCAGACAGTGGAAATGGAATCACTCGGCCTTCTCAACTGAAGGTACATCAGCTAGTTCATACTGGGCAAGGCCATTCACCTGTTCTGTGGGTGAGGAGGGATTCAGTCAGTCTTTCCACTTGTGGACACACCAGTCAGTTCACACTGGGCAGAGGCTGGTCATCTGTTGAATTTTGGGGAAGCATTCACTCGGTCATCTGATCTAATGGCTCACCAGCGAGTTCACACCGGAGAGAGGCCGTTCACCTGCTCGGAATGTGGGAAAGGATTCACTTGCTCATCTAAACTGAAATTACATCAGCGTGTTCACAGTGGGGAGAGGCCGTTCACCTGCTCAGACTGTGGGAAGGGATTCACTATGTCATCTAATCTGAAGGTACATCAGAGAGTTCATACTGGAGAGAGGCCGTTCACCTGCTCAGACTGTGGGAAGGGATTCACTGCGTCATCTAATCTGAAGGTGCATTGGAGAGTTCATACTGGAGAGAGGCCGTTCACCTGCTCAGACTGTGGGAGGGGATTTACTTGCTCATCCAAACTGAAAGTACACCAGCGAGTTCACACTGGGGAGCGGCTGTTCACCTGCCCGGACTGTGGGAAGGGATTCACTTGCTCATCCGAACTGAAAGTACACCAGCGAGTTCACACCGGAGAGAGGCCATTCATCTGCTCAGACTGTGGGAAGGGATTCACTCAGTCATCCCATCTGAAGGTTCACCAGCGAATTCACACTGGGGAAAGGCCGTTCATCTGCTCAGACTGTGGGAAGGGATTCACTTGCTCATCCGACCTGAAGGTCCACCAGCGAGTTCACACTGGGGAGAGGCCATTCATCTGCTCAGTCTGTGGGAAAGGATTCAGCTGGTCTTCTCAACTGAAATCACATCAGAGAGTTCATACTGGAGAGAGGCCATTCACCTGCTCAGACTGTGGGAAGGGATTCACTGCGTCATTCCACCTGAAGATACATCAGAGAGTTCACACTGGAGAGAGGCCATTCATCTGCTCAGACTGTGGGAAGGGATTCACTCAGTCATCCCATCTGAAGGTTCACCAGCGAGTTCACACTGGGGAGCGGCCGTTCACCTGCTTAGACTGTGGGAAGGGATTCACTTGCTCATCCGAACTGAAGTTACATCAGCGATTTCACACTGGGGAGCGGCCGTTTGCCTGCTCAGACTGTGGGAAGGGATTCTCTGTTTCATCCCAGCTACTGAGTCACCAGTCAGTTCACACCGGGGAGAGGCCATTCAGCTGCTCGGAGTGTGGGAAGGGATTCACTATGTCATCTAATCTGAAGGTACATCAGAGAGTTCATACTGAAGAGAGGCCGTTCACCTGCTCAGACTGTGGGAAGGGATTCACTATGTCATCTAATCTGAAGGTGCATTGGAGAGTTCATACTGGAGAGAGGCCGTTCACCTGCTCAGACTGTGGGAGGGGATTTACTTGCTCATCCAAACTGAAAGTACACCAGCGAGTTCACACTGGGGAGCGGCTGTTCACCTGCCCGGACTGTGGGAAGGGATTCACTTGCTCATCCGAACTGAAAGTACACCAGCGAGTTCACACCGGAGAGAGGCCATTCATCTGCTCAGACTGTGGGAAGGGATTCACTCAGTCATCCCATCTGAAGGTTCACCAGCGAATTCACACTGGGGAAAGGCCGTTCATCTGCTCGGACTGTGGGAAGGGATTCACTTGCTCATCCGACCTGAAGGTCCATCAGCGAGTTCACACTGGGGAGAGGCCGTTCACCTGCTCAGTCTGTGGGAAAGGATTCAGCTGGTCTTCTCAACTGAAATCACATCAGAGATTTCACACTGGAGAGAGGCCATTCACCTGCTCAGACTGTGGGAAGGGATTCACTGCGTCATTCCACCTGAAGGTACATCAGAGAGTTCACACTGGAGAGAGGCCATTCACTTGCTCAGTCTGTGGGAAGGGATTCACTCAGTCATCCCACCTAATGGCTCACCAGCGAGTTCACACTGCGGAACGGCCGTTCACCTGCTTAGACTGTGGGAAGGGATTCACTTGCTCATCCGAACTGAAGTTACATCAGCGAGTTCACACTGGGGAGCGGCCGTTTGCCTGCTCAGACTGTGGGAAAGGATTCTCTCTTTCATCCCAGCTACTGAGTCACCAGTCAGTTCACACCGGGGAGAGGCCATTCATCTGCTCAGTCTGTGGGAAGGGATTCAATTGGTCATCTCACCTGCAGAGACACCAGTCAGCCCACACGGGGAAATGGCCATTCACCTGGTCAGTCTGTGGGAAGGGATTCACTCAGTCAGCTCAATTGAAGGTACATCAGCGAGTTCACACCGGGGAGAGGCCGTTCACCTGCTCAGTCTGTGGGAAGGGATTCAATTGGTCATCTCACCTGCAGAGACACCAGTCAGCCCACACGGGGAAATGGCCATTCACCTGCTCAGTCTGTGGGAAGGGATTCACTTGGTCATATAAGCTGAATAGACATCAGCGAGTTCACACTGGGGAGAGGCCGTTCACTTGCTCTGTCTGTGGGAAGGGATTCGCTGAGTCATCTGAACTGAAGATACATCAGCGAGTTCACACTGGGTAGAGGCCGTTCACTTGCTCTGTCTGTGGGAAGGGGTTCGCTGAGTCATCTGAACTGAAGATACATCAGTGAGTTCACACTGGGTAGAGGCCGTTCACTTGCTCTGTCTGTGGGAAGGGATTCGCTGAGTCATCTGAACTGAAGATACATCAGCGAGTTCACACTGGGTAGAGGCCGATCTCCTGCTTAGAGTTTGGCATAAGATTCTCTCAGCCAAATCAACCGAATGTGCATCATTGAGTTCACACTGGGGAGAGGCTTTTCACCTGCTGTGAATATGGGAATCGATTCACTCAGTCCTCTAACCATATGCAACTCTCACTTCGGCTAGCAGCTTAACTTTTAGAGTGATAGCTCCCCAACCCAGCCAACTTAAGAAATCTCATTTGGGTGGATGCTTCATGATGTGTCCTGTTCCAAATCAGTACACTGAAATAACAAACTGTACACAATATGTGATTAAACAATTGAGATTTATAATTCCTACTTAGACTACAGGGTTAGTAAAGAAAACAAAAAGAAAGAAAAAGGGCCCAGTCTCTCCTCTCTCCATTCACATCTTCTCATCTCTCCCCAGCAAAAGGTGGTGAAATTCTCTCTTCCAGACTCACAGGAAAGAACAACATTTCTGCCATTGGAGAGCCCCGCACTCCCAAACCCTGTTATCTCTAGTCATAACCTAAACATTGTTGCTGCAGAGAATCAATTACCTTAGCAGTGAAACATTACATAGAGGCCATTACAGTAGCCGTGAAACCTTGCAGCATGTTATACTTGTGACTCACCGCCGGGTTCACACTGGGCAGGAAGTTTCAATAAGCTGTATGCTGGATATTTCTCCATCCATTGCTGAATGCGATTTCAAGACTGACTGTTGGTGCTGAACTCTGCAATTATTGCTGCTGCTCACCACACCCAGTTCTGCACCCTGGTCACTGGGCATGGGAGGAGTTTCTTCTGCTGCACATTCTCCTTTAATGGGACTGGAGTTTAATATTCTGCATCTGAGACAAATAAATCAGTTCTATTTTAAACTTTGTCTTTGGAACTCTGTGAGTTTACAACACAACTAGTGGACTCAGGCCGGCTGGACCCTGCCAATGATTCTATTCCTTGACAGTCCTTTTAAATCCTCCCCTATTGTTCATCTCCTGCTTCCCTGTGGTGATGGGTTCCAAACCAGTGGTGAAGAGGTTTCCCTTAATTTTTCTACTGACTGAAGAAGTCACACATATTGCAGTTCTGTCTGAGATGTTCTTCACCCCTCAGATCTCTGGGCTGATGAAGAATGACATTGGGAGTTAACCTCCTTATTCAGGGCACATTTCCATATTTTGGGCCATTTTCCCTGCTTCTAAAGGGTTGTTAGAAAACACCACTCTACTCTAAAGACTGAAAGCCAAATGGGAAACCATCCATTGGATGTTCAACGAAGCAGGGTCAGAAACCAGAGGCGGGTCCGCACATTGCAGAGTTTGGGGCTCTGGACAATGGTCGGGATAAGAATGTATGGTGAGGAGAAGGGAATCAGCAGCGGGACGTGGCAACAAATGACAGATAGCAAGATTTGGAAGCTCATTTGATGGAAAATAATTCAGTTGTCTGACTGACAACACAGACAATGCCTGTTGTGAGATTCCTCATTTGTTGAGGCACATGTGTGTTCAGAATGGTAATATCTATTGAAGGAGTTATTCCTGATTGTTTATCCTGTAATATTATATCTGGATAGTTATTTTTGATTAACCTGTCTGTTATAATGTATTGATTATAATATAAATTGTGAGATTCTGTCCCTAACTGGATATGGCTTCCATTTATGGTGCCTTAATGAGGTGATAGAGGTCATTCATGAGTTTGTATTTTTAAGCAAGATTTTGGTGAATTATATTTGCCACTTGATTGTACTTGCATAAGTAATCAGATTGAGTTAAACTGCTGCAGGATCCAAGGAATATGTTGGATTGTGTCTGGTTTCTCTTGGCATTTTCTGCATTTATTGCCTTGTTTGTATGTATTTGTGAGTTTTTTGTTAACCACCTTGTCCTGTATTTCTGCAAGGAATCCCTCTGTTTCTGGGAAGAGGTGTCCAACTCTCAGTCAGGTGCTTGATGCTTCCTTTTCAACATCTTGTCTGCTCAGATCGTTGGGATGTCTCCCATGGAGAGTCATACTCATTCCATTTGTTAATGTTTTCTTCCATATTGATTATTCATTTTTCTGAGTTGGCCTCTCATTTAAGTTTTCTGGTCTTCTTAGCACAATTGCACATACACACTTGGAGTGCTGAATCCCGTTTACTTTTGAAGAAAATATACACCTAAAAGTTTTATCTGACTGTTGTGTGATTTTTTTTTCATTTGTGTTATTCCTCTTCCTCCTGTCTAAGGTACTGTTTGAGTGTAAGTAGTCTTTTCTGAAGTTTTCTGAAGTTCTTATTTATCTTTGTAAATTTTACTGATTGAAGTAGGACTAAGGTATTTTTATTTAGAAAAAGTCAATGTCGGTATTGATGAAAGTGTTTATTGCCTTTGTTGTATTTGTTAATTACTGAGCTCTGGCAGGTTTTCTTAAGCCTCGAACTAAATTTTGTCAAAGGTTCTCCCTATTTCACACTATTTTCTATTGTCTTTGCTTGTTGATATTCCAGATATGTGGGTATCAAGAGTCCTGGTGAAGGGTCTTGGCCCGAAATGTTGATTCCCATCCATAGATGCTGCCTGACATGCTGAGCTCCTCCAGAACTTTGTGTTTAGTTCTCTAGATTTCTAGCATCTGCAGGTCCTCTCGTTTCCCACATACTTGTGTTTCTTGAAATAACAAGCCGGTTGTAGTGTCGTGTAGCTCTGTTGGTAAAATATTAAATAAAAACATGAGGAATAGGTGGCACAGGGTTGGAAGATGTAGAATATCAGTGAGTAGAATTAAGGAAGAGCAAATGTAAAACAAAATCCCTGATAGGAATTGTTTCGAGAGCCTCAATTTGTGGTCCACAAATTACAAGGGGAGATAGAAAATGCTTGCCAAAAGTGTAATGTTAGGATAGTCATGGGGGATTGTCATGCAGGAGATTAGGAAGGATGGTGTTGGTCTCAAGAGGAGGAATTCCTAGAATAGCTACAAGATGCTTTTTTAGAGCAGCTCATGGTTGAGCTCACTTGGGGGTCAGCTATTCTGGATTGGGTGTTGTAATGAGCCAGAATTAATTAGGTCACTAAAATCCAAAGAACACTTAGGGGCAAGTGAATATAATATGATCAAATTCACCATGACATTAGTGAAGGAGAAGCTAAAGTCGATGTGGAATAAAGAGAATTAGAGAGGCATGAGAGAAAAATTAGTCAAAATTGATCTAAAAAAAACCTGGGCAGGGATGAAAACAGAGCAGCAACGGCTGGAATTTTTGGAAGCAACTTGGATGGCACAGGATATATACAGTGGCATGCACAAGTTTAGGCACCCCTGGTCAAAACTTCTGTTATTGTGACTAGCTAAGTGATTAAAAGATGACCTGATTACAAAAGGCATAGTTAAAGATGACACATTTCTTTAATATTTTAAGCAAGATTACATTTTTATTTCCATCTTTTACAATTTCAAAATAACAAAAAAGGAAAAGGGCCAGAAACAAAACTTTGCGGACCCTGCTTGGTCAGTACCAAGTAACACCCCCTTTGGCAAGTATCACAGCTTGTGAACACTTTCTGTAGCCAGCCAAGAGTCTTTCAGTTCTTGTTTGAGTAAATTTCTGGATTCAGTCATAAACAGCAAAGTACTGATTGTGGAAATTACAAATGAGAATATTATTAGAGTCACAGAGAGCAGCCGCAGCACTGAAACAGGTCTTTTGGCCCTTCTAGTCCATGCTGACCTGTTCTTGTTGTTACTGCCTAGTTCCAACTAACTGCACCAGAGCCTCCATACAACTTCCATCCACGTCCTCACCTAAATTCCTCTTTTGTGTCTAAATCAAACCCACATCTTCCACTTCCACTGGCAGCTCATTCCACACTCTCACCAACCTCTGAGTGAAGAATTCCCCTTCAGATTCCTCGGAAATAATTCACTTTCACCCTGAATGAATGTCCAATATCAGGGTGAGAGGGAGGATGGGGCAGAGAGGGAAGACAGTAATGGGAGGGGGTGGTCGAGTGCGGAGAGGGAAACAGAGCGGAGTGTTTATACTTAATATCTTTCAGAAAAACTAATTGTTTGAACTTGCTGCGAAGCTCTCCAAATCCTGTATATTCTTAACCAAATTATTGATCTGGGTGACAAGTAGCAGTGGTTGATGTTCAAAGTAAATGTTATTATCAGAGTACATATATGTCACCACATACAACCCTGAGATTGTTTTCCTACAGGAACACTTAGCAAATCTATAGAATAGTAACAGGATCAATGAAAGATCAAGTGGAGCATAGAATTCAACAAACTGTGCAAATGCAAATTAATTAAAAGTCAATGAATAATGAGAGCAATGGGGAGTAACGCTGAGGAACCTCACTAGGCCCAGGCCTCGAGTCCAATAAACAGCCTCCCACCATCACTCTCTGCTTTCTACCATCAAGACAACTGTGCATCCAGTGAGCCAGCTCTCCCTGGATCCCGTGTGATCTGACTTTCCACAGCAACTTACCCTGTGAATGTTATCAAAGGCCTCACTGATGCCCATATTGGCCACTATCCTGGGACAGAGGTGTCACCGATCAGAGCGCACAGATTTAAGCAGAGGATGAAGAGGTTTAGAGGGATCTGAGGAAGAGACTTTTCACTCAGAGGGTAGCTGAAATCTGGAACTCACTGCCTGAGGTGGTGGTGGAGGCAGGTCCCTTCACAACATTTACGAAGAGGATGAGCATTGAAACTGCCGAGACACAGTCGGCTGTGAACCACGTGCTGATAAATGGGACCCTTGTGGACAGTGAGTGGATGGTCAGAACAGGTATGGCTGGCCAAAGGCCTGTTTCCGTGCTGTGTGATCCACCACTCCGGACATGCTAAATTAACGATGGTGGCACCGCAAGGCATTGATTTCAAAACTCCACACCCCTCTCCAGACTGAACCCCTTTGTCACCTCTGTGAATATCTGTTTCTGTCAAGGTAGCATAGCGATTGATTATTTTTGCTAAACAACTGGCAATTGATGAAGTTCTTGTGTCTTCTTCCATTAATATTGCTGCCTTACAGCAAAACTAACCCTCTCACTGTGTCAGAATCAGTGATTAAATCAGAATCCAAACACTGTGCTTTCATCCCTGCACGTTATAACTGGAACCATCTCACTGAGGGTCTGATGGAGACAAGGGATCATATCTCCCCTGCTTCTGACATTTCAAATACCCTCAGAATGAATTTCTGATTCAGTCTGAAGGTTATGGTACATTCAGCTCATCGTCAGACCTGACAAACCATGTTTTGCCACAGCTGGTTCCACCTGTTGGTGTGTCCTCTTTCCTCCATCTCCAGGGAAGCTGCATCTCCGCACAAACTCCTCACTTGAGATGACTGTCTGTACCCGTGACACAGGAAATCACATCACTGTCACTCTCCTGATACCGTGTCTGACCTGCTCACCTCCGGGTATCCTCCATCAACAAGCCTCTTCCTCAGTCACCATCTGTGAGATTATAAAAAACAATTAAAACGATCTATCAGACAGCTCCTGTACCCCTCCACCTCTGACCATGCTGCGCTGGTTAAAACTCTCTCTCCCTTTGCAAACACCGGTTGTCCCACCTGATCCGAACCATCTGTACAAACCCGTGTCCTCCTCTGATGCAAAGGTCACTGACCTCTCTCCCCCACCCCCCCCCCCTTCCCAATCTACAGTCGCAGCCCATGACGATGACAGAGGCTGCCAGACTCTGGGGCTTTGTAACAAACACAATGTTACCAGCAAGATTACACAGTAATTAATATGAACAGAGAATTGCTGCTTCCTGAAAGGACACGCCAACTGGCTCATCCAATTGCCCAGATTCTCCCCAGTTAACAACTTATTTTGTCCCGGGACCTCTCTTCCCCGGGTTAGGGAACGTCCGATCACCACTCTGCTCCCACATCCCTCATCCGACCACTCACCCCTCACTTATACATCCACCTATCAGCTCTATCCATACACACAGATTCCTTTCGTTCCAAACATCCTTCCGGCTCGGGGAACCACAACTTACCGATCCCACAGGGTTCGGGCGCAAAGCTAAAACCGGGGCTCGGGACCGGAGAGCCTGGAGCTTCCAGCCGTCCGGCCGAGCTCGATCCCAAGCCTTTCCCTCTGCAGCCGGTCCCGATTTACACAACCCCGGGATCAGCCCGAATAGGAGAAACGCCGCGCCTGCGTTTCGCAGGAGGTTCTCCGTAGCAACGCCGGTGGACGGAGGTCTGCACAGCGCCACCAGTGGTCGGAGGCCAGAGGGACAACGGAGAGGAAGATCACAAACACGACAAAGTCTGCAGATGCTGGAAATTTACAGCAACACAGAAAATGCTGGCGGAACTCAGCAGGCCGGGCAGCATCAATCGAAAAGAGTCAACAGTCGACGTTTCCACTTGAACCCTCCTTCAGGACTGAGATGGGATGGGAGAAATATCTGAATAAAATCGGTGCGGGCGAGGAAATGCCTCGCTGGAAGATGACACGTGAAGCCAGGTAGGTGGGAAAGCTCAAGATCAGAAGAAAATAGAGTCTAATAGGAGAGGAGATTGGAGAATCGGAGAAAGGGATGGAGCAGTGGACCCAGAGAGAAGTGATAAGCAGGTGAGAGGACGTGAAAAGTCAGAGAGGGAGTGGGAGGGAGGGGTGTGAGGGAATTTTTTCACCGGAAGGAGAAATCTATATTCATGCCATCAGACGGAACATAAGGTTCTGATCTTGGACACTGAGGGTGGACTCATCTTGGCACAAGATGGGTTGACACGTCGGAACGGGAAAGGGAATCGGAATTGAAATGTTTGGACACCGGAAGTCCCCCTCGGAGCGGATAGTTCAAAGGTTAATTTATTATCAAAGCAGGTATCCATAAAGAACGCTGAGTTTTTTTTCTTCTCCAGAGAACCAAACAAAGAAAACATGAAAGTCGATCAGAGAGAAAAAAAATGAAACTCCAACCCCAACCTCCCGCATAAAAAAAGAACGGCATCCCGATTGTCAACCCCCTAAACCCACCCCTCCGCACAAAAGAAAGAAAATAGCCACACCCGGTAAAAGAACACCCCTGCCCCGCACAACTGCGGAGGAGCCGGTGTCGCCAGTGTAGAGGCGGCCACATCTGGAGCAGCGGACACAACAGGCGACCCCGGAGGATTCACAGGTGAAGTGTCGCCTCACCTGGAAGGATGTTTGGACAACGGAGAGAGTTCGACCGTCCGGCCCTTTCACTGTGACACCCCGAACTCCACATCAAATCCGTCCAAACGAATCTGGGCGAACTTTAATGACCAATAAGTATAATTCCTCTCAGCGATCAGCTGTCTGAATGATTCCCTGACTCTGAGAGGAAGGGGTATCTATGGTCCACACTGTCAGGGTGTTGAGTTTACCGGGAGACAAAGATTGCAGGGACGAGAGGTGTTCTGTTGACTGATACTCTGTGTGTGGACCCCGCTGGCAATTCTGGTGTTGCGACCGGAATCGAGACAAACACCACGCTGCCCACTCCACCAACAACACGGCACAGCCGGACACATAACAGGGGACTTTACATCCTACAACACTGGATTCAGTGATGAAACCCGTGATCAATGTTGTTGTCCCACCGAAATCATGAGAAACGACCATTTACGTGTTTTTTTTTGTGTTACTAAGGTTTATTTTATCCCGTTTGATGTCAGATATAACCTGAATGGAGGAGGGTACAGTCCAGTGTGGACACTAAAATACGTAATAATTCTCTTTGTAGTCTCAATAATCCTCCGTACAAAATACAATGTTAACTTACCATGGATGTAAAAATAGCCAATGGCTACGGGAAAGAGTGCCTCAATAATATACTTACTTAAACCAATGACAGCTTCCACAGTGACTAGCGATAGTTGCACAAAGTAAACTGCTGAGCTGCTGCTAATTAGTGGAATTTATTCACAATTAGTAAAAGTGAAGGCAGCGTCTTTATCACCACCACGGAAACTGATACAGGAAAAGGCACTGTGATGATCTTTGCAGCGTGGAGCACATTGAACTTCTAGATGATGCAGGAGAAATCAGCTTCGCTGCAAAATATGGTGGCACTGTATCAGACTACTCCTGATCTCCAAAAGGGATAATTTCTTCTGTCAGAAATAAAATCAACTGTCTCTTCCTCCCAGTCATCCAGCTGATCAGTGTCAACAACTCCACGGGGCTCTAAGTGTTGGAGGAGCCGGAGGAAGGTTTCAGTGATCCTGAAGGCTTCGTGGATGATGCTATCTCCGACGAGGAATTGCCGGGTGATATTTTAAACAATCAACCTCCAGAAGCTGATGGAATAGATTCTGTTATTGTTGTGGATAATGGACCAAAGTTGAACCAGATTGGCTAGAGAAACGTCGAAATGTTATCCAGAAGATCTTTTCCAAGTTTGGGGATATTACAGATGGATTTTACTCAGGGACAGATGGAAGACGATAGGGAATACAGTTCACCAGCTTTTGCTGTGGGTGCGGTAAAAAGATGCAGATGGATGCAAGTTAGACAGCAGCAATACCTTTCGTGTCAATTTCTTCACAGACTTTGATAAGCACATGGATATTGATGATTGGGGAATTCCAGAGAAACAGCCTTTCGAAGATTTTGGGAATCTTCGATACTGGATAGAGGATCCCGACTGCAGAGACCAATGCAGTATTATCTATGAATCCGGATACAGAACAGCTATCTTGTGGAATGATATAAAAGAACCAGTCAGCATTGAAGAGCGTGCACGCTGGGCAGAAAAGCAACATTTCATTTATGTGTTTTTAAATAGGAGTGCTCCACCCACGAGTGACGTCACAGGCTCACTCACGCGCTTGACGTCACACATGGGCTCCCCACGCCGGGATCTGCCCTCACGAGCGCGGTGTCTTACGTCACCCACGCGCTGTTGAGCTCCAGCATTATCGGTTTAACGGCTGAACTACTATTCCCGTGACCAGCCCTTCCCCCTCCGCCGACAGGAGATCCGCTATTGCCATTGGTGCGCAGGAATGTTAATCACTGGTTACACCCAATAGAGGAGAGGGACCAGTGCAGAGGGCGTTATCCCGGCTGAGTTCGTCTCCCGCTGTGAAGCCGAGCTCTCGTCAGAGCGGAACAAATCCCAAAGTAAATTTCCTGTTTCTTCATTTATTTCCATTTCCCTCCGAGGGAAGTTGGGGGCGTTTGTGAAGCATCTCCTCCGGCCAAGATGTGATGTATTGCTGAGAGGTAGGAAGAGACCACTCAACCCGTCGGTTTGATGCCGGTTCCCCGGGGAGGGAGAGGCAAGATTTTATTGAAAGGATGAAAATGGTCTGAGAGGGGGCGGACAGGATGCTTGTCCCGGTAGGGTCAGGAGGGGCTCATCTGTGGAAATGTATGAGCCCACGGGGTTGTCAAGAAGTGGGATTTACCACATTGGGGGCAAACACCGGCAGACTGTTGCCCTGCAAGCGGGGCCAATGGTCCGGGCAAAGTGACAATTATTTTTGCTTTATTGAGATTGTACCTGGAATATGGTGTAAAATCCCGCTCCCCATATTAACACGGGTTATACAGACCAAAGAACAAACTGCCAGAGGAACTCAATGGGTCGGGCAGCATCAGTTGAGGGAAATGGACCGTCAAAATTTCGAGCCGAGATCCTCCCTCTGGACTGAGAGTGGAGTGAAGTAGTCAGAAAAAAGAGGTGAGTGGTGGGGATGGGGCAAGAGTTGGGGAGTGAGAGGTGGATGCAGCTGAGGGGGAGGTGGGAAGGTGGAAATAGTGACAGGGGTGAGAGGTGACTGGTTGGGCAACACGGGGCTGCAGAAGATGGAAATTAATTCCATAGAGGATTAACAAAGAGGTTAGAGAGTATTTGTTATAGAGAGTGCAATGAAGATTCACCAGACTGATCCCTGGAGTGGTGAGGTCATCATTTGAAGAAAGATCAAATGTGATAACTCTTTCATTTGGAGAATCGAGGACTGAGAGGTGAACACATTGAAATGCACAACATCATTACCGGTTGAACCAGGGATCCCAGTCTCTGAAAAAGGGGGTGGGCTGTCCGGGACTGAGATGAGGGGAAACGTCTCCACTCCGAGCGTGGTGAATGTTTGTAAATCCACACCACAGAGGGCAATGAAGACTCAGTGATCGTCCTCACATAAAACAGAGGTCGGCAGATGTGTGGAGACCGAAGTGATCGAGGAAATGAGGATCATGCAAAAACATGTGGATGAGATGGGAGAGCATCCGCCATCTTGCTGATGGTTAGAGGGGCTGAATGGCCACCTCCTGCTGTTTCAGTGTTCCTGTCCAGTGATCCCGGAGGAATATGAAGAGGAATGAGTGTTTATAATCATAGACTGATTTAAATGAAACCAGCACATTTCCTGTGTGGGTCTGATTTGTGTGTTTTGGGATGGGATGGGAATCGAAACTCTAACTCTGTGACCTGGGGTGGAGGGAAAAGGATTGGGGAAGATATGGAGGGAAAAACTAAATACGTATCTGTTGTAAATAGGGAAATAATTAAATAATATGGGAAATGCGGCGGTGGGTACGGCAGTGTGTGAAGGGCGAGGAACACTCACCGGATCACGTGGGACCCTCCAGCGTCATGTGATCCCGTTTCGCTCAGATCGGCAGCAACATCTGCGGGTTTGATTCCGAGGCCCCGCCCACCGCCTGTTGACGCAAAAAGCACATTGCGCATGCTCACAGTCCCGGGATCGGCAGTGTTGGTTTTTCGTTGTGTGTGGAATCGGGTCGACAGAGGGATCGGGATCGGGAGGGGGTCCTCGCCCCCTTGGATGGGGAGCCGGAGACAGATTATTCTCTGCGGGTCAACACCAAAAATTTTCCTTCGGTGAGTATTGACGCCTGTCCCGAGCGGGGAGGTCTGACGTTGGGTCCTGAGTTAACTTTTCCGAAATCAAACAAAGAAAATCTGTAGATGCTGGAAATGCGAGCAACGCGCACAAAATGCTGGAGGGACTCAGCAGGCCGGGCAGAATCCAGGAAAAGAGTACAGTAAACATTAGCGGCCGAAACCCTCCGGCAGGACTGGAGAATAAAAGGTGGGAGTGGGGAAGAGAGAGAGAGAAACACAATGTGATCGGTGAAACCTGATGGGGGAGGGGATGAACTTTCCCGAACTGGCGGCCTCGCCTCGCTTCCTTCACAGAATCTGCCGGGGTCGGTCCGGGTTGTGAGACCTTCACACCGAACCATCTGAGATGAGCCGCCGCTCAGCCCGTTGTTCTGGTCCTATTAGCAGGATGAAGTTAAACATGTTTCTATCTTGTTACTGACAGAGAATCGTATAATTTGTGTTCCGTGTGTTATCTGAATGTACTTGCCTGTGATGCTGCCACAAGTCAGTGTTTCTCTGTCCCTGTACCTTCCCGTACTTGTGCACTTGGCAATAAATTCAACAGGACCTGAGAAATCTCAGTGAGATTTGATTAGTGATGATCATCTTGGCAGCTCGGTAGGTCGAATGTATGAGACAGTACACTGTTAAATGCAAAACCCTGAACAGTGTTGATGATCAGAGGGATCTTAGACTCCGTGCAACGCTCCCTGAAAGAGACTGCACAAATTGATCGGGTGGTTAAGAAGGCAAATGGCATGGTTGTCTTTATTAGTTGAAGCATTGAGTTCAAAAGTCGGGAAGTTGTGTTGCAGCTTTGTAAAACTGTTTAGACCACATCTGGAGTGTTTCATACAGTTCTGGTCGCCCCCATTCTCGGAAGGATGTCGGGGCTTTGGACAGGGCACAGAAGAGGTTTACCAGGACACTGCCTGGATTAGAGGGCATGAGCTATAACGAGAGGCTGGACAAACTTGTGTCCTTTTCTCCAGAGCGGCGCAGGCTGGGGTGAGACTGGATGGACGTTTGTATGAATTTCAGAGACGTCGATACAGCAGTTAGACAATATCTTTTTTCCCAGGGTTGAATTTTCTAAGATAAGTGGGTGGGGGGGTGGGGGGTAGGTTAAAGGAGATGTGAGGGGCGAGTTTGTGTTCCCCACGGAGTCTGCTGGTTCGGTCGCTGGAATTTTCCCCCTGGGGAGACGCTCCGCTCTGATGACACAATAATCACCCTGCGCGCTCACAGCCCCCGGGTGGGCGGTGGTTTGTTTTCATCCCGTTCGATGTTGAAGCGGATCGGGAGAGGGAGCGAGTGGGGGGAGGGGTCCTTGCCCCCTCGGGCGGGGAGCCGGGGGAGAAATCAGTTTCCCATCGGTGGATATTGAGGCCCGTGTCGGGAGTCTGATGTTGGGCAGTGAGTCCCGGTAACTTCCCCTAACTGTCGGCCTCACTGAGTTATTTCTGAAATCGGTGTTTGTTACACGTAATTAGCAAATGGACTAGAATGCAGCACAAGGTCCGGTAAAGACAGTCACTACAGTTTTAGTTTCAATTTACCAAATGACCGCTGTGTTAATCTCTGTCAGAAGGAGGCTCAGCATTTAAAGTTGAGTGTGTAATTTCTTGTTTTGGTCATGTTTGGAGAGCCTCTTCCTCTGTTGCCGGGAATAGCCCACTTGACCTGCACGGAATGGTGGACGTTTGTTCGCTCTCTGGTCACGCTCCCTCAATGAGCACAGCGGCCTCGGGAGCAGATGTAACAGACTGATAGTGGGGTGGGGGGGGGGGGGGATGTTGTGAGCATTGACTGTATCGATTGTATTAACCCTGTGTTGGAATGAAGACAAAACTGATGAATGTGGGCATTACATTTGTGTAACTTTGTTCAGGCCGTCACGAACATCTTGTGATCAGTCAATAGTTGTGCATCATTTAAAGTATAAAGAGAATATGCTGGAACCGTTCAGCAGATCGGGCAGCATCTTGTACAGTCCCAGTTTTGATACTGGGTCTTCTAGTGTTTCTCTTTCCACACTTCCAATCTAATGTACAGAGTTTCCAGCACTTTCAATTTCATATTAAACGTATTTTATTCCTGTTGGCCTGATGTCCAGTTGTGCTGGGCAAGATCCCATTTAACAGTAAGATTCGTCAACTCCAGATATGCCACCAGATCTGAGTCCACTATGTGGACATTTGTATCTCACAGGAGGCTGTACAAACCCGTGTCCTTTTCTGGTGCAGAGGTCACTGACGCCGCCTCCCCCTTCCCAATCCGCACTCGCAGACCATGCTGGTGACAGATGTCCCAGACTCTGGGAGTTTGTAATAACCACAATGTTAACAGTAAGATTAGACTGTAATTAATGTGAATATCAATAAATATGCATAGGTAAATAAGAATATTAATATTTATAACAATATGATTAGTTAATAAATGTAATTAATATGAATATTATATTAATATTAATGCAATCTTGAAAGGACATGCGAACTGAGCTGTCTGTTCCGCTGGACCAGATCCTCCCTTTTTACCCGGGGTAGAAATGTCTATATCAAAATTCATGCATTTAAAGTGAGAGGGATAGTTTGAAAGGAGATGTAGGGGGAAGTGTTTTTTTCACACAGAGTGGTGGGTTGCTGGAATGTGCTGCTTGCGGTGATGGTAGCCCCAGATATATTGGAGACATTTCAGAGATGTTTAGATAGACACATGAATGTGAGGGAAAATTGTGTAGGCAGAAGGGATTAGTCTAGTTGGCAATTTGATTAATTAAATAGTTTGAGCACAACATTGTGGGCCAAATGGCATGTTCCTGTGCTGCACTGTTCTATGTTCTGTGTCTCTTGTCAAAAGGTTTCGGGGTTACAGAGGCAAAATAAGTGAGTGGGAACAACAGGTCAGCTGGAGGCCAATGTGGGAAATTTGAGATCACCCACTTCTGTAGGACAAACCGAAATCCTGAGTGTGATCGAATGGAGATGGACTGAGGTGCATTGGGTAGGGAGGGAGGCCCAAGGTACATTGTATTTATTGCAAGAGTTACTGGGTATAAGAATGAAAATGACCTTAACAGTTATTTGGGCTTTGTTGAGATTGTACCTGGAATATGGTGTAAAATCCCACACCCCATACTAACACGGGTTATACAGACCAAAGAACAAACTGCCGGAGGAACTCAGTGGGTCGGGCAGCATCTGTGGAGGGAAATGGACCATCAACATTTCGGGCCGAGACCCTCCCTCTGGACTAAGAGTGGACAGGAAATAGTCAGAGAAAAGAGGTGAGGGGTGGGGATGGGGCAAGAGCTGGGGAGTGAGAGGTGGATCCGTGTGAGGGGGGAGGTAGGAAGGTGGTGAGAGTGACAGTGGTGGGAGGTGAGTGGTTGGGGCTGCAGAAGATGGAAATTAATTCCATAGAGGGTTAACAAAAGAGGTCAGAGTATTTGTTGTAGAGAGTGCAATGCAGATTCACCTGACTGATCCCTGGTGTGGTGGGGTCATCATATGAGGAAAGATCAAATGCAATACCTCTTCCATTTGGAGAATCAAGGACTGAGAGGTGAACACATTGAAATGTACAACATCATTACCGGCTGAACCAGGGATCCCAGTCTCTGAAAAAGGGGGTGGACTGTCCGGGACTGAGATTAGGGGAAATGCCTCCACTCCGAGAGTGTTGAATGTCTGTAAATCCCCACCACAGAGGGAGGTGAAGTCTCAGTGATCGTCCTCACATAAAACAGGCCGGCAGATGTGTGGAGAGCGAGGGGATCGAGAAAATGAGGATCGGGCAGGAACATGTGGCTGAGATGGGAGAGCAGCTGCCATCTTGCTGACGGTTTGGTCAGGGAGGAGGGGCTTTTTCTCACCTGCTGTTTCAGTGTTCCTGTCCAGTGAGGCCAGAGGAATGTGAATAGAAATTAGAAACATCGAAAAACTACAGCAGAATACGGCCCTTCGACTCACAATAATGGGCTGAGCATCTCCTTACCTTAGAAATTACTCTGGGTTAACCATAGCCCTCTGTTCTTCTGTGCTCCATGTACCCCTCCAGGAGTCTCTTTAAAGACCCTATTGTATCCACCTCCACTGCCACCACCGGCAGCCCATTCCACACACTCACCACTCTCTGTGTAAAAAAACTTACCCCTGACAACTCCTCTTCTAAGCAATTAAAACTATGCCCTCTTGTGCTAGCCATTTCAGCCATGGGAGAAAGTCTCTGTCTGTCCACACGATCAATGCCTCTCAACATGTTGTACACCTCTATCAGGTCACCTCATCCTCCGTCACTCCAAGCAGAGAAGGCTGAGTTCACTCATCCTATTTTTATAAGGCATGCTCCGCAATCCAGGCATCATCCTTGTAAATCTCCTCTGCACCCTCTCTAGAGTTTCCACATCCTTCCTGCAGTGAGGAGACTAGAACTGAGCAGAGTACTCCAAGTGGGGTCTGATCAGGGTCGTATATAGCTGCAATATTACCTCTCAGCTCCTAAATTCAATTCCACAATTGATGAAGGCCAATGCACCGTATGCCTTCTTAACCACAGGGTCAACCTGCACAGCTGCTTTGAGCGTCCTGTGGACTTGGACCCCAAAATCCCTCTGATCCTCCATACTGCCAAGAGTCTTACCATTAATACTGTTTTCTACCATCATGTTTGACCTACCAAATGAACCACTTCACACATCTCCGGGTTGAACTCCATCTGCCACTTCTCAGCCCAGTTTTGCATCCTATCACTGTCCCACTGTAAACTCTGACAGCCCTCCACACTACTCACAACATCACGAACCTTTGTGTCATCAACAAACTCACTAACCCATCACTCCACTTCCTCATCCAGATCATTTATAAAAATCACGAAGAGTAAGGGTCCCAGAATAGATTCCTGAGTCACACCACTGCTCACCGAATTAGTTCTTATAAACATAAAATGATTTAAATGAGACTTGCGCAGTTTCTGTTTGTGTCTGACTTCAGTGTCAGACCAGGATGGGAACTGAACCCAAAACCCTGTGACACAGGTGTAGTGGGATGGGATATGGAAGATGCAGAGGGAAAATTACAAATGTAGCTGTTGTAAATATGATATAGTGTTGTAGATGCGGCTGTGGGTCGGGCAGTGTGTGAGGGTCGAGGAGCAGAGTCACCGGGTCACATGGGAGACTCTCCACCTGTCACGTGACCCCATTTTGCCGCAGAGCTGCAGCATCTGCAGGTTCGTTTTTGAGCCCTGCCTTCCGCACTGATAATGCAATGTTCACACTGCGCATGCTGAGTCCTTGAAGAGTGGTATTTTCCGTTCGTTGTGGAAGTGGGTCAGCAGTGGGATCGGCATCGGGAGGGGTTCCTTCTCTGCGGAGCAACACCGACAATTTCCCTTCGGTGAGTATCGAAGCCGGTCCCAAGTGGGAGGTCTGACGTTGGGTAGTGAGTTAACTTTCCCAAACTCAAACAAGAGAAAATCTGCAGTTGCTGGAAATGCGAGCAACGTGTACAAAAGCCTGGAGGAACTCAGCAGGCCGGTCAGAATCTAGGAGAAGAGTACAGTCACATTAGCAGCCGAAACCCTTCGGCAGGACTGGAGTATAAAAGGTGGGGGTGGGGAGGGAGAGAGAAACACAGGGTGGTCGGTGAATCCTGAAGGGGGAGGGGATGAACTTTCCCGAACTTGCGGCCTCGCCTCACTTCCTTCACAGAATGTGCCGGGGTCAGTCCGGGTTGTGAGACCTTCTCACCGAACCGTCTGAGATGAGCCGCCGCCCAGCCCCCGTTGTTCTGGTCCTGTTAGCAGATGATGTAAATATGTTTCCATATTGTTACTGACAGAGAATTGCACAATCTGTGTTCCATGTGTTATCTGAATGTACTTGCCTGTGATGCTGCCACAAGTCAGTGTTTCTCTGTCTCTGTACCTTCCCGTACTTGTGCACTTGGCAATAAATTCAACAGGACCTGAGAAATCTCAGTGAGATTTGATTCGTGATGATCATCTTGGCAGCTCGGTAGGTCGAATGTATGAGACAGTACACTGTTAAATGCAAAACCCTGAACAGTGTCGATGATCAGAGGGATACGCTTCACTGAACTCAGAGAAATTTCTTTAGCCAGTGTGGGTGAATTTGTGGAATTAGCAGAGGCAGCATTGGAGGCCAGGTTGGGGGTATTTAAGATGGAGGTTGATATGTTAATTGGATGTGGTGAGAAGGCCGGGGAGTGGGGCTGAAGAGGGAAAAAGGATCAGACATGATTGAATGCTGGAACAGACTCGATAAGCCAAATGGCCTAATTATGCTTGTATGTCAGTTCATTGTTGGGGAGAACCACCCATGGTCTGTTGATACATACTTAATGACTGTTGTGTCTTCTCCCCAATGGTGTGGGTGAGAAAGGAGTATGTCTCGGGTTGTGGGGATCTTTGATTTTACAGAGGGAGTGGGAAGTCCAGAAGGAGTTCATGTAGGGGAGACTGGTTTCTGTGATGAGCTGATCTGTGTCCGTAACTTTGCAGTTCCTTGCGGCCATGGGCAAAGCAGTCACCATACCAAGGCGTGGAGTATCCGGATGGGAAACTTTTTATGGTGCATTGATAAAATTTGGTGATTGGCAAAGCATATATGACAAAGTTCATACAGTTTGTTCTAGCATTGTCATTTTTGTTTCTTTTATACAGTGGTATTGTGGTGAGCATTTGGTCCATAATGACAGCCAAGGGCGCTGATTAATCTCAATAATGGTTTTATTATGATAAATGCAAAACAGACTGGGCACCGTGACCTGGAGAGTGAACCCAACCAGTCTCCAACTGATGGGGGAGGTGACCATCACACACCCCGATTACAGTCAGTCTGACCCACAAACAACACAAAACAGACTGGGCACCGTGACCCGGAGAGTGAACCCAACCAGTCTCCAACTGATGGGGGAGGTGACCATCACACACCCCGATTACAGTCAGTCTGACCCACAAACAACACAAAACAGACTGGGCACCGTGACCCGGAGAGTGAACCCAACCAGTCTCCAACTGATGGGGGAGGTGACCATCACACACCCCGATTACAGTCAGACTGACCCACAAACAACACAAAACAGACTGGGCACCGTGACCCGGAGAGTGAACCCAACCAGTCTCCAACTGATGGGGGAGGTGACCATCACACACCCCGATTACAGTCAGACTGACCCACAATCAACACAAAACAGACTGGGCACCGTGACCCGGAGAGTGAACCCAACCAGTCTCCAACTGATGGGGGAGGTGACCATCACACACCCCGATTACAGTCAGACTGACCCACAAACAACACAAAACAGACTGGGCACCGTGACCCGGAGAGTGAACCCAACCAGTCTCCAACTGATGGGGGAGGTGACCATCACACACCCCGGTTCCAGTCAGTCTGACCCACAAACAACACGAAACAGACTGGGCACCGTGACCCGGAGAGTGAACCCAACCAGTCTCCAACTGATGGGGGAGGTGACCATCACACACCCCGATTACAGTCAGTCTGACCCACAAGCAACACAAAACAGACTGGGCACCGTGACCCGGAGAGTGAACCCAACCAGTCTCCAACTGAAGGGGGAGGTGACCATCACACACCCAGGTTACAGTCAGTCTGACCCACAAACAACACAAAACAGACTGGGCACCGTGACCCGGAGAGTGAACCCAACCAGTCTCCAACTGATGGGGGAGGTGACCATCACACACCCCGATTCCAGTCAGTCTGACCCACAAACAACACAAAACAGACTGGGCACCGTGACCCGGAGAGTGAACCCAACCAGTCTCCAACTGATGGGGGAGGTGACCATCACACACCCCGATTACAGTCAGTCTGACCCAGAAACAACACAAAAGAGACTGGGCACCGTGACCCGGAGAGTGAACCCAACCAGTCTCCAACTGATGGGGGAGGAGACCATCACACACCCCGATTACAGTCAGTCTGACCCACAAACAACACGAAACAGACTGGGCACCGTGACCCGGAGAGTGAACCCAACCAGTCTCCAACTGATGGGGGAGGTGACCATCACACACCCCGATTACAGTCAGACTGATCCACAAACAACACAAAACAGACTGGGCACCGTGACCCGGAGAGTGAACCCAACCAGTCTCCAACTGATGGGGGAGGTGACCATCACACACCCCGATTACAGTCAGTCTGACCCACAAACAACACAAAACAGACTGGGCACCATGACCCGGAGAGTGAACCCAACCAGTCTCCAACTGATGGGGGAGGTGACCATCACACACCCCGATTACAGTCAGTCTGACCCACAAACAACACAAAACAGACTGGGCACCGTGACCCGGAGAGTGAACCCAACCAGTCTCCAACTGATGGGGGAGGTGACCATCACACACCCCGCTTACAGTCAGACTGACCCACAATCAACACAAAACAGACTGGGCACCTTGACCCGGAGAGTGAACCCAACCAGTCTCCAACTGATGGGGGAGGTGACCATCACACACCCCGATTACAGTCAGTCTGACCCACAAACAACACAAAACAGACTGGGCACCGTGACCCGGAGAGTGAACCCAACCAGTCTCCAACTGATGGGGGAGGTGACCATCACACACCCCGATTACAGTCAGACTGACCCACAAACAACACAAAACAGACTTGGCACCGTGACCCGGAGAGTGAACCCAACCAGTCTCCAACTGATGGGGGAGGTGACCATCACACACCCAGGTTACAGTCAGTCTGATGCACAAACATCACAAAACAGACTCATTACCATAAAAAAGCATCATAAATACACAACACAGAATACAGTTCTGATAGAGAACAGATCCATGGCTCCTACACTCGGGCTCAGCTCTGATACAGGGTCTTCCACCTGAAATATTAACATGCTCTCTGTCTTGCTGAATCCTTCCAGTATTTAGTTTTAGTTATATTGATGATTTTTCCCAACAGGCTGTTTTGGGAGTATGGAATGTCGACATTGTGTTTAACAAGGTGTCATATAACTATCTGATAATACATAGGTGGTATGCTCAAAGAAATCTTAACCGAGTTTTGCTGCTAATAATGGTCTCAAAGTCCTGCTGGAAGAACTATACTGGTTCAGGGCAAAATGTCATGATGCTATGTGTGACATTGCATTGTTCAGGTTGTCAGAGTGTTTCTCTGTAGACTCAATTCATATAAAGCCATAGGTGTCAATGCCAGACAATGTTAAACCGAAAGGAGATGGTGAGAATCAGGTGTGACTGAGAAATCTGTATAATCCAGTGACGAGAGGAATAGAAGTTTCATCATCAGCAGAAATGATTCAGCCCACACTGCTGTAACACTTGTCCATTACTCACCACAGCGCCACCAGTGGTTGGAGGGCCAAATCAGCAGGTGCTTTCTGCTCAACCTGCCTTGCCCATTCCTTTGACACATCATTTCTGGTCCAGGACACAAGATTGGTTCCTAAAAGGGAATTGCGTGTAATATAGTGAGTAGATACCCTGCAGAATCCCGGCTCAGTGTACAATCCATGGATAGTGCAGAAATGGAAATTTTGTTACTGTGACTGGACCAGGCAATGTCACGGCTTCAGTGGACAGGCCCAATATTTTTTCAAGTGTTTGCCTCAGTTTAAAAACAAAACGGTGTTCTCCTTTAAACCCCAATGAATGTTTGACCCTCCTTTTTGTTTGTTACAGAGCAGCAAAAACTGATCACAGCTGTCCTCAAAATGGATCAAGGTGCGAGCAGTGAAGGAGTTCCAGTGATGTCAACATTGGGAAAGGACACAGGTATGTTGATGAGTTATTTTAATTTATAAATACTCTGCTCATTCTGTGTCTGGGTTTACTTCAATATCGACAATTCATAAAATATTGGTGAAAACTGAACAGAAAGATGAGAGTGAGTTAACATCTCGGGGGAAACACTGTCACACGTGGAAGGAGTCCAGTTACCGTCTGCTCCAGCTCCTCTAGCAGATTGTGATGCACATTAAAATAGCGAGTTACTGCAGATGCTGTAAGTTTTGGGCAACACAAAGACACGCAAAAGATTTGCAGAACTCAGCAAGTGAGGCAGCATCCATGGTGAGGAATAAACATTTGATGTTTTGGATCAGGACCACAAGGAATAGAATGTAGTGTGACAATATCTAGAATTTCTGTCGCCTCATTTCCAGTCCGATGAAGGGCCTTGGCCCGAAACGTTGATTGTTTATTCTTCTCCATAGATGCTGCCTGACCTGCTGAGTACCTCCAGCATTTTCTGAGAAATCCCAGAGATTTGCTGAGGAAGGGGTTGAACAGGCAGGCAGGCAGTTACCCAGAGCAATCCAGTGGTGATGCACAGTACCAGGAGAGTGATGGTAATGGGTTACTATATTCCCAGGAATAAGCAGAGTCCTTTGAAAACAGAGGTACATACCTGGAGACAAGAAAGAACAGCCTTCAACAGATGGAACACCCCAGCCTGAGCCCGTTCCAGACCGGGATCTGACGCCACTCTGCCTGCCTGCTGTCACGTGTGCGTTCCACACACCGGGATATGACATCACGTGTGCACTTCTTTATGCCACACTGTCGCTGAGACTGTTGAGCTTTACCGGCTAAGGGAACAATTACCTGAACCACCCACCCCACCACACAGTCAACAGAGGAGTTACACTCTTCCCATTGGTGCGAAGCGATGTCAGTCACTGGTTACACCCAATAGCAGAGATGGGCCAACCGAGAGGGCGTTACCGCCACTGAGCACATCTCACACTCCTGCTGCGAATGCTCAAAGTGGAACAAACCCCAAAATGTCCCACTTTTTGAATGATTTCCCTTTCCCTCCGAGGGAAGTTGGGGGTGTTTATAAAGCGTCTCGTGCGGCCAGAGTCTGATGTATCGCTGAGAGAGAGGAGGAGACCGCTTGGCCCATTGTCTCAATGCCGGCTGCCTGGGGAGGTAGGGAAACCAGCAGGAGGAGGAGGGAGAGGGAATTAACTGTGAGGATAAATATGGTGTGAGGGAATCGACAGAAGAGGGTCTGAGAGGTTGTTTGTCCCAGTGGTGGATTAGGGAGTAGGACGGGGGAAGGAGCCCATTGACAGCGGGGCAGAGACATGAGGGACTCGTCTATGGAAACGTGACAGCCCAAGAAGGTGGCAAGAAGAGTTATTCACCACTTCAGTGGGCAAACTGTGGCAGACTGTATTCTCATATTGTTAGTGACACAGAGTTGTATAATTTGTGTTCCGTGTGTTATCTGAATGTACTTGCCTGTGATGCTGCCACAAGTCAGTGTTTCTCTGTCCCTGTACCTTCCCGTACTTGTGCACTTGGCAGCAAATTCAACAGGACCTGAGAAAGCTCAGTGAGATTTTAATGGTGATGATTATCTTGGCATCTCGGTAGTTAAAATGTAAAGAACATAGATCAAAGAAACCTAAAGCACATTACAGGCCCTTCAGCCCACAATGTTGTGCCGACCATGTAACCTATTCTAGACATTGACTAGAATTTCCTTGTAGCATAGACCTTTATTTTTATAAGCACCATGTACCAATCTGAGGGTCTCTTAAAAGACCTCATTGGAAGCATTAAAAGACCTCCTCTCTCTCAGCGATACATCAGACTCTGGCCCCATGAGACGCTTTATAAACACCCCCAACTTCCCTCGGAGGGAAAGGGAAATAATTCAAAAAGTGGGACAGTTTGGGGTTTGTTCCACTTTGACTGAGCATTCGCAGCAGGAGTGTGAGATGTGCTCAGTGGCGGTAACGCCCTCTCGGTTGGCCCATCTCTGCTATTGGGTGTAACCAGTGACTGACATCACTACCCTCTACCACCATCGCTGTCAGTGCATTCCACACACACACACACCCCTTTGTGTGAAAAACGTAACCCTGACATCCCCCTTGTACCTACTTCCAAGCACCTTAATAGTATGCTGTCCCTTGTTAGGCATTTCAACCATGGGAAAAGCCTCTGGCTATCGACACAAGCAAAGCATCTCATCTTATACACCTCTGTCAGGTCACCTCTCATCCTGCATCCTTGTAAATCTCCTCTGTCTCTCTCTATAGCATCCATAACGTTTGCTGTAGTGAGGCGACCAGAACTGAACACAGTGCTCCCAAGCAGAATCTGATCAATGTCTTAGAACAGATCACAATGGAACAATATTAGTCACCGTCCTCCATGCAGAATACGAACCATCTGCAACGGACTTATGCCGTCTATTGTCAAGCTAATTCTGGATTCACAATGCAATATCTCCTTGGATCCCATCCCTCATTATTTTCTGAATGAGCTTTCCATGGGGAACCTTAGCTAACCTCTTACTGAAATCCATATACAGTACTTCCACTGCTCTATCTTCATCAATGTGTTTTGTTACATCCTCAAAGAATTCAATCAGGTTCATAAGCCATGCTGACTATCCCGAAGCAGATTATGTCTCTCTAAATGGTCATAAACCCTGCTTCTCAGGATCTTCTCCAAAGCTTGCCACCACTGAGGTAAGACTCACTGGTCTATAATTTCCTGAGTTATCTCTACTCCATTTCTTGAACAAGTGAGCAACATTTGTAACCTTCCAATCCTCTGGTACTTCTCACACCGAACTGATGATGCTGTGGTGACCCACTTCCCATTCACTGACACCACCGCCGATTCCTGCGCCTGAGCCCTGATTGCAACCTGGCTAGCACGCTTTGGGGTACCGGCCCACATTACCTCCGACAGAGGTGCCCAGTTTACCTCCAGCTTGTGGTCAGCGTTGGCCAGCCTGTTGGGAAAGCAACTGCCTACCACCCACAGTCGAACGGACTAGTGGAGCGTTTCCACAGTCATCTGAAGTCGGCTCTCATAACCCGCCTGAAAGGGCCTAACTGAGTGGACGAGCTTCCTTGGGTCCTGCTTGGAATCTGCACAGTGCCCAAACAGGATCTGCACACCTCATCGGCCAAGTTGGTGTACGGCGACCCCCTGGTCGTCCCAGGAGAGTTCATACCAGCCCCAAGGGGGCAAGAGGACGAACCCGCAGCAGTCCTGGACAGACTACGCGAGAGGCTCGGCAGCCTGGCCCCCGTACCGACTTCACAGCACGGACAGATCCCGACCTGCAGAACTGTAAGTTTGTATTTGAACAAAGGGGCGGACACCGGGCACCGCTACAGAAGCCGTACGAGGGGCCGTTCTAGCTGATTAAGAACAACGGTTCCATGTACGTTCTGGACATTGGGGTGAAAGAGAAGGTTTTCACGGTGGACCGGCTCAAACCAGCCCATGTGGACTTGGCGCTGCCGGTCAAAGTTCAGGCACCGCGGCGTTGCGGCAGACTGCCGAAACAGAGACTGGTCCTGACTGTGGAATTTGGGGGATATATCGCCGGTTCTGGGTTGGGGGGTTATGTGGCGACTCACTATCTAGGCAGGCGAACCATCTCACAAATAGCCCGCGCGCGGGAAGAGACTTTTGTAATGAATCGCTGACGTCATATCCGCCCGGAGAGGGCGGGAACAGTACTGAGTAAAGCCAGTGCCGCGAAGTTTGAATAAACTGGTTTTGAGTGCAGCTTACTGACTGAGTGTCATTACTCCTAACTCTGCGTGCAGCACATCGCTACAATGCAAAGGTCATCTTCAGAGGCTCAGTACTCTCCTTACTCAATATCTACAGTAGCATGGAGTATATCTCGTTAAGTCCCTGTGACTTATCGAACTTAATACCTCTCAAAAGATCCAGCGCATGCTCTTTCTTAAAGTCCATACACTCATGCGTTTCAGTCTGTGGCAAGTCATCCCCACAATTGCCAAAATCCTTTTCACTGTGAAAACTGAAGCAAAATACTCAGTATCTCAGAATATTTCAATAATCGGCAGGTTGAGAAGCGTCTGTTGAGAATGTAGCGGTGAGATTTACCCAAGCTAATTTGCCATTGCTGGCGACTTCCCCCACCCCCCGCAGATCTGTTATACTTGCATGACACACCCTCAGCTCCCATGCTGATTGTTACAAAAGTCGGTGATATGTATTGGGTCCTTTATTAGCAATCAGCAAACATACAAACGTGTGCCCATGAAACTGAACTGTACCCAAGTGTAAGTTTATCGTATTTGAGTGGATAATAACAAGATACATTGCATCCGTCTGTCCCCAGCTGTGTACTCCACTGAAGAAAGCACAAATGTGTAACTGATACCCCTTGCATTTACCACACCGTCACTGATGCGACTAGTTACCATAAAAAGCATCATTAATGCACAACACAGAATACAATGCTGATAGAGAACAGATACATGGCTCCTACACTCATCTCAGCTCTGATACAGGGTCTTCCACCTGAAATATTAACATACTGTCTGTCTTGTTGATTAATTCCATTTTTTTGTTTTAGTTATATTGACGATTTTCCCAACTGGCTGTTTTGGAGGTATTGAATGTCGACATTGTGTTTAATAAGGTGTCATATAGCTAACTATCTGATAATAGCCTGGTGATATGCTGACAGAAATCTTAACCAAGTTTTGATGCTAATATTGGACAAATTCCTGCCGGAAAAAACTATAGCGGTTCAGGGCAAGATGTCACGATGCTATGTGTGGCATTGCATTGTTCAGGATGTCAGTGTGTTTCTCTAAAGACTCAAATCATATAATGCCGTAGGTGTCAAGGCCAGGCACTGATAACTTGAAAGGAGACGGTGAGAATCAGGTGTGACTGAGAAATCTGTATAATCCAGTGACGAGAGGAATAGAAGTCTCATCATCAGCAGAAATGGTTCACTCCACACTGCTGTAACACTTGTCCATTACTCACCACAGCGCCACCAGTGGTAGGAGGACCAAAGCAGTGGGCGTTGTCTGCTCAATCTGCCTCTGCATTCTGTAGACGCAACACTCCTGGTCCATGACACAAGATTGGTTCCTAAAAGGGAATTGCCTGCAATGCAGAGAGTAGATACCCTGGATAATCCTGGCCCAGTGTACAATCCAGGGAGAGATCGGAAATGGACATTGTGTGACTGTGGGTGGATGGGTGCAGGTGGATCCGGCCATGTCAAGGCTTCAGTGGATCGGCCCAAGATGTTTGGAAGTGTTTGCCTCCGTTTAAAAACAATACAGTGTTCTCCTTTAATTAATGTCTGACCCTCTTGTTGTTGTTTTGTTTTGTAGTAGAACAGTAAAACTGATCACGCCTGTCCCCAAAATGGGTCAAGGTTCGAGCAGTGGAGGAGTTCAAGTGATATCAACATCGGGAAAGGACACGGGTATGTTGGCGAAATATTTTAATTTATAAATACTCTGATGATTCTGCGTCTGGGTTTAATGCAATATAGGCAATTCACAAAATACTTGTGAAAACTGAGCAGAGAGATGAGAGAGAGAGAGTTGACATCTCTGGGGAAAACACAGTCACACATGGAAGGAGGACAGTTACCGTCTGCTCCTGCTCCTCTGACAGATTGTGATGCACATTAAAATAGCGAGTTACACCAGAAGACAAGACTTTCTCCGGATGATGTAAGTTTCAGGCAACAAAAAGACACACAAAATATCGGCAGAACTCAGCAGGATCCATGGAGAGGAATAAACAGTTGACATTTCAGATCAGGACCACAAGGAATAGAAAGTAATGTGACAATATCTAGAATTTCTGTCCCCTCATTTCCAGTCCGATGAAGTCCTTGGCCTAAGACATTGATTGTTTATTCTCCTCCATAGACGCAGCCTGACCTGCTGAGTACCTGCAGCATTTTGTGAGATATTCCAGAGATTTGCTGAGGAAGGGGTTGACCAGGCAGGCAGACAGTATCCCAGAGCAAAGAGCAAAGTGGTGGTGATGGGCAGTACCAGGAGAGTGATGGTGATAGTTACTGTATTCCCAGCAATACGCAGAGTCCTTTCCAAACAGAGAGGTATACTCCTGGGGACACGAAAGAGCAGACTTCAACAGATGGAACTGTGCCACCTCCTACACCCCCGGTGACCCCCACCCCCCAGCCCAAACCCGTTCTTCTCCCCCCCCCCCCCCCCATATATATATTTCGGACTGTGTTTTGTGGTGATCTTTAGGTTCCAGAGAAAAAGTTACTACCAAGTATGGTGTATTAATTTCTTTAATGCTCCTAATTATTTTCCTTCACAGGTCTGAGCTCAGCAATCACCGAGCTCCTGACAAGCTGGAATGATTCCCAGCTGCTGCAGTTGACGGACTTCTACCGGGACAGGCTGGAGCAGGCGATGGAAGGAGGAGTGCACGGAGTGAGCCTGGCGTTAACGGCCGAGAATCAGTTCAGTGGAGAGGAACATCGGGTGAGTGGGAGGGAGAATGGGTTTGAATTTTCACACATCACAGGACTGATGGGTGTCGAGACTCTCACTCATTGGATAATAGAGCATAAAAACAAATCAGAAATAAATATATATAATTCTTAAAAATGTGAATCTCAAGCAATGATTGAAAAACTTGTAAATACCCATGCTGGCAGCTCAATGCTCAGAATGAGTGTAGGCAACAGTTCTATGATGTTGCAATAAATGAGCTTAAGTGGAAATACGACAGGAATTTTTATTTCGGGAAGACTGTACAGTGTGACGGCAGGATTCAGTGAGAACCGGGGCATTACGACCGGATACCACAGGAGCTCGAGTGTGTTTCGTTCTGGGTGGAGATCATTCCGTTACAATCTGTAACTGCAAACAGTGTCGACAAGGGAATACTGCATTTTGTAATGTGTAATCACTGAATAAACCTCCACTGGAAAAGGCAAAGGAAAGGCATCAGGTGTCAGCCGGTAATCCGCTGTCATGTTGGACACTGGCGGACTGAGGAGATGAATCACATCATCTTTTCTGCAACATCTCTGAGGTTGCTTACTCTGTTATAAAAACCCTCCTGACTTCCAGACAGGATCAGCACCCGTCCGGGTGACTGCTCAGTATGATCCCGTTACAGAGCACATCATTTACTTCTCATTCCCTGTGTGAATCTGTCAGCCCCCAATACATTCACTGTTACTCTTCACAGAAAATCTCTGATCTCGCTGATAAGGGAGAGCGGGCGGACAGTTCTAAACTCCTCCTGAGCCTGGTGATGGAGAAAGGCTCCCGTGCCCGGAGGATGATGTGGGAAACCTTTGTGAAAATGCGGATTGGTGTCCCAAAGCTGGACAAAATAATGAAGGAAATACAGATATATGGTGAGATAATATCAGAGATTAATTCAAGTTTGGATTGAATACAGCACACTTTAAAATTTTACAAAAATGATTTCCTTAATTTGTTGATATTCAAACAGGTTGTGATCCTTCCCATCAAACAATTCCCAGTCAAATTTTACTAAAGGTTCCTAGTGCACAGAAAGGTAAGTGAACATGCATTAAACATTGAAGAGTATAACACAGGAATAAGCCATTAGGCAAATAATATTGTGCTGGAACAGCTATGAAATAAATCAAACAAAACTGAAGTCTAATCTCTCCTTCCTGCAGCATGTCCCCATGCTTCCATCTTCCTTACATCCATGTGCCTGTCCAAAACTCCCTTAAAAGCTTCTAGTACTTTGCTTCTGCCACCTTACCAGGTAGTACATTCCAGGCAGCCACAACTCTCTGATTAAAAAAAATAGCTATCCCTCACATCCCACTTCATTCTACACCTTCTCACCTTCCTCTCACCTTCTGTATATTCCCTCTGGTAATAGACATTTCAACCGCGGGAAACCGATTGTCTCTGTCCACTCTATCTATGCCTCTCGGAATCTTGTCGTCCTGTGTCCGAGCTCCTCTCAGCCTCCGATGAACCAGGGTAAATCTAATTTTATCCAGCCTCTCATGATAGCACATGCTCTCTAAACCAGGCAGCATCCTGGTAAACCTCTTCTGCTCCCTCTCTAAAGCCTCAACATTCCTCCTGTAGTGGAGCAATCAGAACGGTACACAATCACCCAGATGAGGCTGAAGCGAAGTTCATAAATTTGAAACTTGACCTCCGTTGCCACCAGCGGTTGTAATTTGCGTCAGGCGGTTCAGTTGTTGCGCCATGAGGATCTGACCAGGTAAATACTGGCACTGTGACAGAGAACACAGTGAGACACAGAGAAACGTGTTTGCTAGAGGGAGAGTTTTCACAGGACAGTTTGAGGAAAGAGGCAGAGAGCTGGCGAGTTTGGGGAAAGTGGTCACACCGCTCTGGGGCCTGCAACTACAGATCCCCACCGGAGTCTGAGTGGAGAAGGGGCGATCTGGAGATGGGGTGAAAAAAAACTTATATTTCCTTACAGCAAATAGTGAAAACATTCCCTTGCCAGCCACTGCCCCTCCTGAACAGCCTCATCCTGAACCATTTTCCAAACTCCCCCCGTTCCCGCAGATTATCTTTTCTCAGAGTTGGGTCCTGACACAGTGTGAGACTCCACACGCCACTGACAGATCTCCGACCCACTGTAAAACTCCAAATATACCCGACAGGGTCCTGACACTGTGAGACCCCACAACACCCTGAGAGGGTCCTGACACACCTTGATACACGACACACCCTCGACAGGTTCCTGACACTCTGTCAGAACCCACACTCCCCTGGCAGGGTTGTGACACACTGAGAGAACCCACACACCCCTAACAGGGCCCCGACACACTGGGAGACAACACACACCCCTAACAGGGTGTTGACACATTATGAGACTCCACACACACTTGACAGGATCCTGACACACTGAGAGACCACACACACTTCTAACAGGATCCTGTCGAAGACTGAGACCCCACACATCCCCTGTTAGGGTCCTGACACACAGATAGAACATACACACTCCTGTTAGGGTCCTGACACACAGTGAGACCCCACACACCCCTGACAGGTTCCTGATGCACTGTGAAACCCCACATACCCCTGACAGGGTCCTGACACACTGTGAGACCCCACACACACCTTCAGGGCCTCTCACACAGTGGGCCCCCACACTCACTTAGTAGGGTCCACAGAAACTGTGGGACCCACACACGATTGGCAGGGTCCTGACACACTGTGAATCCTCACATACCCTGAGAGAGTCCTGACACACTGCAAGGTCCCACACACCCCTGACATGGTCCTGACACCCTTTGATACACTACACACCCTTGACAGGGTCCTGACTCACTGTGAGACCCCACACAACTGACAGGGTCCTGACACACTGTGAGACCCCACGCACCCCTGACAGGGTCCTGACACACTGTGAGACCCCACACACCCCTGACAGGGTCCTGACACACTGTGAGACCCCACACACCCCTGACAGGGTCCTGACACACTGTGAGACCCCACTCACCCCTGACAGTGTCCTGACACACTGTGAGACCCCACACACCCCTGACAGGGTCCTGACACACTGTGAGACCCCACACACCCCTGACAGGGTCCTGACAGGCTGTGAGATTCCACATACCTCTGAAAGGTTCCGGACATACCGTGAAAACCCACACGCCCCGACAGAGCTCTGACACACGATGAAACTCCTGGCAGGAGCCTGAGACACTTTGAGTCCTCATACACATCTGGCAGTGTTCCGACACACTGGGAGACTCCGCACCCTCCGAAGATGATCCTGACAAACATTGAGACCCCACGATCCCTTAGCATGCTCCCGACATGCTGTGAGATTGCACACACCCTTGGCAGGTTCCCAACACACTGTGAGACACCACTGCCCCCTGAAAGAGTCCTAAGACAAAGTGAGACCCCAAACACCTTGTAAGGGTCCGGACACGCTGTGATATTGCACACACCACTGCCAGGAACCTGACCCACTGTCCGACCCCAGAAAACCCTGACAAGGTGCTGACCCAATGTCCAACCCCAGAAACCTGGCAGGGTCCTGAAACATTGTGAGACCGCACACAAACCCGGCAGTGTCCGGACACACTCTGAGACCCTGCGGGCCCCTGGCAGGTTCCCGACAGACTATGAGATGCCACACACACATACAGGGTCCTAACACACTGAGAGACACCACACACTCCAAAGGGGATAATGACAAACATTGAGATCCAACATACTCCTGATATTGTCCTGACACACTGTGAGACCACATTCCTGCCCACCCCCCACCCCCGACAGTGCGTTGACATATTGTGAGAGGCCAGACACCCCAGACAGGGTCCTGTCACACTGCGAGACCCCACACACCCCTGACATGGTCCTGACACCCTTTGATACACTACACACCCTTGACAGGGTCCTGACACACTGAGATGCCACACACCCCTGACAGGGTCCTGATACACTGTGAGACCCCACACACCCCTGACAGTGCACGTGCTGATGCGCAAAGTTACTTCTTTGATTCAGTGATGGTGGGAGTGGAGGGGGAGCTGTGATTCTCCGACCTGTTCCTTTGACAGAATGCCCACTGCCCGCTACTCTATCTCCATACGCCACATCAACACTGGGGATGAAAAGTTTCTTCCTCAGGGAAAAATGACAGCTGTGACAGCAGTGGGAGATTCTCCAGTACGGGACAGTCAGGGGTCAGTAAACTACCAGGGAAATACTCACCTTCACAGCACAGTTAATGTGGAAATGAGAAGACTTGGTGTTTATCTGGACCAGGCCTCTCTGTCCGGTCAGTGGTCTGGTAAATGAAATTACTTTACTGTACGAACATCCATTGGTGAGTCCAATCAATACAATAGATCTGAGCTAACTCCTGTCTGCTTAAATACTGAATTCAGCGTTGAGACATCTAACAGTTTGTCCACTGTCTGTTCCCATGGAAGATGTTCAACAGAAACACAAGGAGACTCTGCGGGCACAAACTGAAACACTGAGAGTGAACACGATCCTGATGAGGGAGAAGGTGAAGGTTTTCCAGCTGGTTGACCGATACGCTGAGCTCACGGTCATTTCTACTGTTCGAGATCGGAGATTGGTGGAACATGAGCTGCTGGCAAGAGGCAGAGACCACGAGGAGTGGAGAGAAAAACATCTCCGCAGAGAGCTGGAGAAAATCCGAATGGATCAGCTGTTCCAGAGCAGCTTTTCGCGAAGTAAATCCGAATCTGGGAGTTCGGCAGCAGTGGCCGGAGTCCCGGGGATCGGGAAAACAACAATGGTACAAAAGATTGTTTATGACTGGGCCATGGGGAAAATGTACCAACAATTCCAGTTTGTCTTCAGTTTCAAATTCCGGGAATTAAATTTCATTAACTGCAGACTAAACCTGAGGGAACTGATTCTAGATCAGTATCCCTACTTTGGGAATATCCTGAGAGAAGTCTGGAAGAACCCAAAGGGATTGCTGTTTATATTCGATGATTTGGATGAATTCAATGACAAAATTGATTTTTCTGACAGTCAGAGCGACACAGAACCTCAGTACACATGCACAGATCCTGAATTCAAGTGTAAGGTGTCTGACATTGTGTACAGTTTAATCCAGGGCAAGATGCTCCCAGGGTGTTCAGTGCTGGTGACCACGCGTCCCACTGCATTACATTTATTGGAAAAGGCGGATATCAGTGCCTGGGCTGAAATCCTGGGATTTTCAGGTGAGGAACGGAAGAAATATTTCATCAGACATTTTGAAGATCAGACGGTGGCAGCAGCTGTTTTCAAACACGTGAAGGAGAACGAGATCCTGTACACCATGAGCTACAACCCCTCCTACTGCTGGATCCTCGTTCTGGCACTGGGACCCTTCTTTACACAAAGAGTCAGGGACCCACAGCGAGTTCCCAAGACCATCACCCAACTGTACTCCTACTATATTTACAACATCCTAAAAAACCACGGCCGTGAGATTGAGAACCCTCGTGATGTGTTTCTCAGGGTTGGTCAGATGGCCTTCAGAGGAGTGTCCGAGAGGAAGATTGTATTTACAGATGGAGATTTGATGAAGTACAATCTGCAGCCTTCCCAGTTCCTGTCCGGTTTCCTGATGGAGCTTTTGGAGAGAGAGGATTCTGCCCGGAGTGTGGTCTACACATTCCCACACCTCACCATCCAAGAGTTTGTAGCTGCAGTCGCACAATTCCTGACTATACATCCCGAAGAAATCCTGAAATTCCTCACTGATCTCCACAACACGACAGATGGGCAATTTGAGGTTTTTCTCCGTTTTGTTGCTGGGCTTTCCAACCCAATGACAGCTCGGGGCCTGGAGGAGTTTCTGGGTCCATTCCCTCATCAAACAACCTGCCGGGTGATTGACTGGGTAATGGAGGAGGTTAAACGCCAGAGTGGAAACACAAAGAATGAAGCTGGTAAAAGGATCCTCCTGATCACATTGCACTACCTGTTTGAGTCTCAGAATCGTGGACTGGCTCAGGCCGCACTAGGATCTATGGAAACACTGCCACTCAGTGGAATGATGCTGACCCCGACTGACTGTGCGGTCCTGTCTCATGCCATCGGACTCTGTGATACAATGAAATACCTCAACCTGGAGAAATGCCATATTCAGTGTGAAGGAATACAGCGGCTGGGATCTGGGCTGCACAAGTGCCAGAAGTTGAGGTCACTTGATTTATCTCTCACTCTGAACTGTGAACCTGCCTCATTGTGTTGTTTCAATGTAAAGGAATTTTGGTAAATTTGTAGTAAATCAGATTGTGAAGAATTGTGACAAATGCCCAGGGGATCAGTCAGTAATTCCCCAAGGACGGGAGGGTTCTGTGGATCCTTGTGGAGGGATGTTGGAGACTTCATCAGATCGGTGAACAACGACCATTGGTTTAATGGTAGTAAATCACAGGAATGGTCGTGTTTCTCGCTGCCTGTGACACGTCCATTGACAATGTTCCTTCTCACTGTGACTGACACCCAGACCGACACTGACTGCAGAAGCTGGGTCAGAGGTTCACACCATCTTCCCTGTGAGGGGCAAGAGACCGTCAGCAGACTGTCCCAGTGAGAAGGAATGAAATGCCATTGTGAATTTCTCCTCCCCTGCCTCTCCCCGTGTGTGACTATCACCATCAGTCCACCTGTGTGACTGTGCTCAGCTTCAGATACCCAGACCCCATGGGTGCAACTCCTCTCCTGATTGTGGGCCTCAGTTCAGACCCACCCCTCCCGTACAATCTATTTCTGGATCATCTCATCTTGTGGGGTTATCTTTTCTCATCGGTATACTGCTGTGGGACTTCTTATCCCCATTCCCCTTCCGCCTGTGGGATTTCTCTTCCCCATCCCCTTCCTATCATAGATTCTGTCTTTCTATCCCTTTTCCTCAGGTGGGGTCTCTTCCACCGTCTCCCATGGACACTTACACAAATCTTTCTCACTGGGGGACTTTCTCCCATCCTTCCTCCCTGCCCCTCCTGACGCTCTCACATCAGGAACACATTTCTAACCATCGGGGAATGAGACAGTATATGTGGAGTTTACAGGGTCACACCGACAGACTAAAGTACTGACATTCGGTGAATACCCTGGAGCTGGGCAGTGAGGGACATTGACAGTGATGGAAACTCTGATCAGTGATTTACTGAAGGGTTTAATGTTTCCTGAAATATCCGAGGGAGAGAATTACCCCCCAGACCCATGGTTTGAATCACTTTGTTCTTCAATCTGTCTATCTGTGTTTAGACTTGGGGAGAATGAACTGGGAGATTCAGGAGTGAAACTGGTGTCTGTGGCTCTGAGGAGCCCGGAGTGTAAAATACAGACACTGTGGTAAGTACCAGACTGTGGGAGATTGTGTTTACTGTCATCCGGTGTCTGACACTGAACATTAATGTAATCAGTAGAAACACAGAAACATAGAAAATATATAGCACAATACAGGCCCTTCGGCCCACAAACCTGTGTTGAACATATCCCTACTTTAGAACTACCTAGGCTGTACCCATGGCCGTCTATTTTTCTGAGCTCCAAGTAGCCATCCAGGATTCTCTTAACAACCCTATCGTTTCCTCCTCCACTGCGACTGCCGACAGCCCATTCCACGCACTCAGTACTCTCTGCGTAAAAAAAAATCTTACCTCTGACATCTCCTCTGTACCTACTTCCAAGCACCTTAAAAATATGCCCTCTTGTGCCTGCCATTTCAGCCCTGGAGAAATGCCTCTGACTATCCACACAATCAATGCCTCTCATTATCTTGTACACCTCTATCAGGTCAACTCTCATCTTCCATCACTCCAAGAGAAAAGGCTGAGTTCACTCAACCTATTCTCATAACACATGCTCCCCAATCCAGGCAACGTGCATCTAAATCTCCTCTGCACCCTTTATATGGCTTCCACGTCCTTCCTATTGTGAAGCAATCAGAATTGAGCAGAGTACTCCAAGTGGGGTCTGTCCAGGGTTCTATATTGCTTCAATATTACCTCTCGACTCTTAAACTCAATCCCATGATTGTAAAGGTCAATATACCATACTGCAGATTCAACCTGCGTAGATGCTTTGGGTGACATACGGACTTGGACTGCAAGATCCCTCTGAACCTCCACGCTGTCAAGTGTCTTACCATGAATACTATATTCAACCATCATCTTTGACCTACCAAAACCACCTCACACCTATCTGGGTTGAACTCCATCTGCCATTTCTCAGCCCAGTTTTGCATTCCATCAATGTCCTGCTGTAACCTCTGACAGCCCTCCCCACTATCCACAACACCCCCAATCTTTGTGTCATCAGCAAATTTACTAACCCATCCCTCCACTTCCTTATCCAGGTCATTTATAAAAATCGCAAAGACTAGGGGTCTCAGAACAGATCCTTGAGTCACACCACTGCTCACCGACCTACGTGCAGAATATGACCCGTCTACAACCATTCTTTGCTTTCTGTGGGCAAGCCAGTTCTGGATCCACATGTCCTCTTGGATCCCATGCCTCCTTACTCTCTCAATAAGCCTTGCATGGAGTACCTTATTAAGTGTCTTGCTGAAATCCATATACACTACATCTACTGCTCTACCTTCATCAATGTGCTTAGAAACATCCTCAAAAAATGCAATCGGGCTAGTGAGGCACGACCTGCCTTTCACAAAGCCACACTGACTATTCCTAATCATATTTTGTCTCTCCAGATGTTCATAAATCCTGCCTCTGTGGATCTTGTCCATTAACTTACTAACAACTGAAGTATGACTCACTCTTCTATAATTTCCTGGATTATCCCTATTCCCTTTCTTGAACAAGGGAACAACATTCGCAACCCTCCAATTCTCTGCAACCTCTCATGTCCTCAGTGATGATGCAAAGATCTTTGCCAGAGGCTCAGCAATCTCCTCCCTCGCTTCCCACAGTAACCTTGGGTACATCCCGTCATCTTCTGGTGACTTATCCAACTTGATGCTTTCCAAAAGTTCCAGCACATCCCCTTTCTTAATATCTACATTGTAAAGCTTTTCAGTCCACTGCAAGTCATCCTTACAATCACCAAGATCATTTTCCGTCGTGAATACTGAAACAAATGATTCATTAAATACTTGCGCTATTTCCTCCAGTTCCATACGCACTTTTCCATTGTCACACTTGTTTGGTCCTATCCTCACATCCTATCCTCTTGCTCTTCACATACTTCCAGAATGCTTTGGGGTTTTCCTTAATCCTGTCCGCCAAGGCCTTCTCATGGCCCCTTCTGGCTCTCCTGATTTCATTCTTAAGCTCCTTCCTGCTAGCCTTATGATCTTCCAGATTCATATTATTATCTAGTTTTTTGAACCTTTTTCTTCTTTTCTTCTTGATAGATTTACAACGGCCTTTGCACACCACGGATCTTACCCTACCATCCTTTCCATGTCTCATTGGAAAGTACCTACTCAGAACCCCACACAAGTATCCCCTCAACATTTTCTACATTTCTTCGGTAACTTTCCCTGAGAGACTCTGTTTCCAATTCATGCGTATAAATTCCAGCCTGATAGCCTCATAGTTCCCCTTACTCCAATTGAAGGTTTCCCTAACTTGCCTGCTTATGTCCCTCGCTAATGCTGTGGTAAAAGAGATAGAATTGTGATTACTATCTCCAAAATGATCTCCCACAGAGAGACTTGACAAATGGCCAGGTTCATTTCCCAATAGCAGATCAACTACAGCCTCGCTTCTTGCAGGTTTATCTACATATTGTGTCAAGAAACCTTCCTGAACATACCTAATGAACTCCACCCCATCTGAATACCTCAATCTAGGGAGATGCCAATCAATATTTGGGAAATTAAAATCTCACACTTCAACAACCCTGTTATTATTACTCCTTACCAGAATCTGTCTTCCTATCTGCTTCTTGATGTCCCTGTCACTGTTGGGTGGTCTATACAAAACACCCAGTGGAGTTATTGATCCCCTTCCTGTTCCTAACTTTCACCCACAGACACTCCATAGATAACTGCTCAATGAAGTCTTCCTTTTCTGCAGCCGTGACACTATCTCTGATCAACAGTGCCACACCCCCACCTCTTTTGCCTCCCTCCCTATTCTTTCTGAAACATATAAAGCCTAGCACTCGAAGTAGCCATTCCTGCCCCTGAGCCATCCGAGTCTCTGTAATGGCTACAACATCATAGCTCCAACAGCTGGACCACGATGTGAGCTCACCCACTTTGTTCATCATACTCCTTGCATTAAAATAGACTCATCTCAAACCGTCAGTCTGAGAGCGTCCCTTCTCTATCACCTGCCTATCCTCCCTCTCGCACTGTCTCCAAATTTTCTCTATTTGTGAGCCAACCTGCCTTTCCTTTCCCACGCCCAGCAATTCTATTTAAACTCTCCGCAACAGTCTTGGCAAACGTTCCTGCCAGGATATTGGCCCCCTGGGATTCAAGTGGAACCCATCCTTTTTGTGCAGGTCACACCTGCTCCAAAAGAGGTCCCAATGATCCAGAAATCTGAATCCCCATCTCCTGCTCCAATCCCTCAGCCACGCATTTATCCGCAACCTCATTCTATTCCTATTCTCACTGTCATGTTGCACATGCAGTAATCCCGAGATTACTACCTTTGCGGTCCTGTTACTCAACTTACTTCCAAACGCCCTGTAGTCCGTTTTCGGGACCTCTTACCTTTTCCTACCTATGTCATTTGCCCCAATAAGTACCACAACCTGTGGCTGTTCTCCATCCCACTTAGAATATCTTGGACGCAATCTGAATCATCATGGCACCTGCGAGGCAAACTACCATCCGAGTTTCTGTCCTGTGTCCAGAGCAACGCCTGTTTGACCCGCTAACCATAGAGTCCCCTTTCTCTACTGCCATCCTCTTCCTTTCTCTGCCCTTCTGATCCACAAGGCCAGACTGTGCCAGGGGCACGGCCAGTGTTACTTCATCACCCCAGCCCCCAAGCTGTCACCCCCTCCAGCCGTACTGAAACAGGAGTACTTATTTTCAAGGGGTACAGCCACAGGGGTACTCTCTAGTACCTGCTTCTTGCCCTTCCCTCTCCTGACTGTGACCCACTTCTTCAGTCTCCCGTGGCCCCGGTGTGACCACCTGCCTGTAACTCCTCTCTATCACCTCCTCGCTCTCCCTGACCAGACGAAGGTCATCGAGATGCATCACCAGTTCCCTAACTCGGTCTCTAAGGAGCTGCAGCTCGACACACCATGTGCAGTCTCCAGGATCTCCCACATCTGACACCGAGCACAGAAACCCAGCCTCACACACATGCTCTCTGTCTGTATTGTAAACAGATAACCTACCTCGCCTCGACCCTTTATCGCCGAAGCCCCGTTGAGCCAAAGCCTTCCTACTCTGTCTCCCGCTCCTCTGACGCTCGCTCTGTAAATCTGTCTTCCTTTTAAACTCTTCTCGTTGTTCTCAGTGGCCGACTTGCGCAGTCGTGCTGCAGAAAGAAAAATCAGTAATTGTGTTACCGATAAACACTGGGAATTTGTACCTTCTCCTGTCTCTCTGTGTCCTTCACCCTCACTCTCTCTCATCTCGAGGCTGGACACTGTCGGTCTCACAGATTCTGGTGCTGCGGATCTCGCCGCTGCTCTCAGTACAAACCCATCACTAATGGAGCTGAACCTGAGTTATAACGAACTGGGAGATTCAGGAGTGAAATTAGTATCTGCAGCTTTGGGGAACCCGGAGTGCAAAATACTGAAACTGCAATAAGTACCAGACTGTAGGAGATTGTGCTTACAGTCTCTGGGTGTCTGACATTGAACATTAATGTGATCAGTAATTGCGTTACTGATAAACACTGGGGATTTGAACCATCTCCAATCTCTCTGTGTCCTTCACCCTCATTCTCTCTCATCTCCAGGCTGTGGAAAGTCGGTCTCACAGATTCTGGTGCTGAGGATCTCGCCTCCGCTCTCAGTACAAACCCATCACTGACGGTGCTGGACCTAAGATACAACTCTCTGACAGACCGATCTGTCCCTGCTCTCCGCCACCTTATACCGACCCTCCCGAGTCTGGAACTGATCCTGTGAGTGTTTGTGTTAATGTTCAATGTGATAAAATATCAGCGGATCCGCGGTTTTTCTGGTGATGTTTGTCTGTGAGTGTTGTTGAAACATTAACCCCGGTCCCCTGTTACTGACACTGTTGTGTAATCTGTTTATTTTATATTTATTCTCCCATCTGTTTCAGGCTGTACAGTAACCGGTTCAGTTGGACCGGGGAGAAGGAACTGAGATCTCTGCAGGAACCCAGACCTGGACTGTGAGTGATCGTGTGAACATTCCCGCCCACGGGATGGGGACATCTTGGCCGATTCGCTGCCCTCAACTTTAACACCCTCCCTTACCTTTAATGGCCATGCGCCGGGGGTGATTCTCAACGCTTTTAATGGAACCGGCTCAGACCTCCCGCTGTGTGTCGCTCGGAGCGGTCCCACTGTGATGTGTTTCCGCCTGTTGTTCGGCGGGTCAGCTTCCGCCGGATGTGCGTGTTTGAGACTCCCTCGTGACACCCCAGAGAATTACCCATCTGCACCATTCCATCACTCAATTCATTCCACCCTGAAAAATCTCATTTCAGGGAAGCAGGCACCATCAATTTGTGGGAGACTCCTGGGAGTGCTGGGATGTCTGCAATAGAGACATTAACTCCTTAGCAGCCAGCCAGCTAGTTTAAATAGCGTTAGCTATGCTAGTGAACGAATGACACCGTTAAACTCACCTCAACAGTGATTTAACCTCCCCATGGGCAATAGAAGACTCAATGTTGCAAACAGTGCAGCGAACAACACTGTCATTATTCCTGACCCCTATTAGGCAGGGGTACACTTCAGTGTAGTCTGGGGTGAAGTACGTTATATATTTTTTTTAACTCTGCCATGGCAGAGTGTTCAATTCTCTCTCTCATTCTCAAAAAAATCGATTTGCGGGATATCGTATATAATTCGCGGCCGTCAGGGAGCCACTATCAATCTGCGGGAGACTTCTGGGAGAGGTGGGTTGTCCGACGCTTCACTTGAAATTGCCGCTGGGGAGAGAGTGACGGCTTTGGTAGAAGTGAGTGCAAGAGAGGGAGGGACGCGTTGATTTAAAATGGGTGAATGGGTGAAGAGGGAGGAATCAGATCGAGGAGGGTAGGAGATGAGACCCACTCCCTCAGCCTCTCTCTCTGTCCCCTCTTCTCTCTCCATCTCTTCCCCCACCTCTCTCTCCCCACCTTATCCTCTCTCCACCCTATCCTCCTCTCTCCACCCTATCCTCTTCTCTCCACCCCTGCCCCACGCTATCCTCTCTCCACACCTCTTCCCACTCTATCCTCTACCCACCCTTTTATTACTTTTCTGCCCGCATCTCTCTCTACACCTCCCGCTCTCTTGATCCCTCCCCACGCTGTTCACCTCCCCCATCTCTTAAACCCATACCTCGCCGCCGACACACATATCCCCCGTGCACAGGAAGATTCCAATCACCACCGGAGGCTGTGCGGCGCAGCACTCGGGGTCCCTGCAGTTGGCGATGACCGTTAGGACTGACATCACCAGCGAGACCAAGCAGTTGACCAGCAAGATCACCGTGATCCCGCTGACAAACCTCTGCAAGATTCGGTGTTTGGCGGAGGCACAGAGCGGAGGAAGCATGGGAGGGGGAAGAGAGCAAGACGGAAAGAGAGACAGAGAGAAATGGGGTGAGAGACAGAGGAGAGAGGGAGTGAGGGGCATGGGTGGAGATGGCCGGGGAAGAGAGAGGGGTGAGGGAGAGTGGGTATTGGGGTAGGCGGAGGTGGGGAGACCCAGACGGGGAGGAAGGGAAGGGGGGAAATGGGTGAGGAAGAGAGGGGGTGGGGGGGAGAGAGATGGGGGTAGGGAAGGGGGGAAATGGGTGGGGGGAGAGAGATGGGGGTAGGGAAGGGGGAGAAATAAGAGGTGGCAGAGGACAGTTGATCGAGGGAGAGACATGAGAGTCAGATGGGGGAGAGAGAGGTCAGACAGGGAGTGGAGAGAAAGGTGGAAAACAGAGGGGGGCAGAGACTGAGAGTGAGACATGGGCAGGGAGTTTCAAGATGGCGACGTAGACATTTGCCTTTTAGGCACTCTTCATTTTTCAAACTATAAGCCCCCTTTAATCAAATCTTTTCGTATTTAATCATATGGGTTGATACGGTTTACCATTTTTTTAAAAAAACTACCCTTGATTTAACCTTTTCAAACTTAAAATGGCTACAGTCAAGAAATCGTCTAAAGAGCCTGTATCGCTCGAGGCAATTTCTAACCTTCTGGATACTAAACTAGCAAGTTTGGAAAGTAAACTTGTGAGTTTGGAAAGCAAACTGGTAAATTTGGAAAGTAAACTGGTAAATTTGGAAAGTAAACTTACCTCGAAAATGTCTGAGCTTGAAGAAGTTGTTAGATCGCTTGATACCAAGTTGCAATCGCTGGCAGCAGATATTCAACGACATGAAAGTAAGTTCGCGACTCTTGAAGAGTTAATTCATCAACAAATACGTACAATTGAAACATTGGAGAAAAAGGTAGTGTTGCCTACTCTAAAAGTAGAGCATTATAAGTTTAAAGTCACCGATCTTGAAAACCGATCTCGCAGACAGAACTTGCGAATCATTGGACTTCCCGAAAATGTCGAGTCTGGTGACTCAATTGACTTTTTCTCTAACTTGCTGTGGGAAGTTTTTGGCGCTGATGCTTTGAGTGTTAAACCCACTATTGATCGCGCCCACAGAGTTTCGAGATTCTCGGCCTCGAGCGACAAGCCACGGGCTGTGATTGTTCGTCTCCATTATCCTCGGGAAAAAGCGCTCTTAATCCGCTTAGCTCGTCAGAAAGGTATGCTTTCTCACAGAAAAAAACAAATTTGTTGAAGATTATTCGTATGAAGTAATGAGAGCAAGAATCGCTTTAAAATGAGTGATGGCAGAGATTCATCAGGTCGGACTTAAACAAGCTTTAAGATATCCAGCGAATCTCAGAGGTACTTTGGGCGACGGTAACCTGCGCTTCTTTAAAACTCTGACAGACGCGAAGAAATTCCTCGAGGAATATCGATCTTCTAACATAAGTTGAACGATGTGTTATATCTTTGTTGATTCTCCTCAATGGTTTTTTATTGTGAGAAAATTTGGCTGTTTTCCTTAAAAAATGCCTGCAAATGTTGAAGAATTTTTGGAGAGAAGATGCCATTTCTTTTTGTGCTTTAATCCATGAAGCCGCGTTATAGTTTTTTACTTCGGTCTGTAGACTGGGTATTTTTATATCATGGTTATAGATGCTCTTTTAATTTTATTATAATGATTTTTTTTCAATTCTCTTTTTCTGAATTGTGTATACACATAATAAGAATTATTTTTAAGATGTTGTTTCTTCTTCCCATAAGACTTTGTTTGTCGATCTCGTTTATTTATCTGCTTGTATGTGAATATGGGATGGATGTTTTGGATTTTTAGACTTTTTTGTATTGTAGTGATTATTGAATCCTCCTTCTATTCTACTTTGATGACTTTTTTTTTACTTTTTTGATCGATTGCTGAATTTACATTTATATTTTGTAATATGAGTTTTTTTCAAAATGTCGCTTCTTCTTCCCATAAGTCTTTGCCTTTGGAACATGTCATCTATTTATATTTGAATATGGGATTTTTCTTAAAAGCATATTTCACTTTTCTTTAAATTTTAATGTTTATTCTTTTTTTATTAATGACTTTTTGTTTTATTATATTACTTTTTTTCTCTCTGTTTTTCTTGATTGATATATCTTTTTTTTATCAACCCTTCATCTAAACCTGGGTGTTATATTGTATAGTCTTTTCTTACCTTTTCGTGGAGTTGCCATCTTGAAATGGGGGTAATATTAGTATTAGTTTGTGCGCCTGCCGCTTGGCTTTTTTTCGAGGGTTTGGGGGAGGGGGTAGGGGTCTTTTTCATGCTTTTCCTTTTTATTTTTTTGCTTTTAGTTTATGGGCCGACTTTAAATTGTTAATACTGTTGAAGTGTCATGTTCTCCAGTTGCTCCTGAATCATTTCCCCTTCTTCCTGAGTTATGGGTTACGTGTCTTTTTTAACCTTTTATGAAATATACAACTAATATTGGCATGATGGATAAGTCTATTAATTTTATCTCCTGGAATACTAATGTTTTAAACCATCCGATTAAAAGTAAAACAATATTTAAAGTATTCCATAGACTGAATGCTAATATTATTTTCGTACAAGAGACCCATATTAGGAGGGACGATAAGCAACGCTTTTTTAGGTTCTGGAAGGACCAACAGTTTCACTCAAATTTTACTGCCAAAATTAGGGGCGTGTCTATTTTTATAGACCCCTCAATTTCGTTTACACATTATGAAACTATTTCTGATCCACAGGGAAGGTTTTTGCTGATTACTGGCTCACTCTTTAACCGAAAACTGGCTTCAGTTAATATTTATGCTCCAAACTTTGATTGCCCTGAATTTTTTAAACGTTTATTTACATCCCTTCCTAATTTAAATGAATATATGTTGATTATGGGTGGAGATTTTAATTGTTGTTTAAATCCCTTAATGGATAGATCTAAAACTATTCGAACTCTTCCGAATAGATCAGCCTTACTTATTAATTCCTTTAAGGTTGACTCGGGAATTACTGTAATATGGCGTCTTTTGTATCCCAAAGATAAAGAATTTTCGTTTTTTTCACATGTATATTATACTTATTCTAGAACTGATTATTATCTTATTGATCACCGTTTATTAACAGATGTTATTGATTATAAATATGATTCTATTGCCATCTCGGATCATGCTCCTTTGAAGTTATCTATTAAGGTATCGGATTCTTCCATTAGATCTTGGAGGTTCAATGCTACGTTGCTTCAGGATCCAGAATTTATTACCTTCATAGAACAGCAAATTGACTTGTCTTTTTTTTTAACAAATGATATCAAAGAGATTGACAGAGGAATACTCTGGGACTCTTTTAAGGCTTTTATTCGTGGACAAATTATTTCATATTCCGCTGGTAAAAGAAAACAAAGGTATCTTGATATAGCTATGTTGGTGGATAAAATTAAAGAAATTGATAAGATTTATTCTGTGACTCCTGCCAAAGAACTTTATAAGAAGAGAGTTGAGCCTCAAATGGAACATAGCTTATTATTATCTTCTTCAATTGAGAATCAATTAATTAAGACGACGGCTCAATTTTATATTCATAGTGATCGAACTGGTAAATTGTTAGCTAACCAATTAAAAACTATTTCGACTAAGCGACAAATTATTAAAATTCGTAAACAAGATGGTAATCTGACTACTGATCATAAAGAAATTAACAAAACTTTCCAAGATCTTTATAAATTATATCAATCAGAATTTGATGGCGATATGTCCATGATGGATGATTATTTTTAATAATTTGAACATTCCCAAACTGACAGATCAAGATCGGCGCTTGTTTGATGCTCCTACTTTTGTGGCTGAAGTAGGAGAGGCTATTTCATGAATGAATTCAGGGAAAGCCCGAGGCTCTGATGGATATATCATGGAATTTTTAAAAACTTTTTCTTCTTTGCTTTCCCCATGGCTATGTGAAATTTTTAATGATGCTTTTATCAAGAAGAGAAGAGAGTTTTTCTATGACGCTACTATCTCTTTAATTCTTAAAAAAGATAAGGATCCTACCCTATGTGCATCCTATCGCCCTATATCATTATTAAATGTAGATTCTAAGATTCTTACAAACATTTTAGCTATTAGGTTAGAAATAATACTGTCACAGATTATTTCAGAATATCAAACTGGGTTTATTAAGAATCGGTATTCCTTTTTCAATGTTAGAAAATTGATTGATATAATTTATACCTCTTCACCCAAAACCCCAGAATGTGTCATTTCATTAGATGCTGAAAAAGCTTTTGATAGAATTGAATGGACATACTTATTTAATACGTTAAAAAAATTCAACTTCAGTTCTAAATTTATATCACGGATTAAACTAATATATTATAAACCTGTTGCTTCTGTTCTTACTAATAATTATAGATCCTCTTTTTTTCAATTAACTCGTGGTACGAGACAAGGTTGTCCTTTAAGTCCTCTATTATTTAATATTGCATTAGAACCTTTAGCCATTGCTATTCGTGAATCACCTGATATTTTTGGTATTACCCGTAATGAGAAGTTATATAAGTTATCACTATATGCTGATGACTTGCTGTTATATATTTCTGATCCTGATAGGTCTATTCCCGCTATTCTATCCTTGTTAGTTCAGTTTGGTAGCTTCAATGGTTATAAATTGAATTTGAATAAGAGTGAATTATTCCCTCTAAATGAGCAAACTTTACTGAATGACAGGGTACCATTTAAAGTTGTTACTGATAACTTTACTTATTTAGGTATAAAGATTACCAAGAAACATAAAGATTTATTCAGATTGAATTTTTTACCTCTGCTTCATCAAATTCAACAACTTACTACTAGATGGTCTCCCTTATCCTTATCATTGGTTGGTGGATCAATGCTATTAAAATGATGATTTTACCGAATTTTTTATATTTATTTCAAGCTCTACCAATTTTTATCCCTAAATCTTTTTTTTTGATAGCATAGATTCAAAAAGTTCCTCATTTGTGTGGCAACATAAAAACCCCAGGTTAAGTTAAAAACAGTTACAGAAACCTAAAAAAGATGGTGGCTTAGCTTTACATAACTTTAGATTTTATTACTGGGCGAATAATATTCGAAACTTAATATATCGGAAACATGATTTGGATTCACCAGTATGCCCACAGTGGGTAAATTTGGAATGTAATGATGCACGAGGATATTCTTTATTTTCCGTTCTTGGATCTTCTCCCCCGTTGATTTAGTCAAGTTTAATAAACAGATATCTAACCCTATTGTCAAACACACATTACAAATTTGGTTTCAATTTCGTAAGTTTTTCACTTTGAGAAATTTTGTTCTTGATAGCCCTATCTTATTTAACTTTTTTTTAAACCCTCCTTAATAGATTGAGCCTTTAGTGTATGGAAAAGGAAAGGTATAAAATGTTTTCGTGATCTTTTTTTTGAAGGTAGTTTGATGTCTTTTGATCAACTTTCTAACAAATTTAAATTACCAAAAACTTATTTTTTTAGATATTTACAAATCAGAAACTTTTTATATAAAGTTTTACCATCCTTTCACAATTCAACCCCGATGGATTTTTTAGATATAATTTTTAATTTGAACTCTTGTCAGAAGGGTTTAGTGGCTCTTATTTATAATATGATCATGAAGATACAACCAGAGGTGTCAGGTAGAATTAAATTACAGTGGGAAAAAGAGCTTCAATATACTATATCAACAGAAAAAAGGGAAAAAAATTATACAAATGTAAATACAAATGTATTCTTTTATATGTGCTAAACATGCTTTAATACAATTTAAGGTGGTACATAGAGCCCACATGTCTAAAGATAAACTTGCTCGATTCTTCTCCCATATTAACCCTCAATGTGACAGATGTCAATCAGAAGTTGCTTCATTGACCCACATGTTTTGGTCATGTCCCACCTTACATAATTATTGGAAGGATATATTTGCTCTCATTTCCTCGGTTTGGAATATTGATTTACAACCCCATTTTATCACTGCAATTTCTGGTATACCATTTGAGGATGATAGTCAATTCTCCCCTTAAATTAGACGAACGATCGCCTTTGCAACTTTAATGGCTAGAAGGTCTATATCACAAAATTGAAAATAAGTAAACCCTCCTACCACGTTTCAATGGTTCTCTCAAACTATTTCTTGTTTGAGCTTAGAAAAAATTAGAAGTACTATTTTTGATCCATCAATTAAATTTGAAGAAACTTGGGGACCGTTTATTCGACATTTTCATATGAGTTAACTTGATCCCTTCTGGATCTTTTCTCTTTTTATCCTTGTTCTGGTATGGAGTTCCCGAGTTTTTGACACTATCATGTATATATAAACTATTATTATTGCCCATGTTAGTTTAGGGTTTTTTGCTTTATTTTAATATATATATTTTTTTCTATTTTTTTTTCTTTTCTCTCGTTTTGTGATTATCCTTTTTTATATACAATATAGGTTTGATTGATTATTTTATGGTGTTCTTTGTTGATATCTTAATAAGATATTGGTATACCATTATTAATATAACTTCAAGCCCAGTGTATTTATAACCTATTCAATAATATGTTATGTTATATTATTGTTTTTTTTTTGTATATGAAATTTAAGAAAAAGATTTAAAAAGAAAAAAGAAAGAGACATGGGCAGGGTGAGAGGCGGAGAGGGGTGAAAGAGGAAGAGGGGTGAGAGATGGAGAACTTTAGCCTCTGATTAACGGAACGTGCCAAGTTTTGGTTTATAAGCATATAACAATTACAGCACGGAAAGAAGCAATTTCGGCCCTTCTAGTCCGTGCCGAACGCTTCCTCTCACCGAGTCCCACCGACCTGCACTCCGCCCATAACCCTCCTTTCCTTTCCTGTCCATATAACTATACAGTTTTACTTTAAGTGACAAAATCGAACCTGTCTCTACCACTTCTACTGGAAGCTCGTTCCACATAGCTACCACTCTCTGAGTAAAGAAGTTCCCCCTCGTGTTACCCCTAAACTTTCGCCCCTAACTGCTTACTCATGTCCTCTTGTTTGAATCTCCCCCGCTCTCAATGGAAAAAGCCTATCCACGTCAACTCTATCTACCCCCCACAGAATTTTAAATACCTCTATCAAGTCCCCCCTCAACCTTCTACACTCCAAAGAATAAAGACCTATCTTGTTCAAACTTTCACTGTAACTTAGGTGCCGAAACCCAGGGAACATTCTAGTCAATCCCCTGTGTACTCTCTCTATTTTGTTGACATCTTTCCTAAAATTCGGTGACTGTACACAATACTCCAGATTTGGCCTCACCAATGTCTTGTACAATTTTAACATTACATCCCAACTCCTGTACTCAATGCTCTAATTTATAAAGGCCAACATACCAAAAGCTTTCTTCACCACCCTATCCACCTGAGATACCACCTTCAGGGAACTATGCACCATTATTCCCAGATTCCTAGATTTTCCTAGATTTGTGGTTCCCTGGAAGCGGGGTCACAGTCAGACGGGGCGGTGAAGGCGGCGTTCGGCATCACCGCCATCGCCGGACAGGCACCGTGTACCGGGGGCGGAAGTTCACGAGGAGCTACGAGGGTGTCGCCAGGACTCGAGGGGCTGAGTTACGGAGAGAGGTCAGGCTGGTGGGGACATCATTCCCTGGAGCGTAGGGGGAACCTCACAGAGGTGTGAAAACCACGAGGGGAATAGATGGGTGAATGTGCATAGACTGTTCCCCAGGGTCGGGGAATCTTGAACCAGAGGGCACAGGTTTTAGAGATTTGATAGGGACCCGAGGGAAAACGTTTTCACCCAGAGGGTGGCCCGTCTGTGGAAGGAGCTGCCGGAGGAAGTGGTCGAGGCAGGTTCATTAACGGACAGGGACATGGATAGGAAAGGTTCAGAGGGATACGGGTGGTCCGTCTGTGGAAGGAGCTGCCGGAGAAAGTGGTCGGGACAGGTACATTAACGACACTCGGACAGAGACATGGATAGGAAAGGTTCAGAGGGATACGGGTGGTCCGTCTGTGGAAGGAGCTGCCGGAGGAAGTGGTCGAGGCAGGTACATTAACGACACTCGGACAGGGACACGGATAGGAAAGGTTTAGAGCGATACGTGTGGTCCGTCTGTGGAAGGAGCTGCCGGAGGAAGTGGTCGAGGGAGGGAGGGAGGGGGAGGAGAGGAGAGAGTGGCCGCTACAACAGAGGGGATGGAGGGTTCGGAGGAGGCTTGGCGTGTAGTGAGGGAGCGCTACCGCGAGGGGAGCAAGATAGCGCCGCGGGAGAGGGGGAAGGCCGTGGGTGCGGTTGGGGGTGTCTGGATGAGGGCTGGCTCGCTGGCGTGTGTGCGTGTGCGTGTGCGTGTGCGTGTGCGTGTGCGTGTGCGTGTGCGCGTGTGTGTGTGTGTGTGTGTGTGTGTGTTAGGGGGGGCGGGCGGAACACTCACCATCCGGCATCCGGTGTAGCAGTACCCGATTAGGGGAAGATGCGGACGTTCAGAGAGTACAGGATGACGGCGGGAGTGCAGGCAAGGGCGCAGATCACTTTCGCAACCAGGCAGGCGATGGTCTGCCGTAGAGAAAGAGAGAGATAAATTGAGAAGTGACGGGGTGGGGGAGGAGGTGAGACAGAGAAAGAGAGATGGTGAGAGACAGTGAGAGAGATAAGTTTGAAAGGGACAGTGGATGTGAGAGAGAGGGGAGACAAAATGAACAGGGAAAGCAGCGAGACGGGGAAGCGAAGGAGTGTGTGTGGAAAGGGTGCGGGAGGAGGGACAGAGAGAGAGAGAGAGTGGGAGAGGAATTGAAAAGGGAGGAGAGACAGAGAGGGAACATAGAGAGTGGGTGAGAGACAGAGGGATGAAGAAAGAGAGGAGGACGGGGGTACAAAGAGATAAGAGACGGGGGTTGATGGAGAGAGAGAGGGATGGGGAAAGAGAGAGAGAGCCAGAAAGTTGGAAAGATGAGGAGATAGGAACAGGGAGGGAACAAAGAGAAAAAGAGAGAAATTGGAAGGGAGCTGGGGGGGGGGGGTGAGAAAGACTTGTTTGCTATGGTGAGGGTGGTGGTGTTGTCTGATGGACATGAATGTTTTTCCCTGCGGCTTGTTTTGAATAGAACACGACAGCACAGTACAGGCCCTTCAGCGCCCTCCATGTTGTGTCGACCCATATAAGCCTTAAAAATAGTACTAAACCCACACTACCCCGTAACCCTCCAGTTTTTCCATTTCATTTCATTTTTCAATCTTTTTATTGATCTTCCATTAAAGAATATACAAATCAGAGAAGGAGTTTAGCAAACAGATAATATAAAAGACATATAAACAGTAATACTAATCAGAACGTATATAATGTCAAAATCAGACAGGTAAAATGTTACGCTGTTATATATACAATGGTCAGAAAATTACAACTCCTCTTAGCAATCATAAAAAAAATTGGAATTTTTATTTGTTAAAGGGAACAAAAACCCTACTAACTAAACTGAAACAAAAAAAAGAACGAAACAAATAATGAAAAAGAAAGATTGGGCAGTCCAATTGAGGATAAAATTTTTAAAAAGTGAGAGAAAAAAAATCCTTCCAGTTATCTCTGAACCTTCACGGATAAGGATTTTCCCGAAAGAGAATAAAGAAAAATAAATTATATCATTAAATCCATTTTTCATTCATCCATGCGCCTGTCCAAGAGGCTCTTAAATACCCCCTAATGTTTTAGCCTGCACCACCATCCCTGACAAGTCATTCCAGGCTCCCACAACCCTCTGTGTAAAAAATTACCCCAATGCCTTCCCTAAACTTCCCCTCTTAATTTTGTACTGATGCCCTCTGGTGTTTTCTGGTGCCCTGGGAGAGAGGGACTGATCATCCACCCTATCTATGCCTGTCATAATCTTGTAGACCTCTATCAAGTCCCCTCTGAATCTTCTACACTCCAAAAGAAAAGTCCAGCTCTGCTTCTCTTACTTCATGTGACTTGTTCTCCAAACCCGGCAACATCCTGGTAAATTTCCTCCGCACCCTCTCCATTGCTTCCACATCCTTCCTATAATGAGGTGACCAGCATTGAACACAATACTAAGTGCGGTCTCACCAGAGATTTGTAGAGTTGCAATATACAAGGACACAGTCAGAGTCGAGATGGCTTCGGTCAATGAAAGACACCAGTGGGTGGGGTGGCTGGTTTAAACTCTCAGCAGTTTAAAAGGGGTGAGTGGAGATCGATCCAGAGTGTTGATAAATGACTTTCACAAGTGCTGCAGCCGGAAGAAGTTTGCAGAGAGGAGTGGAAGGTTTGAAACAGAGAAAACCTAGTGACAAAGAGATCACTGTTTGACTCTCCCTCCAAGTAGCCTGTGAGTGGTGATTTCGATTCCGTTCGAATACAGAAGTGTGATTGTCACACCGTTAATCCACAGGATGGGTTCTCTGGTGAGGGGGAAGCCATTGTGAATACCACTTGCGTGTTTACCCTTGTCTGGGCGAGATAGTTCACTGAAGAAGGCAAATCACTGTTGGTTACTTCGTACGTCGCGGAACAGGATCAGTTGCTGTCACAGTGTGGGAACTACCGGAGTGTTTAACACCTACCTGGGTCGTTCTCTTTACCACCTGAAATGGTACCCTTAGTGTAGTCAACACTTGGCTCACCTGAAGGATTCGGAGAGCAACGGGAAGATCAGCGACACCTGTCTATTCGGGTTACAAATACCTCTCTCTCTCGCCTCAGTTCAGCGGAGTGAATGGAACTTCCTTACATACCATCGTAAGACTGTAACTCCTGCCACCTGAGCTTAAATGAGATTGAGAACTTTATTCTTCCTCTATATATGCCTAACATTGCTAACACTTGGGCTGCATCCAGACTACACTGGATAATTTGGGACACACCAATTTTGCGTAAAAACAATAGGCGTCCACACTACGCGTTTTTGAAAACATCTCTGTCCACACTGAAACGGAGATTTCGGCGAATCTTCTCCTGCTGCGCATGCGCAGGACACAGCTACCGAAAACAAGCGACATGTTTGGTGTCGAATCTCGCCGTAGAAGTGCGGGTTTGTGTAGTTACAGACAGAAAAACTTAAAACGTCGGACAGCTGTTGTCTCTCGCGCAGGAGAAATTAAAACTTAAAAAAAATACTGGAGCGTACGGCAGCATCCGACAGGGGGTTCAACCACAGCTTGATCCGGCGGACGACGAACATTGACAGACTGACCAACTCTGTTGCGTTAATAAAGCCCCTTGTTAAACGTATAAAATATGTCTGCGTCAGTGTTTTCTTGTTTTTCCATACAATGTTACATTAGGCTGTTACACATCTGTTGTCAGAGAAGTACTTGCATAAATAGGTAAACCACCTTCATCCGAGCAAGGACAGAAAACAAGGAAAAGTGAGTAAACTGTCACGTACCCAGTGACCAGGTTACCAAACCAGCAGAAATAGAATGATACGTTGGAGTCTGGTGGTACTGTAACTAGAAGTGCTTATTAGTAAACTAAGTAACGCAGTATCAAAAGTGCGAATATACATATAAAACAGGTTAGCAATGATAAATACAGAAGCGTAGAAATAGGAATCAAAACCAAGCTCTATCACAGTCTAGGGGTAAATGAATAGTCTTAAAATAATGCAGAGTTCAGTTCAGTTCAGTTTGTGACGTTGGGGAGAGAGATAGAGAGAGAGAGAGAGAGAGAGAGAGAGAGAGAGAGAGAGAGAGAGAGAGAGAGAGAGAGAGAGAGAGAGAGAGAGGGGGGGGGAAGTGAGAAAGTGAGAGAGTGAGCGAGAGATGAGCATCTGCAGCAGGCAAATCTTCTGTCGTCTTCTTGTTCCGTTGTACTGATGTGGTCATTCGGTTATGACCCCTCCGTTCTTGGCAAAACTCATCTTCTGTGGTGGACTCGTCACTGACGTGAGTGGACACACACACACACACACACAAGCCCCCACCGGTCCTGCCGTCACACTGTGAGCTTTGTGACCGATCTCCTGATTCTGTCCAACAAGCCCCCACCTTCCTGTGGGTGCACAACACTCTTGCAGTGTCTCGTGGCGTGTCTCCCGGAGACTCAGCAGACCCGTCTTTTATCTCCCCTGACGCGGTATAAGCCATCCATCAATTGACCATGTGCGTGTTCATCAGACTGGCCACTCCCTCCTCTCTCAGCAGGCAAATGGCTTCACTCTGCTGTGTCAGCAGGGAACCACACAAACAGGCCAAATGTCCTTGTCGTTAAAATCAACAATTAGCAAAGAAGCCATAATACTAAATCATCCATTTTAATCCTGGTCTCTCTCTCTCCCATCTGCAAGAGAATGCATCCACCCTTCATCTCTCTCTCTCGTTAGCAACATAGTTCACAGGGGGGTCAACTCTGGACCCCATCTCTAAATGGTTTTCTCATCACACATAACACCCCCACCCTTAGAAGTATTTTTACCCGGGTGAAAAATTCAATATTCAGGCACATTGCAGAATCTAATATGATACAGATGCAGTCATTAACCAACAGAGTAACACACATATAATTTCAAATCTAACATCTAGATAAACCATCAGCAATTACACTGTCAGTTCCCTTTACGTATTGTATTTTAATATCAAATTCTTGAACATCAGACTCCAACTTCATAACCGTCTGTTTTTATTCTTCATGTTCGTCAAAAATACCAAGGGGTTGTAATCAGTATAAACTATCGATGGCTTCTGTGCCGGACAAATGTAAACCTCAAAATGCTGTAACGCCAGAATAAGTGACAGTAATTCTTTGCCTACAGTGGAATAATTTCTCTGGTGCACATTGAACTTCCTAGAGAAATAAGCCACTGGGTGTTCAATTTCGTCCACAGCTCTCTGCAGTAGGACTGCCCCTGCAGCTTCGTCACTTGCGTCGGTTGCCAGGGAGAAGGGTTTCGAAGTCAGGTGCTTTTAACACAGGATGGTAACATAATGTAGTTTTCAGCCCCTCAAAGGCTTCTTGGCAATGATTGCTCCACACAAACTTGTCATTCTTTTGTAAGGGCTTTGTAAGAGGGAGGGCAATATCCGCAAAGTCCTTACAAAACTTCCGATAGTACCCGACCATTCCCAGAAACCTTCTCAGTGCCCTCTTATCAGTCGGGACCGGAACTTCAGAAATAGACTGTACTTTCGCCTGCACAGGAGACAGATGCCTCTGTCCTATCACATACCCCAGGTATGTGACCGTGGCATGGCCGAACTCACTTTCGGCGAAGTTAGCAGTGAGATTGGCTGCAGACATTCGTTTAAACAGTTCCTCCACAGCGTCAATGTGCTCGTCCCACGTATCACTTCTGTTATGAGTGATGAACAGACCTGATGGACAATGGGGTGAAGAGTTAACCAACCCCCCCCCCCCCCCACTCCTGAGCACCTCGAACTATTACTGTTGCTATGCTGACCATGAGAAAGAGACGAAAAACAGGCAAGAACATCTGCGACAGATCAGAGAGGGGGGTATTGCTGATTAACCGTAATGTGACTCATTTTTGAAATTATTTACTGTTTCACTGCAAGGACAATAGTTTGCTCATAAACATTCCTCAGTGGACTGAAGGAGTGGCCTTATTTGATGGACACAGTCATTCAGAGTTGATCGATAGCTGAGTTCCCGTGAGTGGGGATAAAAGGCAGGTCTGGAGAGACACCCTCCAGAGACACCAGTGGACACTGTTTGAGTGTCGGAACCCACAGGAAAGGTGGGGGCTTCCAAGACCGAAACAAGAGGTCGGTCAGTAAGGCTATCAGTGTAAAAGCAGGGTCGGTGGGGACTTGTGTGTGTGTCCACTCATGCCAGAGTGACGAGTCCACCACAGAAGAACGGTTTGGCAGAAAGACGGAGAGGTCATAACTGAATGAGCACAACGGTACGACGGATTTAGAAAGCAAAGGAAGGTTTGGCTGCTGTAGCTGTTACATCTCGCTCGCTCTCTCTCTCTCTCTCTCTCTCTCTCGCTCTCTCTCCAATGATTACAATACAACAACCATAACTACCTCAGCACTCATGAACTGATCTGAACTTTATACTTTTCTATGACAATTCATTTACCCCTAGACTTCGATAGAGCTTGTTTATTATTGATTATTGTTATTCCTACATTTTGAGGTTTATTACTGCTAACTTGTTTTAGATGTATATTTGCATTATTGATATGGTTTTTGCTTATTTTTATTAATAAACACCTTTAGTTTGGTACCAACAGACTCCAACGGATCCTTCTTTCTCTGCTGTTTAAATACCTCGTTATAGGGTACGTAATACTCCAAACCAATAAATCATCAATGTAAGTCCCGTATTCTGTAACCCTTTAATCACTGAGTCAATCATTCTCAGAAATGTCCCTGGAGCTTTTTTCATTCCAAAAGGCAAGACATTATACTCATAGAACCCTGACGGAGTGACAGATGCGGAAACATCTCGACCCCTGTCAGTTAAAGGAACACACCGGTTTCCTTTTAGCAAGTCAATCTTGGTGATGTATCTCGCCTTACCCACTTTATCAATGCAATCATCCACACTTAGGATAGGGCACGCCTCAGTCTTTATGACGGTATTCACCTTCCTGTAATCTGTACAGAACCTTACACTACCATCAGGCTTCGGGACAACCAGACATGGAGATGCCCACGCTGAGGAAGATTCCTGGATAATACCAGCAGCTAGCATATGTTCAATTTCTTTTTCCACCAGCTTGCTCCTTTCTAAATTCATCCGATAGGGGGCTGCTTAATAGGCTGGGCTGAAGTAACAATAACATCATCTGTTGTTCCCTCGCATCTTCTCGGAACGTCTGGGCATAAATCTGCATGCCGGTTAATTAGCTTTGTCAGCTGCTCCCATTGTCCAGGCTTCAAATGACTGACCTTATCAGCAAAATTGGCCAAAATAGCATAGTTCTCTAGTCTGGTGGGCACTATGTTTATCTATTCAAGATGCTCGGGCCCCTCATTATCAATCCTTACAGCCTCGTTTGTTTTTGTGACAGCACCGATTGGCGCAGCTTTTGAATCACGGTAACCTTTCAGCACATCGACGTGTACCAACCGGCTCGGCTTTCTCCTGTCAGGGGTTTCGATAACATAGTTCAGAGAGTGTATTTTCTTAATTACCTTGTACGGACCTTGGACGTTCGCCTGTAGGGGGTTGATCACTAATGGGAACAGATCCAAGACCTTACCTCCCACTTGAAATACCTGTTCACGTGCTCGTCTATCATACCACTGCTTCATTTTAATTTGGGAGTCTCGCAGATTTTCCTTGGCAAGGTCACATATTCTGCTGAGCCTCTCTCGGAATTTCAAAACATAGTCAATCACATTGACATGCACTGTCGGGTTAGACCGTTTAACTTTAAGTAAGGCCAGAGGTCCCTTAAGCCTGTGACCGAAAACAATCTCAAATGGGCTAAACCCCAGAGACTCATCAATCGTGTTCCGCTTAACCCTATGTACCGTTTCCCTTGTGGGCCAGGTTCAACATGTCGTCCCGATGAACCTTCGGAAACACCACCTGGTGTACCACCGCCCATTCCTCATCTGCCGGCAAGGTGGTCGGTCTCCACTTTCTCATTAATACCCCCTCCTTCATATAGTAGCCCACTGGTTCCTTCCTAAATCCCGCCTCAGAGAGTTGTCTCCTTCAATGGCACAAGCTCCTCATCACGTCTCTGCTCTTTTATAAGTTCCTTCCTCGCTAATGGTAAATCCACCACCTCTCCCTACACAGCTCCACTATCCTCTTTCATCTCATCCTCTAACCCCTTCCGATACAGGGTCGGTAAAAACGTCTCAGCTAAATCCACGTCTGCTGCAGACACCTCAGCGCCTTTTCCAGCCGCCCTTTTCACCGTGCTTCGGGTGACTGCGCAGGCGGGATAAACTTCAGAATCTGTAGGCGTGTCCTCAGCAGCCACAAGCTTACTCGTCAGCTGAACTGTTCAATTGACTTCACCCTGACCAGGTGCCAATTTAATGTTTACCACACTCAGCACTGTCATTAAGCTTAGAAAGACCATGTTTACATTCAGAAAGTTCCCAAACCGTCCATCAAATCCACTTTTTCGACCTTTACTTCGATTGGTCCCCACAGTAACCCAGACAGGTGGCCTCTCAAACCCAAAACCAAAACAATCCTTTTTCTCTACATTGTAATCTTGAACAACAGCCCCTTTCTCAATATTGTCCATAAAATTCACATCGCCAGCTTTCATCTGATCACTAGCTTTTAGAACACCTTCTGACAAAAGTGACTAAGAATCCTCAATTTCCTCTGGTGCCAGGGTCAACCGATTTCTCACTGAACCAAGTGCATCTGACCCAAAAGGACTGCATTCCTTTTTGACCAAATCAGACACCTCAGACCTTTCCTGAGTTTCAACACAAGTTTCAGTACCCGGTGAACCCACAGGTACCACCATAACCTGAACACAGGCAAACGGGACACCTGCCTCTTCTAGGATATCAATACCAGTCCCAGCTTCAAATTCCAAGTTCCCCTGATCCTCCCAGTTACTCTCTGGGCAACTCACATCGGGAGTAAACTCAACCTTGCGGGTTAAAACAACCGCGTCTGCTAACCCAGCAGACTCCCTCAAGGTAGTGGCATTCTTTTCATCACGGAATGCCCTTACATCATCGGGAACACACTCCTTAAAATTTTCAACTACAAGCAGCTCTTTCAGGCTATATAAATCATGAGGGTCCAACACTGGACCTTCAAACTGCCACATCTTCCTCTCGAATTGTCTCTGTCTTTCCCTTCCCTCTCTCTGTCTCCGTGCTTCTTCCACCCTTAACTTAATTATCTCTCTCCTCATCTCTCCCAGACAGGTCTGGACCTCTAGAGGAAAAGTTTCTACCTCCTTTTTACTAAAGCGCTTTGTAAAAATATTGTGCTCCATTATTATCATTCGGAGTTCCGCCTTCGTCATAATGCAATGCATTAACAACTTCCGACAACTCATCCTTCTTAGCTTTCCAAAAGACTGGACTTAACAGACATCCCTCAACATCAAAATCCATCAAATCCAATAAATCAGGCAGCAGTTCAACAGGTTTGAGTGATAATGAAGCTTGTGCAAGGGAAATGCGAGATTGCTTTGGTTCAGTCGGTTTTAGAACAGGTGAGAATCAGCTTCTCGTGCTCCTTGCTAATAACCTGAGTAAATCAGTTTTCCCGCAATCCCGGCATTTTAGGGATTGGTTAGCTGGGCGTGCTGTGGAGCGTTGGTGAGAGTATCGCCTCCCTAAATTATGAACCATATTAGATTTAATTAGAAAGTGAATGCGAGTCACCTGTACATGATTTAATAAAATCAGTTTGAAAAGGAAGACATCGTGTGCTTATTTATTAGTTTTCACAGAAGGTTCTCAAATACTTAGGCGTTGATCTCTGACTCCTGTAAGGGCTGATTTCCGTAACCAGGCATATCGCGGGGTAACATCGAATATAATGTCTACAGGAATGGGAATAGAAGATCGCCTTCTATTGCCGAGGGGTGTCTGGTCAATTGAGGAGGTTCCAGTACAGCTGAGTGGCACTGCCGATCACGAAATAAATGGAAGAACACAACGTAAGCGAAAATAACACAGGATGTTTTGAAAGGCAATGTAACTTCTTTCCGAAATTTGTATGCCTCCACCGATTATAGAGAAACAATAATTTCTATCCTCAATTCCAGCTGAGGATTTTGGAGGCTGTTGTGCAGCATTCGAAAAGTTTTTGTCCCTCTTTTTCGCTGTTTCACATGATACAGTTTGACAGATCGGGAATTATGGAATAAGGATGTTATTGAACGTAGCTCTCTGCTGCTTTACTGAGATCCAATGTTGGGTGCAAATAGTCTGGTTTCTGTAACATTGAAATGACGCTTGTCCTAATTCAATACTGTTCCCTCCGGCAAATCCCACGCATTCATACATTTTATTTCTACCTTGAGTTAATTCTTATCAGATACAAATGAGACACTTTCAGTTACCAGCATCGGGATGTTTTAAATGAGAATCTTTATCTTATTCTCGAACTAAAAGCGCGGATCTTTTACAAAATGTTGCCTGTTGTAAGACATGTGCGAGCTGGAACTGAGTTCTACTCCGGGGAGAAAGCATTAGATGATCTTACATTTGTCTTGATCAATTCCCGGATAAGCCTCCAAGGAAACAGTATCAACGTTTTCAACTCTGCCCTGAATTTAGTTTGTGTCGCTGCATAAATACACGTGTTCGTACAGGAACTCATGTTCGTGAGCAGAACCCCGGTTTGAGCAGCGATATATCGGGCAGAGTTATAGTCGCGATCAAAATACATGGTTATGCTGGCGATAATATCGGTCACTGCCGACGGCAGCCAAAATAGCATGAAGCTGCCCGATACACAGAACAGTAATATGATGCCCTTTTTTCTGTTCTCCATCTCCGGGTCACGTTCAATCTTACTCTTATGGGTTCGGAAGCCCCTCCGGGATTTGCTGGCCACTAAGATATGCCTGGCCGTCATGCCATTAAACAGAATTATTAAACCGGATGCGCACAGGTTTTGAAAGGATTTGAATCTGCTGAGCGCGACAAACGTTGGAGAGTTGAAGATGTCCAATTTCGGGCGAATACCCCACGAAATATTTCCAATTATTCGTTGAGGCTGAAATGCAAACAAGAGGGGTATATTCTCCAAACAAAGACCCGCCAGTATTACAGCTGCCAGGATTCTGGCTGTCTTCACTCTGCAGTATTTTGTTTTAAACTTCTGACAACATATGGCAACATATCGATCACAGGTGAAGGCCACCGTGTACCGCCGTGATAGTTCCAGAGTGACCGCCAGCACGTAGATCGTGGCTTTAAGGACTTCCGTATAATGCAGAAATGAACTTGACAGGCGGAATATTAAAATCTCATAGACAAGGACATTGATGAGAATGACCGATAGATCTGACACAGCCATCATCGTCATGTAGGCAGAGATGCATTTGGAAAGACCGCATTTTCCCCGGGACAGAATAATAATTGTTAACAAATTAGCTGCAACAGAAAAAAAAACAACAGACAAAGACATCACTAAGGGAGGAAGACAGGGGAATCTTACAACTTATTTCTGAAATACTTTCGGATGTATTTCTGTTTGGTCCGGTGGTCTGAGAGTGAGCAGAGGCAGGACGGAAAGGCACTTCGCAGTGTGATCTTCACCAGCTGGAAAAGGGCTGAGAAACAGCACGTGTAATGTACTGGGAGCCTGGGTAATGTGCTGCCCTGCAGGAGGGTAAACCAGGTTACCATTGCATGGTGAATGGTAGGCTGTGAGGTGATCCGCATAAAAGAAACGGAGCTGTAAATACAGATCCGTCATTCATTTAAAGTAAAACACTGGGTAAACCGGGCGGCACAGAGATCATTTTGCACATCGGCCATCACAAATCAGGACTCTGAGCACTGGGGCTGAGTTATTGAGTTGAATTTGTACAATACGTATTTGAAGCCGAATTCGTAGCATTGTTTACAATTCTACTCACCTTCGTACGGGAATTATATCAAAATTCGCGACAGAATTCAAAATATTTAATAGGATACTGACGGGACTGAGGAAAGTCTCCACACCGGTCGTGTGGACAGGGATCGAAACAGCGCCTATTGAGCATCTTGTATAATGGACACATTGCGGCGGATCTTCTGATCATACTTCATAAAAAATAACTATGTCCTGCCGAAGGCCAATAGCTGTTAGACACTGTATTAATACAACTTACCGGGTAAACCAAACACCGCTAGAACAGGGTAACAAACGTCTTTCACCTGTAGGATCGCCGGTCGACTCATGTTCGATTGCTTGAATTATCTCCCGTTGTGCAGTTCACATCAGCGTGTGACACGGACCACGATACCCTGCTAATTTATAGGAAACACGAATTCTCCGTCACGGGTAGGCGGGTTGTGCAATGAATGAGGTTACATACAGCCAACGAACAAACAAGGGTCGATGTTCCGCTCCGGTGCCACCTGTTCCCCAGCTGATGGACTGAGCAGCTGGATCATGAAACTCCCTCAATCATATTCCACAACAGAACACCCCCACCCCCGAGGGAGTGACGTCAGCGCTCCCCTCGCCTGCGGAGAGCATCGCTCCAGGAGGGTCCTTTCGTTGTCCCACAGTAAATCAGTGAAGAGGTCCCGCTCCGTTCCGTAACTGCATTTGTTACACAGCGTCCTGCTGATTCCCACTGACTATAACATTACTGATGCTGCGCTTCACTTTACTTTTCACAGAATAATTCTTCAATAACTTTTCCCATCATGCGTCCAGTCTGATGTCAATCCGTTAGTCTTTGTTAGTGTTGCATCTCGGCGGAATGAATCTCTGGCTGAATGTACTCCTGTGCCTAACCAGTACATTTCTGAGTCGATGGGAGTCATTGCCTATGATGGCATGCAACTTGGACAGCATCCTCTTTTCAGACACCACCATCAGAGAGTCCAGTTCCACTCCCACAACATCACTGGCATTACGAATGAGTTTGTTGATTCTGTTGGTGTCTGCTACCCTCAGCCTGCTACCCCAGCACACAACAGCAAACACGATAGCACTGGCTATCGTAGAACATCCTCAGCATCGTCCGGCAGATGTTAAAGGACCTCAGTCTTCTCAGGAATTAAAGACGGCTCTGACCATTCTTGTAGACAGCCTCAGTGTTCTTTGACCAGTCCAGTTAATTGTCAATTCGTATCCCCAGGTATTTGTAATCCTCCACCATGTCCACACTGACCCTTTGGATGGAAACAGGGGTCACCGGTACCTTAGCCCTCCTCAGGTCCACCACCAGCTCCTTAGTTTTTTTCAGATTAAGCTGCAGATGATTCTGCTCACACCATGTGACAAAGTTTCCCACCGTAGCCCTGAACTCAGCCTCATCTTTTTTGCTGATGCATCAAACTATGGCAGAATCATTATGGTGCACTTATGAATTTATGGTGGTCATTCACGAGCTTAAAGCAAGATTTTGGTGAATGATGTTTGCCACCTGATTGTATCTTTGAAAACAATCAGACTGAGTTAAACTGCTGCAGGGTCACGGGAAGTGTTGGATTGTGTTTGGATTCTCACGGCATTTTCTGCATTCATCACCTTGTTTGAAAGTATTTTATGTGTTTTTGATAATTTTTATGTTAACCACCCTGTCCTGTATCTCCATGAGGAATCTCACCTTCTGCGAAGACATCTCCCACTTTGAGTCGCGTGTTCGTGGCTTTCTTGACAAACATCGAGTCTGCTCAGACCGTTGGGATGTCTCCCATAGAGGGTCATACACGTTCCACTGGTTAGCAGTTTCTTCAAGTGATGATTCACTTTTCTAAGTTGGCCTCTCATTTAAGCTTCCTGGTGTGTACTTCAAGTCACATTTGGATACTTCCCCATGGAATGCTGAATCCTGCTTATTTTTGAAGAAAATATGCACTCAGGAGTTTTAGCTGACTGTTGTGGCAGTTTTTATTGTCTGTAATTCCTTGTCCGCCTTCTGTTCTCGGTAGTGTTGATCTGAGTGCGTTTCAGTGTTAACACTGTTTTCTAAATTTGTCATTTCAGTTGTTTTTATTCTTTGTAAGTTTTCCAGATCAGAAGGGGACCAAGGTATTTTTCCTAATAAAGCCATTTATATGGGTATAGTGAAGGTGTTTACTCCCGTTGTTGTATTTGTTATACTATTGACTTCTGCTTGCCATATTTTCTTAAGGCTTGCAGTAAATTTTGTCAAACGTTTTCACTATTTGACAATATTTTCTAATTTCTTCCCTGTCGATATTCTAGTATCCAGATGAGTGGTCTTGGCCTGAAACATTGGCTCCCAAGCAAGCCCGACTTGCTGAGCTCCTCCAGCACCTTCTTTGTATTCCTTTAGATTTCCAGCATCTGCAGTATCTGTTGTATCCCATATACTTGTCTGTTTCTGAAAAGGATAGAGTTTGATAGATTGTTCATTGATCAGGGCATGAACGGATACTGGAAGAGCGGAGGAGATTGGGGCTGAGAGGACAATTAGGTTAGCAATGATGAAATGGCGGAGCAGACTTGATGGGCCAAATAACCTAATTCTGCTTCTACATCTTATGGTCTTATATTTCATATCCATCTCTGCTTTCTCTCCTGTCCCATTACATTTCTTACTCTGACGTCGCCTTTCGCGCCACCCCCCCCCCAAAAAAAAACTTGCTAATAATTCAAAAGTATTGGGAAAGCTGAGCATAGATGGTATTACTGAGGAGAGAATGTGCTTTGTAATCTGAAAGCCCTGAGGGTAAATAAGACTCCCGGTCCAGCAGTGAGCACTCCAGTGTTCAAAACGGGGTGGTTGGAGAGTTTCTGAAGGTATTAGAGTCAGAGAACACTCTGCAGACTTATCCCTCCATACCCCCTGCATCCATGTACCCAGTCAAAACCTCTTACATGTTGAAATCGACCCTGCCTCTTGCTCTGGCATCTCATTCAATATTCTCACTGCCTCTGAGTGAAGAACATCCCTTCTCCACCCCCCCCCCCTCCACGTTTCTCTAAAATAATGCCTTTCAAGGATCACTAGATTTGGGACTGGTTCTGGCGGACTAAACGTCACTCCATTGTTTAAGAAGGGAAGGAGGCAGAAGAAAGGAAACGACAAGACAGTTAGTCTGACCTCAGAGGTTGGAGTCCATTCAGGAAGACTTTTCGGGTTACTTGGCGTTTCATAATAAAATAGGCCTTAGTCAGCATGGTTTCCTTCAGGGGAAATCTTGTTTGAGAAATCCGTTGAATTCTTTGATGAAATAGCAGGCAGGATAGACAAAGGAGAGACAGTGGATGTTGTTTGCTTGGATTTTCGGATGGTCTTTAACAAGGTCTTCCACATGAAGCTGCTGAACAGGATCACACCTCATGGTATTACAGGGACGATACTAGCATCAGTCGAAGATTGGTTTACTGGCAGGAGACGGCCAGAACAATGCAAACCGATTCTGTTTGCTGCCGGTGGCGAATGGCGTTCCGCTGGGTCGGTATTCAGACCGTTAAATCTGAATGATAGGTATGACGGAATGGAAATATTAGTGAGGAACTTTGCAGTTGATCAAAGATAGGTATGGGACAGGTAGTTTAGAGAAAAGCAGGAGTCTGCAGCAGGTATTCGACAGGTTTAGGGAACAGGCAACGAAGTAGCAGATGAAATACAGTGAATGCGAGTGTACGGTCATGTACATTTGTTAGCAGGAACAAGGGCGTAGAAAAACAATTAAATGGGAGTAAATTCAAAAGTCGGAGAGGCATAGGTGCTTGGGAATCCTTGAGCAGGAGTCCCTAAAGTTTCGCTTGCAGATTGTGTTGATGAAGGATGATAACTGTAATGTTAGCATATAAGAACTAGGATGTGACACTGTGGCTTTAAAACGCATTGGCCAGATCGCTCTTGGTGTTTTGTGAACAGTTTCCGACCTTCTATCTGAGAAAGAGATGTGCTCGTATTGGAGGGGGGTCCGGAGAAGGTTCACGAGAATGATTCCCGGAATGGTCAAGTATGAGGGGCATTATTTGGCTTTGACACTGTACTCACTAGAAGAAAGAGAGGGAATGTCATTGAAACTTATTAAATATTGAAAGGCCTCGACAGAGTGGCCATGAAGTAGATGTACCATGTACTGTGTGAGTCTGGGACCAGAGGCCACGGCCTCAATATATAGGGCATCCAGTGACAGCAGAGATGAGGAGGGGTTTCCTTAGTCAGGGAGTGGTAAATCTTTGGAATCCATTGCCACAGACGGAGTAGGTCATTGAGTGTATTTTAAATGGATGTTCAAAGATCATGGGGAGGAGGCAGGAGGATATGGGGTTGAGAGAGATAATCAAGTGGACACGAAGGAATGGCGAAGCAGACTCGATTGGCTGAGCAGCCCCTGTATGATATCTCATGGCTCATGGCCTGAAGAAGAGGCTAGTGAGGTTGCAGTAGGGTCAGGGTATTGTTAGGGTATCCAGGCCTGGATTATTGTATTCGGTTTTGGTCATTCTGCTATAGGAGAGGGGATGTCGTTGGAATAAGTGGAGGGGAGATTTATGAGAATAGTGCCGGCACTTGAGGGACTGAGTTCTGGAGAGAGGTTGGGCAGGTTGGGACTTCACTCCTTGAAGTCTAGGAGATTGAGGTGACATTATGCAGGTGTTCCAAACTATGAGTGTACAGAAATGGGGAATGCGTGCAGTCCTTTTTCCCCGCTGTTGTGGAATCAACAACCAGAGGACACCAGTTTAAGGTGAGAGGGGATTGATTTAATAGGGATCCCAGGGGAAAATTATTAACCCACTCTCTCTTCCGGTTCATTGTTTAACTAACACGATGAGCGCACTCCCAGGTTGGAGGAGCAACACCTCATATTACATCCGGGTAGTTTACAACATGATGGCGTGATCATCGGTATCTTTACCTTCTACCTCCATCTATTCTTTTCATCAACCCACACGGCCGTCTCCTCCATTCTGTCTCCTCACTTCTCTCTTCTCCGCTGCTGATCGTCTCCCTCTGGTTCCTCTTTTACTTCCTTTTCTCCCCATTGTCCGCTCTCATTTCCGATCAGATTCCTTCTTTTCAGTCCTTTTCATTTTCCACCTACCACATCACAGCGTCTCACTTCATCTCCCACCTCCCCCACCCACTCACCTTCACTCTTACCTGGCTTCAGCTATCACCTACCAGCTTGGACACTTTCCACTCCCCGCACCATCTTATTCCGGCTTCTCCCCACTTCCAGTCCTGATGAAGGGTCTCGGCAGGAAATCTCTGTTTTGCTTTATCCCCCTCTATAAAAGCTACCAGACCTCCCGACTGCCTGCAACATTTTGTGTGTGTTACTCTGCATCTCCAACATCTGCAGAATCTCATCGGGACAGAGTGCAGAATGCAGAGACTACATCGGGTCTCTCTGTTGTCGAGGAGGCCACACCTGGAAAACTGGAAACAGCAGATGACCCCAACAGGCACGATGTTGAAAAGTTGCCTCAAATGGAAGGATCGTTTGGGACCCTAACTCTTCGTGAGGAGTGTAGTTTGGGGCAGGTCTAGTACTTCATCCACGTGCAGAATTGGCTCCTTATCGCCGTAAACGTCCCCCTTTTGTGGACAACACTGCCACTTGGCGGTAATTTGCCGCAATAATAGGAACCCCTGATTTGTGGACTCCATTGTCACCAGTTGGCGCTCTGCCGCAATAATTCTGAGAGACAGAAATGTGACGGTTCAGCAGCCGAAATGTTAATTCAAGATTCAGGTTTGTTTAATTCCATTTTCAGCAGGCAAATGTGATGTAGGTCGAAATAATTCTTACTTCAGCTCCAATGCAACACAACAACACAATGGTGAAAACATATATTCACAGCTTACATACTGTGCACGGTTTGATTGTTTGTTCATAAAGTGAATAAAATGGGGGTGAGTGAGGAAGGATACCTATCGTTCACACTGTCAGGGGGTTGAGTTTACCAGGAGACAAAGACTGCAGGGACGAGAGGTTTTCTGTTGATTGTGTGTGGACCCCGCTGGCAATTCTGGTGTTGTGACCTGAATCGATACAAACACCACGCTGCCCACTCCACCAACAACACGGCACAGCCGGACACATAACAGGGGACTTTACAGTGGGTCGGGCAGCATCTGCGGATGGAAATGGACCGTCAACATTTCGGGCCGAGACCCTCCCTCTGGTCTGAGTGTGGAGGGAAAATAGTCAGAGAAAAGAGGTGAGGGGTGGGGTTGGGCAAGAGCTGGGCAGTGAGATGTGGATCCAGGTGAGGCGGAGGTGGGAAGGTGGAAACCGTGGCAGGGATGGGAGGTGAGTGGTTGGGGCAACACGGGGCTGCAGAAGATGGAAAATAATTCCACAGAGGATTAACAAAGAGGTTCGAGAGTATTTATTATAAAGAGTGCAATGAGGATTCACCTGACTGACCCCTGGTGTGGTGGGGTCATTATATGAAGAAAGATCAGATATGATAAAACTTTCATTTAGAGAATCGAGGTCTAAGAGGTGAACACATTGAAATGCACAACATTACTCCCGGTTGAACCAGGGATCCCAGTCTCTGCAAAAGGGCGTGGACTCTCCGGGACTGAAATGAGGGGAAATGTCTCCACTCCGAGGGTGGTGAATCCCCACCATAGAAGCACTGTCGCCGTTTCGGGCCGAGAACCTTCGTCAGGACTAAGGGAAAGGAAAGATAGTAAGAGATTTGAAAGTAGTGGGGGGAGGGGGAAATGCGAAATGATAGCAGAAGACCGGAGGGGGTGGGATGAAGCTCAGAGCTGGAAAGTTGATTGGCGAAAGTGATACAGAGCTGGAGAGGGGAAGGGATCATGGGAAGGGAGGCCTCGGGAGAAATAAAGGGGTTGGGGAAGCACCAGAGGGAGATGGAGAACAGGCAAACAACTAAATATGTCAGGAATGGGGTAGGAAGGGGAGGAGGGGCATTAACGGAAGTTAGAGAAGTCAATGTTCAAGCCATCAGGTTGGAGGCTACCCAGCCGGTATATAAGGTGTTGTTCCTCCAACCTGAGTGTCTCGAAGCTCTTCGCTTCTTTTTGGATTCCAGACCTAACCAATTCCCCTCTACCACCACTCTCCTCCGTCTAAGATAATAGAACGAATCGTACGTTTTGGTTATATTACATTAACCGAGAGGACTCTCCGGTTTTGGATTCTTCAGAAGCTAACTCTGTTAATAAATTTTCTATCATTTCTCTTCTCGGATCCTCAATTATGATCCAAGGTGGCGGCGTGACGCTGCTTGCAGCCGCCTCTCCGGAGCTGATATCGATGATTTGACAAGCGGGGTGCCGTGCACAATCCTAATCTGATGAAAAACCGACGTGGGAGCACGGAGGAACATCTGGAAATCTCCAGGAAAGCCTCTTCGTTGCTGCTGCTGCTGTGAGGTCCGGGTCTCTGCTGAGAAGAACAGGCCCCCAGTCCTCGGGGTCGCAATGCCGGTGGCCGTTGGCGGGGACGTCTTAATGCTCTCGGCAGAGGATGGTGCTCTGAGAAGCTGTGCCGGAGGGGATGGTCGGAGGCTCGGTGTCCGCTGCTGTGTGTTGTGTCTGCGAGGCTGCGTCCGACGGAGATTCCATTGCATGCTGCGTCTGCGAGGCTGAGTCGGGCGGCGCCTTGGAAGTCCATCGTGGGGGTACTCCCTTCTACCGCCTGCGTGGGATAACGAGTCTATCGGGACCCTGAGGACTTCCGGAAACTATGTGGTGATTTACTTCGAACTTATAGTCTTTTAACATCTTTGGACTATTATTACTGTGCCCATGGTCTGTTTTTTGTCAGTTATGCTATTGTCTGCATTGTTGTAACTATGTGTTGTAACTACATGGTTTTGTGCAGGTCTTGTAGCTTTAGTTTTTGGTTTGTTGATCTCCTGACTTGGAGAGTCTGGGTAGTCTTGTTTTGTCTGATGGGTTTGGAGCTCCTTTCCGGGGATCACGCAAAGATGTTAGCGCGATATTAATACGCAGCTGCCTCTCTGGATTGGGGATTGTCAAACGTTGTGTGGATTTTCTGGTGCAGTCTGTTTTGTCATGTGCTCTTGTGATATTATTCTGGAGAAACGTTGTCTCAGTTTTTTAACTGCATTGCATTTGTGGTTTCCAAATGACAATAAACTGAAACTGAACTTAACTGAACTGATATTCCCTCATTATTGAGTAAACTAAATGATAGCTTTGTAGTTAAACATACTTTGAAGATTAGGGTACAATCTAAAACATGTTTTGGTTTATTGAGATTTTCTCTTTCCCATTTTTTCTAATTTTTTTTTTACCTTCTATGATTGATGTAATTTTTAAAGATTGGGATAGACTGGGTATTAAATGCTCTCAGGATCTATTTGATGGAAACATTCTTTTTTCGTTTTAGGACGTCAGCTAAATGTAGCTTACCAAAAACTCACTTTTTTCGATATTTACAGACTTAAATTTCTGAGAAGTCTTGGAACGAATTCTTTAAATTGGTTAACACCTTATCGCTATGTGTCCATCACTTCCACCTGTAATTTAAAGTGGCCCTTTGGGTCCACATGACTAAAGATAAGTTGTCTCGTTTTTTTGCGGATATATCTCCCTATTGTGACAGATGTAACAATGGAGAGGCTTCATTAATTCATACGTTGTGGACATGTCCGAGTCATGAAAAATACTGAAGGGAAGTATTTCAAACTTTTTCTGTACTTTTCAAAGTAAAATTTAAACCAGACCCTTTTGACTGCCTTGTTTCGTATTGTTGTAGTTCTTTTCATCGATCATTTGATTGATTGTCTAGGATCGACGCCATGTCAGCAGTCGATTATTCCCTTGCTATGGACCAGGATTACATCACATATGCTCCCACTCTGTTGCCTTGGGTTTGTCCGTGGGTTCACAAACTTCTCTTGCTCTCTCTCCCCGCCCCCCTCTCTCTGTCTCTCTCTCTCGCTCGCTCGCTCTCTCTGGCGGTTGTTTGTTTTCTTGTGGCGACCTTCAATGGAAGGTAAATTGTACAACTTTACAGCTTTCACCTTTGCTTGGCAATGAATACAAAATCATTTCGTAGAAAGACGCTGATGCCGCTGGATTAAAGCCCATTCTGTCATGAATCAGAATCCGGGAAGGGCAGCTTGGTTTGAAACCGAGTCGTTACACCCAGCGGAACAGTATCAGCTGCAATCCAGTGATAACGCCAGTGTGACTGCGGCGTGGCCACCTTCACGGGTACGGGTATGGGTTGTAAGGAAGATATTTTTATTCCCCTTGCTCCGTTTTGATTCAACAGCATCAGGAATTCGCAAAGAAGTGAGACACTGTGCACATGTCGAAAACTATTACTATATTATATATGACATAAGAAATACTAATCAGCCACTTGTGAAACCACAGACAGATAGTGTACAAAGAATACCAATCGACCATTCAGTGATCTAATTAACATTGTGCCTTAAGAAACCCAGTAGCCGACAGTTCTTCTCTCTCTCTCTCTCTCTCTCTCTCTCTCTCTCCATTGTCGACATTTGTAAGAGAATGATTTTTTTTTGCTATTGCAATTCAAGGTGACAGTCAGAAGGAGAACTATAGCCTACAGGTAGAGAAAATGAAGAAAAAGAGCATCAAAGAAATTATGGGTAATGCTGGAGCAGGCGTGATTGATACAGACGAAAACATACTCCAAGATGGCAGTTCTATCAGAACCGAGAAGCAAGGGTAACTGTTTCGCCTCGACCTGCAAATTAATCGCGGTGGCAAATCAGGAGCAACGGGAAATATCCCTGTGACTCTGAGGCGAATGATTCCGTCGAGATCAGCTGAAAACAGCTGCAGTGTACTTTTTCAGGCAATGCACAAAAAGTGCTGGAGGAATTCAGCAGGTCCGGCATCATCCCTGGAACAATGTTTCGGCTCGAGAAACTTCAGTAGGAATCTGATGTATGTGTGTGTTAGTTTGTATCTCGAACTTCCGCAGGTTTTCTCCTGTTTATTTCGTAACTCTGTTCATCACATTTCTTACATTAACCCATAACTTGGCATACAGAATGGGGAGCACAGAGGTAGCCGAATTGTTCCCCTTCAAAACAGTTATTTTTCCCGTTTCATTAGTTTCAAAATCCGATTCAGAGGGTATGTCACCACATTTTTGAGTTCTTCTCGGAATTTGCTCTGAGTCAGGACGTAAATGCACGTGTTGGTGCAGGAACTGAGTACTTGTAGCATTCCTGCTGTCTCTTCTGTGATGTAACGTGGATCTGTGACAGAATAAACGAAATTCATTGAAATCCGCTGATAGATATAAAATACCACCTGTGTTATCCACAACAATATGAAGCTACCGGTTATACTGAAGAGCAAAACTATGGATCTGTGGCGATTCTCCATCTCCCGGTCCTTGTCATTCTCTTCACTCTTTTGCCCCCGGAGCCTCCTGCGGGCTCGACTGGCCGCTAGAATCCGCCTGACAGTCTGAATATTGAACAACAAAATCAGAAAGAATGCGATACAAGGGGTTGAAATGCGGTGAAACATCGTAAATGCCGCCCATGAGGGAGAGTTTTTGTAGCTCGATGTAACAGCACAATACCAGGGAACACCATCAATCATTACCAAAGGCTCGTACGCAAAGCTCCAGGGAACACATTCCAGACAGGCCAGCAGACTCACTGTCCCGATAACCACAGCCGCCGTTCTCTCGGTGCAATATTTTGTTTTCAGCTTCTCACAGCAAATAGCCACAAATCGGTCGACGGTGAAAGCGACAGTCAGCCAGACTGAGGCTGCAGTGCTCGCAAAAATTAGCCATCTGCCGAGTCTGCACAGAGGGGTGAGGAGCAGGAATGATCGGGGAAAATAAATCTCAGCAGTCCCCCTCAGCAGCGGATCAGAGATAACGACTAGGAGATCAGCCGCGGTCATTCCCATCAGGTAGTGAGTGACACATTTGGAGAGACCGCACTTTCCGCGGGACCGAATCACAATCGCCACTGAGTTCGCTGGAAGAGAGACAGGAACGGCAAGTTGAAAAATACTGAGCAGAAATTAATGCTGCTGTTTAATCCTGTAATATTTGCACTTTATTGCTGCATTTAGCAGTAGAAGGGTGGAGACAGATTGTAGTGACAGCGTAGACAGAGAAGGAGTTCACACAGTAAAATAAAGTCAATGTGAGCTGAATTCAGATTCCTTACTGATGATCGTAATGTGCAGTCAGTGGAAAGCTAAAACTGGGAAACTACCTCCTCACAGTCTATAATGGATGGAATATTTTCTACCGGCGCCTTCCCGGTCTCGTGTCAACTGAGTGAATAAATTCGGACACGAATGGAGGGATTCTTCCGTTAGACAATCATCGGCTTCCAGGGTGTTCCTTGTCAGCGACAGGACACCGAAGAACGGAACAGAAGCAGGAAATGCTGGAAACATTCATCCAGGCAAATCAAAATATGTGGAAAAGCAGGTAAAGTGAACATTGACAGATTCCAACAGGTACAGCGCAATCTAAATCTACCGGACAGACAGACAGGACGCCTCCCACTGACTCCAACTCAAGAAAGCGATGCAGAGCTCGCTGCCGCAGTCAGAGGTCTGTATGCGTCAGATGTGAATATAATAGAATGCATTTCACAGTATTGATAACCGTGTTTCACCGAGTCGATTGCGTCAACTTACTCACCGACTTCATTGTACTGTCCACCACAGCTTCACATTCAGCCACAGTGCTCACATTTACTTAAAAAAAGCCACGGGCTTCATGCAGCAACGTGGACCTCCTCACATTGGCTAAAGTGTTACTACCAACCGATAGTTCGATCGTGACACCTCTCCGCAGACAACCGCTCACATAGAAACACAAACAGTCAAATGCTCTCATCTCCGCGGGCTGTGTAAACAAAATATACCCAAATACAGTGCAGCTGCTACAAGACCAAAAGCACTCCCACTATTGAACAGAAACGACTAGAAGAACAATGCCTAATCTATTGAATTCCACAGATGTTGGCTGGTTCGCTAAATTTCTGCAGCAGTTTTATTCGATCTAGATTCCAGAATCCACTTTCCCAATGTTCCTTTCCATTCCTAATACGCGGAACACGGTGACTGGGCAGCGAGAGTGGAAACCAGCGACAGAGATAATCACAAGGCTGGAATTAACAATTCCCACCAAGAGCAGCTGACACTGAGGCTTACCGAGAATTCCAAAGACTGAAATGGAAGGATAGTAAACTTCTCGAATCCGCAAGATGATTGGATACACCATTTCAGTGAGAATCTGTGACCTCTGTTAATCCGAATTCACAGCTCTAGCAGAAACTCTGACCTGATGCATTCAAAACGGGGCTGATTTATACAAAGGATCCGTCTCCAGAGACACGTTTATACCTCTGACTAACGTACTTATGTACAGTTACCTGAAGAAGCACTTTAATTCAACACCATTGTCTCTGATGTAACAATTAGGCCGATTGAAAACAAATAATCAGCATTCTTTGCCATTACCTCAGCAGTGACTCATCTGGCGGAAATAATGCCGGAACTCCAATGAGTTTTGTCACGCGGTGCAACTTTTTCACATTTCACTTTTTTATTGTAACAGCGTTTTTATTACAAACAGAGTTCACCGACACCGACCCAAAATTCTTCCCCTGCGGTTTCCCATTTCCCATTTCCAATTGTCCGTCAGTCCTTTAATATTTTCCTGGCCACACACACACACACACATATACATACAAACATATTCAAACGGGCATATGCAGACACGCCTGCACATATACACAGACATAATGACTGTGCTTTTTCACATAATAGCCACATTTACTGAGTTCCTCCAGAATTTTGTGATATTGCAGATGTAATATACTACTATAAGCATCTCAAATCTGAAGATGTCAAAGGTAAGTTGTTTCAATATTCAAAGGAATGTGCAGAACAGCTAAATAATAAAAAAAAACACGGTGCTCTGAATTGGGAGATAAATCAATGCAGGAAGGCTGGAAGTGATTGACAAGCGCCAAATATAATATTTACTGTGTGTGTGTGTGTGTGTGTGTGTGTGTGTGTGTGTGTGTGTGTGCGCGCGCGCCTGTGTGTGTCGGTGTGTGTGGAGGTCTGTTATTTACTTGCAATTGCATTATATGACTATAACTGCTGAGGGAATTGCTTAGCTATTTTATTGAACAAGCTTTATAGAATTTATGCTGAAAAGTAGGATTAGTATAAGTAGGTATTATGATTGACATAAATCTGATTGGCCGAAGGTCGTCTTTCCGTGCTCTACAATTCTTGGTCCATCCGAACGAACAATCCACCAGCCTTTAGTCCGAAAGGTACCAACAATGCTTCAAAATTTGTTCGTTTGAAAGGGAGGGATTTGTTTCATTACTTTTACTGTTAATACATTTGTTGAACTGATTGTTTTCCTTTGTTCTGAATGTTTCAGGGCAGCCTGACCTATAATACTATGTTCCAGGTTTCCGCAGCATAGTCAGATGTTTATGCGGCAAAGAAAGAGGGACTAGGTCCATAATGTGTGTGCCAGAATCTGTTTCCTTCAATTCAGCATTTGTCCTGTCGCCTGCTCTGCCTCGGTGCTTCAGGTGCTTACAGAGATGGTCATTACATGGCAGCACCATCCCCTCAGGCCGTGTGTTTCCAGATCGGTACCTTCAGAGGGAATTATTCTTCAAATCCCCTCTACCCCTCACGCTCCTCTACTTAAAACTCTGTCCCTTTAGTTATATAGCTCTCTCTCTCTCTCTGGATAACAGGCTTTTAACGCACAGAAAAGTACCCTTCATTTCAACTGACCCATGCTTACCCGAGTCAGTATCATTTGTCTACCTTTGGCCCATATCCCTCTGAGTCAGTCCTATCCATAACCCTCTCTATATGCCTTTCAAACTCAGGAACTGAACCCCCCTTACCACTTTCTCTAGTGACTCCTTCCACATCTCCATTACTATCTGTGTTGGAAATGTCCCACACGTCACCTTTCAGTATTTCTCCACTTATCTAAAACCTAAGCCCTCTGGTTTTACACACTTTGTGCTTGGAAAACCTGTGGCCATTCACACTCTCTTCAAGACGGAAAATTGCTCAAGCCAATGCAGGATCTACTAGAAACGCAGACGCGCTCAATATGTCCTATTCAGTGAAGCTTCACTCTTTCTACAGTGTGGCACAAGGTACGTACACACTTAACACTGAACCCAGCACAACTGATGTTTTAAAAAGGACTTGTAAGTAGGACTGCTGTTCAATACCCGGCTGACAACACATGAAATCATTAGATGCCTTTTTATCTACCTGTTTCTGCACCTTCAAGGATCTCCTCACTTAAATATCAATGTTGGAAAAGCTGGAAGCAATTCAGAAGCCACGGGTGGATACATCCAAATAAGAAGTGTTTTAAAGCATGTCGATAGGGTGATTAAGAAGGCTTCCCTTTATTAGTCCAGATATTGAGCTCAAACGACAGGAGGTTATGTTTGGACAGGGCGCAGAAGAGTTGTTGCGTAGTTTATAGTACATGTGCTATCAGGATAGCTGGCTGAACGTAGGGCGCTTTGTTTGCAGCGGCAGACGGTGAGGGGAGATCTGGTAGAGTTTCATAAGATAATGAAGGGCATAGAAAAGAGTAGTATGGGCATATCACTTTCCCATGACTGAAATATCTCACGGGGTCTCAATCAGGTTGGGATGATGCAATCTCTCCGCGTCACCCAGACCACGTTGCCCTGAGGGTTTGCACGTAACCCAGTCCCCATTCCACAAAGGTGTCTCCAAGAGACAATGGCCGTTTCCGTGGCTTTGTATTGCTGAGGGGCCAGGCCACATTCCAAAAACCTTGAGGCTTCTCTCTCATTTCCTGAGTCCAAGACCCGAGTTGTTGCTGTTGAACCCACTTCCACCACTTGTTCTGGTAGCTACTTCCGGGTACTCACTGTCCTCTGTGTACAGAAGTTATCACCAAGGTCTCTTTTCAATTTTCCTCCTCTTCTCTTCTATCTGTGATCTCTCATGTTGGACTCTCCAACTTTCCAATAATGACAATCCACCTTATCAATACCCCTTATGATTTTAAACTTCTGAGGTCACCTCCCATACTCCAAGGTATAAAGGTCCAGCATGGGCAATCTCTCTGTAACTCGCGCCCTCTAGACCAAAAATACATCCTCCTAAATCTCTTCTGCACCCTCTCCAACTTGGCAGCGTCTTTCCTATAACAGGGTAACCAAAATTGAAGATAATATTCCAAAGGATGTCTCAACAACAACTTATGTAACTGCAAATAATGCCCCGCCCCTAAACTCTACACCATAACTGATGAAGGCTAGCATGCTAAACGCTTTTTTCACCATCTTGCTTTTCAGTGAACTATGCATTTGCCAGTGCCTTGCCTTTCATTGTATCAGCCCTACTCCATTTGAATGTCTATCACCTCACATATCACCACCTAACAATTACAGCACGGAAACAGGCCATCTCAGCCCTTCTACTCTCTGTCGAATGCTTACCCTCACCTAGTCCCACTCTCCCGCACTCAGCCCACAAACCTCCATTCCTTTCCTGCCCAAATACCTATCCAATTTTACTTTAAATGATAATGTTGTACCTGTCTCTACCATTTCTACTGGAACCTTGTTCCACACAGCTACAACTCTCCGAGTAAAGAAGTTCCCCCTCGTGTTAACACTAAGCGTCTGCCCCCTAACTGTAAACTCAAGTCCTTTTGCTTGAATCTGCCATACTCTCAATGGAAAAAGCCTATCCACGTCAACCCTATCTAACCCCCTCATAATTTTAAATACCTCTATCAAGTCCCCCTCAAGCTTCTAAGCTCCAAAGAATAAAAACCTAACTTGTTCATCCTTTCTCTGTAACTTAGGTGCTGAAACCCATGGAGCATTCTAATAAATCTCGTCTGTACCCTCTCTATTTTTTTGACATCTTCCCTAAAATTCGGTGACCAGAACTGTACACGGTATTCCAAATTTGGCCTCAACAATATCTGGTACAATTTAAACACTACATCCCAATTCCTATACTCAATGCTCTGCTTTATAAAGGCCAGCAAACCAAAAGTTTTGTTCACCACCCTATCCACGAGATTCCACCTTCAGAGAACTATGCGCCATTATTCCTAGAACACTCTGTTCTGCTGCATTCTTCAATGCCCTACCATTTACCATGTATGTTCTATTTTGATTAGTCCTACCAAAATGTAGTACCTCACACATATCAGCATTAAACTAGATCTGCCATCGTTCTGTCCACTTTTCTAACTGGACTAAATCTCTCTGTAAGCTTTGAAAACCTACTTCATTATCCAAAACGCCACCAAACTTAGTATCATCTGCATGCTTACATCCAATTTACCACCCCATCATCCAGATCATGGATGCATATGACAAACAATATTGGACTAAGTACAGATCCCTGAGGCAAACCACTAGTCACCGGCCTCCACCCTGACAGTTATCCACCACTACACTCTGGCATCTCCCATCTCGCCACTGTCGAATCCATTTTACCATTCAATATTAATACCTGACGTTTGAACCTTTCTAACTAACCTTCCGTGTGGAACCTTGTCAAAGGCCTCACTGAAGTCCATATAGACAACATCCACTGCTTTACCCCCGTCAACATTCCCTTTAACCTCTTCGAAAAATTCAATGTTCTGTCAAACATGACCTTCCAAGCACGTCCATGTTAACTGTTCCTAATCAGACCCTGTCTATCCACATAATTATATATACCATATCTAAGATTACTTTCCATTAATTTATCCAGCACTGACGTCACAATTACAGGGCTATAATTTCTAGGTTTACTCTTAGAACCTTTTTTCAACAATGGAACCACATGAGATATACGCCAATCCTCCGGCACCACCACCTATTCTAATGATATTTGAATTATTTCCGTCAGATCCCCTGCTATTTCTACACTAACTTCCCTTAAGGTCCTAACGAATACCCTGTCAGTTCCCGGAGACTTATCCACTTGTATAACCCTTAATAGAGCCAGTACTTCCTCTTCTTTAAACAGCTCAGGTATTGTTAAGTAACGGCGATAGCGGGGTAACACACCGACGGGAGTAACGTAAATAGACCCGTTAGTCAGGAAAGTCATCTGATTGATAAGTTTATCTATTTCCAGTAAGTGAACACGAATCTGATGGTGAAATATGTTGTACTCTTTTGGACGTGGTTATCTCCAGTTTGTAATCTCCACATAGTTGCCGTCCTTCATTGTAATGGCCCAATTGTGGCCAAATATTTAAGATTGCAGTGTGGAGTTAAATCTGGCGAAAGGTAATGTCCTGTGTCAAAAAAGAAAAGATTATTCTAAAATCATAACTTTTCACTAGAGTACACATGTCCCATCCTGCTACTGTGTCTTTCCTATAAGCCTACAGCGATTTCTGCCCTCAGCTGTCACTGAAGTTTATAGTCTGACAGTAAATTGGTCCCAAAGTAAAGAATAATTTCATGCGAGGACACCACCTGATCTGAACCAGGATGCGAGTCGCAGTTGCTCCCTGGAGCAGATCGATTTGTCGTGAGATACTGTATGCAATCTTTGTCACCGTCTACTGGGATGCAAAATTAAGCCTGGATCGAACAGCACATCACAACCATTGGCTCGAATGAGTTTTTCTGTCGTTTAATTCCTGCGCTGTGGAGCAGGGTCTGGAGTTACGTGCTGATGAGTGTGAGTGCAGGCTTCTGTGTGTGTTGTCAACTGAACATTACTCTGATTGTGTTCACTTACTGTTTGGTCCCAAGGAATTCCGGTGCTCTGATTCGCTGGAAGCAGAAGCAGGAGCTCAGCACAGAGTAAACACAGAGACTGTACTGGGTGAGCGACGTTACGATGAGTTAATACGCCCACTTGTGACTGCAGGTTTTCTACTGTTTCTTGTTATGGTCCGGAGCCCCCATTCCGGGTCTTCACTTGGACCGCGGACTCAGGACTCCTGGTCTTGTAGCAGTCCCTTCTTTGAGTCAATAAGTCAAACCTGTGGATCATTGTGGCTTGTTTGGACTCAAGCAGACGCACCTAATGCCCATCGGCTGATAGGTGGATATAAGGGGCTGTGAGACTGTCTAGTTGGGGTGGGATACAGAGAGAGAGGATGAGAATTAATCTCAGGGAATTGGGAGTGCAGAAATTGACATTAAAATGTTTGCTGGGCATGGGTGAGAGAACACAGGTCAGGGTATTTTTAGCTTAAGGGGTACAGGGTTTTTTATAGGATATGATGGATAAACATAAATAGGGTACTAGGATGGTGAGGATAAAGTGTAGGTTAGGGTATGTGTATGTGTGCGATTGGGTGAAGGGATTTAGAATGTGAGTCCATCGCATACTCCGGAACAGAAGGAGGCGGTAATGCACCGTTAAGCTGGGTGCCAACCGGCGTAAAACAAGACAGAGAGAGAGAGAGAGAGAGAGAGAGTCTAGTTGGGGGTCGTCCTGCTCTAAACCTGTTTTGTCCTGCTTCCCTGGTAGGCGCTGGTCCCGCGGTTCTGTCCGGTTTGCCCAGCTGGCGCTGTTGCGCTGTCCCGCTGTCCGACCGTCCATCCCGTTTTGACCTCCTCGTCCTGTGTTGCGCTGGTCGCCCTGTTTTCCCTGTGCAGACCCGTGCGTCATGTTTGTCCTGCTGGTGCTGTTCGCCCGGTCTTCGTTCCTGTTCGCCCTGGCTTGGAGAACCCACCGCTAATCAACTAGTTCTGTGAGTCAGTCTCGGAGTCACACTGGACTTAGTCCCCATCCTATCCCTTGCTTCCGTCGGTCAGGTCAGGCCAGATTGCCGTTACCTGGCGGAGGGCTCTGCCCCTTTCCCTACCCCTCCCACCCCCAATCTGGCAGGTCAGGCCGGATTGCCGTTACCTAGCGGAGGGCTCTGCCCCTTTCCCTGCCCCTCCCACCCCCTATCTGGCAATTCAGGCCGGATTGCCGTTACCTAGCGGAGGGCTCTGCCCCTTTCCCTACCCCTCCCACCCCCTATCTGGCAGGTCAGGCCGGATTGCCGTTACCTGGCGGAGGGCTCTGCCCCTTTTCCTACCCCCTCCCACCCCCTGTCGGGCAGGTCAGGCCGGATTGCCGTTACCTAGCGGAGGGCTCTGCCCCTTTCCCTACCCCTCCCACCCCCTATCTGGCAGGTCAGGCCAGATTGCCGTTACCTAGCGGAGGACTCTGCCACTTTTCCTACCCGTCGCCCCCGTCGGTCAGGTCAGGCCGGATTGCCGTTACCTGGCGGAGGGCTCTGCCCCTTTTCCTACCCCCTCCCACCCCCTGTCGGGCAGGTCAGGCCGGATTGCCGTTACCTAGCGGAGGGCTCTGCCTCTTTTCCTACCCCTCCCACCCCCTGTCGGGCAGGTCAGGCCAGATTGCCTTTACCTGGCGGAGGACTCTGCCTGTTTCCTACCCCTCGCTCCCGACGGGTGGTACCCCGCACCTGCCCAGGTTTACCGCGTCTTGCTCAGGCCTCTGTGTTCACGCCTGGGAGGCGGAAGTGCCAAGGAGTCATGCGGCCCGTCCGAAGGTCTCTGCCCCTTTCCTACCCCTCGCCTCCGTCAGGTCAGTCAGGCCAGATTGCCGTTACCTGGCGGAGGACCCTGCCTTGCCATGAACTCCAAGACCCTGCTTTGCCTGAATCCTCAGGATCCTCCTGCCTTGTCTGAACTATCTCTGAACCCCAGGATCACCTTTGAATGCCACGTTCCTCACGCATGTTCACCCCACCTTGTTCTATCCTTTAGTTGTTTCTGTCCCGCCCCTAGTACTTCAGTGCCTGCGTCCTGCATTTGGGTCCAATCTCCACGTCCCCTTGTGACATTTCTACCATTTCAATACTGTCTTTAACTTTGTGTGGCTTTGCGGATCCGTCTGATATTTTTTGCAGGAGTGAGTGTGCTATTTTAGCAAAGACAACAAGTATGTGTCAGTGATATTGAAAATTAAACTTTATGAGTTAAATCTCATTGTTGACAACAAATGTCGATGTGCACTGTGTTATGCTCCACCGGTACCTAATAATACGGCCACTGATTGTATATCCGTGGTATTCTAATGCCGTTGCCCATTCAGTCCAATGTTCGACCTGATTCGCGTCCAGTGATGCCCCTCTGCACAGTGCAGTAGTTCGCGATTATTTGAGTTACTGTCGTCTTCCTGGCCGATTGAATCAGTCCGCCTTTAACCACCGATCTCTCTCATCACCAAGAAGATTTTTCTCTCTCAGTATTGCCGCTACCTGATTTTTTTCCCAGCACCATTCTCCGCAAACTGAGACTGTTGAACGGGACAATCCCAGGAGTTCAGCAGTTCCTGCGAAATTCAAACTGCACCCTCTGGCACCAACAAACAATCCACTCTCAAAATCACTGAGATCACATTTCATCTCCATGGTGATGTTTGTTTGGAGACAGAACGTATCCTGTACTAAGGAACAGGTCACGGAGTGACCCGCTGATAACGCTGTGGGTTTAGTTAATGATTATCACCAGGAGCTGACTGAGCATTAACCAGCGTGTGTTCATTACTTACAGAACCCGTAACCCAGCCTTACTGGGACAGGGTGGTAACAGAACCTGGAGCCGCGATACACGGTAAGAAGCAGTATATACTGATATATAAACTTCACAAAGGCAGTCAGCCACTTTTATGAACACGAATGGAATTGATAACTTTGATCGACATTAGAACTGTAGCGAATCGCTTTTAAGTGAATTAATAATTCCTTTCGTCTAATTGAATGCATCGACTTCCTGTGTATTTCCCGCGGGAAACCGGGGCAGTTGACAGTGTTATTGGAATCGCCGCACTTTCAACCCAGCTCCGAATCATCAGCAAAGGCTCAGGAGCTGTGAGCTTCCGGCATCTCGGAACTGTCCGCAGGCTACTGCTTGCCGTCACAGGAAGACCGATCCGTCCATACTCGGGGCTTTACAGATCCCCGACCGAGGGAACTGAGGATTCGCTTTGTTTATTCCTTCACTGGCGGGATTGATACTATCTGTCCATCCTAGACGGCATTTCGGTTGGTGGTCAAAAGCATTGAACCAACCACATTGGAGATTACAGCCGAGGCGGTGGGTGGACGTGGGGGGAGGCGGTGTAAGGAGTTGATTGTTCCATTACATAGTCGGTTGGTGAGACCTGTTGTGGATCACGGTCTGCAGTGTTGTTTCCTTTCTGTCAGATGTAAGTGGGTAGGTGGGAAACCAGAGGAAGTTTTACCAGACAGCTATCTACCCCTGCGAGTTTGTCTATGAGGAATCTGTTGTGATCTTGATTTGTGGTGTTACATAAAACAGGCGAGACATGCCTATATACAGTACAGTTTTTTTTTAAAATAACAAAGCACTGGATTGTATCTGCGGATATTTAATTTATTTGGCATTTCGAATTCACTGTGACCAACGCAGATCAAACTGTGATCTCGGCGCATCAATCCTACCTCTCACCTGTAACATCTCACTCATTTGTGTATCACTACACTGCAGGATTACAATATTAACTGAAAGACTCTCCTTCTGCTCAATAATGAGGACGGTCATTCCCATGACACACTAGACCCAGAGAGGGGGAGAGGAAAACATCTCGGCTGTCTTCAGCTGGCGGTGCTTGGATTCAGACCCTCACACAACAGGAACTATTTAGTCCACGTCCCTGTCAAACTCCGCGGCTTACTTTATGTCTCGTCGAAGTTCCCGCTCATTTTACCAAATTTCCGCGGATACAATCAAGTGCATTGTTATAAAAAATGTATACAAGCAGGTATACATTCCATCACCAATTACTGCTCTATACATGATGGAATATTTCCTGCCACACCCTGGGCTCCATCACCAATTACTGCTCCATACATGATGGAATATTTCCTGCCACACCCTGAGCTCCATCACCAACTACTGCTTCATATATGATGGAATCCTTCCTGCCACACACTGAGCTCCTTCACCAACTACTGCTCTATTCATGATGGAATATTTCCTGCCACCCCCTGAGCTCCATTACCAATTACTGCTCCATACATGATGGAATCTTTCCTGCCACACCCTGAGCTCCTTCACCAACTACTGCTCTATACATGATGGGGAATTTCCTGCCACACCCTGGGCTCCTTCACCAACTACTGCTCTATACATGATGGGGTATTTCCTGCCACACCCTGGGCTCCTTCACCAACTACTGCTCTATTCATGTTGGAGTATGTCCTGCCACACCCTGGGCTACTTCACCAACTACTGCTCTATTCATGTTGGAGTATGTCCTGCCACACCCTGGGCTCCATCACCAAGAACTGCTCTATACATTATGGGGTATTTCCTGCCACACCCTGGGCTCCTTCACCAACTACTGCTCTATACATGATGGGGTATTTCCTGCCACACCCTGGGCTCCTTCACCAACTACTGCTCTATACATGCTGGAATCTTTCCTGCCACACCCCGGGCTCCTTCACCAACTACTGCTCTATTCATGTTGGAGTATTTCCTGCCACACCCTGGGCTCCTTCACCAACTACTGCTCTATACATGATGGGGTATTTCCTGCCACACCCTGGGCTCCTTCACCAACTACTGCTCTATTCATGTTGGAGTATGTCCAGCCACACCCTGGGCTACTTCACCAACTACTGCTCTATTCATGTTGGAGTATGTCCTGCCACACCCTGGGCTCCATCACCAAGAACTGCTCTATACATGATGGGGTATTTCCTGTCACACCCTGGGCTCCTTCACCAACTACTGCTCTATTCATGTTGGAGTATGTCCTGCCACACCCTGGGCTCCTTCACCAACTACTGCTCCATACATGATGGAATATTTCCTGCCACACCCTGGGCTCCTTCACCAACTACTGCTCTATACATGCTGGAGTATTTCCTGTCACACCCTGGGCTCGCAGCTTGTAACTCTTACCTCACCAGGTGTTGCATTCAACTAAACCTCTGCTAGTTCTAGCTAACAAAAAGAAAACGATTCCTGGAAAACTCACAATGATGTCAAATATTACAGAAACTTTACTGATGTACTGTACATCATTGAGGTGTGTACACACGGGCTGGAGAGAGGTTGCACAAGATGTGAGTGAATGAGGAGATGGAGCCATGTGGGTGAGGGATCAAGGACAGTCACTGGTGCTTATTCAGCAAGACACGGGCACTGAATAAAACGTTAGAAAAAGATTCTAAAATGACAAGCCTAGATCAAACAACAATGACTTTGGCTTAGGCACATTGCCCCTCCCCAAACCTTATCAAAGCGCCAAAGAAAGAATCCCATCCGGATACAAAACGCCTTCATTAGTCTACCGCTCTACCCCTGACTGCAAGGAACTGCAGGAAACTGTGGGTACAGCTGAGGACATGACAGAAACCAAACTCCCCTCCCTGGACTGTGACTGCAAGCAGCATCAAGGATCCTCATAACCCTCGATATTCTCTCTTCTCAGCAGGGTCGGATATTTAAAATAACATTGAAAACACATAGCACCAGGCTCCAGGAAACCGTCCAGACTGCTGTTATAAGCACATTGAATATTCCCCGGTGATAAGTTGCACTCTTGATCTCACAGTCTAACTCGATGTACACGGTAGTCTTCTGAGAAGCCCAGATAATTGGAAAAGGCTTATATTGGGCTAATAAAACCGGAAACATTGGCTGCGCTTCGGCAAGTCGGAACAGTGGCATGGATTCAACAAAAACAAACACACCGATGGCCACCCAGAACGAGAGGCCGTGAGAGATCTGGATCTCACTGCCTTGTCTGAACGGGTGAAAGATGGATCTACTCAGACAGACGGAGCAGTGTCCCGAAGGTGCGATTACTCGGTTTAACCTTCTCTGTCTGCAAGAACACAACAGGTGGAAGGGCCGCTTCCCGCGCCCTGGAATGATGTAAAACAATTGTAGACACCGGCTATCGATCCCGGTGAAGGTTTGACCGATGCGGGGCCGGGTGACGATGGTAAAGTTCCCGGGATAAACCACAATGGATGATTGCAGTCTCGGTATCACCACCCCATCTCGCTCCCAGGACCAGGGCAAGAGGGGCTGAGCGGCGGCTCATCTCAGTCGGTATGTTGTGAAGGTCCCACAACTCAGACCGACCCCGGCAGGTTCTGTCCAGCAAGCGCAGAGAGGCCGCCAGATCGGGGAAGTTAACTGGGTGCATTACCTTACATCAGACGTCCACACTGGGGACCAGCCTCAGTACTCACCGATGAGAACTTGTTTTCATGCCAGGACAGTGAACGCTCCCCCGGATTCCCGACTCTGGGGGTGATGGTCGTCTCCTGATTCGGATCCTACAGACGATCCGCCGCCGCCACCGACCCGCTTCAACATAGAACTGAAGGAAATGCAGGACTGTAATTTATGTCATCAGAGCTGGGGGCGGAGCCTCGGAAACAAGGCCGATCTGCGGTAAAATGGGAGCAGGAATAGGTTCACGTGACTTACACATACATGTACGTCCATGAAACCTTTGCAATTTTCGCCGTCAGCTTAGAATCTGACAACAAAACCTCCTTAAGAATATGCGATTATATCACAGATCTTGTAGCTCTGTTTAGACTGTGACGAGATCTGAAGGATTATTCTAAAGTGGACTGTTCTTTTAAACGAGAACAGTTTGTGTGCTAATTCAGCAGCAGGGTGACAGAAAGTCTGTGAGTTGCCTTGGAAACTGAAAGGCGGAGCAATGTGATGGACAGCTCGTGTTCAGCACTTGGAGATATATACAAGGTCAGTTGACTTTTTAATCAGACACACACCGGAGACACACAAGACACACCACAGGAGTCACACGACTCCTGAGGCAAGGAGGACACTGGTGAGCTTTGTGTGCCCATGACTAGGGTGGGGTTTTTGCTCACAGTGTGGACAGAGGGATAACCAGTGGAAAGCTATCGGTGTGTTTAACCCTGGTCTGGGTTTGATAACTTCATCACAGAAGATGGAATCCCCTTTTCTGTGGTCAGAAGTTGTTGACCTTTACATAAGTTTCGGGAACAGGAGGACGGCGCAGAGGATCGGCATCGGCATTGGAGACAAACCAACACTCTAACTCTCTCTCTCCAACTCTACTCAAACCAAATTCCAGAACTGAACTGATTACTTACCATCCCACCGTGAGACTGTATCACCCAATCACCTGAGCTGGGGAACTTTATTTGCTCACCTATATATGTGCATAAACTCTGCCATCCTGTTTACTTTATCTCGTTTTATATCACTTTATTCACGTAGTTACTAATAAAATAGAGTTTATAACGGCAGACTCAGACTCCGTGTGTGCCCATTTCTGCTGGCTCTTTAACCCGTTCGGGGGTACGTAACAGGCGTCCAAACCCAAAGGCAGCATTCCAAGTTCCGGCTCATCGACATCTTCAATACCGGCTGCCTCCCGTCTGACAGATGGATTTGCTTCAATGAATAAAGGGTTAACGTAGGTGCGAGTGGAAATTGAGTATTCTCACTTATTTGTGTTGGACGGTGTTCTGAAAGTTGGTGATGTGCATCTTATTGGAAATATGGAGAAAGGGGCTGTTTCTGGATTTTTGAATAAAAATTTTGGCAGGTTTTAGACCGGTTTCGCGACCTTTGACCCTGCTTGCAGGACGTGCTTGGCCTGTAAAAGTATGTGAATCTCTGTCGAATTTTGTTTCCGCAGGAAGAAGTAAACACCTTCAAGGTTATGGAGTTGTTTTTCACGATTGTAGTGAGGATAGAAAGGATTGTTTTGGTTTTGACAGACCACCTGACTGGGTAACTATGGAGACGAGTCGAGCTAAAAGTCGAAAGAACAGAATGGATGGGCTGTTTGGGAATTTTTATAACGAAAACACGGTCTTCGTAAGCTTAGTAATGGTACTGGGTTTGGTAAATATTAAGTTGGCACCTATCCAGGGTGAAGTTTATTCAACAATACAGCTAATAAGCGAGCTTGTGTCTGACGACCCACGCACAGATACTGATGTGAACCTCACATGCGCAGTAGCCCGAATCATGTCTAAAAAAGCTGCTGATGCCGTTAGCATAGACAGGGGTTTAATTTATGAGAATTTGTCAGAGACTTTTCTGCCTTCCATGTTGCATGAGGATGTGGGGAGTAAGGAGGGTAGGAAAGGTTTGTCCTTGTCCAGGTATGAATTTATAACGGAACAAAGTCGAGATTCTGAAATTGCTGCGTTAAAGGAGACAGCTCTCACCGAAGAGGAGGCTCAGAGAGAGTCAGCAGGATAATATCTGAAGGATAGAGTGTTACTGAGGAAGTGGAGATCACCTACTGTGCCTGCAAGAGAGAATTGGGCCATTGAACATCAAGCTGTGGTCCCGAAAATTTACAGGGCTGAGATTTTAAACATGGCTCATAGTATGCCTTTAGGTGGACACATCGGAGTGAGAAAGACAGTAAACAGGGTTATGAAGGATTTTTACTGGCCTAATTTAAGGAAGGATGTTGTGAACTTTTGCAGGACTTGCCTTACCTGACAGGTTGCGGGAAAACCTAATCAGGTGATCCCAGCGTCACCACTTAGACCAATACCTGCTTTTGGTGAAACTTTTTCTGGGATCATAGTGGATTGTGTTGGCCCATTGCCAAGGACTGTCGCTGGTTATGAGTATTTGTTAACCATCATGTGTGCGATATCTAGGTTCCATGAAGCGGTACCTCTCAGGAACATCAAGGCCAAGACTGTGGTCAAAGCACTTATCAAATTTCACACACTGGAAGATCTACCTAAAGAAATCCAATCTGGAGTAACATACTTCAAAACATTCCAGTGGCTAGTTAACGAATTGAGATTTAATCACATTGTGTCACCTTTGACCCTACTCAGAGAGCAATGGTCAGATCAGAATGTGAGTAGGTGTGTGCTCAGTTTCGATTCCGAATTGAGAGACAGACTTAGCAAGGCTTGTGACCTTGTGAAACAGAATTTACAGCACTCTCAGATAAACATGAAACAGGGGTACGACAGAAGAGCGAGGGAGCAGCGATATCGTGCTGGAGAACGGGTACTGATGCTGTTCCCCATCCTTACCAACCCCTTCAAGCGAGATTTAGTGGACCATATGAAATAATTAAGAAAATTGATTCTATAAATTATGTTATTAGGACTCCTGACCGGTGAAAGGCTACCCAGCTCGTCCACGTAAATATGATCAAACGTTATCATGACCCCGAACCTGCACCTGTGAGTACGGTCGGTGTGTTTAACCCCGGTCTGGAGTTGATAACTCCACCACAGAAGATGGCATCCCCTTTTCTGTGGTCACAAGTTGGTGACTTTAAATAAGTTTCGGAAGCAAGGAGGACGACGTGGAGGATCGGCATCGGCATTGGAGACAAACCAACTCTCTCTCTCTCTCTCTCCAACTCTACTCAAACCAAATTCCAGAACTGAACTGATTACTTACCATCCAACCGTCAGACTGTATCACCCAGTCACCTGAACTGGGGAAGCTTGGGCACACACACACACACACACAACACACACACACACACATACACACACACACACACACACACACACACACACACACACACACACACACACACACACTCACTCACTCACTCACTCACTCACTCAGTTACTCATATACATATATATATAGATAGATAGGTATACGCACATATATAATCTGCTAACCTATTTACTTTATCGCGTTCTATATTACTTTATTCACGTAGTTACTAATTAAATAGAGTTTATAACGGAAGACTCAGACTCCAGATGGTTCTGCTGGTTCTTTTTAACCCTGCCGGGTGATTGACTGGGTGAAGGAGGAGGTTAAACGCCAGAGTGGAAACACAGAGAGTGAAGCCGGTAAAGGGAGCTTCCTGAAAACATTGCACTATCTGTTTGAGTCTCAGAATCGTGGACTGGCTCAGGCCGCACTGGGATCTGTGGAAACACCTCCATTCAGTGGAATCACACTGACCCCGATTGACTGCGCGGTCCTGTCTCATGTCATCGGACTCTGTGATAGAATATAACACCTCGACCTGGGAAACTGCCTCATTCAGTGTGAAGGAATCCAGCGGCTGGGACCCGGGCTGCACAAGTGCCAGGAGTTGAGGTAACTTGATTTGCCTCTTCCTTTGAACTGTGAAACCGTTCCATTGTGTTGCTTCAATGTAAAAGAATTTCGGTAAAACTGTAGAAAATCAGATTAAGAAGAATTGTGACAAATGCCCAGGGGATTGGTCAGTAAATCCCCAAGGCGAGAGGGTTCTGTGGTTCTTTGAGAAGGGATGTTGGAGACTTCATCAGATCAGTGAACAACGGCCATTGGTTTAATGGTAGTAAATCACAGGAATGGCCGTGCTACTCACTGCCTGTGACACGTCCATTGACAATGTTCCTTCTCACTGTTACTGACACCCGGACCAAGACTGACTGCAGCAGGTGGGTCAGAGCATCACACCCCCTTCCGGTGAGGGACAAGAGACCGTCAGCAGACTGTCCCAGTGAGAAGGAAAGAAATACCATTGTGAGATTGTCCTCCCTGCCCTTCCCCGTGTGTGACTATCACCATCAGCCCACCTGTGTGACTTTGCTCACTCCCAGATACCCAGAACCCATGGGCGCATCTCCTCTCCCGATTGTGGGCCTTAGGTCACACCCACCCCTCCCGAAAATCTGTTTCTGCGTCATCTCGTCTGTTGGATTATCTTTTGCCATCGGTACACTGCTGTGGGTCCGCTCTTCCCCATCCCGCTTCTTCCTGCGGGATCTCTTTTCCCCATCCCCTTGCTCCTCTGTGGTCTCTCTTCCACTTCCCCCTTCCTCCTTTGGGATCTCTCTTCCCCATCCCCCTTCTTGCTTTGGGATATCTCTTCCCCATCTCTTTTCTCCTGCGGGATCTCTCTTCCCCATCTCCCTTCCTCCGCTGGGATCTCTCTTCCCCATCTCCCTTCCTCATGTGGAATATCTTGTCAGCATTCCCATCCCAAGTTCTTGTTCTATCTTCCCCTATCTTTTCCTCAGATGGAGTCTTTTCCACCTCATCCCATCGACCGTTCCACATTCATAAATCTTCCTCACCGTGGGCCTGCCCCTTTGAACCTTTCACATCAGGAACACTTTTGTAGCCATCGGGGAATGAGACAGAACATGAGGAGTTTACAAAATCACATTTGCCGTCTAAATTGCTGCATTCGGTGAATAACCTGGCCCTGGACAGTGAGGGACATTGACAGTGGTGGGAACTCCTATTATTGAGTTACTGAAGTGTTTAACATCTTGAACTATCCGAGTGAGAGAAATTCCCTCCGACGAACGGTTTGAATCACTTTGTTCTTCAATTTGTCTGTTTGTGTTTAGATTTGGGAAGAAAGGACTGGAAGATTCAGGAGTGAAACTAGTGTTTGCGGCTCTTAGGAACCCGGAGTGTAAAATACAGAAACTGGGTTAAGTACCAGGCTGTGGGAGATTGTGTTTACGGTGACCTTCAGTTCCATAGTAACAAGCTGAAAACACTGCGACGGCCTCTGAGAAGATCTTAGATAGTCTGTTCATTAATCAGTTGAATAATTGACTTGAGCGGATATTTCGCTGCGCTGATGAACTGCTCTCTGAACTTGGACTGAGATACTCCATAAATAAACGTGTTTGTGCAGCAACTTAATATCACCAGCATGATTCCAGAATGTAGAAATATGTATTCCGAATCGTTGTAATTATTCTGATCCAATCCGGCGATGGTGTAATAAAGGAATTCGGCAACATTCACCGACCACAGGATGATGAAGCTTCCGGAGATGGAGAGAAGTAAGATCACAGACCTCCTTCTGCTCTCCATCTCCGGGTCACTGCAGTTCTCCGCCTTGCTCTGACCCCTCAGCCCCTTACGGACGCGACTCGTCACTAAAATGTGTCTGACTGTCAGAGCGTTGAACAGTAGTATTAACACGAACGGGAGTAATGGCGTTAGAACTGTGGCAAACCAGTCATATCCCACCCACCCGGGATCCGTATAGTAGCCCGCCTTTATGAGACAGTCCCAGGGTATATTGTCAATCACTTTCACAGAGTGATATATGAAGAATTCGGGCACATTTTTAACACAGATCAGAACGCCGGTTGTTGTCAGAACCACAGCCGCAGTTTTCCCGGTGCAATACTTCGCTTTCCGCTTCTGACAACAGATGGCGACAAACCGATCAAATGTAAACATGACGGTGAACCAGACAGAGCAGTCAGTGGCTGCCTGTCCCAGGGAACCGATCACACTGCATACGGGGGTGATGTCCAGGAAAGTCCCGGGGAAGTAATAATAACTGATCCGCCAAAATATGACATCAAAGATGATGGTCAGTAGATCGCCCGTTGCCATGGCCACCAGGTAGCGCGTGGTGCTGATGGAGATGCCGCACTTTCCCCGGGACAGGATCACAATCGCCACTAAATTCACTGGGGGAACAGCAAACAGAATGAGTGAATTACTGTCTCACCGATCAGTGGGTCTCAGGGCAGAGACAAGCTGGAAATTGAGAACCAACAAACTGTGCAGAAAACTCATATCTGGGGGTTTAAAAGGAATAATGTGGGAATCTCAGATACCTCCCACGAATGCAAGCGGGATGAACGGAGAAAGTACTCGATACTGGAAAAGGAACAGGGTTTGAGAAGGAGGCGTTATCAGCGGATCGCCGAGAGCGCTTGAGAGAAATCAATATAAATCTCCCCCCGTCAGGTTTTGGACTGATGTGTAAAACCTGGGTACCTCGGCAACTTTCTCAGCGATGCTGATTACCGCGTTCCTGTCACCTATGTCCTGGCACTCTCACTGTGCAGCGAAGTTCCGCTCCCTCCACCTCGGTCCATCTACAAAGTTCAAAGCAAATTCATTTCTACCGTTCCAATGCCTGCGTCTCCTTCTTGACGCCCCGTTTATCACCCGCACACAGCACCCGCCCCCCACCTCCGCTTGGATGGGTTCTTTTAAATTCCGTAACTACCCTTGGCCGGGGTTCCTTCACCCCCTCTCAACGAATCCGATCAGAAAGTTTCAATTTTCGTTTTTGGGGTTTATGCTTGACCCGCTGAACTGTAAAGTATTTTGCACGCTCGTACTTATATCATCAAAGACAGTGTCGGTACTCCAAAAGATCTGTCTCTTTTGGGGTCGCTCCGAATTACTTCAACATTATTCTAAATGTTTCAAAGCATATTGTACAAGAACGGAGTATCGCGTGCACCTTACCCCATCTGACCCCTAACGGACGCCGCTGGGCTTGCTCTTAACTCCTGCTTCACTTCACGGATAACAGGGCGTGATAATAAACCATGGTACAAAACACGCACACAGGCCCTTACTTGACTTGTATTCGGAGTCTGACTTACAAATGTAATCGACCTCTCTCCCCTGAATCTCAAAGTCCATTCGCTTTCCGCGTTCCCTTCAAATTTGCAGGTAATTCTTTAATCAGAGCACAATACCTTGAATTTTGAATTTAAAGCACGTTGCTCTAATGAAACGGTATAAAAGCAAATAACCGTAAAGGTGGCGAGCGCGCTGTGTTATCGGGGTTTACTTGACAGCGACTTTGCATTGATAAATCACAACTGCCTGCTATGAATCTACAAAATGAATCCATCTACCCGATCTTCCTCCCTACGGCCGCTTCTGCTGCGGTTTACTACGAGCAGAAGCCATCGATTAAAAAGTAAGGGAACTTCTGAACGAACACAGAGATTGGTCGCAATGTCTCCACCGCACTCTCTGACAATCCGACATCACAGCGCTGTCGGTCACTGAACGAGTCCACGGACCGCGCACACAAAACTTAAAATGTTAATTTGCTTGTGTTCTTACCATGGACACCGATCACGGCAGTGACCAAGTACCATATCTTCCTCACACGGTAAAAGGTTTCAAGCATGCTGTCTGAGATTCACCCTGTCTTCTAGCTGTCCGTGATCTCGCTGGAGAAACTCTGAGCTGACGAATCTCCACGCTCATTCATTTATACTCGCTCCATCACACGGGGCTGAAGTGTTTTCGAAAAACTGAGGTTAAAATAATCATGATGTCATTCAAGTAAACTCCCAGTTGTGATGAGTTATGAATAGCTTGACACGAAATTGCAAAATCTCAAAGATGAAGAAATGACGATTGGAGAAGTCAGTGAATGTTGTTGTGAAACAATCTCAGACCCATCTCTCGGTTTCATGATTGTTATTGTTGATCTTGTCCATTCCGAGGATCAATGGACTTTGACACCATAGACCAATGTTATACTGTCAATGGGCTGCTCTGTTTCACTTTGGGAATTGTCTCGGTTATAGATCTTGCAATAGAAATATAAAATAAAGAATAAGATGTTTGAACGTTCCTGTAACATAGTGAAGAACCTTAAACTAATATCACATTCAGGCTCACGGAGATATTTTATGCACGTAAACGTTTAATCAATTTTACTGCAATACGCACGATATTATGGAGGAACCAAACAGTTTAGAAGGCATCTTTGGAAATTATTAATCTGTCGACCTTTCTGGTCAAGACATTTCTTCAAATTAATTAACACTTGGTCGTACCTCACCTCCATCAACAGAAGCGAGATTTCCCAGTGGCAAACAATTTTCTTTCCGATCCCCGTTCACGGCACGATATGTCGACCTGTGGCTTGCTCTTGTGCCACAATGAGGCTACTCTCAGGCCGGGTGTGCTACACCTCGAATTCCGTCCAGGTAGCCTGCAATCTCATGGCAAGAACATCGATTTCCGTTGAGTTCCTGTATTTTCCCCTCTTTCTACTCCCCAGTTCGTTCTCTTAACTCTCCGGCTGATCTGCCTATCGCCTTCCCATGATGCCCCTCTTCCTCCCCTTTTCCTTGGATCCACTCTCCTCTCCTATCAGCTTCCTTCTTATGTAGCCCTTTGCCTTGTTCACCTATCATCACCCAGACTGTTATTTCGTCAACCTGGCAACACCCATTCCCTTCTAGCTTATCCTTCCCTCTCCCCGAGGTTCTTATTCTGCCATCTTCCTCCTTCCTTTCTACCCCCTGATGAAGGGCCTTGGCCCGAAACGTCGTTTGTTTGTTCATTTCCATAGATGCTGCCTGACCTGCGGAGATACACCCAGCGTTTTATATGTCAATACAATTGATATAAATGCAGTCTTTCGTGTAGTAAACCAGCGGCCACCAATGCTCGCACCGGTATGAAAAAAGTAATTCAACCGCCGTACACATGACCCTCGAATTTGTGAATATGTTTAAACCGACATAGCATCTGCATTCATTACATTTGTAACAACAATTGTTTGGCAGATGCGCTAAATTGCTAGCGTTGTTGATAGTCTTGTAGACAATGGCGTTCACTTCCATTGTAAACACAGCACTACATTGTTTATTCTGTTTTAAGTTTCCTAATATGCCGCCTCGTTTATGTATTGAATGGTCTGAACAGAATGGCTCATGAGAAAAGCCCTTCACTCAATGGGTCGTCGGTTGTTGAATTAAATTAGTCATTTTGTCAGCTAGTCAGCGAAGGGCAGACAGGGGTCAATACTGAGGTACGAGGTTACCTTCCATGGGTGAGTGAGTATGGCTGGGATATTCACAAAGAGTGACCGGGTTCTCGGGAGAGCTGATGTGGACACGAAGAAAGAAATGGAAGTCCAAACATCAATAAAGGTATGGAAGCAGATTTACAATGGGGCATCCAATACGTTCTGAACAGATGCCCTCACGGACGGGAAAAGTCATGATACAATAATATATAATAGTAGCCTGATTTTCTGCTCCCCGTGAGTGATGGACGTGATTGCTGTGGAGCCGCTGCACAAGTGTTTCAACAGGAAATTGCCGAACGTGGAACATTTCCGATATCGGCGGAGAATCCGTCATTCTCTCCTTGAAGCGGAGGACCAGGGGTGTTTCACACAGAAGCTAAACTATTATTAACGACATACAGTGGCTTGCAAAAGTCTGGGGCACCACTGGTCAAAATTTATGTTACTGTGAATATTTAAGTGAAGAGAAGTTGAAATGTTCTCCAGAAGTCATAAAGGTAAAGATGAAACTTTTTTCCCAACATTTTAAGCAAGTTAATTATATTATTTTTCTTTTGTACAATTTAGGGTGAAAGATTGGAAAGGAGTACCATTCAAAAGTTTGGACAGCGCAAGAGATTTGAGCTCTGAGATAACTTTGACCACGGTCTCAGACCTTAATTAGCTTGTTAGGGCTGTGCCCTGCCGACCGGGCATACTGCACTTTCAGGGTTCACAATGATGTCTCCACTACATTGGAAAATAAAACACAACCTGGATTTGATCGGACTGCGAGCATGGTTGATCCTGAGCTCATCACAATTTAAAGCTTAATCCACTTATATTTGGACTTCTTTCCTCTGTCTGGGCCTTCTCCACTGCCATCGTAGACTTAACATAAATGAGGAGAACAGCATCTCATCTTCCAACTGGACACCTCACAACGATAGGGAACACACTGCTGTTTTGTTTATTATTCCGGCTGAATCATCTTTCGTTGTTACTCCGATGATGCCCATGACTCCTTCCTGCCCCGGTACCATATAATCCTAAATAACGGCCAGTATTTCGCATAAAGTTCCATGGTCTAATTGATCTTTCACCGCCCTGTCATCTCCATGCTGAAAATTGGCACAATTGCACCCTTGACTCAATCCTGTGGGTTAGTGTTAACGGGGTTTCACTTTCTACACACACTGCTACTTTGGGCTAGGAATAACGATGATAGCAGAACCAGGATATGGAACTGGGAACTAGGAGCCTGGGCGTGGACTCCGAGCCAGAGGCTGGACAAGGACCCATAACCTGGGTCTTGACTCGGGGTCGGACTCCAGAAACAGGCGAGGACATAACGAGGCTACAGGACGAGGAGAGGCAACCGGACTGGACGAGAAACTCATGGACAGGACAAGGGAACCCCAGCACAGGACCGGGCTGGGCAAGTTACTCCTGGTCTGGGCGAGGCACATGACAAGACGAGAACACAAAGCCGTGGCTTGGACAGGAGAAGGATCTTGAACGTGACTGGGACTGGACGAGACACCGAATCCTTGACTTGGTCGAGGAAGAGACAGGAACGCAGACCATGGGTTGTGTGAGAGACAGGAACGCAGAGCCTGGGTCGATGAAGAGACAGGAACGCAGAACCTGGGTCGAGGAAGAGACAGGAACGCAGAGCCTGGGTCGAGGGAGAGACAGGAACGCAGAGCCTGGGTCGAGGAAGAGACAGGAACGCAGAACCTGGGTCGAGGAAGAGACAGGAACGCAGAGCCTGGGTCGAGGAAGAGACAGGAACGCAGAGCCTGGGTTGTGTGAGAGACAGGAACGCAGAGCCTGGGCCGAGGAAGAGACAGGAACGCAGAACCTGGGTTGAGGAAGAGACAGGAACGCATAACCTGGGTCGAGGAAGAGACAGGAACACAGAGCCTGGGTCGAGCGACAGACACAAACATGGAAAACAAGAGCCGGGACCCCTCCTTGGGTACAGTACGTAGGGCCGGGACACATTACACAGAACACTGAAAACAACGAGAAAGGTTCCAAAGCTAGGTAGCGGCAAAACGGCCGGACCCACCTAGCGGAGGCGTGAACTTAAAGAGACAGTTCCAAACGGCGTGGCTCCAGACACAGGGAAGGCGAGGCAAAGTTCCAGGCAGAGGCAAAGCTAGACGAGGAAAGGCTCCAGGCAGATGCAACAGGCAATAGACAATGGACAATAGGTGTAGGCCACTCTGCCCTTCTAGCCAGCACCAGCATTCACTGTGATTATGGCTGATCATACGCAATCAATACCCCGTTCCTGCCCTCTCCCCATATCCCTTGACCCCGCTATCTATAAGAGCTCTATCGAACTCTCTCCCTTGAATGCATCCAGAGACTTGGCCTCCACTGCCTTCTGGGGCAGAGCATTTCACATATCCACCACTCTCTGGGTGAAAAAGTTTTTTCCGCATCTCAGTTCTAAATGGCCTACCCCTTATTCTTAAACTGTGGCCTCTAATTCTGGACTCACCCATCGTCGGCAACATGCTTCCTGCCTCCAGTGTGTCCAATCCCTTAATAATATTATTAAGGCAAGACAAGGCGAGGCGAAGCAAGGCTCCAGGCACAGTTTGCAGGGCAGGGCTTCAAGCGTAGGGAAGGAAGGGAACAGTCCAGCCTCAGGGTAACGGCAATGATGGCCTGACTTACCCAATGGAGGCAAGGACCAGGAGGGACAGATCCCACCGTAGGGTAACGACACGGACGTCCTGACTTACCCCACGGAGGCGACGACAGGATACCGTCAGCACGAAACCCACACAGAGGCAAGGACAGGATATTGACGACAGGAACCCCACAGAGAAAAGGACAGGATACTGACAAGAAGAAACAGACACCAGCCTCGAACCCAGGGCCACTTAAAATCTCGGCCACAAGACGAGAATCAGGTACATCGGATTAAGCCCAAATGAGACAAGGGACAGCCGGAAGATGCGGAGTCTGGAGTCCACGGACCGTGATGTGAGCCGGAACGCGAATTTCACGGACAGGACCATGACAGTTACAAAGTAGCGGGGCAGCGTTTTTTGAGGTAATCTGAATTCGTTTACCAGAATTTGATCAGGATTGGTCGTTGTCTCCCTATCCAGATACTCCTGACATACTGCGAGGCTGCTTAGCGTCACTAGGTGCTCAAAGGTTTATAGGTTGAAAGGTCCAATTCAATTCAAAGAATTGTATGCAATATACATCCTGAAATGCATTTCCTTCTCCAACATCCACGAAAACAGAGAAGTGCCCCAAAGAGTGAATGACGATTAAACGTGAGAACTCCAAGTCCACCCTCCCCAGCTCCCCTCTCCCCGAGTGCGGCAGCGAGCAACAATCCCGGCAAAATGCGTCAACACCACCACCGAGCATAAACGTGAGGTCGGCAACCGCAAAGACACAGACTTGCAGTGACCCCAAAGACTTCACGTTACATCCGGCATTCGACAAACCACAGGGTCTCTCTCCCCCTAATAAGGGAGAGGGATGAGTCCCCCATTTTCACGGCGAGTGGGAGACATAACAGCAACCGAAATCCGTGCCCGAAGGCAGTAAAGCTCTCGGGTCTTCTGGCCCACAGGAAAAGTGTTTCCGGCCTCACCGGTGACACACGGGTCTCCTGCCGTGACGCCGACCCTCGACCCGGCCATCTCCAGAGCCCCGAGATCTCAGGCTTCCAAGTGCGGCCGAGACTCTCAGGCCGAACCCTGGGCATATCGGATACCGGACAGTTCCGATACTCCAGTCCCATTCCCGCAAAGAACCCAAGTCAGCGTGTAACTCCAGGTCAAGGTCTTCGAAAGAACCCTGAGAAGGAAAATGAAAACATGACAGGTGGTAATGGAGCTGTTTCCGAAGATGCGTGCAAAGGAGTCGTTTAGTGGCATCTTAGCTCTGCCACTACAGCAGTCCAACTTGTTTCCGATCTGTGACCACTCTCCGTCTGAGGGAAAAATACACATTTCCCACCCGGTCACGGAGTTCTTCATAATAACACATGTCGGGCAAACTAATTTAGACGACAGCCTTCCCAGCAAAAAAAAAATGGCTGCCTATCGTTAGCTGATATTCGTGTCTCTCTGAGCCACAGTTTTCTGTTCTTGTTCAGTACTGGGTCCTATTCTACAACCCAGTTATCATCTGGCATCTCAGAATTGTTCCCCAAAATGCCATAACCTTGGACCAAGTATTCTCTCCTCTTCCTCTCCACAAGCCTCACTCAGCCCCGCAGAGTTGTTCTCATTTAAGCCCATTAGGATATCGGCTACGTTCTGGAGAGTCGCAGCAGAATTTTCCCTTGCCATTTTGAATCCGCCACTGCAAACCCCTTTTCGAATATGAATACCGGCGAAAATTATTAATTGATGTCTCTACGATACATTCTTTCTCGCCGTCTATTTGCCTCTATTGCTCCTCTTGCTCCAAGCACTTTCTACGACAGGTCGATTGGCCTCAGTATGTTCAGTGTCTGATTGTCGCTGAAACCAGTTTTAACCAAGTTGACCAGTGAACTGTCTTGCTCAGCTCTCTCCATTCTCATTCAATATTGAATATTCCTCTAAAATTTTAAATACACTTGACAGACCACTCTGACATATAACCCTGGAATTCTCCTCTGAGGCGAAAGTTTCGAGAGATTGGAAAGTTTTATCAACTTCTGCATTCAAAATACTATCCTGAATTGTTCTCGAATTTCAAATCTAGACAGACCTCCCCTCTTATCGGTGCATTAACATACCGCGTCAGAAAAACAGCAATTCAATAACACAATGAACTCACTGCCCTGTAATCCATTAGCCACATGGTTCTGTCACTCAATACTTGGGAAATAAAAGTCCCCTGTACCTGTAACATCAATCTCAGAACTTGCCTGTTTTGTATTGTAATTGAGAAGAAGGTAACGCAAAGTCTCAGAGTGGAGACTTCGCTGGTCATGGTGAATGAAGGAAAACAACGAAGCTGTGATAAAGATGTGGATGATTACTCATGGGACAATGTGAAGCAAGGAGGGTAAACGAAACCAGAGAGAAAGGATGCTTAATTGAGAATTGGGTAGAATGGCGGCAGCAAACTGAAGTAAAGCGGGACCGATTACAAGAAGCAATAATGCTTTCCATGATGTGGAGACACTTCTTGAAGAGAAACTGACACCGTAAGGAGAGGGCAACATATTTGCGAGGAGGGCGGGTGCGAGGAGCGAGAAATAATGCATTTGAATCAGTTTCTGATGGTTTGTGAAGAAGAATGAGTGATAAGAGGCAAATCAGCTTGTAGCGATGTTGAAGGATTGAGTGCAATGTATACTGATTTAAATCAGGAGTGGTACAATTCCTCATGGTTATGACTAGGATAGGCAGCCCACTTCCAAACATCTCCTGCAAGTACTCAAACAGGACTATGTTACCTTCTTCCAACCCCTTCGCCACATGCGACCAGTGAGAAAGTCGCAAAGGAAGGAGACAGAGGCAGGAATCTGAAAGCGGAATATAGCATGCACTGCCTCCTTTCTGCCTCACCTGGAAGCTTTTGTGCCAGAACACCTCGCTGCCTTGTAAACTCTCAGAATTACATTCTCCACACTGGACTGTGCGAAAATCCATGGATAGGTGAGCAAGTGAAGAATTAAATAATCCGTTAAGTCACTTCTAGGTATTAACAGAGGATACCGCTAGACGTGCTAATCAGACAAGCGCCAAGCACCTGACCATAGTTACGTCAGATCCATGAATGGTGGTCCAAGCGCTATAATGAATCAACAGGACATCGAGACATTTCAGAGCCAGAAGTCAGATAAATTTCGTTCGGAACTTTAGTGTGTCGCAGTACTGACAACATAGAAAATCTATGGCAATGTTTCATCGGTCTGTCATTACACCCACGGAGTGGTGACTCAATATGGAGTATGGAGTACTCAGCATGGGTACTCAGTACAAAGTTATCGCGTTTGAAGAAGTAAGTGCAGGCGTGAGTATATGAGGGACGACACACACTAAAGTAATATACCTTTAATTAGGTGATAAAGGCGATAGTTCCGGACCGGATTTGGTAGGCAAATGTTCCCAGTAACACAAACAAAATGCTGGTGGAACGCGACAGGCCTTGCAGCATCTTTAGGGAGAAACGCTGTCGACGTTTCGGGCCGAGACCAGTACCCTGTTAAATATATATATTCATTCAGCGGTGGTTATGGGGATTGCTAACCATGATTCTATAAAACAAAACTCTCATTTAAATTACATCGTATGTTTGAGCGGAATTTAGAGGTCAGAAGACGTGGAAGTCGCTGGGGATTCGGTGAATCGATGACTGCATGTTTTAAATTGTTGAATATCAACTTGAGACGATACATAGCCTCCAACGTCCATATGCTTGAAACTGGAAAGGATTTCTTAAATGTTTGAAAGATTCTAATTATTGCTTAGTTGTTAACTGTTCAACACTTAATGGTACGACGTGTTCTGCAAACGCTTATAATGTGAATGCATCGAGATTGTAAAATATTGCACGAGGACAGGAAGTTTGCGGGTTCCCTAGAAAAACAAGGAGAGGTAATTCGGTCGTAAATGATCGGAAAGCAGTCGTGTCTTTGTAAGGTTTGTATTAACAGGAAGTATGAATTAATCCTCTGTTTTATCACAGGATATGACTGTCTAGAAAAGTCTGGTTCTTTGAGTGAAATGCATTTCCAGGTACTGAGTTGAATTTCAGAGAGTGGGTCTTCCCGAAATTATATGAAGTGTTAGTGTATGTGGGCCGCAACTACCCCGATCTTTCTTTCCTCTGGTTCTAGGAATGTTTGATAAGGGATTACATCCTTGTATTTAACTGTTTATTCTGTATGCGCCAGTTATCTACAACGGTTTTGAACGTAGAAAAGCGCATGTTTGCACTTTGTTTTGCATGTACGTGTGTATTTATATTGTGTTCTTTTACTTGTCTACCTAGTTATTGATTTCAGAGGGAGTCGCCGATTTCACACCGGCCAGGTAGAATCCTGGTAAAAAGGTATCCATGTATGATAAACCCACTATTCAAAGGGAAATTGGTATTAGGATAAATGCATTTGTACCGAATTAGGAATTTAATTTTGGGATTTTTGGAAAGCTAGTTCACTTGCCTGGTCAGACTTTAATTTGACCATCCTGCAGCACTTAGATAAACGCTGAATCTCAGAATGCAACTGCACGATATACTGCCTCATCCAATATATTTGGATAGCTCCAGCAGATGCTGCTAAATGTCGACTTTGGGGCCTCCATTGGAAAAGGTTGTTACGATGTTAATGTAGCATCCGCCCTGCTCTATGTAACGGGCGTACAGATTATACAGTATAACGTGCGGTCCCATCCTGAAATTCACCATTTTGCTGACATCAGTGAATTATCCAAGTGCTGCAGGACGGACAGATTACAGTCTGCCTCTCTGAGCACTGTAACAGCAGAGTCGAGATAAACTGGTAAACTGTACTAACCTTTATACCTTCTTGCGGAACATCGCCGGTCCCTGTCCTCCAGGCAGAATTCCTTCCAATTACTATCTAATCTGCCAATTTGCTAATTCTGAGTCCACGAAACCAGGTTTCCCTGGATGGAAAGCCATCTAAGTTTCTGAACGTACCGACCATGCCGAGCCCGGTCAAACACCTTACAAAGTTAATACATCCCACATCGACTTCGGACTTAAGCGGTATTTTTTTTTTCAATTTCAAAGAAATCAGTCATGGGCATAAATGATTACCATTCATTACAAAACCACGCTGCCTATCCCTAATCAGAATACGTTTCTCGAGATACTCATAGATTCCCTCCTTCAAAGTCCTCTCCAATAGCTTGCCAACAACTGACGGAAGACTCACTGGCCTGTAAATCTCAGGACAATCCTCACGGAATTCTTGGAACAAAGAAAAAATCATTTGCCACCCTCCAATCCTCCGGTACTACTTCTGTGGATAGTGAGACCACAAATATCATGCCCCAATTCGCAGCAATGTCAATAACTCCAAGAAGTATCCCTATTATTTTTCGTCAACAAATGAATAACATTTTCCACCCTCCAATCATCTAGTTCTACTTCCTTGGCCAGAGAAGACACAAATATCCTGTCCAAAAGCTCAACAATATCTGAGCTCACCTTCCAAAATTACCTGGAGTATATCCCTTCCGGCATCTGGGAATCATCTATCAACTGGAGTATATCCCTTCCGGTATCGGGGAATCATCTATTACCTGGAGTATATCCCTTCCGGTATCGGGGAATCATCTATCATGCTTTCCAAGTTTCCATCGCATCCTCTTTTCAGCGTCGGCATGTTCGAGCACCTGCCTTTTGACGCTGTGTTCACATTGATCAATGTATTCAGTGAGGAGCTTCACCGCCTCGTTGGACTCCAGACACAAGTTTTCTGCTTTTACCTCTGATCTGCCTACACTCTCTCAGATCTCCTCCTGTTCTTCACTTATCTTAGTGCATCTTTACTCCGCTTCTAACTTTGAAGTCCATTGTTAAATTCTTTTCTGTCTACATTGTGACTCGCCATAACCCTATTTGATACTAAACCTTAAGTATCTTCCTTTCTTCCTCCTGACGAGCTGTTCCATCCAGGGAGTCTTACATCAGCAGTGGGTAAACTACTGGAGGGGATTATTGAAGAAGGAATTTATGAGTATTTAGAGAAACGTAGTCTGGTTAAGGACAGAAAACATGGCATGTTGTCCTTTATGAGTCAGATTGAATTATTTGAAAAAGTGAAAATAAAACAAACAGAAGAATCAGATCAGTCGATGTGGGTGCATTAATTACGGTCAAGTATTTGATCAGTTCCCCAAAGTGGACTCATTCAGAAAGTCAGGAGGCATGGGATCGAGGGAAACCTGGCTGCGTTGATTCAGAATTGGCTTACTAACAGAAGGCAGATGATGTCGCAGACAGAGTGAATTCTGGATGGAAGACAGCGGCCGCCGTGTTCCGCATGCAGAGTCGAAATTTCGGTACACTTTATAACTTTATTTCGAGTTTGCAGTTAAACTGCTGAAATAGGGCTGAGGGAAATAGTCGATTTAATCTGAACACAGAGCAGCAGCTGGATAATTTATGGAATTAGGACTGACGACGTAAGGACATCGCTGAACGATTGACTGTACCACCACTTGTCTAAACTGACCTGTCATTTACGTATTACAGGGCAAATGCTACATTGACTTCTAAGCACTACAACTTAAAACCAACATTTCGAAGTGTTCAGCCGCAGCTTTTGCTGCTCATTAAGATATCCAGCCTTTGCAAAATGCCAATTTGAAAATTCCCAATTGAAGTACACACCATTTTATCTGAATGCCAATTTACCTCTGAGTTGTGGTTTTATCGTATCGAGTGTCGATACGCTGATATTTCGATCTATTTAACCCTGAATCCACATGGCCGGTGTGGAATCAGTCTCCATCTGAAATTAATGATAAATGAAACACATAAACCTACACAAAGTAAAATCGCAGCGAACGCAAAGCAAATATCTAGGCTTACACTTATCTTCCTTCAAAACCATCACAGGCAATTGGGGAATGCAGAATAAACAACTTCAAAAGTTTCCATCTTCTCATGCAATAAGCATCCATTAACTCAGTCTCCATGCTTTAGTGTGTGCGAGGCCAGAGGGATCGAACAGTATCAACGACTGTCTAGATTGGTCAGTGCTGTGAGACACTAAAGTTCTAACCCAGATATACAGTCAGTCAGCCACAGGGAACCACTGCACAGAAACAGGGTTTCCAGCCGGTTCAGTCAGTGAGGAAATATTTAAACTGCCTACTGCCACCGACCTCACCCTATTGGAGTATAAATGTTGCAACTAGCTATTTGCTGGAGAATGAAGTCTTAGGAATGTAGAAGACAATGGTGTGTTAATAAGAGGAAGCTAAGAGATGTAGATTATGTAGTCTGAGTCTGCTACTTGCTATACATGTAACCAATTTAGCAGGAGAATGAAATCTCAAGAATGTAGAAGACAATGGTGTGTTAATGAGAGGTAGCTAAGAGATGTAGATTAGAACATGATTAAGTCAGGAGGTAGAAACAATAGTAGCGGATGCACTTGTGATAGCAACTATAGACTGATTGGATATGCTAATGCAACTAAACCAGGAGATTGCTATAAAAATGCTATGTGCAAGGATCGGGGAGCAATCAGCGACTAGCTCAATGACTGTCTCAGCTTTGATTTGCAAATTAAAGTTTAACACTTTTTGAAGAATCTTCTACGTCTCCTGGTCGTTTGTGGGGCACGAGAAACCACGACAAAAATGGCGACCGTGACGGGACCGGAAAGAGACCCGCGGAAAGGAAAAGGCAGATTGGGGACGCTTCCCAGTCCTCTCGGGCCCCCCACAAGTCTAACAGAATAAAGGGTGCAGGAAAACAAAAGGTAAGCGCTTTTTGCGACAATTTGGACTACGAATTCTGTTGGTTTTGGGGAGGTCTTGGAGTCTCAGAAGTGTGGAACCACTGCCGAAGGGTCTCTCCGGTCCGAAGAATCTGGCAGAATTGGGGGTCAGCAGGAGGCTCAGAGGATTGATCAAGAACACTGCAGTGAGGGTAAATACAAATAAGTTAATAAGAAGTTGAGTTTAGAAAAATTCCACGTGGTGTTTGTGTGGATCTCTGTGGATACCGCTTCGTAGAAGACGAAGGTCTGAACGGGCAAGGAAAAGGAAAACAGAGAAAATCCTCGTGGATAACTCCTTAAGAGATAAGGGTAGGCGAGGTGCAAAGAGCAAGTTCTGCGGATACCGCTCTGAATAGAAGTCTGTACGGGCAGAACAGAATAGGAAACAAGGACAGTCCAATATATAGTTTAAAGCGCTGGTAGATAGACGATAGACTAGGCATAGAATTAGAGTAAATAATATTATCCAGTAAATAAAATGTGAATCTCTGAAATACCTTAAAAAGAGAGAATAACATGACAGATAAAGGAACGGCAGTAGAGATTCTGAGCAAAAAATTCCCGATAAATAAATATGAGATCACAAAAACTTCAGAAAAATGGGAAAAAAGAACCAAAAACCTCGTCACAAAGTGGCCAAGAGAAGGAACGTTTGATGTAAGTTTGTGGGAAGAAATGGAGGGATTAATTAGAAATTACAAACCAAAAGATAAATCTAAGAAAAGAGGGCAAAAAAGAGAACGAGAAATGGAAGTGCTAAAACTCTTCAGAACGGAGGGAGAAAGGCTGAGGAGGACAAGTAGAATATGGATTACAAGCGAGGAAGACACTAAGGTGCCGGAGAAACAGCCTGTTAGAGAGAGAGGAAGGTACGGTGAGAAGCTGGCTTCAGCTCCGTACCCGGATGCAAAAGAAACAGAAAAGCCCCCTCCCTATAATAAGGACGGAACCCCTAAGCAGTGCCCCCTGCTGACGGGAACAGTAAACATGCAGGGAGGAGTACAAGTTTGGGATAATGAGGAGGAAAAAAAACAATACGAGAAGGAAAAAGCGGCGATATGGAAGGAGATACAGGCAGAAAGGATAAAGATGGAACAGGCAAAGAAAGAAATGGAAGAAGAGATTGAACAGTTGAAATACTTGAGAGAGGAAAAGGAGTATGAGGAGTAGCGGTTATACTATAGAAATAAACAGACTAGAAAAGAAAGTGGCTCATCAGGACAGGAAGAAATGAGGCATTCAAGAAGAAGTGGAAAAAAGATAGGAGATGAGAGTCCAGAGAGAAGGGAATCAAGCACGAGTAAGGATCATGAGGAGTCCCTGCCACAGGTGTACAGACACTGACAGGAAGAAAGAGAAGGTGACTCGTTGGAGGAGCAAGAGTTGAGAGAGAGGATGCGAGAATTTGTGGGGAAGAGGTAGGAGGCAGAAGCCTAGAAGAGCAGAAGGAGGCGGTCGGGGAGCTACTTGCGGAAGCAGAGAGAGAGCCAAATAAGTTACTGAGAGGGGGTTGCCAGAGGAGATGCAGAAAATAGTCCAGGGGCCAACCAAGTATTGAATCAAGACAGAAATGAAGGACTCCACAAGGAGACCAAGGGAAGATGAGGACCCCGGGGACATTTGTGTGGGAGTCAGTAAAGACATACCCTGAGACAGATGGGGAGTCAGGCGAGGAGGAGATCCAGGGCAGGTGGGAAGAAGGAGGAAGAATGATGCCGTTGTTAGTTAAAGGATCAGGACAAGTGCAGTATATCCCTTTGGGATCCCAAGACCTAGAAGGGCTGAAAAACACTCCGCCCAGTCTACATGAAGGAGCAGGAAAATGGATTAGAGCCTTTGAAGAAGAAACAGCGGGACGATTATTGGCTGTGGGAGATTTGAAGGCACTATTGATAAGGTTGATAGGAACCTCCAGATTTAACGAACTAATGGAAATGGCTGGCATAGTGAACTCGAACGACCCGAGAACTGATGGAGACGGTTTGACAGAGTGAGGCAGAGGGTACGGCAGCCCCCTAGGAAGCTTTATCCACCCTAAGTGGACCCCAAATCCTTAAAGGCGGATCCACTGGGAGACACTAATAACCCAGCAGCCTACATAGAAAACCATTTGAAAACTTGGAGACTGGAGACTGAGCAAGAGGTGGAAAATAGCTTATTTATGACCTCACTGTCCCGACATAGCACTTTGGATGCAATGCCTCCACAAGTAAAATACAAACTGGAGGAAGTGGTTGGGCTGACGTCAATGACCCCACAAGAATTTAGAGACCACGTAGTCCATGAGTTTGAGAAATACCGGAAAAACAAACGAAGGTTGGCTGAGCAGCAGGAAGAGGGGCAAAGAAAGTTAATACAAATGCAGCTCGAAGAACTCAAAAAGAAGGATAAAGAGAAAAGCAAAAAGATGCTGCCAGAAACCACCGGTCCGAGTACAGCCATCGAACTGGATGAAGCACCGCTATATGGAGGAACCGATCATACTGTAAGACAAGGGCTGGAAAACCCCATGCCAATAATTGTCTTTGGAGGAGCATTCCCACAAATGCCCTATCTGGAACAGACTAAATTCAAACAGCCCAGACAGGACTGGAAGTCCCAAGGAGGGGGAGAGACGAGCTATGAGCAGAGGGGACCAGTGAGGAGACAGGGGGAAAGAGAGGTAGAGAGATTGCGCTGGGGTTGTAATCCGCCAGGTCACATGAGAAGAGATTGTCCGTTTACACATGGCCTGTCACACACCAGCAGGAACCGATAAGAAGGGAACTAACGTTTAGCCAAGGACCAGCCCCCACAGGCCCAAGCGGACCTGTGAACCCCTATGCGAGGTATTAGGGGTGCCCCGAGAACTCGAGTGGGAAGGGACATTACCCAATGATAACAAGGGAGGCAGACGAGGAACCCATTGTTCAGGTTATGTTAGAGGGGCAACTGACACCAATGATGATAGACACTGGAGCCACGTACACTTATGTACAGCCACAGTATGCCCTTCACCTTCCCATGTCAGGAAAGTTTATTAAGATGATAGGGTTCTCGGGGAAAACACAGTTGACACAGTGCACGGCTCCAGTGCAGTTGAGAATGGGAAATAAAGGAATTGTTTTGCCGGTGCTAGTATTTAAAGGAACTCCGATTAATTCGTTAGGCAGAGATGCCTTATTGAAACTGGAATTAAAATTAGAATGCTCCAGAAATGGGCTGAATGTGGAAAGAGCAGGGGCTCAATTGATAGTGCGAGAAGGCAAGAAGGCTAATGTCTTTTGGATAGGAGACATCGCAGATCAGATTCAGGAAACCTGGGAAAAATGAAAAAAGGGCGTGCAGGCTATACTACCCAGGGCTGTAACGTCCAAATCTGAGCTACACTGTACAGTGATTTTTGACGAGACTCAGAACAGGGAGTTAGAGGAGAGATGGCACCTGGAGGCATGTGCCCAACAGCACCTGGAAGGGGGTGCTGTGATCATTGGAAAGCAAGGGGCACCTTTACAAGTTAAGTGGAACACCTTTTTAGAAAAATGATAAAGGATACCGGAGGCTGCGCCCCACGTAACGTTGTTGGTAAACAAGGGATATCAGTCTAAAGACTAAGGACCCTTAGTTAAGAGTATGAATCCGTAACAGTGTGGAGGAAAATCACGCCAGAGGTGTGGATATCAGAAGACAACAATTGATTAAAATAATGGTAAGTGTAGATACGTTAGGGACAGTGAGAGAGGTCGAAATAACTCCCAACCACACCTGCCCTTGCTGGGAAAGGGAAGAGGCCAGCAGAAAGAAAGAAGGTTAGATGAGTTGCCGTCTATTCTGTGGTCACAGCCTGACAAGGACGTAGGGAAAATAAAAACAGCTAGTCCGGTGGAAATAAGGCTGAAAAGGGGATCAATTCCACCCAGGAGACCACAATACCCTCTAAGACCAGAAGCGGAAGAGGGAATAGCATCGACAGTACAGGGGTTGCTTGAAATAGGAGTGCTTAAAAGAACAAACAGTCCATGTAATACCCCGTTGCTGCCGGTCTTAAAAGCAGATAAATCTAAATGGAGATTGGTGCATGATTTGCGGACGGTAAATGATGTGGCAGAGGACTGGCCAGCGGTAGTCCCCAACCCACTCACGCTTTTGACTAATGTCCTACCAGAAGCAAGTTACTTTTCAGTGATTGATTTGTGTTCGGCTTTCTTCAGCATTCCTCTAGCCGACCTGTGTCAGTATCTGTTTGCATTTACTTACAGAGGTGCTCAGTATACCTATACCAGAATGCCGCAAGGGTTTAAACATTCACCACACGTTTTTAATCAGATGTTGAAGGCAGACCCAGAGGGCATGCCATTGGAAAGTACATTGTTACAGTATGTGGATGACCTGTTGATTTGCTCCCACAGTAAGGAACAGTGTGAGCAGGACTCTATAACTCTGTTAGAGAAGCTGTCGCACGGAGGACATAGAGTATCCAAAAAGAAACTGCGATTTTGCACGCAGCAAGTGGAATACTTAGGCAGGGTACTATCCAAGGGAGTGAAGGCGATAGCACCAGATCAGATTGAGGCAATGTCTAAGGCCCAAATACCCCAGACTGTAGGGCAGATGATGACGTTTTTGGGAAAGGCAAGTTACAGCTCAGATTGGATAGGAGAATATGCTGAGACTGTGGCACCTTTGGGAAAGATAATGAAAGAAGCAGGGCATACAAATTTGAAGAACGGCTTACAGTGGAATGGAGAGGTCTAGATACTTTTCAATGCTATTAAGCAGGAATTGCAGTCAGCACCAGCATTAGCTTTGCCTGACTACGAGAAGGTTTTACATTTGTATGTATCCAACCGACAGGAGGGTTATGTCACAGCGGTTCCAACACAGGAGAGACACACAGGAAAAGCAAAGCAGCCGATAGCATACTACAGTACGAGACTAGATGAGGTGGCTCAGGGGTATCCACCCTGTTATCAGGGATTGGCGGTGCTGTACTATGCATATGGAAAGTCATCATCAGTAACCCTGGGCGATCCTGTGACTCTGTACACACACCACAAAGCAGCAGAATTGCTGGAAAGAGGGAAATTTGTGCTGACGCCAGCCAGGATAGCAGCGCATCAGATGCTATTGACATTTCCAGACATAATTATACACAGATGTACTCCCAGTAATATAGCTGATTTTGTCCCTTTGGGCTATGAAGGAGAACCCCATGATTGTGTAGGGTAGACGATGGCATTTGCCAAATTGAAAGCAGATTTATGGCCAGAACCACTAGAGGATGCAAATAAAAAGGTTCTGTTCGTAGATGGCTCTTGTTATAGGGATTATGATGGAAATCATGCAGGGTTCTCAGTAGTACAGCAGGATCAGTCGAGCTATAAGATTATTAGGATGGAGTCCTTTCCCCAACCGTGTTCCGCCCAACTAGCGGAAATCAAAGCCCTGACAGCTGCATGTGAAATGCTGGAAGGTGAGAAAGTAGACATCTATACTGATTCGGCATGTGCTCATGGAGTATGCCATTTGTTCGGGGCAGTGTGGAAGCAGAGAGGTTTTAAAAAAAAGTAATGGGGATCCCATACAACATCGTCAGCAAATTCTAGACTTAATAAAAGCCATAATGAATCCTAAAGCATTGGCTAGAGTAAAATGCCAGACACATAAAAAGGGAAATGATGTAATTAGAAAGGGAAATCAAGCTGCGGACGAGGCAGCCAGAAAAGCGTCTGGATGTACATCAGCTGTCATTGCCTCCCAGGTAAGCCTAACTCCAGAACCCGAGGTAGAGGACCTAATTGAAATACAAGGTAAGGCAACTTTGGTAGAACAGACAATGTGGAGACGGAAGTGGGGCCAAGCAGAACCCGGAAAGATTGTGGAGCATGGAAGACGTTTTGTTGGTAGCGCCCACCCCTCTACTGACGATTCTGATTTCAGAAGCGCATGGGATGGACTATTGTGCAAGGGGGGAAGTGATAAAGAAAATAAAGGATAGTTTTTGGTTACCTTATTTACAGGCTTCAGTGGACGTTGTCTTGTCACAGTGCGAGGTATGCGCACAGGATAATGTTCGGAAGGGAATTACAACCCCAATAGGTCACATTCCTGTACCTGAAGGACCATTTAAACATCTAGTGATTGATTACGTAGATATGATAAAGACAGTGAGAGGGAAAAGATACATGCTGGTAGTAATCGATCGATTTAGCAGATGGGTGGAGGCGGTACCGTCAAGAGATCAAGGGGCAAAGACAGTGATTACATTTCTGACAAATGAAGTGATCCGAAGGTTTGAAATACCTACAGAATTTAGCTTTGACAATGGTTCAGCTTTTATCCAGAAAGTGGTCAAATTGGTACTACAAGCGCTGAGGATAAAGCAAAGATTTGCATGTGTATACTACTCTCAGTCGCAGGGCATGATAGAGAGAATTAATGGAACCCTGAAAGCATTGGACTGGCTGTTGGCAGAAAAAGGAGGAATTTGTGTGATGTTTGGAGAGAAGTGCTGCACTTTTATACCAAACAACAGTAGTCCAGAAGGATCGTTTACTAAGGCAATGTATAAGTTGAAAATTCCAAGATAGTAAGTTAAACAGAATGCAGGGTCCGGACATCAGTTTTTGACTGGTTAGAAAGTAGACTCGGAGGATGGGGAGCATGGCTGACTAAAATGGCAATAACTGTCAGTATTGTATTGTTGAGCTGTGTGCTTGTGCTGAGCTGTTTTCTTCCTTGTCTCAGATCTCTTGTCGTGCGTGCTGCAACCAAACAATTTCCGATGCTCCTGGCAATTACTGAAGCAAGCTTAGTGGGGAAAGAAACACCGAAAATGTATCGTTACAGCCTGCAACACCTGCGGGATGAACAAGAGCAAAACGACAGTGTGGGAATAGATTGCAAGGGCTTCTGAGTCTTTTTCCCTGTCTCAGGTACAAAGGGAACAGAGTTTTGGCTCTGCGGCCCAGGGTAACAGGGAACAAATATTGTGAGATCTTGGCGGAGAAAATTATACTTTAACCCGAGATTTGGGAATAAGTGCTTGAGTTTATTGGGGCTTTTGTGTGCGGACTCTTAGTCTTCTTTCTCTGTGTAAGACCCCATGTAGAGATGTAGATTATGTAGTCTGAGTTTGCTATTTGCTATGCATGTACCCAATTTAGTAGGAGAATGAAATCTTAAGAATGTAGAAGACAATGGTGTGTTAATGAGAGGTAGCTAAGAGATGTAGAAACAATAGTGGCGGATGTACTTGTGATACGCAACTATAGACTGGTTGGATATGCTAATGCAATTAAACCAGGAGATTGCTATAAAAATGCTATGTACAAGGATGGGTGGGCAATCAGCGACTAGCTCAATGACTGTATCAGCTTTGATTTGAAATTAAAGTTTATCCCTTCTTGAAGAATATTCTGCGTCTCCTGGTCGTTTGTGGGGCACCGCTGACATATCCCTCTCATCCGTGGACTTCTCCAATCATCTCTTAAAGGTTTCCATCTTCTCATGCAATACCCATCCATAAGAGCTCCGGAATCTTATATTGTTCCTCATCAGTTGAACCACTGGATCTCCAAATCATTGGCTCAAGGTCACCTGACCTACCTGGGTCACCTGGTTACTGGTCATTGTACAGAGCTACAACCAACATATGGTACCTGGCTCTGCACAGCCCAGCCTTATGTAATCGTATCTTTACACCCTGACCGGTCCGAACCAGTTAAACGAGGCAACCCAGACAGAGTCTAACGAGACTACAGATTGCCTGTTTGATATGTCTGGCATTTTACATAACAAGTAGCTGCTCCTGTGAGCATGGTCTCAGGTTTTTTGCTCTGATTAATTTGTCCCAGAGTCAAGAATCAGTTCAGAGTCCACGCCATTCACATAACAAATGGCGACTTGTTTGAGAATGGTCTCAGGTTTAGCAGATCATTACCTGAAGCTCCCTGTGTCCACATTCAGTTCCTCTGATTAAATTATTCCAGTTCAAGAATCAGTTCATAGCCCACAAAATAGGAGAAAACAGAGAGAACTGGTTTGTCTGCATCCCCGCCCTTGATCAGACTGTAGTTTCTTCTGGCCAACAGTGAGCCATTCAATCTGACACGACAGTATCTTTCTCGGATGTGCTGCCGTCTGTCTGCACCGGGGTGGATGATGGAGGTTTTGCAGAGGTGCCGAGTGCTGTAGGAGTCGAAGGGGTTTACAGAAATGCGGTGTGATGTAGGGGTTGGAACGGGTTTGTTACGTGCCCCCCGTAACGGGTTAAAAGAACCAGCAGAATTGGAACACACCTGGAGTCTGGTATTGTTACAAACAAAACACTACTTATCAGTATCTACATAATCTCGTAATATAAAAACAGACAAATCAAACAAGTTACCAGAATTTATGCAAATCTAAGTGTGTAAATATAAAACCCCAAAATTCTTCAGCTTAGGTAGTAAATGATAGTCTTCCGATGGTATAAGAATGACGTCTGTTCAGTTTGTGATATTTTGAGTAGAAATGAGGAGAGAGAGAGAGAGAGAGAGAGAGAGAGAGAGAGAGAGAGAGAGAGAGAGAGAGAGAGAGAGAGAGAGATGATTTGTTTTCCAAGTAAGCTGATGTCGTCGATCTTTCCGTTGCCTTCCGAAGTCCTGTTAAAGTTTTGTGATCACACAAAAGAGTACCGACTTCATGCAGTAAAGCTGTCAAAGGTTAAACACACCGATAACAATCCACCAGTCACCCCTTTCCCACACTGCAATCAAAACCCAGCCTTTCGTGGTCACTGAAAGTTTATCCAGTGTCTATTCTTTCTGCATTACCCTCCGTGTCTTCCGTGTGTCAGTGTGTCTGTCTGAAAAGCCAGCTGACCCTGTCTATATCCCAAACATGCTGAACATCAGCTGTCCATTACATAACTCCGCCCTTCCGTAACCATGGCAACTCAAGAGCTCGGTGGTGTCTCTCGCTCTCTCTGAATCGCTGTACACCAACTCTCTCTCTCTTTATAAAGGCACAGTCCATATATAATACACCTCAGCATCTCGTCACAGTTTTACAGATAGCGAGGGATGTCAGCACACTTCTCCACCAATTTGGAAATGCAATTTACTTGTAGTACCAAACTGGCATTTCTGTCTGTAACAAAATGAAACCCGTCTTGTGTCGGAGTGTTTTGCTAATAATGTTCGTGCAACATTATGCTGAGTGATCCTGAGAACCTGACTACAGACCGCAGTCCCTACACTATAATGGCAGAATATGGCATTAAAGTCAAAACTTCTGACAGTGCGGCGGATCAGATGGATCTTGGGGTCTGAGCCCACAGAACACACAAAGCTGCTACACAGGTTGATTCTGTGGTTAAGATGGCATATAGAGCATTGGCTTTCATCAAATGTGGGATTGAGTTTCAGTGCTAAGAGGTAACGTTGCAGCTATATAGGACCCTATTCGGATCCCATTTGGAGTACTGTGCTCAGTTATATTTGCCTCACTGCAGGAAGCCTCACTACATGGAAACCATAGAAAGGGTGCAGAGGAGATTTACAAGGATGTTGTCTGAATTGGGGAGCATGCCTTATGAGAACAGGTTGAGTGAACTCGGCCTTTTCTCGGAGCGATGGAGGATGAGAGGTGACCTGATAGAGGTGTACAAGATGATGAGAGGCATTGATCGTGTGGACAGTCAGAGGCTTTCCCCAGGGCTGAAATGGCGAGCTTGAGAGGAAATAATTTAAGGTGCTTTAAAGTAAGTACAGAGGAGATGTCAGGGGTAAGTTTTTTTTTACACAGAGGGAGGTGAGTGCGTGCAATGGGCTGCCGGCGCCGGTGGTGGAGGCGAAAACGATAGAGGCTTTTAAGAGACTCCTGTATGATTACATGGAGCTTAGAAAAAGAGGGCTATGGGTAAAGCCTAGGTAGTTCTAAGGTAGGGACATGTTCGGCACAGCTCAGTGGGCCGAGAGGCCCATATTGTTCTGTAGGTTTTCTATATTTCTATTCAGACGACGGTCACTGGGTTTGCCCCACCTTCCTTTAATTTGCTGTTACTAATCAAACCCAAATGCCGATCGGCCACTAGTTGATTGCTCACCGATTGCTCTATTGCACTGCCGTGAGCTGCCCCTCGGACAATGAGCCTTATCGAAGTCCCTTCCTCTCCAGATTTCCGATGTCCAGGTTGCCACTAGTCAAAGCTACCGGACTTAACTCTCAGTGATGACCGTGTCAATACCAGCAACATGACACTGGCAACCGAGTACATTGTCAGACATGACACCTGCCAAATCTAATGCCACTCCCCTTCGCACTATATATGGACTGCCGTCTATGTATGCATATTGATCTGTTGTCCCCACATGTTCATTGATCCCTTTCCCTCTCTGCAATGTATATACACCAGTTAAAGCCATCTCCTGCGTGTGTGCTTTTATTTGATATGTAGTTTACACAGACACAATGCAGGCTGACATTTGAGTACAGAAGTGATGACCTTAAGTTTCTCTATTCCTCCAACCATGAGACAATTTTAGATCTAGATTCTTTGTTGTTCTCACAGTTCCAGTCCAAGAAATTCATTTGTCTCTTTCACATTTTGCAAGGGTCATGTAAGAAACGGCAAGAAAAAAAACACAGATATAACTGTTGCTAAAAATTTTATTGGAGTGTTATTATACAAATGCACCAAGTTAACATGCTGTATCTATCTGCACGCAATGCAACAAGGACTGTTCACTTGGAATAACTTTACAATTGACTTAAATTGCGATGCTCCTGTCTATATTGTAATGTCATTATGGGTGCAGTCAGAATTAGGCTGAGTGATGACACCTAATATCTTTACAAACATTTGTAGAATGTAGAAAGGCGCCAACCTTATGAATTAATGAATCCTCCAATATAATTTAGGAATTAACCTTCTTACATTGCATAAACAACTGATTAACAAACACATGTTACAAACTGCATTCCATTCCAACAGTTGCTGCATTCTCCCATGACTCATGTGGTCCTTTCCGTGGATGCAGACGTCTGGGGAGCATGAACACACTTCAGATTAGCATCATGCACTGCATCCCACAACAATAGCATTTCAAAAGTCCGGATACGGTGCACTAGCAGCAACTCACGGTAATAGCAAGGATTGAAAGATTCATCTTGGGTAGAAGGAACACTAAATCCAGCTGTCCTAAATCCGCTATGGTGATGTGGGGCTAGTCCAGCCTTGGCCAGACACATCCCAAAAAATACATCATCAATGGGGTACAGTTCAAGGTCTTGGGCTATGTGGAAAATGATGTGAGCTGTATACACAGACATGAGTATGCCCGCTCCACTAATGTATGGTGGGTAAAACTTGATGGTGGTCAATATTTCTGGTATATAATACTTACTCGTCTTCTGGCGTTTGGGCCCAAACCCATAAATGAGTCGGCCCATAAACAGGTGTTGCTGAACCTTCATGCCTAGCAAGTAGTCAACCATGTTATCGGTGTTGACAAAGGCATCATCATCTGCACTAAAGATGAATTTAGCACTAGGGCAAAATTCACTGACCCACTGCAGCAACTTGTATTGTTTGAGGGTGAGGTTGTAAAAGGTATCCAAGTAATCCCATTGTAGTATATCTCTGTGTTCTCTGTTTTCCATGGCTAACAGCTGATTCAATTTCCTATTTTCATTTTGGTCAGAAGAGACACCAGAAATAAAGACTCTCTTAATTAGGACCCCATTGAATTCGCGTTCTTTGCCCCAAGTCTTCCTTATCATTTCTCACCGATCCTGATTGAAAGGGTGAGATTTGATCACCAGCAGCAGGAAGACATTCTGAGATCCTTCTCGACCACCACATTTGTCTGGAACATTTTGAATCATGTCAAATTCTCGACAGTGTTTATACATCAAGTAGTTTTTTATGTGCTCCTTCTCTTGATGAAATGAGGACAGGTGCACCAATGTCGTGTTCGCGTGGCACTTTGGCTTGAGCACTGATTCAGTTGCATCACCAGTAACAACCTTGGGCAGGTCATTGCGATGAACAGTTTCTGCAACAACATCAGTCTCTCGACATTGGTCATTATCCCAGAACATGAAGAACAATCCCAGAGTAATCAGAACACCCAGCACTACTTTCTCATGGAATCGCCGATGTCTTCTCATCTTTCACCTGAAGTACAGAAAAAAAAATGATTAATTCAAAGGAAACTTTACATTTCCATGATGCTTGAGAAGAATGGGAAGTTTAAGCTGTAATGAAGATCACTAATGCTTTGTAATATTGACACCAAAATGTTGGTGAGGGAAGGAATAGGCAGAGCCCTACTCGCTGCTGAAAGTTTAATTAACCTGAAGCATTCCATCCCAGCAGAAAAACAAATCTACCTATAGGATATCATCTCTGTCATTAAACTGAAAGTCGCATAGTTTATTTCTGGGCCTTAAAGGTATATGATTCCAAAGGCTTTATTCCACCTCGCTTCACAGCTCTCATCACTCCTCTCGGGGCTTAAACTGAGCTGGGCCAGACATAGAGCAATATAGCACAATGCAGGGATTTTTGCCCATGATGTTGCACCGACCATTTAATCTGCTCCAAGATCAATTGATCCCTACTCTCTCAAATAGATGTCCATTATTCTTTCATCCATGTGTCTATCTAAAAGCCTCTTAAATCTCACCGATACGTCTTCCCTTATCACTTCCCAGGCTGTGCATTCCATACAGCCACCATTTTCTTTTTGTTAAAAAAATACTACTTCTGACAAACACCCTATACTTTTCTCTAATCACCTTAACATCATGCCCCCTGATATTAGTCATTTCTGCCCTGGGGAAATGTTGTTGGCTCTCCATTCTATCTATGCCTCTTATCAGCGTTTTCACTTCTATCAAATCAACAGTCCCCAAACCCCCCCCCCCCATCTTTGCTCTAAGAGGAAGGTCCCAGCTCGGTCACCATTCAGGTTGAGTTCACAGGTTACTGATACTATAGAAGATGATGTATTATTGACCATTGATTAGTAACTGAATATATGGCAGTGCAGGGAAGGTAACGTGTTAGTACAGCTACTGAAAGCATCTGATTTTCGTGGTATTTCAACCTGGTTTATGTATACCTACAATAGGAGAAACAAAGAGAAGTATACTCAAGGAACTTGGCTTTTTGCTTCTATCTTAACCAGAGAATTGTATTCTGTTACGCATCCCGTAACTGGATCACTTACCAGCAAAGATAGAGAGGTCCGTTGAAGTCTGATGGCATTACTTTAAAAAGTTTTTTTATTGATAAAGGGGCACAAAAATAAGGTTAATACAAACATTCAGGTAATGTCCGTCATCAATACTAAATCTAAAAGCGCGGGTATAATAATAATCAGTAAGCTCTATCGTTGTCTAGGGGATAACGAATTGTCCAATGGAAATATACGGTTCACTGCATTTCGACAAGCTGCCGGCTTTTGGTTGTCGCTGTGGTGCACTTTGTTGGAGAGAGAGAGAAATAGGAATAGAATGGAACAGTTACCCTGCGGGTTTTCCAACCTTTATGATTTTGATCCGTCGGATTCTCGTTGGTGTGGCCGTTCACTTGTGGCCTCTCCTTTAGCTAAAGCCGTTCTTCCGTGGTGAGACCGCCAATCCCAGGCAAGGGAAGGACACACACGAACCCCCCACCGGCTGTCGCTATTAAACGCTGTCACAGGATTTCTAGCGTGTCTTCTGATGCGTCTGAGGGGCCGTCTTTACAGCCCCTCTTTTATCTGGACTCACGAGGTCTCAATCAGGTTGGGATGATGCAATCTTTCCCCGTCACCCAGACCACGTTGCCCTGAGGGTTTGCTCGTAACCCAGTCCCCATTCCACAAAGGTGTCTCCAAGAGACAACGGCCGTTTCCGTGGTTTTGTCTTGCTGAGGGGCCAGGCCACATTCCAAAAACCTTGAGGCTTCTCTCTCATTTCCTGAGTCCAAGACCCGAGTTGTTGCTGTTGAACCCACTTCCACCACTTGTTCTGGTAGCTACTTCCGGGTACTCACTGTCCTCTGTGTACAGAAGTTATCACCAAGGTCTCTTTTCAATTTTCCTCCTCTTCTCTTCTATCTGTGATCTCTCATGTTGGACTCTCCAACTTCCCAAAAAAAACAATCCACCTTATCAATACCCCTTATGATTTTAAACTTCTGAGGTCACCTCCCATACTCCAAGGTATAAAGGTCCAGCATGGGCAACCTCTCTGTAACTCACGCCCTCTAGACCAAAAATACATCATCCTAAATCTCTTCTGCACCCTCTCCAACTTGGTAGCGTCTTTCCTATAACAGGGTAACCAAAATTGAAGAGAATATTCCAAAAGTGGTCTCAACAACAACTTATGTAACTGCAAATAATGCCTCGCCCCTAAACTCTACACCATAACTGATGAAGGCTAGCATGCTAAAAGCTTTTTTCACCATCTTGCTTTTTAGTGAACTATGTATTTGTCAATGCCTTGCCTTTCATTGTATCAGCCCTACTCCATTTGAATGTCTATTGTTACGTATTCAGGCAACAATAAATATATGAGTTCGGCAAGGGTTTATATAACAAATAACACTTTTATTAAACACTGAAAACAAACCCCCCAAAAGTAAACAGACACTAACGTAACCGGAAACACCTGCTGTGCGGCAATTCAAACTGTTCTCAAAACGATGCAGTTCAAACAGTTCTTAAAGCGATGTTGCAAAAACAGTTCTTTTAAAGTAGTATTGCCAAAAGTTCGAAATGCTCACATTTCATTTAAAAGGAGAGACTGTATAAGACGATTTAAATACTCTTTCACGTCGTTTTGCTTCGATCCCCGACGTCGAACTTTTCCCACGAAGTATTTACGAAACGAAACGGCTTAAAGGCACTGACCTTTCCTTTATCACACGGTCCTCAATCTTCTGCTATCCCGCAGAGATTAACACGGGAACAGTCAACGAATTCCTCCTAGATAAGGTCGAACCCGTTTCACCGTCGTAAATCGATTCTCCTCGATATTTAACTCCCGAACTCCGAACTTCACACTCCACTGATTCTCAAACTAACAGTATTGTAAAGAAACTGCTGGCAATGAGCTTTTAAACTTTAGGCATTAGATAAAACTTCATCTTTCAACTAAACTGCGTCATCACATTAAATCACGCAGTGGCATGAAGTCAACTTCGCAAGTCCAGCCACGAACTGCCCCTCCTCACAGGGTGGGGGCTTCCTTTTATAACCTGTAAAAAAACTGTCACGTGATCTCTACTGGCGGGAAATGACGTCACTCCACCAGCACGAGACCATTACCTCAAGTCCAGTATAGCGTCAACCCCAGTCACGTGACAAGGGTACCACTGTCATATGTCACGAGTACGTAACACCTCCCTCCCAAAAAAAACATTTTTGTTCTGACAAGAACAAAAATTTTGAACAATTGCTTACAAGAAAACAATTGCATAAATGTTATAACATATATAATATAAAATACCATCATATAACAGCGTATAACTCACAATACAGTAGGAGTGTTACAATTGAAAAAAAACACTCCATAAATAAAATTGCATTGTACATTCAACATCGAGATAGACAATCAGGAACCACATTATCTTTACCTTTAATATGAGTTATCACAATATTGTACTATTGTAACATCAAACGCAAATTTAATAATCTTCTGTTTTTGTTTTTCATATTACTCAGAAAAACTAATAGGTTATGATCAGTGTTTACAATAAGTGGTTATTGAGTTATACCAACATATACCTGAAAATATTCCAAAGCTAAAACAAGAGATAACAATTCTTTCTCTATTGTCGAATAGTTTCTTTGATGCTTATTAAATTTCTTAGAAAAATAAGCTACTGGATGATCAACCTCATCACCCTCATTCCTTTTGCAATAATACTGCTCCTGCAGCCTCATCACTAGCATCCGCAGCCAATGACTTTTCAAAGTCAGGTGCCTTAAGCACAGGTTGTTGACATATCATTATTTTCAATTATTCAAATGCTTCTTGACAAGGCACTGTCCAAACAAACTTCACATTCTTCTGCAGAAGGTTAGGTAATGGAAGGGCAACATTAGCAAAATTCTCACAAAATTTTCGATAATATCCTACCATTCCCAAGAATCTTCTGAGAGTTTTTTTTTCCATGTTGGAGTGGGAATCTCTAAAATTGCCTGAATTTTTGCCTGAACAATAGCTACCTTACCTTGACCCACAACATAACCAAGGTAAGTCACAGTGGCATGTCCAAATTCACTCTTAGCTAAATTAATAGTTAAGTTAGCTTTTGAAAGCCTTTCAAACAATTTCTCCACCGCAATAATGTGTGTTTCTCAGTTATCATTTCCTGTCACTAAATCATCAATATAAGCATCAGTATCTTTCAATCCCTGTATCACAGAGTTAATCATCCTCTGGAAAGTACCTGGGGCATTCTTCATCCCAAATGGAAGAACATTATACTCATATAATCCAGATGCATTTACAAATGCAGGAATCTCTCTACCTCTGTCTGTTAATGGAACACGCCAATACCCTTTCAATAAATCAATCTGTGTAAGGAACTTTGCTTTTCCAACTTTATCAACACAATCATCTACTCTAGGAATTGGATATGCATCTGTTTTCGTTACAGCATTCACCTTCCTATAGTCCGTACAAAACCTAATACTACCATCTGGTTTTGGCACCATAACACCTGGCGAACTCCAGTTCGAGTTAGAATGTCTAATGATGTTATTCTCTAACATATATTCAATTTCCTTCTCAGCAAGTTCACATTTTTCCATGTTCATCCTATATGGGTGTTGTTTAATAGGTTTGGCATCTCCACCATCTAGATCATGTGAAGCTATAGTAGTCCTTCTCGGAACATCTGGAAACAACTCCTTATATTTAAAAATTAACTCCTTCATCTGTTGTTTCTGCTGTAGCTGTAAATGTGCTAATTTCTCAACAATATTTTCCAGAATGGTTGAATATGGTAACCTAACAGAAACAATCTTGGATTTAGAATGAAAGTCAGATGAATCATCTATCATGTTCCTAGTTAAACCAAACTTATTCTCACTAATCACAACAGTCGCAGTAGCAGATTGTTTCTCAGAATATGGTTTTATCATATTTATATGGCAAAGCTGTGTTGACCTTCTACGATCTGGAGTTTTTATCACGTAATCCACATAATTGATTTTAGACACAATTTCATAAGGATCATGAAATCTAGCTTGTAAAGGATTTGTCTGCACTGGGAGAAGAGCCAACACCTTATGTCCAGGCTTAAACATCCTCATCCTAGCTTCCTTATCATACCAAGTCTTCATTTTCTCCTGAGCCAACTTTAAATTTTCCTTGGCTAAGCTACAAGCTTTATGTAACCTGTCCTTACATTTCAACACATAGTCCAACAAATTAGAGTGTACTTCCTTACTAATCCACTGTTCTTTCAATTAAGCTAAAGGTCCTCTAAATCTGTCTCCAAACACAAGTTCAAATGGACTAAAACCAAAAGATTCCTGAACCGATTCCCTTACTGCAAATAAAAGTAAGTTTATACACTCATTCCAGTCACTTTCATTTTCAACACAATATGTCCTAATCATATTCCTGAGGGTAGAATGAAACCTCTCCAAGGCACCTTGCGACTCTGGATAGTATGCAGACGAAGTAATTTGCTTAGCTCCCAATTTATAAACTATCTGTTGAAACAATCCAGACATAAAATTACTGCCTTGATCAGTTAGTATCTCCTTAGGTAATCCAAAATAAGTAAAGAATTTTATCAGTGCCTTTGTCACAGTTTTAGCTGTTATATTCCTAAGTGGTACTGCCTCTGGAAACCTAGATGAAGTACACATGATAGTCAACAAATACTGATAACCAGTTTCTGTCTTTGGTAATGGACCATCACCATCTACAATAACTTTAGAAAACGGTTCACAAAATGCTGGAATAGGTTGTCATGGAGCTACTGGTGTAACCTGATTTGGTTTACCCACAATTTGACAAGTATGGCACGTTTTACAAAACCTCGCCATATCTTTTCTTAGACCAGGCCAGTAAAAATGTTTTAAAATCTTGTCCACGGTTTTCCTTACCCCTTGATGTCCACCTAAAGGCACACTATGAGCTAACGTCAGAATCTCATTTCGATAAACTTTCGGGACAACTACCTGGTAAACAACATTCCAATCCTCACTTGCTGGAATTGTAGGCGATCTCCACTTCCTCATCAACACTCCTTTTTCCAAGTAATATCCTATTGGCACTTTCTCAATTTCACTACCTAGTAAAGCTTGTTCTCTTTATTTCATAATCTCAGTCTCTGTTCTGCTCTGCTATCATCTCCTTCCGGGACAGAGATAAATCTTCATAGTCAGACTTCCTCCAAGAATCTTGTACAAACAACGAAGATAAGAAAGTCTCTGACTCATTCTCAAATCTCGAATCCTGAGTTGAACAGTCCTGAGTAAAAACCTCATTCTGCACATCAAACTTTTTAGCCATGGTTCTAGTCACAACACAGGAAAAATCTGTGTTAGAATTCAACTCTGGTTCCTCTGACTCCATTGTCAAATGCACTTCAGGAAAAAATTTGTCCACCTCTCAAGTCATTACTTAACAATAAAGAAATACCCTTCACAGGTTAGCTATGCTGTATTCCTACTTTAACAAATCCAGTAATTAACCCTGATTTTAAATTTACTTTATGTAAATACTTGCATAAAATCACTTCCAACACCTCTTATGTAATTTACCTCACCAGTATCAGACTCTTCATCAAACATCAACACACCGTCTAAAATCAGTGATTGAGAAGCTCCAGTGTCCCTAAGGATTTTTATTGGCACCAGAGTAGATCCTTCTTTCAAGGATACAAACTCTTCAGTGATAAAATGATCATATCACGTTTTAACTTGGTCAGACTCTAACAAAGCTTCATTTGTGTTTATCAAACCCTGTAACTTTACAGGTGCTTCAGTATGTTGCACACAAGCATCTGGTACTGCTTACTTCTCTTTCTTTTTCAATCTGATACAGTTGGCTATTACATGGCCAGGTTTCTTACAATAATTACAAACAAGACCAAACTGTCTTTCCTTCACAGGTTTTCCTTCCTCCTTACCTTTCTCATTAACATCATCTGATTTACTTTCTAATTTACCTTGAGTCTCCATGTTATTTTTCCTCTTAAAATTTCTGCCCTGAGGAAATTTATTCTTATGTATTAAAACATATTCTTCAGCTAATCTAGCACAGTCCTGTAATTTATCAGTATCTCTCTCATTTAAGTAAGTCCTTTTCTCAACAGGAATGCTTCTTTCACATTCCTCCAATAAAATCAGCCGTCTCAATATATCATAGTCCCCATTTACATTATCAGGAGAAACCCATCTCTCAAAACACACAGCTTCATCATAGGCAAATTCCACTTAAGTTTTATCCACAGACTTTTTCAAACTTCTGAATCTTTCCCTATAAGCTTCTGGGACTAATTCGTAAGCGTTTAGATATGCATTTTCACAATATCATAATCACGTGCTTGCGCAGCTGTTAAAGCTGTGTAAACTTGTTGTGCTTTGCCTTTAATTACACTCTGTAACAACACTGACCATTTATCTTTCTGCCACTGTAACATCCGAGCAATAGTTTCAAAATGTTGAAAATATCTTTCCCCTTCTGTTTCACTATATGGAGGGACCAATTTAATTTCTTGACTAGCAACAAACGGTTTTTTTAGAACGAGAAGACTGATTCCCAGACCTTAATTCCTCCATTGCATATGCAAATTCCCTCTCTCTCTCTCCTCAATTCTACTCCTCTTAATATCACGAACTGAACTGACGTCATTCCTATACCATCGTAAGACTGTATAATTTACCAGCTAAGCTGAAGAAGTTTGCGGTTTTATATTTACACACTTACATTTGCATAAACTCTGCTAATCTGTTTGATTTATCTGGTTTTATATTACGAGATTACGTGGATACTAATAAATAGTGTTTTGTTTGTAACAATGCCAGACTCCAGGTTTGTTCCACTTCTGTTGGTGCATTCAGACGACAGCAGACCCGAGAAAGATACAGTCGTGTCAGATTGAATGGACCATAAAACAGTGTTGGCCAGAAGAAACTACAGACTGATCAAGGACTGGGGAAGCAGACAAACCAGTTCACTCTGCCCCGCCCCCACCCATTTTGTGGACTATGAACTGATTCCTGCATTGGAATAATTGAACCAGAGGAACTGAATGTGGACACAGGAAGCTTCAGGTAATGATCTGCTAAACCTGAGACCATTTTCAAACAAGTCGCCATTTGTTATGTGAAGGGCGTGGACTCTGAACTGTTTCTTGACTCTGGGACAATCTAATCAGAGCAAGAAACCTGAGACCATGCTCAGAGGAGCAGCTACTTGTGATGTAAAATGCCAGACATATCAAAGAAGCAATCTGCAGTCTCGTTAGACTCTGTCTGGGTTGCCACATTTAACTGGTTTGGACCGGTCAGGGTGTAAAGATACGAATACAAAAGGCTGGGGTGGGCGGAGCCATGTACGATACGTTGGTTGTAGCTCTGCACAATGATCAGTAACCAGGTGACCCAGGTAGGAGAGGTGACCTTGAGCCAATGGTTTGGAGATCCAATAGTTCAACTGATGAGGAGCAATATAAGATTCCGGAGCTCCAAATATGCCGGTGTGATAACTCTCCAGCGGCCAGAGACCTACCATTGCCGAAAAGTAGAACCACCCGGGCAAGTGGAGATCGGGAACATGAGGATCGGAAGATGATGAGAGGCATTGACCGTGTGGATATTCAGAGGCTTTTCCCAGGACTGAAATGGTTGCCACAAGAGGACACAGGTTGAAGGTGCTTGGGCGTAGGTACAGAGGAGATGTCAGGGGTAAGTTTTTTTTTTACTCAGAGAGTGGTGAGTGCGTGGAATAGGCTGCCGGCAACAGTGGTGGAGGCGGATACGATTGGGTCTTTCTAAGAGACTTTTGGATAGGTACATGCAGCTTTGAAAAATGGAGGGCTATATGTAAGCCTAGTCATTTCTAAGGTAGGGACATGTTCGGTACAACTTTGTGGGCCGAAGGTCCTGTATTGTGCTGTAGATTTTCGGAGTTTTCTATGTTTCTATGGAATGCCTTGCCAGCGTAGACTCTCTTCCCTGGTAATAACTTTTCTCTTCACTGACTGTTCATGGAGTGTCAGGGTTTCCAGTGGGGTGCACACAGGACGATAGTGTGTAAATCTACGTCCTCGGTGTTCAGACTACACTGGTCATGGGGTATGAAGGGAAGTATCCGGAAAAACAGGAACATTAACGATAGTCAGTATGGGCCAGTGCGCAGCAGGTCATGTTTAACCAATCTAACAGAGTTTTCCGAGGTAGCTTCCAGGAATGGTGTGGTGGTAAGGCAGTGGATGCCGTCTACAGGGACTGCAGCAAGGAATTTCTCAAGGTTCCGTATGGGAGGATACTCGAGAAGGTTCAGTCGCTTGGCTTCCATGAGGAACTATTGCATTGCTGTCACCATTGGCTACATCGGGGAAACTAGAGTGTGGTAATAAATGGTTGTCTATCTGATTGTGGGCTTGTGACGAGTCGAGTGCCGCACGGATCGTTGCTGTCATCGTTGTTTGTTGTTTGGCATCTATATTACCGATCTGGATAATGATGTCGTTAACTGTATCAGCAAACTGCCGATGACAGCAGCATTACCTGTGTAGTTGACAGCGAGGAAGAGTACCGGAGCATGGTATCGTAAACGGGATCTGGACCAGATGGAACAATGGGCTGACAAAACGCGATTCGGATTTTATGCAGACAAGTGTTTGATGTTGCACTTTGGGTGGACCAGCCAGCGGTGGGCTGATACAATGAGAAATGGGGCACTGAAGAGTACGATAGAACAAACGAATCGGGAAATTCAGGTCCATAATTCAATGAACGTTGTGGCACAGTTACACAGGGTCGTGAAAGCAACTTTTCGGATTTTGGCTTTCACAGAGCAAAGTAGTGAGTACAGGAGTTGGGATGTTATGTTGATGCAGTTTACGACTTTATTGAGGCCTAATCTGGAAAAAAAAAGATGTGTACGATTTTGCTCAATTACCGGCTACTGCCGGAACTGGACGATTTGAATTAGAAGGAAAGATTATATATTTTGGCACTTTTTTCCCGAGCGCGTTGAAGACTGAGGGGAGATTTGATTGAGGTATACAACATCATGAGGCGTATGGAGAGTGTAAATGCAAGCGGGCTTTCTCCACTGATGTTGGGCGAGAATACAACTGCAGATCATGAGAGAAGGGTGAAAGGTGAAATGTTGAAGGGAATCATGAGGGGAAACAGAGGGTGGTCAGAGTGTAGACAGTGCTGCCAACGCAAGTGGTTATTAAGATTCCGATTTCAACGTTTTAGAGGTCATTGGATAAGTTCATGGATTAGAGGGACATGGATGGCCACGGTCCGCGTGCAGGTCGATAGGAGTAGGCAGTGTAAATAATTCTTCACAGCCCTGACGTTCTGGAGACCCTGTTTCTGTGCAGTGGTTCCCTATACCTGACTGACTGCATGTCCGGGTTACAACTTTAATGTTTTCCAGCACCGACCAATCTAGAAAGTCCTTTATACTGTTCGATCCCTCTGTCCCTGCACACACTGAAGCATGGAGACTTGAGTAATATTACCAGGTAGTAAATGGATGGTTACAGCATGAGGAGATGGAAGTGCAGATGTGAGATGATAAAGGGAGAATCACCCTACAGGAATTTACCTTCACTCCTTCAGTAAAGACAGTAGTTCCGGGCTGGAGGTGGGTGTGACAGTGGTCTCGGTACAGTGAACAAATCTGTTGCTTTGGCTGTGGTAATGCGGATCATTCGTCCCGATACTATACTATACAACAAAGGGGTCATTTCATCAGAATCCTATCCTTAAAGGAATTGGAGGTGGGAAATCTTTGCAGTCATTGGGTGCTTGGAGTTGTGGAGACGTCATATTTCAATTGTGTCGAATATTAATTGAATACAATACATTACTTTCTGCGTCTCTTTGTCTTGAAGTCGAAAGGCTTTATTAAATGTTGTATGGTTGCTATTACAGATGTTTGTTAACTATTGAACAAAAAAGGGCATGCCATTTTCTGCATATTTTGCAAATATGAAGGCATTGCCGATTTAAATTATAGCATACGATTTGGACATAAGTGAGTGCAATTGAGAGAGAAAGCGAAAGATTACTGCCATAAGTGGCTTTATGTGAGTCGTGTGTTCTTTAGTTTGTGTTGGGGGATGATTGAATTCATTTTCTCTTTCACCGTACATGTGGCAAAAAAATTACGCACCTTGCGGGAGGTGATTTCTAGGAACTGATGCGAAATTCGAAGGCTGCGTATCTTTCCGGGATTCTGTGAAGTGTTAGTGTTTGTGAGCATCAGCCCTCCATCTCTCACTCTCCTAAGTTCTTTAGAATACGTGCTGAGGCCTTTTGCTTTGGAAGTTGTTTATTCTCTATTCTCCAATTCCCTGCGATGGATTTGAAGGAAGACAAGTGTGAGCCCGGATATTCGCTTTGCTCTCGCCGCGTTTTCAGTTTGTGTCGTTTCGTATGTTTCATTTATTATTGATTTCAGAGGGAGACACGAATTTCATACCGGTCATGTGGATTCAGGGTTAAATAGATCGAAATATGAGCGCATCTACACCTGATATGATAAAACCACGATTCAAAAGTCAACTAGTATTGGGATAAACTGGTGTGTACTTGAATTGGGAATTTGGAATTGGCATTTTGGAAGGATGGTGATTTTAATGAGCTGCAAAAGCTGCTGCTGAACACTTTGAAGTGCTGGTTTTAAGTTGCAGGGACCCATTGGAAAAGATTGCTTTGCGTTCATTGTAGCATCTGCCCTATAATTTGTAAATGTTTAGATAACGTGGCTGAGCAGTCAACAGCTCAGAGGTTTGCTTGCATCCTCAGCCCTTATTCCATAAATTAGAATATGTCCTGCAATATGTAAATACCGGGTCAATTTAGATAACGAGGCGGTGCAGTTAACAGCTCAGCGATTTACTTACGTCATCAGCCCTAATATTATAAATTATGCAGGTGCTGCTGCGGGATCAGATTAAATCGGTTATTTCCCTCAGCCCTGTTTCTCTGAAATGCAGAGTCCAAATATGGTAGTAAAGTGTGCGGAAATTTCGATCCTTGGTGCGGAAAACGGCTGCCCGCTGTCTTCCATCCAGAATTCACTCTATCTACTACATCATCTGTCTTCTGTTAAGAAGACAATTCTGAATCAACGCAGCCCGGATTCCCTCGATCCCATCCCTCCTGACTTTCTGAATGAGTCTATTATGGAGAACTGATGAAACACCGGACCAAAATTAATGCACCCACATCGACTGTTCTGATGCTTCTGTTTGTTTTTCACTGTTACAATTAATTAAATCTAGCTAATAAAGTACAACATGCCCCTCAAAAACCCTTGTTGAATCTCCTTGACCAGATTACTTTTCTCCAAACGCTCATAAATTCAGTCTACAATAGTCTTCTCCAATAGTGTACCTATTACTGATGGAACACTCCCTGGTCTGTAATTCAAAGGAGTATCCCTATTATCTTTCGTCAACCAAGGAATAACATTTGCCTCACTCCAGTCTTCTAGTTGTATTTCCGTAGCCAGTGAAGACCCAAATATGCTTTATAAAAGCTCAGTAATCTCTTCTCTCGCTTTCCGAAATCACCTGGACAATATCTCTTCCGGTCTCGGGGAATCATCTATTACCTGGACTATATCCTATATCACTTTCGGCACCGGGGGATCATCTATCATAATTTTTTCCAAGTTTCCAGTGCATCCTTTTTCTCAGCGTCGGCATGTTCTAGCACATCTGCCTTTTAACGCTGTGTTCACATTGATCAATGTATTATGTGAGGAGCTTCACCGCCTCCTTGGACTCCAGACGCAAGTTTTCCTCTTTTACCTCTGATCTGCCCACACTCTTTCCAGTCACCTCCTGTTTTACACAGTGCAATTCGCAAAGGACTTCCCAAATCCCCTTCTAAGTCTTCCGAGCCCATTGTTAAATTCCTTCCTGTCCCTACTTGAGCCTTTCTTCCTAAATCTTAAGTATCTTTCTTTCTTCCTCTTGACTCGTTCCAATTTTCTTGTCACTCAGGGTTACTTTACGCCATCATTTTTTCCCTGCCTGACTGAGACAAGCCTATACTGAAACCCATGTCAGTGCTCCCTAACTAATCTCCACATACCTGTTGCATGTTCCCTGAGTACATCAGTTCCCAATGTACGTTCCCAAGTTCTTGCTAGGTAGCACCACACATCGCAGACCCCCAAATTAAACACACTCCATGCTCCCTGGTTCTAACATTTTGCAAGGTAAATGTCGGAAGTTCTGCCCTGTCGTTCTGGAACGCTGACCCGCGGAGAGATCTGTCACCTGATCCGTTCCGTTTTCAGATATTAGATCCGATATGGACTGTTCACCCGTCTGCCTTTCTTCATATAGTGACATGAATCCTTCCTGGACACAACTGAGAAATTCTGCCAGACCTAAACCTGTTACCCTGGGGAAGTGCCAAGTAATATTGTGGAACTTTTAGTTTTCCGTTCCAATAACATGGCACATGTCCAGGTTCCGCTTCCCGATCGGTTGCCACTGTTACCATTGCAGGATTTTTGTTAAACAGGTGGGCGGCTGTGCAGAATACACCAAATCGGGTGTTCGCGCCCTTCATGTTTCTGCGTTAATCTCGCCATCTATTAACAAACGAACGCTTCACGTTGACCTCCCTTTCTGTAGCTGCGATACTGCCCCTGGTTTCTCATCGCAATCACTTCACACCCCGTTACCCGGCGCTGTCCATTTTGGAACATCTGAAATGCGGAAAGCCCGGAAGCCAGCCCTGCCCTTGTGACAGTTAAGTGTCTGTCATAGTTTGAAACATACTTTAACCAAAATGACAATCAGGCCAGCAGCATTGAACGTTTGTATTGTTACCAACCTGAACTGTATAAAGTCAGCAATCTTCCGCCAATTCTGCAATTTCCGGATGACCAGACATATGATTTATGAACTCTTGACATATTTGCCTAACCTGTTCATTGTAAAACGGCTTTATTTGAAAACTCCGCTGAATTGCCATTGGAGACGGGCGTTATCTACACAGATGGACATTTAATGTAAACACATACTTCATTCTGTTCCTCAGCCCTTCTCTGAATTTCCTCTGTGTCAGTGTATAGATACAAGTATTGGTACACACGCTGAGAATTTGCAACATGAACCCAAATTGCTGTAGGATGTATACCGGGGAACTCAAATATCTGTCCTCATAAAAATAGTTTTGCGTTTGCCATTTCAGGGAATGGGCTACATAGGGCATCCAAAATAATATGAAATTAGCTGATATAGAAAACAGCAAAATCATCGATTTTCTGCGTTTTTCCACCTCGACATCTTTCTAATTGTCGCCGCTGTGCCGACGTCTTCTGCGGACTCTATTTGCCACAACGATATGTCTTACGGTTAACCCATTAAACACCAGGATTAAGCCGATTGGCAGCAATGGTGTTAAAATACTCTCAAGTAATTCGTAGCCTCTCCACACGGGTGAAGTGGCGTATTCATATGTGCCGGTGCACCGCCACGGCGTGTTGTCAATGATGACGTAAGGTTCTAGGGCAAAGAAAGTCGGGACACTTTTCCCGCAGCTCACTATAACCACGGTCACGATAACCACCGTTGCTGTTCGCTCGGTGCAGTATCGCTCCCGCAGCTTTCGGCAACATATTGCGATGAAACGATCGAAGGTAAAACTGACCGTGAACCAAACAGAACAGTCCGTCACTATAATCCCAAATACCAAAGTGAGAGCGCATACAGGAGTAATAAGCAGGGATTTAGAATAAATGTAGATATTGTTGGTCTGATCCACTAAAGCAGAAACGATAACCACCATCAGATCCGCTGCTGCCATTCCAACCAGGTAACGGGTGATGCATTTGGAGAGTCCGCATTTTCCCCGGGAAAGGATCACAATCGCCGTTAAGTCAACTGTAAAAATTTGGATACAAAATAGAAATATTGTCAGCACCCAGAATGCCCCCATTCTACCGATGCTATGCAGGGTATGGTCTGTTTGGAAGTGGAAAGCGGGAATCCAGTGTGTGCGGTCTCTGTCGCTGCACTCCGGTTGGAGGACAATGACGGATGTGAGTGTCTGTGGATTGGCGACATTCCCACAGTTTAGAGCGAGGCAGCCGAGTTCCACGACTCACGGACCGGTGAGCAGTCGGTCGCTCCTGTAAACAACACCATTTCCATTATTAGAGGTGAACGAACAGACAGGATTATTTGTAGCGGTGTCAAAGTGGCATCCTGGAGATATAAAGCACGAGTTCGCATTTACAGACTTACAGAAGAACAGACCTACGTGTCGAAAATAGACTGGACCGTCATTTAAATAAGCTGCCACGTTGTTATCAGGTAGAAGTGTCTGCACTGATAGAGACTCGGACCTAGAAAAGCAGAGACCTGCATCACTTCAGAAAGCCTAGCGAGGTGAAATTATGAAACATTTACAACAATAGCGGCACGAACTTGATTGAAAAAAAAAGAAAACAGAGCGATGGAAGTATGGAAAATGAAGTAAAACCATTGGATGCCCGAATCCTCCATTCCGGAAACACGTTTCAGCCGACGGTAGCATCTGTGCTCAGTAACAGTGCGGATACCGCAGCAAAGTAACGACGGCACCATACATAAAGTGACCAGCTCCGGCATCTTACCGGGGACACCAACAGCTACAAGTGTGGGATAGTAAATGGCCGCGATGAAGTAAATCGCCGGATATCCCATATTCCGTCAGAAGCAGCGTTCAGTTGTACGGAGCGTTTCAGCTGCTCAGATGGACTGGTGATCGGTTTAGCAGACTTTTATTGAGGAGAGAGCAATTCTACTGAGGCAATTAGCGTGGCGATCACGTCAGGGACATTAGTGACAACCAACTGCACAAACACTTACCTTAAACTATTTTTTACTCATTGTTCCCATGTCTTGAATTTGACTCCTCAAGGGATATTGCAATCTATTTACTTTAAAACATAATATGATGCGAATTTTCCATGTTATTTTCCATGATGCCTGGCTTCAGCTATTTAAATGGGATATATTTATAACTGAGTTGCTTTTAACGTTGGCATATATCTTGAAGTCGATTATTTGGTAACATTTGACGGAGCACATTCGCTTCTGAATTTGAGGGAAGGATTTGGTTCTGGCAGGTGAAATGGAGAACGCTTCTTTATTAAAGGGGAACATTCGTTCATTCTTTTCTTTGGTTCGTTCCAGTCATTTCAGGCTATTTGAGTGATGGAAATCACAGTGACAGCTGACATTTGTTACAATAACACTGCACTATGTGCCCCGAAACACGTTTAAAGTTTTAATTCACGGTTTTCCTCTTACCCTCCGTTTTCTCTCACCCCACAGTCTGTCTCTCTCTTCGCTACCAAGGTTCTCTTTCACACCCAGTCTATCTCTTCCTCACAGCTGTTGCCGCGTGGCGAAGAGGTTAAGGCGTTCGTCTAGTTATCTGATGGTCGCTAGTTCGAGCCTTGGCTGAAGCTTTCGCATGTGTCTTTGAGCAAGACACTTCACAACATATTAATCTGCGACGACACCTAATGCCCTAATGGACAACATCGGTGGCGTGGAGAGAGAGACTTCTTCCTTTCATTTTTAAAAGTATTATTATTCAAAATAACAAGAGTACATCGAAGTAAGTAACATTCACAATGTCTCAAAATTTTTAAAAAAAGCAATATTAAGGATTGAAAAATACGAAGAGCAAAAGAAAAAATCTACTAAAGCAAGAAAATGGTGTGAAAAAATGAACCCTTCAGCTGTTGAACCTCGGAGGCATGTGTCATACAAAAAGCTTCGAACTGTAAACATCAAACCACCAAGTAAACAAATATATAATATACCAAAATTCACAGTTAGATTGTGGAGGAAATCTACCTATTAACTCAGATGGTCGTAACGAACAAATGAACCCCACCGTTTCTCAAAATCAAACATCGGTTCGAAGGTTCGACTTCTAATTTTCTCCAAACTAAGACATAACGTCACTTGAGAAATCCATTGTGACAGAGTGGGCGCCCACCTGGCTATCAATGTAACAGACGCAATACCATGTTGGTCAGACAAACAAATACCGCGGATATTTTGATGTATCATTCCAAAGAGCACAGTTAATTTGTTAGGTTGAAAATTAATTTTAAGTGCTTTAGGAATTGTAGAAAAAACTGACTTCCAAAACTGTTCCAGTATAGAACAAGACCAAGCATGTGTGTCAGTGTAGCTGCCTCAGTTTTACATCTATCACAATAACTGTCAACATTAGGAAAGATTTTAGACAACCTCTCCTTTGTCAAAGAGTAACGATGGACAATTGTAAATTGAATCAATGACTGCCTAGCACAAATCGAGGAAGAGTTCACCAACTTCATGATCTGCATCCAGTCCTCCGTTATAAAAGTCAAATTAAGTTCCTTTTCTCAAACTTGTTTAATGTTTTCAAAAAAAATGGCGCTTATCCCATTGTAATAATAAATTATAAATTCTTCCAGTGGAACCCTTAATCAAAGGGTTCATATTCATAATAGTATTTAACAGGTCGGCCTCTAATATGCAAGGAAAATTACTTCAATATTTTTGTAAGAAATGTCAAAATTGGAGGTATTGTGAGAAGTGTGAATATGAACGAGAGTATTTATCGACTAATTGTTCAAAATAGATCAGTCTATCTTGTTTAAATAGACCCAAAAATAATTAATACCATTATCTTTCCAAAATAAAAAAATGGATCTCTCAAAGAAGGCTTAAAAATAGTTTTGATAAATTAAACTGAAAAGTTTACATTTTTTAAGATTAAAAAAACGGAACTGGACAGAAATTTGTAAAGAATGAGCAAATTTATTTAATTGTTCCCGTAGAGCCTCTCCCAATAACGAGATTAAATGAAGCTGTTTCACAGCTTTCAATTCCAAATCTGCCAAAGTTGGCCGCACATTCTTATCAACCCAGTAGAACCAAAAGGACATATATCGCACATTATCAGCCCAGTAATACATTCTTAAATTAGGAAAAAGAAGACATTCGTCGTTTTACAATTTTTGTAAGTGATATTTACCAATTCTTGGTCTTTTGTCATTCCAAATAAAAGATGAGATAATAGAATCAATTCGATCAAAAAACTTCTTAGTCAAAAAAGGGTAATTATGAAATGTATAAAATTTTTGGAAATATCATCATTTTGACTATATGGATGCGGCTAACAAGTGAACATGTAAGTGGGTTCCATCAGCTAAATAAGTACTACATAGAATCTACCAAGGGAAAAATAGCTTTATAAAGATCCTTTTTTTTAGTGAATATAATGCCCAGACATCTAAAGGAATCCATAACTTGGAAAGGAGTATTATCATGTGTATAGACAGTTTCATTTAAAGGAAACAGTTCACTTTTATTCAAATTAATTTTATATCCTGAAAAATCTCCAAATTAATTAAATAATTTCATCAATGCATCGATATATTCCTCGGGATTAGACATATAAACCAGTAAATCAGCAGCATAAAGCGAAATCTTATGAATCTCACAAGAATCCCATGAATATCTTTAGCTTCACGACGAGCAATAGCAAGGGGTTCTAATATTTAGTTAAATAACAAAGGACTTAATGGACAACCCTGCCTTATTCCCCGTGAAAGCTGAAAAATATGATTTATAATTATTAGTAATAACTGTAGCAATGTGAGTTTTATATATCATTCTAATCCAATTATTAAAATGAACACCAAAACCAAATTATTCTAAAACATTCAATAATTGTTTCCATTCGACTCGATCAAACGCTTTTTCAGCATCCCAAGTGACGATGCATTCTGGAATTTTGAACGAAGACGAAAATATAAGATTAAATAATCTCCGAACATTTGAAATGGAATAACGACTCTTGATAAATCCTGTTTGATCTTTAAAAATAATTTCACCCATTATATTCTAACCGATTGGCCATTATCTTTGACAGGATCTTAGCATCGACATTCAATAATGAAATAGGTCTTTTTGAGGCACAATTAGTAGGATCTTAATCCTTTTTAAGAATTAAAGAAATAGAAGCCTCATAAAAAGTAGAGGGTAAATCACCTTTCACAAAAGAGCCCTTAACCATTTCCAACATATATGGAGAAAACTATTTTCCAGCCCAAAGGATCACAATTACATTTAGCCAATTCATTTCTTTGGAAACTTCGGGCCTGCGGGGAGATAGCAGGACAGTGTGGTTAGTTCGGGGACAGACATAGGTTCATAGGGAATAGATCGCGGTAACAGGATTCGTTTGGGTACTGACACGCGGATGTGGGGAGATAGCAGGGCAGTGTGATTAATTTGGGGACTAACATAGTTTTCTGGGGAGAGATTGTGGTAACGAGTTTCGTTTGGGAACTGACACAATGGTGTGGGGAGAGAGCGGAGCAGCGGGTTTAGTTTAAGGACTGACACAGGGCTGTGGGAAGAGAGTGGGGCAGACGGATTACTTTATGGACTGACACAGGGCTATGGGTAATAAGCTGGGATTTCACGGGGCACTGGGGTTAGTTTGGGGTGACACGAAGCTGGGGAGACAGCGAGATGGTGGTATTATTTTGGTACTGACACAGGCCTCTGGGATTAGAGTTTACGAAAGGTGGGTGCCAGTACAGAGTGAAGCACGCAAAAATACAAATTTTACTGTATTTATCACAAGTGTTAGGTTTGTGTTATTCCATAAATAGTTAAAATGAAAACTCGAGCTTCCCCGCCCCAACCCTCTGTCCAGCAGCTTTCCCTAAAGGCACAGCCGCGCATTCCCATGCTTTCAGTCTAGCCTTCCTTTGACCTCCAGGCTACAGAATCCCGGAGCCCAGAAGCACCGCCAAACACACGAGTGCCGGATGTTCTGTACACCCACCCACCGGGCCGGCTCTGCCCCATGGGTCACAGACGTGATGTAAATCTACAACCTTCCCTTACCTTCCTACAGCCTCTTCGGCCTCAGGACCTCTCGACCCGAAACGCCTCGCAAGCGAGACCCCTCGGTACACACAATGGGGATGCTCCTGCGCCTCCAGCACCCTCACCAATTGAGACTGAGGCAGGAGGTCTGGGGCGTTTTGTGCCTGGATGACGGTAGGCACCGGCGAATCACAGTACCGAATAGGAAGTAGAAGGGAGCAGGAGGGTGGTGGTGGAACACGGCGACGGGAACACGGGACGGTTTCTCTCTCTCTCTGGGAGGGGACATTTTCTCTTGGAGCGTACCCATCTCCAGTTCGGCCCGGCTCCAGACTGCACTTAGCTCCGACTGCAGACTGGAAAGAGGGCTGGCTGTAGCCCGTCCGTGAACTCGCTGGGGCACGCCACCTCTTGTCGGCAGGCAGGCACCGTCCCGTCCGGGGAGGATAAGGGACACCACAAAGGGTAGGGAAGACGATTTCTGCGGAAGGTCGGAGAGAAAGAGAGAGTGAGGTTTAGGTCGGAGTAGGGGATCTAGGTGGGTGTGTTCGGGAGAGGAAGGGAGGGTGGTCGCGAAATTGGTTAGAGATGGAGATCGCGAAAAGGGGTGGAGTGTGTGATCAATGTGACAGAGAGAGAGAGAGAGAGGAGTCTGACCGAGACGAAAAGGGTTGGATGGATGTTTCAAAGTGATTTTACAATGGAAGTTGTACAATTCTAAAATGGCGTGCGGGTCTGAAAACCCTCAAATGACGCACGATACAGAAACTTTTCTCTGACTCAGAATGCCCCAACCTCCCTCATCCCAGTCTGTCTCTCAGCCCCCAGACTCTCTATCTGCTTCCCCTACTGTTCTGCTCTGCCGGTTCTCACTAAGTCTCTCCCCTCGCCTCCGCCAGGCTTTCTGCTCGTCTCTCACCTCACAGCCACTCATCTCTGTCTCTCTCCAGCCCTGAGGTCTCTCTGCAAATGTTTCGTCAACCCGCGACAAATCACTCCGTGCGGCCTCCGTTCTCGTTTTCCACCGATATTCTCTCTCCCCGTCTCTTTCTCTTCTTTCGCAACCCCGTCTCGCTCTCTCTCCAGTCCGCCTTTTTCACGCGTCTCTCTCTCTCTCTTTTTCCACTCCCGCTCCCCCACACTTTCTCGCTGTCTGCCCCTGGAGTCCCACCATCCCAATCGTTATTTTCACGTGACCTCTCTACTTCCAGTACCTTCCCTACCCCCATTTCCTTCCACACTCCGAACTTTCTCACCATCTCTTCCCCAGGTCTCTATCCTCAGCCCGCCCTCTGCCCCCATTCGTCCTCTCTCTCTTTCCCCCTGCACTTTCTCTCAATCCTCAGCCTCACTCTCCCTCGCCACTTTCTCTCTCCTCAGCACTCCGGACCCTCTGTCTCCCAGATTCGGCCGCCTTCTACCGCCTCTCTGTCGCTCCCTAATGTCCCTCCCTCGTCTCTCTCGTTCCGCATTTTCTTTCCTCGTCTCTTCCTCATCAGTTGGTCTGAATCTACAGTCATTCCCTCTACCCCTCAGTCTCTCTCTGTCTCTTTTGTTGTATATTATCGGGGCTAATGGATATTTCCCTCTGTTACTGCAGAGCCCAAATATAGTTAAAATATAATTTTAACCGTTCGTGCGGAACACGGATGCCCGCTGTCTTCCAAGCAGAATTCACTCTGTCTGCTACATCATCTGCCTTCTGTTAGTAAGCAGATTCTGAATCAACGCAGCCAGGTTTCCCTGGATCCCTTGCCTCCTCACTTTCTGAATGAGTCTATTATGGAGAACTGATCAAACGCCTGACCGAGATTAATGCCCCCACATCGACTGATCTTATTCTTCTGTTTGTTTCCTTTTCATAAAGGACAACATGCCACTCAAAAAGCCATGTTGGCTCTCAGTAGTCTGGCTACATTTCTCCAACTATTCAGAAATTCCCTCTACAATAATCTTCTCCAATAGGTTATCCACTACTGATATAAGTCTCACTGGTCTATAGTTCGAAGAAGTATCCCCATTCGTCAACAAAGGTAATAGGATAACATCTGCCACCCTCACCTCAATCTTCCCCTCCAAAAGCGCAGCAATATCTTCGCTCTCATTCCAAAATTACCTGGACTATATTCCTTCTGGCACCGGAAAATCGTCTATCATAATGCTTTTCAGTTTCCAGCACATCCTCTTTCTTAGCGTCGGCAAGTTCGAACATATGTGCCTGATGAATATGAATGTGTTCATATTCATCAATGTATTCATAAAGGAGCTTCGCTGCCTTCTTGGACTACAGACACATATTTTCCTCTTTTCCTTCTGACCTGCACAGACTCTCTCTAGTCACTCTCCTGTTCTTCACATTGCAACTCGCCAAGAACTTCTAAAGTTCCCTTCTATCTCCGCTCAGTCCATTTTAACATTCTCTCCAGTCTGCACTGCGATTCACCATAACCCTACCCGATCCCTTCTTCCAAAATTTTAAGTTTGTTTCTGTCTTCCTCTTGACTCGTTCAAATTTTGTTGTCACCCAGGGTTACGTTACGGTATCATCCTTTCCCGGCGTCACTGAGATAAGCCTATACTGAACCCCATGTCAATCTCCACATATCTGTTGCGTATTTCCCTGAGCACATCATTTCCCAATGTACGTTCCCAAGTTCCTGCCAGGTAGCGCCATAATTCGCAGAGCCCAAATTCCATACTCCCTGGTCCTAACCCTGTGCCAGGTAAATATAGGGGAGTTCTCTGACATGCCGTATTGCTCTGACATGCAGACCCGCGGAGAGATTTGTCACCTGACACGGTTCCTTTTCTAATAATAGATCAGGTATTTACTGCTCGCTAGTCCGTCTTTCTTCATATAGTGACATGAATCTTTCCCGGACACAACTGAGAAATTATGCCATAGCTAAACCTTTAAACCTGAGGAGGTGCCAACAAATATTAGGGGAGTTTCAATTACCCGTGCCAGTAATCTGGTCGATGTACATGTTCCGCTCTCGATCGGTTCCTCACTGTTCCCGTTGTGTGTGCTTGTTTTCTTTTGTCAATCTGGTGGGCGGCTATACAAAATACTCCAGATGGCCCTTCATGTTTCAGTATTAGTCTCACAGTGTATGAACAAACGAACGCTGCACGTTGTCCTCCCTTTCTGCAGCTGCGATACAGTCCCTGGTTTCCCATCGCACTCCCTTTACACTCTGTTATCCGACCCTGTCCATTTTTCAACATCGAAAACCCCGAAAGACCTGAAGATATTCGGAACAATCACGCCAGCAGCATTGAACGTTTGTATTTGCTACCTACCTGAATTGAGTGAAGTGATAAATCTTACGCCAATTCAGCAATTTCTGGATGGCCAGGCATACGATTGTTTGAATTAATGTCAAATTTGCCAAACCTATTCATTGTAAAAGGGCTTTATTTGAAAGTTCCGCTGAATTGTCATTAGACACGGGCGTTATCTACACAGATGGCCATTTAATGTAAACATATAAGTCATTCCATTCCTCAGCTCTTCTCTGAATTTCCTCTGTGTCAGTGTATAGATACAAGTGTTGCTGCACACACTGAGCATTTGCAACATGAACCCAAATTGTTGGAGGATGTATACCGGGGAACTCAAATATCTGTCCTCGTAAAAATAGTTTTGCACTTGCCATTTCAGCGAATAGACTACATTGGACATCCAAAGTAATATGAAATTAGCTGATATAGAAAACAACAAAATCATCGACTTTTTTGCGTTTTTCCACCTCGGCATCTTTCTGATTGTCGCTGCTGTGCCGATGCCTTCTGCGGACTCTATTTGCCACAACGATATGCCTCACTGTTAACCCGTTAAACACCAGGATTAAGTTGATTGGTAGTAATGGTGTTAAAATACTGTCCAGTAATTGGTATCCTTTCCATACGGGTGAAGTAGCGTATTCATATGTGGCGGTGCACCGCCACGGCGTGTTGTCAATGATGACGTCAGGATCAACGGCAAAGTAAAACGGAACACATATCCCGCAGCTCACTATAACCACGGTCACGATAACCACCGTTGCTGTTCTCTCGGTTCAGTATCGTTGCCGCAACTTTTGGCAACATATTGCGATGAAGCGATCGAAGGTAAAACTGACCATGAACCAAACAGAACAGTCCGTCATTACAGTCCGAAGTACAAGTGTCAGAGCGCACACAGGAGTGATGAGCAGGGATCTGGAATAAATGTGGATATTGTTGGTGTGTTCCACTAAAGCTGCAACGATAAACACCATCAGATCCGCTGTTGCCATTCCAACCAGGTAACGGGTAATGCATTTGGAGAGTCCGCATTTTCCCAGAGAGAGGATCACAACCGCCGGTAAATTAACTGCAAGAAATTTGGAAAGAAAATAGAAATACGGTCAGCTCCCTGAATGCCCTCATTCTACCGATGCTATGGAGGGTATGGTCTGTTTGGAAGTGGAAAGCAGGAATCCAGTGTGTGCGGTCTCGGTCACTGCTCTCCGGCTGGAGGACAATGACGGATGTGAGTGTCAGTGGATTGGCGACCTTCCCACAGTTTAGAGCGAGGCATCCGAGTTCCACGACTCACGTACGGGTGAGCAGTCGATCGCTCCTGTAAACAACACCATTTCCATTATTAGAGGAGAAAGAGCAGTCAAGGAGATATAAATCATGAGATCTCATTTACTGACTTACAGAAGAAGAGACCTATGTGTCGTAAATAGACTGAACCGTCATTTAAATAAGCTGCCATGTTGTTATAAGGTCGAAGTGTCTGCACTGATAGAGACACGGACCTAGAAAAGCTTAAACCAGCATCACTTCTGAAAGCCTAGCGAGGTAAAATTATGAAACAACGACAATACCGACACTACCTTAATTAACAAAAGAAGAAAACACTGCAATCAAAGTATGGAAAATGAAAATAAAACCGCTAGATGCCTGAATCCTCCATTCCGGAAACCCGTTTCTGCCGACGGTAGCATCTGTGCTCAGCAGCAGTGCGGATCCCGCAGCAGAATAACGAGGCACCAGACATAAAGTAACCAGCTCCGGCATCTTACCGGGGTCACCAACTGCTACAAGTGTGGGATAGTAAATGGCCGCGATGTAGTAAATCGCCGGATATCCCATATTCCGTCAGAAGCAGCGTTCAGTTGTACGGAGCGTTTCAGCTGCTCAGATGGACTGGTGATCGGTTTAGCAGACTTTTATTGAGGTGAGAGCAATTCCACTCATGTAATTAGCATGGTTGTCACGTCAGGGACATTACTGACAACCAAATGCACGAACACTTATCTTAAGCTATTTATAGTCACTTTGACCGGGCTGGTGAATTTGACTCCTCAAACGAATCTTAATTTAAAGCGACATAAGATGTGCTTTTTTCCCCCCTGTTATTTTCCATGGTACCTGGCTTCAGCTATTTAAGTAGCATATTTTACATCACTGTTGCTTTAAAACAGGCATTCATCTTGAAGTCAATTCATTTTGTAATATTTGCCCGTGCACGTTCGCTTCTGAAATTGAGGGAAGGAGTTTGTTCTGGCAGGTGAAATGGAGAATACTTCTTTATTTTATAGGAACTTCCGTTCATCTATTCGTTCATTCGTTCCATTCATTCCAGGCGGTGTGAGTGATGGAAATCACAGTGACAGCTGACATGTGTTACAATAAAATGCACTGCACATATTCCTACAAACACTTTGAAAGTTCCACAGCGATATTCCAGAGACCTTTGATCAAAAAGGGAGCGTTTCTTCAGGAAATTAGCGAGGGCTGTGGACAGTTTGAAGAGCAGGTTTTCCAGTGAACACATTCAAATTCACCCTTCCAAAGTGAATCTCTCCGTAATGTTCCGGTGTTATGCTCCGGTCCAGAGCCCGCATTCCGGGTCTTGATCCGGGGCGCTGACTCCGGGTCTTGTAGCAGTCCCTCCTTTCACCCTTTGAGCCAATAAGTCACACCTGTGGATCATTGTGGCTTGTTTGGACTCAAGGAGGCTCACCTGATGCCCGACGACTGGAAGGTGTATATAAGGTGCTCTGGGACTGAACCTAGTTGGGGGGTCGTCCTGTCTGCCTGTTTCTCTCGTACGTGCTGGTCCCGCTGTTCTTTCCGGTTCGCCTGCCTCGCGCAGTCGCGCTGTATGCCTATCCATTTCTCCCCGTTCATCATGGTTGCCCTGCTTGCGTTGTTAGCCCGGTTTCGTTCTGTGCGTCCTGTTCGCCCCGGCTTGGAGTACCCACCGCTGATCAACCAGTTCTGTGATTCAGTCTCGTAGTCACCCTGGAGCTCGTCCCCTTCCTACCCCTCGCCTCCGTCGGGTCAGTCAGGCCAGATTGCCGTTGCCTGGCGGAAGACTTTGTCTTTTTCCTACACCTCGCTTCCAACGGGTGGTACGCCGCAACTGCTCAGGTGTCCCGCGTCTTGCCCAGGCCTCTGTGTTCATGACTGGGAGGCGGCCCAGGCAAGCAGTTATGCGGCCCGCCCAGTGGGCTCTCTTCCCTGCATTCCTTGTCCCAAAGACCCATCCTCTAGCCTCTCCAAGATCCTGCCTCGCCATGACGCCCGAGACCCCGCGTCGGGACGGACGCCCGAGACCCCGCGTCGACACGGACCCCCGAGACCCCGCCTTCCTCCTGCCATGCCTGAACTCTGGGTTCCTCCTGTCTTGCCTGAACTATCTCTGAGCCCCAGGATCACCTTTGAATGCCACGTCCCTCAGCCACGGTCACCTCACCTTGTTCTATCCTTTAGTTGTCCCCGTTCTGCCCCTAGTACTTCGGTGCCTGCGTCCGGCATTTGTGTCCATTCCATGTCCCCTTATGACATCCGGGTTGAGCACCATCTGTAACTTCTCAGCGCTGCTCTGCGTCCTGTCACTGTCCTGTTGTAAACTCTGTCTAGCTTATATACTATCCATAATTCCACCAACTTCAACATCATTGCAAATACAATAACGCACCATTCCACTTCCTTATTCACATCATTTTTAAAGCACTAAAATCCGGGGGTCTAAGAATAGATCTCTGCAGGACACCACTGGCACCAGCATCCAAGGGAAAACACACCTGCCACATATATTCTCTGATTTCTTGGGCGTCAGTCCTGAATCCATAAGCCAACTTTTCCAAGACACCAAGTTCTCTAACGTTCTGAAAGGTCTTACCATGGTTAACCGATGGATGACCGTCACATCCTCAGAGAATTGAACCTGGGTCGTGAGAGATGATCCGCCCCTCATAAAGCCACACTGATTCTCGCAAATCAGATACTGCTTCTGGAAAATCCCGTCAATCCTGTGTCTAAGAATGTTCTCCAATGATTAGCCAGTCACTGAATTAGGACACACCGCTTCCGTCAGTCACCCAGGGATTCTCTCGACCACACAAGAGAACTTAATTATACAGATTTTTTTTCAAACGTACGGTACATCCTTGTACATCCTTAACCCTGGAACCTTGTCGCTCATCGACCCTTTAACGCTTTTCTCACAGATGTCCCTCTGACTGGTGAATACTGAACTGAAGTCTTCATTGAGGACCTGCCCTTCTACCCCCGACCTCAGGGGCTTGTTTCATTTTATTTCTCCGACCGGTACTACACTCATTTCCGGTAATCTTCTCCTTCGCATACATCTCGAATGGCTCGGGGTTTTTCTTAAAACCACTGCAGACCTTCTGTAGTCGTTTCTAGTTATTATAATTCCATTCTTCAGTTTGTCCCCGGCTACTTTGTAAATCTACAGTCATGCCTGATCCCTGCTTTCTAATCCTGAGGTCAGCTTCCTGAAGCTTCTTTTTTCCTCTTGACCAGATGTTTCACATCTCTTGTCAACCATGGTACCTTCACCCTACCGTCCTTCCCCTGTCTGAATGGGGCAAACCTGTCCAGAACCCCATGTAAATGCAGCCTAAAATATATTCACATTTCCGTTGTGTATTTTACAGGACATATCCGTTCCTGATTTATGCTTTGATGTTCCAGCCTAATATCTTCATAATTCCACTTACACAGTTAATTACTTCGGGAAATGACACAGAGCCATAGGACGAGAGTGGGTAGAGTGATTAACTTGAACACTGACAAGGGGCAGTGGGCAGAGAGTGGAGCAATGGGATAGTTATGGGGAATAACACGAGGTTGTGGGGACACAGCGGGCCATTCCGATTACTTGGTGACTGACGCGGGCTTGTGTCATTAGTATATATAACCCTTTTACGAAAGGAGGGGGCTGGACCCCTTATGATTTGCCTAACGACACAACCGATCCACAGACAGTGCAATAGCCACTGTTCTACACACCGTCCTTACACATCTGGTGAATTGTGCTTATGTAGGAATGCTGTTCTTGGACTCCAACATCATAATCCCCTCCAGGCTCGACAGGAAGATCAGAGATCTCGTCCTTGAACCTGATTCTCTGTTCGCTAGCAGGTTGCAAGGGTGGGCTCCCTCACCTCCACGCCTCCGACTTTCATCACAGGAGCCCCTCAAGGTCATGTACTGAGATCCGTCCCTTACTCCCATTATACCCATGACTGTATCGCCACCCACAGCTCTAACCTGTTAACTAAATTTGCTGACGACACTACATTTATTGACCTAATATCAAAAAATAACGAAGTGGCCTACAGGGAAGAAGTTATCTCTCTGACACAGTGTCGTCAAGTAAACAACCTCTCCGTCAATGTAGCAAAAACGAAGATGGTTGTGGATTTCAGGAGGAATGGAGACGGGCGAACCCCTATTGAAATCAATGAATCTGCGGTTGAGAGGGTAAACAGCTTTAGGTTCCTGCCATTTACATCACCGAGGACCTCACGTGGCCTGTACAGAACAGCGCCTCTTTCAACTCAGACGGTTGAGGAAGTTTGGTATGTCCCAGAAATCCTGAATTTTCTGCAGGGGCACAATTGAGAGCATCCTGACTGGCGGCATCACTGCCTGGTATGGGGACAGTACTTCCCTCAATCGCAGGACTCTCCGGTGAGTTGTGTGGACAGGACAGCACATCTGTAGATGTGAACTTACCATGATTCCGGACATTTGCAGGGACAGGTGTGTCAAAAGGACTAGAACGTTCATTGGAGAGCCTGGTCAGCACCACCACAATCTATTCCAGCTGCTACCATCCGGGAAGCGGTACCGCAGCATAAAACCCAGGACCAACAGGCTCCGAGACAGCTTCTTCCACCAGGCCATCACAGTGATTAACTCACGCTGATTTGTTTGTACTCTATACTACATTGACTATTCTATTTACTATAAATTATTATAAATTACTATGATTGCACATTTAGATAGAGACGTGACATGAAGATTTTTACTCCTCATGTATGTGAAGGATATAAGAAATTAAGTTAATTTCAATTCATTTCAGACTGAAGCACGATGAAATATTAGTTTTATTATATTTTCTAAAGAGTTCTTTTTTTATTACTGCATAAGTAGTTAAATTGATGTATGGAACTACAGTAAATTAAAAACATCTAAGAGCTCCCACTAGAGGCGTAACCCGGTATTTCTGCGCTCTCGCAACACCCTTCCTTTGACCTCAGGACCGTGGAATCCCCGAGCCTAGGAGCACGAACAAACCCACCAGTGCCGGAACTACGGAGCTTCCAGCTACCGGGTCGCCGCTCCCCCATGGATCAGACCCACAGAGACGAGGAAAGTCCCCAACTTTCGCCCATCATTCCACAGCCCCTTCGGTCTGAAGAGCCTATCGACTCGAAACGCCTCGCAAGCGAGCAGCAGCACCTCACTCTCCGGGGAGAGAAACCCCACCAGCTACGATTGCGCCGGACTGGGAATGGGAGAGCGTCCCGCCCCCTCCTGTATTTAGCAGACTCTGGAGTGGTGGTGCGCTGTTCTGCTGTTCAGCGACAACTGCACAAATATGACCTTTATGGAAGAGTCATCAGAAGAAAACTTTTCCTGCGTCCTCGTCACAAAATTCAGCATCAGAAGTTTGCAAAGGAACATCTAAACAAGCCTGAAGCATTTTGGAAACAAGTCCTGTGGACTGATGACGTTAAAGTAGATTTTCTTGCTCTCAATGAGCAAAGGTATGTTTGGGTGCAGAATTTCATGAGCACAGGGGTGGACCGATCACGCTTTAGGCTTGTGTTGTAGGCAAGTGGCACAGGAAACATTTCCCTCTGCCTGAAGGGAAGAACGAATTCAATTAAATACCAGCAAATTCTGGAAGCAAACATCACCCCGTCTGTAACAAAACTGAAGATGAAAAGAGGATGGCTTCTGCAACAGGATAATGGGTAGAAAGACTTTGGCGGAGGAAGGTTGGTTGGAGAGAGACTGGGAGTGGGTGATAGAGTTATAGAGTGAGTGAGGGGGCAGAGGAAAGAGACTAGGAGGAAAGAGAGACTAGTGGACGAGAGTCTTGCAGAGATGGGGAGAGACACAGGGAGCGAAAGAGAGAAGCGCCGGAAGAAAGAGAGAGACTGGGAGAAGGACGGGAGAGAGGGAGAGATTGAGAAGGAGCGAGTGACAAGTACGGGGCCTGAGACAAGAGGGGGATACGTGTAGAAGGAGAGTGACGAGAAGAGAAACCGGAAGCGTGGCACCCTTGATGGAAGAATGATGGGCGATGACAGACTGATAGGGTTGGAGACGTCACAGTTCTGTCTGAGGTGTGCGGACGCTGTGTTGTCCCATATCCTGCCCAGTCCCACAGTGAAACTCAGAGAAGTATCACATTGTTGAGCGTATTATAAATAAACACAATGTATCCGACGTTTACACTATAGGCGGAACTAATTGCGGAAAACTAGTTAACACTATCAACAACGTCGGCAGTAGTCATGTTGACTAAAACAGTGGTCAACACCGTCGGCAGGACCTTTCAAATCATCTCGTCTTCTCTGACGACAATCGTAAACTAGACTAATCTTATCTGTTCGCACCGTCCATTTAATTCTATTCTGAGCTTCTCTGAAAAACAAACAACACCTCCCTCTAAACAGTAGCAGCAAGCTGAAAAAGTGTTTCTTTTCTCCGACCTCATCCCCGGAAACTTGAAAGCGCATTAATCCTTTGCTTGGCTGAAGTAGTGAAATTAACCACAAGATCAACCACATGGCCAGGATAGATTAGTGGCCTAAGTTTTTGTGTTAAGGTCGCAGTTTCCACTGGAGAGGTAGTTTCCAGTCCCGTCCATGACAATTCGGCATTCTTCCTCCCTTTCGTTCTTTGTTTTCTTCATTCTACACCCAGTTTTGTTGAAGGAAAGTTTCTGTCATTGAGAAAATATCCATATCCTGTTGCCCTTCACCATCTTCTCCTTTTCCCCTCGGCTGTCAGCAAGATATGAATCATCCTTTACGCACACTGTCTCATTCCATCTCCATACCAGTTTTTACCCAAACAGCAACATGGTGATGTCATCGGTGATGTTGTGGAATGTGAGAATGTGGATGGTAGATTTTACAGTTCGAATTGGAATCCTCTTGTGAGTACACCGAAAAGAGGTAAATGCAGATAGTAAATTCGGAAGGTGACGTGACATGAGTTCGAAGGTCACGTGACGGAACAATGCTTGTCAGTGAAAGGATAATCAGCAGAATGTTAGACGAACTTGCGAAACACACACAACATGCTGGAGGAACTCAGCGGACCAGACAGCATCGACGTGTGAAAATTTGTCCTGAATAAAGTTCTTATTGTGTGCCGTTTATCAAACGTCTCCGCTGTTCATGGAACAAAATACTTCTGTATACGCGCCTGAATAATTCTAATTATTAACCGTCCACCTGCCGCCGGGACAGGAAATTTCTGAGAAGCATCTCCTTATGTGAAAAAACTATGCTTGGAGTTTGCGTTTTGAACTAGTGTCCTTTGATTGGCTCCTTTCCATTGGCAAATGTATTCTGACGTGCAATACATCAGGGTCAGTTATATTCTTATTTTGACTGAATCAAGTAACGAATACTCTTGTAATCTCAAAGGAATACGGGCTCAGCACATTTCGACATCAGACTCTCCTCTCAACAACGGAAAGGACAATGGGTTTTCCACCAATTAAATTTAAATGGCTTCGGAGTTCAGTTGTGACGCAATCTGCGAATGCGGGCTCGTTGGTCTAGTGGTATGATTCTCGCTTCGGGTGGAATAGCACATGCGAGAGGTCCCGGGTTCAAATCCCGGACGAGCCCGCTATTGGAAATTATCTGCGATTTGCTTCACGACTTTTGCATTGACTCTCTGGATAATTGGCAATATCAAACAGAAACACTGGAGAAGGAATTGGAAATACTTTTCAAGGCAGGTAAGTTTGAAGTGTCACATTTTGGAATGTCAAACCAGCTGAGTATTTATTCGAGGAATGATAGAGCACCGGAGTGTGCCAATCAGCAGGGAGAGAGTGAGGTAAAAGGGCATAGTTTGCTGAAACCCGTCTCATGTGCAGAGAGACTGTGGGAAAGGTGTTCGGCGCGCTGGCCTCAGGAGGTCAGTGTAGGAGTTGGAAGACTGTGTTGCTGTTGAACTCTGTTGTGGAAATACGTGTAAAATGGAAACAGCGCAGCCCTCTTTGGAAAACGATGGGTCTGCATGTTCATGAGCGCTGTAGACATTAATGTCAAAGAACGAGAAACTGGCAAGTGAACTTACATAGTTTAACCGCTTCCCTTTTCCAGACCAGGACACAAGTGCCTCTAACTTGTATACAATATCGGTTTATATATCTCATAGGATAGAATATACATTGCATACAATATCGGCTTATACATTTCATAGGGTTTCGAATCGGTGCGGGCAGAAATTAGGTGACAAGCGAAACTGCTCACTTCGGTCACGTTGTTGTGCCAAACGCTTGGGATTTCGAGAGCTGGAATCTTCCCACTGAACTAATTTTCTGCTGATCCGGATTGAGAGTCTCAGTTCCGAACTACACCAGCATCTGTCTTACGGATGTGACTTACTTCAGAATCAGAATCAGATTCGGGTTTAATATCTGGAACATTTATCGAGAAAACTGTTAAATTAGCGGCAGCAGTACAATCAATACGTGAGAAATATAGAAATAAAAATCAATCAAATATTGAATTAGAGTAAATATATGTATATTAAATTGTTAAATTAAAAATAGAGCAAAAGAGATAAAAGAGTGAGGTAGTGTTCATGGGTTCAATGTCCATTTAGACACTGGATGGCAGAGGGGAAGAATTGGTTCCTGAATCGCTGAGTGTTTGGCTTTAGGCTTCTGTATCTCCTTCCTGACGGTATCAGTGAGAAGAGGCATGCCCAGGTTGATGAAGTCCTTAATGACGTTCGCCGCCTTTCTGAAGCACCGCTCACTGAAGATGACCTGGACACAACGAAGGCTTGTCCCCAGGGCGGAGCTGACTAATTTCATAACTTACTGCCAGTCTCTGGCCTTCCGCGGCAGCAATGAAGACCCTCCATCCCTGTCAGTCGGCGACGTTCAGGGATTCATTCATCGTGTCAGTAGCTTCCGCTCGGTTTGCGCAATTGCCTGCCAAGTCCCGGGTAGCGATTCAGAAATATCGACAGATACATATGTAGACGGACTCTTCATTTTCGTTTCATTGAAGTTTTCTTTGACCAGTTCAGCTTGTTATCTCTGAGGTAAGCCCCCGAAACTCTAGGGCCGGTGGACAGTCGTCTCCATCTGCCGTCTTCCATTTGACTTGTTTGGCATGAGTGACCGTACCAAGAGCCAAAGCATTAACTCCTAACTCCAGCCAGCTTCGTACAGCTTCCCCCATCCTCATCACATTCTACAGTGGTTGCATTGAGAGCATTCTGAGCAGCTGCATCACGGCCTGGTTCGAAAATTGCAGCACCTCAGCCCGCAAGACCCCGCAGCGGATAGAGTGGTCAGCTAAGAAGATCATCGGGGTCTCTCCTCCCGCCATTACGGATATTTATATCACTCGCTGCACCACCAAAGCAAACAGCATTATGAAGGACCACACTCCCCCTTCATAAGAACTCTTCTCCCACCCGCCGTCTGTGAAAAGGCACCTAAGCATTTGCGCTCTCACGACCAGACTATGTAACAGTTTCTTCCCCCAAGCTATCAGACTCCTCAATACGTAGAACCTGGACTGACGCCTAACTGCCCTATTGTCTTGTTTATTATTTATTGTAATGCCTGTACTGTTTTGTGCACTTTATGCAGTCCTGGGTAGGTCTGTAGTCTAGTGTAGATTGTTTTTCTGTGTTGTTTTTTACGTAGACTTGTCTAGTTTTTGTACTGTGTCTTGTAACACCATGGTCCTGAAAAACGTTGGCTCGTTTTTACTATGAACTGTACCAGCAGTTATTGTCGAAATGACAATTAAGAAGTAACTTGACTTGATATTCTAGAATAGATCCAGATGGTTGGAAAACTGCGATTGTCACGCCACTCTGAAGGAAGTTAGGCTAAAGAAAGGAAAATATAAGAAATATAGCCTTACTTCAACGTGTTCAAAAACTCAAAAGATTCAAAGCACATTGAAGATCAAAGACAGTTGAGGAGAAAGATTTGTCAAGAAGATTTGTCAAATAGATCATCGTGTGGTACGGTGATGCACATTGGAAGAAAGGATTAAAAAAGTCTCTGCATGGGGAAGGCTTCAGAAATCAGAGTTGCAAAGAGACCTTGTGCAATATTCCCGAAATGTTTACTTCTAGGCCTAGTCAGTGGTAAAGGAAGGCAAATGCAATGTTAAAATTCAGTCCAGGAGGAGTAGAATATAAAACAACAATGTAATGTTGACATATGTTCGTCATTATAGACCAAATTCCGATCCTGTTCTTTATCCCTAATACTGGAAATCTCCTTCATTTATGATACTGACGGCAGTGTTACCCCTCCATACTCCCGTTCTGAGCTATCGGTGTTGAAACAAATTCCAGAGCTGTCCAATTATACTATTCGTGTTGAAATAATGATTCACCTTTTCCATTACTAAACAGAAATCAAGTAAAACTCTCACTTCAGGGGCAGTGCTACAGTGGGTACTGAACATTCTTTAGCTGCGATGGCCGAGTAGTTAAGGCGTTGGACTTGAAATCCAATGGGGATTCCCCGCGCAGATTCGAACCCTGCTCGCAGCGCTCACACCAGCAATCCCACTGCCAATAAAATTTAACACCCTTGATGCTGTCTGAGCGCAGCACCCTCTGTGTTCAGTTGAGAACTGCGTATTTTTACACTCTTCAATACAATTCAATACAATACATTTGTACTCATTGTGCAATGTTAATTTGTATTCCGACTCTGATCAATCCCCTGGAAGCAGCTTAAACTCTCTGCAGTGCGGAATTTTACTGTCTTGTTAAACTAAAAGAATCAAACTCGGAGAACGGATATTTCAGCGTCAGTGTCAAGAAGAGGACATCGTCCTTTCGCTCTACGATTCGCATGGCGACGTATTTTCATCCTCTGTCAGATTCTAATCTCACTCGATTCCTGTGTTACTGTAGTTGTGGCAGAGACCACCGGAGGACATTATATTCTATATCCTGTAGTGAACAGTTTTAACTTCAGTTGTTCGTCAGAGGATGTAAATTCATCACGGGAGGTGAGTCAGTTAAATTGTTCCGAGCTTCTCCAGTGCTACTGTACCCTTCAGCATATATGGGGAGGGAAATTACCGTCACCGCATCAGACCCAACCTCAGGAACCTGTACAGATGTATCACAATGTTTCCTCTATTTCTAATTCCCAATCGAGTTGCAATGAACTACAATCTGCAGTGGCCTTCCAAAATACCTGATCCACCCATCGGCTCGCCATCTCTGTTTCGGGAACAGTTTCCTTTGACAGTCTCACCCCAACAGATCGTCCATTATTTAATACCAATCCCAACGAAGTACATGACCTCACACATTCCAGCAATAAACACTTTTGTCCAGTTTGCGCCCTCACTGAAAGACCCAATTGCAGCCTAAATATTCTCATTGCAACCCGCTGTCCGGCTACGTCACGTCATCAGCCTGACACAGTAAGGACAGCTCATTAATGAGGGACGATAATAGACCGTCATGACACTGCCGATAAAAATTCCTACAGTCTGCAATGGAGCAACGTCGACACAGATGGCACCGGATATCAGGTTTGAACCTGGGTGTCTAAGGGTATGAGACAGAAACGCTCTTTCAGCGGTTCAGGAACAGCTTCCTCCCCTCTGCAATCAGAATCACCAATAGACTTTGAAGTTTTGGTCACGACCTCACTTTATTAATATACAGTATTTCTGTTTTTGCATATTTTTCATAATCTATTCAATAGAGGTAATTGATTTTCTTCTTTATTTATTATTATGTTTCATTTCATTTGTTGTTATTATTATTATTTTCTCACTCTGCTAGATTATGTATTGCATTGAACTGCTGCTGCTAAGTTAACACATTTCCCGTCACGTGCCGGTGATAATAAACCTGATTCTAATTCTCTGTTCAACGCGGTACTTTCCCGATTCGATTTTCATTAACGACATGGATTTCGAGGTATTGAGTTCTGGTACCGTATCCAGCACAGATCTGGAACCGGTAACACGTTCTTCAATAAATCCTGTTCCTTCGGCTGAGGAGATTCGAGAATTTGTGGAGTTGACATCCAATATTTCTGTCAGTTCAATTCTCGCAGCATTTTTAGCTGAGAATATGTACCAGATTAGAAGGCCCTGATTCAGCATTTCAACGCAAAAGTTTGAAAATTTCTTCCACCACACACCCCACACACCCACATATGCTGGTCGACGTCTTGAATTTCTACTACGGAAAATAACCGACAGTGATTCAATTCATCTGTATCTGGTGACGGATCTAACCGACGGGATCATACATTATACGCAATTGGTGATTACCTCAAAATGAACTCAAATTTATATTTATGCGAACATCTATATGTACACACAAGCGCAATGAAAAATGTACGTGCTGATGGGTGAAAACAGGTGGAAACTAACCAAATCGACAGGCCAATGCAGTTTATTTATCTACAATATTTTTACTTTGCAACCGGGTGTCTATGAATAGATTGTGAGTAGAAACAGGGCGATTGTTGCCGGTGTGTTGTACAACTGTACGGATGCAGAGGGCCTCGCTTCGTTCACCAACGTACTTCCTTAAGTTAGACAGCGGACGATTTATCGCTCGAGGCAGAACCCTTGCATCCAAAGCAAAACTAACATTGGAGTTTTAAGAATTAATGACACTAAAATAATGTTAATTGCATTTATAATTGAAGTAACGGAGAATGGCATCAAGCAGTACAGAGTGCTTCCTCTGTTGAATGTGGTCAAGAAAACACTGTAAGGAAAACAGTGGCCGAAAGTGAACATGAAATTGGTCAACTGCCGTGTAACGCTCTCTCTTGAACTGCCTATCAAACTCCCCGTTTATCTCGCTTGTCCTGCCTACGATGTGACTCTCTTCCCTGCCTCACTTCCATGTCCCGCTCCTTCTCTCTCTCTCTCTCTCTCTCTCTCTCTCTCTCTCTCTCTCTCTAATACACACATACACACACACGAACGCGCGTGCGCGCACTCTCTCTCTCTCTCTCTCTCTCTCCAGATCTTCCTTTGCTCCTCACTCCCACACTTTCCTCACAAGTTGAAGCGAACACTTATCTATCAATATTCGTGTTTAGTGAAAGGACTGCGTGAATGTGGTGGGACATTTATATATTTTCTTTTACTAGACAGCTAGGGTGGAGCGTAAGGGAGTGGGTGTAAACTGTTGCTGAAATGTCGGGGCGAACAGTTAATATGACATGAAGGAGAACCGATTTTTTAAACAAATCTGCTCCTGGACTTTGGTTCAGTGCTCCATTAAGACACGACCACCATGTGAAATTTCAGTTAGCTGAAAACACTTGAATTTTCCACTGATATGACATATTCGATAAGAAATGTTTTTCAGCTGCGGCTGGAAGAGGGGAGATTGAGATTGTGACTGATTCACTGAAGTGGGCAGCATGGTCTCTGAACGCGAAAAGCTTTCGCCGTTTCATATCACTCACTGTACAGACTCCGCATTGCTCTCTGGTCTACCGAGCGACCCCGCCTATTGCCATAGACAAATCGGTTCGCTGACCTTCCGTCAAAATCACCCGCGCCAATTGTCACTGACGTGGTGTAATTGTCTGACATCAACCAATCTCGTCAAATGACGTGCAACCTACATAGCTCCCATTCGTTTATGCAGATGTCAATCCAATGTGTTATCCAATTGCAAAAAGGTTTTCACCCAAGAGCTGTTCCCTCCCATAGACCCTGACTGCTTCTGCCTCCCCAAAGTCCCGTCAATACTGAGCAAAACTCAGAACAATTTCCCATTATATAACATTCATATCCATATGCTTCTGATCGCTGCTGCGGGCGCTGTCACGGCGTCGAAATAAAGGCGGGCGACAGAAGTATATCTCCTCTCACCGGGGGAGACGGTTGAAGATTTAGTGGAGGACAGCGGCCGACTTTTGACCGGCAACTGCAGTTTTGGGCGAGGGAGGATTGAGAAAAATTCTGGGCCAGCCTGATCCTATTGAATGCCAGGGCTGGCTGAAGAGGACTAGAGACTCTCCCTTCTTTCTGTTGCCTGTCTGTTTAAAGAAAAGGAATAAACAGGCCTTTCTTGGGTCTGCATGCTACCTCGTGGATGTAATAGATCGAAATCTTTGTTATCAGTTTGCCTGAGGAATCATTTCGAAGACTGAAACTGGCACAAGATTTATATCTATCATTTGTTAATGATGCAGAATTGTACAATTTATGTTCTGCGTACTGTCTGTCTTTTCGAGCCTGCAATGACGCTGCAAGTGTTTCATTGTACCTGTCCCTCACCGTCCCTCTGCACACGGCAATAACCCCGACCGGACCTGACAATACTTACTGAGATTTGAGCAGAGATGACCCCGGGCAGTTGAGTCAAGGTGATGTTAGCAAACTGAGTGAGTAGGACCAGAGTCCAATATGGGAAAATTATGGTTACCCTTTTCTACAGAGAGACAGCGTCTCTGAGTGGATTGAGGTGCAGTGAGGAGTGAAGAAGATCAAATCTACATTGTATCCATTAAAAATTATTGTCTGTGAGACCTCGCAAGTTACTTCCAGCTTTATTGAGACTGCAACTGCGATATTTTTTTTCAAAGTCATGTTCTCCTTGTTCATACAGAACAAATAACGAATAACTGCAGAAACAGTGGACAGCGGGTCAGGCAGCTTTTGTGGACGGAAAGAGATAGTACAAACAAAGTACACTACAGATGCTGTGGTCAAATCAACACGTACAAACAAGCTGGATGAATTCAGCAGGTCGGGCAGCATCCGTTGAAATGAGTAGACAATGGTTTGATGTTCTTTGGTGAGGTTCTGTTCCTGGGGTAAGTACGAGGTGTCAGAGAGCTGCCGTTTGGCCACAGTGAGGTAGTAGTCCGTCCGCCAACTACTACGGCACCACCTTTGTCTGCAGGTTTGTTGGTGAGGTTAGGATTGGTGCGGAGAGAGTGGAGGGCAGTGCGTTCAGAGGGAGTGAAGTTGGAACATGAGAGAGGAGTGATGACAGTTGTCGCTTTTCACCCGATGCTACCCGACATGCTGAGTTCATTCAGCGTGTTTGTACGTGTTGAAGAAATTCAGAACAATAATCACAAGAGCACGAAGAACAGACAAGGTGGTCGAGAGGATAAGGCGATGGACTATTGATCCATTGTGCTTTGGACGCGTGGGTTCGAATCCCATCCTCGTAGCGAGGTGTTTATCTGGGAGACCATCTTTGAAACGATCACTTTAAAATTTCTGAACCTCCAACTTTTGTCTCAGAGGCGCCAGACAGGTTGGTATGTTGGGTCATGAAAAGCAATATTCACCATTAGTCCCTCATCAAATTTGGCCACAACGCCACAAGATATAGGATTTGAATTAGGCTATTCGCCTCATCTCATCTATCCGCCATTCCATCATGACAGATATATTAACCCTCTCAACCCATTTCTCCTGGCTTCTCCTCGCCAGCTTTGACAAATAACGGCTCGCTGAAGAAACAGTGGACAGCGGGTCAGGTAGCATTTGTGGACGGAGAGAGATAGTACACTTTTCCGTTCCACACACTCACGCTGAACTGAACGTAGAGAGCAGGTGACCAGAATGGGGAGTTAAGAAATGGGCAAGAGTTGGGCGGGTGCAAGTGAAGATGTGTGGTAGTCAGCTCGATATGGGAGACTTTGCTATGACACCACTCACCATATGCAGATTTTTCAGTGCGAAAAGGGCAGTAAGTCCTTCTCGGAGATAAAGAGGCTACAGAAGGTTGGGGAATGGAGAAGTAAATGGCAAATGAGATGCAGTGCAGGGAGATATATGGCCAGACACTTTGATATAAGAAATGGAGGAGCAGACTTTTTAAGAGGAGAGAAAATGCACACAAGAAGACGGAGGTGCTAAGAGCCTCGGGAGTCCGTATACAGGCCTCCCATTGTGACGTACACACCGACACCATAACGTCCCAAAGGTTAATTTGCAGGTTGAGTCTGTGATGAGGAAGGCAAATGCGATGCTCGCATTTATTTCAGGAAGACCGGAATATGAAGCAAGGATGTGATTCAGAGACTTTATAAAGAACTGGCGAGGCCTCGCTTGGAGCATTCTGAGTAGTTTTAGTTCCCTTACCTGAGAAAGCATGTCTGAAGCTGGAAAGTGTTGAAAGGAGATTCAGAGGAATGATGCTGGGATTTAACGGCTAATGATATGAAGAGCGCTTGATGGCGCTGGGTCTGCATTCATTGGATTTCAGTAGATTGCGCGGGACCTCATTGGAAGCTGTCGAATGGGGAAAGGCCTTGACAGGGCGGATGTTGAGAGGATGTTTCCTGTGGTGGGAGAATCTAAGACCAACGGACGCAGCCTCGAGATAGAGGAGCATCCTTTTAGAACAGAGATGAGGAGTGCGTTGTTCAGCCAGCGAGTGGCGAATCTGTCGGATTCGTTGCCACAGGCCCCCGTGGAGTCCGAGTCTCTTTGTATATTTGTCAGAGATCGGTAGATTCTTGATTGATCAGGGCATGACATGATATCAGTAGAAAGCAGGAGAATGGGGCTGAGAGGAAATGTCGTAGCAAACCCGATGGGCCAAACGACCTAATTCTGCTCCTATATTTTGTGGTCTTATGCTGCTGAATCAGGCGGATGCAGGTTAAGCATAGACAGGAATGGGGTGTCTGTGGCAGCAAGTTAATACAGACGAAGATTTAAAATAAACGCATTAAATTACAGCTGACAATATCTTAATTCCCTGACCGGGAATCGAACCCTGGCCGCCGCGGCGGTGAAAGCGCCTAATTCTAACCACTAGGCTACCAGCGAAGCTGATGATGTGCTGTACACAGAAATAGATACTATCAAATCAGAAAAATGCAAAACAAAATCAATGGATAAATAATAATAATGAACGAATGTGATAAATAGTGCCACAAATCTGTTTCTCAGCACTTTGTAAATCACTTGTTCATCCAGTGCTTCTGGATATGGAGCACTGGACTCTGAATGAATCGGTGGGAAACACTCCTTCTTCAGTGTCTTTATAAAGATGGTATCATTCAGATTCTCTTATGAGCCCCGGGTCACATTTGTTTATGTCCATCTCCTCGAAGCAACTCAGCGGTCGGCCCTCCGATTCCCGCGACATCGTTGCCGATACATCTGCAATCTTGTTCCTCCCCATCCGCCTGGATCCCTGGGTAGGCAGTTCCTTGTTTACTGGTCGCGGCACTCAGTACATGGTTTGCTTGCTTAACATTTGCTCTGGCGGTATGTGAAGTGCCGTCCGGATCAATGAGGAGAACCTCTCGGTAAGCAGCACCGACAGAACTCAATCATTGGATGTTGTGATTGGGAGAACAAGGGTGCGACAAGACCGCGATATACGGAGAGTATGAAGAGTTAGTCATGAAACAACACCGCCGTTCCAACACCCCCCACACCCCAGCACCACAATACCTTCTTATCTTCTCCGAACGGTGGATCGAGAATCCTTCCGGCTGTTCCACCGAACTGAGCCATGTCTCCATGAAACAGAGAGGACAGCAGCCCCTCATCTCCCTCCGAAACTGCAATGTTGCGCTTACGTAATGTATCGTGTTTTCAAGTCACTGGCCTTTGGCTAAGAAGATGCCGGGCAGGGGATGCTTCATAGCCCGTCGATTTGGTCTGGCTTGAAGTCTTCCGAACCGACCTCTTTTCCGGCAATGGTAATGGCTGACCTTCGCTGATCGCTGAAAGGTGCCGCACCTGCATTCCCGAGAGTAAAGTCCATCTGGTCCTTCAGCAGCTCGTTAAACTGCCGATTAACTCAGACAGATCAAAAATGCGTTGGCGTCGAAACAAAGGCGGGCGACAGAAGTTTATCTCCTCTCACCTGGGGAGACGGTAGAAGATTTGGTGGAGGACACCGTCCGACTTTTGTCCGGCAACTGCGGTATGGCGAGTAGGATTGAGAAAAAGTCTGGGCCAGCCTGATCTTATTGAATGCCAGGGCTGGCTGAAGAGGACTAGAGACTCGCCCTTCTTTCTGTTGTCTGTCTGTTTAAAGAAAAGGAATAAACAGGCCTTTCTTTGGCCCGCATGCTCCCCCGTGGATATAATAGTTCGCAATCTATGTCATCAGTTTTCCTGAGAAATCATTTCCAAGTCTGAAACTGGCACAGGATTTATCTCTATCTTTTGATCATGATGCAGAAATGTACAATTTATGTTTTGCGTACTGTCTGTCTTTTCGAGCCAGCAATGATGCTGCAAGTGTTTCATTGTACCTGTCCCTCACCGTCCCTGTGCACACGGCAATAAACCCGACTGGACCTGACAACACTCACTGAGATTTGAGCAGTGATGACCCCGGGCAGATGAGTCAAGGTGATGTCGGCAAACTGTGTGAGCCGGACCAGAGTCCAGTATGGGGAATGTATGGTCACCCTCTTCTACAGAGAGACAGCGTCTCTGAGTGGATTGTCTGTAAGACCTCGCACAGTTATTTCCAGCTTTATTCAGACTGCACCTGCGATATTTTTTTCAAAGTCATGTTTTCATTGTCTAACAAGTGACATACAGAACAAATAACGAATCGCTGCAGAAACAGTGTATAGCGGGTCAGGCAGCATTTGTAGAGGGAAAGGGGTTGTACACACAGTGAAAAGCAGGAGAATGGGGCTGAGAGTAAATGTCGAAGCAAACCCGATGGGCCAAACAGCCCAATTCTGCTCCTATATTTTGTGGTTTTATGGCGCTGAATCAGGCGGATGCAGGTTAAGCACAGACAGGAATGGAATCGGTTGTGGAAGCTAAGAATACACAAAATAATTTAAGATCAACATATTAATGTGCAGCAGGAAATATTTTTATTCCCTGCCCGGGAATCGAACCCGGGCCGCGGCGGTGAGAGCGCCGAATCCTAACCACTAGACCACTAGACCACCAGGGAAGCTGATGATGTGCTGCATCACAGCAACATACACTATCAAATCAGAAAAATACAAAAAAAAATCAATGGATAAATAATAATAATGAATGAATGAAAAAAATATTGTCACGAATCTACTGCTCAGCACTTTGCATATCTCTTGTTCACCCAGTGCTTCCGGTTAAGCAACACTCTGGACTGTATGAATCGGTGGGAAACACTCGTTCTCCAGTGTCTTTATAAAGATGGTAACATTCAGATTCTCTTATGAGCCCTGGGTCATTTTTCATTCTGTCTATCGCCTCGAAACAATTCAGTAGTCGGCCCCCGATTCCCGCGACATTGTTGCCGATACATCTGGAGTCTTGTTCCTCACCCTCCGCCTGGGTGGAGGTAGGAGAAAGAAAACCAGACGTTCAGAATGCCTGAAATATGGTCCGGGGGTGGAATGGTAGGCTTTCCTGATCGTGCCCTAACAGTGGTCGAGTGTGCGGGAGCCGCTGGTACTGAGGATGAAGTGCTGGTGACAAATAAGCCTAGATTTCATTAAATAAGCCTGATAGAAACCCCGCAATGATTTAAAGGTCTTGAGGGTAGGCAGTTCCTTGTTTGCTGGTCGCAGCACTCAGTACATGGTTTGCTTTCTTAACATCTGCTCTGGCGGTATGTGAGGTGCCGTCCGGATCAATGAGGAGAACCTCTCGGTAAGCAGCACCGACAGAACTCAATCATTGGGTGTTGTGATTGGGGGAACAAGAGTGCGGCAAGACCGCGATATACGGAGAGTATGAAGAATTTGTCATGAAACAACACCACTGTTCCACCCCCTCCCCACCCCCCAACAGCACCATAATACCTTCTTATCTTCTCTGAACGGTGCATTGAGAATCCTTCCGGCAGTTCCACCGAACTGAGCCATGTCTCCATGAAACAGAGAAGTCAGCAGCCACTCATTTCCCTCCGAAACCGCAATGTTGCGCTGACGTAATGCATCTTGGTTTCAAGTCATTGGCCTTTGGCTAAGAAGATGCCGGGTAGAGGATGCCTCTTAGCCCGTCGATTTAGTCTGGCTGGAAGTCTTCCGAACCGACCTCTTTTCCGGCAATGGTAATGGCTGACCTTCGCTGATCGCAGAAAGGTGCCTCACCTGCATTCCCGAGAGTCAAGTCCACCTGGTCCTTCAGCAGCTCGCTACACTGCTGAGTAATTTAGACAGATTAACAGTACGTTTCTTAAAGGGAAATTAGGGGTTTCAGATTGCAGCGACAGTGGGTCAGCAGAAATACATCGAGACATTTAGCGATTAGACATTTAGTCGGCAATACTTCGCGTGTATCGCCAGTGCCATCGTGATTCTTTGGATTTATAAACAACTCTCAAAATTCCTAAAGCCTTATCAATAATGTAGACATCCCGTTCTTACTGGAGCCTACAAAATGCATCACCTAGCACCTCATCTCTCTCCCGTCTATCCCCCTCCCGGTTTCTACCGACACCAAACACCCGACTCCGATCTCTCTCCCCATCGAAAATCTTTCACCAGCCTCGGATCAGGAACAGGAACATTAGCGATAGATAATATGGACCAGTGCGTAGTAGATCATGTCTAACCAATCTCACAGAGCTTTACAGTTAGTAATCTGGAATGGTGTTGAAGGCAAAGCTGTGGATGCCGTCTACAGGATCTTCGGCAAGGAATTTGCAAGGTTCCGTGTGGGAGGATGCTCGGGAAGGATCAGTCACTTGGCTTTCACAATGAGGAAGTAAATTGGATTCGCCATTGGATACGTTGGGGAAGCTAGAGTGTGGTGATGGATGATTGTCTTTCTAACTGAGGACCTGTAATGAGTGGAGTATCCCAGGGATCGTTGCTGTGCCCCTTGTTCCTTGTCATCCATATCCCTATCTGGATAATAATGTCGTTAAATGGATCAGCAAATTTGCCGATGATAACAGCATTACAGGTGTAGAGGACAGCGGGGGAAGAGTACCGGAGCATAAAGCGGGATCTGGACCAGCTGGAAAAACGGGTTGAAAATTGTCAGATCGGATTTAACACACACAACTGTTAGATCTTGCCCTTTGGGCGGACCAGCCAGGGTTGGTCCGACACAATGAGAAATAGGGCACTGAGGAGTACGATAGAACAAACGAATCTGCGAATGCAGGTTCATAATTCAATGAAAGTTGCGGCACAGTTAGACAGGGTAAAGCTTTTCGCACATTGGCCTTCCCGGACCAAAGTATGGAGTACAGGAGTTGGGACGTTACGTTGCTGTGGTTTAAGGCTTTATAGGGGCCCGAATTGGAATATTGTGAGCTGTTGAGCTCAACTACCTGCAGGAAAGATGCAAATAAGATTGAAAAAATGAAGAGAAAAATTACACGACTATTGCCGGGATTGAATGTTTTGAATTAAAAAGGAATGATTACATATGTCATCATTTTATTCCCGAGCGGGTAGAAGACTGAGGGGAGATTTGATAGAGGTATACAACTTTTTGAGGCGTATAGAGAGTGTAAATGCAAGCGGGCTTTCTCCACTGATGTCGGGCGAGAAGACAGCTGGAGATCATGGGTGAAGGGTGAAATGTGAAATGTTTAAGTGGATCATGAGGGGAATAGTCTGCACTCAGAGGGTCGACAGAGTGAAGACAGTGTTGCCAACGCAAGTGGTAATTGAGATTCCGATGTCAACGTTTAAGAAATGATTGGAGAAGTACACGGATGAGAGGGTTATGGATCGCTACGGTCCGGGTGAGGTCGATGGGAATAGACTTTAAATATTTCCTCAAGGTCCGAACTTACTGAAGACCCAGTTTCTGTGCAGTAGTTTCCTGTGGCTGTCTGTCTGTATAACTGGGTTAGAACCTTACTGTCTCACAGCACCGACCAATCTAGAAAGTCGGTAATACTGTTCGATCCCTCTGTCCTTGCACACACTGAAGCATGGAGACTGAGTTAATGGATGGTTACAGCATGAGGAGATGGAAGCTTTGGAAATTGTTTATTCAGTATTCTCCGACTGTCTGCGATGGTTTTGAAGGAAGACAAGAGTGATTTCAGATATTTGCTTTGCCTTCGCTGCGTTTTTAGTTTGTGTGGTTTTGTATGTTTCGTTTATTAATGATTTCAGAGGGAGACACGGATTCCACACCGGCCATGTGGATTCAGGGTTATATAGATCGAAATATGAGCGTATCTACACTCGATGCAATAAAACCACGTTTCAGAGGTAAATTGGCATTAGGATAAATTAGTGTGTACTGGAATTGGGATTTTGGAAGGCTGGATCTTTTAATAAGCACCGGAAGCTGCTGCTGATCACTTTGAAATGCTGGTTCCAAGTTGTCGGGCTCCATCAGACTCGCAATAGAGTTGCAAAGTGTGCCAGAATTTCAACTCTTCATGCGGAAGACGGATGTACTTTGTCTTCCAGCCAGAATTCACTCTATCTACTATATCATCTTCCTACTGTTAGGAAGCCAATTCTGAATCAACGCAGCCAGGTTTCCTCGATCCCATGTCTCCTCACTTTCAGAATGAGTCCACTATCGGGAACTTATCAGAAAGCAACAAAAATTAAAGGACCCACATCGACTGTTCTGATTCAACTGTTAGTTTTATTTTCACTTTTTCAAATAATTCAATCTGGCTCATTAACGACAACATGCCATGCTTTCTCTCCGTAGCCAGACTACGTTTCTCCAAATACGCATAAATTCCCTCTTCAATAATCCCCTCCAGTAGTTTACCCACTACTGATGTGAGGCTCCCTGGTCTATAATTCCAAGACGTATCCCTGTTATTTTTCTTCAACAAATGAATAACTTTTTCCACCCTCCAGTCACCTAGTTCCACTTCCGTGGCCAGCGAAGACACTAATATCCTGTCCAAAAGCACAGCAATATCGGAGTTCGCCTTCCAAAATTACCTGGACTATATCCATTCCGGCACCGGGGAATCATCTATCATAATGTTTTCCAAGTTTCCAACGCATCCTCTTTCTCAGCGTCGGCATGTTCGAGCATATCTGCATTTTTTCGCAGTGTTCACATTGATCAATGTATTCAGTGAGGAGCTTCACCGCCTCCTTGGACTTCAGACACGTTTTCCTCTTTTGCCTCTGATCTGTCCACACTCTCTCTAGTCTCCTCCTGTTCTCCACAGTCCAACTAGTCAAGGATTTCTCAACTCCCCCTATCACTCTTTTAAGTCCATTGTTTATTTCCTTCCTGTCTACATTGTGACTTGCTTTAGCCTTACCTGATCCTTTCTTCCAGTTCTGTTAGTAATCTTCTTTCGTCCCCTTGACGTGTTGTTCCAACTTTCTTGTCTCCCAGCGTTACTTTACGCTATCGTCCTTTCCCTGCATCGATGAGACAAGCCTATACTGAACCCCGTGTAAGTGCTCCCTAAACAATCCCCACATACCTGTTGCGCAACACCCCGAGTGCATCATTTCCCAATGTACCATCCTGAGTTCCTGACAGGCAGCACCATAAATCGCTGACCCCTAATTAAACACATTCCATACTCTCTGGTGCTATCCCTGGGCAAGGTAAATGGTGGGGAGTTCGCCCTGTTGATCTGAAATGCGGACCCGGGGATAGATCTGTCACAAGACCCGTTTCCTTTCCTAATATTAGATCTGACATGGAATGTTATCTAGTCAGCCTTTATTCATATTGTGACATGAAGACTTCCTGAACACAACCGATAATTTATGCAATTCCTAAGCATTTTAACTTAGGTAGGTGCCAAAGACTATTAGGGAGGTTGCAGGTGCCCTTGCGAATAACATGGCTCATATCCAGGTTCTGCTTCCCAGTCGGTTCATCACTGTTCCCGTCGCATTTTATTTTGTTAATCTGGTGGGCGGCTGTACAGAATACTCCAAATGGTGAGATTGCGCCCATTTCAAACGCCAGAACATAATCAGTGTTCGTCTCCAGGTCTATTAACAAACGAATGCTCCACGTTGTCCTCCCATTCTGCAGCTGCGATACTATCCCTAGTTCCCCATCGTACTCCCTTTAAATTCTGATACCCGACACTGTCCATTTTGAAACATCTAAAACCCGGAAAGTCCTGAAGCCATCCCTGCCCTTGTGACAGTCGAGTGTCTGTGATAGTTTGGAACATACTTCAACCAAAGTGACAATCACGGCAGCAGTATTGAATGTTTATATAGCTACCTACCTGAACTGTGTGAAGCAAAAACTCAGCAAATTCCTTATGACCAGACGTGTCATTGTTTGAATAAATTGTTTGAATTTATGACATATTTGCTGAACCAGTACTTTGTAAAACGACTTTATTTGAGAAAAGAAAGCTGAATTGCCTTTAGACAAGGGCGTTATCTACACAGATGGCCATTTAATGTAAACACATATTTCATTCCATTGATCAGATCTTCTCTGAATTTCCTCTGTGTCAGTGTGTAGATACAAGTATTGGTGCACATGCTGAGAAATTGTAACATGAAACCAAGTTGTTGGAGGATGTATACCGGGGAACTCAAATATCTGTTCTGGTAAAGATAGTTTTGCACTTGCCATTTCAGGGAACGGGCTACATGGGGCATCCAAAATAATATGAAATTAGCTGATATAGAAAACAGTAAAATCATCGATTTTCTCCGTTTCTCCACCTCGGCATCTTTCTGATTGGCGCTGCTGTCCCGAAGCTTTCTGCGGACTCTATTTGCCACAACGATATGTCTTACGGTTAACCCATTAAACATCAGGATTAATTCGATTGGCAGCAATGGTGTTAAAATGCTGATCAGTATTTGGTATCCTTTCCACACGGGTGAAGTAACGTATTCATACGTGCTGATGCACCGCCACGGCGTGTTGTCAACGATGACGTAAGGTTCAATGGCAAAGTATAACGGGGCACATTTCCCGCCGCTCACTATAAGCACGGTCACCATAACCACCGTTGCTGTTCTCTCGGTGCAATATCGCTCCCGCAGCTTTCGGCAACATATTGCGATGCAGCGATCGAAGGTAAAACTGACCGTGAACCAAACAGAACAGTCCGTCGTTACCTGGACAAATACAAGTGTCAGTGCGCATACAGGAGTGATGAGCAGGGATCTGGAATAAATGTAGATATTGTTGGTCTGTTCCAATAAAGCAGCAACGATAACCACCATCAGATCCGCTGTTGCCATTCCAACCAGGTAACGGGTGATGCATTTGGAGAGTCCGCATTTTCCCCGAGAAAGGATCACAATCGCCGTTAAATTAACTGCAAGAAATTTGGAAACAAAATAGAAATATGGTCAGCTCCCTGAATGCTCCCATTCTTGCGATGCTATGTCGGGTATGGTCTGTTTGGAAGTGGAAAGCGGGAATCCAGTGTGTGCGGTCTCGGTCGCTGCACTCCGGCTGGAGGACAATGACGGATGTGAGTGTCAGTGGATTGGCGACCTTCCCACAGTTTAGAGCGAGGCATCCGAGTTCCACGACTCACGGACCGGTGAGCAGTCGATCGCTCCTGTAAACAACACCTTTGCCATTATTAGAAGTAAAATAGCTGACGGGATTGTTTGTAGCGGTGACAAAGTGGCATCAAGGAGATGCAAAGTACGCGTTCTCATTTAATGACTTACAGAAGAACAGACCCACGTGTCGAAAATAGACGGGACCATCATTTAAATAAGCTGCCAGGTTGTTATAAGATCGAAGTGTCTGCACTGATATAGACTCGGACCTAGAAAATCAGAGATCACCATCACTTCAGAAAGCTTAGCGAGGTGACATTCTGAAGCAATGTCAAAATCGGCTCCAACTTAATTGACAAAAGCAAGAAACGAAATATGGAAAATGAAAATAAAAGCACTGGATTCCTGGATCCTTCATTCCGGAAACACGTTTCAGCCGACGGTAGCATCTGTGCTCAGTAACAGTGCGGATACCACAGCAGAGTAACGAAAGCACCATACATAAAGTAACCAGCTCCGGCATCTTACCGAGGACACCAACAGCTACAAGTGTGGGATAGAAAATTGCCGCGATGTAGTAAATCGCCGGATATCCCATATTCCGTCAGAAGCAGCGTTCAGTTGTCCGGAGCGTTTCAGCTGCTCAGATGGACTGGTGATCGGTTTAACAGACTTTTATTAAGGGGAAAGCAATTCCACTGAGGCAATTAGCGTGGCTATCACGCCAGGGACATTGGTGACAACCAACTGCACAAACACTTACGTTAAACTATTTTTACTGACTGCTCCTGTGTTATTAATTTTACTCCTCAAGGGATTGTGCAATCTATTTACTTTAAAACAAAATACGATGTGCCTTTTCCAATGTTATTTGTGCATGATCCCTGGCTTCAGCATATAAATAGCATATTTTATATCATTGTAACTTGCGTTAGCCTATTTTTACTCACTGCCGCCGTGTCACAAGTTTGATGTCTCAAGGGATATTACAATCCATTTACATTAGAAGAACACATCATGTGGATTTTTCATGTTATTTTCCATGATACCTGGCTTCAGCTATTCAAATATGATACATTTTGTATCTTTGTTTGTTTAAACAGGCATTCATCTTGAAGTCAATTTATTTTGTAATCTTTGACCGTGCACATTCGCTTCTGAAGTTGTGGAAGGAGCTGGCGGATGAAATGGAGACAACTTCTTTATTAAAGGGGAGCATTCATTCATCTTTTCGTTCGTTCGTTCCAGACATTCCGGGGGTTTGAGTAATGGAAATCACAATGACAGCTGACATGTGTTAAAATAAAATACACTGCACATATTCCTCTAAACACTGTAAAAGATCCTCAGCGATATTCCAGAGACGTGTGATCAAAAAGGGAGCGTGACCTCGGGAAATTAGCGAGGGCTGTAGACAGTTTGAAGAACAATGTTTTCCAGCGCAGACATGGGCCGTTTGGCAGGAATCTGACCTCTGCCAGTGATGACTTGACCACTTCCTATCCATTACGTACGATGTAGTCTGTTTAAATTTAAAGATATTCTCCAACCCCCCACAATACTACCACTATTTCTCCATCCATTCTCTCTTTGAACAAAAGTAGCAAGTGAAATCTGTGAACAATCTGCAGGTTTCCAGGCTGTGCTATTATTTGTGATTACGTTGTCTTTTTTCCCTCCTGATTTACTGTCAGGTATGTTACCTTTCGAGCATCATTATATAGATGTACAGAACACTGGATCACCTGTTAATCACACTTCCTTCTGCACCTGCAGTGCACCGCTCCGTCCCGATTGTGGTACTCGTACCGATGAATGTCCCTCGGCTTATTAGAGAGAGTGTCACCACTCTGTTTCCATTGTGGTACTCGTACTAATGTGCGGCCCTGGGTTGACACTAGAAAATATCACTACTGCCTTCAAATCCATCTTTCCAAAGCGAATCGCTTCGTACCTTTCCGGGTTTAACTCCATCTGTAACCGCTCAGCCCTGCTCTGCTTCCTGTCACTGTCCTGTTGTAATCTGTGACAACCTTCTCTACCATCCATAATTCCACCAACATCCACATCATTGAAAACAGAATAAACCACCCTACCACTTCCTCATCTAAATCGTTTATAAAAACACGAAAAGCCGGCGGTCTCAGAACAGATCTCTGCAGGACATCTGTCACCGAAATCCAGGGAGAAATCCATCGACAACTATCCTCTGTCTTCTGTGGGCGTCAGGTCAGAATCCATCAGCCAACTTTCCCTGGATGCCAAATCTTCTGACATTATGAATGGTCCTACGATGGATAAATTTAACACCTTGTTAAAATCCATTCATATCAGATAAATTATCAATCGCTTTATGTCCAAAGGTCCACGTAACAAAAACACGTTCCCATTTGTTTCTCTTTTCCAGTGTCTCCGCTCTGGCTCGGGCGAATGCAGAGATGTGAACTGTCTCGATCCTCCGGGTACAAAATGGAAGTAGTCGCCCAACTTACTGAGGGGGCAACCGCTCCATCATCCACATCACCGTCGATTGCCTGAAACGTAAATGCAAGCGGATAATCTCATCTCGGAGCAGAGCATCCCATTGACAATATGTTTTCTGGAACTCAGTTACGAGAGGACATTGTCTCCAAGGTGTTTGAGTTGGTTCATATGATACCAACCTAACTTATGTGGAGCGGTCTGAATTCGATATACTGATGGACTGACTCTGTCCCGACTAATCTGGAAGGGGTAATGGGGCTCGGCTGATATAGTGACATCATAACCTTCTGTCATATTTTAACCGCCCGCGGTTTTGCTCGCACCTCTAAACAAGCATCGCTCTGCCGTTTCTTACGTCACGTGTTATGGGAAGCATCATAATGAGCCTCCATAAAAGAGTCAATTATTTGCTGTTTGCTATTGTTCATTCCAATGTATCATACTCGTTCTTCGATAAATCTAACCCTTTCATTTTTTCTCCCGATCGTCAACATAAAACGTATAATTGCGGGAGAGGATGCTTCTGTACTGAGGGCTATTCTCAGAACATAGGGTAAGACCGGGACCCATGGGCCGTTTAGTCATTTTGCTTATCTAGCCGATTTATCGGGGTTCTCAGCGGGCACAATCCAAACAATTCTTGCTATAATGTTGTACATCTCCTCGCAATTTCGGCCACCAACACAGATTCTTCAACTATTCCATAGATCTATCTGAACCTTGATGCCCACAGTTGCCATGGTGCCAATACATCACTTGATTTCTTTCCCATTTAGGCACCACAGATTTACCATTATTAATTACAATCCAATTCCGTGCCTACATCACTCGATATTTCTCAAACTCTTCAGATTCCTCGGCACTTTGTACCTTTTTTAACTCCTGATCCTCTTGCTGCGTCATATGTGTGGGGGGGAGGGGCTGGGAGTGGCCCCAAAAGCAAAACACAGACACTGAACTACCAGGAACAGGACTAGGCGCGAGGAGGAAGCAGGGGAAGGAAGGAAGAAAGGACGCTGCACATGACACAGGCCCCAGACGAGACAAGGATTCCGGGCCTGGGCTAGGTCCTGACTAGGATAGGGAACCTGGACATCGAACCGAGGACTAGGAGCCTGGCCTTGGACTCCGAGCCAGAGACTGGACAAGGACCCAGAACCTGGGTCTTGACTCGGGCTCGGACCCCAGAACCAGGCGAGGACATGAAGAGGTTACAGGACGGTAGGTGAGACTCATGAACCGGACAAGGTAACCCCAGCACCAGGATGGGTAAGGAACTCCTGGGCTGGGCGATGGACATGGACAAGACGAGAACACAAAGCCGTGGCTTGGACAGGACAATGATCTTGGACGTGATTGGGACGGGACGAGACCCCGAAGCCTTGACTTGGTCGAGGGAGAGGCAGGAACGCAGAGACTTGGTCGAGTAAGAACAGGAGCGAAGGACACTGAGCCTGAGTCGAGGGAGAGTCAGGAACATGGAACACCGAGCCGGAACCCCTCCTTGGGTACAGGACATAGGGCCGGGACTCATCACACAGAACGCTGAACACGACGACACAGTTCCCACTGCTAGGCAGCGGCAAAACGGCCGGACCTACCTAGCGAAGGCGTGGACACAGACAGACAGTTCCAATGAGGGCGAGGCTCCAGACACAGGCAAGGCGAGGAAAGGCTGCAGACAGAGGCAAGGCAGGGCGAGACAAGGCTCCAGGCAGCGGCAAGGCAGGGCGAGGAAAGGCTGCAGACAGAGGCAAGGCAGGGCGATGAAAGGCTGCAGACAGAGGCAAGGCAGGGCGAGGAAAGGCTGCAGACAGAGGCAAGGCGAGGTGAGGCAAGGATCCAGGCAGAGACAAAGTGAGGCGAGGCAAAGCTATGCTATGCTAGGCTTCAGGAGGAAGGTGGATACAGACAAGGGGTTTGGACAGAAACAATCCGGCAGCCAGAGGCTGAATCGTGAAGCTACTTATGAAGCAGCCCAAACGAGAATCAGTTGCCTGAACAGAAACTGGAGAAACCCGGAAAACCTGGAATAAGGAATTGGGACTGGACCGTGAACCGGAATGCGGTTTTCACAGACTGGACCATGACATGCTGTATCATGACTAAGTCTAGATGTGTACCGATTGATGGTTTCTCTCACTCACCAGCCTTCCTGCTCCCTTCCCGGAAAGTCTAACTGAGCATTCAACTTTTTGTTAAATTAGGTGTTTCCTCTTCCCTTCTAAAATATGTACATCAACAAGGGAGCTGATAGTACAGGTTTACCATCTTTTGAGATATACCCTCCAGCTTCCCAGAACGGTAAATATTAAATCAAAGCACACGTGTAGGCAGTGAGTGAAGGGAGATGGGTCGTGTACAGTCATCAGAGTTTAGTCTCATTCGGTATCTTGTTCAGAGCAGAAGTTGTGAGTCAATGGGCTTGTTCCCGTGCTGTACTGTTCCCAGGATCCCAACATGTCCATGTGACGTGTTCACCTTGTAATATTAATCTATTAATCATCAGCTGCCCATTCTCCTCCATTCATCTCGTTCTTCTGCACTGGTGAGTGTAATATAGATCACGGTTTCTTGCTACACAGGAACAAACTCTTCCGTCCACCATGTCCCTGACGAGCGGAACATTCCCGGCTAAGCTGTGACGTAACCAGTGACGCCAAATTCTCAGGATTTCATCAATTAACCGGATGCTGCAATTTGGAATTTTGGGAAATTCCAACTTTGAAAATTTTCCTTCCCTCGCATTCCTATTCACAAACTCATTCGGTGCTGCACAGAACAACGTAGACACAATTTTATCAATGGGAAAGGCATGGCATTTGCAGACGATTCTGAGGTTATCTAAGAAAATCGAAATGAATATTATATTATTTATGAGTGGGACATAACTCGAATAGACTAATGGTCTGGTGCACATTGAGAAATATGTGACAGAATCGGCAAACATAACAGAGCAGATCACGGTGAAGGTAGCAATTTAGAATTGCTGAGAGGAAATGTATTCACATAAATACTGCTGGAACATGCAACGCTCTGCCTCAGTTGGTCTTATGTGGAGCAAATTATTAATTTAATTACTCACTTATTTATATAAATTAATGAATTTATTTAATTTGATAATTTTCATTCAACATTTACGAGGTTGTTTTGCGAAACCACAGAAAGTTGCAAATCACGTGCTGCTCAATTGGTTCTATGTGGTTGAGTAAAAAATAGCGTGCAGAATGATGTCGGGCCGAATGGTCTGTTTGCCATATGATTCTACGACGCTGAATATCCTGCTGGATACAGCCGTCATCATTCGTCGGTGCACTGTCCATCTCACAATCATAACAAAAACCGACTGCAGGAGACTCGTGCTCTAAAAATAGCTCATGGAATACAAAATCTATTTTAAGATTATTTACCAGGTTTGACGGACAGCTGGAAAAAAAGGAGAAAAAATACACGTGCTCAGAATGCATCAGAGTCTCACAGGTACAGGACTGAGAAGACACACTTAACGGTGGATCCGAGGCAGATAAATGGAAAATGAAACCCACACTCTCACATAGTAACAGAGAATGACAGATACGGAATGAAACCCACACTTTCACACTGTAGCAGAGAGTGACCGAAGCACAATGAAACCCACACTCTCACACTGTAACAGAGAGTGACAGACACCGAATGAAACCCGCTCTCTCACACTGTAACTGAGACTGACAGATACAGAATGACACACACAGTCGCACACTCTACAGAGACTGGTATGTACAATATAAAATGCACACTCTCACAGTGTGACAGAGACTGGTATGCACACTATGAAATGCACACTCTCACAATGAACCAGAGAGTGAGAACTAAAGAACCGGACACTCCCAGTCTGTACCAGGGACTGATATCCATAAAATGATCCCCACACTGTCACATTGCACCGGAGACTGGTGAGTACAGGACGAACCACCCCTCCACACTCTACCGCAGACTGGTGGGTACAGGATGGACCACCCCACCACAATCTACCGGTGACGGGCAGGTGAAGAATGTAACCCACACTCTTATATTATCCGACTGAGTGTCTCCCGTTTGTCGATTGCCTCTGCACTGCTATCGTTCTCACTCACTAATTCTGCATTTTATGTCAACTGCATATTAACCCTCTCTTCATTTTCACCTTGTGATCAACTGCATGCTCAATCCTATCCTCTCTCTGGTCGACTGGCCTATTACTCTGTTCTCCCAATTTATTGTTGTTCTTCTTTTATTCTGCTGTAAATAATCCTTGCTTCTGCAACATGGCCTTGCAGCTGTTTCAATTCCGCTTTTGCTTCTTCAACCCTTAATCGAAATGCCGACTCCACCGTGAAACATCGTGTTCAGCGCGTTCCGATTGGGAAGAGAAAGGCATGAACTGGGAGATCGACAAAGAATTTAATATATGTACTGACGTTCATGTGTGTTTGTGTATGTGTGTGGATGTTGAGTCCATGTGTTTGTGTTCACGACTGTGTGTGTGTATTCGTCTGAGCGAGTGTGTGCCAATATTGGATTTTAATATGGCTTTATGTGACGGGGTGGCCCTACTTGTCGGTCCTGCACTTATTTCTGCAGGGCACTGCAAAGGTAATGCCAAGGACACGGGCATCTTTATGTTCAACCATGAGAAGAATCGGAATGAAATCTACAGACGGCAGAAAGTATTTTATTTTATAACGGTATTCACACCAGGGAGAAACGTGTGGATGGTTGTGCTCGTAACCCCCAGGACAGTGAGTGACAGCCTTATCAGCCCATTGTATTCCTACAGCTAAGTGAAACAGTATTTCAGTATCTAACTGTTCCTCAGGTGGATTCCACACCGGCTTTGTCCGTCACTTTACAGTTTCAAACTCCACAGCACGAGTAGGAAATTTTATACATACTCGTGATAAGATATTTAAGAGGTGCACACTTACATACGTACCTTTAGCAGCTTAATGCGCACTTTTTTCCTGAATCAACTTCTTTCTGAAATCCAACTTCGAAAATCACCTGGTGACTCTGTAATATCGTCACTGGTACTTAATTGCATTAAAACCGGTGTTGACACAATATTTTCTGTTTTTCTCTGTCTGGTACAGCAGCGGACAATGTCTGTAATGCTGGGGTCATTGGTTGGCATTTCCCGCCGCATACTCGCCAACATCCGTGTTTGCGACTGACTCCGGTTAAAGTGCAAACAGTGAAGGCTTGCGACAGAAAAAAAAAAACAACAACAACATTAATGCTAATGTATCATATCCAAAGAAAAAAAATCACCGGAGAATGAATCATATTAAAGGTGCGTCATTACAGCAAAATAACAAGACAGAGACTCCACTCGCAATGTGAGAGTGGAGTCAGCGCTGATGAGGTGGACTCACCCACAGGATTACAGACTACTGTCGTCAACAGCGATGGGCAGTTAATGTCCTGTCATTACACGGAGTAGTTTGACAACAACTCAGTTTTGCAGTCCCAGCGTCAGCCGTCTCTTGAGGCTTTAAGAATGGTGTTGCGTTCAGTTCAATGAAATAAGGCGTGTTGCTTCCCCACTGGCATTACGATTCGTTAGAGCAGAGAAATAATTGTTAATTAGCAGTAATTAGCAACAATCAATGAACCAGTTATTTTCAGCATTGGTAACCGATTATCTACAGAAGAATGTCATTCTGTGCTGCAGCTACATTGAGGACGGAAACATCCAGACGCGGTGGACTGTCAACAACGTGTGATCCGTGAAGAGTTTTAACCAGTCGGTTCGAAAGAAATTTGCTCTCTGGGCTTTGTTATAACTGCTTGAGTTCATTTACTAGCTATTTACAACTTTTATGCCGTTTAGAAATTGGGAACATTCCGAACAGAACTGTAAATACTAACAGTCCCGGATTAACTTTCCACATTTGCATTGGAACATTTTAGAGCTTCAAGGTATTTTTTGTTTCAAGTTTGCTTCATTTTTTCAGGTTGCAACACTGTCAAAGATGGGAACAATAAAGACAGAAACCACCAACGCCGTTCAGTCAGAACATTTCACTTTGGTATACTCCCTGTCAGAGGTGACTACCTGACAGGGTTTACCTGTGTTGTGAGTTATGTTTTGTCATTGTTTGACAAGCATATTACAGATTAAAAAAAATAAAGTGCTGTGCACTTTTCCAACCGTGTAAAAATGTTCTGCTCAGCGCAATGGTTTGTCCACGAAACAGCAAAAGAAAAAAAGACGGAAGATTGCTGGGGTGCAAGATTTTGGTTTCAGAATCTGACTTTGCCATCGAACAATAACTAAAACCGTTGTAAAGAAGCGTAGATGCGCACTTTAATAACACTACCTCTTTCCTTGGTGATACGCGATTGGAGTTCATGAACAGTTTTGGACGCCCTGTTATAGTAAAGGCAGAAGTACGCTGAGAGGAACGTACATAATATTTACTAAGATGCTGCGTGGACTCCAGGGCCTGAGTTACAGGGAGAGTTTCAGCCGAATAGGATTGACGGATAGCTGAATAGAGGTGAATAAAGTCATGATAATGTATAGATACCGCCTTTCATCTCCGTGAGGTAACTTAATCGTGAACAAAAGGGGGTAGTTTTAACTTCAGAGGGCAGAAATGTAGTTTGATTCCGAGCAATGTTTTCTCACACAGAAGTTGCTCTGACAAAGGAAAAGGGCGATAGAGGTTCATTAACAAAATTTAAAATACACCTGGACAGTTTGAGAAATGTGAAAAACTTAGAGAGATGAGATCAAAACGGGAACAAACGAGACCAGCTCAGGTGGCCAGGTCGGTCGGCATGGAGATATTGGGCCGAAGGACCCGTTTCTGTGCTCCATCATTCTTGGACTCTGCTCATCGCTGCTGCATCTGTGAAGGGGAAGAGATTAATGTGAGCATGCGCTACTGTAAAACGCTTTATAATGTGCTCAGTTGTTCAAACTAATCACATATAGATGGGTATTTATTACTTCCTCTGATAATGGCCAGCAGTGATGAACGAACAACTGATGGCTGTACTTCTGCAAACATTGCATTTGATTTACTTTTTTTTTCTTATTTTTGGTCATTTTTGCTTCACTGTAGTTAACCTTGTGGCGATCATCATTCTCAGCCGAGGAAACTGCGGTCTCTCCAAATGCGTCACACGTTACCTGGTGGCGATGGCTGCGGCGGATCTAATAGTGGTGATTATCGAAGTCCTATTCTACCAGATGGGTCGAGCATACGGATTACATTCCGGAGTCCTGGACAACGCTCCGTTCTGCCTTGTCCACTACGTCATGTGTCACGTGGCCGTTGACTGTTCCGTGTGGTTTACTGTCGCTTTCACTTCCGATCGCTTTGTGGCCATTTGCTCCGCTAAATTTAAAACAAAATACTGCATCCCAAAAATTGCGGGTTTGGTGATCGGCGCAATATCGATCGGTTTCTGTTTAAAGATCATCCCATTTTTTTTTCATATACATGGAAAGAGTAGCCTTGCTGGTGAGGGGTGACTGGATCTGTTTCGGTTGGTCCGTACTTCTTTTCTCGGGATCGTTTGAGGGGTTTTATTGGGTGGACCGTCTGTTGAATCCGCTACTTCCTTTCTTCCTCATTTTGACCCTCAATGCTCTGACCGTCAGACAGACACTGGCGGCGGGCAGGGTCCGCAGGGGGCTGAAGGGACAGGGAAATTGCGGGAAACAGCGAGATCCGGAGATGGAGAGTCGGAGACAATCCATCATTCTGCTCTTCAGCCTGTCGGCGAGTTTCCTTTCCCTGTTGGGCGACAACCACTCTGGTCTTCATTCTCATGCGATGCCTCTAAACAGACGTGGAAACGTCCATTCGGTTTTATCAGGCACAGTTTTGGGGTTCTGTGATTAAGAATTTCAGCATCTGCACGAATACATTTATCTACGGAGTGACCCAGACCAGATTCAGAGAGCAGTTCAAAGCTCTTCTTCTCTCCCCGGTTACTTAAGTTTTGAAATGTTTCAGAAGTCTGTACCGCTCAAATGAAAGGGTCAAATAATTCTCCAATATCTAAGAAAAAGCATACGTACTCTTTAAGCATATTAATGAATTGAACTACCTGCAAAAGTTAGTTCCCAGCAGTTCTGCCTTTCCGTCATTTCAGAAGAAATATCATTTAATTTTCTATTATAGATTAGATTGCTTGTCTTTCCGTTCTGAAAAATGTATTTGCCTTGCACGTTATATCACCCTGATATCCGGGTTTTAAAACACACAGATCCATTGTTGAAGTGTCCATTTTCTAACCTTCCTAGTGACCTGGCCGTGCCTGCCAATCCATTCTCTTTCCCTCTTGTTCGGATTTTTCCCATTATTTAAACTTCCGGTTTGTCTGCTATATGCTGTATCCAGTATGATGCTGGGAGAATAATAGCCTTTTCTCTGTCCGGCTGAAGCTTTCCAGTTTCAGCAAGCATCGAATCCTACAGTCCGGATGAGATGTAATTCTTCATCGGCCCAACTTCTCTCTAATTCCACAACATATGGGGACAAATTTCCTATTGGCCTGATAGTAATCTCATACAGTAAATTCACGTTAATCTTGCTGTAGCAGGTTTGCAGCACAGGGCCTTTATAGTAATGATGTCGAACATGAGGAATATTAGATGCGTTTAAAAAATCGTTTAATACTTTCCATAATGCTAAAATGTATAACGTCACAATTCACAAGAGAGAGCTCCATCATCTCCACCACTCTGACACTCAGCACATGAGCCCCTTAGGACGGTACCAAATCCGCTCCTTTACTCCTGGTATACACATGACTGTTTCCCTACCCACACCTATAATCTGCTAATTAATTTTCCGAGGACACTAAATTGATTGGCCCTAAACAATAACGAGATAGCTTACAGGGAAGAAGTCATCTCTCTGACAGTGTGGTGTCAAGAAAACAACCTCTCCCTCAATGTGGCTAAAATGAAGGAGTTGATTGTGGACTACAGGAGGAATGGAGACGGGATATAATTGGATTTGGGGTTGAGAGGTTGAACAGCTTCAAGTTTCTCGGCATAAACATCACGTGATCTGTGAACACCAGGTGTGTTGTGAAAAAGGAACAACGGCGCCTCCTTTAGCTCAGACGGTTGAGGAAATTTGGTATGAGCCCAAAAATCCTAAGAGCTTTCTAAAGGGTCACAATTGAGAGCATCACGACTGGCTGCGTCACTACCTAGTATGGGAACTGTACCTCCCTTACTCGCAGGATTCTGCAGAGAGTGGTGCGGACAGCCCGGCACGTCTGTAGTTGTGAACTTTCCATGGTTCAGGACATCTACAAAGACAGGTGTAAAAAAGCGTCCAAAGTATCACTGGGGACCAGAGGCACCCCAACCACAAACTGTTCCAGCTGCTCCCATCCAAGTAACGGTACCGCAACATAAAAGCACGGACCAACAGACCCCGGGACATCTTCTTCCACCAGACCATCAGACTGATTAACTCACGGTGATTTGAGTGTATTTCTATGTTACATTGATTGTTCTATTTATTATAAAGTACTATGATTTCACATTGCACATTTAGAAGGAGACGTGACGTGACGTAAGTATTTTCCTCTTCATGTGTGTGAAGGACATAAAGTCAATTAAATTCCTTCCTCGACTGACATCAGCTGTTCTACCGGTTTCTCACCTGTCCACTCGGTTTATGCTTTCCGAGGTTTCATTCTCTTTTCTCGCGCTGTAATTGTATTGAACTGTGACCCTGTTTGACGTGTCTTGTGTTGCAAGCAGCTGGGTTGAAAACATTTATTGCGAATTGATAACTTTGTGTCTATATGCACTGGAGTTTATCAGTATGAAGGGAGATCTCGTGGCAAACTATCGAACATTGAAAGCTCCCGATACAGAGGATTGAAAACAATCACTGCGGATTGATAACTTTGTATCTGTATGCACTGGAGTTTAGCAGTAAGAAGGGAGATTTCGTGGCAAACTATCGAAAATTGAAAGCTCTTGGTACAGAGGATTTTGAAAGAACGTTTCCTACAGTGGGGAGTCTAGGACCAGAGATCAACGTCTCCGAATTAAAAGACATTCATTTAGAACACAGATGGGAAAAAAATCTTCAGCCAGAGGGCAGTGAATCTGTGGAATTCTTTGGCTGTGCAGTTCAAGATATTAGTTATACTTAAGTAGGAGTTTGCTAGATTAAAGACGATGAGGAGAAGGCAGGAAAACAGTCTTTAAAGGGATAATAAATGAGTCATAATGGAATGGCGGAACGGGCCCGATTGACAGAATGGCCTAATTCTGCTCCTACGGCCTTTGGTCTTATAGAATTTATTCTGATTCAGCGACACGTTGCATCAGTTTCTCAAGTCTTCTACACTTGTTCTAAGAGCTTAAACAGTAAATCCAAAATGAAAATCATCAGGTGACCTTCTATCTGAAGTTTCTGCTGGACTGAATATATAATCATTCTCCAATATTTTTCACCGGTTTTTCATTAGCACTTTATTTAGATATTCCTGGGTGAATCTCTGTGACGTGAAATTAGTTATGCTTCTTCCTCTGAACCAATCATATTCTCTCCAGTCAGTGTGTGTCATGCCCCACGCATCATCTGGCTCAAACACTTTACGGAAAACGCTCCAATCAGTGGAACAACTTTATGTATTGATCGAGTCGCCACCTTTGAAAATGCCACTTCGTTAATTCGGGATTTATGGGAACAAATTGTGCAACCCGGAATTGGTAAATGACTTTTAAAAAGTTAAGTTATTAAGAAGTTGTTTCCAGAAACACCAGAATCTTCCGGACATTCCTACACACGTTGTGCCGCTTTGATTCCCGTTACCATTTCCGAGGAAAGGTTGCAGAAAGGGTGGGTTTGATAATTTAAAACTCAGGCAGATTATTTTGTGTATTTAGCTCCTAATGTGAAAACTATGCCCGACAAAGCCGTGGTTCATTTTGTATTGCTTAGGAACTAACATTGAAATGCTGAAGCTTCTGGAAGTTTCTAGGTCTCTTCCTGCGCCTTTTCTAATTCCACATGCGTGATCAGCCGGTAAAATCAGCCGGGCACAATCGGCTATGGTCAGGCGTTAGCAGCCAGTTGGGTTAAATGTCATTACGCGATGAAAACTCATTTGATATTATACAATTTAAGCAAAGGATCGTTCAGTCGTGATGCAGACCCGCAGCAGCTCTCTGAGTTTATCCGTAGGGGTAGTATTTCAAATTAGCGAGTATCAGTGTGATGGCAATAAATGAAAACTCATTTCATTGGAGTGTTTTCCGAGATGAAAACTGATAGAACAGAAAACCTGAAGAATGTACAAGAATAATTAGTAACAACGGAGATCTGACTTCCTATCCGGCATTGAAGACAGACGAAACATATTAAACCCAGATTTTCCGGAGTTGTTCGCTCTCCTGCAGTTACATTTCCGGTTCCTCACTCTCCAATGCCATTATTTAATCCCTTCATACATTTCTCCTATCTCGTGATGTAGGATCGCTGATACAGTCAAGAAATCATAAATATCAATTGTAAATGAACCGAATCAATTGCTTGTCTTATCAGTTGGCAGTGAAAGTGAACTGGAACAAGCCGGACTGTGGGTTTACACACCTAAACCAAATGACATGTACAACCACATGTTGCTATGGAACCACCTTCCCAGACAAAGTGGGAGGGGGGATTTTATTCTATTGATTTATTCTGAACGAATTCATATTTCCTGCAACTTTCAGAGATTCTGAGCACAATCCCAATGCTCCATGCTAATTGGAAGACGGAAAAACTGGGCTGACCACGGTGTTCCCTCCATCTGATAAACTATGTGCTCCAGATCTGTGGAATCTCTACGAGTGTGTGTGTGTGTGTGTGTGTGTGTGTGTGTGTGCGTGTGTGTGTGCGTGTGTGTGTGCCTGCTCGTAAATATAATACTTACGTGTGTATGCATGTGTTTCTGTGTGTGTATATGCATATATTGATGCGTAAAAGTAACTCTTATATATTTTGTAATTTACATGCAAAAATATTTACTACTTGCGCTGAGGACAAAGCCGCTCTTGAACCCACCTGATAGATACTGAAATACTGTGGTGTTCAGTTAGCTGTAGGAATATAATGGGCTGATAAGGCTGCCATTTACTGCCCTGTGGGTTACGAGCACTACCATCAACACGTTTCTCTCTGGTGTGAATATTAGAGACGATTATCAGAACAGACACACATACACCCACATACACACGCACACACACGCACACACTCTCACACACACACACAGACACACACATCATAAAACTCACACACAAACATCGTAAACACACACGCGCACAGACATGCACACACACACACACAAAGAAAGAAAGAAAGACGCAGCCAAATAATCCTCAGATCGTGTATTAGGGTAACTGCCGATCTCCAGGTCCATCCCTTTCTTTTCCCTCACTGAGCGTGTCAAACGCGGTATTTTAGGTTTGAGTCAGCATATCGATTAAGGGATGGAAGAAAAGGAAGGGACCTTGAAACAGTCGTAGAGCCATGTTGCAGAAACAAGAAATATTCAGAGCAGAATGAAAGGGAAGCTAGTGAGAGAGAACGACAGCAGTGCAGAGGCAATCAGCAAACGGGAGATATTCAGTCGGATAATTTGAGAGTGGGTGTTTCATTCATTTCGCCGGTCTAATGTGAAGAGAGGTTGTTCATTCTGTACCCACCAGCCTCCGGTGCAATGTGTGAGTGTGGGGTTCATTTTGTAGAAACCAGTCCCTGGTACAGCCTGTGACAGTGGGTTCCTGTAGCTGTCACTCTCTGATTCAGTTAGAGTATATGCATTTCATTCTGTACATACCAGCCGTGACAGCGTGGGTTTGATTCTGTATCTGTCAGTCTCTGTTGCAGTGTGAGAGTGTGGATTTCATTCTGTATATGTCAGTCTCTGTTACAGTGTGAGAGTGTGGTTTTCATTCTGTATCAGTCAGTTTCTGTTACAGTGTGAGAGTGTGGGTTTCATTCTGTATCTGTCAGTCTTTGTTACAGTGTGGGTTTCATTCTGTATCTTTCAGTCTCTGCTACAGTATGAGAGTGTGGGTTTCTTTTATCATTTATATGAATACATTTCTCTGAGAAATTCTAAATTCTTTCATTCACCTTCCATCTTTGCATCCTTGTGTTTGACGATTCTGTCAGGATCTTCCCAATGTGCACCAGAGTATGAGTTAATTGGAAAGTGATATGCCACTCATAAATAACGTAATATTGATTTCGATTTTCCAATCACGCTTTCAGAATGTTCTGTAACTTGCAAAGCATTTTTTCATGGATAAAATTGTGACTGAGCTCAGTTTTCACATTTGGAATCTGCTTTGGCCAATTCTGGACTATTGCACGCTGTTCGGGTCGCCCCACTGCCGGAAAGCCTTCGAGGATTTTGAGAAGAAGTACAAGATATTTATCGGGATCCTGGCTGGTTTAGAGGGCTTAGGCCAACAGGAGAGACTGCAGAAACTTGGGCTGTTTTGTCACGGTCGGCGGCGGCTGACGGGAGATCAGGTGGAATTGTTGTGTCTGTGCACAACTATATTTCGATTAACTGAATACACGCACGCAGGAGTTGGCTTTAATTGGTGTTTTCACGTTGTGGCGAGGGAGTGAACGCTCAAAAGAGAGAGAGAGAACAATGTGCATGCGTGGACAACAGTGCATGGGCAGACAACAGATCAATACGTAGTGCTAAGCGGAGGGGGAGGTTATTGCTCCAAAAGAAAAAGATTTCAGACCCCCATTTAAAATATCTTTAGACATCTTCTGTAGAAAACACGGAAGTCCGCAATATCGCTAAGCTGCAGAGACATTCAGCCCTGTGAGATAAATATTCGGAAATTTCGTGCATAATAGACAATAGACAATAGGTGCAGAAGTAGACCATTCGGCCCCTCGAGTCTGCACCGCCATTCTGAGATCATGGCTGATCATTCACTATCAATACCCAGTCCCTGCCTTGTCCCCATATCCCTTGATTCCCCCATCCATCAGATATCTATCTAGCCCCTTCTTGAAAGCATCCAGAGAATTGGCCTCCACCGTCTACCGAGGTAGTGCATTCCACACCTGCACAACTCTCTGGGAGAAGAAGCTCTTCCTCAACTTTGTTTTAAATAACTGACCTCTTATTCTCAATCCATGCCCTCTGGTACTGGACTCTCCCAACATCTGGAACATATTTCCTGCCTCAATCCTAACAAATCCTTTTATTATCTTAAACGTTTCAATCAGATCCCCTCTCAATCTCCTCAATTCCAGCGTGTACAAGCCCAATCTCTCCAATCTCTCTGCGTAAGACAGCCCTGCCATCCCAGGAATCAACCTAGTGAATCTACGCTGCACTTCCTAAACTGCCAGAATGTCCTTCCTTAAACCTGGTGACCAAAACTGTACACAATATTCCAGGTGTGATCTCACCAGGGCCCTGTATAAATGCAAAAGGACATCCTTGCTCTTGTATTCAATTCCCCTTGTAACAAAGGCCAACATTCCATTTGCCCTCTTCACTGCCTGTTGCACCTACTCATTCACCTTCATTGACTGGTGAACTAGGACTCCTAGGTCTCTTTGCATTTCTCCCTTACCTAACTCTACAACGTTCAGACAATACTCTGCCCTCTTGTTCCTGCTTCCAAAGTGGATAACTTCACATTTATTCACATTGAATGACATCTGCCAAGTATCTGCCCACTCACATAGCCTATCCAAGTCTCCCTGCATTCTCCTAACGTCCTCTTCGCATGTCACATTGCCACCCAGTTTAGTATCGTCAGCAAACTTGCTGATATAGTTTTCAGTGGGAAAGAATTATTTCAAAATAAGGAAGGAAGTTGGAGGTCAGAGAGAGAGGGAAGGTGATGGTTGTGAAGTAGGGACGGGGAAAGCGATGGAAGTGGGGAGAGACGGAGACAGGGTAGAACGAGAGAGGGCTTGGTGTTAGGAAAACTGGGGAGAGGAAGAACCTGAGAGAGAGAAACTGTAGGGCCGAGTGGAGAAGACAGACGGGAGAACAATGGGGAGAAATGAGGGATATTTGGTGAAGTGCGATGCCAGGGTTATGAGAGAAATTTCGGATGGGTAGAGAGATCTGATTGACGGAGGAGCCGGAGATAGGATTGAGGAGAGGCCAGTGGAAGGAGGAGATAGACAGGAACGGTATCGAGACGGTGAGTGAACGAGTTGGAAAACAGACACTGTGAAGATAGTGCACTCAGTGTGCGGCGGGATCGGAAACACAGCGTGAGGAAGAGAGAGACGTGGTGCACTGGTCGAAGAAAGAGACCGGGGTTGGGCAGAGGAACGGCGGAGAGAAAGACAGTGGCCGGGGTGTCTGGGAAGAGGGTATGTGGGGAGGCGCGTCAAAATCCTGAAAAATATGTACTGTGAGGAGCTGGAGGGCTTTCCATTACGCAATGCATTTTGGGATTGCTGTTTCCCCACTGTGAGGTGCTGCAATCCTTCCCGTCTCGGTGACTCTTTCCCTCGACCCCTCTCCTTCCAACCCGCATCCACAATCTCCCTCCCTCCAAGCCTTCTTCGCCAACATCATTCTCCCTCACTGTCTGACCTCCAACCTCCCTGCACGTGCATGAAACTTCCGATTATAAATTTCACAGGGCTATATGTTGCTGTAGTTTAGTGATATTGTGGAATTCTGCGTTTTCCAGATGAATATCGTGCTTGGCACTGCTACTCCTTAGAGCTACACAAGTGAGATGAGTGTAAGTGGATGAGCCACAAATCCCGAGATGAACATTATGAACTAATTCCACTGTTCTGGGAAGGTCTGGCAAACTTTTTGCTACTAGATATAAAGACAAGCTTTTCAATTGTACCTTAAAGTTCCACACACGCTGACTCTCCATGACCTAAAATATTCGCCAATTGAAGTCCGGTAAAGAATTTCATCTTCAAACTATTTTTGGCAAATTGTCGTCGTCAAGCATGATTCCGACATAACGGACGATGGAGAAACTAGGGGCAGCAAAGGCAAGTTCGAGTTCGCCATCTGGTGCGTGTTTCGCTTTGAAGAAGGGAAAGGATCATTGGACAGGAGGCCTCCTGTATCCCTTTTGCCAAACTCTTCCGGCTCTCAGCTTCACCCCTCCCCCTCCGGTCTTCTCCTATCATTTCGCATTTCCGCCCCCCTCACCCCACTACTTTCAAATCTCTTACTATCTTTCCTTTCAGTTAGTCCTAATGAAGGGTCTCGGCCCGAAACTTCGACGGTGCTTCTTCCTCTCGATGCTGCCTGGTTTGTTGCGTTCCACCAGCATTTTGTGTGTGTTGCTTGAATTTCCAACATCTGCGATATAAATAGGACTTGAAGAGGCGAACGGAACGAAATTTCATTCACGCTTGTGCTTGAAAACGAGACCCTGCGTGGGACTATGATTATATAATAACGTGTTTTGATTCATGCAACTTTGTTTATTTGTGCCTGGCTTATCGGAGGATTCCGTCCTTTCTTTCATAAGTAGTTGTGTGCTCTGCTTCTTTATTTCTATAGTTCGTTCATGCTTATCCCCTCCCTCTCCCCTTTATATTTCCTCTGACTGGTTTTCCACTTGTGGCTTTTAGATCCTACCCCCTCCCCTATCTCTATTACTGGGCTTCGGTCCGCTCTTCCCCCACCCCATTCCTGATGAAGGGTCTCGGCCCGAAACGTTCGCTACTCTTTTCTCACGGGTGCTGCCTGACTTACTGAGTTCTTCCAGCGTTGTGTGTTGTGCGTTCTGAGTGCTGTTTGTGCTGCTGTTCTTCAAAACCCGGCTCGGAGAAACCTTGTCTAGTTTGTGCTATTAAATGACAGTAAACTCGTCTGGAGTTAGCCAAGGCACACCAACCTCCGAAAAAACTATAGACTGACTGTCCAAACCATGTCCAAACAAAGGAAAGGTGATGAATCTCAAAGTCTCTATCCTCACCTGGACAGCCTGTGCTCAGGCAGGAATCAGGTCTGGTCTAAGTTTTCATGTAAGCAGAAGCTGTACGGCTGGATCAATCACCCCGACCCCGCCTGATAACGTTCAGGCATCCGAAGCAAAGCGGCCGGAGGAGGACAAACGGCAAGACAAAGATCTATCGAAGGAAAGATGAACACACTTTTAGGGTCCCTTCTGAACTGTCGCAGGGACTGAAAAAGGAGGACACGCCTATAATTTGCGCATTAGAACAGGAAACAGAACAGGAGAAATGAAAAGAAGCGAGTTCAGAACCATCTCTTGTTACATAATATCCAAAAAAAATTATAGTTGGTACCACAGCGGTAACTATGCTGTAGACCCCTCCTGAAGTTCGAATATGGGACAAATTTGTGAAATTTATAACTCCTTGCATGGAAATGTTTAGATGTTCTTAAAAGTTGTGTGCGGAACCCACTTGGCCTGCAGTACAAGTGCAGAGGAATAGAGGAATTCCCCAGAGGAATAGAGGGGAAAACGATAATGATGGATATTCCGTTGCCATGGGGACGAGGTTAAAGGGGACCGTGCTCGGCTGCCCGTGTGGGGCAATCTGTCAGCATAGTAATTTTGGAGAGGGAACAAGGTGCGGGCAAAAAACAGGAGACAAAAGCTTTCAAGAAGGAGCTAGATAGATATCTGATGGATAGGGGAATCAAGGGATATGGGGACAAGGCAGGGACTGGGTATTGATAGTGAATGATCAGCCATGATCTCAGAATGGCGGTGCAGAGTCGAGGGGCCGAATGGTCTACTTCGGCACCTATTGTCTATTGTCTATTTTCTATAATATAACTGACTTCATTTCCCGTTTCCATAACACATGATAGACTTGCACAACAGCTCTGCGCGGCCGTACACAGAATTGGAAATACACTTGGACTGAGATGTTAACCAACGACAGCTTATCCTGACAGGCCGACCTCTGATGCATTTCTATCGCACCGTCCGATACACTGAAACATCTCAGCCGAGCGATCACCAGAAGCTCCTTTCCGTGACTAACAGAGCAGAAACTCTTTCTGTAACAGAACACATCTACTATGGTCCAAAAGACAAAGTGGAAGAAGGGTTTTCGAGAGAATATCAGGATGAGTGATTTAAACTGCCAATCCTAACCCCTCATGTCACCACAGCCATCAAACCCCCTGCAACTCCTGAACTACTCGGACCCGCGCTTCAGACTTTACAGGAGTTAAACCGCACACGGTGTATAACTCTGCCTAATACTAACGCTACTCGACTACTTCATTCCGCTCAGGCTGGTTGTGTAATATTTCCTTCTTCATCGTTAAAGCAAAGATTGCCCTGTTTGCTCCCCCTGCTTTGCCTGAGTATGTCGTAGTCTTGCTTCTTTCGTAGACAACTCCCTCTCGGTGGGCGATAAACAAAAATTACGAGTGACATACGTTCTGCCCCACCACAAGAAGACCTATGCTATTCTACCCTCTATACGACAATATGATTTGTCACTGGAGGCAATGTAAAGCATGAATCCTGTCATAAGAACACGTTTCGATTAGCAAGGGCTTATATCAACCTGCGGTCCCTTATTTTACCAGTTCCGAAACCAGGTCGTGATAATGAGTAAATCTTTTGCAATACTTAAGGGCGATTAGCAAGATAGCATGTCAAGGATTTACTGATGGCAATTTAACCAAACGACACGGGACCGCAGACAACCCAGTTCATAGCGCTCTGCACAATGACCAGCAGTTATAAGAGGCATGCCTGGGTGTCTAACACCTGTCGCCGACACTGCAATTAAAAAACATAGAACATAGAAACTCTTCGGCCCACAATGTTGTGCCCACCATGAAACCCACTCTAAACGGTCTTGGATTTCCCTTGTGCATCGACCTCTACTTTTCAAAGTTCCATGTACCTGTCTGAGAGGCTCTTAAACACCCTATTGTATTCGCTTCCATCACCGCCGCCGGCAGTTTATTCCACACACCCAACACTCTCTGTGTGAAAACTGAACTCTGCCATTCCCTCAGTACCTGTTTCCAAGCACCTTAAATGTATACCCCGCGTTTTAGCCATTTTGTCCCGGGGAGAAAAGCCTCGGGTTACCACAAGATCAATGCCCCTCATCATCTTATACATATAATTATGGTAGAAACGTCCGATCCTATTAAATTGGATCTCCCTGATGAAGTGTGTCGGCCCGGAACATTGACTGCTTAGTCTTTGACACAGATTCTGCCCGGCTTGCTGAGCTCCTTAGGATTGTGTGGGTATTACTTTGATTTCCAGCGTCTGCAGATGTTCTCCAGTTTGCGATTAGACTTGGACAACAGTAAAAAACATAAGAACCTGTGCTGCAGGCATGAAACAAGGAAACATCAGGGATGAAGAATTAATGATTAAAGTTTTCGCCAATACATTTATGTGTATTCGGGAATTGACGTGGAGTGTTGGGACGACATGCAACAGAAGCAACATTTACCGATGATAAATCATTAAACAGACACCTTGATTGAAACGTGGTTAATATTATTTACATTGTATTGCAGTGACTGGGGTGATAGATAGCTGGGGCTCAGGTGAGGGGCTGTGCTGCTAAATAGAATGGTTGATACAAACAACTGTGTGGGGGAAGAGGTGGAAAAAGTCCATTAGAGAAGGTGCACCGCAGGTTCAGCAGAATGTTGCCGCGATGAGAACACAGCTTGTGAGGGAGGATTGAAGAAGCTGGAACTTTTCTCTTCGAAGCTACGGAGCGTGATGGAGGTGTATAACATTACAAGAGATACAGACAGGCTGAACAACAGCACCTTTTCTGCAGGTTAGGACATGCGTTGAAGATGAGTGGAGGACAGGTTGGGCCAGCAGTAAGTTGTTTTTTTTTTTTGTACACAGTGTTATGGGTTCTGGGAACGCTCTGCCGTGGTGCTGGTCGTGGTTGTCACAATAGGGACATCAAAAAGATATTTGGATAGATAGGTGGCTGTCGTGAAAATAGCAGATTATGGTCTCTGCAGGACGGAATATTTATATTGACGGCAGCGTAGGGCTACATTGGTTGACAGAACTTCGTAGGCCGAAGGGCCTGTAGTGAATTGTACTGAACTTTGCTCCTTGATCTACTTTGATCATAAAATTGCCACCAGATGTGTTGACGAAGGAGGCTGAGAAAGTGAAAGGCAGCAGTTTTATGTCATAGATACAGAACGGGCTCGTTGGTCTAATGGTATGATTCTCGCTTTGGGCCTGAATTTGCGAGCATGCGAGAGGTAAATGGATCAAATCCCGGTCGAGCCCCTTGATTAATATATATTAGAACTTCAGACATTGGAGCACAGAACAATGAGGGAAGATATTTAGATGTATAGAAAATTATGAGAGCTGTATATATATGTATATATAGGTCACTGCCTGCAAGCTTTCCCCCCTCAGGTTAGACGACACGACAACTATAGATCACAGCTTTAGAGTAGACGGTGAAAGATTTGGTTTGGCATAAAAATAGAATGGATAAGGAGTGTTGTTCAGCTGAGTAGCTAATCCCTGTTCCTACAATTTTGCGTTTTTGTATTACTGAGATTCAGCACGATCAAAGTAATTTGAAGTGAGATATAGAACTTGAGCATGGATAATTGGGTTTGAATAGATGACCATCTTTCGAATTTTTTTTCACTTTTGCAGATGTTCTTGACAAGCAGAGTGTGCCAAACGTAACCTTGTAGTTTCACAAAGGAACCGAGAAACCCAGCGAATTAGAGCGAACCAGCTATACGAAATTATGAGGAACATAAACAGTGTCGGTGCAAGCAGGCCTTTTACATTGAAGGAGAAGGCAGAGGTCATAGGTTAAGGGTGAAATAGTTAAGGGGGAACCTCTTCACTCAAAATCTGAGATTCAAAAAAAATTTTGGAAGCTTTCCGTAAATGGAGTGCAGCATGGATTGTGGGACTGAATGCGAACCTACACGTGGCATTGTTAGATATATTAGCCAAAGCAGGGAAGAGGAAAATTAGGGCCTTTTGCTGGATGGAAAAAAGTGACAAGTTGGGTTTTGTGGAGTTCAGTACCCAGCATAGATTTTCGCAGGGTACGGCGATAACTTTCAAGTTGAAGTACAGTATTTAATGATTAGATTTATTTTGTTATATGTACATCTAAACATCAAGTGAAATTTGTTGTTTGCGTCAAGTCAAATCAGCGAACGTTGTGCCGGGGCAGTCCGCAAGTGTCCGTAACCAACAGAGCATGCCAGCAACAGATTAACCCGAGCCCGTACGACTTTCGACTGCGGGTGGAAATCGGAGTACCCGGGGGAAACACACGCGGTCGGGGGTAGAACGAACGAACTATTTACATTTAGCTGTGAGAATTGAATCCCGAACTTGCAGCGTCAGCTTTGGTAGACGCAAACCGCTACACTAAGTGTCTTGGTGTGGTTACATTCCCTGCTTGCGGACGGACGGTTACGGTTGCTGGTGGGATGGAGAGTAGTGACCACGACGCAAAGCGCCTTCGGTATGATCCATTCAGGAACGGCCAGATGCGTAGCAGATGTGGACGATGATAATTGAGAGGTTACTCTTCATTCTTGTAAACCAGTAATCGGATTATTAATAACGTGAGAGTAACGCTCCGCAAGGTTTCACTGCTGATGTAATGTTTTCTCCGTAGCAGCAGAGTTTGGGTTAAGACTAGAAATAACGGGGGCTTTGGAATGTGTGCTATCCAATAAGCGACGTGTTGTTTTTTTGTCTCCTGTGTGTCTGAGAAAAGGTATTCTTGGGGTTTTTGTCAGCAAGAGATGAAGGGAGATGATTGGAGTGGAGGGGGCCGTTAGTCAGCAGGACGGAGTGGACTTAGAGTGAGAGTCCATGAGGCGACGACGCTCGTAGGTGGTCAATGGGAAACGAATGGACGGGCAACCGTGATGTCCAACATGCATATTAGAGTGTTTCATTAAAAAGGGCCATTTTTCTTTTTTTTAAATTTTCTTTACGAAACCTATAGTCAGATTAAGAATTATAAAGCTAAATTGCATACGGTGATATATTGCAGTTCGGTTTTGTAACCCGGCAACACATCATGCACCGTCTACACAAACGAAATTTCTCAGTTTGCCTCGACCAGAGGCTGACATCCCCTAGACAAAAGTATGCTGGAAGATAAATGGGTCTCGATAAGGAAAGATGAAAGGGGACCCGCGTGACCGTGTACACGGAACAAAGATTCAAGTGACACAGGAGATTCTGCAGCTACTGGAAATTGAGAGTAACACGTATAACTTGCTGGATGAACCCAACCGGTCAGACAGCATCGATGGAAAGGAAGAAATTGTCAACTCCTTCGACCCTAATCCTTCCTCAGGGCTGAAAGGAACCTGAAGCGCGAGCAGTTTGGAAGATATGAGCTAAGCCATGCTTTATTCAAAGAGAGGGTAGGTGCAGGAGTGCCCCAATGCAGCGCACAGGACATTTATCAGTCTCTGCTGTGCCCATTTTATCCAAGGAGATGTGTTGATTTCACCTACAGAACGTCTGCAGATGGGATATCCGCGGGGCGCAACGAAGGGAGGACAGCGACTGGGCTGATCGTTCAATGCTGCTCACACCGCCAGATGGGATCTCAATGGCCAGATACAATGGATGGATGGAAAAAGGCCCCGATGTTAAAACGGAGTGTTGATAGGTTCTTGATCAGCAAGAACTTCAAAGGGTAAGGGGGAGTGGCATTGAGATTAATCAAGCTCGATGGATTGGCGGAAATGATCTGATGGGACGAACGGCCTAATTCTATACCCATGTCTTATCGCCTGATGTGTTGGACTCCACACCCAGGGATTGCGCTATCAAGGTATTTAGAAACATCACATGCAAAGGAGATCAGGACTTATCTCGTCAGACAGCAGGCGGCGAAACCAGACTCCAAGGAGCTTCAGAAATACGTTTATTATATTTATTAATTCTCAAAGAGTTAGCTGGTATCGGGAGGTGTTATTGTTGTGTTGGTCGGAGGAACAGTGCACCGATGTTGAAAGGCAACAAGGAAATGCTGCAGCTCTTTAAAACCCTGGTTACTCAGATACCTGGAACAATAGAAAATCTACAGCACAATACAGGCCCTTCGGCCCACCAAATTGTGCCGAACATGTCCCTAACTCAGACTAGCTAGGCTTACCCATATCTCTCTATTTTTCGAAGCTCCATGTATTCATCTAAGAGTCTCTTAAAAGACCCTATTGTTTCTGCCTCCACCATTGCCGCCGGCAGCCCATCCACTCACTCACCACTTTCTACGTAAGTTGTTATGTGCGTTACCTTTTCAAAAGTCTCTTGAAAATACAAGTGACCGACATCCACTGGGTCCCCTTTGTTTGTCCTACCTGTTATATCCTCAAAAAATCCTGACAGATTCTCTGCCAGGAAACTATGCGATCGTTCGCCTACTTTATCCTGTGCTTCGAGGTGCCAGGAAAATTCTACTTAATAAAGAGCTCCCATATGTTTACAACTATGGAGGTTATGCCGGCTGACACATAAATTCCTTTTTTTTTTGCTTCCGTCCCGTCTTAAAGAATAGTTCACAGTCCCCCGTGTACAAAGTACTGTGTATGTAATCAAAATGGCTTCTTTGGTTTGCTAGAGTGGGAATGCCTTTATGTCTGATAAGTGTATTTTTTTTTCTCGCAGTTGTTTAGCTTTTGGACTTGCTGATATGTGGATTGTATTCATTTGTTAACCAATGGGGAATGTTATTTTGTCTGGTGAGGTTGGGAGCTTGGGGATTTTCGCGGTTTTTCCAGAGAGTCGGGAAGAAGACGCCGAGGAAGGTGGACGTGCGATGCACTGCTTGGTTGACCACCGGGGGTGGTCCCAGGTGCGAGGACGTGGAGGTCGGAGGAAAGTGACGAGGGGTCGAATGGTTCGATGGTTGAGCTCCATTCCAACGATGTGCACTAAACTGACTGAACTTTGATAAGTTGGCGCCTTTTGCTTTTTCTTTTCTTTCATATATATTGTATTGCCTTGTACTCGTTTAGTTTCAGTAAAATCTTTAAAGTGTATTCCGTAACGGTATCTGGCGTGAATTTGATACTGTGTGCGTGCGTGAGGCACAAACTTGATTCCCACAGCACCTGCGTGTACGGGAGGTGGGGGTGGTGTGTGGCTGGATCTCCTTTTCCCCTAAACACATACCTGCCTGTTCGGTGAGTGTTACACCCGGAACCAATCCAAAAGTCGGCGATTCTTGAAAGATCACCACTGATTCCTTTGACATTCTCATCATCGAACTCTTTCGGGAGTCTGCTGTGTATCGCATCTGATCCATTTGACCAACGTATCGTCAAAACATTCAATTTCCCAAACACCATCCCCTAATAATAACAACCACACTCAATTCCGTTGCTTAACAGGCTTGGCAGAACATGACCATACCATGGCAGTCAAAGCTGCTGAGTAGCTATTAGACAGGTGAAATGAGATGATCCACTTTAATACAGATGCAATAGACCCTCAGTTCCAACTGCTCTTGAAGTTGCTGATAATGTGAACTGCTTGTGTTGAGATCGCAATCGATTTTTCGATTCATATTTCATGCGATATACTGTAATGCAAGTAAAATAAGTTACATGCGTAGAATGTTTGATATAGTTATAATTCAAGTCTTGAACCAAGTCTGAGTCTCACATGGACGCAAGCCCGCTTGTCCAGTTGTCCCGCCGAGTAACTGAGCCTCACTTGTCGGCCATTGATCTAGACACCGTTACCATTTCTTATCCATCTGTTGTCCACGTATGTTTTAAGTCTTGTTTAAGTCGCTGCCACAACCGCTTTCCTGGTGAGCTCTGTCCATTTACTTTCTGCCCTCTGTGCAACTGTTGCCAGTCAATATCCTGTGGAATATCTACGTTAATCGGATACATATTTCCTTTAGTTCATATATCAGCCTATGTCTAGACTTACCAGTCTGCACAGGCAAAACTTTCACAGTGGGTTCAGTCATGAATCCTATTTTGCTATGTGGCCGCCAGAGTGTTCAGCAGTGGTATGTTCAGTGTGTGTTGAGTAATTGTCCGCGTTGATGTACTCCTTAACACACAGAAGCTGATGGGAAAACTGAGCAGACCAGTCCTGATGAAGGACCTTGACCCGAAACGTCGATTGTTGACTCTTTGCCATAGATGCTGCCAGGCCTGCTGAGTTCCTTCAGCTTTATCTGAGTGTGTTGCTTTGGTTTCCAGCATCTGCAGATTTCAATGCATTGCGTTTTAGCACGCCTCTGTTCACTGTGATGTTTAGAAGGAGGATAAAACTGACACTGTTTCCCTTATTGTCCAGATGTATCCTATTGAAGGGAAAAATGTCCGTGTTGTTCTCACGTCACAGCTTTGTAATCTTTTCTTTATCTGCGCCGAGTGCAAAGTCTGTGAATGTCAACCTGGCTTTCTGGTTCAGAACTCTACACACTTACAGAGCTCTCTTTATTCTGTGCATCGCAACGTCAAGACAAAGCATACTTCCTTTTGAGCTTGCAGAAATAATATTAATATTAATAATAATAATAATAATAATAATAATAATAATAATAATAATAATAATAATAATAATAATAATAATAATAATATCAACAATAAACGTTTCGATAAATCTTTCGCACACCCTGGTTCACTCCATGGGTAAGGACGGCTAAATGTGATTTCACCATATGCAGATTTCTTCCCACACAGCCTCCGATCCACACGCCCTCGAAAAGTTTGGGTCACTCTTGGTGTCACTGCAGATTAATAAAAAAAAATTATCTTTAATGTCAAAAATATTAACTATTTGTTTAGTCACCAGTAGTTCCCTGGTCCGGAGATTTACAGCCGCTGATTATCTTCCATCAGTGAAATCAATTTCCTGATGATAAATTGCACGAGTCATCTGAGAGCGTATAGCGAATGTCTTTTATGCCGATGCTGTTGAGGTCCACAGCAAGACGTCCATTGAGACATAAGACATAGGAGCACAATTTAGCCATTTGACACATCGACTCTGCTCCGCCTTTCTGCCATGGCGGATTTGGTATTCACGTCCTTGTTCCAAAAGGAGAATCTTATAAAATTGTAAGGCCATCATTTATTTGGATACATATCTGTCCTTTTTGGATGTGTCATACGAGGAATAATTGTACTAAAGGTATATGTGCAGGTACATTTCGGCATCAGCAAACTTACAGACCAAACCCTCGAATCTGATCGAGTGGAAAGAAAACCCCCTCCGGCTGCTTTCTCCCCGACGCTATTGATATCCCGATTAATAAAGAACCCAACAACCTCCGCTTTAAACATAGGCAAACTATATGACCTGCATAGCCTTCTCTGGCAATGAACTTCACAGCTTCTCCACCCTCTGGCTGCAGAAATATTTACGGATTTCTCTTCTTTATAAATATCCTTCCACGGTGAAGCATTGCACTCTGGTCCTGGACTACCTTCCTATAAGAAACACTCTGGCCATTTCCATTTTATTTAGGTCTTTTATTATGCGATAGTTTGAAATTAAATCCATCCACATTATTTTAAACACAAGCGAATAAACCAGTGCCATCAAATGAACCTCAGATGTTAATCTTTTAATTCATTGCATAATTATCGTCAATCTCTTCTGTAATCTTCGCAAGGTAAGGTCATTGTTTATTTTTAATTCATTATTATAAAGTGGGCCGAAGCTTCTCACAATACTCTGGTGCTTTCCGACTACTGCCTTCTAGGAAATACACATGACATCCTCGTTTTTAAATACTGGATCGTTGCTTTGGCCTTCCTTACCACCGACTCAAGTTGCCAGTTAGCATAGAAGATAGGACAGTGCATTGCGGGCGTGTCGACCCACAGTCTGGTGCCGACCATGCAACCTACTCTAGAAAATGACTAGTATTCACTTGGCATTACAATTTCCTCACCCTCCTGCATTCTACTCTCCGTGTACCTATCTACGGGTCTCCTGAAAGACCCATTTGTATTCGTGTCCACCAACGTCGCTGGCAGTGAATTCCACGCACCCTACACTCTGCGTGTGAACGCCCCCCGTATCTTCTACAAGGCACCTGACATCTAGGTCCCCTAATGTTTGAGATTTCAGCCCTCGAAAAAAAAACGCAAACAAACTCTGGCTATAGACACGATCAATATCTACAATCCACATGTTCAGTGATTCAGGGACAGTTAGGGAAGTTCCTTTGCATCATTATATTTTTTTTTCTGATTTTCCATACTCAGAAAATAGTCCACGCCAATATTCCTGCTATCAACGCGGCTGACCTTCTACTTCCATAATTTATATCCCACCTGCCAATTCTTTGTTCATTTTCCCAGTCTGACCGATTTCCCTGCAGACAGCCTGCATTCTCAACCCTACCTGCTTATTCGGCTATCTTCGTATCGTTTGCAGCGTGGCTACAGAACGATCGATCTGTCTATCCCGATCATTGAAATATAACGTTACGGAAGCAGCCTCAAAACGGAACCCTCTGGCATGTAATCCAGAATCCCTTCCCCACCCCACCTTTATTCCCAGACTTTGTCTCTTGCTTGTCAGCCAATCTTCTTTGAATCCTATGGAGATTTAGCACCCCCACTTTTGGTAGCATGTGGTACAATATAGAGTCATACAGAATTACAGCACAGAAACAGATCCATATGACCTTATTCATGCCCAAACAACTTATATTTTCTGCTGCCATCGAACTGCACCTGGAACCAGACGCTTGATATCGATCTACCTGTCCACATTACTCTTAAAGGTTGAAATTCACCACTTGTACTGGCGGCTCACCTCACACACCCAAGATCCTTTGAATGATGAATGGTCCCCTCATGTTCCCCTTAAAATTTTCCTATCAGACTTAACCCATGACCTTTGTTTCCAGGGAAAAAAGCCTGTTTGAACTTTCGTGACCTATAACCTTCATTTGTTTGTATACATCAATGAAATCTCCTCTCAATATGCTATGTTTTCATGAGTACAGTCCTAACCTATTCAATTGCTCCCTATAAACCAGTTCCTCCAGACCCAGCAACAAACTTCTCCGCAACAAGTTTCTTCTGCATTGGTTCAAACTGACATTCCACTTTGCTGTCGGTAGATGATCAAGGCCGCACACATTACTCCAAATTAGACCTCACCAATAAAAAGTCTTGTCTTAATAACACACAGAACAGTTCTGGACTTAATACATTGAATTATGATAGCCATGTGACAAAAACATTCTTTACATCCCTATCTACCCGTGACGCCACCTTCACAAGTTTACTGTATTCCCAGTCCCTTTTTTTCTCCAACACTCCTATGTGCCCCATGCAATCATGACCGATGACGCATTTACAGTATTCCCAGTCAATATACGGTAATTTTAAAATCACCTGTTGTAACAACCTGAAGTTTCTTGAAACTGTGATATTTTTACAAATTTATTGTTTGAAATCCTTCGGACTGTTGGGTCGTCTGTGACGTAGCCATATTAACGTGGTCGAAAAATTCCCTGTTTCGCAGTTCCACCCATAACACCTCAATAATCGTTTTCTCCAGTTTGCTCTGAAGAAATTTCAGAAGATTCGTGAGTCAAGGTTTATCCTGAATGAAAGCATACTGACTGAACTATCTTGCATGTGCCTGCGAGAATGCTGAAGGCTCATTCTTAGTAATGCATTTCAAAGCAAAATTATCGCTGCTTATACACAATGGCTCTTGGCGCACGCATTGATTCAAAGATTACCAGCCTGGAAGAGCTCTCTTAAGGACCTGCTCCCTTTTCCTACCTGGACCAATTGCTGAATAATTTATTGTAACATCGAAATCTACTGCACATCACAGGCATTGCGACCAAGGACCATACTGCAGACACTGCCTAGAATTGACCTACCGCATAGCCCTCCATTTTTCAGAACTGCAAGTTCCTATCGTAGAGTCTCGTAAAGGACCTTATTTGTAACTACCTCCACCACCATCGCTAGCAGTGTATTCCACGCCCCCACCAGTATCTGTTTGAAAAACTTACTGCTGAAATCCCCTACTTCCAAGCTCGTTAAAACGATGCTACCTCGCTTTAGCCATTTCATCCCAAGGGGAATAAAAGGCCTCTGACTGTCGACACGATCGATGCCTCTCATCATCTTATACATGTGTTTCAGGTCTCCTCTCATCCTCCGTCGCTCCAAAGAGAAAAGAGCCGTTCACTCAACCTATTCTCATAAGGCAAGCTCCCCAATCCAGGCAACATCCTTGTAAATTTCCTTTGCACCCTCTCTATAGTATTCACATCCTTTCTGTAGTGATGTGACTGGAACTGAACACAGTTCTCTAAGTGGGGATCGGCCAAGGTCTTTAAAGCTGTAACATTACCTCATGTTTAATTCCACGGTTGATGAAGCCCAGCACACCATACGAGATCTTACAACATTGTCAACCTGCGCAGGTGTTTCGGGTGCCCGAAAGGCACGGAACCCAAGAACTCTCTGATCCTCCACACTGTCAAGTCTTATTCTATATTTTGTCTACAAATTTGACCTACGAAAATGAACTACTCATTTATCTGTGTTGAATTTAATCAGTCACCTCTCAGCATATTCCTGCATCCTATCGATGTCCCGCTGTCATATCTGCCAACGCTTGAGTCTATCCACAACTCTGTGCAATCAGCAAACATACAAACCCAGCCTTCTACTTCTTCATCCAGGTCCTTTATAAAGTTCCAAGAACAGATCTCTATATAACATCACTGGTCACTCACCTCCATGCAAAATACGAACTTCTACAACCACCCCTCTCCTTTTCTGGGAGCCAATTCTGGATCCACAAAATAAGGCCTCGTTGGATCCAATGCATCCTCACGTTATGAATGAGCCTTGCATGAGGAACCCCATCAAATGCCTTACTGAAATCCATATACAATACAGTTGGTCAGAAGTTTACATACACCTTAGCCAAATACATTTAAGCACAGTTTTTTTTTTCCTGACATTTTTTGTAATTTATTTTTATTGAAGTTCATCATCCAACAAACATTTCCATAGGATGTATTTCAGACATTCTACATATATATCATATAATCATACATGTCACAAATCTCCACAAAGTATTTATCTGAGGTATGCACTTATAGAAAAGAGTGGGGAAAAAATCAAAAGGAAAAACCTATGTACAAGTAGGGAGTGATCTTTTTTTTTACAACATATTCATTGATTTGTGAGAATAAAATCAGGCCTACGAAACATTATGTAGTTAAACCATTTTCCCAGTATGAATCAAATTGTTCCAGCTTATGATTAACAGATGCTGTAATCTTCTCCATTTTGTAAATGTCCATTGTAATTTCCGTCTGAATTCTGAATTCTGTTACTGGTTTATACTCCAAGTTGACAGAACGAAGGGGAGACTTCAGGTAGAGGAAGAGGGAAAAACAGTGTGTGAAGGAAGGACTCGACTATGCGGGAGCTGTAGCGCTCGTTACAGACGGAAATTAGATAAGGCAGTTTCATTAGATCCGTGTATTAGCGGCAACAGGTTCGCTTCAAACTTCAATTTAATCAGATCGGAAGGTGGTGGGGGGTGTGGGTGGGTGGTAGTGAAAGGGATGATAGGGTCCCTGATGTCGTCGGGATTGACTGTAAACAGTTGTTGCAAACTGTAAGCTAACACACACAGAATGCTGGAGAAATTCATCGGACCACGCAGCAGCTGTTGGAAGGAGAAGACAGTCGACGTTTCGGGTCGAGACGCTTCGTCTGGACTCGGACTTTGTGTGTGTTGCTTTGTGTTTCGAGCACCTGCACGTTTTCTCGTGTTTGTTTTGCAACGCTGTTCATCGCATTGTTTACGTTTACTCACAAGTGGGAGTAGGTAGTGCAGACTAGGGAACAGGACAGCAGCTAAAACATCGTAACGTACAACATTTGCCTCTAATGTTTAATGATTGTCAAAATCCGATTTACTGGGTATTTCACAGCATTCTTTAGTTCCCCTCGGAATTTGCTCTGAGTCAGGGCGTAAATACACGTGTTGGTGCAGGAGCTGAGAACCTGCAGCATTCCCGATGTCTGTTCTGTGATGTACCGGGGATCGGTGACGGTATCAACGAAACTCTTTGAAATCCGTTGATAGATATAAAACACCACCTGTGTTACCCACAACAATATGAAACTACCGGTTATGCTGAAGAGCAAAACGATGGAGTTCCGTCGGTTTTCCATCTCCCGGTCCTTGTCATTCTGTCCACTCTTTTGTCCCCGGAGCCCCGTACGGGCTCGACTGACCACTAGAATCCGCCTGACAGTCAGAATATTGAACAGCAAAATCAGAGAGAATGGGATACAAGGGGTTAAAATGCGGTGAAATATCTCAAATGCCGCCCACGAAGGAGAGTTTTTGAAACTGGCACAATGCCAGGGAACACCATCAATTATTTCTCTAGGCTTGTACACAAAGTACCTGTGGACACACTCCAAACAGACCAGCACACTCACTGTCCCGATGACCACAGCCGCCATTCTCTCGGTGCAATATTTTGTTTTCAGCTTCACGCAGCAAATGGCCACAAACCGATCGAAGGTGAAAGCGACAGTCAGCCAGACGGAAGTCGCAGTGCTCGCAAACACCAGCCATAAGCGGAGACTGCACAATGGAGTGATGAACAGGAATGATCCCGGAAAATAGATACCAGCTGTCATCGTCAGCAGCGGATCCGAGATAACAACCAGGAGATCAGCCGCTGCCATTCCCACCAGGTAGCGAGTGACACATTTGGAGAGACCGCACTTTCCCCGGGAAAGAATAGCGATCGCCATCAAGTTCACTGGAAGAGACAGGGAGCAGCAAGTTGAGAAAATACAGAGCAAACGTCAATGCATCAATTCGAGCAGATCCTGTCAAATTCACACTCTGTTGTTGCCTTTAGTGGTGGAAGGGTGGAGAGAGATCGCAGAGCAAGCGGAGAAGGAAAAGGACACAGTAAAATACAATCAATAGGATCTGACTACAGATTGCTGACTGATGACCGAAATGTGAAGTGACTGTGAAAAGCTAGAACTCGGGAACTACTTCCTCAGGGTCGATGCTGGATGGAACATTTTCTGCAGGCGCCGCAACATCTCGTCTGGATGAAAAATAATAAATCCGGACGCTGAGGGCGGGATTCTTCCATCCGACAATCATCAACTTCATGGGTCGGCGACAGAACAGCCGGAGAACGAAACAAAAACAGGAAACGCTGGAATCACTCATCCGGACAAAACAAAACATATGGAAAAACAATTGAAGACTCCTTTATCAGAACTGTTTTCAGAGTTGCTCCTGACACGAGTGCTAAACAGCTTCTCTTTCCAAATAAGCTGCCTGGAAAGCAGTACTTCCAGAAATCCCCGTGTTTGTTTTCTATACTCCCATTTAGCACCTCACTAACTTTACAACAACTCATTGACTGATCCCAACAGACACATCGCACTCTGACAGACATTGCACCTCCCACAGAATCCATCATAGTGAAGCTGGGGAGAGGAATTCTATGCCCAGCAGTAACAGGGTCAGACGTAAACATAAGTGAATACATTTCACAGTACTAATAACTATGAGACAACACGCCGATGGCGTTAATTGGTCAGAAACAACTTCTTTGTGTTATCCATCAACTACTTCACATTCAGTCTCAGCGCACACATTTATTAAATATCTACAAGGTTCATGCTGCAACATGGAACTCTTCACATTTGCTGAAGTGTCACTACCAGTCGATGGTTTCGTTGTCGCACCTACGTCAGACAATTCCTCACATATAAATGCAGACAATCAATTGTTATAATCCCTGCGGTTCAATATTTGCAAATGCAGTTCACCTGCTTTAAGACCAGAATCACAGTGACCCGATTATTACATCATTGAAATGGAACAGCAGGAAGAGAGCTGCCTGACCCTTTGAATGCCACAGGTGTCGGCGTAATCGGAACATTTCTGCAGCGGTCCATCAGACCCAGATCCCAGAATCCACAGTCCCTGTGTTTACATTCCATTCCGGAACACTTCTGCGGCGGTCCATCAGACCCAGATCCCAGAATCCACAGTCCCTGTGTTTACATTCCATTCCGGAACACTTCTGCGGCGGTCCATCAGACCCAGATCCCAGAATCCACAGTCCCTGTGTTTACATTCCATTCCTGAACACTTCTGCGGCGGTCCATTAGACCCAGATCCCAGAACCCACAGTCCCTGTGTTTACATTCCATTCCTGAAGACGGAATATTAGGACTGGAAACGTGACAGTGGAAACCAGTGACAGAGACATTCGGGGCATTGGAATTAAGCTTCATTTTGCCACTAATAGCAGCTGACTCTGTGGCTTACCTGGAACTCCCAAGGCTGAAATAAAAGGGTAGTAGACATCCTCTATCCGCCCGATGACTGGATACACCATTTCAGTGAGAATTGTGACTGCTGTTGCTCCTGAATCTGCAGCTTCGGCAGACTCTCCGATCAGATTCATTCCAAACCGCCCTGATTTATACCGAGGAACGGCCTCTGGAAATACGATTATGCCCGACTTACTTGCTTCACTGAGTTACTTGAACAAACAATTTAATTCTATACCATTGACTCTGATGTAACCATGGGGCCTATTGAAGGTAAACGCATCAACCATTTGGACATTACATCAGCAGAGACTCATCTGGTGGAAAAATGTCGGTGCTCTAATGTCAAAGACTGAGTATCGCCACGGAGCGGCCACATTCACAGATTTCACGTATTTGATGCGTGGTTATTCATCGCAACATCGAAGCATAGAAAATCTACAGCACAGTACAAACCCTTCGGCCCACAAAACCGTATCGTATCCGCCTCTACCACCGTCGTCGGTGGCCCATTCCACGCATTCACCGCTTTCTGTGTAAAAAAAAACAAACTTACCCCTGACATCTCCTCAGCACCTACTTCCAAGCACCTTAAGACTATGCCCTCTCGTGCTAGCCATTTCAGCTCTGGGGAAAAGCCTCTGAATAACCACACGTTCAATGCCTCTCATCATCTTATACCTCTCTATTAGGTCACCTCTCATCGTCCTTGGCTCCAATGAAAAAAGGCCGAGTTCACTGTATCTATTCTTATAAGGCATGCTCCCCAAACCTCTCTGCACCTTTTCCATGGTTTCCACATCCTTCCTGTAGTGAGGCGACCAGAAATGAGGACAGTACTGCAAGTGGGGTCTGACCAGGGTCCGATATAGCTGCAACAATACCTCTCGACTCCTAAACTCAAGCCCACGATTGATGAAGGCCAATGCGTTTCTCAGCCCAATTTTGCAACCTTTAAATATCCCGTTGTAACCACTGGCAGCACTCCACACTATCCACAACACCTTTGCGTCATCAGCAAATTTACTAACCCATTCCCACACTCTTCACCCGTCGATTAGAGAAATCACAAAGAATAGGGGTCCCAGCACATATCCCTGAGGCACACCACCGGTCGCCGACCTCCATGACCCGTCTTTGCTTTCTGTGGGCAAGCCAGTTATGGATCCACAAAGCAATGTCCCCTTGGATCCCATGACTCCTTACTTTCTCAATAAGCCCTGCATGGGGTTCCTTGTCAAATGCCTTGCTGAAATCCTTACACACTACATATACTGCTCTACCTTCACCAATGTGTTTAGTCAAATCCTTAAAAAAAAACATTCAGGCTCGTAAGGCACGTCCTGCCTTTCACAAAGCCATGCTGACTATTCCTAATCATATTATGATGCTCGAGATGTCCATATATCCTACCTATCCGGACCTTCTCGGTCAACTTACCAAACACTACTGTAAGACTCACTTCTGTATAATTTCCTGGACTATTTCTCCTCCCTTTTTTGAATAACGGAACAACATCCGCAATCTTCCAGTCCTCCGCAACCTCTCCCATCCTCATTGATGAATCAAAGATCATTGCCGTGGCTCAGCAATCTCCTCCCTTGCCACTGACAGCAGCCTGGGTACATCTCGTCCGGTCCCGGTTTCTTATCAAACTTAATACTTTCCAAAAGCTTCAACACATCCTCTTTCTTAATAACTTTTCGTATGTATTCATCTGTAAGGAGTTCACCAATACTGTTTCATCCCAAATTTCTGTCCTTGCGGTTTACCAAATTGAACACTCCTTCAGCGCTTCAGTTCCCTCCTGGCCACAAGCATAGACAGACAGACAGACAGAAACAAACACACACACACACACACACACACACACACACACACACACACACACACACACACACACCCACACACACACACACACAGAGTCAATTTTCTGGATGCGATCCGAGACATTCCGTGCCCTGGCATCTGGGAGGCAACACACCATGCGAGTAACTCTATCAGGCTCACAGGATCGCATGTCTGTTCTCCTGACTATGGAATCCCCCATTATTTCCGCATTCCTCTTCTCCCTCCTTCCCTCCTGCACAACAGCACCAGGCTCAGTGCCAGAGACCCGGTCACCGTGGCCGTCCACTGTCAGGTCATTCACCACAAAGCATCCAGAGGGATATACTTGTTGCTGAGGGGGGCAGCCACAGGGGTGCTCTCCACTATCAGGGCATTTCGCTTCCCTCTTCTGACAGTCACCTAGTTTTCTGAGCCCTGTAGCCGAGGGATGACTACCTCCCTGTAGCTGCTGTCCATCACCTCTTCACTTTCCCTAATAAGCAGTCGGTCATCAAGCTGCAGCTCCAGATCCCTAACACGGTCTCCGAGGAGCTACATCTCGGTGCACCCGTCGCAGATGTGGCCATCAGGAAGGCTGGAGGTCTCCCAGGATTTCCACATTTGACACCCTGAAGAAAGCACTGACCCTGCAGACATGCGACCTACTTCTCCAGGAATGAAACAAGGAAAAATAAGTCTACTCAACCACTTACATAACCAAACACACGAACGTTTTAAACCGTTTGCTCGTACCGTTAGCTCTGTGAGCCCTGTTGTTCCTCCGTCTGTCTGGGCCGATTCGCCAAGGGGGAAGAAGAGTTGATCCCTCGCTCTCGCTTATTCCCGTTACCGCCTAAGCCCGTTAAGCCAAATCCCTACACTCCGCTGCCCGCTCCGACCGCTGCCTGCTGTATAGGGTGGTCTTCTTGTTAAACTCTCCGTGCTGTCCTGTTTACGTCACGCGCCTGCGCAGTCTCGCCGTTCTTGTACTCAAAGAAGTGCAAGGATATCTACCTCGGCTAAACGATTTAGTTATTTCAATCGTTCTTAGCTCATACACTATAGACATGGAATAATGATAGTTTCCTTTCTCTGAACTCTCGCCAGTGCCTTCACATCCCTCACTCAATATGGAGATCAAGTTTGTACACTGTACTCATGGTGTGCCCTTACAAGCGCATTATACAGATCCAGGTAAATGTACTCCACTGAGCACATCGTCGAGCCCAACATTCTGTTAGCCTTCTTAACCGCTTCTGTCCATTATCTAGATGTTGATAGTGCTGTCGAACACGACTGCCAATTCCTTCATATACTATTAACTCTATAACTGAAGACCCGCCATTGTATGTTTTTGTCTAATATTTCTCTTCATTAATGTAATACTTTATCTTGACTTATATGAAATGTTCTAATGTTTATCTGCTCAAATCTTGATTTTGTTTATATTTTATTGATTCTGCTGCCTGAATGTTATCAGCCAGTGGCCCTAATTCTGTGTGATCAGCTAACACTGCTCGTTTATTTGTTATGTTCTTAATCAAAATAGTAATCTTGTAAAAGCAGCAGACGTCCCAAAACCGATCCCTGCGGAGCCCCGTTTTTAACATCTTCTACGTTGAAAATTATTTTCTCACCATAACTCACTGTTTTATGCTTTTGAGCCAATTCTCCACCCATTCACACACCTTTCTCTGATTTTCTACCGCCTATGGTTTGATAATGAACATAATCTGAAAGTCTTGGTAAATGATGTAGAACGCTGTAACGTTTTCATAAATTTTATTTATCATAGAACTTCAGCATTTTAGTAAAACTTGATTTCCGTTTTCTGAGGCAATGCTGACATTCTACGAACATGCTGGATATTATCATCTGCTTCTGTTTCTCATTCTTATGTACAGGGACAAGTTTCGTCAATTTCCACTACGTAGGGGTCTTCCCCAGTCGTCAAAAACTTCTGAAAAATTCATAGTTGCGGTTTCTATATAGAATCACAGACCTCTACAAATACCCTTGGATATCTGTTGTCTGCTCCTGGAGATTTATTAGCTTTCAGTTTTTTAAGATGAAGATGACCTCACTTGCTAAGGTCTCTAGGTCACTTAAAACATTTTTTTCTCCACACCTGCTGGCATATCGCAGGCTTCTTCACGGGTGAATGCCTAAATTATTGAAAAAATGTCTTTGGGTTTATCTTCGGCAAAATGCTTCTCAACCTGAATTTTGGCAATATGAATTTCCCTCTTCACAAGCTCTCATATTTCCATATGTCCTACGGTTAACATCCTCAATATGTTTCTGTATTCCTTATCTAGCGATTTTTTCTTCAATGGTTTATGCATATCTTCGTTCGTCCATGTCAACTTGATAGATTTGCTATGTATAACCATAGGATTGTGTGCGGTGTCATATGTGTACATTGATAATAAATTTTACTTTGAACATTGTTATATTGTTTTTTATTTTTTCCCGACCTTAGGTATGAACTTTTCCTGCACTGCGAGTATTACCTCTTTAAATCAGCCCCCATTGCTGCTTAACTGACTCAATGTCTGGAAAGGATTATCCTCTTGTTGGTGCTTTAACATACTGGGTTAAAAAAAACAATTATTTAACATTTCAATGAACTCGCCTTCTTTGTAATCCATTAGTCACTGGGCTTTTCCACTCAGCAGTTCTGAAATTAATGTCACCAATAACTGCAACACACCATCAGAACATGTGATTTTTAAATATTCGGATGGAGAAAGACGTAACGAGGAATTGCCCTCATTGTGTAGAATACGCAGGTCATCGAGGTATGGTTGAAAATAATCAATCAATTATGTGATAAAAATATGGATGATCCCTACGGGAGGATGTGACGTGTGGTATTTAAACGAAGTAAGAGCAGAAGGATGCTTAATTGACAATTGCGGAGAATGTCGGGAGAATCTAAAGTACAGCGGCAATGATCAAAAAAATCAGGTATGCGTTGTATGAGGTGGTGGCACGGTTTGAGGAGAAAATATTCAGCTTAAGGAGAAGCCGAATAACTTACAAGGAGAGTGGATGCGAGGAGCGTGGATAATGACGCATTTGAATAGGTTTTAGAAACCTTATTAGAGTTTTATCTTGCAGCAAAGTGGAAGGATTTTGAAAAAATGCAGTGATTTAAGCACGTTACGAATGTAATTCCTAAATCATTATTAGAAATGAAACATAACCCTAAAGATCAAAAGATATTTCCAAAACAGATAGAAAAGGTGCAGGACCAATCTGCCCATTCAGACAGAAATAATATGGGTCTTTGAAATAGGAGGGTACGTAGTGACACACTCCGTACGGTTATGACGTTGATAGGCAGCCTCGTTCCAAACATCTCTTGCCAGCATGCAAACCATAGAACTCGACACTACTATCCACGGTTTCAACATGTGGGACCAGAGAGAAATGGCAATGTAACGAAACGAGCCAGGAAACTGAAACAAGAATATTATATGCACTACTTCCTTTGTGTTTAAGTATCTGAAAGATATTGCTCAAGAAAATGGGTCATTAGTGCCTGCGGATGATCATACTGAGCTGTTCCAGACAGCTGATCACCGGAGAAAAGTACACGGTCTAGGTACCGCAGAGGAAACGAAATTGATTTGAATATGTTTCTATAAAAACATATCAGTAGGTCATAACATATAGCAGCCTTTTTAAGTCCCAGAATTGCATTCGGCTTCGCGGAAAATACAAGAATAAGGCTGAAACTGAATAATTAAAGTATCCCTTAAGTTATCTCTGGGTATGAACACAGTATCTCGTTAGACGTGCTACCCAAATGTAACCAGACGAGCGACAAGCACTCAACTCCGCGTACGTCAGATCAATGAATGGTGTTCCAAAGGCCACATTAAATAAACTATTTAGAGCAATAGTCAGATATATTTGGTGACGACTTTTAGTGTCTCGCAGCACCGACGAATCTGGAAAGTCTTTGATATCGTTTGATCCTTCTGTCCTTACAGACAGTAAGGCATTGAGACTTAGTAAAAAAAAAGTTTTAGCGTGTGCATAAGAAAGTGCATGTATGAGATTATAAGGGAGGTAAAGCACTAAAGGAATATACCTTCACTCCATCAGTAAGACGGTAAAGGCGATAGTTCCGGACCGAATTTTGTTAGGGCAATGTTCCCAGTACTGTGTCCAAACCTATTCATTCAGCGATAGTTGTGGGGATTATTAAGTCTGATACTATGCAACAAAATGTTCATTTACTCTGAATCCTGTCCTTGGTCAGAGTTTGGAGGTGAGAGAAGGTGGACGCCGCTGGGGATTTCATGACGCAGCGACGTTATATTTAAAGAGGTTGAATATTAATCTGCGGACAATACAAAACATCCAGCGTCCATTTCCTTTAGACGGTAAAAGATTTCTTAAATGTGTGATTCTAATTATAGGTGATCTGTGAATTGTTCAACACTTAAATTTATGCCATGTTCTGCAAAAGTTTAAAATGTGAATGCATTGAGAACCTGAAATATTGCACAGGCACTGGACATTTTTGTTAAAAGAGAGGTAATTCGCGCGCGAATGAACGGAAGACAGTCGTGTGTTCGTTAGGTTTGTATTGACAGAATGTTTGAATTAATCCTCTATTTCACAACACGATATGGCTACCTGAAAATGTCTGTTACGTTGACTGAAATACATTTCTAGGAACAGATGTGAATTTCAGAGGGTGGGTTTCTTTCCGAAACTCTTACTGTAGCTGGGCCACTGCCACCCTCATTTACCTTCTCTGTGCACTTTAGAGTATTTGATAAGGAATTTCACCTTGGCAATTAACTGTTTATTCTTCATACTGTTAATTGGAACTATTTTGAAGATAGAGAAGTGAAACTTTGTATTGTTATCTTACTTTACCCGCGTATTTAGATTATATTCTATTATTTGTCTGTATTTTTATTGATTTGAAGAGGGAGACGCGGATTTCACACCGGCCAAGTGGAATCAGGGTTAAAGGGATCGCAATATGAATGTTTCTATTCCGGGTACGACAATCCCACTGTTCAGGGAGGAGTTATTTTAAGGACAGATTCATGTATACTTGAAATTGGAATTGGAAATTCGCTTTTTTGGAGATTGGTTGATTTGGAGAGCACAAACAGATGCTGTTGAAGACTTTGAAATGTTGACTGTGAGGGCTTCATTGGAAAAATTTGCTTCAATATAATTCAAGCATCAGCCCTGTAACATGCAAGCGGGAGGTCGGATTATATAGCGTGCAGTTCCATTCTGAAATTCAGCAGTAATTCGTCAACAGTAATTCAATAAAATTTCAAAGTGCTGCAGAATGGTCAAATAACAGTCGGTCTTTCAGAAAACTGTAATAGCGGAGTGGAGACATAGTTGTAAAGTCTACTGAAGTGTATACCTTCCTTGCGGAACATCACTGGCCATTGTCGGCCAAGCAGAATTCCCTACTTTTATTATCTAATCTGCTTTCTGTTAATAAGCCAATTCTGAGTGTACGCAACCAGGTTTCGCTCGATCCAATTCCGTCTCAGTTTCTGAATGTGCCGACCAGGCATAACCCGGTCAAACACTTTACAAAATTAATACACACTGCATCAACTGTTCTGTCTTCATCTGTATATTATTTTCATTTTTTCAAGGAATTCAATCAGTCTCATTAGAGACGACCTGCTCCCACAACTCCATGCTGTCTGTTCCTATCCAGAATGCGTTTCACCAGATATTCATCAATCCCCTCTGTAATAATCCTCTCCAATTGCTTGCCCGCTACTGACGAAAGACTCACTGTCCTGTAATTCTCAGGAATATACCTATTGCATTTCTTGAACAATGAATTAACATTTACCATCCTCCAATTCCCTTGTAGTATCGCTGTGGCGAGCAGAGACTCAAGTATCATGTCATAAAGTGCAATAATATCTTCGCCCGCTGTCTCTAATTGCCTAGGGTATACACCTTACGTCACTGGTGAATGGCTTTTTTTTAATGTTCTACAAGTTTCCAACGCAGAATTCTTAACGTAGGCATGTACGCGCCGTTTTACGCTGGATCCACATTCATCAAGGACGCGCTCACTGGTGAATACCGAAGCAAAGTGTCATTGAAGACCTTCACTGTCTCTTTGCAAGCCAGACACATGATTACATTTATTTTATCTCTGATATGTTCCACCCTATCTCACGTCACCCTTCTGTTCTTTATGTACCTTAATGCAACTCTCCATGTCATTCTCATGTCCCTATCTAATCTAACTTTAGTTAATTTCCTTCCTGGCTACTTTGTGACTTTCCATAGCCTTGCCTGATCTTTTCTTCCTGTATCTTAAGTATCTTTCTTTCTTCTTCTTGACGTGGTGTTCCATATCTTTTGTCAACCAGGGTTACTATGCACTACATTCCGTTGCTCGCCTCAATAAGACAAGTCTATTCTGAACCCCAATCAACTGTTTCATTAACAATCACTTGTTGCTTATTTCAAGGAGACAGCATTTTCCAAATTCGAGTCCAAGTGCTTACCTAATAGCACCAATAAAATAAATTCCATACTGTCAGCCCCTACCCTAATGTAAGGTTATGGTAAATGTCGAACAGTTGACCCGCGAGGAGATCTGTGTCAATTTCTGGAACTAGATACTAAATGGACTGTTCTCTAGTCCACCTGCCCGCTTATTGAGACATTCTGTCATGTAGTCCCTTTTAACCTGAGGAAGTGCCAATGGCGATTAGGGAGGTTTAAGTTGCTGTGACAACAACCTTGTTAATATGGCACTTATCCAACATCTATCTCCCGTTCAGGTCCTCGCTGCCTGTGATTTTTCTCTTTGTTTAGTTTTGGAGATCATGTGCGCAGTGTGAGGTCTCTACAGGATACTCCCAAAAAAGTGAATGCTCCCTTTCTACTTCCGAGTTCTAATCACAGTCTAGCGATAGACAGTCTGTCTTCTGTTTCTTCCCTTTCTTCAGCAGTGTTACTATCATACACTTCGAGTGTTTCAATGGCACTCACTTTGCACTCTTTTACCCGACTCTGTCAGTTTTGAAACATCTGAACCCGGGCATGATCGGAAGCCATTCCTGCCCTTGTGTTTGTCAAGTTTCTGCGATAGTGTGGAGTAAATCAACCAATGTAACAATCACGCCAGCCCATTGAACGTTTGCCCAGTTTCCTACCTTATCTGCACGAAGTATACAACCTTCCGTGATTTTGTCATTTCAGGATGTCCAGGCAAACTATTGTTTGAATTCGTGAGCTACTCATTTGTAAAAGAGTTTTATTAGAAAACTCCGTTGAATTGCAATTGGACGTATAGCTTACTTACACAGACGGCCATTTAATGTAAACACGTTCTTCATTCCATTCTTCAGCTCTTTTCTGAATTTCCTCTGTGTCAGTGTATAGACACAAGTATTGGTGCACATACTCAGAATTTGAAACATGAACCCAAATTCTTGTAGTATATATACCGGGGAACTCAAATACCTGTCCTGATACATATAGTTTTCCGGTTGCCATTTCAGGGAATGGGCTACATAGGGCATCCAAAATAAAATGAAATTAGCTGATATAGCAAACAACAAAATCATTGATTTTCTGCGGGTTTCTATCTCGGTATCCCGCTGATTTTCACTGCTTTTCCGAAGTCCTCTGCGGACTCTATTTGCGGCAATGATATGTCTTACCGTTAACCCATTGAACACTAGAATTAAGCCGATTGGTAGCAATGGTGTTATAATGCTATCCAGCAATTCGTATCCTCTCCACACGGGTGAAGTAATGTATTGATATGTGAGGGCGCAGCGCCACGGTATGTTGTCAATGATGACGTAAGGTTCAAAAATAAAGTAAAACGGGACACATCTCCCGCAGCTCACTATAACCACGGTCACGATAACCACCGTTGCTGTTCTCTCGGTGCAGTATCGCTCCCGCAGCTTTTGACAACATATTGCGATGAAGCGATCGAAGGTAAAACTGACCGTGAACCAAACAGAACAGTCTATCGTTACAACCCTGAATACAAGTGTCAGAGCGCATACAGGAGTGATAAGTAGAGATCTCGAATACATGTAGATGTTGTTAGTCTGCTCCACTAAAGAGTAAACGATAACCACCATCATATCAGCTGATGCCATTCCAACCAGGTAACGGGAGATACATTTGGAGAGTCCGCACTTTCCCCGAGATAGGATAGCAATCGCCGTTAAATTAACTACATTTGCAGAAAAACAAACACAGAATTATCGTTAGCTGCAACTGTCTGAATGTAGACCATTCTTCCGATGCTATGCAAGGCCTAGTATTTTTTTGGGAAATCAAAGGCAGAAATCCACCGGTGCGGACTCCGTCGGTGCACTCCGGCTGGAGGACAATGATGGACTGGAGTGGCAGTGGCTGGCGACCGTCCGACAGCTCAGAGTGAGGATCTGATTTCCACGGTGCACCAACTGCTGAACGGTAGATCGCTCCACAAATAACAAAATTTCAATTATTAGAGGTGCAACAGCAGAAGGGTTTATTTGTAGTGAAATTAATGAGGTTCAAAACATAACTTATACTTTACTGATTATAGAAGAACCGACCTGCGTGTCGATATTTGACTGGACGGTCATTTGTAAAAGATGCCGATTTGCAAAAAGAACCGCTGCCGCTTAAGAAAGCCGAGCAAGATCAAACTATGAAATATTGGCAACAGCGTACTTGACAAAAGAGAAAAAAAGTCATCATGTCGGAAAGATATGGAAACTGAAATTGAGTGTAGCATTCGTGCTGAGTAAAAGTTCGAATAGCGCAGCAGAGCAAAAGCAAGAAGACGGCACCGTACATATAGTGGCCAGCTCCAGTGTCTTACCGGGGACACCAACCGCTACAATTGCAGGATAGAAAATGCTCGCGATTTGGTAAATTGCCGGATATCCCATGTTCCGTCAGAAGCAGCGTTCAGTTGGACGGAACGTTCTAACTGTTCATATGGACCGGTGATCGGTTGTACAGAGTTTTATGCAATTCAGAGTAATTCCTCCGAGACAATTAGTGTGGTTATGACATCAGTCACATAAGGGACAACCAGCTACAAAACACTGATATTAAAATGTTTTTTTGTTCACTCAGAAACCGTGCCATAAATTCGTCTCCCAAGAGATGTTACAGGTTATTCACCTTACAACAAAAGATAATATGAACGTTAGCAGTATAATTTCAGGCTTCAGCTGCTGAAATGGGATATCGGCCGTTCCGTATGAAGCACAGAACATCAACTCGTGAATGGCTTGATCACTTTACTCCATTGCCGTGACGTGTGGTGCAGTCTATTTAACTTGATAGACATTAGCCAGAGCTGCCACAATTCCACCGCCATTTCTCAAGATACAAGATTCAAAAACTTTATTGTCATTCCAAACATACATCTGCATACATTCTGCAGGGCAGAATGTGACAGCGTTTTCCAGGGGCAAGTGTAATCATAACGTAAGAAACGCAACAATAAATAGCAAACACAACAATAAATAGTTAAACACAACAGCCACATGTCGGTTAAAATCAAGTTATAAGTGTCCAGTGCAAGTTAAAAGTGTCCAAAGCAGAGTCAGGTGGAGCAGCTATTTAGCAGTCTGACTGCCTGTGGGAGGAAGCTCTTTAGTAAACTTGTGGTTTTAGTTTTGATACTCTTGTAACGTTTGCCTGATGGCAGAACAAACAGTTTACGGAAGGGTGTGAGGGGTCTTTAATGATGTACCGTGTATTCTGGAGGCATCGACTCCGAAAGAGGTCTTGGACAGAACGTAGGGAGACCCCAATAACCTTCTCTGCTCCCCTAATCATCCTCTGAAAGGCTTTTTTTGTCAACAGCACTGCAGCTGGAGTAACAGGTTGTGATGCAAAAGGTCAGCACACTCTCACCCACATCTCTGCGTACCATATCCGGTTTGACCAAAAGTAGAAACTAAATATATATGATCTGTCAGCACGTTCCCAGGCTGGTCTATTTTTTGTCACGAAGACTGAATTAAACACCACAGAATACAATGCATTATATCGGCACTGAATCCGAAAATCCAAAGTGCCGATTACGTCCCCATGAAACACTGACGTCCCCACCTTCTTTTGTTTCTTCAGTTGTGGTTTTGTTTCGTAAGTTGTCCTTCAGTTTTCAGTCAGACACATCAAACTAAAAGGACGTGAATCCAACACGTTTTTAGTGTAAAAGGCCAGAGAGATAATGGTTGCTTCTTTGACTGTGACGAGTCTGCTCCAGGGATTGTTGTTGGGTCCGCTGTTCTTTATCATGCCTGTGATAGGATATTGCCCAAACACAAAGATTGCATACAGAATTGTTTTGGGTACATGCCTGTACAGTCACATAAAATGTACGGTCAGATATGCAATCAGATCAACGTGTATTGATCAATCTGATGGCCTGGTGAAAGGGAAATCCAGGAGCCTGTTAATCCTGGACTTCATGCTGCGGTACCGTTTGCCAGACGGAAGTACCTGATATAGTTTATGGTTGGCGTGGCGGAAGTCCTTGTTGATCTTTCGGGTCCATTTTGCGCATCTGCTGATGTACATATCCTGCAGACAGGAAGGTTCACATCCACAGATGCGCTGGGCTGGCTGCACCACTCTCTGCGATTTATGGTAGAAACATCGAAAACCTATAGCTCAGTACAGGCCCTTCGGCCCACAAATCTGTGCCGAACATGTCCCTACCTAAGAACTACTTACGCTTTAACCATTGTCCTCTATTTTTCTAAGCTCCATATATCCATCTAGGCATCTCATAAAAGACCTAATCGTTTCCATCTCCACGACCGCCAGCGGCAGCCCATTCCACGCACTCACCACTCTCTGCATAAAAAATAAAGCTTACAGCTGACTTCTCCTCTGTACCTACTTCCAAGCACCTTAAAACTATGCCCTTTCGTGCTAGCCATTTCAGCCCTGGGGAAAAGCCTCTGACTATCCACACGATCAATGCCTCTCATTATCTTGTACACCTCTATCAGGTCACCTATCATCCTTCGTCGCTCCAAGGAGAAAAGGCCGAATTCACTCAACGTATTCTCTTATGGCATGCTCCCCAATCGAAGCAACATCCTTGTAAGTCTCCTCTTCAACCTTTCTATGGTTTCCACGTCCTTACTGCAGTGAGACGAGCATAATTGAGCACAGTCCTCCAAGTGGGGCCTCACCAGGATGCTATATAGCTGCAGCATTACCTCTCGGCTCTTAAACCCAATCCCACAGTTGATGATGGCCCTCTGAACCGCAGAGTCAACCTGCGTAGCAGCTCTTGAGTGTCCTATGGACTGGTACGCAAATATCCCTCCATTCTCAACACTGCCAAGAGTCTTCCCATTAATGCTATATTATGCCATCCTTATTGACCTACCAAAATAAGCCACCTCACACTTATCTAGGTTGAACTCCATCTGCCACTTTTCAGCCCTGTTTTGCATCCTATCGATGTCCCGCTGTAATCTCTGACAGCCTCCACAACACCCCCAATCTTTCTGTCATCAGTAAGTTAACTAATCCATCCGTCAACTTCCTCATCCAGGTCGTTTATAAACATCTGGAAGAGAAGGGTTCTTAGAACAGACCGGTGTGCAACACCACTGATCACCGACCTCCATGCATCATATGACCCGTATACAACCACTCATTGCTTCTGTGGGCAAGTCAATTCTGAATGCACAAAGTAATAAGGTACACTTCGCAAGGCTTATTGGGAAAGTAAGGAGGCATTGGATCCAAGGAGCTTTGCTTTGTGGATCCAGAACTGCCTTGCACACAGAAAGTAAAGAGAGTTTGTCGATGGGTCATGTTCTGCATGGAGGTCAGTCACAAGTGGAGACCCTCAGGGATCTGTTATGGGACCTTTACTCTTCGTGATTTTTATAAATGACCGGATGAGGAAGTGGAGGAATGCGTTAGTAAATGTGCTGATGACACAAAGGTTGGAGGTGTTGTGGATAATGTGGAGGGCTAACAGAGGCTACAGCGGGACATTGATCGGATGCAAAACTGGACTGAGAAGTGGCAGATGGAGTTCAACCCAGATAAGTGTGAAGTGGCTCATTTTGGTAGGTCAAATATGATGGCAGAATATAGTATCAATGGTAAGACTCTTGGCAGTGTGGAGGATCAGAGGGCTCTTGAGGTCCTGGACCATAGGACGCTCGAAGCAGCTGCACAGGTTGACTCGAAGGTTAACAAGGCGTACGGTGTATTGACCTTTATAAATCGTAGATTTGAATTTAGGAACCGAGAGGTAATGTTGCAGCTATATAGGACCCCGGTCAGACCCCACTTTGAGTATTGTGCTCAGTTCTGGTCGCCTCACTACAGGAAGGACGTGGAAGCCATAGAAAGGGTGCTGAACAGATATACAAGGATGTTGCCTGGATTTGGGAGCATGCCTTATGAGAATAGGATGAGTGAGTTCGCCTTTTCTCCTTGGAGTGAAAGAGGATGAGAGGTGGCCTGATAGAGGTGTACGCGATGCTGAGAGGCATTGATCGTGTGGATGGTCAGACGCTTTTTCCCAGGGCTGAAATAGTTGCTGCAAGAGGACACAGGTTTAAGGTGCTGGGAAGTAGGTACAGAGGAGATGTCAGGGGTAAGTTTTTTACTCAGAGAGTGGCGAATGCGTGGAATGGGCTGCCGACAACGGTGGTGGAGGCGGATACGATACAGTCTTTTAGGAGGCTTTTAGGTAGGTACAAGGAGCTTAATAAAATAGAGGGCTATAGGTACGCCTAGTAATTTCTAAGGTAAGGACATGTTCTTACTTTGTGGGCCGAAGGACCTGTATTGTGCTGTAGGTTTTCTATGTTTCTATGTTTCTAATGTCCATTTGAACCCATGCCTCCTTACTTTACTAAAGTTCTTATACACTACATCTACAGGTCCAGCTTGAACAATGTGTTTAATCACGTCTTCAAAAAATTCAATCAGCCTCGTAAGGCACGACCTGCCTTTCACAGAACCATGCTGACTATTCCTAATCATATTATCTCCCTCCAAATGTTCATAAATCCTACCTCTCGGGATCTTCCCCATCAACTTACCAAACTCTGAAAAAGACGCTATGGCCTGTAATATCCTGGGCTATTCCTAATCCCTTTCTTGAATAATGGAACAACATCTGCAATCTTCCAATTGTCCGGAACAGCTCCCGTCCTCATTGATGAATCAAAGTTTATAGCCAGAGGCTCAGCAATCTCCTCGCTCACTTCCCACTGTAGCCTGGGGTACATCCCGTCCGGTCCTGGCAACTTATGCAACTTGACGCTTTCCAAACGCTGCAGCACATTTTCTTCCTTAATATCTGCATGCTGAAGCTTTTCAGTCCGCTGCAAGTCATTCGTAAAATGGGCAAGATCCTTTTCCGTAGTGAATACTGAAGCAACGTATTCATGAAGTACGCCTGCTGTCTCCTGCGGTTCTATACACACTTTTCCACTGTCACACTTCATTGGTCCTAATCACTTACGTGTTATCCTCTTGCTCTTCACATACTTGTGAAATGCCTCGAGGTTTTCCTTAATCCTGCCCGCCCCTTCCTAATTTCATTCTTAAATTTCTTCCTGCTATCCTCTTAATTTTCTAGATTTCTATCATTATCTAGTTTTTCACCTTGTGAAAGCTCTTCTTTTCTTCTGGACTAGATTTCCAACAGCCTTTTTTCACCATGGTTCCTGTACCCTACCATCCTTACCACGTTTCTTTGGAACATATCTACGGAGAACCCCACACAAATGTCCCCTGAACACTTGCTACATTTCTTCTGTACGTTTCCCTAAGAAGATTTGTTTCCAGTTTATGGTTCCAAGTTCCTGTCTGAGAGCCTCATATTTCCCCTTACTCTGATTAATCGTTTCCCTAACTTGTCCGTTCCTATCCCTCTCCAATGCCATTGTAAAGGGGATAACATTATGATCACTATCTCCAAAATGTTTTCCCCCTGCGAGATCTGACACCCGACCAGGTTCATTTCCCAATACCAGATGAAGTACAGCCTTTCCCCTTGTAGAGTTATCTACATATTATGTCAGGAAACCTTTCTGAACATACAGAGCAAACTCCACCTGATCTAATCGCCTCATTCTGGGGAGATGCCAATGAATATGTGGGAAATGAAAACCTCCCGCCACATCAAACCTGTTATTATTACACAAAATACACTGCAGATGCTGCGGTCAAAGCAATACGTACAACACGCTGGAGGAACTCATCAGGTCTTGCAGCATCCGTGGAAACCATCCGAAGTTCATCCAGCTCCAGCTCCAGTTCCCTAACATGGTTTGTCAGGAGTTGCACCTGGATGCACCTTTTACAGGTGTAGTTATCAGGGATAATTGTGCTCGGCCTGACTTCCCACATACTGCAAACGGAGCACTCAACTGCCCTAACTGCAGCCCCCATTACCTACTCTAAAACTAATTAGATTAATTAAAGATTACCTGGCCTTACCTCACCTGGAGTAAAGCTCGTCCTCAGCCTCTGCTCGCTTTTTTAATTCTTCCACTGATCTCAGAGACCGACTTTCACGCGCTTGCACAGTCGTGCCCCGTTCAAACCTCGCATCTGCCTGTTCTTGCCGCACCCTGATTGAGCCAAAGCTGTCCCACTCTGCCTCAGTCCATTCCAACGATAGCCGCTGTATATGGTGTTTTTTTTAAACCTTTTGCGCGCTACGTCACGCGCCTGCGCAGTCTAACCTCTTTGCCCCGATCAGTTAAAAAAAACGGCTGCTCTCCGAGTTGCCTTTACCTCTTCCCTCTCCGCCTCTTGTTTCGATTTAAAAGACCGTTTAAAATTCCTCTCCTTTTTAAACCTTTAATATTACAGGATAAACAAGCGAGAACAACTTATTTAACAGATATAGCCATTCTAAAACCTGAGAATATACGGAACACAATAAGTGAAAATTATCAGAAATTAAAAAAGGACATAGAAAAAAATAGAGGCTGAACAGGATATACATTTTTAACATAATGTAGAAATTTAGCCCATCATAAGCTCTTCGACCCACAATGTTGTGCCGACCATGTAACACACTCGAGAAACTGCCTAGAATTACCCTGCAGCATAGCTCTCTATTTTTCGAAGCCAATCTCTGAGGCTCTTAAAAGTCTCTATTGCATGCGCTTCCACCACCGCCGCCGTCAGAGCATTCCACGAACCCACCATTCTCTGGGTGAAAATCTTACCCCTGACATCTACCCTGTACCTATGTCAAGCACCTTAAGACTATGACCCCTCTGTTAGACTTTTCCACCTTGGGAAAAAAATAGCCTCTGGCTATCCAAACGATCAAAGCACTGAATCATCTTATAAACTTTTATCTGATCGCGTCTCATTCTCTGTCTTTCCAATGAGAAAAGGCCAAGTACATAAAACCTATTCTCATAAGGTACACCCTCAAATCCAGGCAACATTCTTGTAAATCTCCTCTGCACTCTCTCTCTATAGTATCCACATCCTTCCTGCAGTGCGGTGACCAGAAATTACTATTTCCAATAGTGATATCTGCAAACGGTTTCATCCTAAAGTCACTATGCAACAGCATTAAACTATTCCGCTTACACAACAGTAATTATGTAAATCTGCAGAACGCCACGATACTAAACCACTAGAATAGTCCAAAAGCTCCCGGAAATTTATAAACAGGATGCATAGGTGCGTCTGAACCTCCGGTTTTACCAGCACCAAGTACAGAATTTCTAAAGTTGAAAGTAAATTTTATAGTTGCCACCACACACAACCCTGAGATCCATTGTTCTCAGAACATACTCAGGCAATATAAAGAGCAGTAACTTATAGCAGGATCAGCTAGAGGACCACCTACTGTGCAGGTGCAAAAGTAAATAAATAGCAATAACTAACAAAAACATCTTTAAAGTGAGAAGGTCAGTAATGGGAACATCTCAATCGATGAGCAGGTGAGTGTGGTTATCCCTTTATTTGCAAGATTCTGATGTTTGATGGGTAGTAATTGTTCTTGAACCTGGTGCTGCGAGTCCTCTGGTGCAGGTGAGATTCTCGTTCCGATGAACGACAAGAAATTTGGTGTTCTTAACGATCTGAACGGAGGAGCCGTCAATGTTCAGCGGAGAGTGGTCGCTAAGTGTTCTCCTGAAGTTAACATCATCTTTTTTTTTTGTTTTGTTAACATTCGGAGACAGGTTGTTAGCTCTGCACCAGTCCGTTAGCCGCTGCACCTCCTCTCTGTAAGCTGACTCGTTGTTATTGCTGATGAGACCCACCACGGCCGTGTCATCGGCGAACTTGATGATGTGGTTCGAGCTGTGTGTTGCAGCACAGTCATGGGTCAGCAGAATGAACAGCAGTGGACTGAGCACACAGCCCTGGGTGCGGGGGCGCTCTGTGTGATGGTGTTGGAGATGCTGCTCCTGATCCGGACTGACTGAGGTCTCCCAGTCAGGAAGTCCAGGATGGCAGCAGCTAGAAAGGAACGTGGGCTGTGTGGTGGAAATGCCTGATGATGAATGCTGTTTTCAGGCGGCAGCGTTTCATGCCGATGTACTCAATGTTTGGTAGGGTTTTTCCTCTGATACACTGGGCCGAAATCACAACACGTTCGAGTGCATTGGTGTTTACCTAGCACGCCGTGATGCAACCAGTCAATACACTATCTAGTGTACATCTGCAGAAATTTGTGAAATGTTTTCTTGCCTTGCAAACTTGTGCGGACACCGAAGGAAAAGTAGGAGCTGTCGTGCTGTCCTCGCAATTGCATTTACGTGACGTGTCCATGACAGCTTCTCTGAAATCGTAACACCCATGAATTTATATTTGCTAATACACTCTACGTCTGATCCTCCGATGAGAACAGGCTCATAGCTCCTTGGATTTGCTGACATTGACTGAGAGCTCCCATCACAAAGAAGAGAAAACATGCAGGTGCTGGAAATCCAAGCAACACGCACAAAATTCTGGAGGAACTCAGCACCCTTGAGAGAGAGCTTGTCGATCCAACACAACTCAGACAGATTTTCAATCTCCCTCCTGTTTATCGATTCATCTCCAATTTTGATACAGCCAACCGCAGCATGAACCGAGAGACTTCTATTGTTGTGAGTGCTCTCATTTATCAATGAAGCACGGGCTTAACGAAACACACTCATTTGTAAATTGCCGGGAGTTTTCGGACTTTTCTAGTAGTGTTTAGTATTGTGGTTTTCTGATGATTTGCATTCATATGGCTGTGCGGTTCCAATTGATTAATGCTATTGTGTAGCGCCTCTGGGACGATACCAGTTGTAGATATTACTATTGGAACAATGTATACCTTGTTTATGTTCCATCGTCGTTCAATTTCCTCTTTTAATTCAGCCTATTTCTGATGTTTTTCATTTTCTGATTTCTGTATGTTTCTGTGTTTGGAATTGCTGTATCTATTAAGCAAGCTGTTCTTGCTTGTTTATCCTATAATATTATATACGGACTTTTATTATAGATTGTCCTATCTGTAACAACAGACTGGTTATAATGTAATCATAGGGCTCTATATTGAAAAGCAGGATTTTGGAGAATGACACGCCACTTGCTGCATAGAGCTTAAACTTTTCTGTGAAACACCTCCACCTCTGCTTCAAGGCGAGATAGACACATCTTCCGTTGATATCTGAAACGTTGCATTTTCAGCAAGTCCTGGTGAATTCCTTCTGCAGGAGCTCCACAACCATCACATCGTTTACTGATGGGGATCAGAAAGGTTAAGATACTCTGATCTGACCGATATTATATATTATTGCATCATGATCTTTCCCGTCAATGGAGGCAGGTATTCGGAATGTATTCAACACCACATTATCAATCCACATTCAGAACTCCACTGATATTTGAACTTCTATCTCCTTCTCTGTCTCTGCATCAGCGCCCTCGAGAACCCCGTCACTCTTTCTGAATATCCAAGCCCTACTCGTCATGTAAGGTAACCAGCACGTACATCAATATTCACTCCGACCTGCCCTTCGCCGTCCATCTCACAAACTGACCAATTTCATCCCAAAACTGATAACCGAGTATCCAGACACAGCGAAAGGTATTCTTATGAGCCATTCAGTTCAGTCCATTCAATACACCATTACATCGAGGAAGCACGTCAGGAAACAAAGTAATCAGGATAAACAACGTCGTGTTATATTTACAATGGAAGTGCTGTTCAGATTCTCACACAAGTAAATACGACTCTCTGCCTCAGTGACAACAACGCTACCAATCCAGTGCATCTGCAAAACAATTGATATTGTTGGTACAAATGTAATGAATGCTGATGCTCTGTCGGTTTAAGCATTTGCACCAATTTGATGGTCATGTGTACGGTGATTGAATTACATTGTTTCAAACTTGTTTGAAACTTCATGGCGGATGTTTCATCAATAACGATCACGAAACTCAGTGGCGAACCTGAAAATATTTCGCAACAACACTCACTGACTTCTCGCAACGTCAGTTCTTTGTCTTTGAGATTTTGCAATATCTTGTCAAATTAACGATACCACATCACAAGTGGGATTTAACCTGAATGACATCTTGTTTATTTTTACCCCAGCTGTTGGAAGACACGTCAGTCTTGTGTAGTATTGAATACTCAGTGTGCTGGAGCGAGTATAAATGATTGGCCGTGGAGATTCATCAGCTCAGAGTTTCTTCAGCGAGATCTCGGGCAGCTGGAAGACAGGCTGCATCTCACACAACATGCTTGAAACGTTTTACCGTGTGAGAAAGATATGTTACTTGATCATTGCCACTATTGGTGTTCCTGGTAAGAACATCGGCGAACTAACGTTTGCAGTTTTATGTGCGCCGTCTTTGGACTCATTCTGTTACCGACAGCGTTGTGATGCCGGTGTATCAGTGAGTGCGGTGCAGACGTGGTGTCAATACCCTGTGTTCATTCAGAAGTTCCCTTGCAGTTTAATCCGTGACCTCGGCTGAATATAAATTGGCAGTTCCAACACGGGTAGTGTGGCACATCGGAGACAAGGATTAATTTCCCAGATTAATGGCAAGCAGTTTTGATTCATCATTGCAAAACCGCTGTTAAAGTGAATCCGATAATACAGAGCTCTGTGGGCTGGTTGATGTTATTCCGCATCAAGAGCGTAATATGCTTCAAAGTGAAATTTAAAGGTATTTCAATGTGTTTAAAGGACATTGTTGCAAGTTTGAAGGGAAGTCGTCAAGGGAATTGCCGGTGAGATTCCGGAAATCATTATAACTTGGACTTCACACCATCGGGAGGTCCGAAAATTCAAGTCAGTGTCTGTGTGCGTTTTGGTGATCCAGGGTTTGTTTCCACGTTCCGTTATCAGATAAGTGAAGCTGGAGTTAAGAGATGACACATCGGTTTCCGTTGGAGATGAGAAGGGGTAAAGTACATTTGATTTCCCGCTCTAGAGCAAGGAGCATTTAGAGTAACCCTACAGTAATTTGCACACTCTCAAAGCGACAGATGTTCTGAAGTACAGTTTTTGAAAATCAGATTTTTTCAGCACTGTGCAAAATATCTGCAACGTTCATCGAGTCAGTGAGAATATGTAAATGGAAGAATAGGACCATTTTGATCCGATAAATTAACGTAGTGTGAAAGGTCCCCGACGAAGAGTAGTTGCAGAATTCAAAAGAAACGAGAGAGTCAGGGACCCTGTTGGCGAGTTACAAGTAGGAGCATAAGAGGAGACGAAGATAACGTAACGGGAGAAATAGATTTGCTTTGAAATTTGTAAATAGGCTGTGGTAGGGAGATCGGCGTTAGAGGTAAGCGGATAATAGGTGAACGCAGCAATTATCATGGCTGAGAGCATCGCTGACCCCACCAAGGATTACATTTGAGACGAGGACCTGATTGTGGAAGACTTCTCCACAGTACTCTCGGTGATCAGCTGAAAATGCCTCCTTCCCAAATCCTGCTCCTCTTCCAGTACTGAGCACCGTGCCGTTTTACACCGTTTACAATTCCAGAAATGATTGGTTTGCCAAGCTTAATTGTTCTCAATTTCCAACTTATCTCTTCCCTGACATCCAGGGAACGGCGAGAGAGTTATTCCCTCATTCTTTTGGTTTCTCCCCAGTGAATTTAGCGGCGATTGCGATCCTGTCCCGGGGAAAGTGCGGCCTCTCCACCTGCACGACTCGCTGCCTTGTGGCCATGGCAACGGCGGATCTACTAACCATCATATTTCAGGTCATATTGTGGCGGATCAGTTATTACTACTTCCCCGGGACTTTCATAGACATCACCCCCGTGTGCAGTGTGATTTCTGCACTGGGACTGGCAGCTACAGACTGCTCTGTCTGGTTCACCGTCACTTTTACATTTGATCGGTCCGTCGCCATCTGCTGTCACAAACTGAAAACAAGTTATTGTACCAGAAAAACTGCAGCTGTGGTTCTGACTACGACCGGCGTTCTGTTCTGTTTTAAAAATGTGCCCTACTTTTTCATATATCATCCTGCTAAAGTGATTGACAATATACCCTGGGACTGTATTCGAAACCCAAGCTACTACACGGATCCCGCGTGGGTGGGATACAGATGGTTTTCCACGATCCTAACGCCATTACTCCCGTTCGTGTTAATACTCCTGCTCAACGCTCTGACTGTCAGACATATTTTAGTGACTAGTCGCGTCCGTAAGGGGCTGAGGGGTCAGAGCAAGGCGGAGAACCGCAGTGACCCGGAGATGGAGAGCAGGAGGAGGTCTGTGATCTTACTTCTCACCATCTCCGGAAGCTTCATCATCCTGTGGTCGGTGATGTCGCTAAATTTATTTACTACACCATTGCCGGATTGAACCAAAATATTTACAACTATTCGGAATACATATTTGGACACACTGCAGACATGCTGGTGATATTAAGTTGCTGCACAAACACGTTTATTTATGGGGTGACTCCGTCCAAGTTCAGGGAGCAGTTTATCAGCGCAGCGAAGTTTCCTTTCGGGACAGTTTTTAAAAATATATAATTAATAAACAAAATATTTAAGCTCTTCTCGGAGGCAGTCGCAGTGCTTTCTATCTCGACATTACCGAACAGCGGTCATCGTAGAACGTGGGAGAAGGGAGAATAAACACGGTTTAGTGTCCGAGAGAGAAACAGCTCCGGAACAGCTCGGCAGCGGAAGCTCTCGACAACCACCACCGACCAATTATTAAACTCACTTTAACTTTCATACTTAATATCTTTCGCCATATTGCAACTCTCGTCACAGCCACACACTTTTCGATAATAAATCTCACACTCCAGCGTAAATCTCCACCATTTAAGTGACCTAAAATTCCGTTTCCTCTCGGTGACGGAGAAAAAATTGGAGCAACGAGCGGAAATACAATCGTCAAGACCAGAACGAGTGGAATTCACACTGAGCACCCCGGGGATCAGATCGGGTATGGTTCATGCTCTGAGTGATCAGGAATTCACACTGAGCACCCCGGGGATCAGATCGGGTATGGTTCATGCTCTGAGTGATCAGGAATTCACACAGAGCACCCCGGGGATCAGATCGGGTTTGGTCCATGCTCTGAGTGATCAGGAATTCACATTGAACACCCCGGGGATCAGATCGGGTATGGTCCATGCTCTGAGTGATCAGGAATTCACACTGAGCACCCCGGGGATCAGATCGGTTACGGTCCATGCTCTGAGTGATCAGGAATTCACACTGAGCACCCCGGGGATCAGATCGGGTATGGTCCATGCTCTGGGTGATCAGGAATTCACACTGAACACCCCGGGGATCAGATCGGGTATGGTCCATGGTCTGAGAGATCAGGAATTCACACTGAGCACACCGGGGATCAGATCGGGTATGGTCCATGGTCTGAGTGATCAGGAATTCACACTGAGCACCCCGGGGATCAGATCGGGAATGGTCCATGCTCTGAGTGATCAGGAATTCACACTGAGCACCCCGGTGATCAGATCGGGTATGGTCCACGCTCTGAGTGATCAGGAATTCACACTGAGCACTCCGGGGATCATATCGGGTATGGTCCATGCTCTGAGTGATCAGGAATTCACACTGAACACTCCGGGGATCAGATCGGGTATGGTCCATGGTCTGAGAGGTCAGGAATTCACACTGAACACACCGGGGATCAGATCGGTTATGGTCTATGTTCTGAGAGATCAGGTATTCACACTGAGCACCCCGGGGATCAGATCGGGTGTGGTCCACGCTCTGAGTGATCAGGAATTCACACTGAGCACCCCGGGGATCAGATCGGGTATGATCCAAGCTCTGAGTGATCAGCAATTCACACTGAACACCCCGGGGATCAGATCCGGTATGGTCCACGCTCTGAGTGATCAGGAATTCACACTGAGCACCCCGGGGATCAGATCCGGTATGATCCACGCTCTGAGTGATCAGGAATTCACACTGAGCACCCCGGGGATCAGATCGGGTATGGTCCATGCTCTGAGTGGTCAGGAATTCACATTGAACACCCCGGGGATCAGATCGGGTATGGTCCATGCTCTGAATGATCAGGAATTCACACTGAGCACCCCGGGGATCAGATCGGGTATGGTCCATGCTCTGAGAGATCAGGAATTCACACTGAGCACCCCGGGGATCAGATCGGGTATGGTCCACGCTCTGAGTGATCAGGAATTCACACTGAGGTCCCCGGGGATCAGATCGGGTATGATCCATGCTCTGAGTGATCAGGAATTCACACTGAGGTCCCCGGGGATCAGATCGGGTATGGTCCATGCTCTGAGTGATCAGGAATTCACACTGAGCTCCCCGGGGATCAGATCGGGTATGGTCCATGCTCTGAGTGATCAGGAATTCACACTGAGCACCCCGGGGATCAGATCGGGTATGGACCATGCTCTGAGAGATCAGGAATTCACACTGAGCACCCCGGGGATCAGATCGGGTATGGTCCATGCTCTGGGTGATCAGGAATTCACACTGAGCACCCCGGGGATCAGATCGGGAATGGTCCACGCTCTGAGTGATCAGGAATTTACACTGAGCACCCCGGGGATCATATCGGGTATGGTCCACGCTCTGAGTGATCAGGAATTCACACTGAGCACCCCGGGGATCAGATCGGGTATGGTCCATGCTCTGAGTGATCAGGAATTCACACAGAGCACCCCGGGGATCAGATCGGGTTTGGTCCATGCTCTGAGTGATCAGGAATTCACATTGAACACCCCGGGGATCAGATCGGGTATGGTCCATGCTCTGAATGATCAGGAATTCACACAGAGCACCCCGGGGATCAGATCGGGTATGGTCCATGCTCTGAATGATCAGGAATTCACACAGAGCACACCGGGGATCAGATCGGGTATGATCCAAGCTCTGAGTGATCAGCAATTCACACTGAACACCCCGGGGATCAGATCCGGTATGGTCCACGCTCTGAGTGATCAGGAATTCACACTGAGCACCCCGGGGATCAGATCCGGTATGATCCACGCTCTGAGTGATCAGGAATTCACACTGAGCACCCCGGGGATCAGATCGGGTATGGTCCATGCTCTGAGTGGTCAGGAATTCACATTGAACACCCCGGGGATCAGATCGGGTATGGTCCATGCTCTGAATGATCAGGAATTCACACTGAGCACCCCGGGGATCAGATCGGGTATGGTCCATGCTCTGAGAGATCAGGAATTCACACTGAGCACCCCGGGGATCAGATCGGGTATGGTCCACGCTCTGAGTGATCAGGAATTCACACTGAGGTCCCCGGGGATCAGATCGGGTATGATCCATGCTCTGAGTGATCAGGAATTCACACTGAGGTCCCCGGGGATCAGATCGGGTATGGTCCATGCTCTGAGTGATCAGGAATTCACACTGAGCACCCCGGGGATCAGATCGGGTATGGTCCATGCTCTGAGTGATCAGGAATTCACACTGAGCACCCCGGGGATCAGATCGGGTATGGACCATGCTCTGAGAGATCAGGAATTCACACTGAGCACCCCGGGGATCAGATCGGGTATGGTCCATGCTCTGGGTGATCAGGAATTCACACTGAGCACCCCGGGGATCAGATCGGGAATGGTCCACGCTCTGAGTGATCAGGAATTTACACTGAGCACCCCGGGGATCATATCGGGTATGGTCCACGCTCTGAGTGATCAGGAATTCACACTGAGCACCCCGGGGATCAGATCGGGTATGGTCCATGCTCTGAGTGATCAGGAATTCACACAGAGCACCCCGGGGATCAGATCGGGTTTGGTCCATGCTCTGAGTGATCAGGAATTCACATTGAACACCCCGGGGATCAGATCGGGTATGGTCCATGCTCTGAATGATCAGGAATTCACACAGAGCACCCCGGGGATCAGATCGGGTATGGTCCATGCTCTGAATGATCAGGAATTCACACAGAGCACCCCGGGTATCAGTTCGGGTATGGTCCATGCCCTGAGTGATCAGGAATTCACACTGAGAACCCCGGGGATCAGATCGGGTATGGTCCATGATCTGAGTGATCAGGAATTAACACTGAGCACCCCGGGGATCAGATCGGGTATGGTCCACGCTCTGACAGATCCGGAATTCACACTGAGCACCCCGGGGATCAGATCGGGTATGGTCCATGCTCTGAGAGATCAGCAATTCACACTGAGAACCCCGGGTATCAGTTCGGGTATGGTCCACGCTCTGAGAGATCAGGAATTCACACTGAGCACACCGGGGATCAGATCGGGTATGCTCATGCTCTCAGAGATCAGCCAGCACAAGTACGTGACTTTGCTGATCGCATTCAACGAGTTATGTGCAGACAAACCCCGGCCTATACATAGATCTGAGTGCACCTGTGTCCGCTGTTTTGTTCTCAACTTTGTCATATCTTTATTTATGAAAAGAATCGTATCATCTGCAACCTGACTAATCAGAAAATTATAATTTGCACAGGAAATCCCTTTTGGAAGACTAGACCTGATGGAATGGGTGAGCAGCCGATCACATAAAAGGAATAAAGAAGGTGTGATAGTACAACCTTGTGTCACCCCCCCCCCCATTCAAATCAATCTTTCGTGAAGTTCCCAACTTGAACTTTACAGAACTATTAGCGTTTGTGTGCAAAGCCTTAACAGCCTTACAAGATAATGGACCAAATCCAAATTTACCAAGAGCAGAGAAGATAACTTGATGATCAGTAGTATCAGAAGCTTTGTAGAATTACAAAATCAGTATAAAACTATCATTTGGAACAAGATGGGAATAATCAACAAGATCTAAGGCTCATCTGACATTTTTAGAAATATAACGACCCTACATGAAATCTGACTGTGTTTAATAATAAATGGTAAAAGTGCTTTCAGTCTTAGCAAAGATTTGGGCCAGAATTTTATAATCACTATTGAGAAGGCAAATAGGACGCCCATTGTCGATGAATATTTTTTCTTTTCTTGGTTTCGGAATTAAAGTAATAAGGCCATGTGTTAAAAAAGTGGGAAGAAATTCTTTATCAATACATACTTTAAAAAAAATAGTAAAAAAGGTGCTAGTGTGTCAGAAAACATCTTATGGAATTCTGCAGTCAGACCTTCCACACCCGGCGTTCTTATTCTGTTTTAAAATTTGAAATGGCAGTCTTATCCTCTCGCAAGGTAATAAGAGCATCACACCGGTTTTTCTGATCATTGGACAAGTTCCTAAGAATATTAATATCATTCATGAAATGTAGTGTAGATGCTTCACAATATTCTGACATACAGTTTACTATAAAATGCAGAGCAATGTTTTGCTATTTTTAGAGTTCTTTGTAATTACACCATCAATATTAAGCTGATGAATGGAATTGAATAGGGCTCGCTGCTTTTCTAAACAGAATAAATAAGCTGTACTTTCTTCATCCTCTTCCAACCACTGTTTTCTAGATCTCACATATGCACCTTCTGCCTTTATAAAATAAAGATGGTTTAACTTATCCTTTAAAAAAGCCAGCTCCTCTTTATCTTTCCCTGAAAGGTTATCATGATACAATTCACATAAATTTGCAGCCTTTGATATCAATGATTGTTCTTCCAGTTTTTTTTTTCTTTACTAAATCACTATTGTATTTCTTAAATAAATTGGCAGATTCAAATTTTAAAAGTTCCCAATTTTTAGAGAAATTATTCTCTACCATCGCTTTATGCAAAAAAGTAGATTGCCAGCTTTTTAATGTGAAAAGAGCTAAAAGTTCCCCAAAGTGGAATTATTTAATTTCCAATAATATTTAAAATTGGATTCTTCTGAAGATAATGCAATTTGTATATGGATAGCTTTATGATCTGTTAAAGGTGAGGGAAAAAATAAAAGTAACATTATTATTTCTTAAGGTATCGGATAGTAACCGGTAATCTAGCCTAGTCATGCATGTAATAGATTTATTAGTCCAAGTATAATTTCTAACTTCAGGGAAGTGCTCTTTCCAAAATATCTGTGATATTAAACTTCTGAATAAAGCTAGCAAATTTATTATAAGTGGAGTGTTGCCTTGGTGGCCATCGATCAATATTTTCATCTAATAACATATTAAAGCCTCCTCCCATAACAATAAATAGATCAGGAAATTTGGAGAGTCAATAATGAAAACGTTTTTCCAAAATCTCAAGTAATCTATCATTATCATTTCTAATATTATAACCATAAATATTAGCAATAAGAAACATTTTACCACAATATAAAACAATATGAACCAAAAAATGTCCATTCGTATCCGCCTTAGAGTGCAAAACATCTCCTTTAATGTTAAACATTAGACTAAGAACACCTGCAGAATGTTTAGAACCTTGTGAAAAACAAACATTGTTCCCCCACTGGGATTTCCATAGTTTAATGTCTTCAGTCACAGAGTGTGACTCTTGGATTAAAAGGAAATCCACATGCGTTTGCTGCTTTAAAAACAAGAATAAAGCCTTACGCTTAACATGTGACTAAGACCCCTGGCATTAAGAGAAAAGAAGTGAAAAGACTGCCTTATGAGAGACTATATGTATACACAAAAATAATTCTTCATCTCTGATAATAAAAGTTACAAACAACTACCCCAGTCCTATATAAACAAAAGCCAGACACGAATATTGGTAGAAGTATTAGACCAGTTATCATACCAACATGTTACCGTTCTGCTCGTATCTTCTTCCCATTAATGAAAGCTCGGATCGCAGCAAAGTCAATAGACAACAGACAGTAGGTGCAGGAGTAGGCCATTCGGCCCTTTCTAGCCAGCACCCCCACTCACTGTGATCATGGCTGATCATACACAATCAGTACCCCGTTCCTGCCATCTCCCCATATCCCTTGACCCCGCTATCAGCGCGCTTCCCAACTTTTCTAGCAGGCTACACCAGCGGCCACAGCTTCTGTCGGTCCAACTTATCAGCTGCAGTCCGAAATAGATGTATAGTGCAAGATCGGGGAGATGGATTCATTTAGTGAATTCATGACAGGCAGTTTGATTTAACCATAGAAACCCGCTGTCAAAGTAGACTCCGATATTCTAGCGCTCGGTATTTTTACGGGATACTTGCTGTTATTCCGCATCAATAACGTAACATGTATTGCATTCCAATTTAAAGATATCGCGCCGTTTTTTTAAAAAAAAGGAATTGCTGCATGTTTGAGTGGAATGCAGAAAGCGAGACAGAGGGCAGGACGGTAGTTGGACTCCGAACCGTCGGGCGTTTGGACAATTCAAATAAGGGTTTTTGTGTGCGTTTAGGAGTACCAGGGTTTATTTCTACGTCCTGTTATCCATGAAATGAAGCGGGATTTAATAGAAAACCCAGCGGTGTCCGTTGGAGGTCAGGCGGGGTAAGATTCCTACGATACTCTGCTCTGGAACAATCGCCACTGTATCATTTAGAGTAATGCCGCGGTCATTTGGAGACACAGAAGTTTTGAAATACCTATATTGTCTTCCCTTTACACTAATGTGCAAAACACATAAATCGTTCAGCGGGTCAGTCAAAATACTTAAAGGGATAATTGGAACTTTTAATCTGATAATTTGATATAGTGTGAAGCAACCTGGCCAAGAGCAGACGCAGAATTTAAAAGGTGTGAGGCAAGCGAGTTCCTTGTGGGTGGGTGACAACCGGGAAGTCGAGAAGGAAACAAATGCATGCGCTTGAATGGACAAAGGCCGAGTGAGCAGACCTTCGCTGCATGGAGAGAGTGCCAGAAATTAGGTGACGTGAATGCGACAATCACCATCGCTGAGAAGAGTTCCAGGCTTGATGGTGGGCGATTTATATTGATTTTTCCAGAGCACTCTCGGCGATGAGTTTACAAGCCTCGTTCCCAAACACGCCCTTGCTTCTACTGCCGAGTACCTTATCCTTTCCCCTAGCATGCATGGGTTCCAGAAATAAGTTGGAAGCAAAGTTAGATTGTTCATTATTCCCAACATATCTCCTCCCTGAAACCTACAGACAGTAAAATGACTCGGACTTTCTTTTCGCAGTTATCCCAGTGAGTTTAGGGAAATTAATAATTATGCAACCTACGATTTTGCGTTTATTAATTGTAATAAGCCTAGGTAATTGTGTACATATTTTCCAATTTGATACTAAAGGTTCTTTTCTGTTGAACAGTGCCCAAAAATACACTGTGAATCATTGTTGTAAATTAATAAAACATGAAAAATTCCAAGGGTGATGAATAATTTTTATATGCATTATGTGTGTGCCTGTATAGATAAGCTATACATAAAGATATATATACACCCTCTCCTGTGCACACTTCTACCAAGCGTCACTACCCAGCAGCCATTTCCTATAAAGAATAGGCCATTTTAAATCACATTTCTCTCTCTCTCTCTCTCTCTCTCTCTCTCTCTCTCTCTCTCTCTCTCTCTCTCTCTCTCTCTCTCTCTCTCTCTCTCTCTCTCTCTCTCTCCCTCTCTCTCCCCCTCTCTCCCCTCTCTTCCTCTCTCTCCCTCTCTCCCTCTCCCCCTCTCCCTCTCCCCTCCCACTCTCCCCTCCCACTCTCCCCTCCCACTCTCCCCCTCTCCCCCTCCCCCCCCCCCGAGACGTTGCACGTTAAAACTCTCAGTATGGTGACGGGCTTGGCCTCATTGGGAATGCAGAGGATCGCAGTAAATGGGAAAGTGCAGGATCCATTGGGGGATCAGATGATAGTAGTGAATGGGAAGGGATGGGCGTCATTGGGAGGCAGACGGCGGAAGTAATTGGGAACGGGTCCTGTCCCAATTGTATGTCGGACTACGGGGGCGAATGGTAAGGATGTGGTGTTGTTTTCAGTGCGGATCATGGAAACGAATGGGGAAGAGTGGTGGAGAACGGGAAGGGATGGGGGCCTATATTGCAACAGTATCCCCATCTTTGTTTTAATTCTGGGCCACTTGTCGTTCCTAGAAATCAAAGGTGATAGTTAGCAGCTATGGTTTTCATTTCTACCTGAGCGTCCCTTTTCACCCCTGCCCCTCCCCTCACTACTTCCCTCGTTCTGGATCACCTGCGACCCTCACATTCTCCGTGCGACATTCCGATCCCGCCATTCCTCCCACGGCGTCTGTGCAACAGCTTCGCTGTCTACTTCTCTCCCAGTCGCTGTGACCTCTTCTACAGAGATTCATTCCGTCTGTGTGCGTGGGGATGGGGGGCGTATCCCTGAGCATTAGTTTCAAGCTAAATTGCCGAATGCAATGAGAGTCTCTTTTCTAATAGGTTTCTGGTCGAATACTAAGAAGAGCGCCGGGTAGGGGGGAGTGGGGCGGAGCAAGGAGAGCGCGCGGGGCAGTGCAAAGACTACGCGAGGGGGCAAGTATGGGGTCTCAATGGTAGAGATGAGAGCTATGAAGGGAGCTTCGATGTTTGTCTGCCCCAGGAATGTTTGATGAGATAGTGTGGTAAAAAGCTTCACTTTGTGCTTGATCCAGGGATTGTTTGACGGAAAGGTTCGAAGGAGCTTCACCGTGTGTCTGACCCCGGGAGTCACCGATAAGGCGGTGCAGAGGGAGAGTCACCCCTTGTTTAATGCCGGTGTTTCATCCCGCATTCCTCTCGTACTCGGGACATTAGTCGACACATTTCTAATCTCTTTTGTCTTCTTTTAACTCCGTTCTGCTGGGTCAAAAATGTGCGCATGTGGGCGAGGCAGGAGAAAACCGTACCTGGTGGAAATTCCCATGTATGGGGAGCAAGAATAGCGCTGTGTCGGCGTTGGTCCTGGGTGGGGGGCGAGATCTTGGGCACCAGCCTGTGTGAAACCGAGATCCCATTGCCTGATGATGAAATGCTGTTGTGTCAACGTGAGGATATCAGACCCACTGTTGCAGTGCACAATGTGCGCGGGGCCATATTAACCTCAAATAAGAATCAACCCTGACAACCAGACAGAACTTGTAGCCGTTTATTGTTTATATCATGACAAATATAATATAAATAGCATGTGACCAGCCAAGTGCTGGAATGAATGAGCTGCTCCCGATTCACCCACAGCCACACACAATTAACTGATCACGATTATTAGATTCAGTAATCAGTCGCGTTCTCACCGTCACGTGAATCGGAAAACCAATCGTTTTTAAAACACACATCAGAGCCGTGCCCGATATCGTGGCAGATCCAGGGTCACTGCAGAGGTATTTATCAATTTGACATCGGCTAGCCGGCAGTATGCACCGTCCTCTGCAAAGTCAGCAGAAGGATTCCCTCCCTGGATAATCACAGCTGGACTCTCAGACAAGTCCCGACAACGGGCTCTTCCTGTCTGTGCAATTCCCCAGGGTCCCTCTGGATACACTTGGGCCCGGACATTCAGCGGAAGCAGCGCTGCTGGACAAGAGGCTGCGGGATCACCTCTGACGTCACACAGTTCAGGGCCGCTACCCGGTCCGTCAGAAGTAAACCTTGCGCTTGGCCATTAATGGGGACGGAGGCCATTAAGTGTGAGGGCGGGAAATCAGTCAAATTGTCCCCATCCCGCGGGTGGAGATGCTGACACTTTCAGATGTTCACGGATCGCTCTCAGTCAGGAACACTCTCAGTTCGGGTCTGGGTTCCTGCAGAGATCTCAGTTCTTTCTCCCCGGTCGGACTGAAATCATTTCTCCACAGCCTGAATGAGATGGAAGAATAAAGATGAGTTAAACAGTTTACACAACAGTGTCAGTAACAGGGGTCTAGGGTTAATGCTTCAACAACACTCACAGACAGCTATCACCAAAAACCCCCCGAAACGGATGATATTTTAACACATTGGATATTAACACAAATACTCGCCGGAATCGCTTCAGACCCGGGAGGCTCAGTATGAGGCGGCGGAGAGCGGGAACAGAACGGTCTGTCAGCGAATTTAATGCCAGGTACAGCTCCGTCAGTGATGGGATTGCACAGAGAGCGGAGACGACATCTTCGGCACCAGAATCGGTGAGACCGGCATTGTCCAACCTGGAGATGAGAGAGAGTGAGGGTGAAGGACACTGAGAGACAGGAGACGGTACAAATCCCCAGTGTTTATCAGTAACACAATTACTGATCACATTAATGTTCAGTGTCAGTCACCCAGTGACTGTAAACACAATCTCCCACAGTCTGGTACTTACCACAGTTTCTGTATTTTACACGCCCGTTTCCTCAGAGCCGCAGACACCAGTTTCACTCCTGAATCTCCCAGTTTATTATCATTCAGGTTCAGCACCGTCACTGACCGGTTTATGCCGAGTGCGGAGGCAAAATCCTCGGCACCAGAATCTGTAAGACCGACATCCCACAGCCTGGAGATGAGAGAGAGTGAGGGTGAAGTACACAGAGAGACAGGAGACGGTACAAATCCCCAGTGTTTATCAGTGACACAATTACTGATCACATTATTGTTCAGTAACAGAGAACCTGTGACTATAAACAATCTTCCACAGTCTGGTACTTACCACAGTTTCTGTATTTTACACTCCGGGATCCTCAGTGCCGCAGAAACCAGTTTCATTCCTGAATCGCCCAGTTCATTCGTTCCAAGTCTAAACACAAATAGAACAATTTATGAATAAATTTGACGAACCAAATGATTCAAACCGTGGGTCTGTGGGAGTTTCTCTCACTCGGATATTTCAGGAAACATTAAATCCTTCAGTAAATCACAGATTGGAATTCCCCTCTCTGTCAATGTCCCTTACTGCTCAGTCCAGGGTAAGATCTATGTCGGTAATTGAGACTGTCGGTGTGATCTTGTAAACATCCCAATTTCTCATTCACTGACGGTGAGAAATTGAGTTCCTGAAGAAACAGCGTTGGAAGGGCAGGGGTGAAAGATTGAAAAGTGTGGAGGAGTTGTGAATGGGAAAATGACCACGGGAGATTGGGGAACAGATGAAAAGCGAGACAGGAAAAAGATCCCACCTGAGAATTTATGAACAATTGGAGATGTATAACATGATTAGGAGTAGTCAGCATGGCTTTGTAAAGGGCAGGTCGTGCCTTACCAGCCTGACTGAATTTTTGAGGATGTGACTGAATATTTTGATGAAGGTAGAGCAGTAGATATAGTATGTATGGATTTCAGTAATGCTTTTGATAAAGTACTCCATGCAAGGCTTATTGAGAAAGTATTGAGGCATGGGATCCAAGGGGACATTGCTTTGTGGATCCAGAACTGGCTTGCTCACAGAAGGAAAAGTTTGCTTGTTGACGGGTCATTTTCTGCATGGAGTTCAGTCACCAGTGGAGTGCCTCAGGGATCTGTTCTGGGACCCCTACTCTTCGCGATTTTTATAAATGACCTGGATTAGGAAGTGGAGGGATGCGTTAGTAAGTTTGCGGATGACACAAAGGTTGGAGGTGTTGTGGATAGTGTGGAGGGCTGTCAGAGGTTACAGCGGGACATTGATAGGATGCAGAACTGGGCTGAGAAGAGCCAGATGGAGTTCAACCCAGATAAGTGTGAAGTTGTTCATTTTGGTAGGTCAAATAAGATGACAGAATATAGTATTCATGGTAAGGTTCTTGGCAGTGTGGAAAATTGTAGAGATCTTGGGGTCCGAGTCCATAGGACGTTCAAAGCACCTGCGCAGGTTGACTCTGCAGTGAAGAAGTCGAATGGTGTATTGGCCTTCATCAATCGTGGAATTGAATTTCGGAGCCGAGAGGTAATGTTGCATCTATATAGGATTCTTGTCAGATCCCACTGGGATTACTGCAGTCATTTCTGGCTACCTCAATACAGGAAACCATAGAAAGGGTGCAGAGGAGATTTACAAGGTTGTTGCCTGAATTGGCAAGCATGCCTTATGAGAATAGCCTGAGTAACGAATAGCGAATCGTGAAGGAAGATGCGAGGTGAACTGATAGAGGTGTACAAGATGGTAAGAGACATTTATCGTGTGGATAGTCAGTTTTTCCTCCAGGGCTGAAATTGTTGCCACGAGAGGAGATATCGGTGTAAGTTTTTTTTTACTCGGAGTAGAAAGTGCGTGAAATGGGCCGGCGGCAACGGTGGTGGAGGCAGATACGATAGGGGCTTTTGAGAGACTTTGGGATAGCTACGTGGAGCATAGAAAAATAGTGGGCTAAAGGTAAGCCTAACAATTTCTAAGGCAGTGAAGTTTTCGTCAAAACTTTGTGGGCAGAGGGGCCAGTATTGTGCCGCAGGTTTTATATGTTTCTATGAGGAAGGGAGATGGGGAGGGGTGATCCGACATGAGGAATAGGGTTGAGGGACGGAGATCCCAAAGGATGAAGAGGGAATGTGTGAGAGAGGCCCCATTGAGGGACGCGGGATGGGGAAGAATGATCCCGAAGGGTGGAAGAAGTTTGGGGAAGAAAGATCCCACAGTGGAAATAGGGATAGGGAAATAGATCCCCATTGGTGCAAGGGGTTGAAGAGGTCGATCGGGTGGGAAGAGTTAATCTGAACTGAGTCCCGCTGTCGGGAGAAGAATGCCCACATGGGAGCTGCATATATGGCAGTGAGCACAGTCACACGCGGGATAGGGCAGGCGGAGGGCTGTCTCAGAGGTATCTCTATAGCTGTCATTCTGCTGAAGGTCTCTTGTCCCTCACTGGGAAGGGGGTGTGAGGCTCTGACCCACCAGCTGCAATCAGTCTCGTTCTGGGTGTCAGTAACAATGAGAAAGAATACTGTCAATGGACAATGACAGCGAGAAAGAGTCAGTGATTTACTACAATCAAACCAATAGCTGTTGTTAATGGATCTGATGAAGTTTCCAACATCGATTTACAAGGAACTATGGAACCCTCTTGTCTTTGGGAAATTACTGGCCGATGTCCTGGTTATTTGCGACAATTCTCCACAATCGGATTTACTACAGTTTAACACTACAAGACCATAAGAACATGAGAGCAGAATTAGGCCCTCTGGCTCAGAACCTCCTCATCCCCAGTTCCCGGCCTTCTCCCCGCAACCTTTGATGCCATGCCCAATTAAGAACCTATCAATCTTTGCCTTAAATACCCCCAACAACCTGCTCTTCAAAGCTGCCTGTGGCAACAAATTGCACAAATTCACCACCCTTTGGCTACAGAAATTTCGCCGTATCTCTGTTCTGAAATGGCGCCCTCTTTTCTAGACTCTGCAGCCATGAGAAACATCTAGTCCATCTCGGCCTCTCAACATTCAAAAGGTTTCAATCAGATTCCTCCTCATCCTTCTCAGTTCCAGAGAGTACAAACCCAGAGCGATTAAACGTCTCAGTATAACCCTTTCGTTCCTGGAATCATCGTTGTGAACCTCTTCTGGACCTTCTCCTTTTCTCAGATGAGGGGACGAAACCTGGTCACAATACTCAAAGTGAGACCGCGCCTGTGCCTTGAAGGCTCAGCATCACATCTTTGTTATTGTATTCTAGACATCTTGGAATTAATGTAAACATGGTGTTTGCCTTTCTGACCATCGACTCAACCTGCAAGTTACACTTCAGGGTGTGCTGCACAAGAACTCCCAAGTCCCTCTGCCTCTCAGGTTCATGGATGTTCTCCCTGTTTAGAAAATATTCCGCATATTTATTTCTACTTCCAAAATGCACGATCATGCATTTTCCTATATTGTATTCCATTTGCCACTTTGTTGACACTTTCTCCTAATCTGTCCAACAGGAACCCGGAGAGAATCTGGGAAGGCTTCAGATCGCAGTTGACCAAAACCCCATCTGTAAATATAACCACAAATACTTTCACATTCAAACAACACAATAGATGAGTTTCCCAGTTGAGAATGAGAGATAAATCAAGTTACTCCAAGTTCTGGCATTTGTGCAGCCCGGGTCCCAGCCGTTCGATTCCTTCACACTGAATGTGGCAGCGAACCAGGTCGAGGTGTTTTATTGTATCACAAAATCCGATGACATGAGACAGGACCGCGCAGTCAACCGGGGTCAGTGTCACTCCACGGAGTGAAAGTGTTTCCAATGATTCCAGTGGGGCCTGAGCCAGTCCAGGATTATTTGACTCAAACAGGTAGTGCAATGAGTTCAGGAGCCTCCTTTTACCAGCTTCACTCCTCGTGTTTCCACTCTGGCGTTTAAACTCCTCCCTCACCCAGTCAATCACCCGGCAGGTTGTTTCATGAGGAAATCGACCCAGAAACTCCTCCAGGCACCGAGCTGTCATTGGGGAGGAGAGACCAGCAACAAAACGGAGAAATACCTCAAATCGCCCATCGATCGCGTTGTGGGCTTCAGTGAGGAATTTCAGGATATCCCCGGGATGTGGATTCAGGAATTGTGCGACTGCAGCTACAAACTCTTGGATGGTGAGGTGTGGGAATGTGTACACCACACTCTGAGCAGAATCCTCTCTCTCCAAGAGCTCCATCAGGAATCCGGACAGGAACTGGGAAGGCTGCAGATTGTAGTTGATCAAATCCGCATCTGTAAACACAATCTTCCTCTCGGACACCCCTCTGAAGGCCATCTGACCAACCCTGAGTAACACATCACGGGGGTTCTCAATCTCACGACTGTGGTTTTTCAGGATGTTGTAAATATAGTAGGAATACAGTTGGGTGATGGTCTTGGGAACTCGATGCAGATCCCTGACCTTCTTTGTGAAGAAGGGGCCCAGTGCCAGAGCGAGGATCCAGCAGTAGGAGGGGTTGTAGCTCATGGTGTACAGGATCTCGTTCTCCTTCACGTGTTTAAAAACAGCTGCTGCCACTGTCTGATCTTCAAAATGTCTGATGAAATATTCCTTCCGCTCCTCACCAACAAATCCCAGGATTTCAGCAGCGACACTGATGTCTGCTTCTTCCAATAAATGTAACGCAGTGGGACGGGTGGTCACCAGCACTGAACACCCTGGGAGCAGCTTGCCCTGGATTAAACTGCACACAATGTCAGACACCTTGCACTTGAACTTAGGATCTGTGCATGAGTCCTGAGATTCTGTACATCCCCGACTATCAGTAAAATCGATCTTGTGTTTGAATTCATCCAAGCCATCAAATATAAAAAGCAATTTCTGTGGGTTCTCCCAGACCTCTCTCAGCAAATTCCCAAAGTAGGGATATTGATCCAGAATCAGTTTCCTCAGGTTTATTCTACAGTTAATGGAGTTAAAATCCCGGAATTTGAAACTGAAAACAAATTGAAATTGTTGGTATATTATCCCTGTGGCCCAGTCATAAACAATCTTTTGTACCATTGTTGTTTTCCCGATCCCTGGTACTCCGGCCACCGCTGCCGAACTCCCAGATTTGGAGTTACTCCGGGAGAAGCTGCTCTGGAATAATTGATCAGTCCGGATTTTTTCCAGCTCTCCGCGGAGATGTTTATCTCTCAATTGTTCATGCTCTCTGCCTCTTGCCAGCAGCTCATGTTCCACCAGTCTCCGACCTCGAACAGTAGAAATGACCGTGAGCTCAGCGTATCGATCAGCCAGCTGGAAATCCTTCACCTTCTCCCTCATCAGGATCGTGTTCACTCTCAGTGTTTCAGTTCGTTCCCGCAGGGTCTCCTTGTGTTTCTGTTGAACATCTTTAATGGGAATAGAGAACATCGTCAAAATGTTAAATTTCCTAGCCAACAAAGAACCTTATAACTGCATTTCAAAATTCATTGTTTGAGATTACACCAGCTCCAAACGTTTATTTTTCACACTAACAAAACTTTTCCTTTTATTTTCTTGTTTGTAGTTTATTCCATTGTAATTCAGTTTCAACTACAAAGTGTGTCTGAAAAGTGCTTAAAATTAATAATGATTATAATAATAACATTATTATTATTTATGTCATTATTGTTATCATTGCTGTTAATATTATTTTTATTTTCGTGGCTCAACCTAGTAAAATCTGGGGTGCGGGCATAGCCAATTAGGCTCACTTATCAATCGCAAAGAACCTTTGGACTATTTTAGTGATGTTTACTATTGGCGCTTTCTGGAGATATACATAGTTATTGCTATGCATGCCTGATTGTTTAACACTATGTTGTCGTAACTTTGGACGGTACTAGATAAAGTTATTGGCATCTGGACTGTGTATACACTGTTCATGTTTCATAGTCTTTCAATTTCTCCTTTTAACTCAGCACATTTATAGCGTTTCTCACTCATTGATTTCCGTCTGCTCTTTGTTGTTATTATTGTCATTATTATTATCATCATAATTTGTTGTTGTTGTTGTTGATAATAATACTGCGGCAACATTGTGTAATCTGTTGGATTGTTTCTGGTTTTTCTGGCATTTCCGACATTTATCATTTTGGACTTGATGGTCTTTAATCTATTACTTAATAAACTTATTTGTGTTAACCACCTGGTTCTGTATTGCCACAACGATCCCCTCTGTTTCTCAGAAAATGCCTCTAACTCTGAGACAGGCCTTCAGTACTTCCTTGTCGATAACTCGTATGTTCAGATCGTGGGAATGTTTCCATGGAGATTCATTGATTAACTCTCACTTCGATAGAGATAATTTATTCACCTTTATGGGTGTGCTTTCATTTACGTTCAGTGATGTGTACCTCTTAACAGAATTGCACGCACTTGTATGGAGTGCTTCACAAAATATCCTGATGATATTCAACCGGATTCTGATTCTCATTTTTTTTATCTAATTGTGTTTTTCTGTCGGTTCCTCTTCCGCCTCATACTGTCCTAGCCCGTGTTAATCTACGTTAGTACGTGTGCGCAAGGTGGTTTCTAAATGTTATTACTTCTGTTCTTATTTTACTTCTGAAATGTTTCAGATCGATTTTGGACATGGATATTCTGTCTACATAGACAGACAGACAGATAGACATACTTTATTGATCCCAAGGGAAATTGGGTTTCGTTACAGTCGCACCAACCAAGAATAGTGTAGAAATATAGCAATATAAACCCATAAATAATTAAATAATAATAGCTAAATTATGCCAAGTGGAAAAATAAGTCCAGGACCAGCTATTGGCTCAGGGTGACTGACACTCCGAGGGAGGAATTGTAAAGTTTGATGGCCACAGGCAGCAATGACTTACTGTGACGCTCAGTGTTACATCTCGGTGGAATGAGTCTCTGGCTGAATGTACTCCTGTGCCTAAAACAGCATCCTCTTTTCAGACACCACCGTCAGGGAGTCCAGTTCCACTCCCACAACATCACTGGCCTTACGAATGAGTTTGTTGATTCTGTTGGTGTCTGCTACCCTCAGCCTGTTTGCCCAGCACACAACAACAGTACTGGCCACCACAGACTCGCACTATTAACATAATGCGTTAATAGGGGTACAGCTGAAGTGTTTACTGGATTCGTTATATTTTCACCGTTGAACTCTCTTTGGCAGATTTTCTGCGTTGAAGTAAATTCTGTCGCAAGATTTCCCTTTGCCGCACGTCAATCTCTGCTTGTTGATATCCCAAATATTTACATATTTCATATTCACCGATCGGTTTTGTTGTATCCTGAAGCTCGGTATTATGTTCTAACAGCTCCGCTGCACTTTCCCTCATGTTTAACATTCTCCGAAGTTTATGTTTGTATCTTCGGGAAATAACTCTACTATTTACAGTGCCGAACACGAGGATCCTTCATCAATGAAAGGGGATTTCCTTCCTCCCATTTAACGGGGCCCTAACCCGCATCTCTACCAAGTCGCTCTCAACTGGCCTCACCCCATCCTGACACTGTCACATCAGGGATAGACGTCTTCTTGTCCTCACCTACCACATCAGTAGCCTTCACATCCATCACATAATTCTCTGTATGATCCGCTGTCTCGAACGTGTTACCAGCTCTAAGCACGTTTTTCCCTACACCAGGCCCCGCCACCAATTTCCACTTTCTGCAGAGATTGCGCCCTATGCGAATTCCCTGTCCACTCGTCCTTCCTCACTGATTAACCTCCCGGTAATTAACCTTACAATGGAACAAGTGACACACCTACTGCCGCATCTCCTCTCTCATTAACATTCTGGGTCCCAACTAGTTCTTCCAGGTGAGGCGCCCCTTTGCTGCGAGTCTTTTGGGGTATCCAATGCTCCTGGTGTTTCACCAAGCACCTAAGTCCGTCCACGAGAAAAAGCGGGATCTCCCTGTAGCCAACCATTTCAATTCCACTTCCCATTCCCGTCCTCCTCTACTGCTACGCTGAAACCATGCCTTATGGTGGAGGAGCAAAATCTTAGTTTACGTCGGCTGGCCTTCGTCCTGAAGGCATGAATACCTATTTTTCAAACTTCCGGTAAGTGCCTCCCTCCATTCCTTCACTATTCCCCAGTCCTGTTTCCCTATCTCACCGTATCTCCTGACCCGTCCATCATATCCCTCTGCTGCTCCTCCCTATTCCCATCCTTCTGTCCTCTCCCATCAGGTTTTCCCTTCTCCAGTTCAGCAACACAAGTTCCTAGCTTTTCACTTCATCATCTCTTCCTCTCCCATTTTCATCTACCATCTGCCAACTTCAACTTCTTCCTCCGGTTCTCCCAACTTGTTATCCTACTTTTCCCACTTCTTTTCTAGTCCTGATGAAGGGTCTCGACCGAAAAGCCAGCTGTTTACTCGCTTCCATAGATGCTGTCTGGCCTATTGGGTTCCTCCAACATTTTGTGGGTGCTGCTATTATTGGAATTAATTCTTTCAGCTTTACTGAAGAAGGAGCGTATAATTTCAAATCATCCATGCCTGGCACGTTTATCAAGGGGTAACTTACCTATTTATTTTTTAACCTGAGACCCTATTTTTGTCCTGCTCAGTAAAGAGAGCGGGATTAAAGTTTGACAAAATTATTGTGGGTTTAGTTGGTCGCTTTGGAACATATTTTGGCGTATTTTGACGCCAGTGTTTGTTCTGTCTTAATTGATAACGTGATTACAGTACGCCAATGCCTCAGCCGATAAGATCGAAATTTCACACGTATTATCTCTACCTTACACATATTCCATTAAGCATAAATGTGAGATGGAACCAATTGTTTTCCTAGTCAATATAACAACATGAATTTTTGTGCTTCTCCTCTGAGATTGATTTACAGTTATAGCATCTATTGTCAGATGTTCTTTAAATCCTTTCATACCCTTTCAGCATCCTTATATCCTTATTGCTCAATCTGTAGGTATATTGCAGTTATCTAGTGAGTGTTTATTATTGCCAAGATGCATGATGTTATAATTTCACATACAACATGATTTTATTATATTGAACAGCCCATTATGAAATAATATGTGGCTCTTCGTTAGTGTAAGGAATGCAGAATAAAAGCTGCTCTTGAGACAGGTATACATATTTTCAGACATTTCTATCTTTAGACTCATGAGAGTACGTGGAAAACGAATGTTTGATCTGCGTTTGGATTAAATAGCACTGTTTCAGGCGGGGTGAATGCAGGGTCTTGGTAATTTGTTCGAGTTCTTCTATGAGGCGACAAAGTCGGTGTTGTCGATTGCGATTGTGTTAGTGCGTTTGACAATGTCAAGCCTGGGGGTCTCATTCAGAAAATAACATGCTTGAGAACTGTGTAGAATTGGCTTATTGGATTCATTATTTTCTTCTCTGTGGAAGACGGATACTAATGTTAATTATAATTTGTTATGGCAGGATTCCTTGTTTCTTGACCAGTGATGCTCCACGGCGATCCACTGTGGGATCCGATGCATGTACGCATGCGCACACGCATACACGCACCTGTATCGATATGGATAGACAGATAGAGTGGATACGAAGACAAGTCACGTGCTTGTCTGTATTAGTTCAGGATCTCAGTTGGGAAGTTGTTTTGCAGCTGTACAAAACTCAGGTCAAGCAGAGAATCCGCCTTTCAATGTCAGGCCCGTGTGGTGCAGTTTGTAGTTCAGACTGTAGGAGGACTTAGAGCGATTCAGAGAATGGACAAGGAAGTGGCAGGTGAAATACAGCGTAGGAAGGTGTACAGTCATGCAATTTGGTAAAAGGAATGAGGTGTAAACTATTTAAAAAACTGGGATCAAGTTCAGATATTTTAAAGGATGCTGTACTGCTATTGGAGCGGAGGTTCACAAAAATTATCCCGGGAATGAAAGTCTTACCGTATGAAGAGCGTTTTGTTGCTGGAGTTCAGACTAAGGTGGTGTGGGAGTTGGGAAATGGTGGGGTTTGGAATGAAGTGGTTCTTATTGAAACCTATCGAATCTTAAAGGCCCATATAGAGTGGGTATGCAGAGGGTGTGTCCTGTAGTGGAGGAGTCTGGGACCAAAGGAGAAAGCCGCAGAATTTCACAGATCCACCTCCTTGTCCCTTTTTATGAGAGAAGAGGAGGTGAATTTGTGTGAAATTCTTCTCATAGAGCGCCTCTGAAGGACAAGTCGTTTGGGTATATTTAAAATGCAGTTTGATAGGTTCCTAACTGGTGAAGGCTTCAAAATGTACTGGAAGAGGGCAGGACAGTGGGTATTAGAGGATTTGCGGAACAATTTTGATGAGCCGCTTGCGCTGATCCCGCTACTGGGTCTTAAGTTCTTAGCCCGCATCTTAGCATCTTAGCATCTTAGCATCTTAGCATCTTAGCATCTTAGCATCTTAGTTCTTAGCATCTGGAGTCTTGCATTCAGTCCTTTAGTCGGACCTTTGAAAGGGTTGGAGAGGGCGCAGGATTGATTCATCAGGATGCTGCCTGGACTCAAGTATCTTGTTTACTCTGGACGTTGAGGAGAGACACAGTGGAGGAGAATAAGGTTTATGGCGGCCAACTTAGAGTAGACAGTCAGTACGTTTTTACCCAGGATTGAAATATCTAATACCAGAGGTCACTTAGATAAGTTGAGAAGGGATAAATTCAAAGAAAATATGGGTGGGGTTATTTTTCAAACCACAGACTCGTGAATCGAATATACTGTCTGGAGACGACTGTGATAGGCCTATTAAATATGCTCCAAGATGTACACATAAATGCGCAGGAAATAGAAGGATATGTTCAATGATATCAAAGAAAATACCAAAAGTTATATGAATAGTAAAATAAGGAGTCGATGGATATCAGTCTGCTGGAAAATGATAAAGGAGATGTAGTAACAGGAACCAACAATAATGTGGGCAAACTCAACAGATAATTTCTGTCGGCGTTAACATGGAAGAGTCCAGCAGTCTGCCTAATTATCAAGCATATCAGGTGCAGAATTGAGTGCTATTATGAAGACATGGTGTTTTCGAATCTAAAAGGTCTACCGTCAGGTAAGTGACCTGCATTGGATGATCCAATCTACCAAGAGCTGCCTGGGGAGTGTGGGGATTCCCAGTGCGTTGGATCAGGAGCAATGGCTTCACGAACTCGTATAACTGGATTAGTGGAAAAATAGATTGCAACATTTTGGTTCCAACGAGAGATTCTCTGAATTGTAACTGTATGCAGAGATCCGCAAATAAATTATGCCGAATTTTGATTACCAAATGGGAGTTCCAGATGGATTACCAGATGGAATTCAATCCGGACAAGTGTGAGGTGATGCATTTTGGAAGGACAAACCAGAAGACTGAGTACAGGATTAATGGTCAGTTACTTAAGAGTGCGGATGACAAAAGGGACTTTGGGGTTCAAATCCATACATCCCTCAAGGTCGCTGCACAGGTTGATAGGGTATTTAAGTAGACCTAAGCGATGCTAGGCATCATTAACAGGGGGACTGAGTTCAAGAGTAGAGGGGTCATGTTACAACTCTGCAAATCACTGTTGAAACCATCTTAGAATATTGTGTTTAATTCTGGTCACCTCATTTTAGGAAGCTATGGAGAGGGTGCAGAGAAGATTTACCAGGATGATGCCTGGTTTGCAGAACAAGTCTTACGACGCACGGTTAGCAGAGCTGGAACTTTTCTCTTTGGTGCGTAGAAGAATGAGAGGGAACTTGACAGAGATCTACAAGCTTATGAGAGGCATAGATAGGGTGGATAGTCTCTACTGTTTCCTAGGGCACCAACAGCAAACACCAGAGGACATATGAACACAATTAAGGGAGGGAAGTGCAGGGGAGACATCAGGGGTAAGTTTTTTTTTACACAGAGGGTTGTGAGTGCCTGGAATGACTTGCCAGGGATTGTGGCGGAGGCTATAACATTAGGGATATTTAATAGTCTCTTGGACAGCACATGGATGAAAGAAAATGGATAGTTATCGGGTGGTGTGGATTTAGTACTTTTTTTAAGGATTATATAGGTCGGCACAACATGGAGGGCTGAAGGGCCTGTACTCTGCTGTAGTGTTCTATGGTTCTACGGTTGTAAGTTCTGCCAAGGCACAGTCTAACTTTTGAGATGTTTGAACTGTGCATTTATCACTCACCTCTCAGTTGTACAGGTAACTCAGATAACCCTTGGGTGATGTCTATGTATTTCTGCGGATCAAGCCCTGGTTAAATCAAAAGAAAAATGAGAACTATGCTAATATAAGAAAAACTCCTTCGTTCAATGATACTTTGTATTCAGTGCGTGAATTTAACATACCGAACTTCTGTATTAACTTTAGTATTTTATCCAACTTCGGTAACTCGGTCCTCATTTTCACAAAGGAGTCCCATATCGCCCTTTGGATCCGGCATCCTTTGCCCATCACCAAACTGAGGAAGAGTGCGGAACTCTCCGCTCGCGTTCCCTTCTCTGTCAATTGATTGACATTCTATAATATAGAAACAATGGCTTTATTGCGTGGTAGACAGAAAAAACATGGGAAATGTGGAGGAAAATATGTGGTCATTGTCCCGTTGGCTTTAGAACAGCGGCAGTTACTGGGCTGACGCCTCATCCTCTCAGTAAATCTCTGTATTGTCCTTAACAGGGAAACAAAAACTGAAGGAAATTCCAAATCAATATTGTCTATGAATTGGGATTAAATGACACCCAGCAGTAGATGCAACTTGATTAATTTGCTCGACTGTCTATGTGCAATATTACATCAACAAGATGTGACAGCCAGGACAGAAGGCTGGGTAGACCGAGAGAGAAAAATCTGGACGGCGGGCATCACTGAAAGAAGATCATATTTGGGTACATACATCCAAGGATGAATATGGTATCAAAAGAACATTTAGTTAGGTGGAGCGATAAGTTGGACTCCGTTGATAATCAAATCCTAGAAAGAGGTGACATTGAATAGGATGATGTAGAACCCTGTGAGTAGAGTTATGAAACGGGAAAGATAAAATGACTCTGATGGAAATTATGTACTGTGGTCCGAACAGTAGATAAGATGTGAGCTACAAATTACAATGGGAGATAGAAATGACATGCAAATAAAAAATCAGTATTAAAATAATTATGAAGTATTTCCTTGTGCAGGTAGTTTTGAAAATCAGGTTGGTGCTGTATCCCAATAGATAAAATTTGTAGAATGCCTAGGAGGTGTCTTTAGACAGCAGCATGCGGGTGAGCCCTGTATATGTAAGAAGCTTTGTATTGGGACAGATTTGACTTTGGAGTTTAAGGTAAAAGAACCCTGAAGTGTCATTGATCATAATATGATAGATCTCATCGTGCAGATTGAGGTGGAGATATTACAGATATTAATGAATCTCATTGAGAGCAGTGTGACTGGCGTGCGTAACAAATGTAATTATCTCATGCGACTTTTGGCTGTATAGGTCAGATCTAGGACTTTACCATGACTGCTTCTGAGGTCCATGGAGAGGGACCTGAAATTGAGTGCGCCAGTCTCTCTGTAATTAGATATTCAGCTTGTCAGCAGCTTTCTATTTCCCCTTTTTTCCGTTTTCTGCCCTTTTAGGAAAGAATCGTGATTCCTGTGGTCATGAAATTTCAGCTTTCTGCGTGCTAGCTTGTGTCTAACCAACGCCATACAGTATTTCGAGGCAGTTATTAGAAAGGCTGCTTAAGACGAGACAGTGGATGTTGTCTACATGGACCTTAGCACGGCATTTGAGAAGCCAGCGAGTGGTAGCATATGGTTGCATCTCTGATTGACGGCCTCTGACTAGTGGTGTGCCGTAGGGATCGTGCTTGGTCCGTTGTTTCTCATCTGTATCAACGAACTGGATAATAACGTGGTTAACTGAATGAGCGACTTTGAGGATGACACATTGATTGAGGGTGGGTGCAGTGGACTGCGAGGAATTCTATCATTGCTTGCAGCGGGATATGTGCTGAAAATGGGCAGATGCAAATTAATGACAAAATTGCGATGTGTTGCACTTCGGTAGAACCATCTATGCTAGGTCTTGCACAGTGACTGGTAGGACTACGAAGAGTGTGATGGTACAAAGGAAATTAGGAATACATCTCCATAATTCGTTGAAAGTGGCAGCTCATAAAGAATCGATAAGAATGTTTTTGGCACATTAGCCTCCATAAATGAAAATATTGTGTATAGTAGCTGGGATGTCGGCTTGAAGTTGTGTAAGAAGTTGGTGATGCCAAGTATGGGATTTTGTGTGCAGTTGTGATCACTTACCGACAGGAAAGGTGTAAATATGGTTGTAAGAGTACAGAATCAATTTACAAGGACTTTGCTTGGTGACACCGTGATCAGACTTATAACGAAAGATTGAATAGATTACGACTTTATTCCTTGGTACGTAGAAGATTGAGCGGAGATTTGATAGATGCACGCAGAATCATGAAGGGGAGAGATCGGGTAAATACCTGCAGTTTTTCTTCACTTAGATTGGGGGCACTACAACAAGAAGTCATCGTTTAATGTGAAAGGTGAAAATCTTAAGGAGAACATGAAGGGTATGTTCTTCATTGTGGGATTTGTAAGTGTGTGGAAAAAGCCTAAAGTGCAAGTACCGCATGCAAGTTCGATTACAATTATTGAGAGAGGTTTTGATAGATACATGAAAGGCAGGGATACAGAGGGCTACAGTCCTTGTAAAGTCCGAAGAGAGCAGGCTGTTTAAATTGTCCAGCGTGAACTAGATGGGCCAAAGAGCCTATTTTTATGCTGTACTTTCCTATAACACTAGAACACTAAGCCAGGCATTTGTTTAGGATCTCATTTGGAAACCAGAGCAGGTGTGTTTAACAAGTTTCACTCTCTCAGTAATTGCAGTGGTGCCAATTGGCCCACTTTACAATCTGAGATATTCATCAGATGAGTTTGACTGACTGTTCCGATAAGGTGTAAAATTCAACAGCCTAGGCATGCAGTCACTGCTCTTATATCACACAAGTACAGCAGGTGTGAATAGGAAAGCCGACGTTCAGCCTATATTTCCCAGTGCTTCCCACCTGAACAAGCTTTTACAACAGTAGCCCGATATGCTGGAGAAAATTCAGATATGAGAGTCTCCATTAACAAATTGAGCTCCTAAAATATGCAGGAGATTAATTTTGTTCACAATGTGCTGAGAAAGCTGCAGTTCTGTGACAATACACCAGATACACTCACCTCATTTTCTTGTGCACTGAAATGTCCCTCCATGTTCAACATCCTGCTGAGTCTTTCAACCCTTTCTTCAATCGCTTGTTCCAGTCTGTCCCTGTAGAACTTTGTCAGTTGGTACAGTTGATATTCGTCCCCCTGCGCCAGGCGGTCAGAGATTGTAGTCTCTGGCTCTACGAATATAAAAAGGAGAAGGTAGACAACAACTCAAGTATCCCTCGTCTCAGTGCTCTCAAGCCGTTATCTCTCATCGTGTCTCCAATCTCAGAGTTCACCTGCATTCAGCTGCAAACACATATTTCGCCCCAAGCTCCAGCAGGAGCCTTAAAAACCTACCCAACAGTGCTCTCATCATTACATTATCTAAAACGAGCTCAACCCACCCCAGCGCTCCACCCACTTCAATTTAGGATGGGCAGCTAATGCTGAGGCTGTCAATGATACGCTCTTCCCATAGACTCCCAGGTAAATACATTTCCTTTAACACTCCTCTGGAAATGCTCTCTTCACCCATACAGCTGCATTTCCTCTTAATGCACACACTGGAAGTCATCGGAAGTCATTTCCTGTACTGGGTAACAAGTGCCCAATTACAACACGGGTAGCACAAATACACAATTCACCCCTGTGCTCTGACCAAACCCCACAACAAGGCCTTGTATTTTCCCTCCTCGCTACCGGATTCTGCGAACAAATCACCCTCATATTTTACCCACCCGCTCTTTCTTGGGGACTTGACAATTCCATGTTTGATGAGCTTCCGAGCTGACAGGCAGTTGCCTCACTGGTGCCGGTTCCAGGGTCCTGCTCAGTGTCTCTGACGTCACTGTCTCTGGGCTGACTTTGCTCCTCCTCCAGTGCGGCCGGACCGCTTTCTATTGGTGCCTGCCTTGGTACCTTGCTTCCCGTAACCCGATCATCTTCCCTCGAAGAGCTGCCTGGAAAAAGTCTCTTGAGTACATTTCGCACCCACTTTAAGGGCTTTCCTGGAAAAAAAATGATGAATTGCAGATTATAACAGAGTGATTTACAGCTGATCAGAACAAGGATTCACAATTGGTGATTATAAAGGAGCCGAGACTGCTGGGTGACCATCCCGATAAGCCGGTGGTTGGACACATCCACTTCCAGAAAAAGAACAGAAAATAACCACTGTAATACTGATCATTGGCTACACAGTAATTGAACACTGATGACCAGGGTATCTTAATGGAACAGTGTCGGGTGATACCGGGAGATATCACTGGGATTATCCCCCACAAGCAAAAACCTCCTGTGACCCAAATTCCCCAGTCCACTGCGTCACACAGATCAGACATTGTATTATACCCTATTCCGTTCCCTGGGTCACACTTTCTCCGCCAACTGTGGCATAAACTATCTCTGGGTCACACGCTGACCACACTGTCGAGTCCCCTGGGTCACAGTCAGTCCATTACCTTGAGATCGATGGTGCCCAGTCACCTGGGTCCCGTTCCGTCCCCTGAATGGTGATCGTCATGTAACTGCTATAAGAGTCATTGGCAAATCTCGCTGAGAGAGTCTTAGAGAACTTTAGAGAACTTCGTGAAGTTCCAGTTACTAAACTATTCGAAGGATGTATTTAGGTCGAAAGAGTCCAGTGGATAATGATAACTGTCACTGGACGGGGCATGTTGGGTTTTGTGTTATATAGATAGTCTTGAATCGTTTGCCATGGACCATGGCAGATTGAAGTGTGACCGTACACATGTACATAAAATAAACAAGAAAGTATATAGGTTAGATACTTTGCAGGATGAGGGAGTCTAAAAACTCGAGCGACAGACAATACATTTTTTCACGTGGAAGGCGATGGGTATAATTTCCCATGCAACGCAAATAAAGTTTCACTGTTGAGAAGCTGTGTGCTGGGAAGAAGATGGAAGTAGGCTTCGAGGGAAAGTTGGACAAAGCAACAGAGAAATGGGGCAAGCTTAAAGTTAAGTAGGTCAGTATGAATTTGGTGGGCCGAAGCGCCCGTTTCCATGCTATCATTTCTGTTTTATTCCTGCTGGAAACACGGAGTTGAACACAATCCCAATGCCGACAAGAGCAAAGACAGATGGTCACTGATTATACCAGGTTTTTCATCAGAGCTCCTTGGAATTTAAAGTCATGTCGCAGATCAGCTCAACAGCGAAATCTTGGGAAAATTTTGATACCTGCAGTGTCCAGAATTATGGCACCATACTCTCAAAACCTACTTCATCCTCCTCAAGGAGGCACTGCCATCTTGTCAACAAATTACAAATCCTACTCATTTTTACATCGTCAGGTGCAAACACTCACACTGCACCATAATAGGGATCTGTAAAATTTACTCAGCTTTCCTCCACTGCGTTTCAGTTTTAAAGTCCACCATGCATTACTATTGAGGGCTGCAATCATTTCTCCACTACCATCGTCAGGGTTAAAAGTAAACTTATTACGAACGGTCGTGCAATATGTGCTTATTCACAATAGAACAAAGATACACAATCAAATCCATGAAAGATTATCAGAAAAGACTGACAGGCAATCACTACTCAAATGACAACTTTGCAAATAGAGCAAGTAATCAAACAGAAGAATAGGTAGATAAATCAATAAATAACGGAAGTGTGAACAACGGTCGTTGATGCCTGGTAAGTTGTGTTCAATGTTCAGTTTAGTGTTGAGGTAAGTGAAGTTATCCACACTGTTTCAGGATCCAGTTGGATAAATGGGTCGAACTGTTTCTGATCCTGACAGTGTGAGACCAATGGTTCTTATACCTCCTTCCAGGTGGCAGCATTGAGGAGAGCTTACGGACCGAATGGTGGAGAAAGCTTTTCCTTTCATGGACTGAGCTGTATCCAACACTTCTTGTCGGCTTTTCAATTCATGGGCATTGGAGTTTACATAACAGACCTGATGTCACCTGTCAGGAAACTCTCTGCTGTACCGCTTTAGAAATTTGTCTGAACTTTTCATGTCACCACGGGCACACATTATGCCTTCACTTGCTCATACGCTTGTTTCAACCACCCAGACAGCAAACACTGCCAATACCCTCTATCGCGGGTGATGGGAATTTCGAAGGGGAACTAAACTTTACTGTTCCCTTCCCAAGATAGTAACAGATAAATCGAGGCCTCAGCACAGGGAAGGTGGTCGTTTGACTTCCCGTCCTCTCCTTAGAGCTCAAGCTCTCCACTTTTCGATATCCTCATGAATGCTTTCTGTAGGCTTCCCAATTTAATGGACCCCCTCCCGTGTCATAAGTGCCGTGTGCAAACAGTTTCAGGGCACTGTGCGACTGTAACCCTGGTTCCCCCTGTTCGACAACACTATTCCGGGCTCTACTAATTATATGCATGTCCTGTCCTGGTTTACTTTTACGAAGTTGCCCTTCCAAAACATGAAATGCTGTGCTATCACGCAATCTATGAAATATAATAATGCTCAGCAACTTTTATCAATGAACGCTTGAAGTCACTTCCACCTCAGGAACTGTAAAGAGGTGAAACAGACCCTGACTTTTCCCTGAACTGTTACATCACTCATAAGACCGCCGTCACATTGATGTCTGTGTTTCACAACCACGTGTATTTGAACCTCCTGTTCCTTTCATTCAAGTGAAGCTTTGCCTGGTGAGCGGAGTGATTCCACCATTACCGGCGTCAGGTCCCTGCGCTGTAATTGTTGGATCGATCCGTTAGTCAAGGCCTCTTTACCCGTGCGGTCAATTATCCTGTTTGGTGGCATTTTTTTCCTCTGCCCAGTGTGTTTTTCTACATCTGAACTATTAGGCACCAACATGGAAGGATTTTAATAATAAATATCCCAGTGACCATACCTGTGTCCATTCTGACTGTGACTGATGATTGTTGATTGTCGTCTTCTTGAACACTCAGGCCCCGGTGCACGGAACCTCCACCTGCTGGAGATGCTCTGTATTACAAAGAAACAAACAGTGAGTTAGACAGAGTATGATTCATTTGCAAATATGACAGTATCTCCATCTCTTATATCAGAGCAGCAGTGGACCAAACGACCAAACATCCCCAGTTAACATTAACTTTCACATCATATCTGTATTATTGCACATGATATCCGGTGATCCTCCTGATGGAGTCACACAGTAATAGACCAGGGATAGAGACCGTTCAGTGCAACGAGATCATGCAAACTACTGTGAACACCAAGATGGTCCAATATCCTGCGATGGGCCCATATCTCTCCAGACTCCTTCACATCATCTATCCGTCCCATCTTCCCTTTTCATGATACTATTCCACCTGCCTCATCCACTCTGGCAGTTCACTCCACATAATCACCAACCTCTGCATGAAAACGCTGCTGATCTCCGTTTGAAAATTTTCCCTCACATCCAAAATGTTTCCCTAGTTTCCATCAACAGTGACGTCAGGAAAAGACTGTTAACAAGTCAGGTGAAGTCAAGTCAACTTTTATTGTCATTTCGACCATAACTGCTGGTACAGTGGATAGTAAAAATGAGATAACGTTTTACAGTACCATGGTTTACATGACACAGTCCAATAAAACTAGATTGAACTACATAATCAAAAAGAAAAAACTAGATACTGCTCGACGGCCCATTTCCCTAACTGATCAAGATCCGTTATAATGTACGATTATCTTCATTCCGCGCAGTGACTCTGTAAACTGCAAGCCTACTGGCCATTCGTTGTGCATTCCTATCAACATCATTGTTATAAAGTAGCGAATGACCAAGTTCCGAAAACTTACCACTCTTTGCTTCCCACCTTCAAGTTAATTTTGAATCCAAGTCAGTCTGTCTCCCTGGACTGAATCGGACCCACTGTTTCACACCAAGCTGCCGCCTGGCACCTCGCCAAAGGCTTTGCCAAAGCTCGAAGTTCAACATCGCCTGTCCTAACTTCATTTACAATTTTAGACAATGCTACGGTGACTCCTAATACTGAATTTTTGTTTATGGCATCATACTAATCAGATTTTATAGGGTATTGTCAGGAATTCCAAATGCTAATGCTGGTAAAATTAGAATTTATGTGCTTGCAATCGAAAGTACAAAGTGAATAAGTTGATTGAAGGAAACACCATCAAACCGGACAATAAGCTTCCAAACTATTTACTTTACTCGCCAGCACATCGCCTGTCACCCGTCACGCTGTGCTTCTCTCTTCCCTCCGACATCTTTGAAATCTAATTCCCATCCCCTTTTTCTCTCTCATCCTGCCGAATGTTCACGGCCCGAACATTTTTCTCATAGATGAATCCTCGTCTGCTGAATTCCTCCAGCATTTTACGTGTGTAGCTTGTATTTCCAACATCCGCAAATTCTCCCTTGTTTGTATCCTTACTTTGGGCTGCGGAGACAATTCCTGTTCCAACAGATCAAGTCGGTCAGTATCGATTCTGACCGTGAGAAAACACACCCTGGAATAGATCAAACAACACACACAAAATGCTGGTGGAACACAGCAGGCCAGTCAGCATCTAGAGGAAGAAGCACTGTCGGCGTTTCGGGCCGAGGCCCTTCGTCAGGATCTGATGTGTGTTGTTTGAATTTCCAGCATTTTACATTTTGTATGTGTTTTTTGAATTTCCAGCATCTGCAGATTTACTCGTGTTTGCTGTTATAGATCCGTTTAATTTGCGATGAAATGCTCTTACACTCTGCCCAATATCATCCCTACACGTGATCTCTGACACAGGCAAGTTCTGAATCAGGTGTAGCCTCACTTTCCACATGTGAATTCCAAAAATAACCTAATTTTTGTGTGGCAGAGATGATAATAGAAAATGAATGTTTCGCAAAGAAAACGCTTTTGCTTCTTGCAATTGAACAAAATGAAAACATGATCTACTGCTTTCCCGTCACTCATGACAATGGACTCTTCTGGGGCTTGCAGCCTGCGGCCCCCGACTAATTACAGACCTCCAGCCAAAATATACACCTTCGACCTGTACTGCCTGTCTTCTAAGGACAAGCCAACTCGGAATCCTGGTGCCCAATTTACTATTGATCCCATGCATCACAATTTTCTAGATGAGCCTCCCATGAGGGAACTTTTCAGAACTATAAGCCAAGCTCCAACTCTCCCAGGACTCCTTACAATCGGTAATGTGCCGCAGTGTCTCGGCTATTCCCAGTTCTAAATCTGAGAATCCCGTATATCCAGGACAGACCTGGAAACTGATAATTATTTGACTGGGTGGGATGCCGGGCTGTGATTCACCAGAGGGTGGGAATATATTTCAACGCGTCTCTAGCAGTTAAATTGAGAACACGTGATCATTATCTTACTATTGAGTGGGATCTGGAGCAGCGCAATTAGCTGCCATATTTCCCGTAGTGCGAAAGCAAAAAAAAAAAAAGTTCAATAATATAGAATTGAAAATGAAGCAGTGTAAGCTCAGTGCAGGAGTATTTTATGCGTTACACACATATTGGATCTTCGTTTATCTTCAGCTGGTGCTTAACTTTCAGGATCAATCAATGGGCGAAGCCAGAGAGTGGTTGTAGATGTTTGTCTCTCTGAATGGTGGTTTGTGACTAGCGGTGCGCTGCGGAGAAAAGGGTTTAGTGTTTTATTGTTTATGATATTAACAAGTTAGATTATACATGAAAAGTTGGTGAAGCTGGAACACCATCTTTGCGTATTATACTAAATTTGAAAATTTGCGGGTGCAGGAGAACGTGTGGAAATCTACGAAAATTACAAATAGCTGAGAAATTGTCTTGACAACTTGAAGAGCGAATTTAATGCAGACCAGAGTGAGGTGATGCAATTTCGCAGTAAAAAAAAATATATTGGTAATGATTGGTAAGGGTCTGCGATGTATGTCAAAACAAACTGACATAGGAACACAGATCCATATTCCCGTGAAAGTGGCACAAGAGTTAGAAAGGGTTGTAACGTGCTGTTTGGGCCTATTGACTTTAATAAATTAAGGTATTGAGAAGCGGAATTGGGAGTGAATGCTACAGTTGTAAAAGACACAGAGAATCCATTTTTTTAGAATTGTGTGCAGTTCTGTTCTACTTTGAGGAACAATCTCAATAACCGTGAAATACTGCAAGGAGAATTAGGCGGTGTGGACAGTGTTTCTCCAGAACCAGTCGCCTCACTACAGAATTGCCAACCTGGACTGAAGCCCATATACTGCCAGTTCCATATTCTTAGAGACGTCTTCCTAATATTATAACCCACACACCGACTCCCCTGGGACGCTTTGGTGTTTGTAGGATTACCAATCTGCACTGTAGCCCGTTTCCTGCCAGTTCTATATTCTCAGAGAGTCCATCGCAATATTATAACACAAACACACTGAGTCCCCTGGGACGTATTAGTCGTGGGTTGTGGAATTCCTGCCATTTCCGATTCACAAACTAAGGCAAACCTAATGACCCTATGCCTTGGCCGGGACTCATCAGTCTGTAGATTGTGAGAGGATGCGGATACAGTTCAGCTAGTCTTCAGCAGCTAAACTGATCATATTTGATCACTGTTGTGGGATCATTGGCTGCCATGTTTCCAACAGTGTAAAATTATAAAGTAGAAAATGCTAGGAACGCAGTACATTAGACTACATCTCTGAAAGGAGAAATGGTGGAAGACCCAGTTCCAGAACTGAGACTGTCCAAGATGATACCGATCAGCTGATGTTTCTGGAATTTTCTCTTTTTACTTTAAATTTCCTGCAACAGCAGATTTCCCCTTTTTCATGTTAACGCACAGACAGTAAATGATTGCAGAATGTCTGGAACTTCCCAAAATTTGTAAATGCCATTCCCACCTCCATCAATTTGTTAGTTCAGAGTTCATTCCGACCCTGGTGTAACACACTCCATAGAGCCAATGCTCACAGCATCCTTTCCTCCTACTATCACTCTGTTACATTAGCTCCCGAGGCCACTGTCTCTACGCTGAGAGGCGGCGACCACAGAGCGATAAAAAGTGCAACATTTGCTGCAGCCCTGACGGGCGGTTACCCTGGAAACGGAGGAAGTGGCTCACTGAACATAACCGAACAACGGAAGTAACAGGTTCAACATCAGATGCTATGAGTTTCATCAGAACAAAGATTAACACTGCAACCATTTTGTAACAGTAAAACTAAAATTGTAATGGCTGGATTTAATCTGCCTTGTGTTGTATTCAACTAAATCTCTGGTAGTTCCAGCTCACTGAAGCGATTCCTGGATAACTCAATGAGCTGAAAGGTGCAAGACAATACCACACAAAAAAAAACAGAAATGTTAGAAGAAACATTGCTGATAGATAGCACTGAGGCGATGGGATACAGACTGGACAGAGGTTGATCAAAATAACACGGAATGAGCAGAATGAACCAAGTTGAATGCTCCCCAGTGTGATGAGGTGGACCCCTGACCTCACAATGCACATTGCATCATATGTCTACCTGCACCACACTTTCACCTCAACGTACTGTTGTAATGTATTGATATTCATGGATGGTACTGAAGACAGGATTTTCACTAAACCTCAGTTTATGACAATAATAAACGATACCCCTCTTTAATTGTGTTCGAATTATTAGGCAGACTAAACGTCTGCTTTGAAACTTCTGGAGGGAGACGTCGCTGAGTTGCACAAATAAGCGAGGATTCGTGATAAATGGAAAAGGCTTAATTCTCGCATTAATAGGGTTTCCACTTGGAAACATTGCCTGCACTTCGACAGGGCGTAACAGTGTAAAGGATTCAAGAGAACAATTGTCCATCCACACCGTGAGGACGTGAGAGATCTGGATCTCACTGTCCTGTCTGAACGGGAGAAAGATGAAGCTACCTATACAGGTGGGGGAGTGTCCCGAGAGTGCGATTACTCTGTTTAACCCTCTGCCTGCAAGAAAACAACGGGCCGAATTGCCGCTTCCGGTGTACTGGAATTATGTAAAACAAATATCGACCCCAGGCATCGATCCAAATGAAGATTTTAAGCCAATAATTTCAAATCTTAAGGACCAGGTGATAGAGGTAAAATCCCCTGGGTACAACTGAACGGATGGGTGTATTCGCGGCATCAGCAGCTCCAGCCGCTCCTCGGACCAGAACACCAGGAGCTGAGAGGCGGCTATCTCAGGAGGTTCGGTGCGAAGGCAGCCTGTCCGGGTAAGGTAGCGAGACTCTCTGCCCGACATCAGAACCCCGCATTCGGGACCGGATTCAATACTCACCGGAGGGGATTTGATATCTTTGCGCGCAGGCAAAGATCCGCTTCTGCACAGAACGGAAAGAAAATACCGCCCATCCGGAGGCTGAGCATGCGCAGTACAATTGCCTCGTCGATACAACGGGGGCGGGGCCGCGGGAATAAACCGGCGGATGCTGCTGATCTGCGGTAAAATATGATCACGTGATCGATGGGTTGGTCAATTTCAGTCAGGTTTAACATCACCGACAGGCGTGATAAAATTTGTTGCCTTCACGGCTGCGGTACAATAATAAACAGAAAAAACGAAGTGAATTACAATAACTATATACATTATGTAGGTTCATTCACTATAGTACAAAATAAAACTAAACAATAAAAAAATCTAGGCAGGCTTAACCGAAGTGCAATCGTTTTTGAGAAGACCAGATAAAGGGAAAAGGCTTAATTCTCCATTAATTGTGGTTACATATCGGGACACATTGGCTACACTTTGGCAGGTCATAACAGGTGAATGGGGTAAAAAGAAACTCCCACCCATACCGAGAGAACGTGAGAGATCTGGATCTCACAGTCTTGTCTGAGCGGACGAATGATGAACTAGCACTTGTACGTGGAGCATTGCCCCACAGATGCTGCAGATCTGCTGTAAATTGGGAGTTCGTAACCGAATCACGTGACAGGTAGAGGGTCTCCCACGTACACCGGTGACTCTGCTCCTCGCCGCTCACAGGCCTCCGACGCTTCTTTCCGTATTTTCCCATTCCTTCATACTTTTCTTGCCTACAATTCTTCCCCATTCCCCTCTCCCGGGTCACAGAGTTACGGATCCCATCCCCATCCCAGTCGAGCAGACAATTCACAGCCCATCTGTAAATATGCAGCTTTCATTGACATCACTTCTATAAAAGAGAACAAAGAAGATTCACAAGAATGCTGCCTGGACGACCTGAGTTATAAGGGAAGACTGAATTCGTTAGGACTTTATTCCTTGGAATTTAGAAGATTGAGAGGAGAGTTGATAGAGGTATTCAAAATGATGCAAGGTATTACTTGGGTAAACGCAAGCAGACTTTTTTGCATTGAGGTTTGGTGGGACAACAACTAGAGGTTATGTGATAAGATTGAAAAGTTTAAGGGGAACATGAGGGATTCTCCTTCACTCCCAGCATCGCGAGAGTGTGCAAAGAGCTGCCAGTGCAGCTTACGCACGCGAGCTCAATTTCCACTTTCACGAGAAGTTTGGGTTAGTAAATGGATGGTAGGGGTAGGTAGGGCTATGGACCTGGCGCAGGTCGATGGAAGTAGGCAGGTCAAACGTTTGGGCACAGACTAGATGGGTCGAAACCCTTGTTCTGAGATGCACTTTTTTATGACTCCACTGAAACAAAAATAATTCATCCTGTAATTTCAGTCGTATAGCCAATAACTCTTATAATAAAGACAATGTACCTTTGACTTTGCTCTTTACCCACCGCACCCCAGTACTCCACCATGTAGACACAACTAGTCTTTCAGTTTCCTCTACAGAAGCGGATGATCTCATATTTCGCATATTGGGCTCCAGCTGGTGTGTTGTTCGCACGCACCCCATTTGCCTCCGTTACTCCTAAACTTCATGACAAGAAACACAGAAAATAGAATTGTACAGCACAGGAACAGGCCTTTCAGCCTACAATGTTTTGCTCTACCATTAAGTTACCAATCAAATAGCCAAACTAATCCCTTCTGCCTGAACAATGTCCATATCCTTCCTTTTCCCTCAGACCGAAACGTCTCTTAAAAGACCCCGATGTATCTGCCTTTAACAATGGCCCAGGTAGCACAGTCCAGCGACCCATGTGCCTCACATAATCTTATAAACCTCCTTTAACTGTCAGCCCAGCCTGCACCGCTCCATAGAAAACTAGCAAAGTTTGTCCAGCCTCTAGTAATAGATCTAACCCAGGCAATAGCTTAGTGAACCTCTCGTGCACCGTCTCTAGAGCCATCAACAGGACAGATTACAAAGGAGGAGATGCTTGCTACCCTGTGGACAATCAGGGTGGATCAATCCCCACAGCCTGACAACGCGCTCTATTGAACCCTTCAGGAGGCAAGTGGATAAATTGCCAGCGCCCCGGCACATATTTAAAACATCCATAGAGACAGGAGTGTTACCAGAGGATTGAAGGATAGGCAAACTTGTTCTTCTGTTTAAACATAATCCACGATATTATAATCTGATGAGCCTGTCATTAGTATTCAGATAGTTATTGGAAAGTATTCTAAAGGACTGGATGTATAATTATTTTGATAGACATGCATTGATTATGGCTTTGTGAGTGGTAGGTCATGTCTAACTACAGAGATTTTGCTGAAGCTATAGACAATAGGAAATAAGTGCAGGAGTAGGCTACTTGGCCCTTCGAGCGGGCACCTCCATTCAATGTGATCATGGTTGATCATCCATAATCAGTACCCCGTTCCTGCCCTCTCCCCATATCCCTTGACTCCGCTAATTTTAACAGCTCTATCTAACTCTTTCTTGAAAGCATCCAGAGAATTGGCCTCCGCTGCCTTCTGAGATGGAGCATTTCATAGATCCACAACTCTCTGGGTGAAAAAGTTTTTCCTCAACTCTGTTCTAAATGGCCTTCCTCTTATTCTTAAACTGTGGCCTCTGGTTCTGGACTCCCCCAACATCGGGAACATGTTTCCTGCCTCTAGCGTGTCCAATCCCTTAACAACCTTATATATTTCAATCGGATCCCCTCTCATCCTTCTAAATTCCAGTATTTTCAAGTCCAGTCGCTCCAATCTTTCAACATATGACAGTCCCGCCATCCCGGGAATCAACCTCGTGAACCTACGCTGCACTCCCTCAATAGCAAGAATGTCCTCCCTCAAATTTGGAGACCAAAAATTAACAGAATACTCCAAGTGTGGTCTCACCAGGGCCCTGTAAAACTGCATAATAACCTTTTTGCTCCTATACTTAACTCACCTTGTTATGAAGGCCAACATGCCATTAGCTTTCTTCACTGCCTGCTGTACCTGCATGCTTACTTTCAGTGGCATTCTGATGAAAAAGGACGCCTAGATCTTGTTGTACCTCCCCTTTTCCTAACTTGACACCATTCAGATAGCAATCTGCCTTCCTTTTCTTGCCACCAAAATGGATAGCCTCACATTTATCCACATTAACCTGCATCTGCCATACATCTGCCCACTCACCAAACCTGTCCAAGTCACTCTGCATTCTCCCAACATCCTGCTCATATTTCACATTGTAACCCAATTTGGTGTCGTCTGCAAATTTGCTAATGTTACTTTTAATCCCTTCATCTAAATTTTAATCCCTTCATCTAAATCATTAATGTATATTGTAAATAGCTGCAGTCCCAGCGCCAAGCCTTGCGGTACCCCACTAGTCACTACCTGCCATTCTGAAAAGGACCCTTTAATCCCTACTCTTTGTTTCCTGTCTGCCAACCAATTTTCTATCCATGTTAGTACTCTACCCCCAATTCCATGTGCTCTACTTTTGCCCACTAATCTCCTATGTGGGACCTTATCAAATGTTTTCTGAAAGTCCAGGTACACTACATCCACTGGCTCTCGCTTGTTCGTTTTCATAGTTACATCCTCAAAAAATTCCAGAAGATTAGTCAAGCATGATTTCCCCTTCGTACATCCATGCTGACTCGCACTGATCCTGCTATTGCTATCCAGAACAACAGGAAAGTGGATGAAGGCAAGGCAATGTATATTGTTTACATGGGTTTTACTAATGCATTTGGAAAGGTCGCGCATGGGAGACTGATCCAGTAGGGTGAATTACTCGCATTCAGGATGAGGTATTAAATTGGATTAGACATTGGCTTTGTGGGAGAAGCCAGAGAGTGGTAGTAGAGGGTTGCCTCACTGACTGGAGGCCTGTAACTAGTAAACACAAAGTACACTTCAGATGCTGTGGTCAAATCAACACGTACAAACAAGCTGGAAGAACTCAACAGGTCGGACAGCATCCGTTGAAATGAACAGTCAACGTTTGGGCCAAGACCCTTCGTCAGGACTGAAGAAGGAGGTGGCAGGGGCCCCATAAAGAAAGTTGGGGGAGAGAGGTGATCGGAGGAGGGAGGAACCTCTCCCATTGGTATGAACATCGAATTCTCCAACTTCCGGTAATTCCCTCCCTCTCCCTTCCACCAACTTTCACTCTATCTCCTCTTCTAGCTGCCTATCACCTCTCTCATGATTCTGCCTTCTGCTACTACCCATAGTGCTTTCCAGCTTACATTCCTTCTTCATCTCTCCTGCCTATACCCTCCTGTTTCCCCTCCCCCACCCCTTGATCTTTCCTCTGATTGGTTTTCCACCCTGTCCCCACCTTCTTTATGGGGCCCCTGCCCCTTCCTTCTTCAGTCCTGACGAAGGGTCTCGGCCCAAAACGTTGACAGTTCATTTCAACGGACGCTGCCCGACCTGCTGAGTTCATCCTGCTTGTTTGTACGTGTTGGCCTGTAACTAGTAGTGGGCCACAGAGATCGATCTGGGTCTTTTGATGTTTTCCATGTATCTCGGTGGTTTGGATGATAATGTGGTTAACTGGATCATCAAATCCGTGATTGTAACCAGGTTTGTGGTGCAGTGGGCAGTGAAGAAGGCTATCATGGCTTGCAGACGGATCTGCTTCTGCTGCAAAAAAAAAGCTAAAAAATGGCCAATGGAATTTAATGCAGAAAATGCGCGGCTTTACAATGTAGTTCTTCCACAGTGAACGGCAGGGCACTAAGGAATATAGCACCATAATGGGATATGGCAGCAGCAATGCTCCATTATTACTACTTTAAAGATTTACTAGAATGTTACCTGGGTTTCAGCACCTAAGTTACAGGGAAATGTTGAACAAGTTAGGTCTTTATTCTTTGGAGCGTAGAAGGTTGAGGGGGGACTTGATAGAGGTATTTAAAATTATGAGGTGATAGATCGAGTTGACGTTGATAGGCATTTTCCATTTAGAGTAGGCGATATTCAAACAAGAGGACATGATTTGACAGTTAGGGGGCAAAAGTTTAAGGGTAACATGAGGGGGGGGGAATTTCTTTATTCAGAGAGTGGTATCTCTGTGGAACGAGCATCCAGTAGAAGTGGTAGAGGCATGTTCGGTATTGTCATTTAAAGTAAAATTGGATAGGTATCTGGACAAGAAATGAATGGTGGGGAGGTTATGTGCTGAGTGCAGACCAGTGGGACTAGGTGAGAGTAAGCGTTCGGCACGGACCAGAAGTGCCGAGATGGCATACCTCCGTGCTGTAATTGTTATATGGTTTTATATGGTTAATTCATGGGAAGTGGCGGCAGAAGCAGATAGGATCGCACAGAAAGCTTTAGTCCTATTGGCCTTCATAAATCAATTTACTAAGTACAGTGGACGGATGTTATGCTGAAGTTGTAAGACATTGGTAAGGCCTGATATTATCTGCAGTTTTTTGTTCACCTACCTTCAAGATAGATGCAAATGAGGCTTAAAGTGGACAGGGGAAATGGACAAGGATGTTGCAGGGGCTGGATGAACAAGTGAGGACTACATTCTTCAGAACATAGAAGAATGAGGGGAGACTGATAGAGGTAAACAAAATTATGAGCTCAAACAAGTCATTGACTCTGGTACGTTTTCTCTCTCACTGTACCTAGTGTAGTAAATGCCGGTTCTGTGTTCTTCGTGCTGGTTGTTGGAGTCCTGGGATCCAGCTGCAGCTCCTTGAAGACTGTGTGAGGGATCTGGAGCAGCACCTAGATGATCTTCAGCGTATCCGGGAGAATTGAAATGAATTGGCTTTATTACTTAGATCCTTCGTGGATATGAGGACTAAAAATCTTTACGTTACGTTTCCGTCGAAATGAGCAATCTGCAATTTAATTTAAAATAAATAGTATATTCAACACGATAGTCAACACAACATAAAAATACATTTGAGTCAGCATAAATTAAGCAGTCTGATGGCCTCGTGGAAGAAGCTGTTCCGGAGCCCTTTCGTCCCGGATTTTATGCTGCTGTACCATTTCAGGATGGTAGCAGATGGAAAAGTTTGTGGTCATGGTGACCCGGGTCCCCAATGATTCTTGGGGCCCTTTTTAACACACCTGTCTTTGTAAATGTCCTAAACTGTGGGAAGTTCACAACTACAGATATACTAGGCTGTCCGCGCCACTCTCTGCAGAGTCCTGCGAATTGAGGGAGGTACGGTTCCCATACCAGGCAGTGATGCATCCAGTCAGGATGCTCTCAATTGTGGCCCTGTAGAAAATCCTTAGAATATAGGTCCCCATTTCAATCTTTTCAATGGTCTGAGCTGGAAGAGCCACTGTGGTTCTTTTGTCACCACACAGCCAGTATGTACAGACCATTTGAGATACTCAGTGATGTTTATACCGAGGTACATGAGGCTCTTACCCTCTCAACCCCAGATCCAATGATATCAATAGGAGTTAGCATGTATCCATTTCTCCTGTAATCCACAACCAGCTCTTTTGTTTTTGTGAAATTGAGGGAGAGGTTGTTTTCTTGCACCACTGTTTCAGGGTGATAACCTCTTCCCTGTAGGCCACTTCGTTACTGTTTGAGATTAGGCCTATCAATGTAGTGTCGTCAGCAAATTTAATTAGCAGATTGGAGCTGTGGGCGGCAACACAGTCATGGGTGTACACGGGTTAATGGAGGAGGATTAGAACACAGCCCTGAGGAGCACCGGTGTTGAGGGGGGCCCACTGTTACCACCTGCCGGCGATCTGACAGGAAGACCAGGATCCAGCTACGCAAGGCAGGGTCAAGGCCGAGGTCTCTGAGCTTACTGTCCAGCCTGGAGGGAATTATGGTGTTAAATGCTGCAGTGCAAGAACAGTCGGTTGTGTCGGAAGGAAAATGGTTGAGGAGTCCAGTGTGGGTGATAGCATGCTGCGGATGTAGTCATGGCCAAGCTCTCAAAGCATTGGCTTATCATTGAGGTGAGTGCGACAGGAGGCCAGTCGTTCAGACATGTTACCTTGGAGAATGTTTTGAAGCAGGATGCCACTCTACACTGGGAGCAGTAGAGTTGAAAAATGAACACACCTGCCAATGGATTCAGTGATGAAACCCAGGCTTAATGCTGTTGTCCCACTGAAATCTTAAGAAACATCAATCGAGCTTTTTTTTAAATGCGAGCGCACCCCACATGTGACGTCACACATGGGTTCCCCACACGGGGATGTGCCCTCATGTACGCGGTGCCTTACGTCACCCACGCACTACTGTGCTCGAGCTTGGTCGGTTTAACGGCTGAGCTACTATTCACGTGAACCACAACAGTCAATAGAGGGTTTATGAGCTGCACTAATACCATTGGTGCACAGCGATATCGATCACAGTTTGCACCACCCAATATTGGAGGCGGAACCACCAGGACTCCGATACTCCTGGTCGCGCACCGAACACCCGTCAAAGTGGAACAAATCAGAAAGTGAATATCCCGGTTTTTGGTTTATTTCCATTTCCCTCCGAGAGAAAAACTAAATCTGTAGCTGGCGTAACTGTGAAATAACGGCTGTTCACAATTTTCCGCAGACCTGCAAGCCACTGCTCCACGTGAACGTGTAGCTTCACCTTTCGGCCTTCCAGACAGGCAGTGAGATCCAGATCTGTCTCGTCCTCTCGTTGTGGATGGACAATATGGCTTTTTTCTGCAATATGGCAGTATGTTTCATTCCACTGTTTTGACCTCCCAAAGTGCAGCCAATATTGCGTAGGTAGATTACTTATTTATGTAAGGATTTAGATTTTCCCATTTATCTGAGCTTCTCATGTAAGTTTTCTCAGTTTTCCTTCAGAATTTCCAAATCAACAACCCAGTTAGTCGAATTTCCATCTGAAGTTCCAAAGCAGAGGCTCAGTCGTGTCCAGTAATTCCAGACAATTTAAATCGGGAATTTGTTTATAATTATCACGAACTGAGCTACAGTTAAAATATTGGCAAACATCACACTGTCTGTAAAAAAGCTGAAGATGAACAGAGGATGGCTTCTACAACAGGATAATGATCCTAAGCACACCTCAGAAGCCACAATAGTCTACCTCAAGAGGCATAAGCTGGAAGTTTTGCCATGGCCCTCAAAATCCCCCGACCTAAACATCATCGGAAATCTGTGTAGAGAGCTCAATAGAACAGTACATGCAGGACGGCTCAAGAATCTAACAGAACTAGAAGCCTTTTGCAAGGAAGAATGGAGGGAAGTCCCCCAACAAGAATTGAAAGACTCTTAACTGGCTAAAAAAAAGCGTTTACAGGCTATGATACTGGATAATGGGGTGTTACTATGTGCTGCCATGCAGGGTGCCCAAACTGTTGCTTCGGGCCCTATTCCTTTTTTATTATTCTGAAACTGTAAAAGATTGAAATAAAAGAGTAATCCTGCTTAAAATATTAAAGAAATGTGTAACCTTTAACTTCGTGCCTTTTGGAAATCAGGTAATCTTTCACTGGCTTAGCTATTCACAGTAAGAGAAATTTTGACCAGGGGTACCCACACGTTTTCATGCTACTGTAGTCATCACGAACTGAGCTGCAGTTAAAACTTGTCTAACATACCACAGGTCAATACATTACAACAGTACATTGAGCTGATTTATGACAAAACAATAAGTGTAACAAAGCATTATGGCCGCTGAATAGGTACAGTGCAGATAGACACTTGACGCAGGGTCATGTCGAGTTACATTGTGAGGTAGAGTCCATTTTATCATTCATTTGGCTTATAATCGCAGTCATGGAGCTCGGTTGTGCGCGGTTTAAGGCCTTTGTATCTCTTCCCTAATGGGCCCTGGATTTGCGGCGAGAATGTCCAGCTTGTGAGGATCTTTGAGTACATGGCCTGCTTTTCCGACGCTGGGAGATGTGTAGCAGGAATCCATGCAGGGAACGCTTGTTTCTCTGATATTCTCAGCGTAGACCGAAGTTCTCTGCAGTTCCTTGCAGTCATGGGCAGAGTAGTAGCCAGACGAAGGCGTGAAGTATCGACAAGAAGCTCAGAGACCTCGGCCTTCACCCTGCCCTGTGTAGCTGGATCCTGGACTTCCTGTTGATCACCGACAAGTAGTACGTGTGGGCTTCCTCACCTCTGCCCCTCTGACCCACAGGTGTCCCTCAGTGTTGCCTCTTTAGCCGCCTCCTTTACTCTCTGTGCACCCATAACTTGTGTCACCACCCACAGCTCCAATCTGCTAATTAAATTTGGGGATGATACTACACTGATCGACCGAATCCCAAACAATAACGAGGCAGCGTATAGAGAAGAAGTCATCACCCCGACACGGTGGTGTCAAGAAAATAACCTCCCCCCTCATTGTCACCAAAACAAAGGAGCTGGTTGTGGACGACACGAAGAATGGAGACAGGCTAACCCCTCTTGACATCAATGGATCTGGGGTTGAGAGGGTGAACAGCTTCAAGTTCCTCGGCAGAAATATCACCGATGATCTCACATTGTATGTACGTACTGGCTGTGTTGTGAAAAGAGCACAGCAGCGCCTCTTTCACCTCAGATGGTTGAAGAAATTGGTAGGGCACCCCAAATTCTCAGGAATATCTACAGTTGCACAATTGACAGCATCCTGACTGGCTGCATCACTGGTATGAGAACAGTAATTTCCTCTATTCCAGGACTCTGCAGAAAGTGGTGCGGACAGCCCAGCGCATCACTACATATAAACATCCCACTATTTGGACTTCTGCAGAGACTGATGTGTAAAAATGGCCGAGTCACACCAACCACAAACTGTTCCAGCTGCTGCCATCTGGGAAATGGTATCACTGCAGAAAAGCCAGGCCAAAAGGCTCCGGGATAGCTTCTTGCACCAGGCAATCAGACTGATTAATTCAAGCTGATACAATTATATTTCTATTTTATGTTGACTGACCTGTTGTAAATAGTATAAATTAGTTATAGTAAATCGTATAAACAATTTATTATAAATTACTATAAATTGCACGTTGCACATTTAGACGGAGACGAAACGTAAATATTTTTACTCCGCATGTATAAAGTCAATTCAATTCAATGCAGTCTCCTGCCCATCTGGGTCAACTTCTGCCCAGCCTGTATCTCACGACCTTAAAGATTTATATCAACCATCTTGATCAATCTTAGTTCACAGTGTCTGCCGCCACCTCAATTATATGTATCAACGATCTTGTTCAACCTCTGTCCAGTCTGTATCCCACCACCCCAATGATATATATCAACCATCTTGTTCAACCTCTGTCCAGACTGTATCCCACCACCTCAATGACATATATCAACCATCTTGTTCAACCTCTGTCCAACCTGTATCCCACCACCTCAATGATATATATCAACCATCTTGTTCAACCTCTGTCCAGACTGTATCCCACCACCTCAATGATATATATCAACCATCTTGTTCAACGTCGGTCCAGTCTGTATCCCACCACCTCAATGATATATATCAACCATCTTGTTCAACCTCTGTCCAGTCTGTATCCCACCACCCCAATGATATATATCAACCATCTTGTTCAACGTCGGTCCAGTCTGTATCCCACCACCTCAATGATATATATCAACCATCTTGTTCAACCTCTGTCCAGTCTGTATCCCACCACCTCAATGATATATATCAACCATCTTGTTCAACCTCTGTCCAGTCTGTATCCCACCCCCCCCCCAATGATATATATCAACCATCTTGTTCAACCTCTGTCCAGTCTGTATCCCACCCCCCCAATGATATATATCAACCATCTTGTTCAACCTCTGTCCAACCTGTATCCCACCAACTCAAACATATATATCAACCATCTTGTTCAACCTTCGTCCATTCTGTACCCCGCCGCCTCAAAGATATATAACAACCATCTTGTTCAATTTCTGTCCAGTCTGTATCTCACCAATGATGATATATCAACAATCTTTCTGCTACATTGTTTTCATTGTGAAGTATTTTGTCTCACTGGGTTATTCCTGAAATCGCTTTTTTGTTATCTGAACTACCAGAGGATTTATTTAATGTAGCATGAGCGGGAGAAAAGACACCATTACAATTTTATTTTCAACTTTCAACATTTGCCATGAGGAAACTTGCTGCATCTTTATCAGTCATTTTTGAAGAGTCACATTCTCCGTTGTTAGGGTAACAGCCCTTATGACCTGCAGGGATTGGCGAACATCTTTATCGCTCTGGTCAATATCCCTCAGGCAGAGTCAGTGGCCTCGGGATCAGATGTAACAGATTGATAGTGGGGTGGGATGGATGCTGTGAGTATTGAATGTGTCGACTGTACTAACCCTGTGTTGGAATGAAAAGAAAACTAATGAATGTGGGACTTACATTTGCGTACATTTGTTCAGGCCGTCACAAACATCTTGTAATCGGTCAATAGTTGTGCTTCATTTAAAGTAAAAAAGAGAAAATGCTGGAACCGTTCAGTTGATCAGTTCTGATACTGGGTTTTCAACAGTTTCTCTTTACACACATCCAATCTGATGTTCCGAGTTTCCAGCACTTTACTTTCAATTTTATATTAAACGTGTTTTATTCCTGTTAGCCTGCAGGAAATGTGATGTCCAATTTTGCTGGGCAAGATCTCATTTAACCATATAACCATATAACAATCACAGCACGGAAACAGGACTTCTCGGCCCTCCTAGTCCGTGCCGATCTCTTAATCTCACCTAGTCCCACCTACCCGCACTCAGCCCATAACCCTCCACTCCTTTCCTGTCCATATACCTATCCAATTTTACCTTAAATGGCATAACTGAACTGGCCTCTACTACTTCTACAGGAAGCTCATTCCACACAGCTATCACTCTCTGAGTAAAGAAATACCGTCTCGTGTTTCCCTTAAACTTTTACCCCCTAACTCGCAAATCATGTCCTCTCGTTTGAATCTCCCCTCCTCTCAATCGAAACAGACTATTCACGTCAACTCTATCTATCCCTCTCAAAATTTTAAATACCTCGATCAAATCCCCCCTCAACCTTCTACGCTCCAAAGAATAGAGACCTATAGGATAATGTTCTCTATAGGACCTATAGAGAACAATAGGATAATGATAAAATGTGTTCAGTTTAGCTGGTGGAGACAATGTGAAAGATTATACCCGCCTGCTGGTGCCCCGCGCCCAGGTTTTCCAGCCCGCTCTCTGGCTCAGTCAGAGGTTCATCAGGTTCCCGTTCTGCCACAGGTTGATGTCGGAGTGTTGGTGTTTGAACTCTGAATGGCCGAGACACTGCAGCACATTACTGGCGACAAGGACTCCTGGGCGAGCTGCTGAGTGAGCCGTTCCCTGGGAAACACTGGGCCTATGTAGCTATCAGTATCTCTGACCCAGTCAGGTTCCCGTTCTGCCACAGGTTGATGTCGGAGTGTTGCTGTTTGAACTCTGAATGGCCGAGACACTGCAGCACATTACTGGCGACAAGGAGTCCTGGGCGAGCTGCTGAGTGAGCCGTTACCTGGGAAACACTGGGCCTATGTAGCTATCAGTATCTCTGACCCAGTCAGGTTCCCGTTCTGCCACAGGTTGATGTCGGAGTGTTGCTGTTTGAACTCTGAATGGCCGAGACACTGCAGCACATTACTGGCGACAAGGAGTCCTGGGCGAGCTGCTGAGTGAGCTGTGACCTGGGAAACACTGGGCATTTAGACCTGTCAGTATCGGGGATTTGGCCCAGGTCAGTACTTCCACAGATGGGGGCTGGATGATCCTCCTTTCACAGTGAATCAGAAGGCTCGGGGCGTTGGGCATTGGTTGTGGGGAAATTTCTGATTACACCACTCGCTGTGAGATGTGCGGACCATGTGTGAGGATTCGGGGGTCGGTGAGTGGCAGATTCAGCTGTGTGACCCTGAGATATCACAGTTTTAGATCCAAGTCTGGGGTCTGAGAGGACAGCCTCGGAATAAACAAGCTTCCCTTTAAAACTGAGAGAAACTTCTTCAGCCAAAGAGTGATCGATCTGTGGAGTCTGTTGCAACAGATGGTGATTGGGGCTGTCACTGGGTATATTCACGGCAGAGGTTAATATATTATTGATCGCTAACTATTGTCATGTTTTGTTAGTCAGAACTGTGAGTATTATTGTAAACAGCACGTTAAAAGCCGACTTTACAATTTTAGATTCTTCGATTCAAAATGGCTGCAGTGTTAAACTTTATCATAATTAAACTCACAGCATACGATGTTGAGTTTGTTATTTTCCTTTTCGGTTATTTTTAGTGAGCCACTTCCTCTGTTTCCAGGGTAACGGCCCACTAGAGCTGCAAGAAGAGTTGCACATTTTTTTTTTTATCGCTCTGTGTTCACCGCCTCTCAGTGCAGAGACAGTGGCCTCAGGAGCAAATGCAACAGTATGATAGTGGGAGGAAAGGATACTGTGAGTATTGACTGTATAGAATAAACTGAGAAGATAGAAGTAGAGAAACATAGAGAACCCACAGCATAATACACTGGCCCTTCGCCCAGCAGTGCTCTCCCAAACATGAACCTACTTTAGAAATTTCCTAAGGTTACCCATCAGCCCTCTTCTTTTTATCTCCATGTACGTATCCAAAAGTCTCTTAAAAGGCCCTGTTATATCCGCCTCCACCACCGTCACCGGCAGCCCATTCCACGCACTCACCACTCTCTGAGTAAAAAACTTACCCCTTACATTGCCTCTGTACCTTCTCGCAAGCATCTTAAAATTGTGCCCTCTCGTGTAAACCATTTCAGCCCTGAGAAAAAGCCTCTGACTATCCACACGATCTATGCCAGTCATCATTCTATGCACCTCTATTAGGTCACCTCTCATCCTCCGTCGCTCCAAGAAGAAAAGGCCGAGTTCACTCACCCTATTCCCATAAGACATGCTCCACAATCCAGAGAAATCCTTGTAAATATCCTCTGCACCCTTTCTATGGCTTCCACATCCTTCCCGCAGTGAGGCGACCAGAACTGCACTCCAAGCACAGAACTCCAAGTGGGGTCTGACCAGGGTCCTATATAACAGTAAGATTACCTCTTGGCACTTGAACTCAATCACAAGTTTGATGAAGGCCAATACACCGTATGCCTTCTGAACCACACAGTCAGGCTGCGCAGCATTTTTGAGTGTCATATGGACTCAGACCCCAAGATCCCTCAGATTCTCCTCACTGCTAAGAGTCTTACCATTCATACTATATTCTGCCATCATATTTACCTTCTAAAGTGAACCACCTCACACTTATCTGGGTCGAACTCCCATCTTCCACTTCTCAGCCCAGTTTCGCTTCCAATCGGGGTCTCGCTATAACCTCGACAGCCCTCCAAACGATCCATAATACCCCTAACCTTTGTGTCATCAGTAAATGTACTAACCTATCCCTCCACTTCCTCATCCAGGTCCTTTATAAAACTTACGAAGAGAAGTAGTGCCAGAACGTATCCCTGAGGAACAGCCCTAGTCAGCGACGTCCAGGCAGAATATGAACCATCTACAAACAATTTTGCGTTCTGTGAGCAAGACATTTCTGAATCCACAAAGCAATGTCCGCTTGGATCCCATGCCTCCTTAATTTCTCAATAAGCCTTGCATGGGTTCCTCATCAAGTGCCTTGCTGAAATCCGTATACACTACATCTACTGCTCTACCTCTATAAATGTGTTTAGTCACATCCTCAGAAAATTCAATAAGGCCGGTAAGGCACAACCTGCCTTTGACAAAGCCAAGCTGTCTATTCGTAATAATTCCATGCCTCTCCAACTGTTCATAAATTCATGAAAAAGAGCATGTGAAGTTGAATTCCTTATTTCCTATTTTCAGTTAGTTCTGCTGAGCCAGTTCCTCCATCACCAGGGTGACAGCCCACCAAAGCTATAGAGTATTGAACATATTTATCGCTCTCTGGTCACCGCCCCTCACTGACCTCAGGAACCGGTGTGGGTGCCCGGATGCCTTGAACATTCACTGTATGGAATATATAACGTTTCTGTTGCAGTAAATGGATAACTAATGAATTTAGGGATTGCATTCATGCAAATCTGTTTAGGATGTCACAAACAGGGTTCAACAGGGATCACTCCCTCCACAATTCCCTTGTTCATTCATCTCTCCTCACTAATCTTCTTCCAGATACTTATCCCTGCATAAGCCTAAGTGCTACACCTGCCGTACCCCTCTTCCCTCACCTCCATTCAGAGACACAAAGCAGTCCTTCCGGGTGAGGCAACACTTCATCTCGAATCTATTGCTGGGGACATTTATTGTGTCCCGTGCTCCCATGCGGCCTCCTTTACATTGGTGAGACCCACCATCAATTGGGAGACCTTCATCGAGCATCTCTGTATCATCTGCCACAAGGGGGAATTTGCAGTGGCCGGACATTTTAATTCTGATTCCCATTCCGACGTTTCGATCAACTGCCTCCTCTTGTGTCAAGATGAGACCGCTCTTAGGGTGGAGGAGCAACACCTTAGTGATCGTCTTCACATAAAACAAACACAAAGGCCGGCAGATGTGTGGAGACGGAAGGGATCGAGGCAATGTGGATCGGACAGAAACATGTGGCTGAGATGGGAGAGCAGCCGCCATCTTGTTGATGGTTAAAGGGGCTGAATGGCCTCCTCCTGCTGTTTTTCACTTGGTGTTTCAGTGTTCCTGTCCAGTGACGCTCCGGAAGAATGTGAATAGAAAAAAGTGTTTATAAACATAGAATTGATTTCAAATAGCCTGCACAATTCCTTTTCAGGTGGGAATTGTACGTCAAACCGGGATGGGAATCGAACCCTTAACTCTGAGAACTGGGAGATGGAGCCATGGGGACGGGGAAGATTTTAGGGAAAATAAAAATGTAGCTGGTGTAAATATGGAATAATGTGGGGAATGCGGCAGGTAGGTCGGAGAGTGTGTGAGGGGCGAGGAGCAGAGTCACCGGTTCTTCGCTCTCATTTCAAACGCAGATCTGCAGCATCTCAGGTTTTCGCTTCCGAGGCCCCGCCCCCGCTCTCACAGTCTCCGGATGGGCGGAGGTTTTCTTTCCGTTCTCTGTTGAAGCTGATCGTCGGCGTGGAGCCGGTGGACGGATCTCGCTGCTCTCCGGACAAATTGATGATGTTCTCATCGGTGAGTATTGAGGCCGGTCACTGGGGTTGAACGCAACCGACAATTTCCCATCGGTGAGTACTGAAGCCGATCCCGGGGGCGGGGAACCTCACGTTGGGCAGAGAGTCCCGTTAACTTCGTCGAAATGGCGGCCTCGCCCCGCTTCCTGGACACAACGTGTCGTGGTCGGTCCGGGTTATGGGACCTTCACACCGAACCGCCTGAGGTGAGCCGCCGCTCAGCCCCCGGTGTTCTGGTCCCAGGAGCGGGATGAGGTGGTGATGCCGAGACTGAACCCATCCATTAAGATGTACCGGGGAACTTTACCTCCATCACCCGGCCCGGTATCGGATCCAAACTTCACCTGGATCGACGACTGGGATCGATAATTGTTTTAAATATTTCCTGCAAACTGAAAGCGGCCGTTCGGCCCATTGTATTCTTGCAGACTCGAGGGTTAAACAGAGTAATCGCACTCTCGGGAGACTCCTCCACGTGTATGAGTAGTTCCATCTTTCCCCGTTCAGACAGGACAGTGAGATCCAGATCTCTCACGTCCTCTCGGGGTATTGGGAAGTTTATTTCCATCTTCTTTCCATTGCTCCGACTTGCCGAAATGCTGACCGTGTTTTTCCCGATATCTGGCCCCATTAATGCGAGAATTAAGTCTTGTCCATTTATCTGGGTTTCCCGGAAATGTGTACACTCCCTCCAGAATTTCCAAAGGAGAAACCCAGGCTGTCTGATATTTCCACACGATTGAAATAGGGAATCTTTATTTTGTACAGAGGTAGAGTGAAAATCGTGTCTCCGGTATTCTCCACACAGATCAATACATTGCAGCAGTACACTGAGGTAAAACAAATCATTCTGGTTACAGAGTAAGTGCAGTGCAGGTAGATATGTGGTGCAAGGTCACATCGATTTAGACTGTGAGGTCAGGAGTCCACTCATCACTCTGATCGCTTCTAACAGCAGAATGGACACCATCCTTGAGCCCGGTGGTCTGTTTCTGTTTTATTTTATCTTCGCCCCGATGGAGTATGAGAAGTGAGAATGTTCAGGGTTGTGGGGATCTTTCAATATGTTGGCTGCTTTACTGAGGCAGTGGGAAGTGTAGACAGAGTCCATGGAGGGGAGGTTGGTTTCTATGATGTACTCAGCTGTGTCCACAGTTCTCCGCTATTTCATTCAGTTAAAGGAAGAGCAGTATCCGTATGAAGATGTGAAGAATCGGGATGGGATACTTCCTGCGGTGCATTGATAAAGTGTGTAGAGTAGAAAAGGGCATATACCAAAGTTCTTATTGTTTGTTCTGGTTTTGTTATATTGGAATCTATTATCTACCAGTGCGTACTATTATTTCAGGATCTGTGCATTGCGAGGGACCATCAGAGATCGCCCTTGATCCCCTTCTCCCATCAGGCTCCTTCTGCTCATCCCCTGCCGATCTGGTTCAACCTCTGTCCAGCCTCTGTCCCACCAACTCAGTGATATATATCAACCATCTTGTTCAACCTCTGTCCAGTCTGTTTCCCACCACCTCAATGATATATATCAACCATCTTGTTCAACCTCTGTCCAGCCTGTATCCCACCACCTCAATGATAGATATCAACCACCTTGTTCAACCTCTGTCTCCCATCACCTCAATGATATATATCAACCATCTTGTACAACCTCAGCCCAGCCTGTATCCCATTGCTGCAATGATATATTTCAACAATATCTTTCAAACTTTGTCTTCATTGTGAAGTATTGTTTTTCATCTTTTCCAGAATTGGTTTTTCGCTAGCTAGGACTACCAGAGGTTTAATTGAACACAACATGTGGCAGGGTAAAAGCAGCCATTTCAATTTTAGTTTCACCGTTACACAATGGCTCCAGTGTTAATCTTTGTCATAATTGAACTCACAGCATCTGATGTTGAGTTTGTTATTTCCTTTTTCGGTTATTTTTGGTGAGCCACTTCCTCTGTTTCCAGGGTAACGGCCCACTTTAGCTGCAAGAAGAGTTGCACATTTTTCATCGCGCTGTGGTCACCGCCTCTCAGCGTACAGTCAGTGGCCTCGGGAGCAAATGTAACAGAATGATAGTGGGAGGAAGGGATGCTGTGAGTATTGGCTGTGTGGGATGTACTACACCAGGATAGGAATGAATTCAGAACTAACATATTAGTTGGGGTGTGATGTTATTTACAGTTTAGGGTGGCAATCAGTTTACTATCTGTGCATTAAAATGAAGAGGGAGAAAATACCCCAGTTGCAGGAAATTTAAAGTGAAGCGCAGAAAATACTGGAAACGCTCAGCAGATCGGCAGCATCTTGGACAGTCTCAGTTCTGGAACTGGGTCTTCCACCATTTCTCCTTTCAGAGATGTAGTCTGATGTACTGAGTTCCCATCATTTTCTACTTTATAACTTTACATTTTGTTCCTGCTACAAGATCCCACACAGCGATGACACAGAGATCAAATGTGCTCGGTTTATCTGCTGGGTTCCGGCTGAAGTGTATCCGCATCCTCTATACAGACCGGGGAACCAGCCTTAGCACCGGCCCCGGCAGAGGGTCATTAGGTTCCAATTTCATCGTACTTTGTCAATCGGAAATGGCAGGAACACCACGGTAAATCACCGGCACCAAAGCATCTTTGTATGGGTGATGATATTGGGCTGGTGACTCTGAGGATACGGAACTGGCAGTATACGGTCTTCAGTCCAGGTTGGTAATTCTGCAGCTGGGATCGGAATTTTCTGAGTCTGTAGTGAAGATGAAATCCCGGGCGGTTGGACGTTGGTTATGGGGAAGTCAGCATCTACACTGCCCAATAGGAGATCATATCTGGCAAGTATTTTGGAGATTATTTAAGAGTTAACTAGGGAGTTGGGTGAAGTTGGTCAGTGATGTTGCATCTGAACTTTGGTAAAGTCTGTAACAAGATCCCGCATGTCAGCTGATCGGGAAGGTTCGGTCACGTGGGATTCACGGGGAGCTGGCGAGGTGGATTCACACCGGGCTCGAGAACAAGAAGCAGGGGGTGTTGACTGAAGATGAATTTAGCGAATGGAGGCCTGTGACAAGTGGGGCGTGCGTGTCAGTGTCGAGACCTCGTTAATGTGTTATTCGTGCCATTGATTTGTATATGAATATATATATATATATGTATATGGCACGATATCAAGTTTGATACTAAATTCGGGAGTCTAGTTGATATTGCAACAGGTTACAATAAATTTCAAAGATTGAGAATAAGAGGTCAGTTATTTAAAACAGAGTTGAGGAAGAGCTTCTTCTCCCAGAGAGTTGTGGAGGTGTGGAATTCACTGCCTCGGAAGACGGTGGAGGCCAATTCTCTGGATGCTTTCAAGAAGGAGCTAGATAGATATCTGATGGATAGGGATATGGGGACAAGGCAGGGACTGGGTATTGATAGTGACTGATCAGCCATGATCTCAGAATGGCGGTGCAGACTCGAGGGGCCGAATGGTCTACTTCTGAACCTATTGTCTATTGTCTATTGTCTATTATCTTGGTTAGTTATGGAGATGGTCTGAGAAATGGCGAATGGTTTTCAACTCGAACAAGAGAGGGTTGGAGCATTTGGACAGTCAGTCCAGGGTGGGGCTGGTATAGTGAATGGGAGGGCACGGAGTTTTGTGGAACAGATTGAGTAACAAAAAAAAATCATTAATATGCAACACAGACTACAGTGCAGATAGAGAACAATACCTGACTCCTACACAGAACTCAGCTCTGATACAGGGTCCTCCACCTGAAATATTAACATACTCTCTGTCTTGTTGAATAATTCCAGCATTTTTGTTTTATTATGTTAAAGATGTTTTGTCAACTTGCTGTTTTGTATGTATGGCGTGTCTACATTGTGTTTAACAAAGGGGCGATGTTACAAGCTGCTAATAGCCGGGTAAACACTCAAGTACACGTACAAACAGGCCGGATGAACTCAGCGGGTCGGGTAGCGTCCGTGGAAAGGAACAGTCAACGTTTTGGGCCGAGAGCCCTCGTCAGGACAGGGACAGGGGCCCCATAAAGAAGGTGGGGGGAGGGTGAGAAGGAGAAGGCTGATAGGTGCCAGGTGAAAAACTAATCAGAGGAAAGATCAAGGGGTGGGGGAGGGGAAGCAGGGAGGGGATAGGCAGGAAAGGTGAAGAAGGAATGTAAGGGGAAAGCACTATGGGTAGTAAAAGGCAGGATCATGAGAGAGGTATATGAGGTGTATGAGATCCTGTTGAAGCTGGCGGAAGTTGCCGAGGATAATATGCTGGATCCGGAGGCTGACGGGGTGGTAGGTGAGGACAAGGGAAACACGGTCCCTGTTGTGGCGACGAGAAGATGGGGTGAGGGCCGAAGTGCGGGAAATGGAGGACATGCGTGTGAGGGAATCACCCCACCACTAAGGACATTTTTCCCTTTCTACCCTTCTCTGCTTTTCGCAGGGATCATTCCCTCCGTGACTGCCTTGTCCACACGTCCCTCCCCACAGATCTCTCACCGGGTACTAATCCCTGCAAGCGTAAGTGCTACACCTGTTCCTACACCTCCTCTCTTACCACCATTCTGGGCCCCAAGCAGTTCTTCCAGGTGACGCAACACTGCACTTGTGAGCCTGTTGGGGTCATCTATTGCGGCCTCCTCTACATTAGCGAGACCCGACGCAGATTGGGGGACCGCTTCGTCAAGCACCTCAGCTCGGTCCGCCACAACAGACAGGATCTCCCGGTTGCCACCCACTTCAACTCTGCTTCACATTCCCATTCGGATATGTCCATACATGGCCTCCTCTACTGCCATGATGAGGCCAAACTCGGGTTGGAGGAGCAACACCTCAGCCCCTTGGTATGAACATCGGATTCACCTCTCTCATGATTCTGCCTCCTTCTACTACCTATAGCAGTAGTAAAGGGTACCCACACCCTTTACATTCCTTCTTCACGTCCTGCCTATCCCCTCCCCCAGCCCTTGATCTTTCCTCTGATTGTTTTTTCACTTGCACCTTCAAACTCCCCCCCAGCTTCATTATAGGACCCCTGCCCCCTCCTTCCTCAGTCCTGACGAAGAGTCTCGGGCCGAAACGTTTACTGCTCATTTCAACGGATGCTGCCTGACCTGCTGAGTACATCCAGCCTGTTCATACGTGTTGATTTGACCACAGCATCTGCAGTGTATTTGTCTTTAAATACTCAATAACATGTTGACCAGAGTTTAGGAGATAATAATGATCTTAAAATACTTCCGGAGAAAATGTAGTGGTTCTGGACAAGATGTCACAATGTTATGTGTGACATTGCATTGTTCAGGATGTCAGAGTGATTCTATATAGACTCAAATCATATATTGCCATAGATGTCCATGCCAGGCGATGTTAACCTGAAAGGAGACGGTGAGAATCATGTGTGACTGAGAAATCTGTATAATCCAGTGACGAGAGGAATAGACGTCTCATCGTCAGCAGAAATGTTTCAGCCCACACTGCTGGAACAGTTGTCCATTACTCACCACAGCGCCACCAGTGGTAGGAGGACCAAAGCAGCGGGTGCTGTCTGCTCAGCCTGCTTTGCCTTTACGTTGACACATCACTCCCGGTCCAGGACACAAGATTGGTTCCTGAAAGGGAATTGCCTGCAATACAGAGAGTACATACCCTGGAGAATCCTGGCCCAGAGTACAATGCATGGAGAGATCGGAAATGGACATTGTGTGACTGTGGGTGGATGGGTGCAGGTGGATCCGGCCATGACAAAGCTTGAGTGGATCGGCCCAAGATGTTTGGAAGTGTTTGTCTCCGTTTAGAAACAAAACCGAGTTTTTCAATTAATGTTTGACCCTACTGTCATTTTTTTTAGTTACAGAGCAGCACAAACTGATCACAGCTGTCCACAAATTGGGTCAAGGTTCGGGCAGGGGAGGAGTTCCAGTGACGTCAACATCGGGAATTGACACGGATCTGTTGGCGTATTATTTTAATTTGTAAACACACTAGTGATTCTATGTCTGGGTTTAATTCAACATTGGCAATTCACAAAATATTTGGGAAAACACAATCACACGTGGAAGGAGTACAGTTACCGTCTGCTCCTGCTCCTCGGACAGATTTTGATGCACATTAAAATAGCGAGTTGCTCCGGAAGACAAGACATTCTCCGGATGATGAGAGTTTTGGGCAACACAAAGACACAAAATATTGGCTGATCTCAGCAGGTCAGGCAGCAGCCATGGAGAGGAATAAACGTATGATGTTTTGGATCAGGACCACGGGGAACAGAAAGTAATGTAACAATATCTAGAGTTTCTGTTGCCTCATTTCCAGTCCGATGAAGGGCCTTGGCCCGAAACGTTGATTGTTTATTCTCCTCCATCGATGCTGCCTGACCTGCTGAGTACCTCCAGCATCTTGTGAGATATTCCAGAGATTTGCATCGGAAGGGGATTACCGGGCAGGCAGACAGTAGCGCAGAGCAAAGCGGTAGTGATGGGCAGTACCAGGAGAGTGATGGCGATGGTTACTATATTCCTAGGAATTGCCAGAGTCTTTTGCAAGCAGAGAGGTATATTCCCCGGGACTAGAAAGAACAGCCTTCAACAGACGGTTGAACTTTACCGTCTAAGGTAACAATTCCCTGAATCACCCACCCCACCCCACAGTCTACAGAGGAGTTATACTCTTCCCATTGGTGCGAAGCGATGTCAGTCACTGGCTACACCCAATAACAGAGATGGACCATCGAAGAGGGCATTACCCTCGCTGAGGACATCTCATACTCCCGCCACGAACAAATTTGTAAAAGCGAACAAATCCCAAAGTAAATGCCACACTTTTTGAATTATTTTAATATCCCTCCGAGAGAAGCTGGGGGTTTTTAAGAAGCTTCTCCTTCGGTCGGTGTCTGATGTATCGTTGAGAGGTATGAGGAGACCACTCGGCCCACTGGATTGCTGCCATCTCCCTGGGGACGGAGGGAACCCAGCAGGAGGAGGAGGGAGGATAAATATGGTGTGGGGGGTTGAGTAGGATGGAGTCTGAGAGGTTGTTTGCCCCGGTGGGGGATCAAGGAGCAGGATGGGGAAGGAGCCCATTGACAGCGGGAAAAAGAAATGAGGGGCTCGACTATGGAAACGTCTGAGCCCACAGTGGTGGCGACCAGAGTTATTCACCTCTTCGGTGGGCAAACAGTGTGAGATGGTATGCTCATATTGTTAGTGACACAGAATTGTATAATTTGTGTTCCGTGTGTTATCTGAATGTACTTGCCTGTGATGCTGCCACAAGTCAGTGTTTCTCTGTACCTGTACCTTCCCGTACTTGTGCACTTGGCAATAAATTCAACAGGACCTGAGAAATCTCAGTGAGATTTGATTGGTGATGATCATCTTGGCAGCTCGGTCGTTAAAACGTAAAGAAGATAGAACATAGAAATCTAAAGCACGTTACAGGCCATTCATCCTGCAATATTGTGTCAATCGTGTAACCTACTCGAGAGATTGACTACAATTTCCTTGCAGCATAGACCTTTGTTTTTATAAGCACCGTGTACCTGTCTAAGAGTCTTTTATAAGACCGAATTTGATCCAACACTACCACCGTCACTGCCAGTGCATTCCAAACACCCATCCCTCTCTGTGTGAAAAACTTACCCCTGACATCCCCCTTGTACCTACTTCCAAGCAGCTTAATATCATGCTCCCTCTTGTTGGCCATTTCAACCCTGGAGGAAAAAGCCTCTGGCTATCGACACAAGCAAAACCTCTCATCTTAAACACCTCTGTCAGGTCACCTCTCATCCTCCATCGCTTCAAGGAGAAAAGGCCAAGTTTCCTCAACCTATTCTCATCAGGCATGCTCCCCAATCCAGGCAACATCCTTGTCAATCTCCTTTGTACTGTCTCGATAGCATTCATATTGTTTCCTGTACTGAGGTGACCAGAATTGAACACAGTATTCCCAAACAGAGTCTGATCAAGGTCTTAGAACAGATCCCAGTGGAGCACTGTTAGTCACAATCATCCATGGAGAATACGAACCATCTACAACCAACCTTCACATTCTGTGGGCAAGCCAATTCTAGATTCACAAAGCAATGTCTCCTTGGATCCCATACCTCATTATTTTCTGGATGACCTTTCCCTGGGGAACCTTTGCTAACCTCTTACTGCAATCCATATACAGTACTTCCACTGCTCTACCCTCATCAATGTGTTTTGTTACATCCTCAAAAATTCAATCAGGTTCATAAGCGTGACCTGCCCTTGCAAAGCCATGCTGACTACACCTAATCAGACCATATCTCTCCAAATGTTCATAAACCCTGCCTCTCAGGATCTTCTCCAAAACTTGCCTACAACTGAAGTAAGACTAACTCGTCTGTAATTTCCTGAATTATCTCTACTCCATTTCTTGAACAAGAGAGCATCATTAGCAACCTTCCAATCCTCCGGTACTTCTCCCCACCTAATTGATGATGCAACGATCATCGTCAGAGGCTTAGCAATCTCCTCCCTCGATTCCTACAGTAGCATGGAGTATGTCTCGTTCAGTCCCGGTGACTTATCTAACTGAATACCTCGCAAAAGATCCAGCACATGCTCTTTCTTACAGTTCATACACTCATGTGTTTCAGTCTGCTGTAAGTCATCCCCACAATTGCCAAGGTCCTTTTCACTGGTGAAAACTGAAGCAAAATACTCAGTATCTCCGAATATTTCAATGATCGGCAGGTTGAGAAACATTTGTTGAGAACGTAGCGGTGAAAGTTAACCAAGCTAATTTGCCATTGCTGGCGACCCCTCGTGGATTTGTTGTACTTGCATGATGCTCCCTCAACTCCAATAATGATTGTTACAAAAGTCGGTGATATGTATTCCATCCTTTATTAGCAATCAGTAAACATACAATCTTGAAGTGATAAAACTGAACTGTACCCAAACATAAATTCATCGTATTTGAGTTAATAATAACAAAATATATGACATCGGTCAGTCCCCAGCTGTGTACTGCATGGAACAAAGCAAACTATGTAACTGATTCCCTTTGCATTTATCACACCCCCACTACTGCGACTTGTTACCATAAAAAAACATCATAAATACACAACGCAGAATACAATGCTGATAGAGAACAGATACATGGCTCCTGCACACAGGCTCAGCTCTGATACGGGGTCCTCCACCTGAAATATTAACATACTCTCGTCTTGTTGAATAATTCCCTCATTCTGTTTTAATTATATTGACAATTTTTCTGAACTGACTGTTTCGGATGTATGGCGTGTCGACATTGTGTTTAACAAGGTGTCATATAACTAACTATCTGATAATAGCCAGGTGATAAGCTCAAAGAAATCTTAACCAAGTTTTGGTGATAATAATAGTTTTAAAGTCCTGCCGGAAAAATTATAGTGGTTCAGGACAAGATGTCACGGTGCTATGTGTGAGATTGCATTGTTCAGGTTGTCAGAGTGTTTCTGTATAGACACAAATCATATATTGCCATTGGTGTCAATGCCAGACGATATTAACCTGAAAGGAGACGGTGGGAATCAGGTGTGACTGAGAAATCTGTATAATCCAGTGACGAGAGGAATAGACGTCTCATCGTCAGCAGAAATGTTTCAGCCCACACTGCTGGAACATTTGTCCATTACTCACCACAGCGCCACCAGCGGTAGGCGGACCAAAGCAGTGGGCGCTGTCTGCTCAACCTGGCTTGCCATTCCGGAGGCTCATCACTCCCGGTCCAGGACACAAGATTGGTTCCTAAAAGGGAATTGCCTGCAATACAGCGAGTAGATACCCTGGAGAATCCTGGCCCAGTGTACAATGCATGGAGAGATCGGAAATGGACATTGTGTGACTGTGGGTGGACAGGTGCAGGTGGATCCGGCCATGACACGTGTTCAGTGGATCGGCCCAAGATGTTTGGAAGTGTTCACCTCAGTTTAAAAACAAAACAGTGTTCTCTTTTAAACCCCAATAATGTTTGACCCTCCTGTTATTTTTTTTTTGTTACAGAACAGCAAAAACTGAAAACTCCTGTCCACAAAATGGATCAAGGTTCGAGCAGTGGAGGAGCTCCAGTGACGTCAACATCAGGAAATGACACGGGTATGTTGGCGAAGTATTTTAATTTATAAATACTCTGCGGATTCTCCGTCTGGGTTTAATTCAATAATGGCAATTCTCCAAATATTTGTGAAAACTGACTAGAGAGATGAGAGAGAGAGAGAGTTAACATCTCTGGGGAAAACACAGTCACACGTGGAAGGAGGACAGTTACCGTCTGCTCCTGCTCCTCTAACAGATTACAATGCACATTAAAATAGCGAGTTACTCCAGAAGACAAGACATTCTGCAAATGCTGAAAGTTTTGGCCAACAAAAAGACACACAAAATATTGGCAGAATTCAGCAGGTCAGGCAGCATCCATGGAGAGGAATAAACAGTCAACATTTCAAATCAGGACCACAAGGCATAGAAAGTAATGTGACATTATCTCGAATTTCTGTCCCCTCATTTCCAGTCCGATGAAGGTCCTTGGCCTGATACGTTGATTGTTTATTCTCCTCCATAGATGTTGCCTGACCTGCTGAGTACCTGCAGCATTTTGTGAGAAATCCCAGAGATTTGCTGAGGAAGGGGTTGACCAGGCAGGCAGACAGTAACCCAGAGCCAAGCGGTGTTGATGGGCAGTACCAGGAGAGTGATGGTGATTGATACTATACTCTCAGCAATAAGCAGAGTCCTTTCAAAACAGGGAGGTATTTTCCTGGGGACACGAAAGAGCAGACTTCAACAGATGGAACTATACCACCTCCTACACCCCAGGCGACCCCTACCCTCCGGCCCAAACCCATTCTCCCATATATATATCTCGGACTGTGTTTTGTTTTTTTAAAAAAATATTGAGTTTTCAAATGATTACAGAAAGAAAAAAAATATCTACCCTTCGCCCCCTCCCCCCTAACATCCCTATAGAAGAAAAGAAAAAGAAGAAAAAAGAAAGAAAGAGTGCCTGGATATCGGAAGATCCCCACATGCTCCCCGGAGTTCATAGTAACTTTAGTACATATATTTATTTCTTTCCCCAAATAACCAATTATTTTATCTTCGGAGCACCTATATAGTTAATCCTATCTTTTGTAAATAAGGGCGCCAAATTTTCAAAAATGTTTCATATTTATCTCTTAAATTATAAGTAACTTTTTCAAGTGGTATACAGCTAGAAATTTCATTCTTCCAACGATCTATACTTAAGTATGAAACCGATTTCCAAGTAACTGCAATAGCCTTTTTGGCTACTGCCAGTGCAATTTTTATGAATTCTTTCTGATATTTATTCAATTTGGGTTTCGGTTTTATCCCTTCAATATCGCCGAATAAAAATAATATTGGGTTATGTGGAAGTTGTCTTCCAATAATTTGTTCCAGTAAAACTCTGAAATTTGTTCAAAAAGGTTGAATTTTAGAACAAGACCAAGTAGAATGTAAAAAAGTACCAATTTCTTGGTTACATCGGAAACACTGTTCAGATAAATTTGGGTTTAATTTATTTATTTTTTGTGGTGTAATATATAATTAATGTAAAAAATTATATTGCACTAATCTTAACCGGCCATTTATTGTATTTGTCTAAATATCAAGACATAGTCTTGACCAATTTGTTTCTTCAATTTTAATATTCAATTCAATTTCCCATTTTTGTCTTGACTTATGGATTCCTTGTTTAATTGCCTGTTTTTGAATCAAACTATCCATACAAGAAATAATTTTTTTAGTTTTTCCTTTTTGAATTAAAGTGTCTATTTCATTAGATTTCGGCAATAACTTTGTTTGACCCAATTTTTCTCTTGAATAAGCCCTTAATTGGAAGTAACAAAAAAGAGTGTTGTTTGATATTTTATATTTATTCTTTAATTGATCAAATGACATTAATATACCTCCTTCAAAACAATCTTCTATATATCTAATCCCTTTCTGAAACCAATTATATAAAACTTGATTATCCATTGTAAAAGGAATAAGTCTATTTTGAATTAAAGATCTCTTTGCTAATAAAGAGTTCTTTATCTCATCATCAACATTTATCTTATTCCAGAAATCAATCAAATGTTTTAACATGGGAGATTCTTTCTTTTCCCGTATCCATTTAGATTCCCATTTATATATAAAATCTTATGGTGTATTTTCTCCTATTTAATCCAGTTCTATTCTAATCCATGCCAGTCTATCTTTCTCAAAAAAAGATGCAATAAATCTAAGTTGATTTGCTTTATAATAAAATTTGGAAGTTGTAACCCTCCTAGATCAAATTTCCATGTCAAATTTCCAACAATATTCTTGACATCTTACTTTTCCAAAGGAATTTCCTCACATATTTATTTAACTCTTGAAAAAACTTCTGGGGTAGTTGTATTGGTAGTGACTGAAATAAGTATTGTAATCTAGGGAATATATTCATTTTTATGGTATTTACTCTACCTACTAATTTTATTGGTAATATCATCCATTTATCAAGATCTTCTTGAATTTTCTTCAACAATGGTAAATAATTTAATTTATATGTTCTTTATATCATTATCAACTCTTATACCTAAATATTTTATCCTGTTTATCGGCCATCTAAATTGAGTTATTAATCGACATTGACTATAATCTCCTTTACTAAGAGGTAAAATTTCACTTTTATCCCAATTTAATTTGTAGCCTGATATTTTCCCATATTCTTCTAATCTAGAGGATAATTTACGCAACGAGTACAATGGGTTTGTTAAATAAAACAGAACATCATCAGCAAATAAGTTAATCTTGTATTCCTCCTGGTTAACTCTGAAACTCTTAATATCTGGGTCCATTCTAATTAATTCAGCTAATGGTTCTATCACCATCACAAATAATGCAGGTGATAATGGACAACCTTGCCTCGTTGACCTTGTTAACTGAAATGGCGTTGAAATTTGACCATTTGTCACTACTTTAGCTTTGGGATTAGTATTTAATGTTTTAATCCATTTTATAAAGGATACTCCTAATCCATATTTTTCCAATACTTTAAATAAAAAATCCCATTCCAATCTCTCAAATGCTTTTTCTGCATCTAAAGCAACTGCCACACTCATTTCCTCCCTCTTTTGTTCCAAATGAATTATGCTAAATAACTGAGTTACATTATCTGCCGATTGTCTATTTTTAATAAATCCTGTTTGATCTATGTGTATTAATTTTGGTAAGTATTTAGATAATCTGTTAGGTAAGATTTTTGCTATTATTTTATAGTCAGTATTTAACAAAGAAATAGGTCTATATGATGTTGGCTTTAAAAGATCTCTATCTTTTTTGGCAATACTATTAAAATAACTGTTGAAAAAGATTCTGGAAGTTTAAGCATTCTTTCCACTTGGCGTATTAACTCCAGAAAAGGAGGAATTAATAAATCTTTAAACTTTTTATAAAATTCAGGCGGAAAACCATCTTCTCCTGGGGCTTTATTACTTTGAAATGATCATTGAGCTTCTTCGACCTCTTCTAATGTAAAAGGCATATCTAATCCCTTCTGTTCTTCCGAATTCAATTTTGTAAGAGTTATTTGTGATAAAAAACTTTCTATCTTGACATTATCATTTTGTGGTTCTGATTTATACAGTTCAGAATAAAAATTCTTAAAGGTTTCATTAATTTCTAAAGGTTTATAAGCAATTTTATTTACTCTTGTTCGAATTGCATTTATCGTTTTAGAAGTCTGGTCTGTTTTTAACTGCCAAGCAAGAACCTTATGTGATCTTTCACCTAGTTCATAATATCTCTGTTTTGCTCTCATAATTGCTTTTTCTGTTCGATATACCTAAAGTGTATTATATTGTAACTTCTTGTTAACAAGTTGTCTTCGTTTTTCTTCTGTCATATATCTTTGAGATTCTTATTCTAATTTTGTAAACTCTTTTTCCAATTGATCAATTTCTATCATATATTCCTTCTTAATTTTATTAGTATCTTATTATCTGACCTCTCAAATATGCCTTCATTGCTTCCCACAATATAAATTTATAATCAACTGAATGTGAATTTGTATCTAAAAAAAACTCAATCTGCTTTTTCATAAAATCGCAAAAATCTTGATGTTTTATTAATATTGAATTAAATCATCTATAAATTGATTCCTCTTTATCTATCATTATCATTGTCATTATCAATGATCTGACAATATTCTTGCTTTACATTCCATATTTTTCACTGTCTTGAATATTCGTTAATAGGAAAAAATCTATTCTTGAATAAGTTTTATATCTATTTGAATGAAATGAATAATCTCTTACTTTTGTGTTAATTCTCCATATATCAATCTTTCATCAATATTAAAGTTAATTTTGCTACTTTTGATTTTGTGACAACCTTTGTTGATCTATCTAAAACTGGACCTAGACAAAAGTTAAAATCTCCACCTATTAATATTTTGTCATGTGTGTTAACCAAATTCAAACAGACCTCGTATAAATTTTACATCATTTTCATGTGGTGCATAAATATTCATAAGAGTCCATAGTTCTTGAAAAAAATTGACAATGTATAATTAAATATCTCCCCGCCGAATCAATTAATACATTTTGTATTTTAATTGGTAAATTTTTATTAACCAAAATTGCAACTCTTCTCCCCTACGAGTTAAATGAAGCTGCAATAACATTTCCAACCCAATCTCTTTTTAATTTCTGATGTTCTTTCTCTATTAAGTGTGCTTCTTGTAAAAAAGTTATATCTATTTTCATTTTTTTAATGTGTGTTAAGATTCTTTTTCTTTTCACCGGTCCATTATGCCCATTAACATTAAAACTTTGAAAATTTTTTAAATTAGTCATTATTTTTAACTGGGTTACTCCAATCTATAACAATACCTAATCTTTCAACTTTCGTGGTACCTTGGGGAATCTTTTAAAAAATTCTCCATGTTGCCATGTGCGCCCCACTGATCATCCAGGCCAAAAGAAATAGAAGAAAAATAGATTGTAAAGTAAAAAACAAAATACCCTCCTACTAATGTTGTGGATAAAAAAGAACACAACATTACCCCTATCTGTTGTACGGGTCATGGCAATCGTCATGATTACACACATGAATCCCGTAGCAATCGTTCCCCAGCTCCCCCCTGACATAAAAAGTATATCTATGAGAAGAAAAAAAAAAGAAAAAATACTTCTCGCAATTCATATTTCTCAAATTTTGGCTTTCGCCCCCAGTATCATCCTTAAATGTCCATCAATTCCATTCACTGTCTCTGTCTTCATCTTTAATCCATTACGCTTGGAAATCTCTATGTGTAGTTAGTGAATAACTAGGAGTTTTCGTGCGAATTCCTCCGCTTCTCGATAATCGGTAAAAAATATTTTTCCATCCTCCAAAAAAATTTTCAGTGTTGATGGGTGACGCATTATGAATTTATAACCCTTTTCGCATAAAACTTTTTTCACTGGGTTAAATTCCTTCTTTCTCTTCAAAAGGTTATAACTTATATCAGGATAGAAAAGAACTGCTTTCCCTTCTATCACCAATGTCCCTTTACTCTTTCTCGCACATTGGGCAGCCACCTTCAGGATCTTTTCTTTATCTTGGTATCTTAAGCATTTTATCAAAATCGATCATGGACTTTGATCAGTTTGAGGTCTTGACCTTAAGGCTCTATGAGCCCTTTCAATTTCAATTAGAGTTTCTTGTTCCATTTCCAAGTTTTCAGGGATCCATTTTTGAAAAAAAATTATTGGATCTTCGCCTTCTATATCTTCTTTAAGTCCAACAATCTTAATATTGTTTCGTCTGCTCAAATTTTCTAGCTTATCCACTTTTTCCAACAATTGTTTTCTTTCTAATGTCCAGGCAGAGATATTATCTTCCGTTTTATTCATTCTTTCAACCATGTCTTCCATTGTGGCTTCCAAGACTATAATTCCCTTTTCCATTTTTTCCTGTCTTTTTATCATTTTATCAAACATAATCTCCATATTTATCTTTTTTTGATTTCTTTTAATGCGTTTAATTTTTTCTAATTTACACATTATTTGCATCAAAGTTTTTTCTATATTTCCAGAAAAACTTTTACCTCCATCTTCGTCTGATTTATCCAGAGAATCTGAATCTGCCGCAGATTCACTTTCACTTCCGGTTTCAATCGTAACTGGGATTTGTATTTCAGGTTGTTCGCGTTTGCGCATGCTCCTTCCTTCACGTTTGCGCAGTTCTTGTTGGTCTTTTTCTTTGGAAATGGTCGATGTTGCCGCAGTTTCCTATTCTGCATCACCGCAGGTAAAATGTACCTGACCCGCGATTCTCTGGCAGCAGCGGGCCTTGATTCTGTTCCAACTTGCGTTGTCTTCACGGTAGTAGTTTTCTTCATCTTCTGTTTGTGAGACACAGTTTGAAACAATCCGGAGTAGTTTATAAGTAACTTTTAGAAAGTATTTACTAACTTTTCTTCACGTAAACATTAATTTACTGATTTTTTACGGGAGAGCTGGTTTCCCGCGTCTCGATCCTACGTCATCACGTGTCCTCCCCTCCCCCGGACTGTGTTTTGTTGAGATCTTTAGGTTCCAGAGAGAAAGTTACCACCCAGTATGGTGTTGAAATTTCTTTAATGCTCCTAATTATTTTTCTTCACAGGTCCGGGCTCAGTGATCACCAAGCTCCTGGCAAGTTGTAACGATTCCCAGCTGCTGCGGTTGACGGATTTCTACAGGGACAGGCTGGAGCAGGCGATGGAAGGAGGGGTGCACGGAGTGAGCCTGGCGTTAATGGCCAAGAATCAGTTCAGTGTACAGGAACATCGGGTGAGTGGGAGGGAGAATGAGTTTGAATTTTTGCAAATCACAGCACTGATGGGTGCCGGAACTCTGACTCATCAGATATTATATTAGATAAAGGAACAACTGGGAAATAAATGCTCCACATACAATCCCAGACATGTGAATCTGAACCAGTGATAGAAAGGGGTGAAAAGACCCAGCGGAATGGTGGGTAGCTGCTCAATGTTCAGAGTGAGCTTACAGTATTAAATTGAAATATTACAGGAAGTTTTGGTTTGGGAAGAACGTGCAGCGTGATGGCAGGATGACAGTGAGAACTGGGACATCATCTGTGGGTGTCACAAGAGCTTGAATGTGTTCTGTTCTGAGTGGAGATGATAGTGTTTCAATCCATAACTGCAGACAGTGTGGATCGGGGAACACTGCCATGTTGTAATGTGTAATCACCGAATAAACCTCCACTGGAAAAGGCAAAGGAAAGGCATCAGGTGTCAGCCGGTAATCCGCTGTCATGTTGGACACTGGCGGATTAAGGAGATGAATCACATCATATTTTCTGAAACTTCTCTGCAGCTCGCTCTGTTATTAAAGCCCTCCTGTTTTCTTTCTTCATCTGTGATCGTTATTTTCTGATTTCTGTTTTACACGGTCAAATCCGGTGAGGAATTATTTATGGATTTGGAGCCACGTTAACGAAGCGGTCACAGACCAGCCAGGATCTCATTGACTGGTGGACCAGGTTCACGGTCAATGTCCCTCCGTGTGCTCTGCACTCAGAATGTACAGTCAATGTCCAGACAGGATCAACACCCGTCAGGGTGACTGCTCAGTGTGATCCCGTTACAGAGCGCATCATTTACTTCTCATTCTCTGTGTGAATCTGTCAGTCCCCAATATGTTCACTGTTACTCTTCACAGAAAATCTCTGATCTCGCTGATAAGGGAGAGCGGGCGGACAGTTCTGAACTCCTCCTGAGCCTGGTGATGGAGAAAGGCTCCCGCGCCCGCAGGGTGATGTGGGAAACCTTTGTGAAAATGCGGATTGGTGTTCCAGAGATGGACAAAATACTGAAGGAAATACAGGAACATGGTGAGATAATATCAGCGATTAATTCAAATTTGGATTGAATACCGTACATGTTACAATTTGACAAAAATGATTTCCTCAATTTGTTTAAATTCAAACAGGTTGTGATCCTTCCCATCAACCAATTTCCGCTCAACTTTTACTAAAGGTTCTCAGTGAGCTGAAAGGTAAGTGACCATGCATTGAACACTGAAGAGTATAACACAGGAACAGGCCATTAGGCAAATAATATTGTGCTGAAACAGCTAAGAAATAAATCAAACAAACCTGAAGACTAATCTCTCCTTCCTTCACCGTGTCTATCTGCCTCCATCTTCCTTACATCCATGTGCCTGTCCAAACGTCTCTTAGAAGTCTCTAAAAAATTGTCTCTACCACCTTTCCAGGCAGTGTGTTCCAGGCATCCACGACTCTCTGATTTAAAAAAAAATACCCTCACATCCCCCTTAATCCAACCCCCGCTCACCTTCACTGCACACCCTCTAGTAACAGATATTTCAAACCCAGGAGACTGATTCTCTCTCCCCACTCTATCTAATTCTCATAATTTCGGATAGTTGTCAGAGCTCCCTCAATCCCTGATGATCCAGAGAAAACATTTCAAATTTATCCAGGCTCTCATGATAGCACATGCCTTCAAAACCAGGCAGCATCCTGGTAAACCTCTTCTGCCCCCTCTCTAAAGCCTCAACATCCCTCCGGTAGTGGGGTGACCGGAAAGGTACGCAATGGCCCAGATGAGGCTGAAGCAGAGTTCATCAAGTTGAATCTTGTCCTCTGTTTCCACCAACGGGTGTAATTTGCGTTGGGCGGTTCAGTTGTTGAGCCACAAGGATCTGAGCAGGTAAATGTTGACACTGTGACAGAGAACACAGTGAGACACAGGGAAACGTGTTTGCTAGCGGGAGAGTTTTCAAAGGACATTTTGAGGAAAGAGGCAGAGGGCTGGCGAGTTTGAGGAAGGTGGTCACACCGCTCTGGGTCCTGCAACTACAGATCCCCACCGGAGTCTGAGTGGAGAAGGGGCGATCTGGAGAATGGAAAAATAATCTTGTATTTCTTCACACCAAAAAGTCAAAACCTTCTCTTGCCAACCACTGCCCCCTCCTGAACAGACTCATCCTGAACCATTTTCCAAACTCCCCCAGTTCCCGCAGATTATCTTTTCTTAGAGTTGGGCGTCCACTGAAGTTCCAGTCACCGAATAGTAATAATAGCATCACTTTAATTAGAAAAGCAGGGAACATCCCAACTGGTCTGTTCAACCATAGAGCAGCAGGTGAAACCCGTTGTGTTCACATCTGCACTCCCTAGTGCAAACACTGCTACAGTGTTAGAGAGGGTGAGACTGGGGGATATATTCTTCAGCTCAGCCAACAGAAGCTGAGATTCCTGTCTGCCGGTGTTGTGTGATGGACACTGTGGAAGGGTGAGAGATGGAAATTAGGACAGAGAAACCGAGGGTTCTGGGATCGCGGCAAGGAAGGTGCAAAGGACTGGAAATATCTATAAATAATATTGCAATTAGTTAAATTGTGACCGTCTGGATGGGAAGCTCACCACATCCATAAGCCCGTCATGTCTGTGAAAATGGAGCACGGGGCAGTGCATGGGCTCAAGAGATTGTAAGACATCATCATCACAGACTGAGTTGGATTACTCAACTGCATATTTAACAGAGGAGAGAGCGTAGGAAAGACAAATATCACAAAACTTATTAATATTGCATCAGACTTATGTGATTATTCGAAGCTCTCAATAGAAATATAAGGAATCTCGGCCAGAACCTTGGTTTAGGGTCTCTCATTTACAGGAACAAATCCCAAAGATGATAATTTAAACTCGGGACCAGAGATAATAGACAATAGACAATAGACAATAGGTGCAGAAGTAGACCATTCGGCCCCTCGAGTCTGCACCGCCATTCTGAGATCATGGCTGATCATTCACTATCAATACCCAGTCCCTGCCTTGTCCCCATATCCCTTGATTCCCCGATCCATCAGGTATCTATCTAGCTGCTTCTTGAAAGCATCCAGAGAATTGGCCTCCACCATCTTCCGAGGTAGTGCATTCCACACCTGCACAACTCTCTGGGAGAAGAAGCTCTTCCTCAACTCTGTTTTAAATAACTGATCTCTTATTCTCAATCCATGCCCTCTGGTACTGGACTCTCCCAACATCTGCAACATATTTCCTGCCTCAATCCTATCAAATCATTTAATTATCTTAAACGTTTCAATCAGATCCCCTCTCAATCTCCTCAATTCCAGTGCGTACAAGCCCAATCTCTCCAATCTCTCTGCGTAAGACAGCCCTGCCATCCCAGGAATCAACCTAGTGAATCTACGCTGCACTTCCTCAATTGCCAGAATGTCCTTCCTTAAACCTGGAGACCAAAACTGTACACAATATTCCAGGTGTGGTCTCACCAGGGCCCTGTTCAAATGCAAAAGGACATCCTTGCTCTTGTACTCAATTACCCTTGTAATAAAGACCAATATTCCATTTGCCCTCTTCACTGCCTGATGCACTTGCTCATTCACCGTCATTGACTGATGAACTAGGACTCCTAGGTCTCTTTGCATTTCTCCCTTACCTAACTCTACACCGTTCACACAATACTCTGCCCTCTTGTTCCTGCTTCCAAAGTGGATAACTTCACATTTATTCACATTGAATGACATCTGCCAAGTATCTGCCCACTCACCCAGCCTATCCAAGTCTCCCTGTACTCTCCTAACATCCTCTTCGCATGTCACACTGCCAACCAGTTTAGTATCGTCAGCAAACTTGCTGATATAGTTTTCAATGCCCTCATCTAAATCATTGACATAAATCGTAAAGAGCTGTGGTCCCAATACAGAGCCCTGTGGGACCCCACTAGTCACCTCCAGCCAGTCCGAAAAACACCCATTCACTGCTACCCTTTGCTTTCTATCTGCCAACCAGTTTTCTATCCATGTTGAAACCCTGCCCCCAATGCCATGAGCTCTGATTTTACTCACCAATCTCCTATGTGGCACCTTATCGAATGCCTTCTGAAAATCTAGGTACACAACATCCACTGGCTTACCCTCGTCTAACATCCTTGTTATACCCTCAAAAAACTCCAGCAGATTAGTCAAGCATGATTTGCCCTTGGTAATCCAATCAGGAAATTTACAGACTAATCATGCCTCTGTCACTTTTGTCAATGGTGTTCCAGTCCACATCTGCTCAATGAAATCCCACACTTTCCCAGCAAAATGGATTTGGTAAATCACGACAAACTTGTTCGTCACTATTCCTCATGTTGCTTGCCAAGGGAACAGACACAACAGTGAAATTCTCACACCCTTTTCTGAATATGAAGCAGAAACACTCCCCGATTATTGAAGAACATCATTTCTACTACTATCACATTCTCTAAAGTAACTATGTCCACAATCAATGTTTTCCTACGCTCCCTATCACAACCGGGTACATTGAAAGGAGACCCCACACTCACCCGACAGGGTCCTGACACACTGTGAGACCCCGCACACCCCTGACAGGGTCCTGACACACTGTGAGACCCCACACACCCCTGACAGGGTCCTGACACACTGTGAGACTCCACACACCCCTGACAGGGTCCTGACACCCTGTGAGACCCCACACACACCTGACAGGATCCTGACACACTGCGAGACCCCGCACACCCCTGACAGGGTCCTGACACACTGAGAGACTCCACACACACACCTGACAGGGTCCGGACACACTGTGAGACCCCACAAACCCTGACAGGGTCCTGACACATTGTGAGACCCCAGACACCCCTGACAGGATCCGGACACACTGTGAGACCCCACACACCCCTGACAGGGTCCGGACACACTGTGAGACCCCACAAACCCCTGACAGGGTCCGGACACACTGTGAGACCCCACAAACCCCTGACAGGGTCCTGACGCAGTGTGAAACCCCACACACCCCTGACATGGTCGTGAAACACTGTGAGACCCCACACACCCCTGACAGGGTCCTGACACACTGTGAGACCCCACACATCCCGGACAGGGTCCTGACACACTGTGAGACCCCACACACCCCTGAGAGGTTCCTGACACACTGTGTAACCCCACACACCCCTGACAGGTTCCTGACACACTGAGAGACTCCACACACCCCTGACAGGGTCCGGACACACTGTGAGACCCCACAAACCCTGACAGGGTCCTGACACATTGTGAGACCCCAGACACCCCTGACAGGGTCCGGACACACTGTGAGACCCCACACATCCCTGACAGGGTCCGGACACACTGTGAGACCCCACAAACCCCTGACAGGGTCCTGACGCAGTGTGAGACCCCACACACCCCTGACATGGTCGTGAAACACTGTGAGACCCCACACACCCCTGACAGGGTCCTGACACACTGTGAGACCCCACACATCCCGGACAGGGTCCGGACACACTGTGAGACCCCACAAACCCTGACAGGGTCCTGACACATTGTGAGACCCCAGACACCCCTGACAGGGTCCGGACACACTGTGAGACCCCACACACCCCTGACAGGGCCCGGACACACTGTGAGACCCCACAAACCCCTGACAGGGTCCTGACGCACTGTGAGACCACACACACCCCTGACATGGTCGTGAAACACTGTGAGACCCCACACACCCCTGACAGGGTCCTGACACACTGTGAGACCCCGCACATCCCGGACAGGGTCCTGACACACTGTGAGACCCCACACACCCCTGAGAGGTTCCTGACACACTGTGAGACCCCACACACCCCTGACAGGGCCCGGACACACTGTGAGACCCCACAAACCCCTGACAGGGTCCTGACGCAGTGTGAGACCCCTCACACCCCTGACATGGTCGTGAAACACTGTGAGACCCCACACACCCCTGACAGGGTCCTGACACACTGTGAGACCCCACACATCCCGGACAGGGTCCTGACACACTGTGAGACCCCACACACCCCTGAGAGGTTCCTGACACACTGTGTAACCCCACACACCCCTGACAGGGTCTTGAAACACTGTGAGACCCCACACACCCATGTCAGGAGCCTGACACACTGTGAGACCCCACACACACCTGACAGGGTCCTTACACACCCATGTCAGGAGCCTGACACACTGTGAGACCCCACAAACCCTGACAGGGTCCTGACACATTGTGAGACCCCACACACCCCTGACAGGGTCCTGACACACTGTGAGACCCCACACACCCCTGACAGGGTCCTGACACACTGTGAGACTCCACACACCCCTGACAGGGTCCTGACACACTGTGTAACCCCACACTCCCCTGACAGGGTCCTGACACACTGTGAGACCCCACACACCCATGTCAGGAGCCTGACACACTGTGAGACCCCACACACCCATGTCAGGAGCCTGACACATTGTGAGACCCCACACACACCGGACAGGGTCCTGACACACTGTGAGACCCCACACACACCTGACAGGGTCCTGAGACTCTGTGAGATGAGAAAATCGAAATTCTAAGCAATGCACACAAAATGCTTGAGGAACTCAGTGGCCAGACATCAGCTATGGGAAAGAGTAAAGTGTCGACAGTTTGCGAAGGGTCTCGGCCCGTAACATCGACTGTATACACATTTCCATAGTTGCTGCATGAACTGTTGAATTCTTACAGCAGCTTGTGTATGTCTCTACTCACGTTTGGATTTATAACATCCAATGTATCAAATATTTATTTACACCCCTAACTCCACGTGACACCACTTTCAATCACTTAAAATCCATGGGGACATATCCATCTTCCTCAGTTCACTACTCACTGCCCTGCCTTTCGCTGTGAAATTCCTTCTCTGCTCTGATCTGTCTTTCCAAATTGTAACACTTCGGTGTGTCTATTTCCGATTCTGTTTGGCGACGTGCTGCACAGAATCCCCGTCTTTAGGCTCCAGAGATAAATTTGTGTTCCATTAGGTGTTCGATAATGTCTTTAATTTTCCCCATTTTCCTTCACAGTGATCACCGAGCTCTTGGCGATTCCCAGCTGCTGCATTTGACGGACTTCTACCGGGACAGGCTGGAGCAGGCGATGGAAGGAGGGGTGCACGGAGTGAGCCTGGCGTTAACGGCCGAGAATCAGTTCAGTGGAGAGGAACATCGGGTGAGTGGGAGGGAGAACGGGTTTGAATTTTCACACATCACAGGACTGATGGGTGTCGGACCTCTCACTGATCGGATATTAAATTAGATAAATGAACAACTGGGAAATAAATACTAAACATGCAATCTCAAAGATGTAAACCTGGAACCAGGGATAGAAAGTATTGAGAAGATCCCGCGGAAATGGTGGGTGGCAGCTCAATATTCAGAGTTCGTTGAGCAGGAAACAGTTGTGTGGGCTTACAGTATTAAATGGAAATATGAGAAAAAGTATCATTTTGGAAAGATCGTGCAGCATGACGGGAGGATGACAGTGAGAACGGGCACATCATCAGTGAATGCCACAGGAGCTCAAGTGTGTTTTGTTCTGGGTGGAGGTGACTATGTTTCAATCTGTATTTGCAAACAGTGTGGATCGGGGAATACTGCCATGTTGTAATGTGTAATCACTGAATAAACCTCCACTGGAAAAGGCAAAGGAAAGGCATCAGGTGTCAGCCGGTAATCCGCTGTCATGTTGGACACTGGCGGTCTGAGGGGATGAATCGGATCATCTTTTCTGCAACTACTCTGCGACTATTCGATCTGTTATATAAAAACCTCCTGATATCTTTCTTCATCTGTGCTTGTTGTTTTATGATTTCTGTTTTACACTGTCAAATCCAGTGAGGAATTATTTATGGATTTGGAGCCACGTCAATGAACCGGTCACAGACAAGCCAGGATCTCATTGACTGGTGGACCAGGTTCACGGTGAATGTCCCTGGGTGTGCTCTGCACTCAGAATGTACAGTCCATGTCCAGACAGGATCAGCACCCGTCCGGGTGACTGCTCAATGTGATCCCGTTACAGAGCACATCATTTACTTCTCATTCTCTGTGTGAATCTGTCAGTCCCCAATATGTTCACCGTTACTCTTCACAGAAAATCTCTGATCTCGCTGATAAGGGAGAGCGGGCGGACAGTTCTAAACTCCTACTGAGCCTGGTGATGGAGAAAGGCTCCCGCGCCCGGAGGGTGATGTGGGAAACCTTTGTGAAAATGCGGATTGGTGTTCCAGAGTTGGACAAAATACTGAAGGAAATACAGGAATATGGTGAGATTGTAACAGACATTAATTCAAATCTTGATCGCAACACAGCACACTTTAAAGTATTACAAAAATGATTTTATCAATTTCTTTAAATTCAAACAGGTTGTGATTCTTCCCATCGACCAATTTCCACTCAACCTTTACTAAAGATTCTCAGTGAGCTGAAAGGTAAGTGAACATACATGGGACTGTGACACTGTGAGACCCCACACACCCCTGACAGGGTCCTGACACACTGTGAGACCCCACACACCCCTGACAAGCTCCTGACACACTGTGAGACCCCACACACGCCTGACAAGCTCCTGACACACTGTGAGACCCCACACACCACTGACAAGGTCCTGACACACTGTGAGACCCCACACACGCCTGCCAAGCTCCTGACACACTGTGAGACCCCACACATCCCTGACAGGGTCCTGACGTACTGAGAGACCCCACAGAACCCTGACAGGGTCCTGGCACACTGTGATACGCCCACCCACTGCTGACAGGGTCCTGACACACTGTGAGACACCCACACACCCCTGACAGGGTCCAGACACACTGTGAGACACCACACACCACTGACAATGTCTTTACAGACTGTGGGACGCAACACAAACCACCGACAGGACCTGCCACACTGTGAGATCGCACACATACCTGACAGGCTCCTGACACACTGTGAGACCATACATGCCCCTGGCAGGGTCCTGACACAATGTGAGACCCTACACACCACTGAAAGGGTACCAACACATTGTGAGATGTTCCACATCACTGACAGGGTCCTGACACACTGTGAGACACCCACACATCCCTGACAGGGTCCAGGCACACTGTGAGACACCACACACCACTGACAATGTCTTTAAAGACTGTGGGACGCAACATAAACCACCGACAGGACTTGCCACACTGTGAGATCGCACACATACCTGACAGGCTCCTGACACACTGTGAGACCATACACGCCCCTGGCAGGGTCCTGACACAATGTGAGACCCTACACACCACTGAAAGGGTTTTAACAAATTGTGAGACCACACACGCCACTGATCAGGGTCCTGATAATACTGTGAGACACCTCGCAGACCCTTGACAGGGACCTATCTCAGATCCAGAATCACAATTATTTCCTTCTCCTGCAAATTCTCTATCTTGAGAAATCGTTGGATCCTCTGTGAGCTGAGCAGCGTCTGTGATGATGAGCGAAATTGTCTGTGTTTGTGTCAAAATGCTGATCATCAAAGCTGCCTCCTTGTATTTTGAATCAGTGACGCTGGGAGGGGAGGGGGAGCTGTGATTTCCCCGAACTGTTTCTTTGATAGAATGCCCACCACCCTCTTCTCCATCTCCATACGCCACATCAACACTGGGGATGAAAAGTGACAAAATGACAGCTGTGACAGTAGTAGTTGTCCGGTGCGGGACAGTCGGAGGTCAGTAAACTACCAGGGAAATAGTCACCTTCACAGCACAGTTAATGCTGAAATGATCCGGTGTTTATCTGGAGCAGGCCGCTCTGTCCAGTCAGCGGTCTGTAAATTGAATTTACTTTACTATACGAATATCCATTGACAAATCCAATTAATGCAATAGCTTTGAGCTAACTCGTGTGTGCTTAAATACTGAGTTCTGAGTTGAGGCATCTAACAGTTTGTCCACTGTCTGTTCCCATGGAAGATGTTCAACAGATACACAAGGAGACTCTGCGGGCACAAACTGAAACACTGAGAGTGAACACGATCCTGATGAGGGAGAAGGTGAAGGTTTTCCAGCTGGTTGATCGATACGCTGAGCTCACGGTCATTTCTACTATTCGAGATCTGAGACTGGTGGAACATGAGCTGCTGGCAAGAGGCAGAGATCACGAGGAGTGGAGAGAGAAACATCTCCGCGGGGAGCTGGAGAAAATCCGGGCGGATCAGTTGATCCAGAGCAGCTTTTCCCGGAGTAAATCCAAATCTGGGAGTTCGGCAGCAGTGGCCGGAGTCCCGGGGATCGGGAAAACAACAATGGTACAAAAGATTGTTTATGACTGGGCCACAGGGAAAATATACCAACAATTCCAGTTTGTCTTCAGTTTCAAATTCCGCAATTTAAACTCCATTAACTGCCGAATAAACCTGAGGGAAATGATTCTGGATCAGTATCCTTACTTTGGGAATATCCTGAGAGAGGTCTGGAAGAACCCAGAGGGAGTGCTGTTTATATTCGATGGTTTGGATGAATTCAAACAAAAAATCGATTTTGCTGACAGTCGGAGAGATACAGAACCCAAGCACCAGTGTCCAGATCCGGAGTGGTGGTGTGAAGTGTCTGACATTGTGTACAGTTTGATCCAGGGCAAGCTGCTCCCAGGGTGTTCAGTGCTGGTGACCACCCGCCCCACTGCGTTACATTTTTTGGAAAAGGCAGAGATCAGTGTTTGGACTGAAATCCTGGGATTTGTTGGTGAGGAACGGAAGGAATATTTCATCAGACATTTTGAAGATCAGAAGGTGGCGGAAGCTGTTTTCAAACACGTGAAGGAGAACGAGATCCTGTACACCATGAGCTACAACCCCTCCTACTGCTGGATCCTCGCTCTGACACTGGGCCCCTTCTTCATACAAAGAGTCAGGAACCCACAGCGAGTTCCCAAGACCATCACCCAACTGTACTCCTACTATATTTACAACATCCTGAAAAACCACAGCCGTGAGATTGAGAACCCCCGTGATGTGTTACTCAGGGTTGGTCAGATGGCCTTCAGAGGAGTGTCCGGGAAGAATATTGTGTTCACAGATGAAGATTTGACCAAGTACAAACTGCAGCCTTCCCAATTCCTGTCCGGGTTCCTGATGGAGCTTTTGGAGAGAGAGGATACTGCCCAGAGCGTGGTGTACACATTCCCACACCTCACCATTGAAGAGTTTGTAGCTGCAGTCGCACAATTCCTGAATCCACATCCCGGGGATATCCTGAAATTCCTCACTGAAGTCCACAACACAACAGATGGGCGATTTGAGGTGTTTCTCCGTTTTGTTGCTGGTCTCTCCAACCCAATGACAGCTCGGAGCCTGGAGGAGTTTCTGGGTCCATTTCCTCATCAAACAACCTGCCGGGTGATTGACTGGGTGAAGGAGGAGGTTATACGCCAAAGTGGAAACACGAGGAGTAAAGCTGGTAAGAGGAGCCTCCTGAACACATTGCACTACCTGTTTGAGTCTCAGAATCGTGGACTGGCTCAGGCCGCACTGGGATCTGTGGAAACACTTTCATTCAGTAGAATGACACTGACCCCGATAGACTGCGCGGTCCTGTCTTATGTCATCGCACTCTGTGTTGCAATAAAAGGCCTCGACCTGGAGTATTGCCGCATTCAGTGTGAAGGAATCCAGCGATTGGCTCCCGGGCTGCACAAGTGCCAGGAGTTGAGGTAACTTGATTTATCTCTCACACTGAACTGTGAAACTGTTACATTGTGTCGTTTCAGTTTAAGTGATTTTGGATAAAACTGTAGTAAATCAGATTGCGAAGAATATTGACAAACAGGGGATCGGTCAGTAATTCCCAAGGGACGGAAGGGTTCTGTGTTTTTTTTTCAAGGAATGTTGGAGACTTCATCAGATCAGTGAACAACGGCCATTGGTTTAATGGTAGTAAATCACAGGAATGGCCGTGTTTCCTGCTGCCTGTGACACGTCCATTGACAATGTTCCTTCTCACTGTTACTGACACCCAGACCGACACTGACTGTACTGAAGATTCACAGTCCCTTCCCGGTGAGGGACAAAACACCGTCAGTAGACTGCCCCAGTGAAAAGGAAAGAAACAATTTTGTGAGATATTCCTCCCCTGCCCTTCACTGTGTGCTCACTACCAGATACACAGACTCCATGGGCACTTCTCTTCCTCCTGTGGGATCTCTCTTCCATATCCCCCTTCCTCCTGTGTGATCTCTCTTCCCCATCCCACTTCCTCCTGTGGGATCTCTCTTCCACATCCCTTTAGCTCGATTTTGTCATTTCTGCATTTCTGTCAGTAACACTTTGCTAACTAGCGGGCAATGGGACAGAACATGTGCAGTTTACAGGGTCACACCGACAGACAAAATTACTGACATTCGGCAAATATCCTGGAGCTGGTCATTGAGGGACATGGACAGTGATGGGAACTCCGATCAGTGATTTACTGAAGGGTTTAATGTTTCCTGAAATATCCAAGTGAGAGAAATTCTCTCAGATCCACGGTTTGAATCACTTTGTTAATCAATCTGTCTGTCTTTATTTAGACTGAGTTATAATGAACTGGGAGAATCAGAAGTGAAACTTGTGTCTGTGGCTCTGAGGAACCCGGAGTGTAAAATACAGAAACTGTGGTAAGTACCAGACTGTGGGAGATTCTGTTTACAGTCACTGGGTGTCTGACAGTGAACATTAATGTGATCAGTAATTGTGTTACTGATAAACATTGAGGATTTGTACCGTCTCCTGTCTCTCTGTGTCCTTCACCCTCACTCTCTCCCGTCTGCAGGCTGAACGATGTCGGTCTCAGAGATTCTGGTGCCGAGGATCTCGTCTCCGCTGTCAGTACAAACCGATCACTGACGGAGCTGCACCTGGGAATAAACTCACTCACCGACCAATCTGTCCCCGTTCTCCGCCTTCTCACACTGACCCACCCGAGTCTGGAGCTGATCTGGTGAGTGTTAATGTTCAATATGATAGAGTATCACTGGATCCGCGTGTTTTCTGGTGATATTTGTCTCTGAATGTTGTCGAAACATTAACCCCGGTCTCCTATTACTGACTCTGTTTGTTTCATCTTTATTCTCCCATCTGTTTCAGGCTGTGGGGGAATCAGTTCAGTGAGAACGGGGCAAAGGAACTGAGATCTCTGCAGGAACCCAGACCGGAACTGAGGGTATCAGTGTGAACATCTGAATGTGTAAACATCCCCGCCCACGACATGGAGACATTTTGGCCGATTCCCCGTCCTCCACTTTAACTCCCCTTTAATGGCCGCTAGCCGGGGTAATTCCCAATGGTTCTAACAGACTCCAGTCTGGCGCGTTGTGACTTCGGAAGCTTTCGCACGGTGACGTATACTGCCTGTTGTCCAACGGCCTAACTTCCGACGGTTGTGCGGGTTCGAGACTTCCCCATCTGAGCCCCCGGGGGATTACACAGACAGGTAGAGCCCCGGCGCCGGGACTCAATCTGGGAGAGAATCGATTTGCTCCCTTTCCTGAAGACGGTGCATTCGGCAGTCTGGCCGATATAATGATGTTAAATAGACAAATTCCTCGGCAGTGACCCTGGATCTGCAGCGATCCCGGACACGGCCCTGAAGTGTGATTTTATAATCATCGGTTCCCCGATGGAGACTGACGGTGAGAAACGGGACTGATTATTCAACCTGTCACTCGTCGTCGCCGGTCAGTTAATTGTGTGTGACAGTGAGTGAGTTGGAAGCAGCTTATTTATTCCCGCACGTCAGCAGCTCAACCATTGTTTAATTTACATTTGTCATGATGAAATCAAATAAACCGCTGTAACTTCCTGTCCTGGCTCCGGACTCGAGTTTTATTTGAGGTTTCTGCTGTCCCCCGCACCCTGTGCACCGCAACAGTGGGTCGAAGCTCCTCACACTGACACAGTAGCGTCTAAGCTCCAGGCTGAGGGAGGTCGGACTGGCAGAGTCTAGGTGCCCAGGATCTGATCTCCACCCAACCCACTTGCAGGCTAACTGACCGCCTCCTGCTATCGCTAGGGAGCACCCTCCCCACAATCCCAGTTTCTGTTTGACCCTTCAAGTTCCTGCTGCACGCCTCGGCCACTCCGAACCAGATCTCCAACACCTTCACGTGTCAGACCTGATGGTGAAGGGAACGCTGGATCGGTTGGGCCAGTTGCTGCAGAGCAGAGCTTCGCTCTTCGTGCGGGTGACCCTGGCCCCCGACGTCAGCTCGAACTGTTCGCTGATCAGCCTGCAAACTGACCTCGGATCGGAGCAAAAGACGGTGAGGTCGTCCATGTACAGGGAGGTTTTGACTTGGGTCCCTCCACTACCTGGTAGCATCACCCCTCTCATGCACACATCCCTTCTGATGGCTTCGGCAAAGTGTTCTATGCAGCACATGAACAAGACAGGGGGGAGAGCGCAGCCCTGCCTGACTCCAGACCTGATGGGGAAGCCGTTGACCTGGACTGCGCTACAGATGTCCGGGTAGAGCAGTTTGATCCAGATTCCCTCCCCAAATCCCATTTTGGAGAGTACATCCGCCATGTATGAGTGCGATATCCTGTCGAAGGCTTTCTCCTGGTCCAGGCTGACCAGGCAGGCGTCCACCCCACTGTCCTGCACGTAGGCGATTGTGTCCCTCAACAGCACGAGGCTGTCCGAGATCTTCCTGCCCGATACAGCACAGGTTTGGTCCGGATAGGTCACTTGCTCCAGAGCAGACTTGACTCTGTTGGCGATAACTTTGGACAGGATCTTGTTCAACCTGGTCAACAGGTATGAGGTTCTCTCATGCTACTGTACTTGGCGCAGGTGTGGCCCGTCCCCCGCTCCTTCATCTCGTACATCATCCGAGCCGTCTTCAGATTCGTCTGTGGATCCAAGATGGAGAGGGTCAGATGGGCCACCATGCACAAGTCCTTGGACAATGGGGGCAAAAGCATTCCCAATGTCGCTGTCACCCTGATGGCCAGCTTCGTGTGTGGCTGCATCAGGTTGCGTGTAGATCCCAGGAATGTGGGCAGCAGGTAGAACTATGTGTCCAGGATGTTCTACCTGTTGCCCTGGCTACGTAGGATGGGTCAAGCCGATATCCCAAGCAACACCGCTGTCAGCTGGTCATTGCCGCCATACCTGTCCTTCGTAGAGAAGTTCTTTCAGGTCAACACCTTTGACCACAGGGCCATCAGACAGTGGTCAACACGTAAGGTCCTGCAGGCACGTGATGGACACAGTTGGGTGGTTCCGTGATCAGACCGCCCAGCACATCTGGCAAAATGCCTCATCGCCAGACATCACCAACAGGCAGCAAGACCACACCTGGCTGGCGGTGAGAGGGGCCCTCCCAGTCAGATCCCTCCTGTATGCCCGGGACGTCGTCTCCACACGCCGCTGCCCACGGGAGGACTGCAGAGAGGCGGAATCAGTTACTCACCTCTTTGCACACTGTGGGTTCGCGGAGAAGGTGTGGAGGAGGATGGAAGGGACAGTGTCGAGGTTCATCCCCAGCAGCTGCGTAACAGAGGACTCTCTGATCTACGGGCTGATCCCGGGGACGCACACGGAGACCGACATCCGGTGTTGCTGGCAGATCATCAACTCGGTCAAAGACGCTCTTTGGTCGGCCGAAACTTGATGGTCTACCGGCACACGGAGATGTCCGTGGTGTAATGCTGCCGACTGGCACATTCTCGGCTGCAGGAGTACGTGCTGAGGGACGCGCTGATACTTGGTGTCGGGCCCGGTGGGGAATGACCACAGTCTAGTGTTCTTCTCCCGAAGGAGATGAGGGGTTGGGGGTGGGGTGTATACCCCTCAACAAGTGTATGTAAATATGAAGTAGCAGTGCTACCTGGGTGGCAAAAGTGTGGAAATGTAAAGAGTGAAATGGAAACATTTGTAAAGGACTGAGAGCCATTGAATGGTTTATTGTACATAATTTTATTTTTGAATAAAGTATATTTTGTTTAATAAAAAATAAGCAAATAACTGATGTCCTCCTGTCCCCGCAGACATTTAAAACTCGACTGCAATAACAGACGTCAGTCCAATGAGGTCCCGAGTAGCAGTGGGCCCTCCACACCGTCACATCACACACACCCCTCCCCCACCCGGGGACAGACACAGAAAATAATGATCTTTTAAAGTAAAGATTAGTTGCTCTTGAGTTAAAACAGATTTACAGGGGAGACTCTAATTGTGTTCTCCTCGGAATTGTAGCACACACACACACACACACACACACACACACACACACACACACACACACACACACACACACACACACTCACACACACACACACACACACACACACACACAGACACACACACACACACACACACACACACACACACACACACACACACACACACGAGATAAACATACGTAGAGACGGGGAGGAATGCAGTGTGCAAAGACCAGGAGAGTGTAGGAGGGGTGGGGGCACAAACGGGCAGCGGAATACAGATGGGATTCATAGCCATAGCGGTTAACAATCACATTTGACTTCTAGGGTCGAGAAGTAGTCCAGGATGAAATCGAAGTTGAGGATAATTTTGCAAAGTGGGTATCCACCCCTTCCCACCCACTCACACGGACCGCGATCCCAATCAAATTCCATTCTTTTCCGTTCATTTCCACCATCCGCATTCCTAACGGGACGCACCCCTACCCATTCGCTCCCATCGTCCGAACATTCCAACTGGACCCCACCCCTTCCCATTCAAGCACACCGTTTGCCTGCCAGTGGGGACCCGCACCTTCCTATTTACCCGCACCGTCTGCACCGCTTCCCATTCAGTCCTATCGTCCGAACTCCCAATGGGACCCCACCCCTTCCAATTCACTCCCACCACCTGCCTCCTAAAGGGACTCCTTCCAGTTCATTGCCAACGGGTCTGTGAACCTGGAAATTGGCGGGGAGGTCCGAATGCCGTGTTTGACAGAACGCAGTGCGGCGTTTACGGAATTTGACATGGACGCCGATGGGTTTATTAGTTGCAGGGAAAGTCCAGGGTCGTGTGGATGTTGACGGCTTTGCAAAGCTGCCGATGCTCGTATCCTGAAGGAGACGGTGGATACGATCGGATTGAAGGGCCTGAAGATGGCGGGGGTGGGTGGTGCGTGTGAGAGAGGTTTATGGTTTCAGTTTCCCCACACCGGGAGATTCATTGCGCCCGGTTCCCCGTGTCCACAGAGCACACAGGAAGTTATACAGGTCACGGTTCCCTGTCTCCAAATCCCAAACTGGGAATTTTGCCAGGCACGGTTCTAGATCTCTCTCTCCACACCGAGAGTCTGACTGCGCACCGTGTCGGGTCTCTGTATCGACACCGGGAATATTACCGCACACGATTCCTGGTGTCTGTATCCTCCTCTCTCCACGACACTCGGAGTGATGACGCACAGGATCCGGAGATGAGGATGTCAGATCGGTCTCTATTGTTTGCGATATATTTATTATTTGTGACAAACAGTCCGCGCAATCGAGTGGAGGATGGTCGAGAGTGTCTGTCCTGTGAGGGGCTCCTGATTGAAAATGGTGCATAGGGAGGGAACGACAGTAGGATTTAGAATCCTCACTAGGGAGGGGGTGAAAGGTTGACTGAAAATGGTCTCCCGGGGGAAAGTGATGTGCTGAGTGACAATGGGCGCCAGGGAGGGGGCGATGGGCGGAATTAAGATGGCCGCGGTCACCTTGTTCCTCATGGCCGGCATGGAGGGAGTGATACACTGACAAGAGAGTGGGGGTGACAGGCGGAGTTAAAATGACCGACAGGGTGGGGATGACGCACTGATTGAAAATTATCACCGATGAGAAGTTATGTGCTGATTAACAATAGGATTCTGGATTAGAACATGAATATATATATATATATCTCCAATCTTTACATTAAGTTTTTCAAAAGTAAATACATAACGTTCATATAGTGTAAAGGGAGTGGAATTACATTGTTGGCAATTAACATCGGAATAAAAGCTATAAATAATAATTTATAATATATATAATTGACATCCCAAATCTTCGATACCCAAAATAAAAACAAAAATAAAAAGATGAGGAAAAAAACAAATTGAAATCGACATAAAAACTAAGCTAAACTAAACCAAACTAAAACAAAACTAAACAAAGCTGGGCTATTCAGTTATATAAAATGAATAATGTCGTCAACTCCGCTCCTCGACTCAAGTCAATGATAAAAATTAAAGGAATTGGAAAATGTCAAATTACGTTCTATGAAAATGTTGAATAAAAGACCCCCAAATTTCTTCATATTTAACCAAGGGGTCAAATATACCACTTCTAATATTTTTCTAAATTTAAACAAAATATGGTTTGGGAGAACCACTGAGATGTGTTTGTCGGTTTAATCTCTTTCCAGATCAATAGAATAGATCTTCTAGCCATTAAGGTAGCAAATGCAATCATCGGCGGAGCTGCAAAGGGCAAATCAGTCATTGGTAAGCCAAAAATTGCAGTAATTGGATGAGGTTGTAAATCCATATGTAAAATTGTGGAGAATATATCAAAATATCTTCCAAAAACTTTTCCAAATGAGGGCAAGACCAAAACATATGAGTTGGAGAAGCTACTTCAGAATGACATCTATCACGGATCGGATTTATATGAGAATAAAATCGAGCTAAGTTATCTTTGGACATATGTGCCCGATGTACCACTTTAAATTGAACCAACGTATGTTTAGCACAAATAGAAAAAAATTAACTAATTGTAAAATTTTCTCCACTTTTTCTAAAGGTACAGAAAGTTGAAGTTTCTTCTCCCATTCATTTTTAATATTATCAGATATATCTGACTGTATATTCATAATCATGCCATAAATGATTGCTATTAAACCCTTTTGATAAGGATTTCTGCCTATTTCCCCTCCCCCCATGATTTCAGTTGTATATGAAATCGGAAAGGTCGGTAACATTTTATTTTAAAAATCTCTAATTTGGAAATACCTAAAAAATGGGATTTGGGCTAATTGTATTTATTAGACAACTGCTCAAAAGACATGAAACAGTTATCCTAAAATAAATCACGAAAACATATTATATTCTTCATTTTCCAAACCATGACAGAAGGTTGAAAGAAAAAATCCAATATAATAGGACTTGAATAAATGAATTTATTCAAGCCAAAGAATTTACAAAACTGAAACCATATTCGTAATGTGAGTTTAATTATAGGGATAACCATTTGTTTATTCAATTTAGGGAGAACCAAGGGAAGCGAAGTACCTAAGATGGAAGCCAATGAAAATCCTTGTGCCGAATTGCGTTCAAGATTAACCTAATGAGGACTAGCATTCAAATCCACTTCATATGTCCAAAATATTAAATATCGAATATTAATTGCCCAGTAATAAAATCTTAAATTCGGCAAAGCCAAGCCACCATTCTTTTTGGATTTCTGCAAATATTTTTACTTAACCTAGTATTTTTATTCGGGCATATTTAAGATGAAATTTTAGAATCAATAATATCTAAAAAGGATTATGGAATAAAGATAGGTATCGCTTGGAAAAGACATAAAAATGTAGGTAAAATAATCATTTTTAGAGCATTAATTCAGCCAATCAATGATATTGAAAATAAGGGCCATTTAGTAAACGATTGTTTGACCTGATTAATTCAGGGGAGATATTAACATTAAATAAATCCATACGTTTCTTTTAGTAATCTTAACGCCCAGATAAGTAAAACAATCCGTAATTAGTCTAAAAGGTAAATGTCTATTGATTGGAACTGTCATGTTTAAAGCAAAAAGTTCACTCATATTAAGATTCAGTTTGTAACCAGAAAAGTTACTAAACTGAGCGAGTAAGGGTAGAACAGCCGGAATGGTTTTCTCAGGATTCGATATATATATAATAACAAATCATCTGCGTATAATGATAACTTATGTATCACATTCCCGCGGGAGATGCCAAATATTGAAGGTGAGTCACGGATAGCAATAGCGAAAGGTTCCAGGGCAATATCAAATAACAGTGGGCTAATAGGACAACCTTGCCTACTGCCGCGAAATAACCAAAAAAATTGAAGATAACATATTATTGTTAAGTACCGAAGCCATAGGGGCATAATATATCAATTTAACACAAGATATAAATTGTGAATTAAAATTAAATTTCTCAAGCGTGTTAAATAAGTATGGACATTCAAATCTACCGAAGGTTTTCTCGGCATCCAATGAGATGACACATTCTGGAATTCTAGATGAGGGGGCATAAACAGTATTCATCAATCTCCTAATATTAAAGGAAGAATAGCGGTTTTTAATAAATCTGGTCTGACCGACTGAGATAATTCGAGGCAATACATTCTCCAATCTAGTAGCTACTATTTTCGAAAAAAATCTTAGAGTCTGTATTCACTAAGGATATAGGCCTATATGAAGGACATTCTGTAGGATCTTTATCTTTTTATAAGAGTTAAGGAAATAGAGGCACCATAGAAAGGTTTTGGTAATTTAGCTATAAGTTGTGCTTTCTTGAAGATTTCACATAGTCAGGGAGAAAGTACAGTGGAAAAGGAATTGGAAATTCTACTGTAAAACCATCTGGGCAGGTGCTTTACCTGAGTTTCATGAAGAAATAGCATCTTGTATTTCTTGTTCAGTAATAGGAACATCTAATGCTAATCGTTTGTTAGGTGATAGTTTCAGAAAATTCAATTTCCTTAAAAATTTCCTGCATTGTAGTGAGGTCATCAGGAGATTCTGATTGGTATAAGGAGGTATAAAATTCTTGAAAAGATGTGTTTATCTCATCATGATCAACCGTCATAGTTCCATCTCGTTTATGGATTTTATCAATCTGACGTTTAACCGAAGCAGATTTCAATTGGCTGGCTAATAGATTACCAGAATTATCACCATGTAATTAAAAATGGCTCTTACACTTTATTAATTGATTTTCAATCGATGATGTTAAATGTAAACTATGCTTCATTTGAAGTTCGACCCTTTCTTTTTAATAAGATTCCAGAGTAGGAGTGATAGAATATATCTTGTCAATTGCTTCAATCTTATCCACCAACATACCAATCCCTTTTCATTAATCCGTTTTTTCAGTCCAGCAGAATATGAGATAATCTGAACACGGCTGTATGGTTTAAAGGCATCCCATAAAACCCTGCTAGAAATTTCATCAGTGGTGTTTATTGAAAATAAAAATAATCAATCTGTTCCTTAATGAAATTCATGAAGTCCGAGTTGTGTAAAAACATCTTAAAGTGTGTGTAAAAAAAAAACAAGACAAATGTAACTACATTCAAAAAAAGGGAATCAAATGTCAAAACATTTACTAAATAATTTCATAAAATATTTAAAAAAAAAACAGAATCCCAGAAAGGAACAGAGAGATTAATCTAAACATACCAACAATAGAAACCAAAAAAGAGAACCCAAGCGTAAACAATTGAAAATGACGCAGCAAAAAAAGTTCTTATGGGAAGAAGAAAACAGAACGACATCATGAAGTATAAAAAAGAACGAATGTACCACTGTTCAAAACAAAAAGAAGTCAAACACCAAAACCTCTACTAAAATGTTTCAAATGATTAAAAAAAAACAAAATCCCAAAAGGGAACAGAAAGGTTAAACTCCAAATGCTACAAATACCTGCAGTTCAACCCAGGAAAAGGAACCCTCACATTCTAACTGACCGATCCCTTAACAATTTAAGTAAACCCCCCCCCCAAAAAAAAAACGGAAACCGTTACACCTTAGCTGAGGAAAGTTGCTGATCGAGAAAATGTTGAGCTTATCTTAATGTCTTAAAAAGACAACGAGAGTTATCAGAGAGGACAAGCCTCAATTTGGCGGGGAAGAGCAACGCTGGTTTGAGACCCCTTCGAAAACATTCTGACATCAGAGGTTTAAATGCCATTCGTTCCTTCAAAACCTCGGGGCTATAATCTTCAACGAAGCGGAATTGAAAACCTTTAAATGTAAACATGCCTTTCCGTTGATTGAGCGAGTCAAACGTTCCTTGAAATGAACATAATGGAGATGAAGAATTACTGGCCGTGGATAATTCGATTTCAGACGTAACGAGCGATGAACGCGGTCGATCAATGGAGGTTCGTCCAAAAGTTTGCCAAACACCTCGAATAGGAATTGAGAGAAGAACTTGATAGAATCATCTTCCGGGAGACCGATTATCCGTAGATACTGTCTTCGAGAATGGTTTTCATGGTCGGTAACTTTCAATTTATAATGATCCAGCTGTTGAGACATCGAAGCTCAATTTTGTTCCAAAGTTGCAACCTTTCGGTCTCTTTATCGAGTTCTGAGATTGTTGCTTTCTGCAGGTCATCCTCACGTTTAAGTGATCCTCGACCGTCTTTAAATCTCCTTCAATCACAGTAAATTCTTCATTAAGTTTTTCATCTGTAAGTTTCCACATCGCTTCCAAAGTTATCAGCATTGCTGAGATTGTTTAGGGTCAGCATCTCTTTTCCACTAGGATCCGAGACTTTTCCGTTCTTTGCTTCTCGTGATCTGGTATTCAGCTCCAACGAATTAAAGCCGAAGTCCAAACATATATCAATACATAAACCTTGGTATAGGTATAAAAAAGGGCAAAAGAGGGTAGCTACAGGTAATAAAAGTAAAGGGAACCGAGCGAAGCCAGGTTAAAACTTCACTCCATGAGCGCCACCAGGAGACTCCCGCTTGTTTTGTTTTAACCAAGGACACAGACACTCAAAGTCAGACGGAGACGAAGGAGCAAAGCAAGGGGACTAGTGGTCAAAGGTCACTCTTTGGAATTTTCCTATGCCCACAAGGGTGGGTTAATTATCGATTCATCATATATCGAATGTGGTGATGTCACCTCGTTTGATCCATAGGAGTGGATCTGATTTGGGATATTCTGCGGAGACCACTTATGTGTTAACCCTTGCCTGACTGTGGTGTGGTAATTCACTTGAAGACGATATCCCTTATGACAAGTCACTTTAGCTGATAATTCGTATGTACATTTGTAAAGAAGATGGATAAAATCTAGAGCGAATGTTCTCGCATTTTACCACCATAGAAAGTGTGGAATTCGTCATAATTGCCTTCTCTCAACATTTACCTTGGATTACAAAGATCTCTTTCATCACCTATCCCGTGGTTGAACTGAACTTTCATACTTTACCATCTCAAAACTCCAAGCCTTGTTTCCCCCAAGCTCAATAGTTTGGGAGTTTTATTTACACACGTATATACAAAACATTGTAAACTTTTGTTTATCTTGCTTAAGTTACTCTATTATAAGTAGATTCTAATAAACATAGTCTTAACATCAAAAACAGACTCCAGGTGTAGTCTATTGCTGCTGGTTCGTTTCTAAAGCGTTACGATTCAGAAAAAATTGGGGCCTGCGTCCGGGATATGAACTGATTTGTGGGCGTATTGATTAATTATCGATTTCTTTGGGGAAATCCCTTTTGATTCATTTGTGTGTGGAAAATCAGCAGCAATGGATGTTGATAGATGTCTGGAAGCACCAGCCTCTGAGGTATTAGAGGACGCCAGAAGGATTGAGTTGTTGAGTATTGCTAAAAGGTTAAACATTAAAACATTAAAAATTGCTAAGGTGAAAAAGCCCTGATAAGGCAGCACTGAGAGTATTGTGCGCAGGTATGGGGCCCTAACATGAGAAAGGATGATTGAAATGGAGAGGATTAAAAGGAGGTTCAGGAAAATGATTCCAGGTTTGATTCCAAAGAGCGTGTTCCCGTGATGTACTATTCTATGTTCTAAGTAATGTCCTATCTCCATTCAACCATACGATATAGAAGCAGAATTAGGCCGTTTGGCCCATCGAGTCTGCTCCGCACTTTCATCATGGCTGATCCAATTTTCCTCACATTCCCAATCTCCTGCCGTCTCATCAAATCCTTCCATGCCCTCGCCAGTCAAGAGCCAATCAACCTCTGCCTTAATTATATATAAAGATCTGCCCTTCATAGATGTCTGTGGCAAAAAAATAAACAAACAAACAAACTTCCACAGATTTAACATTCTCTGGTAAAAGAAATCCCTGCTCGCCATATTCTAATAGGGGGCCCTGTATTCTGAAGTAGGGTCATCCGCTCGTATTGTATCCAACCAGAGGAAACATTATCCCTACATCAACTCTATCAATGCTTTTCACCGTTCGATAGGTTTCAATAAAGTCACCACTGATTCAACTGAATTCCAGTGAGTACTGGCCCAGAGCCATCAAATGCGGTTCACATGACAAGCCATTCAATCGTGGAATCGCTTTTGCGAACAGCCTCTGAACCCTCTGCAGTTTCACCATATTCTGTTTGAAGTTAAGAGGCCCAAACCTGCTCAGAATACTCCAAGTGCTGCCTCAGCAGTGCTTTATACAGATTCAACATTACATCATTCCTTTATATTCTCGTCCTGTTGAGATGAATGCTAACATCGCATTTCGCTTCCTCACCACAGATTCAACCTGTAAATTAACCTTCAGGGAATCCTGCACAACGACCCCTAAATCCCTTTGCACCTCAGTTTTCTTTTGTACTTAGAAAATAACTAACCCTTTCATTCGTCTACCAAAGTGCATGACCATACATTTCTCGACACATTATTCCATTTCCTTGCCCAGTTTCCTAACTGTGTAAGTCCTTCTGTAGACTTTCTAATTCCTCAAAACCGCTTGCCCCTCTACCTATCTTCGTTCTGTCTGCAAACTTTGCAACAAAGTCATCAATTCCATCGTCATTAGCATATGACGTAAAATAATCGGTCCCAACGCAGAACCCTGTGCTTTATCAATATTAGAATCTGTCTTGTAATACCGTGATCTCGTAGCTTGTTAAGCAACCTTACGTTTTGAAGCTTAACAAGGATCTTCTGAAAATCCAAATACACAGCATCAACCGATTCCCCTTTGTCTATCCTGCTTGCAATTTCCTCAAAGAACTCCATCAGTTTTGTCAGACAAGACTTCGGCCAATTTTCTTATGGGTCTCCAAGTACCCTGAGACCACATTCTGGGGTACCCGCCATCAAGTCCAGGTGACATATCTAATGTCAAACCTTTCAGTTTCCCAAGAAACCTCTCTCTGGTTCTGGTCATTTCACACACTTGATGCCCCCTGAGCTTCCATTATACTGCTAATGACATCCTCCGTGAAGATCAGTGCAAAATACATCTTCAGTTCATCCGCCATTCCTTGTCCCATTTACTACATCCCCAGTTTGCAGCGTTCTGATATCCCGTCGTGTCTCTCTTTTACACTTTATGTATCTGAAGAAACGTGTAGGAGCCTCTTTAATATTATTGGCTCGTTTAATTTGGTACACTACCTTTACTTTTTTAACAGCTTTTGTTGCCTTTTGTTTGTTTTTACAACCTCACCAATCCTCCAATTTCCTACAAATTTCTGCCCTGCAGTTTTCCATCATTTCTCATCAATTCTGGCCAATTTCCCCTCTCATGCCTCTGTAATTCCTTGTATACCACTGTAATGCAGGTACTTCTGTAATATCGATGCGTCTGTCTTCAGCTTCTCGTTCCGGAGTTTCTATTTGACTCCCACTAGCTGACTGTAGGGGACAGTGAGAGAGACTTTCCAAACACGGATTGAACACTAAACCCCGGATTTACTACTGCAATCACGGAACTGCCCATTAACTCACAACCTCTCAATTTGAGGGAAGCAATGGCAAATTATTTCCTTCTTTGCTTCCAAAGGAACTCCAGAACCAAACATCTGAGCACAGAACATTAATACTAACGCATCACCTGGGCAGCTTGAACGACGGGTCCATTATACATGTATCAAAACCTGTGTGATATCCCAGGACCCATCCTCACAGGGTCCCAACCTACCCAAGAGGATTGCACATCTTTCCCCTGTCTCACACAGTAATCAGAATTCCTTTCAACCCGTGCCTATCTGTCCGAGGCGTCGGCTTCATCGCTGAAAGGGGAATGTCCAGTACCATCTGTAGAAGCAAAAAGATCGGGCGAACACCAAACACTGGAAATTCCATGTTCCTGGACTCCTCATCCCAGGATGATAACGGATGGTCCAGCGCTCCCTGAACTCTTTTCTACCGCTAATGTGCTGCAGTGTCTCAGCTACTCACAGTTCAAAGAAATAGCACTCCTACACAAACCCATGACAGAACTGTAACCTGAGGAACCCATTGTCTGGACGGGGATTGAGTTGACATTCGTTCCGTGATTTACAAAATGGCCCCGGATACATTTCATCATGTCTCTGGGCATATTATTGATTATGTTGTTTTTGAGTGGAATCTACACTAATTCAGTTAGCCGCCACTTTTCTCGTCGTGGAACAGGAACAATATATTAAATGGTAAATTTAGCCCTGGAAACAGAGCATAGAGATTTATCTCTTTTTTTTTTTTTTGATTCACAAATAGTGACCGATTACAAGATGTTTGTGACATTCTAAAAAAGATTTGCATGAATACAATCCCAACATTCATTAGTCATCTGTTCATTCCAGCACATACATTATATATTCCTTACAGTAAATGCATCCTCGAATCCACACTGGATCCTGTGGCCACTGAATTTCTGCCAAAGGGCTGTGTAGAGTGATAAAGATCTTCAACACTCCTTGAAGCTGTGGTGGGCTGTTTCCCTGGTGACTGAGGAAGAGGCCCACCAGACCTAAACGAAAAAGGAAGTTACATTCTCAACATCACATGCTCTGAGTTTCCTTATGACCACAATGAATACTGAACACTCTGCCATTCTGAAATGGTCAAACTAAAATACCATTTGCTGTTTTAACCCCTTCGAGGTGCAATAAATCTGCTGCCATCTCCAGCTCTACAGGACTTCAGCAGTGCAGAAGCTGTTCCATTGTAGACACCGGCTATCGATCCAGGTGAAGTATGGACCCGATACGGGACCGGGTGATGAAGGTAAAGTTCCCGGGATAAACCACAATGGATGAGTGCAGTCTCGATATCACCACCCCATCGCGCTCCCAGGACCAGGGCAAGAGGGGCTGAGCGGCGGCTCATCTCAGTCGGTATGTTGTGAAGGTCCCACAACACAGACCGACCCCGGCAGGTTCTGTCCAGCAAGCGCAGGGAGGCCGCCAGATCGGGGAAGTTAACTGGGTGCATTACCTTACATCAGACGTCCACACTCGGGACCGGCCTCAGTACTCACCGATGAGAACTAGTTTTCACGCCGGGACAGTGAACCCTCCCCCGGATTCCCGACTCTGGGAGTGATGGTCGTCTCCTAATCCGGATCCTACAGACAATCCGCCGCCGCCGCCGACCCGCTTCAAAACAGAACTGAAGGAAAGTCAGGACTGTAATTTATGTCATCAGAGCTGGGGGCGGAGCCTCGGAAACAAGGCAGATCTGCGGTAAAATGGGAGCGGGGAAAAGGGCTCACGTGACTTACACATGCATGTACGTCCATGAAATTTTGGATGATTTTGCAATTTTCACCGTCAGCTGAGATTCTAAAAACAAAACTTTCTTAAGAATTTGCGAATATATCACAGGTCTTGTAGCTATGTTTAGATTGTGACGAGATCTGAAGGATTATTCTAAAGTGGACTGTTCCTTTAAATGAGAGAGGGGGGGTAGCGAACAGCTTGTGTGCTAATTCAGCAGCAGGGAGACAGAATGTCTGTGAGTTGCCTTGGAAACTGAAAGGTGGAGCTATATGATGGACAGCTCGTGTTCAGCACTTGGAGATATATACAAGGTCGTTGACTTTTTAATCAGACACACACCAGAGACACACAAGACACACCACAGGAGACACACGACTCCTGAGGCAAGGAGGACACTGGTGAGCTTTGTGTGCCCACGACAAGGGTGGGGTTTTTGCTCACAGTGTGGACAGAGGGGTGACCGGCGGGGAGCTATCAGTGTGCTTAACCCTGGCCTAGGTGTATTGCGTTACCGTGGAAACGGTCCCCTTTCTGTGGCCACAAGTTGGTGACTTTAAATAGGTTTCGGAAGCAAGTAGGACGACGTGAAGGATCAGCATCGGCAGTGAAAGACAAACCAACACTCTAACTCTCTCTCTCCAACTCTACTCAAACCAAATTCCAGAACTGAACTGATTACTTACCATCCCACCGTAAGACTGTATCACCCAATCACCTGAGCTGGGGAAATTCGTTTTCTCACCTGTATATTTGCATATACTTTGCTAACCTGTTCACCTTATCTTGTTTTATATTACTTTATTCACGTAGTTACTGATAAAATAGAGTTTATAACGGAAGACTCAGAATCCAGGTGTGTCCATTTCTGCTGATTGTTTAACCCGTTACGCGGTATGTAACTACTCCATCCCTCCCTGTCAGATTGATCCGCTGCTCCACCCCATCTCGCGATCTGCTTCTCTAACCCGCCTTCGCGACGACCCTCCCTTCCTCTCCCGCCTACCCTCTTCTGCATGACGCCCTCCCTCTCCTTCTCCGACCTGACCCTCACTGCCTCGGCGACTCTCCAATGAAATCGACTTTCCTGCCCTCTTTGGCGCCCCTTGTCCTTCCCGATCGGGGCCGTGCCTGCTTTCCGGCGAGAGGTGGAGTGCCTCGGGGTGGGGGGGGGGGTGGTGGAGGTTGGACGCGGATGGGATACAGCCAGACCACTTTCCAGTCTGCAGTCCTGTCTCAGTCGGTAAGGGTGCTGAAGGAGCGGGAACATCCCTAGTGTGTATATCGAGGGGCCTCGCTTGCGGAGTGTTTCGTGTCCATAGGTCCTGAGACCGAAGAAACTGTAGAAAGATGAGGGAATGTTGGAGATTTACCTCACTCCGTGATCCACGAGGGAGAGCCTGTCCGATAGGTGGGCGATCAGAAGTCAGGGCACTCGTGTGCTTGGCGGTGTTCCTGGACTCGTGGATTCCATAGCCTGGAAGTCAAAGGAAGGCTGGAGTGAAAGCATGGGAATGCGGGGCTGGGCCGTTAGGGGGAGCTACTGGATGGAGGGATGGGGCGGGGAAGCTCGATTTGTCATTTTAACTATTTATGGAACAACACAAACTTAACACTTTTGATAAATACAGTGAAATTCGTATTTTAGTGTGCTTCACTCTGTACCAGCACCCACCTTTCGTAAACGGGGACACACTCTAATCCCAGCGGCCTGTGCCAGTATCAAAGTAATGCCACCATCCCGCAATGTCTCCCAGCCTCGTGTCACTCCAAACTAACCCCACTGCCCCGTTAAGTCCCAGCTTATTCCCCATAGCCCTCTGCCAGTCCTTAAATTAATCCCGCTGCCCTGCTCTCTCTTCACACCATCGTGTCAGTTCCCAAACGAATCCCGTTACCCCGATCTCTCCTCACAAACCTATGTCAGTCCCCGAACTAACCATACTGCCCTTCTCTCTCCCCTGACCCGCGTGTCAGTCCCCAAACGAATCACGTCACGGCGATCTCTCCCTACGAACCTATGCCAGTCCCCGAACTAACCACACTGCCGACTCCCAACAGGCCCGAAGTTTCCAAATTAATTAATTGGCTAAATGAAATTATGATGTTTTAGGCTGGAATCTCAGAGCTGAAACTGGGAACGGAAGCACCCTGGAAAATGCACAACGGAAATGAGAAGTTATTTTAGACAGCACTTGCATAGGGTTCAGGATAGATGAAGGAGCCATGTTTGACAGAGATGTGGATCATCAGGTCATGAGAAAGAAAGAAGCTGACCAGGTTTAGAAAGCAAGGATCGGACACGGCTGTAGAGGTACAAGGCAGCCAGGGTCGAACTGAAGAATGGAATGAGGAGAACTTGAAACCTCTACAGAAGGCCTACAGCAGGATTAAGGAAAACCCCGCGACACTCTAGATGTGTGTGAAGAAGAGAGTGACTAGATTGAGAGTAGGACCGGTCGGGGATAATGATGAAACATACGGCTGGAGCTGGTGGAGGTGGGACAGGTCCTTAAAGAGGACTTCACTTCAATTTTCACCAGTGAGAGATCCTGGCGTTTGTGAGGAAGCGTCAAACGGGCTTATGTTCGTCAACAGGACGAGGTTGGAAAAGAGGATACACAGCAACCATTGAAAAACATTCGGATAGATAAGTCCTCTTGTGAGGTTGCGAGAAGCTCCAGGTTACTGTGGGAAGTGGAGGAAGAGATTGCTGCGCCCTTGGCGATTAACTTTGCCTGGCCACTGCCGCACATGCAGTATCAGGGGATTGGAAATGGAAATATTATCCCTTTGCTCAGGAAAGGGAGTAAGGATACCCTAGTAAATTATAGCCCAGTGAATTCTACTTCAGCGATGGGCAAATTATTGGAGAGCATTCTTGGAAACCGAATTTACGAGGTTTGGGAGACCCAGATTTGGGAGAGTCAGAATGGTTTTGGGAGAGGCAGATCATGCCTCACGTGCCTGGTAAAGTTCTGTGAGGATATGACAAAGCACATTGGTAAAGGTGGAGAAGTTGACCTAGATTAAATAGATTTTAAGCAGGCATTTGATACGGTTAACAATGGTAGGACCGTTCATAGCGTCAGAAGACTTGTTATCCAGGGAGGGTTGGCTAGTGGATTCAGGACTGACGCCCACAGAAGGCAGAGGATAATTCTGGGTGGAGCGTTTTCTCGATGGATGGTGACCAGTGGTGTCCTCCAGTGATCAGTTTGAGAACCTGGCATTTGTGTTTTTATGAATGATTTGGATGAGGAGGTGGAAGGGTGGATAATTGTATTTGTAATGATGTGGAGTTTGGTGCAATTATGGATAGTACAGAAGGTTGTCACAGATTACAACAGGACAGTGACAGGACGCAGTGCAGCGCTGAGAAGTTACAGATGGAGTTCAACCCGGATGTTACGCAGTGATTCTCTTTGGGAGAGTGGATTTGAAGGTAGAGGTATTACTTGCTCGAGTCAACCGAGGGCCGCACATTAGTGCGAGTTCCACAATGGAAACAGAGTGATGACACTCTCTCCAATAAGCCGAGACCCGCTCATCGGTACGAGAACCACATTCGGCATGGAGCGGTGCACTGCAGGAGCAGAAGGAAGTGTGATTGACAGGTGAGCTTGAACACAGCCGCTGTTCTGCACAGACTTATACTGCGGATTGTCTTATAAAACAGGTTGAGTGAAAACTCGGCCTTTTTTCCTTGGAGCGACGGAGGGTGAGAGGTGACCTGATAGAGGTGTGTAAGATGATCAGAGGCATTAATCGTGTGGATAGTCAGAGGCTTTTCACGGGGCTGAAATGGTTACCACAAGAGGATACAGGACTAAAGTGCTGGGGCGAACGTACCGATGAGATGTCAGGGGTAAATTTTCTACGCAGACGGTGGTGAGTGCGTGGAATCGGCTGCCAACAACGGTACTGGAGGCGGATACGATAGGGTATTTTAAGAGAGTTTTGGATAAGTACATGGAGCTTAGAAAAATAGAGGGCTCTGACTAACCCTAGTAATTTCTAAGGTAGGGACATGTTCGGCGCAACTTTATGGGCCGAAGGGCCTATGGTATGCTGGAGGTTTTCTACGTTGCTCTGTTTGTATGAAAGACAATACACCGGAAAGCAAATCAGGAGAAAGACAGACAACCTCGTGGCAAATATAAAATTCAAACATAAAATGGATGGCGAAATTCTGGTAGAATTGTGGCAGATTTGAGAATATCTTTAAAGTTTAATCGACTGCATCGCAGGTCACGGGTGCGGGGTGGTCAAGTCGTTCACTGGAAGAGATCAGGTTCCTTCAAAACGGCCCACGTGTGTGCTGAGAAACATTGTTCTTCAAACTGTCCACAGCTCTCGTTAAACTCCCGAGGACACTTTCCCTTTTTGATCACAGGTCTCTGGAATATCGCTCCGGATCTTTAACAGTGTTTGGAGGAATGTAAGAGCAGTGTTATTGTAATATATGTCAGCTGTCATTGTCAGTTCCATCACTCGCACCTCCCGGAATGACTGAAACAAACGAAAGAAAAGAATGAACGAATGTTCCCCTTTAATAAAGAAGTGTTTTCCGTTTCACCCGCCAGAACAAACTCCTTCCCTCAATTTCAGAAGCGAATGTGTTCCGTCAAATGTTACAAAATAAATAGACGTCAAGATAAATGCCGATTTTAAAAGCAACACAGATATAAAAAAAAATATCCCATTTAAATACCTGAAGCCAGGTATCATGGAAAATAACATGGAAAATCCACATCATATTTTGTTTTAAAGTAAATAGATTGCAATATCCCTTTAGGAGCCAAATTAATGACACGGGGACAGTGAGTAAAAATAGTTTAACGTAAGTGTTTGTGTAGTTGGTTGTCACTAATGTCCCTGACGTGACAGCCACCCTAATTGCCTCCGTGGAATTGCTCTCACCTCAATAAAAGTCTTCTAAACCGATCACCAGTCCATCTGAACAGCTGAAACGCTCCGTACAACTGAACGCTGCTTCTGACGGAATATGGAATATGCGGCGATTTATTACACCGCGGCCATTTTCTATCCCGCCCTTGTGGCGGTTGGTGTCCCCGGTAAGATGCCGGAGCTGGTTTATTTATGTATGGTGCTTTCGATACTCCGCTGCGGTATCCACACTGTTACTAAGCATAGATGCTACCGTCGGCTGAAACGTGTATCCGGAATGGAGGATTCGGGCATCTAATGGTTTTATTTCCATTTTCCATATTTCGATCGTAGTATTTTCTTCTTTTGTCAATTAATTTGGAGTCGATATTGTTATTTCTCCTCGCTGGGCTTTCTGAAATGATGCTGGTCTCTGCTTTTCTAGGTCCGAGTCTCTATCAGTGCAGACACTCCGAACGTATAACAACGTGGCAGCTCATTTAAATGACGGTCCAGTATACTTCCAACATATAGGACTGTTCTTCCGTGAGTCACTAATTGAGAACTCGTGCTTTATATCTCCTTGTTGCCACTCTGTCACCGCTGCAAACAACCCCTTCAGCTATTTCCCCTCTAATAATGGAAATGGTGTTGTTTACAGGAGCGATCGACTGCTCACCGGTAGGTGAGACGTGGAACTCGGATGCCTCGCTCTGAACTGTGGGAAGGTCGCCAATCCACTGACACTCACATCCGTCATTGTCCTCCAGCCGGAGTGCAGCGACCGAGACCGCACACTATGGACTCTTTCCGCTTTCCACTTCCAAACAGACCATACCCTGCACAACATCGGAAGAATGGGGGCATTCAGGGAATTGCTGCTGACTGTATTTCTATTTTGTTTCCCAATTCCTTGCAGTAACACCGATTGTGATGCTCTCTCGAGGAAAATGCGGACTCTCCAAATGCATCACCCGTTACCTGGTTGGAATGGCAACAGCGGATCTGATGGTTGTTATCGTTTTTGCTTTAGTGGAACAGACCAACAATATCCACATTTATTCCAGATCACTGCTCATCACTCCTGTATGCGCTCTGACACTTGTATTTGTCCAGGTAACGACGGACTGTTCTGTTTGGTTTACGGTCAGTTTTACCTTCGATCGTTTCATCGCAATATGTTGCCGAAAGCTGCGGGAGCGATACTGCACCGAGAGAACAGCAACGGTGGTTATCGTGACCGTGCTTATAGTGAGCTGCGGGAGATGTGCCCCGTTATACTTTGCCCTTAAACCTTACGTCATCGTTGACAACACGCCGTGGCGGTGCACCGGCACATATGAATACGCTACTTCAGCCGTGTGGAGGGGATACGAATTACTGGAGAGTATTTTAACACCATTGCTGCCAATCGGCTTAATCCTGGTGTTTAACGGGTTAACCATAAGACATATCGTTGGGGCAAATAGAGTCCGCAGAAGGCTTCGGCACAGCAGCGACAATCAGAAAGATGCCGAGGTGGAAAAACGCAGAAAATCGATTATTTTGTTGTTTTCTATATCAGCTAATTTTATATTATTGTGGATGCCCTATGTAGCCCATTCCCTCAAATGGCAAACGCAAAACTATTTTTACGAGGACAGATATTTGAGTTCCCCGGTATACATCCTACAGCAATTTGGGAACATGTTCCAAATTCTCAGCATGTGTACCAATACTTGTATCTATACACTGACACAGAGGAAATTCAGAGAAGAGCTGAGGAATGGAATGAAGTATGTGTTTACATTAAACGGCCATCTGTGTAGATAACGCCCGCCTCCAGTGGCGATTCGGCGAAGTTTTCAAATAAAGCCGCTTTACAATGTTTAGCCTTGGCAAATATGTCATAGTGTGGCGGCTCATTTCCTAGCGTATGCGAACCGACTCACAATTAGATAGCCTACGGGGGTTTGCGAGCACAGAGCTTTGGAGCCTCTTCGCCATGGGGGGCCGGTTGACAGAGGCTTAAAAGTGAGGCTGAAGTTTTCGAATAAAGTTTTTCCTTCGACTGCAGTTACCGACTCCGTGTCGTAATTTTAGCGCTGCTTGTAGCACACCGCTACAATTGGTGACGCCGACGGTCCAAACGATTTTTGGACCAGAAATGACCGACGCCGCCTCTGTTCATGCGGTTTCGTTGACACTGCTGGGTTTCTGGACACAGCGCCCGGACCTATGGTTCCAGCAAGCCGAAGCCCAATTCCACGTTCGCCGGATCACCTCAGAAGACACCCGCTACTACTACGTGGTGGGCTCCCTCGACCAGGACACAGCTGCCCAGGTCGCGGAGTTCGTACAGTCGCCCCCGGCAGACGGCAAGTACACGGAATTCAAAGCCCTGCTCCTCAGGACTTTCGGACTCTCACGGCGCGAGCGGGCTGCCCGTTTACTGCACCTGGATGGCTTGGGCGACAGACCTCCATCGGCTTTAATGAACGAGATGTTGTCTCTGGCCGAGGGACACACAGGCCTCATGTTTGAGCAGGCATTCCTGGAGCAGCTGCCCGAGGACATACGCCTGCTGCTGTCCGACGCGGATTTCAGTGACCCCCGGAAGGTGGCAGCCCGGGCGGACTTGCTGTGGAACGCCAAAAAGGTGAGCGCGGCGTCCATCGCACAGATCTCCCAGCCACGCTCCCAGCAGCAAACCAGTCCAGGCCCGGCCGCAGAGCCCACTAACCCCCGGCCCAATGACCACTGGTGCTTCTACCACCAGCGGTGGGGCGCAGAAGCCCGCCGTTGTCGCCCGCCCTGCAAGTTCCCGGGAAACGCCAGGGCCAGCCGCCGCTGATGGCTACGGCGGCTGGCCATCGGGATAGCCTCCTGTATGTGTGGGATAGAAGGTCGTGACGCCGGTTTTTGGTCGATACTGGGGCTGAGATCAGCGTTTTACCTCCGACAAGTTACGACACTCGCAGCAGGGCACCGGGTCCCCCCCTGAGGGCCGTGAATGGCAGCACAGTATGGACCTATGGCACCCGTCAGGTGCAGCTACTGTTCGGCCCCAGCCAGTTCACGTGGGAGTTCACACTGGCCGCCGTAGCCCAACCGCTTCTGGGTGCGGATTTTTTGCGAGCTCACAGCCTGCTGGTTGACCTGCCCAGGAAGAGACTGGTACACGCCGAGACCTTTCAGACGTTCTCCCTGGGCGCGGCCCAGTTGCCAGCCCCTCACCTCGGCTCCATCACGCTGTCCGACAACGACTTCACCAGGGTCCTGGCGGAGTTCCCATCGGTTCTGGCACCGCAGTTCACAGCAGCCATGCCCAGGCACGGCGTACAGCACCACATCCCGACACAGGGACCACCCCTCCATGCCCGTGCTCGGCGGCTTCCCCCGGACAAGCTCCGACTGGCGAAGGAGGAGTTCCAGAGAATGGAGGAATTGGGGATCATCCGGCGGTCCGACAGCCCCTGGGCTTCCCCCCTGCACATGGTGCCCAAAGCGACGGGGGGCTGGAGACCGTGCGGCGACTACCGCAGGCTGAACGAGGCTACCACACCGGACCGCTACCCTGTGCCGCACATTCAGGACTTTGCGGCAAACCTGCACGGCGCCCGGATCTTCTCCAAGGTCGACCTTGTCCGAGGGTACCATCAAATCCCGATGCATCCTGACGACGTCCCCAAGACGGCTCTCATCACCCCGTTTGGCCTCTTCGAGTTCCTCCGCATGCCGTTCGGCCTGAAGAATGCCGCACAGACGTTCCAGCGGGTAATGGACGCGGTGGGACGGGACCTGGACTTCGCGTTCATCTATTTGGATGACATCCTCATAGCCAGCGGCAGTCGTCAGGAGCATCTGTCCCACCTCCGTCAACTCTGCGCCCGACTGAGTGAGTACGGTCTTACAATCAACCCTGCCAAATGCCAGTTCGGACTTGATACCATTGACTTCCTGGGCCACAGGATTACTAAAGACGGGGCAACCCCTCTGCCCGCTAAGGTAGATGCGGTCCGCCACTTCCCCCGACCCACCACGATCAAAGGCCTTCAGGAATTCGTAGGTATGGTCAATTTCTACCGCCGCTTCCTCCCTTCAGCTGCCCGGATCATGCGCCCCCTGTTCGCCCTGATGTCGGGTCCGAGCAAGGACATTACCTGGGACGAGGAGTCCGCCGCCGCTTTCGTTCAAACGAAGGAAGCTTTGGCTGACGCCGCAATGCTAGTACATCCCAGAATGGACACCCCTACCGCCCTCACAGTGGACGCATCAAACACGGCAGTCGGTGGGGTGCTGGAGCAGCTCATCGCAGGTCGCTGGCAACCCCTGGCGTTTTTCAGCAAACACCTGCGGCCACCCGAGCTCAAGTACAGTGCTTTTGACCGGGAACTGTTGGCGCTCTACCTGGCAATCCGGCATTTCAGGTACTTCCTAGAAGGTCGGCCCTTCACCGCGTTCACGGACCACAAACCGCTTACCTTTGCGTTTACGAAAGCATCCGACCCCTGGTCATCCCGCCAGCAACGCCACCTGTCCTACATCTCTGAATACACAACGGATGTCCGGCACGTCTCGGGTAAGGACAATGTCGTGGCGGATGCGCTCTCTCGCCCTACCGTTCATGCCCTTTCCCAAGGGGTAGACTTTGAGGCACTGGCAGAGGCACAGCAGGTAGATGAGGAGATTCCGAGTTACAGGACTGCAGTCTCTGGTTTGCAGCTCCAGGACTTCCCCGTGGGCCCGGGTGAGAGGACCCTACTCTGTGACGTCGCCACCAGCCAGCCCCGTCCGGTCGTCCCCGCAGCCTGGCGGCGACGTGTTTTCGACTCCATTCATAACTTGGCGCATCCCTCCATCCGGACAACTGTCCGGATGGTTTCCAGCAGGTTCGTTTGGCACGGACTCCGCAAACAGGTCAGTGAATGGGCCAGGACGTGCATGCACTGCCAGACGGCCAAGGTTCAGCGGCACACCAAAGCCCCACCGCAGCAGTTCCATCCCGCCCACCGGCGTTTCGACCACATTCATGTGGATATCGTGGGCCCCCTGCCAGTGTCGCGCGGAGCGCGTTACCTCCTGACTATCGTGGACCGGTTCACAAGATGGCCAGAGGCGGTCCCGCTCACCGACACCACCTCCGAATCTTGCGCCCGAGCCCTGATCGCCACCTGGATATCCCGCTTTGGTGTACCAGCCCACATTACCTCCGACAGAGGCGCCCAGTTCACCTCCAGCCTGTGGTCAGCTATGGCCAGCCTTTTGGGGACTCAGCTGCACCACACCACTGCCTACCACCCACAGTCGAACGGGCTAGTGGAGCGTTTCCACCGTCACCTGAAGTCGGCTCTCATGGCCCGCCTGCGAGGAGCCAACTGGGCGGACGAGCTTCCCTGGGTCCTTCTCGGCATCCGCACAGCGCCCAAGGACGACCTGCACGCCTCGTCGGCCGAGTTGGTATACGGCGCGCCCCTGGCCGTCCCCGGGGAGTTCCTACCAGCCCCGAGGGGGCAAGAGGAAGAACCCGCTGCAGTCCTGGGCAGACTTCGCGAGAAGCTCGGTAACCTGGCCCCCATACCCACTTCACAGCATGGGCGGCACCCGACCTGCGTACCCAAAGACCTACGGAACTGTAAGTTTGTGTTTGTACGAAGGGGCGGGCATCGGCCACCGCTGCAGCGGCCATACGAGGGGCCGTTTACGGTGCTCCGGAACAACGGGTCCACGTTCGTGCTGGACGTTGGGGGGAAGGAGGAGGTTTTCACGGTGGACCGCCTCAAGCCGGCCCACGTGGACCTGGCGCAACCGGCCGAGTTTCCGGCGCCTCGGCGCAGAGGCCGACCTCCCAAGCAGGTTCTGGCCCAGGCTGTGGACATTGGGGGGTGTATCGCCGGTTCTGGGGGGGGGGTTATGTGGCGGCTCATTTCCTAGCGTATGCGAACCGACTCACAATTAGATAGCCTACGGGGGTTTGCGAGCACAGAGCTTTGGAGCCTCTTCGCCATGGGGGGCCGGTTGACAGAGGCTTAAAAGTGAGGCTGAAGTTTTCGAATAAAGTTTTTCCTTTGACTGCAGTTACCGACTCCGTGTCGTAATTTTAGCGCTGCTTGTAGCACACCGCTACAATAGATTCAAACAATCATATGCCTGGTCTTCCTGAAATTGCAGAATTCGCGGAAGACTGCTGACTTCATACAGTTCAAGTAGGTACCGATACGAACGTTCATTGCTGCTGGCTTGAGTGTTACTTTGGTTGAAGTATGTTCCAAACTATTACAGGCACTCGGCTGACACAAGGGTCGGGTTAGCTGCGGGATTTACCGTGTTTTAGATGTTGAAAACTGTACAGGGTAGGGTAACAGTGTAAAGGGAGTGCGATGACAAATCAGGGATAGTATCGCAGATGCAGAAACGGAGGACAACGTGGAGCGTTTGTTTTTTAATCGACTGTGTGCCGAACACAGAAACATGAGGGGCGCCATCATCTTATAGGGAGTATTCTCTCCAGCCGCCCACCAGATTAGCAGGAAAGAAAACAGCAACGGGAACAGTGAGGAACCGATCGGGAGCGGAGCATGGACATGTGTCATGTAATTGGCACGGGTAACTGAACCTTCCACAATATTCTTTGGCACCTCCCCAGTGTAAAAGGCATAATTTCTCAGTTCTGTCCAGGAAGGTTTCATGTCACTGAGCTAGCGGATCTAAAATTAGAAAAGGAAACGGATCAAGTGACACATCTCTCCGCGGGTCAGCGTTTCAGAACGACAGGGATAACTCCCCTACATTCACCTTGCACAGAGTTAGGACCAGGGAGCATGGGATCTATTTAATTCGGGGTCAGCGAATTATGGTGCTACCTGGCAGGAACTCGGGAACGTACATTGGGAAATGATGCACTCAGGCAAATGCGCAACAGTCTGGCTACGGAGAGACAACGTGGCTCTTTGAGAGGTATGCTGTCCAATATGAGCCAGATTGAATTATTTGTAAAAGTGAAAATAAAGCAAACATAACAATCTACAATCTGAACAGTCAATGGAGATGTATTAATTCCGAGAGACGGGGGCATGGGATCTAGGTAATCCTGTGTTGATTCAGAATTGGTTTCCTAACAAAACGCAGACAATCGAGCAGATAGAGGGAATACTGGCTGGAAGACAGCGGGCAATCGCGTCCCGCTAGGTGGGTGGAAATTTCGGTATATTGTACAAATTTTGGACTCTGCAGTTGCAGTGTTCCGAAAAGTGGGACTGACGGAAGTAATCAATTTAATCCGACCACACAGCAGCAGCTGGATAATTTACAGGATTAGGGCTGATGACATAAGCAAATCGCTGAGCTATTGACTGCGCCCCCACGTTACCTTCGATGACCTGTCAGTTACATATTACAGGGCAGACGCTCCAATGAACACAAAACAATCTTTCACAATGGTGACCTACAACTTAAAACCAGCATTTGAAAGTGTTCAGAGCAGCTTCTTGTGCTCATTAAAATATCCAGCTTTCCAGAATGACAATTCAAGTACGCACCAATTTATCCCAATACTTCAAAATCCTGGTTTTATCGAATCGGGTGTAGACTCGCTCAAAACTCGATCCATTTAACCCCGAATTCACATGGCCAGTGTGAAATCCGTGTCTCCCTCTGAAATTAATAATAAATGAAATATACAAAACGACACAAACTAAAAACACAACGGGCAAAACAAACACCCGTTTGTTTTGAGACCACTGCACAGAAACAGGGTCTTCAGCCCGTCAGGCCAGTGCGGAATTATTTACACTGCCTACTCCCATGGAACTGTACCCGGACATGTCCATCCATCTCCCTTTCACCCATGTACTTATCCAATCACCTCTTAACCGTTGACATCGGAATCACAATCACCGTTTGCGTTGGTAGCACGGTCTACACTCTGACCACCCTCTTGGTGAAGAAGTTTCCCCTCATGTTTCCCTTAAACATTTCACATTTCACCCTTCACCCATGATCTCCAGTTGTATTCTCGCCCAACATCAGTGGAGAAAGCCCGCTTGCATTTATACTCTCTATACGCCTCATAGTGTTGTATATCAAATCTCCTTTCAGTCTTCTACTCGCTCGGGAATGAAGTGCTAACATATGCAATCTTTCCTTTCAATTCAATATAACCAGTCCTTGTAATAAAAGTGTTATATTTTTCTATATTCTTTCAAACTTATTTACATCATTCCTGCAGGTAGATGAGCCCAACTACACACAAGAGTCCAAATTGGGCATCATTAAAGTTTTAAACAGCATCAACATAACATCCTCACTCCTGTACTCAGTACTTTGGTGTATGAAGTTAAATGTGAGAAAAGCTTATTTTTATGACCCTGTCTAACTGCGCGGCAGCTGTCCTTGAATATGGACATGTATTCCCAGATTCGGTTGTTCTATCGTACTCCTCAGTGCCCTATTTCTCATTGTGTCAGACCAACACTGGCTGGTCCTCTCAAGGTGTGAACATCCAAGATTTGCCTGGGCTAAATCTTATCGGCCATCTTACAGCCCATCTCTCCAGCTGGTCCAGATCCCGCCTGATGCTCCGGTAGTCTTCCTCGCTGTGGACTACACCCAGAGAGTTGGTGTCATCGGCAAATTTGGTGATCTACTTAATGACATTTTTATCGAGATCGTTGCAATAGATTACAAATAACAACGTACACAGCAACGATCCCTGCGACACTCCTCTCGTCACAGGCCCCCAGTCAGAGTGACAACCGTTTATTACCACACTCTAGCTTCCCCAACGTACCCAATGGCGAATCCAATTTACTACCTCATCGTGAAAGCCAAGCGACTGAACCTTCTCGAGCATCCTCCACGACAGGACCTTGAGAAATTCCTGGCTGAAGTCCCTGTTAGACGGCATCCACTGTCTTGCCTTCCACACCATTCCTGTTAACTACCTCGTAAAACACTGTGAGATTGGTTAGACACGACCTACTACACACTGGCCCATACTGACTATTCCTAATGTTCCTGTTTGTCCAGATACTTCCCTTCATACCCCATGACCAGCGTAGTCTGAGCACCGAGGACAACTCCTCATTACATAATATTTGGAGAGTCCATTCCGAGCAAAGCTATCGAGATCATCCAGCGTCGGGACTGATATTTATGGCCTATTGTTTTTTAAATTCTCCTGCACTTTATTATCCGACGCATTGAGAGCAGTTTGGACATGTCTTAGCTTTAAATAATTAATCGACTTACTTTACTAAAACAAGATACGGTACGCTCGATCGAGCACAGAACATAGAAAATTACATCACAATGCACAAGGTTCTGATAGGCTTTCAACTAATGTAAGTTCGATCTAACACAACCCCGCTGCATCTGAATCAGAATCAAAGGGTTCTAAGGTACATTTAAAAAATTAGAACCAGATTTAATATCACAGACATACGTGGCGAAATTGTTCACTTTACGGTAGCAGTACAATGAAATACAGGATAAATAAATATAGAGAAAACAAAACTGACATACAAGTGGCGGGGGAAAAAAAATTGTTCCTGAATCGCTGAGCCTGAGCTTTCAGGCTTTTGTATCTCCTTCCCGATGGTAACACTGTGTTAGTGGACAATGTTAAAGATGGACGCCACTTTGACAACGATCATCCCTTGAAACAATGATCAATGAGATACAGAGAATCTGTATTTACCAACAAGTATCTTTTATTATTTCTACTAAAAACACGCAGATTTACACACTAACATCCTGTGTGCACCCTGCTGGAAAACCTGACACTCCATAAACAGTCAGTGAAGGGAAAAGGTATGACCCGTGAAAAGAGTCTACGCTGGCAAGACATTCCATAGAAACATAGAAAACATAGAAAATCTACTGAACAATACAGGGCCTTCGGCCCACAAAGTTGTGCCGAACATGTCCCTACCTTAGCAATGACTAGGCTTACCCATGGCCCTCTATTTTTCTAACTTCCATGTACCTATCCAAAAGTCTCTTAAAAAGACCCAACCGTATCCGCCTCCACCACTATTGCTGGCAGCTTATTCCACGCACTCACCTCACTATGAGTAAAACAAATCTTACCCCTGACATCTCCTCTGTGCCTACTCCCCAGAATCTTCAACCTGTGTCCTCTTGTGGCAACCATTTTAACCCTGGGAAAAACCCTCTGAATATCCACACGATCAATCCCTCTCATCATCTTCCGATCCTCATGTTCCCGATCTCCACGTGTCCGTGTGGTCCTACTTTTCGGCAATGGTTGGTCTCTGGCCGCTGGAGAGTTATCACCCCTGCATATCTGAAGCTCCGGAATCTTTTATAGTTCCTCATCAATTGAACCATTGTATCCCCAAACCATTGGCTCAAGGTCACCTGACCTACCTGGCTCACCTGGTTACTGATCATTGTTCAGAGCTACAACCAACATATTGCACGTGGCTCTGCCCAACCCAGCCTTGTGTATACTTACCTTTACACCCTGACTGGTCCAAACCAGTTAAATGAGGCAACCCAGACAGATCTAACGAAACAACAGATTGCCTGTTTGATATGTCTGGCATTTTACATAACAAGTAGCTGCTCCTCTGGACATGGTCTCGGGTTTATTGCTCTGATTAGATTGTCCCAGAGTCAAGAATCAGTTCAGAGTCCACGCCCTTCGCATAACAAATGGCGACTTGTTTGAGAATGGTCTCAGGTTTAGCGGATCATTACCTGAAGCTTCCTGTGTCCACATTCAGTTCCTCTCATTCAAATATTCTAGTGAACGAATCAGTTCGTAGTCCACAAAATGGGGGGAAACAGAGAGAAATGGTTTGTCTGTCTCCCCTGTCCTTGATCAGACTGTAGTTTCTTCTGGCCAACAGTGTTTTATGGTCCATTCAATCTGACACGACAGTATCTTTCCCGGGTCGGCTGTCGTCTGAATGCACCAGGCTGGATGATGGAGGTTTTGCAGAGATGCCGAGTGTTGTCGGGTTCGTGGGGGTTTACAGAAATGTGGTGTGATGTAGGAGTTGGAACGGATTTGTTACGTGCCCCGTAACGGGTTAAAAGAACCAGCAGAATTGGAACACACCTGGAGTCTGGTATTGTTACAAACAAAACACGGTTTATTAGTATCTAGGTAATATAGTATTATAAAACCAGATAAGTCAAACTTGTTAGCAGGGTTTATGCATGTATAAATGAGTAAATATAAAACCCCAAACTCTTTCAAGAAAATGATGCAGTCTTATGATGGTCTCGGATGACGTCAGTTAAGTTCTTGATATTAAATTAAGTAGAATTGAGGGAGAGAGAGAGAGAGAGAGAGAGAGAGAGAGAGAGAGAGAGAGAGAGAGCGCGAGGGGAGGGAGAGAGAGAGAGAGAGCGGTGATTTGTTTTCCAGGTAAGCCGATGTTATCGATCTTTCCGTTGTGCTCCGAAGACCTGTTAAAGTTATCGACTGTGAGCACACAAAAGTATACCTTTTCACCTGGTAAAGCTATCAACACAGTCAAGGGTTAAACACATCGATAGCATTCCACCGGTCCCCTCTTTTCCACACTCGAGCAAAACCCACTCTTTCGTGTGAACAAAGCTCATCCAGTGTCTATTTCTTCTGTATTTCCGTCCGTGTCTTCCGTGTGTCTGTGTGTCTGTCTGAAAAGCCAGCTGACCTTGTATATATAACTGAAACGTGCTGAACGCCAGCTGTACATTATAGAGCTGCGCCCTTCCGTAACCATGGAGACTCACGAGCTGTTCTCTGCTCTCTCTCTCTCTCTCTCTCTCTCTCTGATTCAGTGTACACCCACTCTCTCTCTCTCTTTTTAAAGGCACATTCCATATTGAATAATGCTTAGGATCTCGTCAAATGTCTCTCTTGTTGGGAAAAAAAATCTTTGATCAAGGAGCAAAATTTTTGTCTGACCGTAGATTACAAAATATAAAGCAATACAAATCTGATTTACATGTAGCAGAGTGGAGAACATATAAAAAATATCAGTTTCTATTTCATTCTTAAACTTATAATCCTGACAATTGTCTTTATCTTTCACATACATTGTTATAAAACCAAATCCTGTTACCATCAAAATGGCGTTTGATCACCCAATTTCTCTTTTCCACTTCACCACAGAACAATTAACCATCACGTGGTCAGATCCAACAGGGGTTTCAAGGACGGCCTGAACTTTATCTTGCACAGGTGCTAACTCCTCACTCATGTTTTCTAAACCAAGCCCATTCGCTTAACTTCCAAACAACTCCTTTATTTCAAACAAGTTATTAATTCTGTCTCCAAGATCTTTAGTTCTGTATGTTTCCATAAGAACATCTGCCGATGGCCTCTCTTGGACAAATCAGCACTTCGCTTTGTTTTGAAAAGTCTCCGAACCCAGACTCTCTAATTCACAAACTTGAACAAAATTACCAAGTAGTTCATCTTTAAATTCCAAAATATAATTAAACAAATCAACGTGCACTGTCTCAGCATCTGAGAGAGCTGTTTCTGTCAGCAAGGTCAAAGGTCTTGGAACCAATCCAGACTTCACAGGTACTTTATTCAAAAGTCCAGAGACAGCACCCTTCTCAATATGTTCAATAACATTCACCTCCCCAGTTTCCATCTCATCGCCAACTTTTAGCACACTGTCTAACTCAAGTGATTGAGAATCCTCCGTTTCCGCTGGTACCAAGGTTGACCCGTTATTCACTGAACCAAGTCCATCTGACACAAAAGGATTGCATTCCTGTTCAACCGAGTCAGACAACTCAGACCGTAACTGAGTTCCAACACGGCTCAGTATCTTGTGAATTCACAGGTGCTTCAACAACCTGAACACAGGCAATCGAGCCAGCTGCCTCCTCTACGCTTTCATTACTAGTCCCAATTTCAACTTCCACTTCACCATGATTATTCCAGCTGCTCTTTTGGAAGCTCTTATTGAGGAGAAACTTAACCTCATAGGTTAAAGCAAACTCGTCTACTGACTTAGCAGACCCTGAAAGCGTCTCAGCCACTTTCTCATACTCCCACTTTAATTTTTCTAACCGAAGCTGAACCTCAGTCTCAGTAGGTTTATTTTCAACAACATTTCCCACTCATCCTCTTCAAACGTTCCCTTGGATACATAATACTCCGCTATTAACGCCTGTATTATCGGCTTCCTCATTCTAGTGCTCGCCTTAGGTTTTTATGAGTAATTCGCAACAGCGCATCCCTCAAACATCAACTAATGATTCAGGGGGTGGTTCCAACGTAACAAAATGAAACCCGTATTGTGTCAGTGTGTTTTGCTAATAATGTTCGTGCAACATTACGCTGAGTGAACCTGAGTACCTGACTGCAGACCGTAGTCCCTACACTGTATTCCATCTGCCATTTCATTGTCTGTTCTTCAAACCTGTCTGAGTCCTTCTGCTGACACCCACTTTGCTCTCAGCTGCCTATCCGGAACTACCTTCGTAGCAACTACAAAGTCGGTCACCAAGCCACCAACTCTGTCATCCAGATCGTTGGTTTTAACATGAACATAAATAATCTCATTACCGACTCCAGAGAAACGCCATTGGTTACCGGTAGCAAACGGAATAGGCCCGCATCTAACTCTTTGCCTCATGCCAGTAAACCAATCTTCGATCTGTGCCAGTATCTTTCCTGTAGTACCGTGAGTTGTGATCTTGTTTGGCAGCCTCATGTCCAGCAAGTCGTTGAAACCATCTGAAAATCCAAGAGATAATCATCCACCCCATCCCCTTTTGCCTATTCTGCTTGCAATTTTCTCAAAAAGAATTCCAAGAGACTTCTCAGGCAATACACACCCTGAAGAAAGCCATGCTGAATTTGGCTTACTTTAGCATGCGCTGAGTACCCCGAAAAATCATCCTTAGTGGAATCTAACCATTGAGGTCAGACTAACTGTACTATAATATCCTTTCTTCTGCCTCCCTTCCTTCTTAAATTGTGGGGTGACTTTGCAACTTCCTAGCTCGTCAGAAACATTCCAAAATCGAGACAATCTTGAAAGATCATTACTCATTCCGGGTTTCTCCAGTTTCTGTTGAGGCAACTGATTCTTCTTTGGCCTGCTTCATAAGTTGCTTCACGATTCAGCCTCTGGCTGCCGGATTGTTACTGCCCAAACCCCTTGTCTGTATCCCTTCCCTTCACCTTCCTTCTGGAGCCTAGCCTAGCCTGACATAGCTTTGCCTCGCCTTGCTTCTATTTGCACCCTTTCCTCGCCCTGCCTTGCCTCTGCCTGGTGCCTTTCCTCGCCTCGCCTTGCCTCTGCCTGGTGCCTTTCCTCGCCTCGCCTTGCCTCTGCCTGGAGCCTTGCCTCGCCTTGCCTGTGTCTGGACCTCGCCCTCATTGGAACCTCATCTGTCTGTGTCCACGACTTCGATAGGTAGGTCCGGCCGTTTTGCCGCCGCCTAGCATTGGGAACTGTGTCGTCGTGTGATGAGTCCCGGCCCTATGTCCTGTACCCAAGGAGGAGTCCCGGCTAGCTGTTCCATGTTCCAGTCACTCCCTCGACCCAGGCTCTGTGGTCTTCGCTCCTGTTCTTCCCCGATCAAGTCTCTGCGTTCCTGCCTCTCCCTCGACCAAGTCAAGGCTTCGGGGTCTCGTCCAGTCCCAATCACGTCCAAGATCCTTGTCCTGTCCAAGCCACAGCTTTGTGTTCTCGTCTTGTCCATGTTCATCGCCCAGCCCAGGAGTTCCTTGCCCATCCCGGTGCTGGGGTTCCCTCGTCCTGTGCTGGGGTACGCCTGCCAGTTCATGAGTCTCACGTCCCGTCCTGTAACCTCTTCATGTCCTCGCCTGGTTCTGGGGTCCGAGCCCGAGTCAAGACTCAGGTTCTGGGTCCTTGTCCAGTCTCTCGCTCGGAGTCCAAGACCAGGCTCGTAGTCCTCGGTTCGATGTCCAGGTTCCCTATCCTAGTCAGGACCTAGCCCAGGCCCGGATTCCTTGTCTCGTCTGGGGCCTGTGTCATGTGAAGCGTCCTTTCTTCCTTCCTTCCCCTGCTTCCTCCTCGCGCCTAGTCCTGTTCCTGATAGTTCAGTGTCTGTGTTTTGCTTTTGGGGCCACTCCCAGCCCCTCCCCCCCCACACATATGACACAGCAAGAGGATCAGGAGTTAAAAAAGGTACAAAGTGCCGAGGAATCTGAAGAGTTTTAGAAATATCGAGTGATGCAGGCACGGAATCGGATTGTAATTAATAATGGTAAATCTGTGGTGCCTAAATGGGAAAGAAATCAAGTGATGTATTGTCACCATGGCAATTCTGGGCATCAAGGTTCAGATAGATCTATGGAATAGTTGAATAATCTGTGTTGGTGGCCGAAATTGCGAGGAGATGTACAACATTATAGTAAGAATTGTTTGGTTTGTGCCCGCTGAGAACCCCGATAAATCGGCTAGAGAAGCAAAATGACTAAACGGCCCATGGGTCCCGGTCTTACCCTATGTTCTGACAATAACCCTCAGTACAGAAGCATCCTCTCCCGCAATTATACGTTTTATGTTGACGATCGGGAGATAAAATGAAAGGGTTAGATTTATCGAAGACCGAGTATGATACATTGGAATGAACAATGGCAAACAGCAAATAATTGACTCTTTTATGGAGGCTCATTATGATGCCGCCCATAACACGTGACGGAAGAAACGGCAGAGCGATGCTTGTTTAGAGGTGCGAGCAAAACCGCGGGCGGTTAAAATATGACAGAAGGTTATGATGTCACTATATCAGCCGAGCCCCATTACCCCTTCCAGATTAGTCGGGACAGAGTCAGTCCGTCAGTATATCGAATTCAGACCGCTCCACATAAGCTAGGTTGGTATCATAAGAACCAACTCAAACACCTTGGAGACAGTCAATGTCCTCTCGTAACTGAGTTCCAGAAAACATATTGTCAATGGGATGCTCTGCTCCGAGATGAGATTATCCTCTTGCATTTACGTTTCAGGCAATCGACGGTGATGTGGATGATGGAGCGGTTGCCCCCTCAGTAAGTTGGGAGACTACTTCCATTTCGTACCCGGAGGATCGAGACAGTTCACATCTCTGCATTCGCCCGAGCCAAAGCGGAGACACTGGAAAAGAGAAACAGATGGGAACGTGTTTGTTGCGTGGACCTTTGGAAATAAAGTGGGTGATAATTTATCTGATATGAATGGATTTTAACAAGGCGTTAAATTTATCCATCGTAGGACCATTCATAATGTCAGAAGATTTGGTATCCAGGGAAAGTTCGCTGATGGATTCTGACCTGACGCCCACAGAAGACAGAGGATAGTTGTCGATGGATTTCCCCCTGGATTTCGGTGACAGGTGTCCTGCAGAGGTCTGTACTGAGACCGCCGGCTTTTCGTGTTTTTATGAACGATTTAGATGAGGAAGTGGTAGGGTGGTTTATTGTGTTTTCAGTGATGTGGAGGTTGGTGGAATTATGGATGTTATAGGAGGTTGTCACAGATTACACCAGGACAGTGACAGGAAGCAGAGCACCGCTGAGCGGTTACAGATGGAGTTAAACCCGGAAAGGTACGAAGCGGTTCACTTTGGAAAGATGGATTTGAAGGCAGTAGTGATATTTTCTAGTGTCAACCCAGGGCCGCACATTAGTGTGAGTTCCACAATGGAAACAGTGATGAGACTCTCTCCAATAAGCCGAGGCCCGCTCATCGGTACGTACCAGAATCGGCACGAAGCGGTGCACTGCAGGAGCAGAATGAAGTGTGATTAACAGCTGAGCTTGAACATATCCAGTGTTCTGTATATTCATATAGTGACGCTCGAAAAGTAATATATCTGACAGTAAATCAGGAGGAAAAAAAAAACAACTTAATCACAAATAATAGCACAGCCTGGAAACCTGCAGATTGTTCACAGATTTCAAAGAGAGAATGGATGGAGAAATAGTGGTAGCATTGTGGCAGGTTGGAGAATAACTTTAAAGTTAAACAGACTACATCGTACGTAACGGATATGAAGTGGTCAAGTCATCACTGGCAGAGGTCAGATTCCTGCCAAACGGCCCGTGTCTGCGCTGGAAAACATTGTTCTTCAAACTGTCCACAGCCCTCGCTAATCTCCCGAGGACACGATCCCTTTTTGATCACACGCCTCTGGAATATCGCTGTGGATCTTTTACAGTGTTTAGAGCAATATGTGCAGTGTATTTTATTTTAACACATGTCTGCTGTCACTGTGATTTCCATTACTCAAACCCCCGGAATGACTGGAACGAACGAACGAAAAGATGAATGAATGTTCCCCTTTAATAAAGAGGGTTTCCCCATTTCACCCGCCAGCTGCTTCCGACAACTTCAGAAGCGAATGTGCATGTTCAAAAATTACAAGATAAATTGACTTCAAGATGAATGCCTGTTTAAAGCAACACAGATACAAAAAGTAACATATTTGAATAGCTGAAGCCAGGTATCATGGAAAATAACATGAAAAATCCACATCTGTGTTCTTCTAATGTAAATGGATTGTAATATCCCTTGAGGAATCAAACTTGTGACACGGCAGCAGTGAGTAAAAATAGTTTAACGTAAGTGTTTGTGCATTTGGTTGTCACTAATGTCCCTGACGTGATAGCCACGCTAATTGCCTCAGTGGAATTGCTTTCTCCTCAATAAAAGTCTGCTAAACCGATCACCAGTCCAGCTGAGCAGCTGAAACGCTCGGTACAATTGAACGCTGCTTCTGACGGAATATGGGATATCCGGCGATTTACTACATCGCGGCCATTTTCTATCCCACACTTGTAGCGGTTGGTGTCCCCGGTAAGCTACCAGAGCTGGTTACTTTATGTATGGTGCTGTCGTTACTCTGCTGTGGTATCCGCACTGTTACTGAGCACAGGTGCTACCGTCGGTGGAAACGTGTTTCCGGAGTGGAGGATCCAGGCATCCAGTGCTTTTATTTTCATTTTCCATATTTCGTTCCTTTCTTTTGTCAATTAAGTTGATGCCGACATTGAAATTGTTTCATAATTTCACCTCGCTAGGCTTTCTGAAGTGATGTTGGTCTCTGATTTTCCAGGTCCGAGTCTCTATCAGTGCAGACACTTCGACCTTATAACAACGTGGCAGCTTATTTAAATGATGGCCCAGTCTATTTTCGACACGTAGGTCTGTTCTTCTGTAAGTCATTAAATCAGAACGCGTACTTTGCATCTCCTTGATGCCACATTGTCCCCGCTACAAACAATCCCCTCAGCTCTTTCACTTCTAATAACGGAAATGGTGTTGTTTACAGGAGCGATCGATTGCTCACCGGTACGTGAGACGTGGAACTCGGATGCCTCGCTCTAAACTGTGGGAATGTCGCCAATCCACTGACACTCACATCCGTCATTGTCCTCCAGCCGGAGTGCAGCGACCGAGACCGCACACACGAGATTCCCGCTTTCCACTTCCAAACAGACCATACCCTGGATAGCATCGGTAGAATGGGGACATTCAGGGAGCTGACCATATTTCTATTTTGTTTCCAAATTTCTTGCAGTTAACTTAACGGCGATTGTGATCCTATCTCGGGGAAAATGCGGACTCTCCAAATGCATCACCCGTTACCTGGTTGGAATGGCGACAGCGGATCTGATGGTGGTTATCATTGTTGCTTTAGTGGAACAGACCAACAATATCTACATTTATTCCAGATTCCTGCTCATCACTCCTGTATGCGCTCTGACACTTGTATTTAAGGTTGTAACGTCGGACTGTTCTGTTTGGTTCACGGTCAGTTTTACCTTCGATCGCTTCATCGCAATATGTTGCCGAAAGTTGCGGGAGCGATACTGCACCGAGAGAACAGCAACAGTGGTTATCGTGACCGTGGTTATAGTGAGCTGCGGGAGATGTGTCCCGTGTTACTTTGCCCTTGAACCTTACGTTATCATTGACAACACGCCGTGACGGTGCACAGCCACATACGAATACGTTACTTCACCCGTGTGGAAAGGATACGAATTACCGGACAGTATTTTAAAACCATTGCTACCAATCGGCTTAATTCTGGTGTTTAACGGGTTAACCGTAAGACATATCGTTGTGGCAAATAGAGTCCGCAGAAAGCTTCGGCACAGCAGCGACAATCAGAAAGATGCCGAGGTGGAAAAACGCAGAAAATCGATGATTTTGTTGTTTTCTATATCAGCTAATTTCATATTATTTTGGACGCCCTATGTAGCCCATTCCCTGAAATGGCAAGCAGTAAACTATTATTACCAGGACAGATATTTGAGTTCCCCGGTATATATCCTCCAACAGCTTGGGTTCATGTTACAATTTCTCAGCATGTGCACCAATACTTGTATCTATACACTGACACAGAGGAAATTCAGAGAAGAGCTGAGGAATGGAATGAAGTATGTGTTTACATTAAATGGCTATCTGTGTAGATAACGCCCGTGTCTAATGGCAATTCAGCAGAGTTTTCAAATAAAGCCATTTTGCAAAGAACCGGTTTGGCAAATATGTCGTAAATTCAAACAATCATATGCCTGGTCATCCGGAAATTGCAGAATTGGCGGAAGATTGCTTGCTTCATACAGTTCAGGCAGGTAGCAATACAAACGCTCAATGCTACTGGCGTGATTGTTAAATTGTTCGAAGTATGTTCCAAACTATCACAGACACTCGACTGTCAAAGGGCAAGGATGGCTTCAGGACGTAACGGATTTTAGATGTTTCAAAATGGACAGGGTCGGGTAACAGAGTGTAAAGTGAGTGCGATGGGGATCCAGGGATAGTATCGCAGCTGCAGAAAGGGAGGACAACGTGGAGAGTTCGCCTGTTAATAGAGTGTGAAACGAACACAGAAGCATGATCACCCCATTTGGAGCATGTTATTCCGATCCGGATGCGGGTCTCCGACATTTGTCATGTTATTGGCATGGGTAACTTAAGCTTCCATAATATTCTTTAACCCCTCCCCAGGGTAAAAGTTTTAGGTTTGGCATAATATCTCAGTTTTGTCCAAGAAGGATTCATGTCACTACATGTCGACAGGCGCACTTGCGAACAGTCCGTACCGGATTTAATGTTAGAAAAGTAAACGTGTCAGGTGACAGATCTATTGGAGGGTCAGCATTTCAGAACGACAGGGCAGAACATCCCTTCTTTTACCTTGCCCAGGGAAAAGACCAGAGAGTATGGAGTGTGTTCAGTTGGATGTCTGCGAACTTTGGTTCTGCCAGGCAGGAGGTTAGGAACGTACATTGGGAAATGATGCACTCGGGGTATTGCGCAACAGGTATGTGGGGATTGTTTAGTGAGCACTTACATGGGGTTCAGTATAGGCTTGTCACAGTCAGGCAGGGAAAGGATGACAATGTAAAGTAACCCTGTGAGACAAGAATGTTGGAACACCACGTCAAGAGGAAGAAAGAACGATACTTACAGAACAGGAAGAAAGGATCAGATAAGGCTATAGCGAGTCACAATGTAGACAGGAAGGAATTTAACAATGTACTTAAAGGAGTAATTGGGGGATTTGAGAAGTCCTTGACGAGTTACAATGTGAAGAACAGGAAGAGACCGGACAGAGTGTGGGCAGATCAGAGGTAAAAGAGGAAAACTAGTGCCTGGAGTCCAAGGAGGCGGTGAAGCTCCTCACTGAATACACTGATCAATGTGAACGCAGCGTCAGAAGGCAGATATGCTCGAATATGCCGACGCTGAAAAAAGGATTGACTGGAAAGTTAGAAAACATTATGATGGATAATTCTCCGATGCCGGATGAGATATAGCCCAGGTAATAGATGATTCCCCAATACCGGAATGGAGACAGTCCAGGTAATTTTGGAAAGCGAGCAAATATTGCTGAGCTATTGGACAGGATCTGTGTGTCTCCGCTGGCAACAGACGCAGAACTAGATGATTGGAGGGTGGGAAATGCTGTTCATTTGTTGACGAAAAATAACAGGGATACTTCTTGTAAATATAGACCAGGGAGTCGTACATCAGTAGTGGGTAAACTACTAGAGAGGATTATTGAAGAGGGAACATGAGTATTTGGAGAAACGTAGTCTGGTTACGGAGAGAAATGTTGTCCTTAAAGAGCCAGATTGATTTATTTGAAAAACTGAAAATAAATCTAACAGATGAGCCAGGACAGTCGAAGTGGTGCATTAATTTTGGTCAGGCGTTTTAATCAGTTCCCCACGAGGACTCATTCAGAAAGTCAGGAGGCATGGGATCCAGGGAAACCTATCTGCGTTGATTCATAATTGGCTTCCTAAAAGAAGGCAGATGATGTCGTAGACAGAGTGAATTCTGGCTGGAAGACAAAGGGCAGCCGTGTTCCGCATGGAGAGCCGAAACTTCGGTACATTTTACAACTCTATTGCGAGTCTGCAGTTACAGTGCTCCGAGCAATAGGGCTGAGGAAATAATCGATTTAATCTGATCACACCGCAGCACCTGCATAATTAATGGAATTAGGGATGATGACGTAAGCAAATCGCTGAGCGACTGACTGCACCAGCGCGTTTTCTAAACTGACCTGTCAGTTACTTATTACAGGGCAGATGCTACAATGACTTCAAAACAATCTTTTCGAATGGAACCCGACAACTTAAATCCAGCATTTCAAGGTGTTCAGCAGCAGCTCCTGGTGCTTATTAAATTAACCAGTCTTCCAAATGCCAATTCCAATTTCCCAAAATAAGTACACACCAATTTATCCTGATGCCAGTTTACCTGTGAATCGTAGTGCTATCGTAACGAGTGCAGATACGTTCACATTTCGATCCATTTAACCCTGAATCCACATGGCCGATGTGGAATCCGTGTCTCCCTCTGAAATCAATAATAAATGAAACATTCAAAACTGCATAAACTGAAAACACAGCGAAGGCAAAGCAAATACTTGTATTCCTTCAAAACCATCGCGGGCAATTGGAGAATATACATTCTCTATACACGTCATAATGTTGTATACCTCTATCAAATCTCCCCTCAGTCTTCTACCCGCTCGGAAATAAAGTGCTGACATATGTAATCTTTTCTTTTAATTCAAAACATTCAGTACCGGCAGTAGCCGTGTAATTTTTTTCTTCTTTTTTTTCAATCCTATTTGCATCTTTCCTGTAGATCGTTGAGCCCAACAGCACACAATATTCCAAATTGGGCCCTAATAAAGCCTTAAACAACAGCAACGTAACGTCCCAACTCCTGTACTCCATACTTTGGTCCAGGAATGCGAAAGTGCGAATAGCTTTACAACCCTGTCTAACTGTGCCGCAACTTTCATTGAATTATGGACCTTCATTCCGAGATTCGTTTGTTCTATCGTACTCCTCAGTGTCTTGTTTCTCATTGTGTCAGACCGACCCAGGCTGGTCCGCTCAAAGTGCAAAATCCAACACTTGTTTGCGTTAACTCCGATCCTCTATTTTTGAGCCATTTTTCCAGCTGTTCCAGATCCCGCTTCATGCTCCGGTACTCTTTCCCGCTGCTGACTACATCGGAAATGTTGTTGTCATCGGCAAATTTGCTCATCCGGTGAACAGCATTATTAGCCAGATCGTTGATATAGATTAAGAATAACAACGGCTACAGCGGCGATCCCTGGGACACTCCACTCATCACAGGTCCCCGTCAGAGAGACAATCTTCCATTACCACACTCTAGCTTCTCCAACATAGCCAATGGCTAATCCAATTTACTACCTCATCGTGAAAGCCAAGCGACTGAACCTTCTCGAGCATCCTCCCATACTGAACCTTGAGAAATTCCTGGCTGAAGTCCCTGTTAGACGGCATCCACTGCCTTGCCTTCCACCCCATTCCTGGTGACTACCTCGGAAGGCTCTGTGAGTTTGGTTAGACATGACCGACTACGCACTGGCCCATCCTGACTATCGTTAATGTTCCTGCTTGTCCAGATAATTCCCTTCATTCCCCATGATCAGCGTAGTCTGAACACTGAGGACAATTCATCATTACATAATACTTGGCGAGTCCCTTCCGAGCAAAGATGTCGAGATCATCCAGCGGTCGGTACTGATATTTATGGCCTATTATTTCTTTAAATTCTCCCGCACCTTATTATCCGACGCACTGAGAGTAGTCTGGAAAAGGAAGGCGTCATAGCTTTAAATAGTTAATCGACTTGCTTAACTACAGCAAGACACGGTACGCTCGATCGAGCACAGTACATAGAATATTACAGCACAGTACACGAGGTTCTGATAGACTTTCAACTAATGTAAGTTCGATCTAACACATCCCCGCTGCATCTGAATCAGAATCAAAGGTTTCAATGGTAAATTTAAAGAATCAGAACCAGATTTAATATCACAGACATACGTCGTGAAATTGTTAACTTTATGGTAGCAGTACAATGAAATACAGGATAAACAAATATAGAGAAAACAAAACTAAGATACAGGTGGCAACGGGGAAAAAGCTGTTCCCGAATCTCTGAGCTTGAGCTTTCAGGCTTCTGTATCTCCTTCCCGATGGTAACACTGTGTAGAGGGCACGTCCTGTCAGTGGGCAATGTTAATGATGGACGCCACTGTGAGAAGATCCATCCCTTGTAACAATGATTAACGAGATACAGAGAATCTGTATTTACCAACAAGTATCTTTTATTACTTATACTAAAAGCACATAGATTTACACACTATCTTCCTGTGTGCACCCTACTGGAAACCCTGACACTCCATGAACAGTCAATGAAGAGAAAAGGTATTATCCGGGAACAGAGTCTACGCTGGCAAGACATTCCATAGAAACACAGAAAAGATAGAAAATCTAGAGAACAAAACAGGGCCTTCGGCTCACAAAGTTGTGCCGAACATGTCACTACCTTAGAAATGACTAGGCTTACCTATAGCCCTCTATCTTTCTGAGCTCCATGTACCTATTCAAAAGTCTGTTAAAAAGACCCAGTCGTATCCGCCTCCACCACTGTTGCTGGCAGCCCATTCCACGCACTCACCACTCTCTGAGTAACAAAAAACTTACCCCTGATATCTCCGCTCTGCCGCTACCCCACACCTTCAACCTGTGTCCTCTTGTGGCAACCATTTCAGCCCTGGGAAAAAGCCTCTGAATATCCACACGATCAATGCCTCTCATCATCTTCCGATCCTCATGTTCCCGATCTCGATGTGTCCGTGTGGTCCTACTTTTCGGCAATGGTTGGTCTCTGGCCGCTGGAGAGTTATCACCCCTGCATATTTGAAGCTCCTATCTAATATTGTTCCTCATCAATTGAACCATTGGATTTCCAAAGTATTGGCTCAAGGTCACCTGACCTACCTGGCTCACCTGTTTACTGATCATTTTACAGAGCTACAGAAAACATATTTTACGTGGCTCTGCCCACCCCAGACTTATATATTCGTATCTTTACACCCTGACTGGTCCAAACCAGTTAAATGAGGCAACCCAGACAGAGTCTGACGAGACGACAGATTGCTTCTTTGATACGTCTGGCATTTTACATAACAAGTAGCTGCTCCTCTGGGCATGGTCTCAGGTTTATTGCTCTGATTAGATTGTCCCTGGGTCAGGAATCAGTTCAGAGTCCACGCCCTTCACGTAACAAATGGCGACTTTTTTTTTAGCATGGTCTCAGGTTTAGCAGATCATTACCCGAAGCTCCCTGTGTTCACATTCACTTCCTCTGATTAAATTATTCCAATGCAAGAATCAGTTCATAGTCCACAAAATGGGTGGGGCCGGGCGCACAGAACTGGCTTGTCTGCTTCCCCAGTCCTTGATCAGTCTGTAGTTTCTGCTGGTCAACAGTGTTTTATCAGCCATTCAATCTGACACGACTGTTTCTTTCTCGGGTCTGCTGTCGTCTGAATGCACCAGGGTGGATGATGGAGGTTTTGCGGAGATGCCGAGTGCTGTAGGGGTCGAAGGGGTTTACAGAAATGCCGTGTGATGTGGGGGTTGGAACGGTTTTATATGTACCCCGTAACGGGTTAAAAGAACCAGCAGAAATGGAACACACCTGGAGTCTGGTATTGTTACAAACAAAACACTATTCATTAGCATCTACGTAATTAAGGGAGATCAAGGGAGCTAGGGCTTCACTCTTTGGAGAGAAGGAGGATGAGAGGAGACATGATAGAGGTGTACAAGATATTAAGAGGAATAGATAGAGTGGAATGCCTGCGCCTCTTCCCCAGGGCACAACTGCTCAGGACAAGAGGACATGGCTTTAAGGTAAGGGGGGGGGGGGAGTTCAAGTGTGATATTAGGGGAAGGTTTTTTACTCAGAGAGTGGTTGGTGCGTGGAATGCACTGCCTGAGTCAGTGGAGGAGGCAGATACACTACTGGTTTAAGAGACTACGAGACAGTTATATGGAGGAACTTAATGTGGGTGGGGTGTTACATGGGAGGCAGGATTTGAGGGTCGTCCCAACATTGTGGGCCGAAGGGACTGTAATGTGTTGTACTATTCTATGTTCTATGTAATATAGTAATATAAAACCAGATAAACCAAACAGCTAGCAGAGTTTATGCAAACACAAGTGTGTAAATATAAAACCCCAAACTTGCTCAAGCTTAGGTGGTAAATGATACAGTCTTACGATGGTACAGGAATGACGTCAGTTCAGCTCTTGACATTAAGTTGAGTTGAATTGAGGAGGGAGAGCGAGAGAGCGAGAGAGAGAGAGAGAGAGAGAGAGAGAGAGAGAGAGAGAGAGAGAGAGAGAGAGAGAGAGAGAGAGAGAGAGAGAGAGAGAGAGAGGTGATTTGTTTTCCAAGTAAGCCGATGCCGTCGAACTTACCCTCGTCCTCCGAAGTCCTGTTAAGGTCACCGACTGTGATCACACAAAAGGGCACCGTTTTCTCGCGGTAAAGCTATCAGCACAGTCCAGGGTTAAACACACCGAGAGCTATCCACCGGTCACTCCTTTTCCACACTGCGAGCAAAACCCACACTTTAGGTTGCAGTGAAAGCTTACCCAGTGTCTATTTCTTCTGTATTTCTGTCCTTGTCTTCCGTCTGTCTGTGTGAAAAGTCAGCTGATCTTGTACGTATCCCAAACATGCTGAACGCTATCTGTCCATTATATAGCCCCGCCCTTCCGTAACCATGGAGACTCACGAGCTGCTCGGTGCTCTCTCTCTCCCTGAATCAGTGTACACCCACACTCGCTCTCTTTTAAAGGCACATTTCATATTGAATAAAGCTTAGGATCTCGTCACATCTCCCTACTGTTGGGGAAAAAAGTTTGAACATGGAGCAAAATTTTTTGTCTAACTGTAGATTACAGAGTATAAAGCAATGCTTACCTGATTAACATGTAGCACACTACAGAAGCGTATAAAAATACTAGCTTCTATATCGTTCTTAAACTTAACATCCAGACAATCAATCCACCATGTTATTGTCTTCACCTTTCGCATACTTTGTTACAAAACCAAATTCCCGCAAAACCAAATCCTGTTATCTTCAAACTAGCGTTTGATCTCACATTTTCTCTTTTCCACTTCACCACAGAACAATTAACCATCACGTGATCAGCTCCAACAGCGCTTTCAAGGACGGCCTGAACTTTATTCTGCACAGGTGCTAACTCCTCACTTATGTTTTCGAAACTAAGCCCATTCGCTGAACTTCCAACGAAGTCCTTTGTTCCAAACAAGTCACTAATTCCACCTCCAAGATCTTTAGTTCTATATGTTTCCATAAGAACACCTGCAGATGGCCTCTCTTGGTCAAAACAACACTTCCCTTTGTTTTGAGAAGTCTCCGGACCCTGTGTCTCCAATTCACAAACTTGAACAACATCACCAAGGTACTTATCGTTAAATTCCAAAATATAGCTAATCAAATCAACGTGTACTGTCTCCGCATCTGAGAGAACTGGTTCTGTCAGCAAGATCAAAGGTCCTGAAACCAATCCAGACTTCACAGTTACTTTTTTCAAAAGTCCAGAGACAGCACCCTTCTCAATATCTTCAATAACATTCACCTCACCAGTGTTCATCTCATCACAAACTTTTAGATCACTGTCTACTCAAGTGACTGAGAATCCTCAATTTCCATTGCTACCAAGGCTAACCCATTATTCACTGAACTAAGTCCATCTGACACAAAAGAACTGCATTCCTTTTCAACTGGGTCAAACACCTCAGACCTTAACTGAGTTTCAACACAAGTTTCAGTACCCTGTGAATTCACAGGTGCTTTAACAACCTGAACACAGGCAATCGGGCCAACCTCCTCATCTACGCTTTCATTACTAGTCCCACTTTCAAATTCCAGTTCACCCTGATTAACCCAGCTACTCTTTTTGAGGCTCTCATTCAGGGAAAACTTAACCTCATGGGTTAAAGCAAACTCGCCTGCTGACTCTCAGCCACTTTCTCATCATCCCATTATTTTTTCTAACCGAAGCTGAACCTTAGCCTCAGTAGGTTTACTTTCAACAACATTTCCCACACATCCTCTTGAAACGTCCCCTTGCATATATAATGCTCTGCTATTAACGGCTGTATTATCGAAATCCTAATTCCGGTGCTCACCTTAGGTTTTAACTTATGAGTAATTCCCAACAGCAAATCCCTCTTCGCATCATCTTATATTTCAGGGGATGGTTCCACAGAAACCTACCAACCTCAATCTTCATTGGTGCTGATTTTCCACTCAAGTAAATAAAAGAGTTATTCTACTATAAGATCAACCACTAATCACTCAATTAAGCCCACAACAAATTTAAAATGGCTACTACCAATTTTGTTATTTCCCAGACGAGTCCCCAATTTTGTTACATATTGCGTAACAGGTTAAACGAACTATCAGAAATAGAACAAACTGGAGTCTGGTTTTAGAACATAGAACATAGAATAGCACATCACAGTACAGGCCCTTCTGCCCACAATGTTGTGCCGACCCTTATACCCTGCCAAACACCTTAAATTGTAAGCCCAGATCCCTCTGGTCCCCAACACTGCCAAATTTCCTGACATTTACTTTGTATTCTGCTTTTTAAGTTGTCTTTCCAAAGTGTGCCACCTCACACTTTTCCGTGTTGAACACCATCTGCCACTTCTCAGCACACTTCTAACTCTTTGGGTGATTCCAGTAAACCAGTCTTCGATCCGTGCCGGCATCTTTCCTATAATGCCGTGAGTTGTGATCTTGTTTGGCAGCCTCATGTGCAGCAAGTCGTTAAAAACCATCTTAAAATCCAGGAGAAAAACAACAACTGCCTCTCCTTTGTCTATTCTGTTTGTTATTTTGTCAAAGAGTTCCAAGAGATTTCTCAGGCAATATATACCCTGAAGAAAACCGTGCTGAATTTGGCCTATTTTAGCATGCACAATGTACCCCGAAAAATCAGCCTTAACGTAATCCAACCACTGAAGTTAGACTATCTGTTCCACAATTTCCTTTCTTCTGCCTCCCTTCCTTCTTAAAGAATGGGGTGACATTTGCAACTTCCTAGTTTGGCAGAAACATTCCAAAATCAATACAACATTGAAAGATGATTACTCATTGTTTAAGAGAATCATGAGGGGGAACGTCTTCACTGAGAGGTGGTGAGAATATGAAATGTGCCGCCAGAGCAAGTAGCAGGGTCGATTTTCAACATTTCAGAGAGGTTCCGATGGGTATATGGATGGGAGGGAATGGATGACTATTGTCCCGTTAGAATTTGCTTGAACGAGGCAGATTAATGGCTTGACACAGACTCGACTGGCCGAATGGCATTTTCCAGCGTTGTAATGTTCCATGACTCTGATACCTTCACAAACTCTTCAGCTACCTCTTGATGTACCCTGGGGTGTACATAATCTTGTCCAGATGTCTTATCTACCTCCTGTTTGTTCCAGCTTCCAAAGCATATTTCCTCATCAGTAATGGCATCTATACTCACTTCTGTCCACGATACTCATGAATTATTGTTTTTTTTAAAGGAAGATGATAAGTCAGAGTAAGTACTGTAGGGGGCAGTGGAGGAAGAATAACATGGAGGTACTTCACCGGTGAAACTGGGAGAAGGGGAGTGTTGTAAATTAAAAAAAAAATCTCCTCAAGATATGTTTTTCTTAACGAAACCAGAATTAAGCACTGCATGCCGACATGTGTAAAACTAAAACAAAATTCACATCAATACACTTAAATGAGAGCACAATCCAGAAAAATGAAGAAATGATCTCTATGGAAGATCAAGTCAACCACTCATGTCCGTCCATAGAAGACATCCCAGCGATTTGAGCACATAATTTCCCAACAAATTGAGAAATGAGTGTGTTTCGCGACCGCTGTACCTCAGGTTATACCAGCTCGAGCTAAGAAACAAGTAAAATATAATAATAATTTTTAGAGGTTGACAAACCCTGTGTAGCGAGTCGATAGCTCCTTCATCATTAAAGGTAGAAGAATTAATTAAATAGTTGAACTATATTCTAAAGATATAAACATGAACTTTAGTCAGGATCAGTGCCGAGCAAAGTTATGAAAGTTGCAATGGATCTGGTAGTGTATGAACCAGATCAGCCAAATACAATGCAACTTAGAGATGGATATTAAACATAAGACTAAAGACGTGGGATCAGAGTTAGGTTATCGAGTCTGCTCCGCCATTTCATCATGGCTGGTCCAATGATCCTCTCAGACCCAATCTCCGTCTTTCTCCCTGTATCCCGTCATGTCCTGATAAGTCAAGAATCTATCAACCTCTGTCTTAAATAAGCACAAAGTCTTGGCCTCTACAGCTGCCTGTGGCGACGAATTCCACAGATTTTCCACTCTCTGGCTAAACTCATCAATGTTGCAAATGGGCGACCCCCTAATTAGAAATAGTCTCCACTGGTCCCAGACTCTCCCACCATAGACCACAGTCCCCCCCCCCCCACATTCAGCCCATCGAGGACATTCGATAGGTTTAAATTGTATCACCCATCATTTACTCTTCATATGACAAGGTACTCAATACTGGAATCACTTTCATAAACCTCTGTTAAACTCGCTCAAATGTTAGCCCATTTTTCCTAACATCAGCCGCCCAAAACAGCTTACATTCGCTAAGTGAGTTGTCAGTTCATGGCTGGTATGTACAGACCAAGTGAGGTCCTCGGTGATGTGGATGGCAGGAATTTAAAGCTGTTTACCCTCTCAACCGCAGATCCATTGATGTCAATAGGGGTTAGCCCATCTTCATTCCTCCTGAAATCCACAACCGTCTCCTTCGCTTTTGCGACACCGAGGGAGAGGTTGTTTACTTGACACCATTGTGTCAGAGAAATAACTTCTTCCCTGTAGGCCACTTCGTTATTATTTAATATTAGGCCAACAAATGTAATGTCGTCGGCAAACTTAATTAACAGATTGGAGCTGTGGGTGGCGATACAGTAGTGGGTATACAGGGAGTAAAGGAGGGGACTCAGTACATGGACCTGAGGGGCTCCTGTGATGAATCAGAGGGGTGGAGGTGAGGGAGCCGCCCAAAACCTGCTGGCAATTTGAGAGGCAGGGTCAAGGACGAGAACTCTGAGCTTCCTGTTGAGCCTGGAGGGGATTATGGTGTTGGATACTGAACCACAGTCCAGGACCACATTCCTACATATGCATACTTCTTCTCCAGATGTGTAAGGACGGTGTGTAGAGCAGTGGCTATTGCGCCGTCTGTGGATCGGTTGTGTCGATAGGCAAATTATAAGGGGTCCAGCACCGTCATTTCGTAAAAAGGGTTACATACACTAATCAGACAGGTCCGCGTTCGTCACCAAGTAATCTCAATGCCCCGCTGTGACCCCACAATCTCGAGTCATTCCCCATGCCGATCGCATTACCCCACGCTCTGCACACTGCCCCGTGTCAGGTTTCAAGTTAATCACTCTACCCGCTCCAGTCTCACGGCCCCATGTCAGTTCGAAAAGTGTCATTTCCCAATGTAATTAACTGTGCAATTGGAATTATGATGATATTAAACTGGAACATCGAAGCATAAATCAGGAATGGATATGTCCTGGGAAATGTCAGTGTTTTTTAGGCTGCACTTCCATGGGGTTCTGGATAGGTTTGCCTCATTCAGGCAGGGAAAGTACTGTAGGGTGAAAGAACCATGGTTGTCAGGAGATGTGAAACATCTTGTCAAGATGAAGAAAGAAACTTTAGGAAGCTGAGCTCAGTATTAGAAAGCAAGGATCAGACATGACTGTAGATTTACAAAGTAGCCGGGGACAAACTGAAGAATGGAATTATGATAATTAGAAACGTCTACAGAAGGTCTGCAGTAACTTTAAGGAAGGCCCCAAGCCATTCTAGATGTATGTGAAGAAAAAGATGACTGGAATGAGTATAGGACCTGTCGGGGATTGAAGATGAAACAAGCCCCTGAAGTCGGGGGCAGAAGGGCAAGTCCTGAATGAAGACTTTAATTAAGTATTCGCCAGTGAGAGGGAATTCTTGCGGGGAGAGCTACTTCAGTGATGGGCAGATTATTGGAGAACATTCTGAGAAACAGGATTTACGAAAATTTGGAGAAGCATTAACTGATTTGGGGGAATCAGTATGGCTTTGTGAGGGGCAGATCATGTCTCACGAGCCTCGTTTAATTCTGTGAGGATGTGACGGTCATCCTTCTGTTAACCATGGTAGGTCCTTTCGGAAGGTTTGGCATCTTTGCAAAGTTGGCTTCTGGATTCAGGACTGACGCCCAAGAAGGTAGAGGATAGTTGTGGATCGAGCGTTTTCTCCCCGGATGCTGGTGCCAGCGGTATCCTGCGGAGATCTGTTCTGAGACCCCCGGATTTCTGTGCTTTAAAAATGATGTGACCAAGGAAGTGGAACGGTGAGTTATTGCATTTGCAATGATGTGGAAGTTGGTGGAATTATGGATAGTACAGAAGATAGTCAGAGTTTACAACGGGACAGTGACAGGACGCAGAGCAGCGCTGATAAGTTACAGTTGGTGTTCAACCCGGAACGTTACAGACTGATTCACGTTGGAAGGATGAATTTGAAGGCAGAGATGATACTTTCTCCAGTCAACCGACGGCCGCACATTAGTACGAGTTCCACAATGGAAACAGAGTGATGAGACTTTCTCCAACAAGCCGTGCATATCCGAACGAGAATCACAATCGGCACGGAGCGGTGTACTGCAGGAGCAGAAGAAAGTGTGATTGTCAGGTGAGGTTAACCACATCCGCTGTTCTCCACATACTCATAGTGACGCTCGAAAGGCAATATACCTGACAGTGAATCAGGGGGGAAAAAATACAACTTCGTTACAAGTAATAGAACAACCTGGGAACCTGCAGATAGTTTGCTGATTTCACTTGCTAGTTTTGTTCAAAGACCGAATGGATGGAGAAATAGTGGCAGAATTATGGCTGGTTTGAGATTAACTTTAAAGTGAAATATACTGCATGGCACGTTAGGGGTGTGGGGTGTCAAGTCATTCACAGGCAGTCAGGTTCCTGCCAAAATTTGTGCGCTGGAAAACCTGCTCTTCAAACTGTCCACAGCCCTCGCTAATTTCCTGAAGACACGCTCCCTTTTTGCTCAGAAGTCTCTGGAATATCGCTGTGGATCTTTTAAAGTGTTTGGAGGAATATGTGCAGTGTATTTTATTGTAACACATGTCAGCTGTCACTGTGATTTCCATCACTGAAACCGTCCGGAATGACTGAAAAGAACGAACGAAAAGATGAACAAGTGTTCCCCTTTAATAAAGAAGTGTTCTCCATTTACCCTCCCAGAGTAAACTCCTTCCCTCAATTTCAGAAGCGAATGTGCTCCGTCAAATGTTACAATATAAATAGACTTTAAGATAAATGCCTACGTTAAAAGCAACACAGATATAAAAGCATATCCTATTTGAATAGCTGAAGCCAGGTATCATGGAAAATTCGCATCATATGTTGTTTTAGAGTAAATTGATTGCAATATCCCAGGAGGAGTCAAATCCTTAACACGGGAACGGTGAGTAAAAATAGTTTAATGTAAGTGTTTGTACATTTGGTTGTCACTAATGTCCCTGACGTGATCGCCATGCTAATTGCCTCAGTGGAATTGCTCTCACCTCAATAAAAGTCTGCTAAACCGATCACCAGTCCATCTGAGCAGCTGAAACGTTCCGTACAACTGAACGCTGCTTCTGACGGAATATGGGATATGCGGCAATTTACTACATCGCGGCCATTTTCTATCCCACAATTGTAGCGGTTGGTGTCCCCGGTAAGATGCCGGAGCTGGTCTCTTTATGTATGGTGCCGTCGTTACTCTGCTGCGGTATCCGCACTGTTACTGAGCGCAGATGCTACCGTCGGCGGAAACGTGTTTCCGGAATGGAGGATTCAGGCATCTGATTGTTTTATTTTGATTTTCATACTTTGATCGAAGTGATTATTCTTTTGTCAAATACGTATGTGCCGATATTGACAGGGTTTCATTATTTCCCCTCGCTAGGCTTTCTGAAGTTATGCTGGTCTCTGCTTTTCTAGGTTGGAGTCTCTATCAGTGCAGACACTTCGACCTTATAACAACGTGGCAGCTTATATAAATGACGTTCCAGTCTATTTTCGACACGTCGATCTGTTCTTATATAAATCAGTAAATGATAAATTGTTTTTCTATCTTTTAATTCCATTTTGTCACCGCAGTAAACAATCCCTTCAACTGTTTCACGCCGAATAATGGAAATGGTGTTCTTCACGATCTTCCATTCACCGGTCCGTGGAATTTAGATTCTTTGCTCTAAACTGTCCAGCCGGAGTGCAGCGACGGAGACCGCACACACTGGACTCCCGCTTTCCACTTCCAAACAGACCATACACTCCATAGCATCGGTAGAATGGGGGCATTGAGGGAACTGACCATATTTCTATTTTGTTTCCAAATTTCTTGCAGTTAATTTAACGGCGATTGTGATCCTATCTCGGGGAAAATGCGGACTCTCCAAATGCATCACCCGTTACCTGGTTGGAATGGCGGCAGCGGATCTGATGGTGGTTATCGTTTCTGCTTTAGTGGATCAGACCAACAATATCTACATTTATTCCAGATCCCTGCTCATCACTCCTGTATGCGCTCTGACACTTGTATTTGCGGCTGTGACGCGGGACTGTTCTGTTTGGTTCACGGTCAGTTTTACCTTCGATCGCTTCATCGCAATATGTTGCCGAAAGCTGCGGGAGCGATACTGCACCGAGAGAACAGCAACGGTGGTTATCGTGACCGTGATTATACTGAGCTGCGGGAGATGTGTCCCGTATTACTTTGCCATTGAACCTTACGTCATCATTGACAACACGCCGTGGCGGTGCACCACCACATATGAATACGCTACTTCACCCGAGTGGAGAGGATATTCATTACTGCAGAGCATTTTAACACCATTGCTACCCATCGGATTAATCCTGGTGTTTAACGGGTTAACCGTAAGACATATCATTGTGGCAAATAGAGTCCGCAGAAGGCTTCGGCACAGCAGCGACAATCAGAAAGATGCCGAGGTGCAAAAACGCAGAAAATCGATGATTTTGTTGTTTTCTATATCAGCTAATTTCATATTATTTTGGATTCCCCATGTAGCCCGTTCTCTGAAATGGCAAGCGCAAAACTATTTTTACGAGGATAGATATTTGAGTTCCCCAGTATATATCCTACAGCAATTTGGGTTCATGATGCAAGTACTCAGCATGTGCACCAATACTTGTATCTATACACTGACACAGAGGAAATTCAGAGAAGAGCTGAGGAATGGAATGAACTATGTGTTTACATTAAATGGCCATCTGTGTAGATAACGCACGCGTCTAATGACAATACCGCGGTGTTTTCAAATAAAGCCGTTTTACAATGAACAGGTTTGGCAAAAAAAATAGTCGTGAATTCAAACATTCATAGCCCTGGTCATCCGGGAATTGCAGAATTGGCGGAAGATTGCTGACTTCATACAGTTCAGGTAGGTAGCAATACAAACGCTCAATGTTGCTGGCGTGATTGTTACACTGGTTGAAGTCTGTTCCAAACTATCACAGACACTCGACTGTCACAAGGGCAGGGATGGCTTCAGGAATTACCGTGTTTTAGATGTTTCAAAATGGACAGGGTCGGGTAACAGAGTGTAAAGTGAGCGCGATGGGAATCCAGGGACAGTATCGCAGCTGCAGAAAGGGAGGACAACATGGAGCTTTCGTTTGTTAATAGACTGTGAGACGCACACAGAAACATGATAACCCCATTTGGAATATTCTATACAGCCGTCCCTGCAACGGGCACAGTGAGGAACCGATCGGGAAGCGGGACTTGGACATTTGCCATTTTATTGGCATGGGTAACTGAAACTTCCACAATATTCTTTGGCATCTCCCCAGGGTAAAAGGTTTAATTATGGCATAATTTCTCAGTTGTGTCCAGGAAGAATTCATGTCACTATGTCGACAGGCGCACTATCGAACACTGCGTACTGGATCTAATATTAGATAAAGAAACGGGTCAGGTGACAGATCTCTCGGTGGGTCAGCATTTCAGAACAATAGGACAGAACTCCACTCTTTTTACCTTGTCCAGAGAGTATGAAATGTGTTCAAATGAGGGTCTGGGAATTATGGTGCTACCTGGCAGGAGTTTTGGAAGGTACATTGGGAAATGATGCACTCGGGGGATTGCGCAACAGATATGTGGGGATTGTTTAGGGAGCACGTACATGGGGTTCAGTATAGGCTTGTCTCAGTGACGTAGGGAAGTATGACAATGTAAAGTAACCCTGGGAGAGAAGAAAGTTGGAACAACACGTCAAGATGAAGAAAGAACGATACTTACAGAACAGGAAGAAAGGATCAGGTAAACCTATAGCAAATCACAATGCAGACAAGAAGGAATTTAAGAATGGACTTAAAAAGATTGATAGGGGGATCTGAGAAATCGTTGACAAGTTGCACTGTGAAGAACAGGAGGGGACTGGGGAGAGTGTGTGCAGATCAGAGGTAAAAGAGGAAAACTTGTGTCTGGAGTCCAAGGAGACGGTGAAGCTCCTCACTGAATAGATTGATCAATGTGAACACAGCGTCAAAAGGCAGATATGCTCGAACATGCCGACGCTGAAAAAAGGATGCGCTGGAAACTTGGAAAGCATTATGACCGATGATCCCACGGTGCCAGAAGGGACATAGGTTTTGTAATAGATGATTCCCCAATGCCGGGAGGGATATAGTCTTTGGAATAGATGATTCCCCGATACCGGAAGAGACATAGTCCAGGTAATTTTGGAAGGCGAGTTCAGATATTGCTGAACTTTTGGACAGGATATTTGTGTCTTCGCTGGCCACAGAAGTAGAACTAGATTATTGGAGGGTGGAAAATGTTATTCATTTGTTGACAAAAGATAATGGGGATAGTTTTTCGAATTATAGAGCAGGGAGTCTTACATCAGTAGTGGGTAAACTACTGGAGAGGATTATTGCAGAAGGAACTCATGAGTATTTGGAGAAACGTAGTCTGGCTACGGAGAGAAAACATGCCATGTTGTCCTTTATGGGTCAGATTGGATTATTTGAAAACGTGAAACTGAGACAAACAGAAGAATCAGGGAAGTCGATAAGGGTGCATTAATCTTGGTCGGGCATTTGATCAGTTCCCCACAGTAGATTCATTCAGAAAGTCAGGAGGCATGGGATCCAGGGAAACCTGGCTGCGTTGATTCAGAGTTGGCTTCCTAACAGAAGGCGGATGATGTGGTAGACAGAGTGAATTCTGGCTGGAAGACAAAGGACAGCGGTGTTCCGCATGGAAAGTCGAAACTTCGGTACAATTTACAACTCTATTGCGAGTCTGCAGTTGCAGTGCTGCAAGAAATAGGGCTGAGGGAAATAATCGATTTAATCTGATCACACAGCAGCACCTGGATAATTTATGGAATTAATTCTGACGACATAAACAAACCGCTGAGGGACTGACTGCACCAGAGCGTTTTCTGAACTTATTACAGGGCAAATGCTACAATGACTTCAAAACAATCTTTTCGAATGGAACCCTACAAATTAAAACCTGCATTTCACAGTGTTTTCAGCAGCAGCTCCTGCTGCTTATTAAAAGAACCTGCCTTCCAAAATGCCAATTCCAATTTCCCAAATTAAGTACACAAAAATTTATCCTAATGCCAACTTACCTGTGAATCGTAGTTCTATCGTTTCGGGTGTAGATACGCTCACATTTCGATCCATTTAACCTTGAATCCACATGGCCGATGTGGAATCCGTGTCTCCCTCCGAAATCAATAATAAATGAAACATTCAAAACTGCATAAACTAAAAACACAGAGAAGGCAAAGCAAATACTTGTATTCCTTCAAAACCATCGCGGGCTATTGGAGAATATACATTCTCTATACACGTCATAATGTTGTATACCTCTATCAAATCTCTCCTCAGTCTTCTACCTGCTCGGGAATAAAGTGCTAACTTATGTAAACTTTCCTTTTAATTCAAAACTTTCAGTCCCGGCAATAGCCGTGCAATAATTCTTTCTGCATTCTTTCAAACTTATTTGCATGTTCCCTGCAGTTAGTTGAGTCCAACCGCATACAATATTCCAAATTGGGCCCCAATAAAGCCCGAAACCACAGCAACGTAACGTCCCAACTCCTGTACGCAGTACTTTGGTCCAGGGAGGCCAATGTGCGAAAAGCGGTTTTTACGACCCTGTCTAACTGTGCCGGAACTTTCATTGAATTATGGACCTGCATTCCCAGATTCGTTTGTTCTATCGTACTCTTCAGTGCCCTATTTCTCATTGTGTCAGACCGACCCTGGCTGGTCCTTCCAAAGTGCAAAATCCAACGCTTGTTTGCGTTAACTCCGATCCGCTATTTTTCAGCCATTTTTCCAGCTGTTCCAGATCCCGCTTCATGCTCCTGTACTCTTCCTCGCTGTGGACTACACCCACTGTGTTGTTGTCATCGGCAAATCTACTGATCCAGTTACCGACATTATTATCCAGATCATTGATATAGATGACAAACAACAACAGGCACAGCGACGATCCCAGGGATACTCCACTCATCACAGGTCCCCAGTCAGAGAGACAACCATCCATTACCAAACTCTAGCTTCCGCAACGTACCCGATGGCGAATCCAATTTACTACCTCATTGTGAAAGCCTAGCGACTGAACCTCCTCGAACATCATGCCTTACGGAACCCTGAGAAATTCTTGGCTGAAGTCCCTGTTCGACGGCATCCACTGCCTTGCCTTCCGCATCATTCCCGGTAACTACCTTTCAAAGCTCTGTGAGATTGGTTAGACATGACCTCCTACGCACTGGCCCATAATGACTATCGTTAATGTTCCCGTTTATCCAGATACTTCTTGTCATACCCCATGACCAGGGTAGTTGGAACACCTCATTTCGTAGTTCTTGACGAGCCCTTTCCAAGCAAAACTATCGATATCATCCTGCGGTCAGCACTCACATTTATGGCCTCTTGTTTTTAAGTTCTCCTGCACTACTATCAGACGCATTTAGAGTAATCTGGAAAAGGAAGGCGCAGTGGCTTTAAATAATTAATCGATTGGACTTAAATAGTGAGACACTGTACCTAGATAGAGCACAGAACATAGAATATTACAGCTCAGTACAGCCCATCGTCTCACGAGGTTCTGATAGCTTTTCAACTAATTTACGTTCAAACTAACACAACCCCCTTCATCTGAATCAGAATCAGAACCAGATTTAATATCATCGGGGTGTGTGGTGAAATTTGTTAACTTTACTGTAGCAGTGCAATGAAACAGAGCATAAATAAATGTACAGGTTAAAAAAAAACATGAGTTGCAGGTAGCGGAGGGGAATTGTCTGTTCCTGAATCGTTGAGCCCGAGCTTTCCGGCTTCTGTATCTCCATCCCGATGGTAACACTGTGTAGAGGGCTTGTCCTGTTGTTGGGCAACTTTAATGATGGACGCCACTGTTACAAGAGTCACCCTCAGTAATAATGATCAGTGAGGAGCAGAGAATCTGTATTTGCGAACAAGTAACTTTTATTATTTCAACTAAACAAGCACCTAGACTCACACGCCATCTTCACTCCATGACACTCAATGAAGTCAATGAAGAACAATGAAGAATCTGTATTTGCCAACAAGTAAGTTTTATTATTTCAACTAAACAAGCACGTAGGTTCACAAGCCATCTTCACTCATGACACTCAATGAACAGTCAATGAAGAGGAAAGTTATTACCGGGGAAAGGAGAGATAGAGACTGGGGATAAAGAGAGCGGGGACAGAGGCAGGTGAGGTAGCGAGAGATAGAGGAGGGTAGAGAAAGACAATGGGGAGGGAGGCCGGGGAAGTCGAGGAGTCGGGTGTAGAGAGATCGGGGGTTGGTGAAAGATTTTCGATGGGGAGAGAGATCGGAGTCGGGTGTTTGGTGTCGGTAGAAAGCGGGAGGGGGATAGACAGTAGACAGATAAAGGGCGAGGTGATGCATTTTGTAGGCTCTATTAAGAGCGGGATGTCTACGTTATTGATACGGTTTTAGGGATTTTGAGATTTGTTTATAAATCCAAAGATCCACGATGGCACTGGCGATGCACGCGACGTATTGCCAACAGCTCGCAAAATGTCTAGATGTATTTCAGCTGAACCACTGTGGCTGCAATCTGAAACCCCTAGTTTCCCTTTAAGAAACGTACTGTTGAGCTGTTTAAATTACTCAGCAGTTTAACGAGCTGCTGAAGGACCAGGTGGACTTGACTCTCGGGAATGCAGGTGCGGCACCTTTCAGCGATCAGCGAAGGTCAGCCATTACCATTGCCGGAAAAGAGGTCGGTTCGGAAGACCTCAAGCCAGACTAAATCGACGGGTTATGAAACATCCTTTACCCGGCATCTTCTTCGCGAAAGGCCAATTATTTGAAAACAAGATGCATTACGTCAGCGCAACATTGCAGTTTCGGAGGGAAATGAGGGGCTGCTGTCTTCTCTGCTTCATGGAGACATGGCTCAGTTCGGTGGAACAGCCGGAAGGCTTCTCAATCCACCGTTCGGAGAAGATAAGAAGGTATTGTGGTCCGGGGGGGGGTGGAACGGCTGTGTTGTTTCATGACAAACTCTTCATGCTCTCCGTACGTAGCGGTCTTGCCGCACCCTTGTTCTCCCAATCACAACACCCAATGATTGAGTTCTGTCGGTGCTGCTTACCGAGAGGTTCTCCTCATTGATCCGGACGGCACTTCACATACCGCCAGAGCAGACATTAAGCAAGCATACCATGTACTGAGTGCCGCGATCGGCAAACAAGGAACTGTCTACCCTGAGGACTTTCAAATCATTGCGGGTTTCTATCAGGCTTGTTTCAAGAATTCTAGGCTTATTTGTCATCAGCACGTCATACTCAGTACCAGGGGCTCCCGCGCACTCGACCACTGTTAGAGCACGATCAGGAAAAGCTTACTATTCCACCCCCAGACCATATTTCGTGCATTCTGAACGTCTGGTTTTCTTTCTCCTACCTCCACCAAGGCGGAGAGTAAGGAACAAGACACCAGATGTATCGGCAACAATGTCGCGGGAATCGGAGGGCAGAGTACTGATTTGCTTCGAGGCGATAGACAGAAACAAAAATGACTCAGGGCTCATAAGAGAATCTGAATGTTACCATTTTTATGAAGACTCTGGAGAACGAGTGTTTCCCACTGATTCATTCAGAGTCCAGAGTGTTTCTTAACCTGAAACATTAGGTGAGCACGCGGTATGCAAAGTGCTGAGCAGTAGATTCGTGACAATATTTATCACATTTATTCATTATTATTCATCTATAGGTTTTGTTTCATATTTTGCTGGTTTGGTAGTTGTCTACTACTGTAGTCAGAACTTTATCAGCCTCCCTGGTGGTCTAGTGGTTAGGATTCGGCGCTCTCACCGCCGCGGCCCGGGTTCGATTCCCGGTCAGGGAATTAAGATATTGCCTGCTGTAATTTAATGTGTTTATTTTAAATTATTTTGTGTATTAACTTGCTTCCACAAGAACCCGATTCCTGTCTATGCTTAACCTTCATCCGCCTGATTCAGCACCATAAAACCACAAAATATATGAGCAGAACATGACATTGTGAAAAATATCGCAGGTGCTGTCTCAATAAAGCTCGAAATAACTGTGCGAGGTCTTACAGACAATAACTTGCAATCGATACAATGTAGATTTGATCTTCTTCACTCCTCACTGCACCTCAATCCACTCAGAGATGCTGTCTCTCTGTAGAAGAGGGTGACCATACATTTCCCATATTGGACTCTGGTCCTACTCACTCAGTTTGCCGACATCTCCTTGACTCATCTGCCCGGGGTCATCACTGCGCAAATCTCAGTGAGTGTTGTCAGGTCCAGTCGGGTTTATTGCCGTGTGCACAGGGACGGTGAGGGACAGGTACAATGAAACACCTGCAGGTTCAGTATTGGCTAGAAAAGACAGACAGTACGCAAAACATAAATTGTACAATTCTGCATCATCATCAAAAGATAGTTATAAATCTTGTGCCAGTTTCAGGCTTGGAAATGATTCCTCAGGCAAACTGATAACATAGATTGCGAACTATTATATCCACGGGAGAGCATGCAGGCCCAAGAAAGGCCTGTTTATTCCTTTTCTTCAAACAGACAGACAACAGAAAGAAAGGCGAGTCTCTAGTCATCTTCAGCCAGCCCTGGAATTCAATAAGATCAGGCTGTCCCAGACTTTTTCTCAATCCTCCCCCCACCCCCATACCGCAGTTGCCGGACAAAAGTCGGGCGGTCATCTCCACCAAATCTTCTACCGTCTCCCCAGATGAGAGATAAACTCCTGTCGCCCGCCTTTATTTCGACTCCCTGACAGCGTCCCCAGCTTCGATCAGAAGCATATGGACATGAATGTTGTATAATGGGACATTGTTCTGAGTTTTGCTCAGTATTGAGCGGACTTTGGGGAGGCAGAAGCAGTCAGAGTCTGTGGGAGGGAACAACTCTTGGGTGAAACCCTTTCCGCAATTGGATAACACATTGGATTGACATCTGCATACACGAATGGGAGCTAGGTAGTTGCACGTATTTGACGAGATTGGTTGATGTCGGACCATGACACCGCGTCAGTGACAATTGGCGAGGGTGATTTTGACGGAAGGTCAGCGAACCGCTTTGTCTATGGCAATAGGCGAGGTCGCTCGGTAGACAAGAGAGCAATGGGGAGTCTGTACAGTGAGTGATATGAAACGGCGAAAGCTTTTCGCGTTCAGAGACCGTGCTGCCCACTTCGGCGAATCAATCACAATCTCAATCTCCCCTCTCCCAGCCACGGCTGAACAACATATCTTATTGAATATGGAAATATTTTTATAAGTTGACAATTCAAGTGTTTTCAGCTAACCGAAATTTCACATGGTGGTCGTGTCATGACGGAGCAGTGAACCAAAGTCCAGGAGCAGATTTGTTTAAAAAATCGCTACTCCTTCATGTCATATTACCAGTTCGCACCGACATTTCAGCACCAATTTACACCCACTCCCCTACGCTCCACCCGAGCTGTCTTGTAAAGGAAAATCTATAAACGTCCAACTGCATTCACACAGTCCTTTCACTGAACACGAATATTGATAGCTAAGCGTTCGCTTCAACTTGTGAGGAAAGTGTGGGAGTGAGGGAGTGAGATGTGGAGAGAGAATGAGAGAGAGGGAAGAGAGAGAGAGAGAGAGAGAGAGAGAGAGAGAGAGAGAGAGAGAGAGAGAGAGAGAGAGAGAGAGAGAGAGAGAGAGAGAGAGAGAGAGAGAGAGAGAGAGAGAGAGGAGAGAGAGAGAGAGAGAGAGAGAGAGAGAGAGAGAGCGAGAGAGAGAGAGAGAGAGAGAGAGAGAGAGAGAGAGAGAGAGAAGGGAGAGAGAGAAAGAGAGAATGTGTGTATGGGTGTGTTAGAGAGAGAGGAACATGGAAGTGAGGCAGGGTAGAGAGTCACATCCTAGACAGAACAATGGAGAATTGAAAGGCTGTTGGAGAAAGAGAGAGAGTTACACGGCAATTTATCAATTTCATGTTCACTTTCGGCACTGTTTTCCTCCCAGTGTTTTTTTGACCACCAGAGTAACTCACCTCACCGACAAAACGAAGTGGATCTTTCCGTCCCTTCATTTAAACTCGAACGCTGCAGGGCTCGTCAGTATTATCACCGTTTATACTGAGGTGGAGAAATGGTTCATGCGTTTACACATTGCCCTTCAACAGAGGGAACAAGAGGACTTTATACTTATTGACCAGTTTCTACAATTATAAAGGCAATTAACGTTAAATTAGTGCCATTAATTCTTAAAATTCCAAAGTTAGTTCTGATTTGGATAGCAAACACGAGGAAATCTGCAGAAGCTGGAAATTCAAACAACAACAGACACAAATTTTGTATGTGTTGTTTTCTGATGTGGACGCAAGGATTCTGCTCAGTGCGATAAATCGCCCGCTGTCTAACTTAAGGAAGTACGTTGGTGAACGAAGCTCTGCATCCGTACAGTTGTAGAACACACCGGCATCAATCGCCCTGTTTCTACTCAGAATCTATTGTTAGACACTCGGTTACAAATTGAAAATATCGTAGCTAAAAAGGCTGTATTGGCATGTTGATTTGGCTAGTTTCCACCTGTCCCCTCCCATCAGCAAGTGCATGCTTCATTGCGCTTGTGTGTGCACATAGATGTGCTTATAAATATAAATTTGAGTTCACTTTGACGTAATCACCAATTGCGTATAATGCATGATCCCCTCGGTTAGACCCCTCACCAGATACAGGTAAATTGAGTCACTGTCGGTTATTTTCGTGTAGTAGAAACTCAAGACATCGAACAGCATATGCGTGTGTGAGGGGTGTGTGGTGGAAAATATTTTCAATTTTTTGCGTTGAAGTACTGAATCAGGACCTCCTAATCTGGTATATATTCTCAGCTAAAAATGCTGCGAGAACTGACAGAAATATGGGATGTCAACTCCACAAATTCTCTAATCTCCCCAGCTGAAGGAACAGGATTTATTGAAGAACGTGGTACCGGCTCCAGATCTGTGCTGGATACGGTACCAGAACTCAGTACCTCGAAATCCATGTCGTTAATGAAAATCCAATCGGGAAAGTACCACGTTGAACAGGGAATCAGAATCAGGTTTATTATCACCGGCACGTGACGGGAAATTCGTTAACTTAGCTGCAGCAGTTCAATGCAATACATAATCTAGCAGAGAGAGAAAATAATAATAATAACAACAAATGAAATAAAACATAATAATAAATACATAAGTAAATCAATTATCTATATTGAATAGATTATGAAAAATATGTAAAAACCGAAATACTGTATATTAATAAAGTGAGGTAGTTTACGCTTCAAAGTCCATTCGTTATTCTGATTGCAGAGGGGAAGAAGCTGTTCCTGAACTGCTGAATGTGTGTTTCTGTCTCATAACCTTAGATACCCAAGGTCAACCCTGATATCCGGTGCCATCTGTGTCGACGTTGCTCCTTTGCAGATTGGAAGAATTATCATCGGCAGTGTCATGACGGTCTATTATTGCCCCTCATTAATGAGCAACTGCAGATTGTCAACTGAACACGCAGTTCTCAGACAGCATCCAGCGTGTTAAGTTTTATTGGCACTCTACACGCTGCTGCTTGTAGTTGTGAGCGCTGCGAGCAGGGTTCGAACCTGCGCGGGGAATCCCCATTGGATTTCAAGTCCAACGCCTTAACCACTCGGCCATCGCAGCTCCATCAATGTTCAGCACCTACTGTAGCACTGCACCTGAAGTGAGCGTTGTACTTGATTTATTTTCGGTAACGGAAATGGCGAACCGATCATGCTTTGAGCTTGTCTTGCAGCCAGTGGCACAGGGAACATTTCGCTGGTAGGGGAAATAATAAATTCAATTAAATACCAACAAATTCTGGAAGCAAAGTTCACACCGTCTGTAAAAAAAGCTGAAGTTGAAAAGAGGATGGCTTCTATAACAGGATAATGATCCTAAACACACCTCAAAATCCACAAAGGACTACCTCAAGAGGTACAAGCTGAAGATATTGCCATGGCCCTCACAATCCCCCGACTCAAACATCATCAAAAATCTGTGGACAGACCTCAAAAGAGCTGTGCATGCAAGATGGCCCAAGCATCTCACAGAGCGAGAAGCCTTTTGCAAGGAAGAATGGACGCATATCCTCCAAACAAAAATTGAAAGACTCTTAGCTGGCTACAGAAAGCCCTCACAAGGTGTGATACTTGCCAAAGGGGTGTTACTAAGTACTCAACATGCAGGTGGCACAAACTTGCGCTTCGACCCCTTTTACTTTTTTTCTTATCTTGAAACTGTAAAAGATGGAAATAAAAAAGTAATCTTGCTTAAAATATTAAAGAAATGTGTTATCTTTAACTTTATGCCTTTTGGAAATCGGGTCATCTTTTACTCGCTTAGCTGTTGACAGTAACAGAAATTTTGAGCATCGGTGCCCAAATCTTTGTATTCCACCGTATCCTTCCTTGCAATGTGCATCACCGTACCACACGATGATCTATTTGACAAATCCTCCCATTCTCCTCAACTGTCTTTGATCTTAAATGTGTTTTAATCTTTTGAGATTTTGAACACGTTGAAGTCAGGCAACCTTTCTTACATTTTCTTTTCTTTAGCCTCCCTTCCTTCTTTCAGAGTGGAGTAACAATCCCAATTTTGCAACCATCAGCATCCATTCTAGAATGTAATGATACGTGAAGGAGTACTATTATTGCCTCGACAATCTTCAGATCCCACTTTTGGAACCCAGGTTTGTAGTCCAACTGGTCCCGTTGACATACAGCTTCAGAGCTTTCAGCTTCACGGGCACCTTCTCCAGAGCCACACTATCCACTCTCACTGATGCCCACTGACACGTGTTTCTCGGTGCCATTATGCTGGAGTCATCCATAGAGCAAAATATTCATTCAGTTCGACACTTTTCTTTTCCCCCATTACTGCTTCTTCCGCGTCATTTTCCAGCTTTCTGATACCCACTCTCGCATCCCTTTTATTCTTCATATGTCTGAAAAAATGTTATTTTCTCTATTATTAGCCATTTATTTTTTTCCTGTCTTCAAATTTTATTTGCTTTCCTTTGTATTTTGAAAGCATCCCAAACCTCCAGCTTCCCACTAATGCTTGCTATATTATAAACCCTCACTTTTGCCTTTATTGTGCCTTTACTTTCCGGTATCAGCCACCGTTGCCTCATTCTCCCTATCGAATATTTATTCTTATTTGCGATGCATCTATCCTGCGCCTTTCCAATTGCCCCTAGAACACCAGTCCTGCGGGATCTGCCGTTAACCCTGCTCGTTCCCCTTTCCAATCGACTTGGCCAGCCCTAGACTTAGGTCGCTGTTGTTTTCTGCGAGTGACAGTGTCGAGAACTGTTATCGTCCCTGACATTTTTCTCTGCGAATGACGTGGTCGGGAACTGCTATTGCTATTGTGTTTCCATGCGACTGACGGGGTCGAGGATTGTTATCGTCCCTGACTTTTTTTCTGCCAGTGATTTTTTGGGGGACTGCTATTGTCACTATAATTATTTTTTTAACTGCTGCAGGGGAGGAGACAATTTGGGGTTTGTGAGATTTTCTTTCATTTCCGTTTTCGTGCCGAGGTTGATGTCTGTCTTTAAATCAACACCCATGGCATGTCTGTATTCAGTTGTTGCCCAGAGCAGACAAATATCAGAGTTGTATTGTATATGCAGGCTTTGAGAATAATATTAACCGTTTGCACCTTTCTATTCTCTTCACTCGCGACACTGCAGTTCCACTTACTGTATGGAATACTCATACGTCTAATTTTAGATTCTCGCTCTCGGACTGCAGGATAAAATCGATCACATTACAATCACTGCCTCTGAAGCATTTCTGTATACTAATCTACCTGGTCAAAGCACAACACAACACACAATCCACAACTGCCTTTTCCTAATGGGCTCAACCACAATGTACTCTAAATATCCATCCAGTAGGCATTCCCAAACTACCTGCATGTTGAGTCAGTGTGGTTAGCAGGGAGGGTCGCTGGCTCCTGTGTGGTTCACCCGTCCCTGTAATTGATCAGCAGTACAGTCAACGCAATGGCTCTTCCTCCAGACCACCCGGTGTGAGTGACTGCGTGTCATCAGTCCTTGGTCGTTGCTGAAATGGTTCAGTGTCTAAAGAATGGAGAAACGAGCGGCGTCACGGGAACGACACTCTGCCAACGCAGGATGGGCTGAGATTGTCACTTTCACGTGATTGGTTTCAGCTCGGTATGTTGTCAGACATTCCTGGTATTCGTCTCAGAGTTGGCTTATAATTAGTGATCACATCCATAGACTCCAAACAGAACACAAACTAGTCGTGATGTGAAGGCTTGCCTGTGTCCGTAACCTAGAGAGTGAAGCTGGCTGGAGTTAGGAATTAATGCATTGGATCTTGGTAGGGTCACTCATGCTAAACAAGTCAAATGGTAAGAGGGCAGACTGAGAGTGCTCACCGGTCCTACAATTTCAAGGATTCAGCTCAGAGATAACAAGCCGAACTGGTCAAAGAAAACTTCAGTGAAACGAAAATGAAGAGACCGTCTACATATGTATCCGCCGGTATTTCTGAATCGCTACCCGGGACTTGGCAGGCAATTGTGAAAACCGAGAGGACGCTACTGACACGATGAATGAATCCCTGAACGTCGCCGACCGACAGGGATGGAGGATCTTCATTGCTGTCCCGAAAAGCCAGCGGCGAGACTGGCAATAATTTATGAAATTAGTCAACTCCGCCTTGGGGACAGGCGTCCTTTGTATCCAGGATATCTTCATGTAGCGGTGACTCAGAAAGGCGGCGACCGTCATTAAGGAATTCATCACCCAGGACATACCTCTTCTCACTGTTACCATCAGGAAGGAGGTGCAGAAGCCGACAGCACACACTCAGTGACTCAGGAACAAATTCTTCCCCTCTGCCATCCAACGTCTAAATGGATATTGAACCAATGAACACTGCATCACTCTTTTATCTGTTTTTAGCTATTTTAAATTTAACAATTAAATATACATATATATACTCTAATTGAATATTTGACTTTTATTTCTATATGTATCATGCATTGATTGTACTGCTGCCGCTAATTTAACAGATTTCTCGACATCGGTCCGAGAAATTAAACCCGAATCTGATTGTGATTCTGAAGTAAGTCACATCCGTAAGACAGATATTGGTGAAGATTGGAACTGAGACTCGCAATCCGGATCAGCGGAAAATGAGTTCAATGGTGAAATCCTGCCTCTCGAAATCCCAAGCGTTTGGCACAACAATGTGACCGGAGTGAGCAGTTTCGTCTGTCACCTAATTTCTGCCCGCACCGATTCGAAACCCTATGAAGTGTATAAGCCGATATTGTATGCACGTTAGAGGCACTTGGGTCCTGGTCGGGAAAAGGGAAGAGGTTAAACTATATTAGTACACTCGCCAGTTTCAAGTTCTTCCACTTTAATGTCCATAGCGCTCATCAACATGCAGCCCCATCGTTTTCCAAAGACTGCTGCGCTGTTTCCATTTCACACGTATTTCCACAACAGAGTGTAACAGCAACACAGTTTCCCAGCTCCTACACTGACCTCCTGAGGCCAGCGCGCCGAACACCTTTCCAGTCATTCTGCATATGGGACGGGTTTCAGCAAACTATGCCATTCTCCGACTCTCTCTCCCTGCTGACTTGCATCTCCCGGAGCTCTATCATTCCTCGAATAAATATTCAGCTGGTTTGACTTTCCAAAATGTGACACTTCAAACTTACCTGCATTTAAAACTATCTCCAATTCCTTCTTCAGTGCTTCTCTTTGATATTGCCAATTATCTCGTGCGGCAATGCAAAAATCGTGAAGCAAATCGCTGATAATATCCAATAACGGGGCTCGTCCGGGATTTGAACCCGGGACCTCTCGCATATGCTTTTCCACCCGAAGTGAGAATCATACCACTAGACCAACGAACCTGCATTCGCAGATTGCGTCACAGCTGAACTGCGAAGCCATTTGAAGTTAATTGGTGGAAGACCCGTTGTCCTTTCCCTTGTTGAGAGGAGAGCGTGATGTCAAAATATGCTGGGCCCGTATTGCTTTGAGATTACAAGAGTATTCGTTACCTGATACAGACAGAATAAAAATATAACAGACCCTGATGTAGTGCACGTCAGAATGCGTTTGCCAATGGAAAGGACCCAAACTAGGGACGCTTGTTTAAAACTGAATTGCGAGCGTATTTCTCTCGCATAGGGTGATGTTCCTCGGCAATTACCTGCCTCGGCGGTTGGTAGAAGCTGGATAATTAGAATGATTAAGGGCAGGTGTACCGTGAACAGCGGAGACGTTTGATAAATGGAAGACAATAACAAGTGACACCAGGATGAATTTTCACACGCGGACTGTACTCTTTTCCAGAGATACTGCCTGGCCTACTGAGTTCCTCCAGCATTTGTGTATGTTTCGCAAGTTCGTCTCACATCCTGCTCAGTTAGTCTGATTATCCTTTCACTGAGAAGCATTTTTGAGTCACGTGACCTTGCAATTCCTGTCACGTCACCTTCCAAATTTACTATCTATATTTACCTCTTTTCGGTGCATCTAAGTCGAAACTCACAAGAGGATTCCCATTCAAACTGTGCAATCTATCATCCACATTCTCCCACTCCACGTCGAGTATGATTGCCATCGCCGATGACATCACCAAATTGCAGTTTAGGTAAAAACTGGTATGGAGATGGATTGAGAGAGAGTGTGTGGAGTGTGATTCATATCCTCCTGACAGTGGAGGGGAAAACGAGAAGATCATGAAAGTTAACAGGATGGGGATATTTGCTGAATGACAGAAACTTTCCTTCAGCCATACTGACTGTAAAATAAAGAACACAAAGAACGAAAGAGAGTAAGAATGCCGAACTCTCATGGACGGGATTGGAAACTAGCTCTCCAGTGGAAACTGTAACCTTAACACAAAGACTTCGGCCACTAATCTATCCCGGCCATGGTCGTGAACTTATGGCAAACTTAATTACTGTAGCCACTCAAAGGATTAATGTGCTTTCAAGTTTCCGGGGATGGGGTAGTAGAAAAGAAACTGGTTTTTCAGCTTGCTGCTGCTGTTGAAAGGGAAGTGTTGTTTGTTTTGACAGAGAAGCTGAGAATAGAATGAAATGGACGGTGCGTGCACATAAGATTAGTCTAGTTTAGGATTGTGGTCAGAGAAGACGAGATGTTTAGAAAGGTCCTGCCGACCGTGTTGACTACTGTGTTATTCAATATGAATATTTCCGACGGTATTAACTAATTTTACACAACTAGTCCCGGCATGTGGTGTAATCATCTGATACATTATCGTTGATTTAAATACGCTCAACCAACTGAAATCACAGTTTCACCGAGGGACAGGTAAGATACAGGACAACACGGCGCCCTCATACCTCAGACTGAACTCTGACATCCCCAACCCTCTCAGGCTGTCATCGCCCATCACTCCTCCTTCAAAATTAGCCATGCTTCCGGATTCCAGTGCCGATTCCTCGCGTCTCAATCAGGACCGACCCCGCGCACGCTGCTGCTGAAAGGAAAACCTGCATTGAAACTCCTTTCCCAATCGTTAAAAAGTTCAACTGCAGTGTTTCCTCTACTGCAGCCGACCTGTACATGTGAAGCACACTTCGCCTTCCAATGGGCAGTTGGGGGAGCTCTGACGTGTTGTTTACGAGCGTGTTTTCCTAAATACATCACAGACAACATGCATGAATTTAAATGTTGCGTGAAACGAAGACGCGATATGAGGTTACATTTCCCAGGAAGGCGGCATAACCCGGTCATCTTATTCGCGGCGCGGCACACTTTGAAATGGATGCATGTAGCCATGAACTACAGGTTAGCCACTGTTACAGGACTCGACAGGGCAGCCTTCTGATAATCTCACATCAAGAGCCGAAGTCAGACACCTTATCCATTAGGCCACATTATTTAAGTCAGATTATTTAGAAATGGCCAAGAGTATTTTGCTGTCGGGTTTTCGTGATTGTCCAAACCATGAAAAGTTACTATTTAAGAATCAGGTGGTGAATTCCTATAATATCCGTTTACTTGAGGTGAAACAGCTTGATAAGAAAACAACTGGACATTGTTAGTTCAAAATATTTTTATCTTATACAGATAATACTATACAGAATATTCTGAGTTACTGTGCAGGGAATATAACCCGGATGTTGAACACGACCACAGCACCCAAGGGGCTTACGATAGCTATTTCCATTTTTCTGTGGTTGGCCCAGATCATTTCAACTCTTCCTTATCCATCTTCATGAATTCCGGTAAGCATGGACAAGCACCATCAATAGAAGTAGAACATAAAGCAAGCATGCAGACCATAAACGAAGATTTGTGTGTTCCAAAGAATTACAGACATTGAATAACCGACGAGTTGGTGGTGAGGTTAAAGCGATGGACTGGGAATCCATTCTGCTCTGGAAACGTGCATCCGAATACCATTCTTGTCGTCAGCCGTTTGTTTTGTGGGACCATCTCTTGAACTTTCACTTAAACCTCTTCAAACATCATTCGTTCAGCATTAAATCTACTGTTATTCAACCATAAACGTGCATATATCTAAATATATTAACTAATTATCTGGAACCAAGCTTCGAAACACAAAATCTATATCACATTGAACACATAAAATATTGTTCAGACAATAATATTATCACAGATTAACATATATTCTGGAGATGTCCAAGATGGCAAAAATGCATATACTGTAGAACATATAGTTAAACATATTTGCATAATACTACAGACGTTGCAATAAATAATGTTTAATGAATGCCAGTTGGACCTTCAGCAGTCTCAAAGGGCGAGAAAGATGTCATTCAACAAACAGTCCTTGAACTTATCCCGTGGTACGTTCCGCCTGACGGTATGAGGTCGATGATATTGTGGTTCAGCAGAACTAATGGGAGTTGCCTTTGATAATGTTGAGGTCTCTGTGAACGCAGCGCTTCTGGGATGTGGACGAAGGAGCCCTGATGATTCTCCCAGCAGTTCTGACACTTCATTACCATGTTCGTGTGCAGATGTTTTGCAATTCCCGTGTGAGACGGTTATGCAGCTCCTAAGGACACTGCCGGCAGTATTCCGCTTAAATCTGGTTGGAATAGAGGCGGGAAGCCTCTTTTGCCTCAATCACCCCAGGAACTCGATGCAGTTCTCTGCCCTCGTGACTAAACACGTGGTATTGATGAACTATGTGAGATCACTTGTGATGTGCAATCCAGGAAACTCGGCGCTCCTGACTTTCTGCAGAAAGGAGCAGAAGCTGTGCAGAAAGTAATGGACCGGCAGATTTTCCCTTTTGCTCTACACAGGGTCCGAGGGAACACGCTGTCAAGCCCCGGGGGATTCGTCCACCGTCATTTGCCTGAAGACGGCAAAATACCTCATCCACTGTAATCTGCATCGGGTCCATGGTCTCGCCGCTGCTTTATCTCACTCCTTAGACGCTGTGATTGTCTCGCGAGTAAATCACCCCCACCTCTTCTGGCTCCACGCACAGAACATCATTCTGATATTTCGGCGGACCAAGGTTGTCCCCTGCAGCCCTTCTGCTCCTAACCTATCGGCAGAAGCACTTAGGATTCTCCTTTAGCTCCAGCAAACTCATGCCTTCTGAGTTAACATGTAGGGTTTTGTCATCCCGATTTCTTTCTCTTGAATTTCTCATCCTCCTCAAGGGCGTGTTCTGAGCCGGTATATTACCGTTTAGCACCTGAAATCACCTGTATAGCTTCCCGTATAATAAACATAAAACAATGAGAAGTTTAGTGTTGATGTTGATGAAGGAATGTTGCTGATTACTTCTGTCCTCTTATTTGTCAAGAACTTCAGTCAATAATATCAGCGGAAGCGAGTCATTGATTGAAGAGAGATGATGGGCATACATCGCGCAAAAAGCAACACAACAGTATTCCTTCAGATTCTCCTCTAAATGTATTATTTTACACACAATTTAACTAATTTAATTGTTTTGGCCTGTCCATATGGAATGAACTGATCTCCCTTGTTTAACTAATCTGAGAATGTACCGCCCGAATGCTCAGTAACTTTTCAGATGAGGCCAGATAAGACATCTTGAACCGAAGCGTGGGCATTCCACTTCACATGCTGTCCAAGTCGCTCATTTCCTCCATTGTTTAATGCTGCAGATTCTAGTGTTGGCGGTCATTGTATCTCTCAAAATTCAGACACGGGCTTTCCGGAAGTAAATGTAAAGTGAAATTATAATTTCCTGTTGCAGGAGCTCAGCGGGTCCGAGAGTATCTCTGCAGGGGAAAGGATAGACATTGTGATAATTAATGACCGATGCTCTTCCTCAAGCGGAGGGCGATCAGGCTCTGGAGAATACGACGAGAATGTGCGCTGCGAGCCCAAACCTCATCAGCCCAAAGGAGTCGCGTCTGGAATTTTATGGGACCAAGTGAGAGAAATATGGGTTCGGAGACGATGGACAGAATAACCTTAAGTACATCTTAAACATACCACTGTTTTGCCACTGGCAATCAGTCAGAAACCTCTAAAGTTATGAGAGTGAGGACTGGGTGTGCACAGCAACAGGCACAGATAATCGAATGGATACACAGAAATATGTCATAACAACGGCCTCGGTCAGTGTGGGAATTAAGCAATGCTGAATTGGACGGGAGAATTAGGCTCATCGGGAATACATGGAGACAAGCAATATTTAGTTTCCCTTGTCGTTCTGTTCAAATTCTGAGTGAATATCTAACACTGATGAAGCGCGTCGAAGAGCCACTTGCCAAGCCAGCTTAGAAGCATCGAAACATGGAAAGCCTACAGAGCAATACAGACCCTTCGGGCCACAAATCTGTGCCGAATATGTCCTTACTTTAGAAATTACCTGGGGTTACCTCTATTTTTCTCAGCTCCATGTCCCTATCTAGGAGTCTCTTAAAAGACCCAATCCTATCCGCCTCCACCACCGTCGCCGGGAGCCCATTCGCGCGTTCACCACTCTGCATAAAAAACAATATCGCTGACCTCTCCTTTGTACCTACCTCCAGGCACCTTTCAACAGCACCCTTTTGTGTTAGCCATTTCAGCCCTGGAAAAAGATCAGACTATCCACAGGATAATTGCCTCTCATCATCTTATGCCCCCCCATCAGGTCACTATTCAACCTCCGTCGATCGAAGGAGAAAAGGCCGAGTTCACTGAGCCTAATCTCATAAGACATGGACCCCAATCCAGACAACATCCTTGTAAAGCACCTCTGCACCCTTTCTATGGCTTCCACATCTTTCCTGTAGTGAGGCGACCAGAATTGAGCACAGTACTCCAAGTGGACACAGACCAGGGTCCTATATAGCTGCAAAATTACCTCCCGGCTCCTAATCTCTATCCCACGGTTGATGAAGGCCTTCTTAACCACAGAGTCAACATGCGTAGCAGCTTTCTGTGTCCTCTGGACTCGGACCCAAAGCTTTCTCTGATTCTCCACATTGCCAAGAGTCTTACCATTACAACTATATTCTGTCATCATATTTGACCTACCATAATGACCCACCTTAAACTTATCAGTGTGGACTCCGTCTGCTACTTCTTAGGCCAGTTTTGCATCCTATCAATGTCCCGCTGTGACCTCTGACAGCCCTCCACACTATCTACAACATCCCAAGCATTGTGTCATCAGCAAATTTACTAACCTATCCCACCACTTCCTCACCCAGGTCATTTTTTTTAAAAAAAAAAACGAAGAGTAAGGGCCCTAGAAAAGATCCCTAAGAAACAAACTGGTCACCGGCCTCAATGTAGAATACGGCCCGTCTACAACCACTCTTTGACTTCCGTGGGCAAGCCAATTCGGAATACATTATGCAACGTCCGATGGAATCCCATGCCTTCTTACTTTCTGAAGGAGGCTTTCATGGGGAACCTTATCAAATGCCTTACTGAGATCCATATATATAACATGCTGTGCTCCAGCTTCAGCAACTCTTTTGGTACATCCTCTAAGAATTCAGTCAGGCGAGTAAGGCAGGACCTGCACTTTACACAGCCATGCTGTCTATCCCTAAGGGTATTATGTTTCTCCAAATGCGCAGACATCTTTCCACTCCGGATCTTTTCCAGCAACTTGCTCACTACTGAGGTCAGAATAACTGGTCTATAATTTCCTGGGTTATCTCCTCTCACTTTGTTGAACAAGGGAACAACACACGCAACCCTTCAATCCTTCGGTACTTCTCCCCTCCCTATTAATATCAAGAACATAATTGCAAACGGCTCATCAATCTCCTTCCTCGCTTCCCATAGCACCCTGGTGTATCGCTCATCCGTCCCTGATGCTTTCCGAAAAGCTCCAGTACATGCTCTTTCTTTACGTCTGTATGCTCAGGCGTTTCAGTCCGCTGTAAATCATCCTCACAATTGCCAAGGCCTTTTTCCTTGATTAATAGTGAAGCAAAGCGTTCATTAAGTACCTGCTCTAAATCCTCCAACTCCATGCACACGTTTTATCTATCGCACCTGATTGGTCCTATTCTCTTGCTCGTCACGTGCTTGTAGAATGTCGAGGGATTTTCCTTCTCATGGACCCTTCTCACTCTACATTCCATTATTAAGCTCCTTCCTAGCAACCCTGTAATTTTCTAGAGCTCTAACAGTCGCCAGTTTCCTGAACATTTCGTAAGCTTTTCTTTTCTTCTCAGCTATATTTTCTACTTACCTATTTTATGTACAATGGTTCTTTAACTCCACCAGCCGTTCCCTGTCTCAATGGAAGATTCCTATTCAGAACTCCATGCAAATATTCCCTGGCTATTTGTCACGTTTCTACCATGCATTTCGCTGACAACATCTGCTCCGAATTTATGCTCCCAAGTTCCTGCCTATTAGCATCATAATTTCCGCTACCGCAATTAAACGTTTTCCCAAATTGTCTTGTCCTATCTCTCTCCAGCTCTGCGGCGACAGAGCTGGTGTTTTAGTCACTATCTCCAAAATCCGCTTCCACCAAGAGATCTGACACCAGACCAGATTCATCTCCCGATGCCAGGTGAAGTATAACCTCTCCTCTAATGGGCCTATCCACATTTTGCGTCAGGATTCCTTCCTGAACACACCCAACGAACTCCTCCCAGCTAAACCCCTTGCGCTACGGAGATGCCCATCAATATTAGGAAACTTAAAATCTCCGATCACGACACCCCTATTATTATTGCATCGTTCCAGATCCTGCCCCTCTGTCGGCTTCTTGATATCACTGTTACTATTGGGGGGGGGGGCTATAAAAATACCCAGAAGAGTTGTTGCTTCTTTCCTGTTTCTGACATCCACCCACACTAACTCAGTAGACCATGACTCCATGACTTTCTCCTTCTCTGCAGCCGTGACAATATCGCTAATGAACCATGCCACGCATCCACCTCTTTTGCCTCCCTCTCTGTTCTATTTGAAACATCTAAACCCCGGCACACTCAACAGCCATTCCTGTTCCTTAGACATCCAGGTCGCTGTAATGGTCAGAATGTCACAGTTCCACGTATCGATAGACGTTCTGAGTTCTTGTATATGATACAGCTTGCATTAAAATAGACTCATCTCAAACCATCAGGCCGATTACATTCTTGCTCTCTCATCTGCCTATCCTTGCTCACAAACGCCCTACAAGCCGTAACTACTTGTGCTGCAAACTGCCCATCCTCTGTCTCTTCAGTTCGTGTCCAAACCCCTGTAAATCTATTTTAGACCCTCTCCAACAGCATTAGCAATCCTCCCTTCCAGGATATTGCCCTCCCCCCCCCCACGTATTCAAGTGCAACCATTACTTTTGGTACATTTCAGACCTACCCTAGGAGTAGACCTAATGACCTAAAAATCGGAATCTCTGACCCCTGCTCTTATCCTTCAGCCACGCATTTATCCTCCACCTAACACTGTTCCTATACTCACTGTCTGGTGGCACAGACAGTAATCCAGAAATTACTGTCCTTGATGTCCTGCTTCTCAGCTTCGTTCCTAATTCTGCTTTCAGGTCCTCCATCTTTTTTTCTGCCTCCGTCGATGCCAGTATGTGCTATGTCCCATAGCTGCTTAGGCTCTCATTTCAGGATATAGCGGATGTGATCAGAAACTTCACGAACCCCGGCAACTGGGATGCAAACTACCATCCGTGTTTCTTTTCCACGTTCACAGAATGGCCTATCCGTCCCCCGAAATATAGAGTCCCTTATTACCGCTGCTTTCTTCTTCTTCAGTTCCCTACCCTTCTGAGCCACAGGGTCAGGATCAGTGCCAGAGACACGGCCACTGTTGCTTCCACCAGGTAGGTAGCCCCACCACGCCCCCCGCCCCCCACCAACAGCACTCAAAATGGAGTACTTAGTTTTAAGGAGTCAGCCACAAGTGTGCTTTCCACGAATTGTCGCCCTCCACTACCTCTCCTAACAGTCAACCACTTATCTGTCTCCTGTGGTCCCGGGGTGACTACCTGTATGTAGCTCCTGTCTATCACCTCCTCACTCTCCCTAACGAGCCGAAGGTCATCGAGCTGCCGCTCCAGTTTCTAAGTCGGTCTGGAAGCAGCTGCAGGTTGATGTACGTGGCGCAGATGTGACCATCAGGGAGGCTGAAAGTCTACCGGACATCCCACATCTGACGGTCAGAGCAGGAAACTTACCTCGCAGTCATACCCACTGTTCTAAAGTGCCGAGCCGCATTAAACTCGGGTTTTTAAAACGCTTCTCCCGACCTTTAGGAAACTCTCTCTGTCTCTACGATTCGGCTGGTCCGCCAGGAAGTTGCAAACTGCCACGGGGCAGAGGTGAGTGTTGTTGCTTTGATTAAGGAAAAGATGTCCAGAAAATAAAAATGATGAGAATACACCACAGGGTTCTCCAGGTGTCGGCGGAAGAGATTGAGGATGTATTAGAACTGATCCGTCAAGAATCAATAGATTCAGGCATGTCTTTACAAAAGATTGGAAAATTGCAAATGCCACCTCATTCAACAACATTTAAAACAATCTGCGATATTTCTATGTGTGGCTTGCCGCAGTGATGTAGAAGATATTATCCTCGCATCCACAGAGGTGTTTGGTTATACTTACTCTGTGATGAGCTGTAAGCTGAGATACCAGAAATATGAATTAATATTTTAACCGACCCTACCTTACCAGCTGAGCGCTTTCAGTCATTTTTGTTTTTATTTCGATTTCCAGTATCATTCTGATTTCTTTTTTAAAAAATCGACTACATTTTCGGATAGAATACAGTTCCAGATAGAGAAAGTTAATCTATTGGTTTGGAATTTCTTTAAAGGTCTGCGTAATTTTATCATCAGTGTCAGTATATGTTCCTACATACTGCACTGTGATTTATTTTGCAGAATAGCGGACCAGATGGTGGACGGGGAAGGACGCGGATGGTCACGAGGTCTCGGGAGGTGAACAGGGATAAAGATGGAGATATGCAGGGACAAAGAGGGAGCAGTCCGGTGTTGGAGACTGAGTAGAAAAAGAAACATAAAACACACACGACTCCGCCATGTTCCAGTCCGATCATGTTCCCCTCACGGTGAAACTCAGAAATCGAATCTGATGTACTGGCGTGGCAGAGGAAATAAACAGGGCATTTATAGTGGAATCGAGGGCATTGTGAGAGACATTGGGAGTGAAACACCGTGACCATCACTATGTGGTATAATGATTAACAGCGGAGAGGGTGCAGGATGGAGAAACGGGAGCGGATCCATCCTGACTGGACAAACCAGAGTAAAACAATCCTTCCATCACGAAATTGGAAAAGGAGACGTAACGGAGGGAATGGAAATAAAAAAAAAACGGGCGGGACATCAGTGGATTGTCCCCGACAGTTCCCGAGTTCGACCGAGCGTTCATCTGAGTGAATTAAAGCTGGAGAGCGTCGTACATTTTTGAGAAGAATCTGATGAAGAGAAAATTTCTCCTTCACAGAGTGGACAACGAGTGAAATATGTCACCAGTAAATACATGCGTATGTCAGAGCGCTCAGTTGTTAGCCGTGGTTCTACATATCGGAAAGCTGATAGCTTAAGCAGGGAAATGGCGATTGATTTAATTCTACTGCTTAAACCAGCTGGTCGCTCTATGATTTAACGAAATTGGTTAACAGTCTCAGTGGGTATTTCACCGCGTTCTTCAGCTCCTCTCTAAATTTTCTCTGAGTCACGGCGTAAATACATGTGTTGGTGCAGGAGCTGAGGATCTGCAGTATCGTCGCCGTGGAGTCTGCGATATAAATCGGATCAGCGTACGAGTAGAAAGGGATATTTGCAGCCCGTCGGTAGTAATCAAAAACCACCCGTGGGAACCACAGAAATATAAAACTACCGGTTATACTGAATAGTAAAACGACCGATTTCCTTCGGTTCTCCATCTCCGGGTCCTTCTCATTCTTTCCGGTGCTGCGACCCCGGAGCCCCATCCGGACTTTATTTGCAGAAAAAATCCGTCTGACTGTCAGAACATTTAACAATAAAATCAGAACCAATGGGAGACAAGGCATGAAAATGCGATGGAACATCTCAAATGGGGCCCAGGAGGGAGACGAATAGAAGCTCTTTGTGGACACACAGCCATAGGAAACTCCATTAATTAGCACCCCAGTCTCTATTGTAAAGTAGAAAGGGATACTTTCTAAACAGCCCAGAACACTCACTGTCCCGATAACCACAGCCGCCGTTCTTTCGGTGCAATATTTCGTTTTCAGCTTTTCACAACAAATGGCTACAAATCTGTCACAGGTGAACGCGACTGTCAGCCAGACAGAGACCCCGGTGGTTGCTAAAAGCAGGCAACGGGCGACCCTGCAAACGGGAGTTCGATTGAGGAAGGAATACCTAAGGTATATGTCAACATTCCACTTCAGCAGAGGGTCAGAGATAACGACCAGGAGATCGGCCGCTGCCATTCCCAGCAGGTAGCGAGTGATACATTTGGAGAGACCGCACTTTCCTCGGGACAGGATAACAATCGCCACCAGGTTAACTGCGAGAGAGGGAGGAAAACAGAGAAATTACCGACTACTCAGGGAACTCGAGCCGCAGCTTGATAGAAACAGATTAGATCTTGTAGTTTTTTTGCCTCAAAGGGACGAAGAACATATGAAGAGACTGGCACTGCCCATTATCGGAGTGTCAGAGTACTGCCGAAAATTTTGTAAATTAGTTAAATTTGGGTGAATTCTGAAATCGACCAGAGGACAGCTGTTTCAATATTTCCACGGCCGCAGTGAGCGATGGACATTAAATCTCAGCACCACTGGCTCCGAGCAGCACGGAAATGAAAGGAAATCCACATCTGTTGTTTCCTCTGCTCACATTCCTGAAATAAATGAGATATTCGCGTTGTTACATCACCCAGTTACGCAATTCCTACGGACAGAACAGAAGGACGGCTGCTTCCCATGCAGACATTTCGATTCACAATTATTGCATGACATCGAGACAGCAATGAAGATTTCAGTCAAAGGCAGCATCTCGGCTCCAATATTGAGCGCTGCCTGCTATGAAAGCAACGGGATTAATATTGTCAGCGCCTTCCTCCCATGACTGAATTGCGGGGACTGGACAGGTGGCTGTGGAGACAAGTAGCGACAGAAACACTTCAGAACATCGGAATTAACTCTCAGTTTCTGCCATTTGCAGATGTGACAGCGGCTTACCGGGAATTCCAACGGCTGAAATAACAGGGTAGTAAATGTCTTCTATCCGCCAGATTACTGGATATCCCATTTGAGTGACGCAATGAACGCTATTGCTCTGAATTCCACAGCTCGGCAAGACACTCTGGGCTGACGTACTGCAACAGGCTCTGATTTATACAGGGGATCGATCTCCAGTGACAAGGTCCCACCTCTGACCATTGTTAGTGAACAAACAAATTACATCACCGGCAGTGTCTCAGGTGAAAATGCTGTTGGGATGGAACAGTATCATTGGCATTACCTCAGTCAGATCCCTCTGTGTAATTCGACCAAAATGTGTAAAGAGGCCAATAAGTGAACAATCAGGGACTCTGCTCACAACTTTCCACACTGATAATGACAGAGGTCAGGACTGTTCCCATTTCCAACTTGAAACGTTCACTGTGTTTCTCTTTCGACAAGCTGTCCGGAATCGAGGATACCAGCTTTTACTGCACTTTCCACTGTCACGCCTTCGGTATCATCTACAAATAGATCCGGTTTCCCCTCAGTGTGTTCTGGATCCAGGGAGACATGAAAACCCCTCCCAGTCTCCTCCAGCAGGCATTCATTTTATATTTACACAGCAGCTCCACTTTGGCCGCTCAGACACCAAAACCACCCCACCCCGTCCCACTATGTGCCATCAGATATAAAACATACCCGCTGTGTACAGAGACACACTGTCCAGTTCTTCATCAAACACCAAACCCACCCCACCTCGTCCCACTATGTACCATCAGATATAAAGCATACCTGCTGTGTACAGAGACAGCCTGTCCAGTTCCCCATCAGACACCAAACCCTCCCCACCCCGTCCCACTATGTGCCATCAGATATAAAACATACCCCCTGTGTACAGAGACACCCTGTCCAGTTCCCCATCAGACACCAAACCCACCCCTCCCCGTCCCACTATGTGCCATCAGATATAAAACATACCCGCTGTGTATAGAGACACCCTGTCCAATTCCCCATCAGACACCAAACCCTCCCCACCCCGTCCCACTATGTGCCATCCGATATAAAACATACACGCTGTGTATAGAGACACCCTGTCTAGTTCCCCATCAGACACCAAACACTCTCCACCCCGTCCCACTATGTGCCATCAGATATAAAAAAAAACCGCCGTGTAGAGAGACACTCTGTCCAGTTCCCCATCAGACCAGGGGAACATCAGTGTTCTCGTCATTGTGATCAACTGCACCATGATTATGATTTTTTCCGTTATCCTGATGTCCAGATCTGTCCATGTACACCCACCCCCCCCCCACTAGCCACCATCTCTTAAACTGTCTTCTCTGTTGAACCTACCTGAGGAACAGTGAGATGCTGTAATGTTGTGGCGTTCAATGAGCTGTAGGAATGTAATGGGCGTTACGAGCGCAAACATCAACAGGTTTGTCTCTGGTATAAATACCGGCATCATTGAACAGAATATTCTCTGTCAAGTGTAGATTCCATTCGGTACACAGAGGTCTTCACCAGCTGCTTTAACATAAAAATACCCGTGTCCTTGTCATTCCCTTCGAGGTGCCTTGTAGAAATAAATGCAGGATCGCCGGGTAAGGTCACTTCATCAAGTAAGGACACGTTAGAAACCATCATATTCACACACACACACACACACACACACACACACACACACACACACACACACACACACACACACACACACACACACACACGTGCATGTATTAAATTATTTGCTTATTTCCCTGTCCCTTCCTTTCTCTTCCCTTGCTGTACCCGTGAAACAGGTTATTTTACAATTGTTCATTTCTTCCCTATAGGGACAGAAGAAACAGAAGAGATATTTAAACAGCAGCAGTACGACGTTGCAGGAACAAGAGAAAAATGAATAGTGAGTTGGAAGAATATAGTGTAAGTATTCAGTTTGCTGCAGAGCAAAGTATTTATTATGCAGTAGGCTTCAAGCTGAAAATGAAGAGAGAATTTAGATGCATTTCACAGGAAATAAATAATTCGTGAGATAGTACGACAGTAATGTAGAGACATTTAAATAACGGGAGACATTCAGTCGGATAATATGAGAATGTTAGTTTAAATATCTAATTAATTGTCACCGGTATGGTGTTGAAGACTGGTTCATTTTAAACACACTTGTCTCCGGTGAAAAGTGAGAGCACTAGGTTCATTCTGTATCTGTCGGTCTCTGCTACAGGGTGAGAGTGTGGTGTTCATTCTGTAGATATCAGACCCTGGTACAGATTGTGAGCGTGGCCTTCTGTATGAGTCGCTCTGGTTTAGTGTGATTGAGTACATTTCATTCTGTATCAGTCCCGCTCTGTTACAGTGTGAGAGTATGGGCTTCATTCTGTGTCTGTCAGTCTCAGTTACAGTGTGAGAGAGTGGGTTTCATTCTGTATCTGTCAGTCTCTGTTACAGTGTGAGAGTGAAGGGTTCATTCTGTATCTGTCAGTCTCTGCATCAGTGTGAGAGTGTGGGTTTCATTCTGTATCTGTCAGTCTCTGCTACAGTGTGAGAGAGTGGGTTTCATTCTGTATCTGTCAGTCTCTGTTACAGTGTGAGGGTGTGGGTTTCATTCTGTATTTGTCAGTCTCTGCTACAGTGTGAGAGTGAAGGGTTCATTCTGTATCTGTCAGTCTCTGCAACAGTGTGAGAGTGTAGGTTTCATTCTGGGTCTGTCAGTCTCTACTACAGTGTGAGAGTATGGGTTTCGTTCTGTATCTGTCCGTCTCTACTACAGTGTGAATGTGGGGACGTTGGGTGTCATTCTTTATCTGTTCGTCTCTTCTCGATTATTACCGGTGTCGTCTCACTGCTGTGTCTGTGAGCCTCTGATTCAGTGTGAGCGGGTGTATCTTTTTCAGTCTTACCCGCTGTTCCGCAAATTCAGTAAATACTCTTAAAATAGATTCTGTATTCCCTGAGCTATTTGTAGAACAGGAGTCTCCTGCAGTTGGTTTATATTAAAATTGTGAGAGAGACAGTGCACTGACGATGATGCCGGTTATGTGGAGCTGTACATCCTGTGTAATGGAGGCAAATGGCATACAGACCATTCGGCCTGGCATTATACTGCATGCGATTTTTGCTAAAACAGACGGAGCCATTTGAACGGCAGCCGATCCGTAATATTTCTGTGGTTTGACAAATCAATCTCTGAAATGTCGAGTGAAAATAAGGAAAATAAATATTTTATTTAATTTAATCAATAAGTGCATAACTAAATTAATAAACTGATCGAAATAAAACTCATAGAGGCACCGAGTTTCATTTTTGAGCAGGATTTACGAGGCGTGATTGATAAGTTCGTGGCTAAGGTAGAAGGAATCAATTTTAGAAAAACAAACACATTTTTTTTTTCAACTTGGTCCCCTCCTGCATTAACACACATAGTCCAGCGTTCGTGAGAGGTCTGAATTCCTTATTTGTATAAGTCGTCATCCTGGACCTCCAGAAGTGGTCCACAGCAGGGGTGATTGATAAGTTCGAAGGAGATGAATTATACAGTTCATTTACATTCACACGCATTTCAGCACTTTCAGGGATTATGCAGAAAGTTTGAAGTTAATAAGTCATCATAACTCATTGAAAAATAAATGCACTTTCTTTAATGTTGACTCCGTCTACCTGAGGCAATGAACTTATCAATCACCCCCCCTCCCCCGTATAGACATTTCCCTCACTGTTCTAAATTGTATTCCGCACTCTTATGTTCGCCGATTCTGTCACATATTCCTGAATGTGCACCTGTCCATTCATTAACTAGAGTTATTTCCCAGTCACAAATAATATAATATTCATTTCGATTTTCTTATTACGGCTTCAGGCTGATCTGCAATATTCCATGCATTTTTCATTGATAAAATTGTGACAGCTTTGTTCCGTGCAGCACTGAGAGAGTTTCTGAGTGGGAATGCGAGGGAAGCTCAGTTTCACATTTGGAATCACCCAAAGCTGCTCACTGCAGCACGCGGTTGATGGAAGAATCCTGAGAAATTGATTGCGTCACTGATTACGTCACTGCACAGCGGGAATGTTCCCCCCGTCGGGGACATGATGCGTGGAAGAGTTACTCCAGTGTTGCAGGACACAGTGTGCTATATTACACCCATCAGTGCAGAATAACGAGATGAATGGGGGTGAATGGACAGAAGATGATGAACAGACTGATGTCACAATGTGAACACATCAATTGGACATGTTGGGATCATGGAACAACAGAGAACAGGAACAAGCCGTGTGACTCACCGCTCCTGCGCTGAACAAGATACCAAATGAGACTAAACTCTGTTGACTCTACATGACCCTTCTCCATTCATTCACTGCATGTTCATGTGTTACGTCAACAACGTCGTAAACAACAATGTATTACCGAGGCCACACGTGTCAGATTTTCCAGGCACCCATCATTATCTGTGGAAAAACCAAACTTGTACCGCATCTCGTCTAAGCTACTGTCCTCTCGTGTTAAATAATGACACACTAGATATTTCTACCTTGGCCACAATAATTAAGCTTCTAGGCCTCTCATAACTCTAACATGTTCCGCCAGACCTCCCCCCAGCCTCTTTGCTCAGGAAGGGAAGGTCGAGGGACCATCCAACAGTCCTCTCGTTGCGGACCGGAAGTGGAAGGAGTGAGCTGTTTCAATTTCATCGGTGTTAACCTCTTTGAGGATCCATCCCGGCCCAATATATTAATGCAGTCTCAATGAGAGCACGACTGCGGCTATAGTTCATTCAGAGTTTAAGAGGAATCGGTCTGTCACGGAGGACTCTCGCACATTTCGACAGATGTACCGTGGAGAGCATTCTAACTGAAAGCATCACCGTCCGCCATGGAGGGGCCGCTGCACAGGATCAGAACAGTCTGCTGGAAGATGTTTTCTCACAAGGCTGCATCATAGGCGCTAGCCTCCCAAGCACCCAAGACACCTTCAAAAGACGATGCCTCAAAATGCTGCGTCCATCAGTAAAGAGCTCACCCCACCCACCTCGCTCGCCGAGAGGGCACAGGGGCCCGACCACACACACTCAGGGTTTCAGGAGCAGCTTCTTCACATCCGCAATCAGATTTGAGAATGGAGATCGATCCGCTGATGACATCTTGGTTCACGGTCAGGTTTACCTTCGATCGCATTCTGTATAGTGGAAAAAGATAAAATTCTTTTGAATTAACAATGTCCAGTTGTTTCCTTATCACGCTGTTTGAATTCAGGTAAACGGATGTTATAGGAATTCACCACCTGGTTCTAAAATAGTAGCTTCTCAGGTCCTGGGCAATCACGATAACATGGCAGCTAAAGACCCTCGTCCATTTCTAAACAATCTGACCATGTGGCCTAATGGATAAGGCGTCTGATTTCGGCTCTTGATGTGATTGCACGCCCGATTCCGGTTACAGTGGCTAACCTGAAGCTCATGGCTACATGCATCGATTTCGAAGTGTCCCGCGCCGCCTATAAAATGATTGGATTACTCCGCCTTCTTGCGGAGCATAACTTCATCTCGTGTATTCGTTTCATGCAACATTTAAATTTATATATGTTGTGTTACGTACCCGTGTCACGTGACAGTGGTACCCTTGTCACATGACAGGGGTTGAAGCTATACTGGACTAGAGGTAATGGTCTTGTGATGGTGGACTGACGTCATTTCCCGGCAGTAGAGGTCATGTGACAGGTTTTTTTTTACAGGGTATAAAAGGAGGACCCCTCCCTGTGAGGAGGGGCATTTCGTGTTTGGATTTGCCATGTTGACTTCATGCCACTGCGTGATTTAATGTTATGACGCAGTTTAGTTGAAATACGGAGGTTTATTTAATGCCGAAAGTTTAAAAGGTCATTGCCAGTAGTTTCTTTATAATACTGCTCGTTGAGAATCAGTGGAGAGTAAGATTGGAGTTCGTGAGTTGAAAGATCGAAGAAAGTCGATTTCGACGGTGAAACAGGTTTGACCTTGTTTGATCCTCACTCAGAAGGAATTCGTTGACTGTGCCAATGTTAATCCCTGTGAATAGCAGAAAGGATTGAGAACAGTGATGTAAAGGAAAGGTCAGTGCCTTTAAGACGTTTCATTTTCCATCTCCGTAAATTCTTCGTGGCAAAAGTATGGTTCGACTGGGAACTACAACAACACGACGTGAAAGAAAATTTAAATCATCTTAAAAAGTTTCTCCCTTAAATGGACTGTGAGCATTTTGAGCTTTTGCAATACTACTTTGATGAACTGCTTTTGCAACATCGCTTTAAGAACTGTTTAAGCTTCATTGCCTTAAGAACTGTTTAAGCTGCCGCACAGCAGCTGATTTCCGGTTACGTTAGTGATTTGTTTACTGTTGGGGGATTTGTTTTCAGTGTTTAATAAACGTGTTATTTGTTATAAAAAAAACCCTGCCTCACTCATATATTTATTGTTGCTTGAATCCGTAACAGTTGTCTGTGATGTATCTAGCAAGACAAGCTCATAAACATCACGTTAGAGCTTCCACCAACTGCCCATTGGAAGGCGAAGTGTGCTTCACATTCACAAGTCAGGCCGCACTAGCGGAAACAGTTGAACTTCTTAACTATTGGGAAAGAGGTTTTAACCCACGTTTCCCTTCCATCAGCAACGTACGCAGGGTCGGTCCTGATTGAGACGCAAAGTATCCTCACAGGAATCCGGAAGCATGGCTATTGTTCAAGGATGAACGATGGGCGATGACAGCCCGATAGGGTTGGAGATGTCAGAGTTCCGTCTGAGGCGAGAGTACGCTGTGTTGTCGTCTATCTTGCCCAGTCCCACTGTGGAACTTTGAGAAGTATCACTCTGTTGAGCGTATTTCAAACAACGATAATGCGAAACTAATTGTGTAAAATTTGTTAACACCGTCAACAAATGACATGTTGACTGAAACAGTAGCCAACACCTTCGGAAGGATCCTTCAAAACATCTCGTCTTCTCTGAACATAATCCTAAACTAGACTAATCCTATCTGCTAGCACCATTTCATTCTGTTCTGAGCTTCTCTGTCAAAACAGACAATGCCTCCTTCTAAACAGCAGCAGCAAGCTGGGAAAATAAATCTCCAACCTCATCCCCGGAAACTTGAAAGCACATTAATCCTTTTATTGCCTGCAGCAATGGAATTAACCACAAGTTCACCACCATGGCCAGGATAGATTAGTGATGGAAGACTTTGTGTTCCGGTCGTAGTTTCCACTGGAGAGGTAGTTTCCAAACCCTTCCATGACATTTCGGTGTTCTTCCTCCCATTGTTTTCTTCATTTTTCACCCGGTTTTGCTGAAGGAAGGCTTCTGTCATTGAGCAAATATCCCCATCCTGTTGTCTTTCACCATCTTCTCCTTTCCCCCTTGACTGTCAGCAAGATATGAATCGTCATTTGCACACTCCCTCTCATTCCAGCTCCATACCAGTTTTTACCCAAACAGCCATGTGGTGATGTCATCGGAGATGGCAATCATACTCGACGTGGAGTGGGAGAATGTGGATGATAGGTTGTGCAGTTTGAATGGGAATCCGCTTGTGAGTTTCGACTTAGATGCACCGGAAAGAGGTAAATACAGATAGTAAAGTTGGAAGGTGACGCGGCATGAGTTGGAAGGTCATGTGACAGAACAATGCTTGTTAGTGAAAGGATAACCAAAATATCTCAACAGAATGTGAGACGAACTTGCGAAACACACACAACATGCTGGAGGGACTCAGCGGGCCAGACAGCATCGACGTGTGAAAATTCGTCCTGAATAAAGTTCCTATTGTGTGTCATTTATCAAACATCTCCGCTGTTCATGGAACAAATACTTCTATACACCCGTCTGAAATCATTTTAATTATACACCGCCCAGCAGTCCACCGCCCACCAGCCGCCGAGGTAGGGAATTACTCAGAAGCATCATCCTATGCGAGAAAAAAATTGAGATTTAAACAAGCGTCCCTTGCTTGGGACATTTCCGTTGGCAAACGCATTTTGACGTGCACTACATCAGGGTCTGTTATATTCCTATTTTGTCTGAATGAAGTAATGAATACTCTTGTAATCTCAAAGCAATACGGGCCCAACATATTTCGACATCAGGCTCTCCTCTCAGCAAAGGAAAGGACAATGGGTTTTCCACCAATTAACTTTAAATGGCTTCGGAGTTCAGTTCTGACGCAATCTGCGAATGCGGGCTCTTTGGTCCAGTGGTATGATTCTCGCTTCGGGTGAAAAAAGCATATGCGAGAGGTCCCGGGTTCAAATCCTGGACGAACCCCGTTATTGGATATTATCAGCGAATTGCTTCACGAGTTTTGCATTGACGCAGGAGATGATCGGCAATATCAAACAGAAACACTGAAGGAGGAATTGGAAATAGTTTTCAAGACAGGTAAGTTTGAAGTGTCACATTTTGGAATGTCAGTCCAGCTGAGTATTTATTCTGTGAGGGTTAGAGCACCGGGGAGTGCAAATCAGCAGGGAGAGAGAGTCGTAGAAGGGCATAGTTTGCTGAAACCAGTCTCATATGCAGAGAGACTGTGGGAAAGTTGTTCGGTACGCTGGCCTCAGGAGGTCAGTGTAGGAGTTGGGAAACTCTGTTGCTGTTGCACTCTGTTGTGGAAATACGTGTGAAATGGAAACAGCGCAGCAGTCTTTGGAAAGCGATGGGTCTGCACGTTGATGAGCGCTGTGGACATTAATGTGGAAGAACAAGAAACCGGCAAGTGAACTTATATAGTTTAACCTCTTCCCTTTTTCCGACCAGGACACAAGTGCCTCTAACTTGCGTACAATAACGGCTTATACAGTTCATAGTGTAGAATATTCAATGCCAAGAATATCGGCTTATACATTTCACAGGTTTCAGAGTCGGTGCGGGCAGAAATTAGGTGACAAGCGGAACTGCCCACTCCGGTCACATTGTTGTGCCAAACGCTTGGGATTTCGAGAGGCAGAATATTAACATTGAAATAATTTTCTGCTGATCCAGATTGGGAGTCTCAGTTCTGATCTACACCAACATCTTTCTTACGGATATGAGTTACATCAGAATCAGAATCAGATTCGGGTTTAATATCTGGGACATCTATCGAGAAAACTGTTAAATTAGCGGCAACACGTGATAAATATAGAAATAAAAATCAATCAAATATTGAATTAGAGTAAATATATGTATATTACATTGTTAAATTAAAAATAGAGCAAAATATATAAAAGAGTTAGGCAGTGTTCATGAGGTCAATGTCCATATGGGCATTGGATGTCAGTGGGGAAGAATTTGTTCCTGAATCGCTGATTGTGTGGCTTTAGGCTTCTGTATCTCCTTCCTGATGGTAACAGTGAGAAGAGGAATGTCCTGGGTGATGAATTCCTTAATGACGGTCGCCGCCTCTCTGAGTCACCGCTACATGAAAATGTTCTGGATACAACGGAGGCCTGTCCCCATGGCGGAGCTGACTAATTTCATAACTTATTGCCAGTCTCCCGCTGGCTTTTCGGGGCAGCGATGAAGATCCTCCATCCCTGTCGGTCGGCGACGTTCAGGAATTCATTCACCGTGTCAGTAGCTTCCTCTTGGTTTGCGCAATTGTCTGTCAGGTCCGGCGTAGCGATTCAGAAATACTGGTAGGTACATATGTAGACGGACTCTTCATTTTCGTTTCACTGAAGATTGCTTTGACCAGTTCGGTTTGTTATCTCTGAGCTGAACCCTGGAAATTGTGGGAGCAGAGGAACACTCTTCGTCTGTCCTCTACCATTTGACTTGTTTGGCATGAGTGACGCTACCAAGAGCTAAAGCATTAACTCCTAACTCCAGCCAGCTTCGCTCTCCAGGTTATTGAGCCAGGCAAGCCTTCACACCGCGACTAGGTTGCGTTCCGTTTGGAGGCTACGGATGTGATCACTAATTACAAGCCAACCCTCAGACAAATACCAGGAATATCTGACAATATAACGAGCTGAAACCATTCACGTGAAAGTGATAGTCTCAGCCCATCCTGAGTTTGCAGTGAAATTTGCAAACCCTTTATGAAGAGTGTCGTTCCCTGTGACGCTGCTCGTTGCTCCATTCTGTAGATACTGAACCATTTTAGCAACGACCAAGCACTGATTACTCACAGTCACTCACACCGGGTGGTCCGGAGGAACAGCCATTGCGTTGACTGTACTGCTGATCAATGACTGGGACGGGTGAAGCACCGAGGAGGCAGCGACTCTCCCCGCTACCCATAATGCACTCGGAACTTGAGGGAACAGAAAGTTTGCGTTCACTTGGCAGGCAATCCCGTTTCTAATGACACCAATAGGCGTCTCAGCATCAGATGGATATGCTGGTTGGGTGGATTGGAAACAACAAAAATATTTTAATCAATTTTAGTAATACCAAGGAATTAATTGTATTCCAGGGAGAATGTGTCAGGTGAACAAACGCAAATCCTCACTGGAGGTTCAGGAGGGTGAATATCTTCAGGTTCCTGGGCGTCGACATCTCAGCGGATCCATCCTGGTCCCAACATAATGACACAGTCACTGTGCAGACGTCATAATTGTTCATTAATGAAACTTAGAGTCCTGTCAAAGAATCAGATGGATTTCTGCGGACGTACGTGGACAGTATTGTCAGTCGTTGCGTCACAGACTGGTGTGGGGCGGGGCTCCAATGCGTAGGATCGAAAGAAGGTGCAGAACGCTGTCGTGGCGGGCACGCCTCGCCAATATCGAGGACATTTCCGCAATATGGTGCCAAAAGAATCCTTAGTGAGATATAACATAGGATCAGAGGATGGGAGTTATATACAGTCCTCTAGCAGTCGACGTTAAGTACAAATGACAACCGGAGATGCACAAGGCACAAGGAAAATGGCAATATTACGGTGGTCATTGTAGAATCTCAATATGTAGGTAGTATGAGAAAGTCCAGTTGTCGCTGGATACTCGGAGAGGGAATTTGTGTAATGCCTACTGAATGGGCTTTTAGAGTACGTTTTGGCCGAGCCCATTAGAAAAAGGTAATTGTGGATTGCGTACTGTGTCGTGTTTTGACCAGGTAGATTAAGATACAGGAATGCTTGAGAGGCAGTGATTATAATATGATTGAATTTGTCCTGCAGTCTGAGAGCGAGAAGATAAAATCAGAGTTACGATTATTTCATACAGTAAGTGGAAACGTAGTAACACGAGTGAGGAGAAGATAAAAGTTCAAAGGTTAATTTTATTGTCAAAGTCCGTATCTACAATACAACTCGGAAATTTGTCTGCTCCAGACAGCAATGAAATACCGAGAGAACATCGGTTTTCATGAAAGGACAAACATCAACCCCGGCACGAAAAAAGAAAAGAAACAAATCTCGCAAACCCCAAAATGCCTCGCCACACCCCCCCCCCAGAAAAAAATAGCGACAATAGAAGTACCCGAACACGTCACTCGCAGAATTAAAGTCAGGAATGATAACAGCCCTCAACCCCCTCACACGCATGGAAAAACAAAGGCAACAACAGTCGCCGACCACGTCACTCGCAGAAATAAAGTCGGGGACCATAACTGTCCTGGACCCTTTTACTGGCAGAAAATAACAGGGAACTAAGTCTGGAGCCGTCCAGGCGGATTGGAAAGGGGCTGCCCCCATTCTCATCACATTCTACAGGGGTTGCATTGAGAACATCCTGAGCAGCTGCATCATTGCCTGATTCGAAAATTGCAGCATCTCAGATTGCAAGACCCTGCAGCAGGTAGTGAGGTCAGCTAAGAAGATCATCGGGGTCTCTCTTCCCGCCATTACGGACATTTACACCACACACTGCACCGGCAAAGCAAGCAGCATTATGAAGGACCACACTCCCCCTTCAGACGAACTCTTCTCCCACCAGCCGTCCGTGAAAAGGCACCGAAGCATTTGGGCTCTCACGACCAGATTATGTAACAGTTTCTTCCCCCAAGCTATCAGACTCCTCAATACCCAGAACCTGGACTGACGCCTTACTGCCCTATTGTCTTGCTTATTACTTATTGTAATACCTGCACTGATTTGTGCACGTTATGCAGTCCTGAGTAGGTCTGTAGTCTCGTGTAGATTTGTTTTCTGTGCTGTTTTTTACGTAGATGTGTCTAGATTTTGTACTGTGTCATGTAACACCACGGTCCTGAAAAACGTTGTCTCGTTTTTACTATGTACTGTACCAACAGTTATTGTCGAAATGACAATTAAGAAGTGACTTGACTTGATATTCTAGAATAGATCCTGATGGTTGGAAAACTGCGATTGTCACTCCACTCTGAAGGAAGTTAGGGGAAAGAAAGGAAAATATAAGAAATGTAGCCTGACTTCAAAGTGTTCAAAAACTCAAAAGATTCGAAGCACATTGAAGATCAAAGACAGTTGAGGAGAAAGGGAGAAGATTTGTCAAATAGATCATCGTGTGGTACGGTGATGCACATTGGAAGAAAGGACAAAAAAAGTCTCTACATGGGGAAGGTTTCAGAAATCAGAGTTGCAAAGATACCTTGTGCACTATTCCCTAAATGTTTACTTCTAGGCTTAGTCAGTGGTAAAGGAAGGCAAATGCAATTTTAACATTCCGTCCAGGAGGAGCAGAATATAAAACAACAATGTAATGTTGGCATATGTTCGTCATTATAAACCAAATTCTGATCCTGATCAATATCCCTAATACTGGAAATCTCCTTCATTTATGATACTGACGGCAGTGTTACCCCTCCATACTCCCGTTCTGACATAAAGGTGTTGAAACAAATTCCACAGATGTCCAATTATACTATTTGTATTGGAATAATGATTCACCCTTTCCATTACTAAACAGAAATCAAGTAAAACCCTCACTTCAGGGGCAGTGCTACGGTGGGTGCTGAACATTTCGGCGATGCTGAACATTATCGCTGCGATGGCCGAGTGGTTAAGGCGTTGGACTTGAAATCCAATGGGGATTCCCCGCGCAGGTTCGAACCCTGCTCGCAGCGCTCACACCAACAATCCCACTGCCAATAAAATTTAACACCTTTGATGCTGTCTGAGCGCTGCACCCTCTGTGTTCAGTTGAGAACTGCGTATTTTTACACTCTTCAATGCAATTCAATACAATACATTTATACTCATTGTGCAATGTTCATTTCTATTCAGTCTCTGATCAATCCCCTGGAAGCAGCTTAAACTCTCTGCAGTTCGGAATTTTACTGTCTTGCAAAACTAAAAGAATCAAACTCGGAGAACGGATATTTCAGCGTCAGTGTCAAGAAGTGGACATCGTCCTTTCGCTCTCCGATTCGCATGGCGACATGTTTAATCCCCTGTCAGATTCTAATCTCACTCGATTCCTGCGTTATTGTAGTTGTGGCAAAGTCCACCCGAGGGCATTATGTTCTATTTTCTGCAGTGAACGGTTTTAACTTCAGTTGTTCGTCAGAGGATGTAAATTCATCACGGGAGGTGAGTCAGTTCAATTGTTCCGAGCTTCTCCAGTGCTACTGTACCCTTCAGCATATATGGGGAGTGAAATTACCGTCACCGCATCAGAGCCAACCTCAGAAACCTGTACAGATGTATCACAATGTTTCCTCTATTTCTAATTCCCAATCGAGTTGCAATGAACTACAATCTGCAGTGGCCTTCCAAAATACCTGATCCACCCATCGGCTCGCCATCTCTGTTTCGGGAACAGTTTCCTTTGACAGTCTCACCCCAACAGATCGTCCATTATTTAATACCAATCTCAACGAAGTGCATGACCTCACCCATTCCAGCAATAAACACTTTTGTCCAGTTTGCGCCCTCACTGAATGACCCAATTGCAGCCTAAATATTCTCATTGCAACCCGCTGTCCGGTTACGTTACGTCATCAGCCTCACACAGTAAGGACAGCTCATTAATGAGGGACGATAATAGACCGTCATGACACTGACGATGAAAATTCCTCCAATCTGCAAAGGAGCAACGTCGACACAGATGGCACCGGATATCAGGTTTGAACCTGGGTGTCTAAGGGTATGAGACAGAAACGCGCTTTCAGCGGTTCAGGAACAGCTTCCTCCCCTCTGCAATCAGAATCACGAATGGACTTTGAAGTTTTGCACAGGACCTCACTTTATTAATATACAGTATTTCTGTTTTTGCATATTTTTCATAATGTATTCAATATAGGTAATTGATTTACTTCTTTATTTATTATTATGTTTTATTTCATTTGTTGTTAATATTATTATTTTCTCTCTCTGCTAGATTATATATTTCATTGAACTGCTGCTGCTAAGTTAACACATTTCCCGTCACGTGCCGGAGATAATATACCTGATCCTGATTCTCTGTTCAAATATGTCGGTTGTAGCTCTGTACAATGATCAGTAACCAAGTGACCCAGGTAAGTCAGGTGACCTTGAGCCAATGGTTTGGGGATCCAATGGTTCAACTGATGAGGAACGATATAAGGTTCCGGAGCTTCACATATGCAGGGGTGATAACTCTCCAACGGCCAGAGACCAACCATTGCCGAAAAGTAGGAGCACACGGAGACATGGAGATCGGGAACATGAGGATCAGAAGATGATGAGAGCCATTGGTCGTGTGGATATTAAGAATCTTCTTTTCCCAGGGCTGAAATGGTTGCCACAGGAGGAGAGATGTTGAAGGTGCTGGGGCGTCGGTACAGAGGAGATGTCAGGGGTAAGTTTTTTTACTCAGAGAGTGGTGAGTGCGTGGAATAGGCTGCCGGCAACAGTGGTGGAGGCGGATACGATTGGGTCTTTTTAAGAAACTTTTGGATAGGTACATGGAGGTTAGAAAAATTGAGTGCTATAGGTAAGCCTAGTCATTTCTAAGGTAGGGACATGTTCGGCACAACTTTGTGGGCCGAAGGCCCTGTATTGTGCTGCAGATTTTCTATGTTTTCTATGTTTCTATGGAATGTCTTGCCAGCGTAGACTCTGTTCCCGGATAATACCTTTTCTCTTCACTGACTGTTCATGGAGTTTCAGGGTTTCCAGTAGGGTGCACTCAGGAAGATCGTGTGTAAATCTACGTGCTTTTAGTAGAAATGATACAAGATACTTGTTGGTAAATACAAATTCTCTGTATCTCATTGCTTATTGTTACAAGGGCTGATTCTTGTCAAAGTGACGTCCGTCATTAACATTGCCCACTAACAGGACATGCCGTCTACACAGTGTTACCATCGGGAAGAAGATACAGAAGCCAGAAAGCTCAGGCTCAGCGATTCAGGAACAGCTTTATTCCCCGTTGCCACCTGTATCTCAGTTTTGTTTTCTCTATATTTGTTTATCCTGTATTTCATTGCACTGCTACTGTAAAGTTAACATTTTACCGACGTATGTCTGTGATATTAAATCTGGTTCTGATTCTTTAAATGAAAGTCGATTAATTGTTAAAAGCCTTGCTTTTCCAGACGACTCTCAATGCGTCGGATAATGAAGTGCAGGAGAAATTTAAATAAACAATGGGCCTTAAAATCAGTGCCGACCGCTGGATGTTCTCGATAGCTTTGCTTGGAAGGGACTCGCCAAGTACTATGTAATGATGAATTGTCCTCGGTGTTCAGACTACGCTGGTCATGGGGTATGAAGGGAAGTATCTGGACAAACAGGAACATTAGCGATAGTCAGTATGGATCAGTGCGTAGTAGGTCATGTCTAACCAATCTCACAGAGCTTTACGAGGTAGTTACCAGGAATGGTGTTGAAGGCAAGTCAGTGTATTCCGTCTACAGGGACTTCAGCAAGGAATTTCTCAAGGTTCCGTAGTGGAGGATGCTGGAGAAGGTTCAGTCGCTTTGCTTTCATGATGAACTATTAAATTGCTGTCACCATTGTCTACTTTGGGAAACTAGAGTGTGGTAATAAAGGGTGTCTCTTTGTTTGGGGACATCTAAATTAACGATCTGGATATTGATGACGTTAACTGGATCAGCAAACTGCCGTTGACAGCAGTATTACCTGTGCAGTTGACAGCGAGGAAGAGTCCCAGAGCATGGTACCTGAAACGGGATCTGGACCAGCTGGGACAAAGGGCTGAAAAAAAAGCGGATCTGGTTTAACGCAGACAAGTGTTAGATGTTGCTGTTGGCAGGACCAGCCAGGGTTGGTCTGACACAATGAGAATAGGGCACTGAGGAGTCCGATAGCACAAACGAATCTGAGAACGCAATTCTGTAATTCAATGAAAGTTGCCGCACAGTTAGACAGGGTCGTACAAAATACTTTTCGCACATTGGCCTGCATAGACCAAAGTACAGAGCACAGGAGTTGCAGGAGAAGAAAGAAGTCCAGATGTGAGATGATGAAGGGAATGTCAGACTACAGGAATATACCTTCTCTCATTCGGTTAGGCGGTAAAGACAATAGGTGGGTGTGACAGTGGTCAAATCTGTTGCTTCATCGGTGGTACAGGGGATCATTAGCCCTGATATTATACAACAAAGAGTTCATTTAATCCGAATCCTGTCCTTGGTCAGAAATTGGAAGTGGGAAACCTCGGAAGTCGTTGGATGCTTGGAGTTGTGGAGACGCCATATTTTTATTGTGTTGAATATTAACTCATGGACGATATATTACTTTCTGCATCTCCTTGTCTTGGAGTCGAAAGTCTTTACTAAATGATGTATGATTGCAATTACAGATGCTTTTTTTTAACTATTGAACAAATAACGGCATGTCATTTTCTGCGATATTCTGAAATATGAATCCATTGCAGATTTAAAGTATAGCACGAGGAATGGACATAATTGAGTTCAATTGAAAGAGAAATAGAAAGTTTACGGCCATGAATAACTTCATGGTAGTCATGTGTTCCTGTATTTTGTGTGGGATGGATTATTGAATTAATCTTCTTTTTCACGATACATGAGGCAGAACCTTTGTGTCTCCTTGCAAGAAGTGTTTTCCAGGAACTGCTGCGAAATTCGGAGACTGTATATCTATCCGAAATTCTATGAACTGAAAATGTATGTGAGTCTCAGGTCTCCACATCTCACTCTCCGAAGTTCTTTAGAATACGTGTTGAGGCCTTTTACTTTGGAATTCTTTTTCCTGTATTCTCCAATTGGTTTTGCAGTGGTCCCGGTACAGTGAAGAAATCTGATTCATTGTTGGTAACGGGGATCATTCGCCCCGATACTGTACAACAAAGGACCCATTTAATCCGAATCCTATCTTTGGTCAGAAATTGGACGTGAGAAATCCTGCAAGTCGTTGGATGCTTGGAGTTGTGAAGACGTCATATTTTAATAGTGATGAATATTAACTCGTGGACGATACGTTATTTGTGCGTCTCTTTGTCTTGGAATCGAAAGGCTTTAATAAATGTTGTCTGCTTGCCATTCCAGATGTTTGTTAACTGTTGAATAAATAAGATCATGCCGTTTTCTACGATACTTTTAAAATATAAATGCATTGCGGTTTAAAATATTGCATGAGGTGCAGACATAAGCGAGTTCAATTGAAAGACAGAGAGAGAAAGTTTACTGTCATGAATTACTTTATTGGAGTGACGTGTTTATTTAGTTTGTGCTGAGGGAGATGATTGAAAACGTGAAAATAAAACGAACATAAGAATCAGAACAGTCGACGTGGATGCGTGAATTATGATCAGGCGTTTGACCAGGTCCCCATAGTACATCCATTCAGAAAGTCAAGAGGCAAGAGATCTGGGGTAAAATTTTGTCTCCTTGTGGGAAGTGATCTCCAGGAACAGATGCGAAATTCGGAGGCTGCATATCATTCCGAAATTCTGTGAGGTGTTTGTGTATGTGAGCCTCAGCTCTCCACATCTCACTCTCCTCTACAGAATTCGTGCTAAGGCCGTTTGCTTTGGGAGTTTTTTATTCCGTATTCTCCAATTCCCTGTGATGGTTTTAAAGAGGGACTGGAGTCAAACCGAGTGTTTGCTTTGCTGTCGCAGCGTTTTCAGTTTGTGTAGTTTAGTATGTTTCATTTATTATTGATTTCAGAGGGAGACACGGACTCCACATCGGCCATCTGGATATAGGATCAGAAGGATCGAAATTTGAGCGTATCTACACCCGATACTGTTAAAACACGATTCACAGGTAAATTGCATTCGGATCAGTTGTTGTGTAGTTGAATTAGGAATTTGGAATTGGCATTTTGGAAAGCTGTTTCTTTTAACGAGCACCGGAAGCTGCTGCTGAACACTTTGAAATGCTGGTTTTAAGTTGTTGGGCTCCATCGGAGAAGATTGTTTTGAAGTCATTTGCAATCAGTCGTTCAGCGATGTGCTTACGTTTTTCTGCCCTGATTCCATAAATTATCCGGCTGCTGCTGGGTGGCCAGATTATATCGATTATTTCCGTCAGCCCTATTTCCCGGAGCACTGTAACTGCAGAGTTGAAATAGAGTTGTAAATTGTGCCACAATTGCCACCCTCTTTGCTCGTGAGGCATGACCTGTCCCTCACAAAGCGATACGGAGCTTATCTCTCTCCAGATTCTCGTAAAGCCAGTTCCTAAGAACCTTCCCCAATAGTGTGCCCAGCATTGAAGTAGGACTCGCTGGGCTATAATTTACAGGGTGATCCTAATCCCTTTCCCGCTCCAATATGCTGATGCCGACTCTGCGGCCCGTGATAACACAAAGATCATCGCTAAGGGCGAAGCAATCTCTTCCGCACGCATTTCGCAATTTAGCGCGACCGTACACGAGGTCTTACCTATCCAAGTGTTTTTCTTTTCAAAAGTTGCAGTACATCCTCTCTCTTAACCTAATCATATCCCAGATCACCCCGTACAACGCTGTCCTCACAAACGTCAAGATCCCTCTCACTTGTGAATACTGAAATAGAGCCTTCATTACCGAACTGCCATCCCTCCCCCGCCTCCAGGTGAACGTTTCATCTTCTCTCCCTGATCGGTCCTGCTCTCACCCTAGTCATCATTTGCTTCGCATACATTTAGAATGCTTTGGAGTTCTCCTTCAAGCTACAGAAGACCTTCGGTAGAGGTTGAGGTGAACACTTACCCTCGACCTCGCCCCTACAAGGAACGAACCGGAAGCTCTGTACATAGTCCCCGGAGAGTCCCTCCAGGTTAGTTCCTTTTGTGCTTCCGACAGAAGCAGACGGGTGGCCTAAAATTCTCGGCAGCTGTTTGGGAGCGTCTTGGGTCGCAGGAGGAGGCTAGGCACCCCGGGGTTTCCCTTTGGAAGAGGAAGTAGAAGTGGGGAGCCGGATGCTCCGAGGTATGGGCAACTACGGCCTCCACAAACTTTTCCTCAGGGAGGGGAAGATTCCTCTCGGTTACGCCTCCAGCCTGCACTGAGCTCCAGTTACGACTCCAACTAATTGACGGGAAAGCAGGCCGGCTGTGTTCACGTACTGCATGGAACACTTAAGGGCCGTCCCGTCGGAGAACTGCCAGGGGCACCACACAGGGCAGGTAGGGCTATCACTGTGGAGTGTAGGAGAGAGAGAGAGCGAGTGAAGGTCAGGTCGGTGAAGGAGTGGCAGTGCGTCAGGGAGGTGGAAATGTGAAGAAAGGGTGAAGCTGGCGAAGACGGGTTGAGGAGGGAGATCGCGATACGTGTTGGAAAGTGTGGATTCAAGGTGACGGGGAGTGGTGGGGGGGGGGGGGGGGGGGGGAGTCAGACCGATGGAAAAGGAGTGCATGTTTCACAGGGACTGCACAATAGTAGGAGTGCAATCCCATAATGACTTGCGGGTCGGAAAGCCCTCTGTCCTTAACGAACATAAGCCTTTTCACTGTCTCAGAAAACCCCACCGTTCCTCATCCCAGTCTCTCTCTGTCAGTCCCCAGTCTCCTTTTCTATCTTCCCGGCTCTTGGACTGCGGTCTGTCTCTAAACCATAGTTCTGCCCCCACCCATACCAGGGCCTCCCATAATCTCTCCTCCCAGTCTCTCTCACGCTACTCGCTCTCCAGCACTGTCATCTCTCCCAGTCTCTTTCTTCTGTCTCCCTCTCCCCTCTCTCCCCAGTATCCTGATCGCCTCTGTTTGTCCCCTAAAGGTCTTCTTCCAGTCTCACTCCCCTCCCACTGTCTCTCCATGTTATTTTCCCTCGACCCTCTCTTCCACATCTTTCTTGCCCGTCTCTCTCGCACACCTCTCTCTCCCATCCCGTCTGTGCCCATGCCTGCGTCTCTCTCTTACTCTCATTGACCTTGGCTCTGTCGTTCAAACCCTTTCTCCGTCTCTCCTGCTGCCCCTCGCTCTCTCCAGAATATTGCCCTTAATTATCTACCCAGATTTTCTACCCGTCTCTCTTCCCTTCTCTTTTGCCCTCCGTCACTCTCTTCCCCGTCTCTCTCTTATCTCCTCTCCGTCTCCGTTTCTCTCTCCCTCACGCCTACCGTTTCTCTTCCTCCCATCTTTCTTCCGTCTGTTTCTATGTTCTGACAGTCTCTCACTTCTGCCCCGGTTGCTCCGTTTCCCCAGTTTTTCTCTTACCCTCGTTTTCTCTCACCCCACAGTCTCTCCCTCTGCATTCCCCCCCACCCCACCAACTTTCTCTTTCATACCCGGTCTAACCCTTCCTGCCAGTTTCCTTATTTATCCTTTAATTTTCTATCCAGATTATTGTTATGGATTAACCAAAATGCCACCTGGCTTGCTGATTTCCTCCGGAATTTAGTGCATGTTCATCTATTATAATAATCTGGAAAGAAAGTTACAGGATAAATAAGGAAGAACAACTTACTTAATAGATCCATTACAAATATGTAGAACGTTCTGTCTCTGCGCTCCGACCCGTTTGTCCTGCCTGCGCTGTTCGCCCGGTCTCGTCCTGTTCCTCCCGGCTTGGAGTTCCCACCGCTCACCTACTAGTTCTGCCAGTACGTTCCCATCGTCACCCTGGTCCTAGTTTCTTTTTGTTCCCCTGCCCCGTCGGGCAGGTCAGGCTAAACTGCTGTTGCCTGACGGGGTCTCAGCCCCTCTTTATAACCCTCACCCCCGTCGGGCAGGTCAGGCCAGGTCACCGATGCTCGACGGGGGAATCTGCCCCTCTTTCCTACCCCACGCTCCCAAAGGGTGGCACCCCGCACCTGCCCAGGTTTCCCGCGTCTTGCCGCATCTTGTGTCCATGCCTGGGAGGCGGCCCTGCCAAGGAGTTATCTGCCCCTTTCCTACCCCTCGCCTCCGTCAGGTAGGTCAAGCCAGATTGTCGTTATCTGGCGGAGGACTCTGTCTCACCATGAACTTCAAGATCCCGCCTCGCCATGAACTCCAGGATCCCACCTCGCCATGAACTCCGGGATCCCGCTTCGCCTGCCTGAACCCCAGAGTTACCCCTTGCACCCCATGGTCTCCCCATATTGTTCTATCCTTTAATTATTCTTTTCCTGCCCTAGTACTTCAGTGCCTGCGTCCTGCCCTTCCGCCCATTCCATGTCCTCCTGTGACACTGACTGGTTTATGGCGACTCAAAGGAGACTGCAGACGCTGGAAATCTCCTGCGATACACAGACTGAGCTGGGAGAGCTCAGCAAGTCAGACAGCATCTACGGATGGGAATATGCAGTCGACGGTCAGGCCGAGACCCTTTATGAGGACTGGAAGAGAAGATGGAAAAACTGGAAAAGGAAGATTTACAAACTCGCTCTCTCTCCGCATTGACGAATCCAGTACGGCGCAGCAGACTGAAGCACTCTAGCTGCAGTGCCTGTGAAATGTATTCTCCCCTTGGAAGTTATAATATTTGATTGTTTTACAACAGTGAACCTCAGTGGATTTAATTTGGCTTCGTTGACACTGGTAGACATAAAAAAAAATCTCCGTGTCAAAGTGAACAAAGATCACTAAAAAGTGATCTACATTAATTACAAATATAAAACAAAGTAATTGATTGCATAAGTATTCACCCCCTTTACTATGATACACCTAGGCATCACTGTTGTGGAGATTTAAAAATCGTCAGAGAGTAGTAAATCTGTGGAATTCTCTTCCACAGACTGCGGACGAGTTCAAGGTCGTGTGTATGTTTAAAGCGAAAGTTGATCATTTCCTGGTCGGTCAGGGGATCAACGGATACGGCGAGAGGTCAGATGTATGGGGCCGATTGGGATCCAGGATCAGCCATGATGAACTGGCGGAGCAGACTCGACGGGCCTAATGGCCTAATTCTGTTTCTATGTCTTCAGATCTTATGGAGCATCCAATGAGTCATAGAAATGGAGACCAATGTGTACAGTCAAAGTGTTTCGATTTAAAGTCGTCAAAACACACCTGCACCTAGAAGCTGCAACTGCTAGTGAGTATGTATCCTGACAAAAACTACACCACGAAGACAAAAGGACCATAACGGTTATTGAAAAGCACAAGTCAGGAGACGGATAAAGAAAATTGATTGTAAAATCACTAAATATCACTCAGAGAAGAGCTGAGACAATGATCAAGAAATGGAAACAATATGGCACGGCTACAAATGTGTCTAGAGCATGCCGACCTCAAGAACTGCAAGACGGGGACTAGTGAGAGAGGCCACTCTAGAGACCTTTGACAACTCTGAAGGAGTTACAAGCTTCAGTGCCTGAGTTGAAGGAGACTGCGCATTCAATAACTATTGACCGGGTGCTTTACCCGTCGCATCTTTATGAGAGAGTGGCAAAGAGCAAGTCACTGTTAAAAAGAAAACTCACATGATATCTTTGGAGAAGGCATTTCGGAGGCTCTGAAGTCAGGTGGAAGAAGGTGCTAATATCTGAGGAAACCCAAGTTGAGCTTTTGGCTATCAAACAAAACGCTACGTCTGGAGTCCACATCAAATATAATGTATCTGAAGCCCGGGAGATAGCAAATGTGTCTTTATATAAGGGAAGCAGAGATAAGCCTGGAAACTGGTGAAGAGAGCCTTTGAATAGTGGAGAGTCATCTAATAGATGGGACTCGGATGGGCAGGAATTACCTGCAGAGCCATGTTGTGTCTCCGGCGGGGATTTAGTTTCACAGAATGGGCAAGGGAATGACAGATGGAATGCAGCTTCCGGAAGTGTGGGATATACACTTTGAAACAAACGATTAATGTGTAGAAAAGTTTCTGACTTGGGAGAAAATTAAGAACTCAGAGACATATGGCCATGGATGTCCTGGTGACCATCTTGCAGGTTAAATTGGTGGTAATGAATGCAAATTCAGTGATGGCATTCATTTCTATTCGATTTTGACGCAACAGAAGTTGTGGAGGTCAAGTCATCCTTGCAGCTAGGAAAAGTATAATAAAGTATTCTTGCCTGCTGAGGAAGGAGACTGGGGTTGAGGAACAGATCACACAAATAAATAAACACGGAAAAGGTTGATGGTACGAATGGTTCTGTTCCGCTCCTGCATCCAATGCCACTTGATCGTCTAAATTAACCATTGGCTCTTCCCCCATAACCTCAACAAAGTGTTCATCGGCGGCTTCTACCATGTTGCGGTCATTGAGATACGTTGTTCCCTCCTTAGGAACAGACGGGAAAATATAAATGACCGTGCCTTCCTCGCAATGTCATGCAAGCTACCGTGAGAATTAGATATTTTGTAAATGCTAATTAGACCTTTTCTGAAACATTCTCAATTCAGGTAAGCATCACAAATTTGATACCAACATACTGGACACAGATACACTCACAGTATTTCCTTCTGAAGGAAATACTTCCGCAAGGTGCGCGGCTTCCTCTCCGTTGCCAAGAAGAAACGATGCTGTAGGTCATTTGACTGATCAGTATTTACACTGGAGAGCCGGATTCTTCATCGAAAGACGTGTGGCCGGGATGAAGGCGGAGTTATGGGAACAATAAAACGAAAATTTCGGGTGAGTTAACCAATTAGTAGGAGGTTGAGGCCGCGATCTGTAGGTGACGAAGTGTCTGTTCCCCCGTCATGTCTCTCTCGGGCTCTAAACCAGTTTGATTCTCGCCGCTGTCACGTTTCCAATGACCGCCAATTCTGTAGTGTTATGGTGGAAAACACAACCACCTCCTCTGAGAAGAACTTAAATATTCTGTTTCTTAATTAATTGAATAATTAACGTGAGCGGGTATTTCACTGCGCTGATGAACTGCTCTCTGAATCTGGACTGAGTTATTCCATAAATAAACGTGTTAGTGCAGCAACTTAATATCACCAGCATCTGTCCAGAGTGTTCAAATGTATATTCAGAATCGTTGTAATTATTCTGATCCAACCCGGCAGTGGTGTATAAAGGAATTCGGCAACAGTCACGGACCACAGGATGATGAAGCTTCCGGAGATGGTGAGAAGTAAGATCACAGACCTCCTCCGGCTCTCCATCTCCGGGTCACTGCGGTTCTCCGCCTTACACTGACCCCTCAGCCCCTTACGGACGCGACTGGTCACTAAAATGTGTCTGACGGTCAGAGCGTTGAACAGTAGTATTAACACGAACGGGAGTAATGGCGATAGAACTGTAGTAAGCCAGTCATATCCCACCCACCCTGGATCCGTATAGTAGCTCGGCTTCGTAATACAGTCCCAGGGTATATTTTCAACCACTTTCGCGGGATGATAGATAAAGAAGTAGGGCACATTATTGAAACAGAACAGAACGCCGATTGCTGTCAGAACCACAGCCGCAGTTTCTCCCGTGCAATACGTTATTTTCCGCTTCTGACAACAGATGGCGACAAACCGATCAAACGTAAAAGTGACCGTGAACCAGACAGAGCAGTCTGTGGCTGCCAGTCCCAATGCAGCGATCGCACTGCACACGGGGGTGATGTCCAGGAAAGTCCCGGGGAAGTAATAATAACTGATCCTCCATAATATTACCCGAAAGATAATGGTTAGTAGATCCGCCGTTGCCATGGCCACCAGGTAGCGAGTGGTGCAGATGGAGAGGCCGCAATTTCCCCGGGTCAGAATAACAATCGCTGCCAAATTCACTGGGGGAACAACAACAAGAATGAGTGAATTACCGTTTCGCCTCTCAATGGGTCTCAGGGCAGAAATAGGCTGGAAATTCAGAACAATCAAATTTTGTAGACAACTCATTTCTGGAGGCTTAAAAGCTGCAAAGCGAGAGTCTCAGATGCACAACACGCGTGTATGTTGCGTAAACGATAACGATACTCGGTACTGGGAGCGATTTCAGTGTCTGGAATCCCCGAGGCGCTTAGATGCAATCAAAATGAATCTCCCAACATTTGGTTTTCGACTGGTGTGTAAAGATCAGTCGATGGTGATCGCCGCGATCTTGTCACCTACCTTTTGGCACTTTTCCCATAGAGCGAAGTCACGGTCTGCCCCCACCTCTGTCCAGGTAAAAAGTTCAGAGCAAATTTATTTCCCCCGTTCGCATGCCTTGAAATCCTCCTGACCCGTTTGTCACCCGCCCTCTGCGGCCCCGCTTATTTCGCTACTTTTGAATTCTGCAACTACTCTTGGCGGGATTCATTCACACTATTTATAGGTAAACGATCAGAAATGTCCAATTTTTGCTTTTAAATTTTTTTGACATACCCGCTGACCGTGATTTTCCGCCATCGTGATTGAACCATCCGATTTCCAAAGCAAAGACAATGTAGGTACTTCAAAACATCTGCCTCGTTTAGGGGTTGCTCAAAATTACTGCAGCATCATTCTAAACGCTTTGATTATTATTGTTCCAGAGCATCACCTGTATCTTACCCCGTCTGACCTCTAACGGACATTTCACCTCACGGATAATAGGGCGGAGAAACAGAACCCGGCCCGCTAAAACGCACACAGATCCTCATGCGAATTTTCGAAACTCCCGATGGGTCGGAGTCTAACTCAATGGTGATGTCTGCTGCTGTCCCCTGAATCTCAGCGGGGTTCAGCTTCCTGGGTTCCCTTCAAACTTGCACAATTTCTAAAACCACAGCGCAATACATATGAATCTGAATTTAAAGCATGTTGCACAATTGATACGGAATAGTGGACCGTTAATGTGCCAAGTGCACTAGATCACTGAAGTTTATTTTGTCAGCGTCTTTGCATTGATACATCAAAAATGCGTGATGTGAATCCAAATAAATAAATCCATCTCCGAGATATTCCATTCTGCGTCTGTTTTAACTGCCGATTTATTTTCTGACGAGGTCACGGATTAATCTGCAAGGGAACTTCTGAACGAACACAGTGTTTTATCACAATGTCTGCACCGCACTCACTGACACACCGGCATCACAACGCCGTCGGTAACTGAACGAGTCTAAAGTCCGCGCACACAAACGGTTAGTTCGCCGATGTTCTTACCAGGGGCACCAATAACGGCAATGATCATGTAATATATCTTTCTCACACGGAAAAATGCTTCTAGCATGATGTGTGAGAGTCAGCCGGTCTTCCAGCTGCCCGCGATCTCGCTGAAGAAACTCTGAGCTGATGAATCTCCACATTCATTCATTTATACTCGATCCAGCACACTGAATATTCAATACTACACAAGGCTGACGTGTCTTCCAACAAGTGGGGTAAAAATTCACCTGATGTAATTCAAGTAAAATCCCAACTGTGATGAGATAGCTTGACACGAAATTGCAAAATCTCACAGATGAGGAAATGACGATTGGAGAAGTCAGTGAGTGATATTGTGAAACACGCTCAGGCTCGACTCTCGGTTTCATGATCGTTATTGTTGATCTTCTCCATTCCGAGCATCCATGGACTCTTCACAGACCAATGATATGCGATCACGGGGATGCTTTGTTTCACTCAGGGTATTGTCTCGTTCATGGATCTTGCTGCAGAAAGATATAAAATAGAATATGTTGCTGTAACACAACACACACAGAATCCTGGAGGAACTCAGCAGCTCAGGCACCGTCTGTGGAAATGCATAAACTGCTGACGTTTCTGGTAAGAGAACTTTCATCAAATTAATTAAGTTTTCGCCAATCACACCAGTTCCATCAACGAAAAGCTGAATTTCCCAGCGGCAATAATTTCATTTCGCAAATCCATTCCCTGGCCGACATGTCGGTTCATGGCCGGCTCTTCTGACACCATGATGATGCCCCTCTCAGGTTGTAGGAATAACACCTGATGTTCTGTCCAGGTAAACTCCAACCTTATGGCATGAACATGAATATCTCTATCTTCCGGTATTTTCACCCTCCCCTCTCCCTTTTCTTTACTCCCCCTCTCTGAACTCTTGCTCTTCACCCACCTGCCTGTCACCTCCCTCCTGGGCCTCTCCAATTCCACGTTCTCGCATGATACTCTCTCCTATCAGATTGTTCCTTCTCCAGTTCTTTGTTTTTTCTACTCATCCCTTTCCAGCCACTTTTTCGGTCCACCTTCCCCAAACGCCTGACTTCACCGATCAGCTTCGAGATTGCCCTCCTCCCTTTCCCCAAATTCCTTATTCGGACATCTTCCTGTTCCTTTCCGTTGCTGTTGGAGGGTCGGAACGAAAACACTATTTATTAATTTTCATAGATGCAGCCTGACCCGCCGAGTTCCTCCAGCATTTTGTGTGTGTGTGCATGAACTTGATGCAGTCCTTCACATGATAGAAAAGCTCCCGGCGAGCTTCGCACCGGTATGAAACAATGTAATTCAATCACCGTACGAACGAACAGCGTATTGGTGCAAAAGCTGAAATGGACATAGCGCCCGCTTTAACTACAGTTGCACCAACCATAACAGTTGTTTTTGCAGATGTAGTATACTGGTAGCGCCATTGATAGTGAGCTGGAGAGTCGTATTTTCCTCTTTGATAACATGAGCTGCACTTGCACTGTAAATGCAACAGGAGATTGTATATTCTTTTGTTTTTATTTACTTTCGTGCTACCACGATGAATAGTCTGAAATGAATGGCTGATAAGAAGAGATTTCACTGTGCCCGGATACTCGTTGTAGTTACAAGTCATCCATGGGATGAAATTGATCAGTTTGTCATCGAAGGGCAGACATGGGTCAATATTGAGGTACGTGGTGATGACCTTCCATGGGTGAGTAGGGCTGGGACATTCACAAAGAGTGACCGGGCTCTCGAGGGTGCTGATGTAGAGACGGACAGGGAATTGTATTCCAAGCATCAATGAACGTGGAGAAGTGTATTGATAACGTAGTTTTCAGTACATCCCGAAAAACTGCCGTCACTGTCGGGAAAGGACACGATGCAATGATATATAATATTGGCATGAGAATCACAACGTTTTTGCTTCCAATAATTAAAGGATGTGAAGCCACTGTAGATGTGTTTCACCAGGAAGTTGCCGAACGCGAAACATTTCTGATATCAGCGGAGAATGTGTCATTCTCTAGTTGAAGCGGAGGAGCTGGAGGGGCTTCACACAGAAGTTTAAAAGTCACTGACGAGGTACATGTGTTCAGTAGCGAAACCATTTCACCACATAAGGTGCATCCAAAAAGGAAGGAATTGATTTCCTAGATGTGTACGTTTTAGTACAAGTTACCGTAGGGCATTTCCAATTAACTCCCCCTCGTTCCTGCAAGAAGCTCTCGTAATTTAACCAGCTCCACTTTAATACTCTTTCATGCTTGTCCTTCTCTGCAGTTATGGTCAAATTTAAGGGTTTATGGTAACTGTCTGGTCTGGAATGTCGGTCAGCTGCCCGGTCCATTACCCAACGCCAGATCCAGTACAGCTTCTCCTCTTGTTGGACAATACACACATTGATTTAAAAAAAAACAACAACAACACCTGAATGCCCCATCTCAACCACTTGCACTAACAAGATTCCAGTTTATATTCCTTTGTTTGCTATGAAATCGGTGATCATGTTTTTTTCCGTGACGCCTTAGACCAGCTACGTTTTCTCTTGACGAGATGATCCACATCTCTTGTCACCCATTGTTCCTGCAGCTTACCAACCTTTCCCTGCCTCGATGGGACAAACCTATCCAGAACCCCATGCAAGTGCTGCCTAAAATGCATCCATCTTTCCGTTGTGCATTTCCCAGAACACATCCGACCCGATTTAAAGTCCGTTTCCAGATTTATAGCATTAGAATTGCACTTCCCACAACTAATTACTTTAGGAATTCAAACAAAGCTGCTGGGAGTTAGTGGGACGGTATGATTCAAGGTCTGACACGGGCTGAGGGGAAGTCGTGGTACAGCGTGATTAGTTTGTAGACTATCAAGGACGGGGATGGGTGGAGAGTGAGGGGCAGTGGAATTAGTCTGGGGACTGACGTGGGCCTGTGGGACGAGAACGGACCGTGGGATTAATCTGGGGTTAAAACAGGCTGTAGGGAGAGAGTGGGGCAGTGTCATTCGTCTAGGGCTGACATGGACTGTGGGAAGAGAGTGAGACAATGTGATTAGTTCGGCGGCTGAGATGGACTGTGGGGAGAGAGTGGGACAGTGTGATTAGTTTGGAGACTGACACAAACTGTGGGGATATATTGTAACAGTGTGATTAGTTGAGGGACTGACGCGGACTGTGGGGATAGAGTGGGACAATGTGATTAGTTCGCCGGCTGACATGGACTCTAGGGAGGGAGCGGGACAGAGTGATTAGTTTGGAGACTGACACAAACTGTGGGGATATATTGTAACAGTGTGATTAGTTGAGGGACTGACGCGGACTGTGGGGATAGAGTGGGACAGTGTGATGAGTTCGCCGGCTGACATGGACTCTAGGGAGGGAGCGGGACAGAGTGATTAGTTTGGAGACTGACACAAACTGTGGGGATATATTGTAACAGTGTGATTAGTTGAGGGACTGACGCGGACTGTGGGGAGAGAATGGGACAATGTGATTAGTTTGGAGACTGACACAAACTGTGGGGATATATTGTGACAGTGTGATTAGTTGAGGGACTGACGCGGACTGTGGGGATAGAGTGGGACAGTGTGATTAGTTCGCCGGCTGACATGGACTCTAGGGAGAGAGTGGGACAGCATGATTAGTTTGGAGACTGACACAAACTGTGGGGATAGGTTGTGACAGTGTGATTAGTTGAGGGACTGACGCGGACTGTGGGGATAGAGTGGGACAGTGTGATGAGTTCGCCGGCTGACATGGACTCTAGGGAGAGAGTGGGACAGCATGATTAGTTTGGTGACTGACACAAACTGTGGGGATATATTGTGACTTTGTCATTAGTTGAGGGACTGACGCGGACTGTGGGGATAGAGTGGGACAGTGTGATGAGTTCGCCGGCTGACATGGACTCTAGGGAGGGAGCGGGACAGAGTGATTAGTTTGGAGACTGACACAAACTGTGGGGATAGATTGTAACAGTGTGATTAGTTGAGGGACTGACGCTGGCTGTGGGGAGAGAATGGGACAGCGTGATTAGTTGAGGGACTGACGCGGACTGTGGGGATAGAGTGGGACAGAGTGATTAGTTTGGAGACTGACACAAACTGTGGGGATAGATTGTAACAGTGTGATTAGTTGAGGGACTGACGCTGGCTGTGGGGAGAGAATGGGACAGCGTGATTAGTTGAGGGACTGACGCGGACTGTGGGGATAGAGTGGGACAGAGTGATTAGTTTGGGGATACGGGCTGAGGGGAAGTCGTGGGACAGCGTGATTATTTTGTAGACTGTCAAGGACGGGGATGGGTGGAGAGAGAGGGGCAGTGGAATTAGTCTGGGGACTGACGTGGGCCTGTGGGAAGAGAACGAACCGTGGGATTAATCTGGGGTTAAAACAGGCTGTAGGGAGAGAGTGGGGCAGTGGCATTCGTCTAGGGCTGACATGGACTGTGGGGAGAGAGTGGGACAATGTGGTTAGTTCGGCGGCTGACATGGACTCTAGGGAGAGAGTGGGACAGCGTGATTAGTTTGGAGACTGACACAAACTGTGGAGATAGATTGTGACAGTGTGATTAGTTGAGGGACTGATGCGGACTGTGGGGATAGATTGTGACAGAGTGATTAGTTGAGGGACTGACGCGGACTGTGGGGATAGAGTGGGACAGAGTGATTAATTGAGGGACTGACGCGGGCTGTGGGGATAGAGTAGGACAGTGTGATTAGTTGAGGGACTGACGCGGACTGTGGGGATAGATTGTGACAGTGTGATTAGTTCGAGGACTGACTTAGGCTGTGAGGATAGAGTGGGACATTGTGATTAGTTTGGGGACAGACAAGTGCTGTGGGGAGAGCGGGATAGTGTGATTAATTTGGGGACTGACACAAGTCTGTAGGTAATGATCCGGGTAGTGGTGTTAGTTTGGAGACTGACACGAGTCTGTGGGGGCAATCATGGTGCATTAACAATATTTTGGGTTTGACACGTGTTTGTGGGATTACTCTGAGGACTGACGCAGGGCTACAGGATTTGTCCATGTTCCCCGTTTTTGAATGGAGGCTGCTGGAACAGAGTGAATCACAATAAAATATTAATATTATCGTGTCTTTCTCAAGTCCTCTGCTTGTGTTATTCCATAAATAGTTAAAGTGACCTATCGAGCGAATTTACGACAGAACAGCGAAGTCCTTCATTTCCATCGAGGAGCTCCCCCTGACGGCCCAATGCCGCATTACCGCTCTCTCTCCACACTTTCTTTGAGTCCAGGAGCACCGCCAATCATATAAGTGGCGGTTATCCGGGATTCCCCACCCCACCTCCACTTCCATACCTCCGCTGAGGCAATGCATCAGCATGACGCAGATCAGATATATCTCCAACCTTCCATTCACTTCGATCGACACTGCTGGCCTCAGGATATTTTCAACCCGGAATGTATTTGCAGCGACTATCAGCTCCTCTCTCTCGCCTGGACAGAGAAAGCAAGAGCCTGCTATGAGCCCTCCGGCCGTCTGGAAGGCCGCACACCCTCCCGGGAAGATGAAGCCGAGATGAATACCCAAACACAAAACACAAAGTACACTGCAGATGCTGTGGTCAAATCAACACGTACAAACAAGCTGGAGGAACTCAGCAGGTCGGGCAGCATCCGCTACCCTTTGGGCCCGACAGGGTTGCACATTAGTTCCGTAATGTGCTCCCTCCTCCCGCTCTCTCAGCGCCTGAGCCAGAAGCCTGCGGTAGCTCGGAAAGGCCATTAAGGAGGCTGGGGTGTTTTGGGCCGGGAATGAGATTAGACACCGGCGGATCTCCATATCCAAGAGAGGTAGATGACAAAGGGAGTATCACACTACAGGAATATACCTTCACCCCTTCAGTAAGGAGTAAAGACAGTATTTCTGGGCTGGGGGTGGGTGTGACAGCGGTCCCAGTACAGTGAGCAAATCCGTTGCTTCATCGGCGGTAAGGGGAATCACTCCTCCCGGTACTATAAAACAAAGGCTTCATTTAATCCAAATCCAAGCCTTGGTCCGAAATCCTGGAAGTCGTTGGAGGTTTGGAGACGTCATGTTTTAACTGTGTTGAATATTAACTCCTGGACGATACGTTACTTTCTGTGTCTCTTTGTCTTGGAATCCAAAGGCTTTTTTAAATGTTTTATTATTCCAATTACAGACGTTTGTTAACCAATGAACAAATAAGGGCATGTCATTTTCTGCGATATTTTGAAAATATGAATACTTTGCAGTTTTAAAATAGAGCACGATGTTTGGTCATAAATGAGTTCAATTGAAAGAGAAAGAGAAGAAATGGCTTTATGTGAGTTGTGTGCTTCTTTTGTTTTTGTTTGGGGGATGGTTGAATTAATCTTCTTTTTTCTCTATACACGTGACAAAAAAAATTGTGCCACATTGCGAGACCTGATGTCCAGGAACCGATGCAAAATTCGAAGGCTGCATATCTCTTCGAAATTCTATGAAGTAGTGGTGTATGCCTACGAAAGTTTTGAAGGAAGACAAGTGTGAGCACGGGTGTTTGCCTTGCACTCGCTGTGTTTTTTAGTTTGTTTCATTTATTATTAATTTCGGAGGGAGACACCGATTCACACACCGGCCATGTGGGTTCAGGGTTAAGTGGATCGATGTTTTAGCGTATCTACTACCGATTCGATAAAAACTCGTTTTAGGAGTATTGGGATAAATTGGTGTGTACTTGACTTGGGAATTTGGTATTGTCATTTTGGAAAGATGGTTATTTTAATGAGCACTCGAAGTTGCTCTGAACTTTTAAATACGGGTTTTCAGTTGCAGGTCTCGATTGGAAACGATTATTTTGAGGTCATTGTAGCATTTGCCTTGTAATATGTAAATGACAGGTCAGTTTAGATAATGCACTTGTGCAGTGAATCGCTTAGCGCTTTGCTTACGTCGTTAGCCCTAATTCTATAAATTATCCAGCTTCTGCTGTGTGGTCAGATTAAATCGGTTATTTCCCTCAGTCCTGATTCTCGGAACACTGCAACTGCAGAGTCCAAAAGTTGCAAAATGTCCCAAGATTTCCACCCTCTTAGAAGACAGCGGCTGCCCGCTGCCTTTCAGCCAGTATTCAGTTAATCTACTGCATCATCTGCCTTCTGGTAGGAAGCCAATTCTGAATTAATTCAGGATTAACTCGATCCTATGTCTACTGACTTTCTGAATTAATACACCTGCATCGACTACTCACATTCTTCTGTTTGATTTATTTTAACTTTTACAAATAATTTAATCTGGCTCATATAGTACAACATACCTCTCAAATAGCTACGTTGTCTCTCCGTAGCCAGACTACGTTTCCCCAAATACACATAAATTCTCTCTTCCATTATCCTATACAATAGTTTACCCACTACTGATGAAAGATTCATTGGACTATACTTCCAACAAGTATCCCTATTATCTTGCTTCAACAAATCAATAACATTTACCACCTTCTAACCAGCTAGTTCTACTTCCGTGGCCAGGGAAAAGAAAAATATCCTGTCCAGAATCTCAGCAATGTATTCGTTTCCCTTCCCAAATCAGCTGAACAATATCCGTTCCAGCACCGGAGAATCATCTATCATAATGTTTTCCAAGTTTTCAGCGCATCCTCTTTCTCAGCCTCGGCATGTTCGAGCATTGACGCTGTGTTCACATTGATCAATGTATTCAGTGAGGAGCTTCACCGCCTCCTTGGACCCCAGACACAAGTTTGCTCTTTTACCTCTGATCTGTCCACACTCTCCACAGTCTCCTACTGTTCTTCAGAGTGCAAACTCGCCAAGGACTTCTCAAGTCCCCTTCTAAATTTTCTAAATCCATTATTAAATTTTCTCCTGTCTGCATTGTGACCTTCCATAACCCTGCCTGATCCTTTTTCCATAAACCTTAATTACCTTACTTTCTTCCTGGTGAAGAGTTGTTACAAATATTTTTTTGTCACCCAGGGTTACTTTACGCTATCATCCTTGTCCTGCGACAATGAGACAAGCGCTTACTGAACCCCATGTTACTGCTCCCTATACAATGTCCACTTATCTGTTTCACTTTTCCAAGAGTACATCATTTCGCAATGCACGTTCCCATGTTCCTGTCAGGTAGCATAACCTATACATCGCAGAACCCGGTTAAACACATTCCATGCTCCCTGGTCCTATCTCTGTGCAAGGTAAATAGAGGGCAGACCTGCCCTATTGCTCTGAAATGCTTACCCACCGAGAGATATGTCACCTGATACGTTTCCTTTTCTATTATGAGATCCGGTATGGACCGTTCGATAGTCTGCCTATACTCATATAATGACATGAATCCTTCCTGGACACAACTGAGAAATCATGCCATGCTTAGACATTTTATACTGGGGAGCTGCCAGAGAATTTCCTGGAATTTTCAGTTACCCGTGCCAATAACATGGCGGATGTCAAATATTAGGTTACTGGTCGGTTCTTTACGTTCCCGTTGCACTTATATGGTTGATCTGGTGGGCGACTGCATAGAATACTCCAAATGGAGTGATTAGCTTCATGTTTGTGTGTTTGTCGCACTATCTATTAATAAGCAAACTCTACACGTTGTCCTCCCTTTCTGCAGCTGCGATACAATCCCTGGTTTCCCATGGCATTCCCTCTACACACTGTTACCCGACCCTATCTATTTTGAAACATTTAAAACCCGGAAAGTCCTGAAGCCATTCCTGCCCTTGTGACAGTTGAGTGTCTGTGATAGTTTGGAACATACTCCAACCAGTGTAACAATCAGGCCAGCAGCATTGAGCGTTTGTATTGGTACCTACCTGAACTGTATGGTCCGCAATCTTCCGCAAATTCTGCAATTTCCGGATGACCAGGCATATGAATATTTCAATTAATGACATATTTGCCAAACCTGTTCATTGTTAAGCGGCTTTATTTGAAAACTCCGCTGAATTGTAATTAGACGCGGGCGTTATCTACACAGATGCCCATTTAATGTAAACACATACTTCATTCCATTCCTCAGCTCTTCTCTGAATTTCCTGTGTGTCAGTGTATAGATACAAGTATTGGTACACATGAACCCAAATTGCTGTGGGATGTATACCGGGGAACTCAAATATCTGTCCTCGTAAAAATAGTTTTGCACTTGCCATTTTAGAGAATGCGCTACACTGGGCATCCAGAATAATATGAAATTAGCTGAGATAGAAAACAGCAAAATCATCGATTTTCTGCGTTTTTCCACCTCGGCATCTTTCTGATTGTCGCTGCTGTGCCGCAGCCTTCTGCGGACTCTATTTGCCACAACGATATGCCTTACGGTTAACCCGTTAAACACAAGGATTAAGCCGATTGGTAACAATGGTGTTAAAATACTGTCCACTAATTGGTATCCTCTCCACACGGGTGAAGTAGCGTATTCATATGTGACGGTGCACCGCCACGGCGTGTTGTCAATGATGACGTAAGGTTCAATGGCAAAGTAAAACGGGACACATTTCCCGCAGCTCAATATAATCACGGTCACGGTTACCACCGTTGCTGTTCTGTCGGTGCAGTATCGCTCCCGCAGCTTTTGGCAACATATTGCGATGAAGTGATCGAAGGTAAAACTGACGGTAAACCAAACACAACAGTCCCGCGTCGCAGCCGCAAATACAAGTGTCAGAGCGCATACAGGAGTGATGAGCAGCGATATGGAATAAATGAAGATATAGTTGGTTTGTTCCACTAAAGCAAAAACGATAACAACCATCAGATCCGCTGTTGCCATTCCAACCAGGTAACGAGTGATGCATTTGGAAAGTCCGCATTTCCCGCGAGATAGGATCACAATCGCCGTTAAATTAACTACAGGAAATTTGAAAGCAAAATAGAAATATGGTAAGCAACAACTCTTTGAATTCCCCTATGGGAATGATCCGTTAGGAAGTGGAAAGCGGGAGTCCAGTGTGTGCGATTTCCGGCTGGGCAAATCAGAGCGAAGACTGTGAGTTACACAGCTCACGTACTGGTGAACGGACCATCCTCCCAGAAAACAACAGCATTTCATTTATTAGGGGCGAAACAGTTTAAGGGATTGTTTGCAGCCGTGACGATGTGGAATCAAAAGAACAAAACACAATTTACCATTTACTAACTAATGTCAGAACAGATCTACGTGTCGGAAATAGACTGGACCGTCTTTTAAATAAGCTGCCACGTTGTTTTAAGGTCGAAGTGTCTGCACTGATAGAGACTCGGACCTAGAAAAGCAGAGACCAGCATCACTTCAGAAAGCCTAGCGAGGTGAATTTATAAAACAATGTCAATATCGGCACACACGTAATTGACAAAAGAAAAATCACTTCGACTAAATTACAAAAATGAAAAAAATACAATCAGATGCCTGAATCCTCCATTCCGGAAACACGTTTCAGCCGACGGTAGCATCTGTGCTCAGTAACAGTGCGGATACCGCAGCAAAGTAACGACGGCACCATACATAAAGTAACCAGCTCCAGCATCTTACCGGGGACACCAACCGCTACAAGTGTGGGATAGAAAATGGCCGCAATGTAGTATATCGGTGCATATTCCATAATCCGTCAGAAGCAGCTTTCGGTTGTGTGGAACGTTTCGGATGCTCAGATAGACTGGTGATCGGTTTAGTAGACTTTTATTGAGAAGAGAGCAATTCCACTGAGACAATTAGGTTGCTATCACGTCAGGGACATTAGTGACAACCAACTGCACAAACACTTACATTAAATTGTTTGTACTCACTTAATCGTAGTGTCATATATTTGACTCCTCAAGGGATATTGCAATCTATTTCCATTAACACAAAACTATAATGCGAATGTTGCCAGTTTAATTTCCCTGACACCTGGCCTCAGCAATTTAAACAGGACATTTTTCTATCAGTGTTATTTCAATCATAGGCGTTCATAATTAAGTTGATTTCTGTAATAACATTCAACGGAGCTCATTCACTTCTGAAATTGAGAGAAGGAGTTTAGTCCGAGAGGTGAAATCGAGAACACTTCTTTATTGAAGGGGAATATCCGTCCATTCTTTTCGTTCGTTTCAGTCATTCCGGGCGGTGTGAGTGATGGAAATCACAGTGACAGCTGACATGTGTTACAACAAAATGCACTGTACATATTCCTCCAAAAACTGTAAAGGATCCACGGCGATATTCCCGAGACCTGTGATCAAAAAGAGAGCGTATCCTCCGGAAATTAGCGAGCACTGTGGACAGTTTGAAGAACAATGTTTTCCAGCGCAGAAGCGGGCCATTTGGCAGGACCCTGACCTCAGCCAGTGAATGACTTGACCACCCCATTCCCGTTACATGCGATGCAGTCTGTTTAGCTTTGAAGATATTCTCAAACCTGCCACACTTCTACCGCTATTTCTCCATCAATTCTCTGTTTGAACAAAGATATTTAGTAAAATCTATGCATAATCCCCAGATTCTTAGGCTGTGGCATTATTTGCCACCAAGATATATTTACAGTCCTGATTTACAGTCAGGAAAATTGCCTTTCGAGCGTCACTATGAGTATGTGCAGAACAGCGGATGTGTTCAATCTCACCTGTCAATCACACTTCCTTCTGCTCCTGCAGTGCACCGCTCCGTGCCGATTTTGGTACCTGTACCGATGAGCGGGCCTTGGTTTGTTGGAGAAAGTCTCATCTCTCTGTTTCCATTGTGGAACTCGTACTATTGTGCGGCCCTCGGTTAACTCGAGAAAGTATCACCTCTGCCTTCAACTTCATCCTTCCAAAGAGAATCACTTTCTACCTTTCCGGGTTGAACTCCATCTGTAACTGTTCAGTGCTGCTCTGTTTCCTGTCAGTGTCCTGTTGTAATCTGTGACAAACTTCTATACCATCCATAATTCCACCAAACACCACATCATTACAAAAACAATAAACCACCCTTCCACCTCCTCACACAAATCATTCATAAAAGCACAACAATCCGGAGATCTCAGAACAGATCTCCGCAAGACTCCACAATTCACCGACATCCAGGGAGAAAATGTTCCATCCACAACTAACCGTTGCCTTCTGTGCACCTGGATACCAAACTTTCTGACGTTATGAATGGTCCTACCATGGTTAACCTGAACGCCTTGTTAAAATCCATTCACATCAGATCAATCATCCCCCATTTTATTTCCAGAAGACCATGTAACAAACACGTTCTTTCATCTGCTTCTCTCTTCCATTGACTCCACACAGGCAAAACCAAGGATCTGGCAACTAGTGGTTGTGCCGCTGGGGTTTTACGCTGCAGGTCCTGATGGAAACCAGGTGTAACATGATAACGGAAGATGTGATGAAGAAGGAGGTCGGGAGTTTCACGGGCTGTAGGGAGTTTGGGAAGGGCTAGGAAGTGCACAGCTTTGGAGAGGCGGTCCATCACGGTGAGTGCGGCAGTGATCCCATGTGAAGGGGGTAGTCCCGTAATGACTTTCAGCGCAATGTGAGACCAAGAATGGCTCGGGAAAGGTAGGGGACGAAGCAATCCAGCAGGTGGTCGGTGTGAGGCTTTTACACGGGCACACACAGAACAGGCAGAGAGGAAGGAACGAGTGTCAGCATCCATGGAGGGCCACCAGAAATGTCTCTTCAGAAGGGACAGAGTCCGATCGATCCCGGGATGGCAGGCGAAACGAAAAGTGTGTCCCCGATGGAGAACCTGAGATCGAACAGCGTCGGGCACGAAAAGACGATTGACGGTTCCATTCCCTGGGTCAGGTTGAGTCCGTTGGGTCTCGCTGACTATGGATTCGATCTCCCAGGTGAGGGCAGCCGCCACACCGGATGGTGGAAGGATGGTCTCGGGGTTGGGAAGCCCGACTCGGAGACATATTGACGAGAGAGAGCTTCGGTCTTCCCGTTCTTGGAACCAGGACGATAGGCGAGTGTGAATCTGAAACGGCCTAAAAATAATGCCCAAAGGGCTTGGCGGGATTTCAGGCGTTTGGCAATTTGGAGTTCTGCGAGGTTCTTGTAGTTCGTCCAGACGATGAATGGATGTTCCGTTCCCTCCAGCCAGTGTCTCCACTCCTCCAAAGCGAGTTTGACGGCCAGTGACTCCCAGGTCGCTATGTCGTGGTTCCGTTCGGCGGGGTTTAGGCGGCGAGAGGAGGAGGCGCAGGGATGGAGCTCTTGGTCTGGGCTGGAGCGTTGGAAGAGGACCGCTCCCACCCCAGAGTCGGAGGCGTCGACTTCCACAATGAATTGACCAGACGGGTCTGGTTGGCCCAGGATGGGAGCGGAAGTGAAACGCATCTTTAGCTCCGAGAAGGCCGAGTCCGCTTCGGGGGTCCAGTTTCAGGGGGTGGGAGGAGAGGTAAGGGGCGATGCCACCCGGCTGTAATCCCTGAAGAAGTGACGGTAGAAATTTGCAAACCTGAGAAATCGCTGGGGTTTGTCGTGGAGTTTGGCCACTCTGGATCTTTTCGGGATTCGCCCTCACTTGCCCGCTCTCAATGCGGGCCTAAGAAACTGACAGGAGGGACATGAAACTCGCACTTCTCAGCATTCACGGATAGTTTGTTCTCCAAGAGCCTCTGAAGAACCTGACGGACATGGTGGGTGTATTTCTGAAGACTGCGGGAGGAGATTAAGTTGTCGTCCAAATAAAAGAAAACGAAACGGTAATAATTTCCGTAAAGACATATTTATCAGTGCTTGGAAGACAGCGGGGACATTGATGGGGCCGAATAGCATGATCAGCTATTCGAAATGACCAAGAGGGGTGTTACAAGCTGTTTTCCCACTTACCTCCCTCCCTTATCCTGACCAGGTGATAGACACTCCGCAGGTCCAACAGAGAAAGTTGTGGCTACGTGAAGGGGCTCGAAGGCAGAGTTGATAAGGGGCAGGGATAATTATTCTTTATGGTAATGTTGTTCAGGCCACGGTAGTCAATGCAGGGGCGCAGTGAGCTGTCCTTCTTCCCCACAAAGAAGAATCCTGCGCCTACAGGGGAAGATGAGGGTCGGATAATGCCCGCCGCGAGAGTGTCGTTTAGGTAAGCCTCCATTGCTTCGCTCTATGGCCCGGCAGGTTATACAGCCGACTAGTGGATAGAGGGGCCCCGGGGAGAAGGTCCCACACTGTAAATTGTCCAGAATGTCCCTTTATCAACATGACTTAGTATGTTTCATCATACTACTGAGCGCTTTTGTAACAGGAGCCAACGGATGTGATCACAGAGAGGGAGAGAGACTGTGAAGATCGTGAAGACCGGTTTAGGAAAGCGTGATCGGGGATACGGTGTGGGAAGGAGCGTGGTCCAGCCGGCTGGGTGGGAGAGGTCAGCGGGATGACCCGGGTTGCTTGTTTTTGAAGGACTTTGGAATGGAAGCGCTGTAATCCCAGAATTCCCTGCAAGATTGAAAGTCCTCTCATCGTTCAGTGCTTCTGTGGAGAAACTTCTCTGACACACACTTCCCTACCTTATCCCATTCTCTCTGTCTGTCTGTCTGTCTGTCTGCCTCTCTCTCTCTCTCTCTCTCTCTCTCTCTCTCTCTCTCTCTCTCTCTCTCTCTCTCTCTCTCTCTCTCTCTCTCTCTCTCTCTCTCTCTCTCTCTCTTTCTCTCTCTCTCTCTCTCTCTCTCTCTATCTCTCTCTCTCTCCCTCTCTCTCCCTCTCTCTCTCTCTCTCTCTCTCCCCCTCTCTCTCTCTCTCTCTCTCTCTCTCTCTCTCTCTCACTCTCTCTCTCTCTCTCTTTCTCTCTCTCAACTCCCAGTGTCTATTTCCCTCCCAAGTATTTTAAAATCACGTCTCTCTGTATCCACCAGTCTCCCCAACCCCTACCCCCGGCCTCTAGTATCGAATTCTGCCTCTCTCTCCACGATTAACTCCCCAATCCCGGTCTCTCCCTCTCACCTCTTCCTGCTATGAATTTCTCTCCCTACCCGCCGTCACTCCTACGCCGTCCCAACTCCTCTTAGGCTCTCTCCTTCCGAGTTCTCTTATAGTCTCCTTCCTCAAACTGACCTCCCCATCCCAAATATCTATTCTCATCCCAGATCTCGCTACCTCCCCGGTTTCTCTCCCTCTGGTCTTTCTCTGAGCCCTCTCTTTCTCTACACCAGTTTTTCTCCCAAGTCTCTCCTCCCAGTCGCTCTCTCCGAAGTCTCTCCTCTATCTCTGTACCCTTGCTCTATCCCCGCCCAACCCGATCTCCCTCAGTTTCTCTCTCCCTCTGCCATTTCTCCTCTCCTAGAATCTCGGCTGCGTCTCCCTCTCCCTCCCGTACTTCTCTTCTCAGACTCTCGCCGCCGTCTCTCTACATTCCCTAGTCTCTTTCGCCTCCCACCCGTTTCTCACAAACTCTGTACCCAGACTCTCCCCAAACCGGGCCTCGCTTTCCCAGCCTCTCTCTCTACCTACCCCAACCTCTCACCCTCCCTGCGGACGTTCCCTTCCCCATTTTCTTTCTCATCCAGTCACTTTCTCGCCCCCCTTATCTCGGCACAGTTTCTCTTTGTCACGTCTCCCTCTCCCTCCGCGTTTCTCACTCCTTTCCTCCCGCTTTCTGCCGACACCAAACTCCCTCCCGACTCCGATCTCTCTCTTCATCTAAAACCTGTCCCCAACCCCCAATCTCCACACCGGATCCCTCGACTTCCCCGGCCTCCCTCCCCACGGTCTTTCTCTACCCTCCTTCATCTCTCGCTACCTCACCAGTCACTGTTCCCGTCTCTTTCTCCCCAGTTTCTCTCTCGACTCTCTGTCCAGCGACGACTCCTTTCCATTTCTCCTTTCCTTTTCTCTCCATTGAATGTTCATGGAGTGTCCAGGGTTCTCGCACGGTGCAGACAGGTAGATAGCATGTGAATCTACCTGCATTTTAGTTCAAATAAAAAAAGTTACTTGTTGATAAACACAGCTTCTCTGTACCTCACTGATCATTATTACAACGGGTTACTTTTGTAAGAGTGGCGTCCATCATTAAAGTTGCCATCGGGAAGGAGATACAGAAGCCTGAAAACTTATTCTCAGCGATTCAGGAATAGCTTCTTCTCCGCTGCCACCTACAACTCGTTTTTTTCCCTCTGTATTTAATCGTCGTGCATGTCATTGTACTGCTCCCGTAAAGTTCACAAATTTCACGACAAATGCCCATGATATTAAATCTGGTTCTGCTAAAATTCTATGTTCTATGCTCTATCTAGTGTATCGTATCTTACTACTTAAGTCGTTATTTAAAGCTACGACGCATTCCTTTTCCAGACTACTCTCAATGCGTCTGATAATATTGCAGGAGAATTTAACAGCAAGAGGGCATTTATGTCAGTACCGGCAGCTGGATGATATGGATAGTTTTGCTTGGAAGGGACACATCAAGTATTACGTAATGAGGAATTGTCCACCGTGTTCAGACTCCGCTGGTCATGGGGCATGGAGGGAAGTGTCTGGACAAACAGGAACATTAGCGATAGTCGGTATGGATCAGGCCGTCGTAGGTCATCTCTAAGCAATCTTACAGAGCTTTACGAGGATGTTACCAGGAATGGTGTTGCAGGCAAGGCAGTGGATGCCGTCTACAGGGGCTTCAGCAAGGAATTTGCAAGGTTCCGTAGGGGAGGATGGTCGGGACGGTTCAGTCGCTTGTCTTTCACGATGAGGTAGAAAACTGGATTCGTCATTGGCTATGTTGCGGAAGCTAGGGTGTGGTAGTGGATGGTTGTCTCTCTGACTGGGGACCTGTGATGAGAGGGATCGTCGCTGTGTCCGTAGCAGTTTCTCATTTATATCAACTGTCCGGATCAGCAAGTTTGCCGATCTTGATAGAGGTATTTAAAATTATGAGGGGGATAGATGGAGTTGACGTGGATAGGCTTTTTTCCATTGAGAGTAGGGGAGATTCAAACAAGAGATTAGATTTAGGGGGCAAAAGTTTAGGGGTAACATGAGGGGGAATTTCTTTCCTCAGACAGTGTTAGTTGTGTCGAGCGAGCTTCCAGTAGAAGTGGTAGAGGCAGGTTTGGTGTTGTCATTTAAAGTAAAATTGGATAGGTATATGGACAGGAAAGGAATAGAGGGTTATGGGCTGAGTGCGGGCGAGTGGGATTAGGTGGGAGTAGGCGTTCGGCTCGGACTATAAGCGCCGAGATGGGCTGTTCCGGTGCTGTAATTGTTATATGGTTATATGAATTGTGTAAGGTAAGGGAAACAAGTAGTGAAGTTATGGAAACTCTGATGATTAAAGAAGAGGAAATACTGGAGCTCTTAAGGAATATAAAACTGGATATGTCTCCGGGTCCTGACAGAATATTCCATAGATTCTTGAGGGAAGTTAGTGTAGAAATAGCAGAGGCACTGACAGAAATATTTCAAATGTCATTAGAAACGCGGATGGGGCCGAAGGATTAGCGTATTGCTAGTGTGGTTCCATTGTTTAAAAAGGGTTATAAGAGTAAACCTAGCAATTATCAGCCTGTAAGTTTGACGTCAGTGGTGGGTAAAAAATTGGGAATTATTTTTAGAGAATTTATATATAATTTTCTGAATAGACAGTATCTGATTAGGAACAGTCAACATGGATTTGTGAGTGGAAGGTCATGTTTGACAAATGTTATTGAATTTTAAAAGAGCTTAATAGGAACGTTGGCGAGGGTAGGGGAAAGCAGGGGATGTTGTCTATATGGACTTCAGTAAGGCCTTTGACAAGTTACCATACGGAATGTTAGTTAGGAAGTTTCAATCGTTAGGTATGAATATTGAAGTAGTAAAATGGTTTCAACATTGTCTGGACGGGAGATGCCAGAGAGTGGTGGATAACCGTTTGTCAGGTTGGAGGCCAGTGAATAGTTGTGTGCCTCAGGGATCTGTACTGGTTCCAATGTTGTTTTTCATATATATTAATGATCTGGATGATAGGGTGGTAAATTGGATTAGTAAGTATGCAGATGATACTAAGGTAAGTGGCGTTGTGGATAATGAAGTCTGTTTTCAAAGTCTGCAGAGAGATTTATGGCAGGTAGAAGACTGGTCTGAAGGATGGCAGATGGAGTTTAATGCTGATAAGTGTGAGGTGCTAGATTTTTGTAGGAATAATCAAATTAGGACATACATGGTAAATGGAGGCATTGAGGAATGCAGTAGAACAGATTGATTTAGGAATAATGTGCATAGCTCCCTGAAGGTGGAATATCATGTGGATAGGGTGGTGAAGAAAGCTTTTGGTATGCTGTCCTTTATAAATCAGAACATTTAGTATAGATGTTGGGATGCAATGTTAAAATTGTACAAGGCACTGGTGAGGCCAAATTTAGAGTATTGTGCATAGTTCTGGTCACCGATTTATAAGAAAGATGTCAACAAAATAGAGAGAGTACAGAGGAGATTTACTGGAATCTTACCTGATTTTCAGCACCTAAGTTACAGAGAAAGGTTGAACAAATAATGTCTTAATTCTTTAGAGCGTAAAAGGTTGAATGGTGACTTGATAGAGGTAATTAAAATTATAAGGGGGATGGATAGAGTTGACGTGGATAAGCTTTTTACATTGAGAGTAGGGAGATTCAAACAAGAGCTCATGAGTTGAGAGTTGAGGGCAAAACGTTAGGGATGACACGAGGGGGTCCTTCTTTACTCACATAGTTGTAGCTTTGTGGAACGAGCTTCCAGTAGAAGTGGTAGAGGCAGGTTCGATATTGTAATATAAAGTAAAATTGATAGGTATATTGACAGGAGTGGATTGGAGGGTATTGTGCTGAGTGCAGTTCGGTGAGACTAGGTGCGAGTAAGCGTTCGGCACGGACTAGAAGGGCCGTGATGGCCTGTTTCCGTGCTGTAATATTAATATGGTTAGACGATAAAACCACGATTCAGAGGTAAATTGGTATTAGGATAAAATGGTGTGCACTTGTTTTGGGAATTTGGACTCTTCATTTTGGAAGGCTGGTTCTTTTAATGAGCACCAAAGGCTTCTGCTCAACACTTTGGAATGCTGGTTTTAAGTTGTCGGGTTCCATTGGAAAAAATTGTTTTGAATTCATTGTAGCATCTGCCCTGTAATATGGACATCACAGGTCAATTTATAAGAACATAAGAGATAGGAGCAGGAGTAGGCCAATCGGCCCCTCAAGCCTGCTCCGCCATTCAACATGATCATGGCTGATCCAATCTTAACTTTAGACTTGTCTAAAGTTGTCTAAAGTTTAGTCAATTTGGCGGTGCAGTCAATAGTTCAGCGATTTGCTTACGTTGTCAGCCCTATTTCCATAAATTATCCAGCTGCTGCTCGGTTGTCAGATTAAATCGGTTATAACTACAGAGTCCAAATATAGTTGTAAAGTCTACCGAAATTTCGACACTCCTTACGGAATACTGCTGACCGCTGTCTTCCAGCCAGAATTCACTCTATCTACTACATCAACTCTCTTCTGTGAGTAAGCCAATTCTGAATTAGCGCAGCCTGGTTTCCCTCGATCCCATGCCTCCTGACTTTCTGAATGATTCTACTATTGAGAACGGATCAAACAACTGAGCAAGATTAATATATCCACATCGACTGTTCTGATTCATCTGTTTGTTTTTCACTGTTACAAATAATTCAATCTGGTTCATAAAGGACAACATGCCCCTCAAAAAGCCATGTTGACTCTCCGTAGCTGGACTACGTGTTTTCCAAATGCCCAAAAATTCGCTCCACAATAATCTTCTCCAATAGTTTACCCACTACTGACATAATATTCACTGGTCTCTAATTCGAAAGAGTGTACCTATTATCTTTCGTCAACAGTGGAATAACATTTGCCGTCACCCAGTCTTCCAGTTCTACTTCCATGGCCAGCGAAGACACAAATATTTTGTCCAAAAGTGTAGCAATATCTTTACTCGCCTTCCAACATTACCTGGACTATATCACTTCCGGTATCGGGGAATCATCTATCATAATGTTTTCCAAGTTTCCATCTTGTCCACTTTCGAAGCGTCGGCATGTTTGGCATATCTGCCTTTTTACGCTGTGTTCACCTTCATGAATGTATTCAGTAAGGAGCTTCATCGCCTCTTTGGACTCCAGACACAGGTTTTCGTCTGACCTGCCCACACTCTCTCCAGTCTCCTCCTGTTCTTCACAGTGCAACTCGCCAAGAGTTCTCAAGTCACTTTCTACCTCTTCTAAGCCCATTGTTATATTCATTCCTGTCTGCATTGCGACTCGCCATAAACCTACCCGATTTTTTCTTCCTAAACCTTGGGTATCTTTCTTTCTTCCTCTTGGCGAGCTGTTCCAACTTTCTTGTCAACCAGAGTTACTTTACGCTTTCATCCTTTCCATGCATCAATGAGACAAGCTGTTACTGAAACCCATGTCAGTGCTCCCTAAACAATCTCTGTTGTGCATTTCCCTGAGAACATCATATCCCAGTCTACGTTCCCAAGTTCTTGCCAGGTAGCACCATACATCGCAGACCCCAAATTCCATGCCCCCTGGTCTTACCCCTGTCACCTAAACTGTTTCCTTTTCTAATATTAGATCCAGTGTGGACGGTTCTCTAGCCCGCCTTTCTTCTTATAGTGACATGAATCTTTCCTGGATACTACTGAGAAATTATACCATAACTGAACATTTTACCCTGGGGAGGTGCCAAAGAATATTGTGTAAGTTTCACTTTCCCGTGTCAATATCATGGCGCATGTCAAAGATCAGCATCCCGATCGGTTCCTCGCCGTTCCCGTTGCGTTCTTTTTTTTTGATCTGGTGAGCCGCTGGATAGAATACTCTAAATGGGGTGTTCGGGCCCTTCATGTTTCTGTGTTCGTCTCACAGTCTATTAACAAACGAACGCTCCACGTTGTCCTCCCTTTCTGCAGCTGCGATACTGTCCCTGATTTCCCATCGCACTCGCTTTACACTCTGTTACCCGACCCTGTCCATTTTCAAATATCTAAAACACGGAAATTCCTGAAGAGATTCCTGCCCTTGTGATAGTCGCGTGTCTCTGATAGTTCGTAACATACGTCAACCAATGTAACAATCACGCCAGCAGCAATGAGCGTTTGTATTGCAACCTACCTGAACAGTATGAAGTCAGCTATCTTCCGCCAGTTCGGCAATTTCCGGATGACCAGGCATATGATTGTTTGAATTTATGACACATTTGCCAATCTTGTTCATTATAAAACGGCTTTATTTGAAAACTCCGTTGAACTGCCGTTAGACACGGGCGCTATCTACACAGATGACCATTTAATGTGAACACATACTTCATTCCATTCCTCAGCTCTTCTCTGAATTTCCTCTGTGTCAGTGTGTAGATACATGTATTGGTGCACATGCTGAGAAATTGCAACATTAACCCAAATTGCTGTAGGATGTACACCGGGGAACTCAAATATCTGTCCTCGTAAAAATAGTTTTGTGCTTGCCATTTCACTGAATGGGCTACATTGGGCATCCAAAACAATATGAAATTAGCTGATATAGAAAACAACAAAATCATCGATTTTCTGAGTTTTTCCACCTCGGCATCCTTCTGATTAACGCTGCTGTGCCGAAGCTTTCTGCGGACTTTATTTGCCACAACGATATACCTTACGGTTAACCCGTTAAGCACCAGGATTAAGCCTATTGGTAGCAATGGTGTTAGAATACCGAGCAGTAATTGGTATCCTCTCCACATGGGTGAAGTAGCGTATTCATATGTGGTGGTGCACCGCCACGGCGTGTTGTCAATGATATCAGAAGGTTCAATGACAAAGTAACACGAGACACATTTCCCGCAGCTCACTATAACCACGCTCACGATAACCACTGTTGCTGTGCTCTCGGTGCAGTATCGGTCCCGCAGCTTTCGGGAACATATTGCGATGAAGCGATCGAGGGTAAAACTGACCGTGAACCAAACAGAGCAGTCCTACGTCGCAACCACAAATACAAGTGTCAGAGCGCATACAGGAGTGATGAGCAGGGATCTGGAATAAATGTAGATATTGTTGGTCTGTTCCACTAAAGCAACAACGATAACCACCATCAGATCCGCTGTTGCCATTGCAATCAGGTAACGGGTGATGCATTTGGAGAGTCCGCATTTTCCCCGAGATAGGATCACAATCGCCGTTAAATTAACTGCAAGAAATTTGGAAACAAAATAGAAATATGGTCAGCTCCCTGAATGACCCCTTTCTACCGATGCTGTGCAGTGTATCGTCTGTTTGGAAGTGGAAAGCGGAAATCCAGTGTGTGCGGTCTCTGTCGCTGCCTTCCGGCTGGAGGACAATGACGGATGTGAGTGTCAGTGGATTGGCGACCTTCCCACAGTTTAGAGCGAGGCATCCGAGTTCCACGACTCACGGACCGGTGAGCAGTCGATCGCCCCGGAAAACAACACCAATTCCATTATTAGAGGTGAAAAATCTGAAGGGGTTGTTTGTAGCGGTGACAGAGTGGCATCATGGAGACATAAAGCACGAGTTCTCATTTACTGACTCACGGAAGAACAGTCCTACATGTTGGAAATATACTGAGCCGTCATTTAAATAAGCTGCCGCGTTGTTATAAGGTCGAAGAGTCTGCACTGATAGAGACTCGGACCTTGAAAAGCAGAGACCAGCATCACGTCAGAAAGCCTAGAGAGGTTAAATTATGAAACTGTGGCAATGTCGGCACCAACTTAATTGACAAAGGAAGAAAACACTGCGATCGAAGTACGGAAAATGGAAATAAAACCATTAGCTGCCTGAATACTCCATTCCGGAAACACGTTTCAGCCGACGGTCGCATCTGCGCTCAGTAACAGTGCGGATACCGCGGCAGAGTAACGACGGCACCATACATAAAGTAACCAGCTCCGGCATCTTACCGGGGACATCAACCGCTACAAGTTTGGGATAGAAAATAGCCGCGATGTAGTAAATCGTCGAATATCCCATATTCCGTCAGAAGCAGCGTTCAGTTGTGCGGGACGTTTCAGCTGCTCAGATGGACCGGTGATCGGTTTAGCAGACTTTTATTGAGGAGACAGCAATTACACTGAGGCAATTAGAGTGGCGATCACGTCAGGGACATTAGTGAGAACCAACTGCACAAACACTTATGTTAAACTATTTTTTACTCATTGTTCCCGTGTCTTGAATTTGACTCCTCAAGGGACATTGCAATCTATTTGCTTTAAAAAAAAAATAATGCGAATTTTCTATGTTATTTTCAATGATGCCCAGCTTCATCTATTTAAATTGGATATATTTATATCTCTGTTGCTTTTAACGTTGGCATTCATCTTGAAGTCGATTTATTTGGTACCATTTGACGGAACGCATTGGCTTCTGAAATTGAGGGAAGGAGTTTGTTCTGGCAGGTGAAATGGAGAACTTCTTTATTAAAGGGGAAAATTCGTTTATTCTTTTCTTTCGTTCGCTCCAGCCGTTCAGGGCGGTGTGAGTGATGGAAATCACAGTGATATCTGGCACGTGTTACAGTAAAATGCACTGCACATATTCCTCCAAACAGTTTAAAAGATCCACAGCGATATTCCAGAGACCTTTGAGCAAAAACGGAATGTGTCTCCTGGAAATTAGCCAGGGCTGTGGACAGTTTGAAGAGTAATGTTTTCGAGCGCATACATGGGCCGTTTGGCAGGAACCTGACCTCTGCCAGTGAATGACTTGACCACCCCATACCCGTGACCTGCGATGCAGTCTATTGAACTTCAATGATATTCTCAAACCTGCGACAATTATACCATTATTTCTTTATCCATTCTCTCTTTGAACAAAGGAACAATTAAAATTTGTGAGCGATCCGCAGGTTCACAGGTTGTTCTATTATTTGCCACGAAGTTGTATTTTTTTCTCCTGATTTACTGTCAGGTATGTTGCCTTTCGAGCGTCACTATGAGTATGTGCAGAACAGCGGATGTGTTCAAGCTCACCTTTTGATCACACTTCCTCCTGCACCTGCAGTGCACCGCTCTGTGCCTATTGTGGTTCTCGGAGCGATGAGATACCCTCTCCTTATTGGAGACAGTCTCACCACTCGGTTTCAATTGTGGAACTCGTATTAATGTGCGGCCCTCGGCTTATTGGAAAACGTCTCATTACTCTGTTTCCTTTGAGGAATTTTTACTAGCATGCGGCCCTCCGTTGACTTGAGAAAGTATCTGTTAGGAGCGGACATGAAATGGACCCAAATGCAGGACGCAGGCACTGAATTGCTAGGGGTAGGACAGGATAGGGATGCCATGGCATGCAAAGGGTAATACAGGCGGGGCTGGATCGCGGAGGTCAGGCGAGACGGCAGGATCCCAGGGTTCAGGCGAGGTGGGAGGATCCCAGATTTCAGACGGGGCAGGATGAGTCCTCAAGGCGGGCATATGGATCACGGGCAGGGGCACCTCCCAGGCGGAAACACGTAGACCTGGGCAAGGTGCGGACAGCTGGGCAGGTGCGGGGCACAAGCCATCAGAGCTGAGGGGTAGGAAGGGACAGAACCACCCGTAGGGTAACGGCAACTGTCTGGCTGACCCGACGGGGTCAAAGGACAGGAAGGGAGAGAACCACCCGAGGGATAACGGCACGTACTGGCTTACCCGACGGAAGCGAGGGAACAGAAGAGAGCTGGGTTCAGCTTGAGCCGCAGGACTACCGTGATACGCCGGGTACATTGGGAAAGGCAACCGACAGCGTGACAACGCAGGCAAGGCGAATAAGGCGGAACAGCGGGACCAGCGTCGGAGAGAAGCAGGGGAACACGACCAGCCGGACAGAACAGATGATGAACAGGCCGGCAACCAGGGAAGAACAGGATTCCGATCAGGCCGGCAACCAGCGCAGAGCAGGATACAGAGCAGGCCGGCAACCAAAGCTGAGCAGGGTATGGAGCAGGGCGGCAACCAGGTCAGAAACGGATCCGGAGCTGGCGAAACAGGTCCAGAGCAGGATTCAGATCCGGCGGACCAGGAACAGAGTCGGGTTCAGAGCAGGCAGACCAGTGACAGAGCAAGTGCGACAACATACCGAGATTAGGAGGGAGGATGTACTGGAACTTCGGAAAAAAAAAAACATTAGGATAGGTAAGTCCTCTTGTGTGGTCGGGAGAATCCCTGGGTGACTGTGGGAAGCGGTAAGCCCTACTTATTTGAGAACATTCTTAGAAACAGAATTTAGGGGAATTTGGAGAAGTATTACCTGATTTGCAAGAATCAGTATGGCTTTGTGAGGGGAAGATGATGTTTCTCGAGCCTGCTTCAACTCTGTGAGGATGTGATGGTCATCCTTCAGTTAATCAGGTAAGACATTTCAGAACGTTAGAAAATTTGGTATCCTGGAAAAGTTGGCTGGTGGATTCAGGAGCGACGCCCAAGAAGGTAGAGGATAGTTGTGGATGGAACGTTTCCTCTCTGGATACCGGTGCCCGTGGTGTCCTGCAGAAATTTGTTCCGAGATCGCCGAATTTTTGTGCTTCAAAAATTATGTAAATAAGGAAGTGGAATGGTGGTTTATTGTACTTGCAATGATGTGCAAGTTGGTGGAATTATGGATAGCATAGAAGGTTGTCACAGATTACAACAGGACAGCTACAGGACGCAGAGAAGCGCTGAGAAGTTATAGATGGAGTTCAACCCGGAAAGGTACGGAATGATTCACTTTGGAAGGATGAATTTGAAGGCAGAGGTGATTCTGTTAGGGTCCGGTGCGGTCCCTTCACCCTACCGTCCTTTCCCTGCCTGAATGGGGCAAACCTATCCAGAACCCCTGCCTAAAATATCTTCACATTTCTGTTATGCATTTCCCAGGACATATCCGTTCCTGATTGACAAGAGGTTGTGGGGACACAGTGGGACCTTGAGATTACTTGGTGACTGCCGTGGGCCTGTGTGATTAGTGTATGTAACCCGTTTATGAAAGGGGGGTGCTGGACCCCTTTAAAGTTGCCAACCGACGCAACCGATCGGCAGAAGGCGCAATAGCCGCTTATCTACACATCGTCCTTATTCATCTGGAGAAGAAGAATGCTTATGTGAGATTGCTATTATTGGACTATAGTTCAGTATTCAACACCATAATTGCCCCCAGGCTCGACAGGAAGCTCAGAGATCTCGTCCTTGACCCCGCCTCTCAGATCGCCAGCATGTTGTAAGAATGGGTTCCCTTACCTCCACCCCTCTGACTTTCAACACAGGAGCAGCTCAGGGCCATGTACTGAGTCCCCTCCCTTTCCCCCTGTATACCCATGATTGTATCGCCACCCACAGCTCCAATCTGTTAATTAAATTTGCCGACGATAGTACATTGATTGGACTAATCTCAAAAAATAACGAAGTGGCCTACAGGGAAGAAGTTATCTCTCTGACACAGTGACGTCAAGTAAACAACTTCTCCATCAATGTCGCAAAAACAAAGGCGCTGGATGTTGATTACAGGAGGAATAGTGACGGACCAACCCCTATTGAAATCAATGGATCTATAGTTGAGAGGGTAAACAGCTTTAGGATCCTTAGCATCCACATCACCGAGGACCTCACGTGGTCTGTACATACCAGCTGTTAACTGAAAAAGGCGCAAAATCTCACATAGAGATTGTATGCTGTTTTGGGCCCCTGGTCTTAGAGAGGATGGGTTAACACCTGAACGAGTTTAACAGAGGTTTATGAAAATGATTCCGGGATTCAATATTTTGTCATATGAAGAGAATTTGACGGGTGATACAATTTGAATATATCGAATGTCCCCGATGGGCTGGATAATGTCCGAATGCGTCCTGTGGTGGGAGATTCTTGGACCAGAGGAAACAGTTTCTGAATAGCGGGGCTTCCATATCCAACGCTGATGAAATTAGCCAGAGTGTGGTGAATCTGTGGAATTCGTGGCCACAGGCAGCTATAGATCCAAGACTTTGTGCCTATTTAGGACAGAGATTGATAAATTCCTGACTTGTCCGGACATGAAGAGATGCAGGGTGAAAGCCAGCGATTGGGTCAGAGAGGAATATTGGATCAGCCATGATGAAATGGTGGTGCAAACTCGATAACCTATCTCTGTTCCCACGACTTTTAATCATAAGTTTAATATCTATCTCTCAGTTGTATTGTATCGGGCTGATCTGTTTCATAAACTACCAGCTCTATTGCAACTTTCATAACTTTGCTCTGCACGGATCCTGACTAAAGTTCATGTTTATATATTTAGAATATAGTTCGACAATTTAATTAATTCTTTTACCTTTAATGATGAAGGAGCGAGCGACTGTCTATGCAAGGTTTGTCAAATAATGATGATGGATGCTGATGATAATAATAATAATAATAATAATAATAATAATAATAATAATAATAATAATAATAATAATAATAATAATAATAATAGTTATATTTTACTTGTTTCTTAGATCAAGCTGGTATAACTTGAGGTACAGCCATCGCGAAGCACACTCATTTCTCAGTTTGCCAGGAAATCGTGTGCTCAAATCACTGGGATGTCTTCTATGGACGGACATGAGTGGTTCACTTGATCTTACACAGTAACCATTTCCTCATGTTTCTGGATTGTGTTCTCATTTGAGTTTAGTGGTGTGTATTTTGTACTAGTTTTACACATGCCGGCATGCAGTGCTCAATTCTGTTTTCGTTAGGAAAAACATGTCCTGAGGAGATTTTTATTAATTAACATCTCTCCCCTTCTCCCAGTGTCATCGATGAAGTACCGCTTTGTTTTACTGTCTCCCCTGCCCACTGCTCCTCTTACCCTGACTTATCATCATTTAAAAAAAAAAGCCAATAATTCAAGAGTATCGTGGACAGAAGTGTGTATGGATGCTATTATTAATGAGAAAATGTGTTTTGGCAGCTGGAACGCCTGGAGGTAGATACGACTCCTGGATCAGATGATGTACACCCCAAGGTTCAGAAAGAGGTAGCTGAAGAGTTTGTGAATGCATTAGAGTCATGAAACATTGCAACACAGGAAAATGCCATTGGGCCAGTCTAGTCTGTGCCAAGCCATTAATCTACCTAGTTCCAGCAACCTTCATTCCCTCCCATCCATATACCCATCCAAACATCTCTGAAATGTTAAAAATCGACCGTGCCACATTCCCACCGCCTCTGAGAGAAGAAATTCCCCCTCATTTTTCTCTTAAAGAATGAGTAATGATCTTTCAAGAGTGTCACTTTTTTGGAAAGCTTTTGGCGAACTAGGAAGTTGCAAATGTCACCCCACACTTTCAGGAGGAAGGGAGGCAGAAGAAAGGAAATTATAGAACAGTTAGTCAGTGGTTGGATTCCATTAAGGATGATTTTTAGGAATATTTAGCGCAAGCTAAAGTAGGGCAAATTCAGCATGGTTTTCTACAGGGTATATATTGTCTGACAACTCTCTTGGAATTCTTTCAGGAAATAACAAGCAGAATAGACACAGGAGAGGCCGTGGATGTTTTTCTTCTGGATTCTCAGATGGTTTATAACGACTTGCCGCACATGAGGCTGCCAAACAAGATCACAACTCATGGTATTACAGGAAAGATACTGGCACGGATCGATGCATGAGACTGGCATGAGATAAAGAGTTAGCACAATGCGTGCCTATTCTGTTTGCTACCGGTAACCAATGACGTTCCTCTGGAGTCGGTAATGAGATTGCGTCTGTGCATTTTAAAATGACTGATCTGGATGACAGAGTTGGTGGCTTGGTGACCGACTTTGTAGTTGCTACGAAGGTAGGTGCCGGATAGGCAGCTTAGAGCAAAATGGGTGTCTGCAGAAGGACTCACAGGTTTGAAGAACAGACAATGAAATGGCAGATGAAACATAGTGTAGGGACTGCGGTCTGCAGTCAGGTACTCAGGTTCGCTCAGCACAATGTTGCACGAACATTGTTAGCAAAACACTCTGACACGATAGGGGTTTCATTTTGTTACAGACAAAAATGCCAGTTTGGTATTACATGTAAACTACATTTCCACATTGATGGAGAAGTGTGCTGACACCCTTCGCTATCTGTAAAAACTGTGACGAGATCCAAAGGTTTATTCAATATTGACTGTGACTTTAAAAAGAGGGAATGGGTTACACCTATTCAGAGGGAGAGAGCACCGAACAGCTCGTGAGTCTCCATGGTTACGGAAGGGCGTAGCTGTGTAATGGACAGCTGGTGTTCAGCATACTTGGGATGTATACAAGGTCAGCTGGCTTTTCAGACAGACACAGACACGGAAGACACGGACAGAAATACAAACGAAATAGGCACTGGTTGAGCTTTCAGTTCCCACGGAAGGGTTTTACTCGCAGTGTGGAAAAGGGGGGACCGGTGGAAGGCTATCGGTGTGTTTAACCCTTGCCTGGGTTGATAGCTTCACCGCGTGAAGATGCTAACCTTTTGTGTGGTCACAGCTGGTAAAATTAACAGGACTTCGGAGGACAACAGAAAGATCGACGACATCGGCTTACTTGGAAAACAAATCAATTTTCGATCTCTCTTTCTCCTCAATTCTACTCAACTTAATATCACGAACTGAACTGACTTCATTCCTATACCATCGTAAGACTGTATCATTTACCAACTAAGCTTGAAGAAGTTTGGTGTTTTATATTTACACATTTATATATGCATAATCAAGTAACGTCACGTCAAGTCATTTTTATTGTCATTTCGAGCATAACTGCTGGTTCAGTACATAGTAAAAAAGAGACAACGTTTTTCAGGACAATGGTGTTATTTGACACAGTCCAAAAACTGGACTGAACTACGTAAAAAAAAGCAACAGCATCACAGAGAAACTACACTAGATTACAGACCTACAAGGACTGCATGAAGTGCACAAAACAGTGCATATATTGCAAGAAACAATTAACTGGACAATAGGGCAAGGTGTCAGTGCAGGCTTCGGGTAATGAGGAGCCTGATAGCTTGTGGAAAGAAACTGTTACATAGTCTGGTCGTGAGAGCCCGAATATTTCGCTGCCTTTTCCCAGACGGCAGGAGTGAGAAGAGATTGTATGAGGGGTGCATGGGGTCCTTCATAATGCTGTTTCCTTTGCAGATGCAGCGTGTGGTGTACGTGTCAGAGATGGCGGGAAGAGAGACCCCGATGATCTCAGCTAACCTCACTATCCGCTGAAGTGTCTTGCGATCCGAGATGGTGCAATTTCTGAACCAGGCAGTGATGCAGCTGCTCAGGTTGCTCTCAATACAACCCCTGTCGAACGTGATGAGGATGGCGGGGGGAGATTGGGAGATAGACTTCCGTCAGCCTTCGCAGAAAGTAGAGACGCTGCTGGGCTTTCTTTGCTTGGAGTTGGTGCTGAGGCACCAGGTGCAATTTCCGGCAGGTGAATACCACGAACTTTCGGGCTTTTTACGATCTCCACAGAGGAACCGTCGATGTTCAGCGGTGAGTGGTCGCTCTGGGCCCTCCTGAAGTCAGCAACCATCTCTTTAGTTTGTTCACATGAAGAGACAGGTAACAGGTCTCTGCACCAGTCCGTCAGTCGCTCTGCTAGCGTTTGATTTGTTCTGGTTTTATATTGCTATATCACTTAGATACTAATAATTAGTGTTTTGTTTGTAGCAGATTTCAGACAGACATTGATCGGATGCAGAAGTGGGCTGAGAAGTGGCAGATGGAGTTCAACACAGAGAAGTGTGAGATGGTACACTTTGGAAGGACAACCTACAAGGCAGAGTACAAAGTAAATGTCAGGAAACTTTGTATTGTGGGAGACCAGAGGGATCTGGGGTTACAATTTAAGGTGGGAGGCCAGGTTTAATGGTCGGCACAACATTGTGGGCCAGAAATCCTGAACTGTGCTGTACTATTCAATGTTCTCTGTTCTAAAACCAGACTCCAGTGTGTTCCATTTCTGATGGCTCTTTTAACTCGTTACAGGTTTAATAAAATCGGGGGCTCGTCTGGGATATAGAAAATATATGTTTGGAGCCATTCTAATTTTGTCGGAGGCTTAATTGTGTGATAAGTGGTTTATCTTGAAGGGGAGTATCTCCTTACATTTCCTTTCGTGGAAAATCAGCAGCAATGGAGATTGAGGTTGGTAGCTTGCGGTGGGGCCATCCCATGAAGTATGAGATGATGTTAAGAGAGATGAGCAGTTGTGAATTACTGATAAGCTAAAACTTAAGATGACCACTAGAATGAGGATGTACATAATACAAGCGTTTATAGCAAAGCATTATGTATCCAAGGGAACGTTTGAAGAGAACATATGGGAAATATTGTTTAAAGTAAACCTGCTAAGGCTGAGGTTCAGCTTCGGTTAGAAAAATTAAAGGGGTAGGATGAGAAAGTGGCTGAGACCCTCTCAGGGTCTGATCAGTCAGCAGACGAGTTCGGTTTAACCCATGAGGTTAAGTTTTTCCTGAATGAGAGCCTCGAAGAGAATAGCTGGGGTAATCAGGATGGACTGGAATTTGAAATTGGGGCTAGTAATGAAAGCGTAGAAGTGGCAGCTTGCCCGATTACCTGTGTTCAGGTTCTTGAAGCACCTGTGAATTTACAGGGTATTGCGCCTTGTGCTGGAACTCAGTTAAGGCCGGAGGTGTCTGAGTCGGTTGAAAAGGAATACACTCCTTTTGTGTCCGCTGGACTTGGTTCAGTGAATAAGGGGTTAACCTTGTTAGCAGTGGAAATTGAGGATTCCCAGTCAGCTGAGTTAGACAGTGTTCTAAATGTCGGTGATGAGATGAAAACTGGTGGGATGAATGTTATTGAAGTTATTGAGAAGGGTGCTGTCTCTGGACTTTTGAATAAAGTACCTGTGAAGTCTAGATTTCGAAGACATTTGACCTTGCTGACAGAAACAGCTCTCCCAGATGCTGAGACAGTACACGTAGGTTCGTTTAACTATGTTTTTGAATTTAAAGATAAACAACTTGGTGATGTTGTTCAGGTTTGGGAATTGGAGAGACAGGCTTCGGAGACCTCTCAAAACAAAGGGAAGTGCTGTCTTGACAAAGAGAGGCCATCGGCAGCTGTTCTAATGGAAAGATATAGAACGAATGATCTTGGAGATAGAATTAATGACTTGTTTGGAGCAAAGGATTTCTTTGGAATTTCAGCGAATGGACTTCGTTTAGAAAACACGAGTGAGGAGTTAGCTACTGTGCAGGCTAAATTTCAGGCGGAACGTGAAAGCCCTGTTTGGGCGGATCACGTGATGGTTAAATATTCTGTAGTGAAGTGGAAATGAGAAAATGTGTGATCAAACGCCATTTTGAAGATAACGGGGTTTTGGTTTTGCAAGAATCTGGTTTTGTAACAATGTATGTGAAAGGTAAAGACAATGACATGGTGGATTGACTATCCGGATGTTAAGTTTAAGAATGAAATGGAAAATATCTTTATACACTTCTCTAGTCTGCTATATGTTAATCATGTATGAATTGCTTCATATTCTGTAATCATAAGTTTGACAACAATTTTGCTCGCTGATCAAACTTTTTTTTTCCCAACAGGAGGGAGGTGTGACAGAATGCTAAGCGTTATTCGATATCGATGTGCCTTTTAAAAAGGGAGAGAGTGGGTGTACACTGATTCAGAGAGAGAGAGAGAGAGAGCACCGAACAGCTCGTGAGTCTCCATTCTTAAGGAAGGGCGGGGCCATATAATGGGCAGCTGGCGTTCAGCATGTTTGGGATACATATAAGGTCAGCTGGCTTTTCACACAGACACACGGACGTCACGGACGGAAATAAAGAAGAAATAGACACTGGATGAGATTTCACTGCCCTCTAAAGGGTGGGTTTTGCTCGCAGTGTGGAAGGGGATGACCAGTGGAATTCGCTCCGTGTGTCTAACCTTGGACTGGGTTGATAGCTTTACCGCGGGAAGACAGTACCCTTTTGTGCGGTCACAGTCGGTAACGTTAATAGGACTTCGGAGGACAACGGAAAGTTCGACGGCAACGGCTTACTTGGAAAACAAATCACCTCTCTCTCTCCTCAATTCTACTCAACTAAATATCACGAACTGAACTGACGTCATTCCTATACCATCGTAAGACTGTATAATTTACCACCTAAGCTTGAGGAAGTTTGGGGTTTTATATTTACACACTTATATCTGCAGAAACTCTGCTAACCTGTTGGATTTATCTATTCTTCTATTACTATATTATATATAGAACATAAAACATAGAATAGCACATTACAGCCCCTTCGGCCCACAGTTTTTTTCCGACCCTCAAACACTGCTTCCCACATAACAACTAACACCCTGCCCCACATTAAGTTCCTCAATATACGTGTCTAGTAGTCTCTCAAACATCACATAAGAACATAAACATAAGAGATAGGAGCAGGAGTAGGCCACTCGGCCCCTCAAGCCAGCTCCGCCTTTCAACAAGATCATGGCTGATCCAATCTTAACTCTGGTTTTCACCGAATCCCACAAGGCAACACTGCCAACCAACAGGGCACCATGCCTCCCATTTTATTTTATGATTCATCCCGCCCAAACCTGTATGATCACCCGGGGGAAAAAAAAACGATTTGCCAATTGAGGAGAACAAATCTGAAAATTCCTCTCCGACCCATCCAGGCGATCGAAAACTGGTCCAGGAGATCACATGGCTGATCTAAACCTAGCCTCATGTCCACTTACCTGCTCGCTCACTGTATCCCCTAATGCCATTTTTATCCAGGAAAATGTCTTTCTTCGTTTTGAATTTATTGAGTGTGGTAGCTTCCACAGCTCTCTGGGGCAGTAAAATCCACAGCCCCACTACCCTCTGAGAGAAGAAATTTCTCCTCATCTCAGTGCTGGAACGGCATCCCCTTATTTAAAGATTTTGCCCCCTAATCCTAGTTTCACCCATCATTGGGAACATTCTCTCCGCATCCACCCGATCAAGCCCCTTCACATTCTTATTTGTTTCAATAAGATCGCCTCTCATTCTTCGGAACTCCAATGAGTAGAGTCTCAATCTACTCAACCTATCATCATACATCAGCCCACCCATCTAAGGAATTAACCTAGTGAACCTTCTCTGCACTGCCTCGAGAGCCAGTATGTCCTTTCTTAAGTATGGACACCAGAACTGCACGCAGTACTCCAGGTGTGGTCTCACCAATACCCGGTACAACTGCAGTAAGACCTCCCTGTTTTTATACTCCATCCCCCTAGCAATAAAAGCCAGCATTCCATTGGCCTTCTTGACCACCTGCTGCACTTGCAAACTAACCTTTTGTGTCTCTTGCACCAGGAACCCCAGATCCCTTTGCACAGAAGCACTTTCCAGTTTCTCTCCATTTATATAATAACTTGCTCTATTATTTTTCCTGCCAAAGTGCAAGACCTCACACTTGTCAGTAATCACTAGTGTATCTGCCTCCATCACTGACTAAGGCAGTGCATTCCACGCACCAATCACTCTCTCAGTAAACAACCGTCCTCTAATATCCCCCTTGAACTTCCCTCCCCTTACCTTAAAGCCATGTCTTCTTGTATTGACCAGGATCGTGGCAAATCTCCACTGTACGCTTTCCAATGCTTCCACACCCTTCCTATAGTGAGGCGACCAGAACTAGACACAGTACTCTAAGTGTGGCCTATCTAGAGTTTTATACAGCAGCATCATTACATCGCGACTCTGAACTCTATCTCTCGACTTATGAAAGCTAACACCCCATAAGCTTTCTTAACTATCCTACTCTTAGGGATCTGTCGACATGCTCCCCCAGCTCCCTCTGCTCTTCCACACTACCAAATATCCTGCCATTTACTTTGTACTCTGCCTTGGAGTTTGTTCTTCCAAAGTGTACCAGCTCACACCCCTATCAATGTCTCTCTGCAATCTTCAATAATCCTCTACACTATCAACAACACCACCAACCTTTGTGTCGTCCGCAAACTTGCCAGCCCACCCTTCTACCCCCACATCTAGGTCGTTAATAAAAATCACCAAATGTACAGGTCCCTGAACTGATCCTTGTGGGACACCACTAGTCACAACCTTCCAATCTGAATGTACTCCTTCCACCACGACCCTCTGCTTTCTGCAGGCAGGCCAATTCTGAATCCACCTGGCCAAACTTCCCTGGATCCCATGCCTTCGTACTTTCTGAATATGCCTACCATGTGGAACCTTGTCAAATGCCTTATTAAAATCCATGTAGATGACATCCACTGCACAACCCTCATCTATGTGCCTGGTCACCTCATCAAAGTATTCTATCAGGCTTGTTAGGCACGATCTGCCCTTCACAATGCCATGCTGACTGTCCCTGATCAGACCATGAGTCTCTAAATACCCATAGATCCTATCTCTAAGAATCTTTTCAAACAGCTTTCCCACCACAGACATAAGACTCACTGGTCTATAATTACCTGGACTATCCCTTCTACCTTTTTTGAACAACGGGACAACATTCGCCTCCCTCCAATCCTCTGGTACAATTCGCGTGGATAACGAGGACATAAAGATCCTAGCCAGAGGTTCAGCAATCTCTTCCCTTGCTTCGTGGAGCAAGGGGAATACTCCTGAGGAATATTCCGTCAGGCCCGGGGACTTACTCCTGCTGATGTATTTTAACAGCTCCAACACCGCCTCTCCCTTAATATTAATATGCTCCAGAACATCAAACTCACTCCGATTGTCCTCACCGTCATCGTTCCCTCTCAGTGGGGAATACCGAAGAGAAGTATTCATTGAGGAACTCACTCCCTTCCACTGCGTCCAGTCACATCTTCCCACTTTATCTCTGATCGGTCCTACCTTCACTCCTGTCATCCTTTTGTTCTTCACATAATTGAAGAATGCCTTGGGGTTTTCCTTTACCCTACTCGCCAAGGCCTTCTCATGCCTCCTTCTTACTCTTCTCAGCCAATTCTTCAGCTCCTTTCTTGCTACCCTATATTCCTATAACTCTCCAGCGGTCAAAGACCAACCATTTCCGAAAAGTAGGACCACTCGGGCACGTGGAGATCGGGAACATGGGGATCGGAATATGATGAGAGGCATTGACCGTGTGGATATTCAGAGGCTTTTTCCCAGGGCTGAATAAGCTGCCGGCAACAGTGGTGGAGACGGATACGATTGGGTCTTGTTAAGAGATTTTTGGATAGATACATGAAGCTTAGAAAAATAGTGGGCTATAGGTAGGCCTAGTCATTTCGAAGGTATGGACATGTTCGGCACAACTTTGGGGGCCGAAGGCCCTGTATTGCCCTGTAGATTTTCTATGTTTTCTACGTTTCTATGGAATTTCTTGCCAGTGCAGACTGTTTTCGCGGATAATACCTTTTTACTTCATTGACTGTTCATGGAGTGTTCGGGTTTCCAGTAGGGTGCACACAGGGAGATGGTGTGTAACTCTACGTGTTTTTAGTAGATATAATAAAAGATACTTGTTGGTAAATACAGATTATCTGTATCTCATTGTTCGTTGTTACAATGGATGAATCTTCTCACAGTGGCGTCCATCATTAACATTGCCCACTAACAGGATGTGTCTCTACACAGTGTTACCATCGGGAAGGAGATACAGAAGCCTGAAAGCTCAGGCTCAGCGATTCAGAAACAGTTTTCTCCCCGCTGCCACCAGTATCGCAGTTTTATTTTCACTATATTTATTTATCTTGTATTTCAGTGTTCTGCTACAGTAAAGTTAACAATTCCATGACATATGTCTGTATTATTAAATCCGGTTCTAATTCTTTAAATGTACCTTTGAAACCTTTGATTCTGATTCAGGTGCGGGGGTGGTGGTGTTAGATCGATCTTACATTAATTGAAAGCCTATCCAAACCTGGTGTACTGTGCTGTAATATTCTATGTTCTGTGCTCGATCGAGCGAAGCGTTTATTCTTATAGTTATGTATAGTTAAGTCGACTAATTCTTTACAGCTTTGACTCCTTACTGTTCCAGACTGCTCTCAATGCGTCGGATAATAAAGTGCAGGAGAATTAAAAGAAATAATAGGCCATAAAATCAGTGCCGACCGCTGGATGATCTCGATAACTTTGCTTGGAAGGGACTCGCCAAGTATTATGTAATGATGAATTGTCCTCGGTGTTCAGACTACGCTGGTCATGGGGTATGAAGGGAAGTATCTGGACAAACAGGAGCATTAACGATAATGCCACAACTGGTCCCTTCAACCACGACCCTCAGTTTCCAAAGGGCAAGCCAGTTCTGAATTCAAACAGCCAATTCACCACTGATCCTAATCTTCTGAATGAGACTCCCATGTGGGGCCTTGTGAAATGACTTTCTGAAACGTGTTGAAATGGCAACCATAGTTCTGTCTCCATCAAACATCCTCGTCACGTTATTAATAAAATCAATCAATGTAGTGAGGCACAGTTTACCCAGAAGGCCATGCTGGCTCTCCCCAATTATGCTATGATGTTTCCTGTCTCTCATTATTCTCTCAGAATTCTCCTCAGTACCTTCCGTGTCTCTGACTTGAGACTGACCAGTGTAGGATTTCCAGGATTATCCGTGGTTTCCTACTTGTATAGGAACAGCATGAGCTTCTCACCAGTCCTCCAGGACCTCGCCTCTGGCTATGTAAGTCACAAAGGTATTGCACAAGGCCTCAGCAATCTCTGCACTTTCCTCTCAGTTACCTGGGGTACATCCCATCAGGCACGAGGGACTTAACCAAATTTTGATATTTAAGATATCCGGCACTACCTCCTCCTACACTTCAAAATGTCGGAGCATATTAATACTCTTGGTACTGATCTCCACATCTTCCATCTCCTTCTCCTTGGTAAATAGTAATGCAAAGTACTCATTTTGGACCTTACCCATATTCCGCGCACCTCGGCAAATGATATCCTGCTCCCACTTTATCTTTGTGTGGTCCCACCCTCACTTGTTATCCTCTTGCCTCTGATGTATGTACAGAATTCCTTGAGATACTCTTTAAACCTAGTGACCAAGGGCTTTTCGGGGCCCCTCTTGACTTTCCTAATTCCCCTCCTAAGTTATATTCTGGCTTCTATATAATTCCCCAAGACTCAGGTTCATTCTACCTTCCGAAGCTTTACCAACTTGTTCCTTTTCAATTGGAACTACAACATGACCTCCCTCGACATCCAGAGTTCTCTTTGTCCTTCCTTCTGACTGGAACATACCTGTCCTATATTTTGCGTCGTTAAACTTAAGTACTTTTCACATGTTGGAAGTGGAATTGCCCAAAAGTAGCTGATCCCAGTTATCTCTTCCTAGTTCCTGTACGATGCTGTCACAATGTAGCCTGCTCCACTCTTTCAAAAGCTTCATTCTTGTCATTATCTGTACCTACCGTAAAACTTAAGGAGTTGTAACTATTTGCTGCGAAAGGATCGGTCAGGTGGCCAGGTTCATGACCCAACGCCAGATCCAGTGCAGCTTCTTCTCTTGTTGGACAACATACATATTAATTTACGGAACCCACCCGGACGCCTATTTCCCATAGTCCGTTGTCTATTTCCCAGAGCTCATCCGTTCCTGATTTAAGTTCCGTTTCCAGCCGTATAGCATCATAATTCCACTTCCACAATTAATTACTGTAGGAACTGAAACAGAGCTGCGGGCAGATAGTGGTACCGTTTATTCGAGGACAGACACAGTCTGTTGGGAGGTTGCAGGACAGCGTGATTAATTCGGATGCTGACAAAGGGTGGAGACAGAGGGGCAGTTGAATAGTTTCGGGACTGACTTGGGCCTGTGGGAAGAGAACCGGTCCGTGGGATTAATCTGGGGACTGCCACGGGTTGTAGGGAGAAAGTGGGACAGTGTCATTAGACAAGGGGCAGACATGGACTGTGTGGAGAGAGATTAGGACAGTGTGATTGACTCAGTGTCTGACGAGGACTGCAGGGAGAGAGTGAGATGGAAAGACGGGGACTGACACGAGGCTATGGGGTAATCGTGGTGCAGTGGGATAACTTTTGGACTGACAAGTGTCTGGAATTATTTTGAGGACAGACTCAGGGCTGCGGGATTAGTGAGTGTTCCCCGTTTATGAACAGAGGCTGCTGGAACAAAGTGAATCACAATTAAATATTAATATTATTATATGTTACACAAGCCCTCTGATTGTGTTATTCCATGAGTATTTAAACTGATTGAGCGAACTTACCACAATGCAGCGAACTCCTTCTTCTCCATCGAGGAGCTCCCCCTGACGACCCAACGCCGCATTACCGCGCTCTCACTCCACACTTCCTTTGAGTTCAGGACCACGGAATCCCGAGCCCAGGAGCACCGCCCACCCCACAAGTGCCGGGAATCTGGGATTCCCCACCCAACCCGCACTTTCCCTGCCGCTTCAGGCTCCATGAATCAGCCCCACGGAGGACAGCTAAATCTCCACATTTCCATCCCCGTCGTTCGTCACTGCCGGCCTCAGGACACTTTCAACCCGGAATGACTCTGTAGGAAATATCAGCTCCTCCCTCCTGCCGGGGCAGTGGGAGCAAGAGCCTGCCATGATCTCTCCGGCCGTCTGAAGTGTGGACACCCTCCGGTCAAAGTCTCCGCCATCTCCCGAGAAGCTGAAGCCCAGATGAATACCCGAAACTCCCCGGCCCGAAATGGGTGCGAGGCCTCTCTGTACACAGTCCCGTGATACGCTCCCTCAGCGCTCGAGCCAGAAACCTGCGGTAGCTTGGAAAGGCCACTCGGGAGGTTGAGGTGTTTCGGGCCGAGAATGAGGCGGGTCTCCCTATCGAAGAGAGGTAAATAGAAACGGAAGGGGTTGGTGTACTCCAGGGTATGAGCGACCGCGACCCAGGCCAGATCCTCGCCAAGGGAGATGCTACCCACTGGACACTCCCCGAGATCCATTCCGTGCCGGCTCCAGGGTGCAGTGAGCACCATCTGCGACTCCAGGCTGGCTTTGGCCCCTGGCTGATCCTCCTGAGGAATCTTCGCCTTCCGACGATAGACAGGGTGACAGTGCCGTCCAAGAAGCGCAGGTTTCGGATACAGGGAGAGTGATCCCTGTGAAGAGAAAGTGTGAGGGTCAGGTCGGAGAGAAGAGAAGGTGTCGCGGAGATGGGAAGAAGTGCAGGGGAAGGATGTGAACGTCTCTGCCAGATCGATTGCGACAATGTGTCAGGTGCGCATGCGCTGTTTTATAGCGCGGGGTGTATCGATTGAGCCTCTTGCGCGGATGAGCCGCTGTCTCCGCGCGGGCTTTCCAGTGTCCGTGTGATTAGTCTCGGGTGGGTTCCGTTCGGTCCCAGACTGTAAATTTCCCAGAGTTTCACATTAGTAACATGACTCAGGATAAGTGTTTCATCATGCGACTTTGCGCAACCATAACAGGAGCCAACGGGTGTGGTCACAGAGATAGGAAAGGAGGGTGAAGATCGCGAAGACGGGTTGAGGAAAGGGTGATCGCGGATACGGTGCGGGAAGGAGTGTGGTTAAGCAGGCTGGGTGGTAGAGGTCAGCGAGATAGCACAGGTTGCTTGTTTCAGAGGGATTTTAAAACGGAAGCGCTGTAATCCCAGAATGCCTTGCAGGAAGGAAAGTCCTTTAATCGTTCAGTACATTTATGGACATTATTCTCAGACTCGGACTTCCCTACTTCAACCCGCCTCGCTCTCCTAATGTCCAGTGTCTATTTCCCGCCCCAAGTCCTTTAACCTCCCGTCTGAGTATCCACCAATCTCTCCAAAACCCCGGTCACCAGTAACTAACCAACCCCTCTCTCTCTCCAGGTTCACTCCCCAATCCCGGTGCCTTTCTCCATTAATTTTCTCTCCCTTCACACCGACACTCCTCCCCTACCCTATCCCCCCATCCCCACGTCTCGGGCTCTTCCCTTCCGAGTTCACTTCCAATCTCGCTCCTCACACCGATCTCTCCCCATCCCCGGAATCCCTCTCCCTGGTGTTTCTCTAACCCCTCAGTCTCTCTGTACTTCACCGGTCTCACTCCCAAGTCGCTCCTCCATCTCTCTACCCTAGCGCTATCAGACAATTCTCCCTCTACCCCGCACACACTCTGTCTCCCTCCGGTTCCCTCTCCCTCGACCGTTTATGCTCTCCTAGAATCTCGACTGCGTTTCTCTCTATCTCTCTTTCTCCCTTCTCTACTCAGACTCTTGCCGCCGTCTCTCTACATTCCCCAGTCTGTTTTTCCTCCCACCCGTCTCTCACAGTCACACTACCCCATCTCTCCACAACTCCGAACTCTCTCTCCCATCTCTCTCTCTCTACCTACTCCAAACCCTCTCCCTCCTCCGGATGTTCTCTCCGTCATTCTCTATCTCATCCAGTCATTCTCCCGGTCCCTTCTCTTTCCCATCTCCCTTTCCCTCCTCGTTTCTCACTCCTTTCCCCGGACATTCCCGTCCCGCTTTGTACCGACACCAAACTCACGACTCCGATCTCTTTCCCCATCTAAAACCTTTCCCTAATCCCAGATCTCTCTCCACACACAAGATATCTCAACTTCCCCGGTCTCCCTCCCCCGGCCTTTCTCTGCCCTTCTCTTTCCCTCGCTACCTCACCAGTCTATGTCCCGGTCTCTTTCTCCCCCGTCCCTCTGTCTCTCTGGCCAGCGTCGACTCCTTTTCCGGCTAATAACTTTTCTCTTCATTGACTGTTCATTCAGTGTCAAAGATACAGTCGGGTGCACACAAGTAAATAGCGTGTGAAACTACGTGCTTTATAGTTGAAATAATAAAAGGTACTCTTTGGTAAAAACAGATTCCCTGTACCTCACTGATCATTATTTCCAGGGGCGCTACTTTTAACAGTGGCGTCCAGCATTATCATTGCCCACTAACAGGACGTGCCCTCTACACAGTGTTACCATCGGGAAGGAAATACAGAAGTCTGAAAGCTCAGGTTCAGCGATTCAGGAACAGCTTTTTCCCCGCTGCCACCTGTATCTCAGTTTTGTTTTCTCTATATTTATTTATCCTGTATTTCATTGTACTGCTACGGAAAAGTTAACAGTTTCGTGACGTATGTCTGTGATATTAAATCTGGTTCTGATTCTGATTCGGATGAAGAGGGACATGTTAAATTAAAGAAATTAGTTGAAACTCTATCAGAACCTCCTGAGACGATGGGCTGTGCGGCGCTGCAATATTCTACGTTTCATACTCTATCTAGTGTGTTTTATCTTAGTATGTAGGTCTAGTCGGATAGTTATTTAAAGCTGCGACGCCTTCCTTTTCCAGACAACTCTCAATGCGTTGGATAATAAAGTACAGGATAATTTAACAACAATAGTCCATAAATGTCAGTGCCGGCCGCTGGATGATATCAATAGTTTGGCTTGGAAGGGACTCGTCAAGTATTACGAAATGAGGTATTGTCCTCGGTGTTCAGACTGTGCCGGTCATGGGGTATGCAGGGAAGTAGCTGGACAAACAGGAACATTAGCAATAGTCAGTATGGGCCAATGCGTAGTTGGCCATGTCTAACCAGTCTCACAGATCTTTCCGAGGTAGTTACCAGGAATGGTGTGGAAGGCAAGGCAGTGGATGCCGTCTACTGGGACTTCAGCAAGGAGTTTGTAAGGATCCGTATGGGAGGATGGTCGGGATGGTTCAGTCACTTGGCTTTCACGATGTAATGAATTGGATTCGCCATTGGCTATGCTGGGGAAGCTGGAGTGTGGTAATGGATGGTTGTCTCTGTGACTGGGGACTTGTGACGAGTAGAGTGCCCAAGGGATCGATGTTGTGCCCGTTGTTGTTTGTAATCTATATCAACGATCTGGATAATAATGTCATTAACTGTGTCAGTAAATTTGCCGATGACAACAACATTACGGGTGTAGTCGACAGCGAGGAAGACGACCAAAGCATAAAGCGCGATCTGGACCAGCTGGCAAAATGGCTGAAAATTGCCAGATCGCATTTAGCGCAGACAAGGTTTAGATGTTGCACTTTGGGCGGACCAGCCAGGGTTGGTCTGACACAATGAGAAATAGGGCACTGAGGAGTACGATAGAACAAGCGAATCTGGGAATGCGGGTCCATAATTCAATGAAGGTTGCGGTGCAGTTAGACAGGGTAAAGCTTTTCGCACATTGGCCTTCCCGGACCAAAGTATGGAGTACAGGAGTTGGGATGTTACGTTGCTGTGGTTTAAGGCTTTATTGGGTCCCAGTTTGGAATATTGTGAGCTGTTGGGCTCAGCCACCTGCAGGAAAGATGCAAATAAGATTGAAAGAATGCAGAAATAAATTAACACGGCCATTTCCGGGACTGAATGTTTTGAATTGAAATGAAACATTACATATGTCAGCACTTTATTCCCGAGCGGGTAGAAGACTGAGAGGAGATTTGATAGAGGTATACAGCATTATGAGGCGTATATGGAGTGTAGATGCAAGTCGGCTTTCTCCACTGATGTCGGGCGAGAATACAACTGGAGATCACGGGTGAAGGGTGTAATGTGAAACGTTTAAGGGAAACATGAAGGGAAACTCTTCCCCCAGTGGGTGGTCAGAGTGTAGACAGTACTGCCAACGCAAATGGTAATTGAGATTCCGATTTCAACGTTTAAGAGATGATTGGGGAAGCACACGGATGAGAGGGATATGGATGGTCACGGTCCGGGTGAGATCGATGGCAGTAGGCAGTTTAACTAATTCCTCACTGACTGGACGGACTGGAGACCCTGTTTCTGTGCGGTGGCTGTCTGACTATATGTCTGGGTTAGAACTTTAGTATCTCACAGCACCGACCAATCTAGAAAATCGTTGTTACTGTCAGATCCCATATAACCATATAACAATCACAGCACGGAAACAGGCCATCTCGGCCCTCCTAGTCCATGCCGAACTCTTAATCTCACTTTATCCCACCTACCCGCACTCAGCCCATAACCCTCCACTCCTTTCCTGTTCATATACCTATCCAATTTTACCTTAAATGACACAACTGAACTGGCCTCTACTACTTCTAGAGGAAGCTCATTCCACACAGCTATCACTCTCTGAGTAAAGAAATACCCCCTCGTGTTTCCCTTAAACTTCTGCCCCCTAACTCTCAAATCATGTCCTCTCGTTTGAATCTCCCCTACTCTCAACGGAAACAGCCCATTCACGTCAACTCTATCTATCCCTCTCAAAATTTTAAATACCTCGATCAAATCCCCCCTCAACCTTCTATGCTCCAATGAATAGAGACCTAACTCGTTCAACCTTTCTCTATAACTTAAGTGCTGAAACCCAAGTAACATCCTAGTAAATCGTCTCTGCACTCTCTCTAATTCGGTGACCGGAACTATACACAATATTCCAGATTTGGCCTCTGTCCCTGCACACAGTGAATCATGGAGACTGAGTATAACGGATGGTTATAGCATGAGAAGCTGGACGCGCAGATGTGAAATGATGAAGTGAGTATCAAACTACAGGTAAAGCGGTAGTAAGAGTACTTCTGGGCTGGAGGTGGGTGTGACAGTGGTCCCAGTACAGTGAACAAATCTGTTGCTTTAGCGGTAGTAGTAGGGATCATTTGCCCCGATACTATACAACATAGGAACATGTAATCCGAATCCTATCCCTAGTCAGAAATGTCAGAAATCCTGGAAAGTCGTTGGATGCTTCGAGACGTCATGTTTTAATTGAGTGCAATATTAACTCCTGGACGATACGTTACTTTCTGCGTCTCTTCGTCTTGGAGTCGAAAGGCTCCATAAGTGTTTAATGATTCCAATTACAGATGCTTGTTAACCATTGAGCAAATAAGGGCATGTCATTTTCTGCGATATTTTGAAAATATGAATGCATTTCAGTTTTAAAAATATAGTACGAGGTTTGGACATAAGCGAGTTCAATTGGAAGAGAAAGCGAAAGATTACGGCCATGAATAGCTTTATGTGAGTTGCGTGTTTCTTTTCTTTGTGTTGGGGGGCTGACTGAACTAATAATTTTTTTCTCTATGTACTTGACCAAAAATGGTGTCACATCGCGAGATGTGATTTCCAGGAACTGATGCGAAATTCGAAGGCTGCATATCATTCCGAAATTCTGTGAAGTGCTGAAGTATGCTAGCCCCAGATCTCTACATCTTACTGTCCTATGTTCTTTAGAATACGTGCTGAGGCCTTTTGCTTTGGAGTTGTTTATTCTGTATTCGCCACGCGTGCGATGGATTTGAAAGAAGACAAGTATGAGCGCGCGTGTTCGCTTTGCTCTCGCTGCGTTTTTAGTTTGTGTCGTTTTGTATATTTCATTTATTATTAATTTCAGAGGCAGACGCGGATTTAACCCCGGCCATGTGGATTCAGGGTTAAGTGGATCGAGCTTTGAGCGTATCTACAGCCGATACGATTAAAACACGATTCAGAGGTATTGTGATAAATTGGTGCGTACACGAATTGGGAATATGGTATTGTCATTTTGGAAGGCTGGTTCATTTAATGAGCACCATAAGCTGTTCTGAACACTTCTAAATGCTGGTTTTAAGTTGTAGATCGGAAAAGATTGTTTTAAGGTCATTGTAGCATGTGTCCTGCAATATGTAATAAACAGGTCAGTTTAGATAAGGTGCCGGTACAGTCAATAACTGAGCGATTTGTTTACGTCATCAGCCCTAATTCCATAAATTATCCCGCTGCTGCTGTGTGGTCAGATTAAATTGTTTTTTCGTTTTTTCCCCTCAGCACTATTTCTCGGATCACGGTAACTGCAATGTCCAAAAGTTGTAAAATGTCCCGAAACTTCCATCCTCCTAGAGGGACGCGGATGTCCGCTGTTTTCCAGCCAGTATTCACTCTATCTTATTTTATTTTCACTTTTACAAATAATTCAATTTGGCTCATATAGGACAACATACCTCTCAATGAGCCATGTTGTCTCTCCATAACCAAATACTCATAAATTCCCTCTTCAATTATTCTCTACAATAGTTTACACACGACTGATGAAAGACTCACTGGTCTATACTTCCAACGAGTATCCTTATAATCTTGCTTCAACAAATGAATAGTATTTTATCAACTTCTAATCTCCCAGTTCTGCTTCCGTGGCCAGGGAAAACACAAATATCTTGTCCAAAAGCTCATCAATGTCTTCGCTTCCCTTCCCAAATCACCCGGACTATATCCCTTCCAGCACCGGAGAATCATCAATCACAGTATTTTCAATGTTTCCAGCGCATCCTCTTTTTTAGCGTCGGCATGTTCTAGCATAACTGCCTTTTTACGCTGTGATCACTTTCATTGATATATTCAGTAAAAAGATTCACTACCTCCTTGGAAAACCTCCAGACACAGGTTTTCAACTTTTACCTCCGATCTGCCCACACTCTATCCAGTCTCCTCCTGTTCTTCACAGTGCAACACGTCAAGGACTTCTCAAGTCCCCTTCTAACTCTTCTAAGTCCATTATTAAATTCTCTCCTGTCTGCATTGTGACTCTCCATATCCCTACCTGATCCTTTCTCCCTGAACCTTAAGTACCTTTCTTTCTTCCTCTTGACCTGTTCCAACTTTATTGTCACCCAACGTTAACTTATGCTATCTTCCTTGCCCTGCGACAGTAAGACAAGACCTTACTGAACCCCAAGACAGTGCTCCCTAAACGATCTCCACATATCTGTTTCGCATTTCCCAGAGTATATCATTTCCCTATGTACGTTCCGAACTTCGTGACAGGTAGCACCATAATTCGCAGACTGACTATTAAACACTTCCCATGCTCTGCTGGTCTTATCCATGTGCAAGGTAAGTCAAGGGCGGATCTGGCCTATTCCTGTGAAATACTCACCCACCGAGAGATCTGTCACCTGATACCTTTCCTTTTCTAATATTATATCCGGTATGGACTGTTCGCCTGTTCGCCTTTCTTCATACAGTGACATGAATCCTTCCTGGACACAACCGAGAAATGATGTCATACCTAGACCTTTTCCCCTGGGGAGGTGCCAAAGAATATTCCGAAAGTTTCAGTTACGCTTGCCGATAACATGGCCGATGTCCAATATCCGCTTCCCGATCTGTTCTTCACCGTTCCCATTGCACTTACTTGGTTGATCTGGTGGGCGACTGTACAGAATACTCCAAATGGGGTGATCATGTTTCTGTGTTCGTCTCACACTCTATTAACAAACGAAAGCTCGACGTTGTCCTCCCTTTCTGCAGCTGCGATACTGTCCCTGGTTTCCCATCGCACTCACTTTACACTCTGTTACCCGACCATGTCCATTTCGAAACATCTAAAACCCGGAAAGCCCTGAAGCCATCCCTGCCCTTGTGACAGTCGAGTGTCTGTGATAGGTTGGAACATACTTCAACCAAAGTGACAATCACGCCAGCAGCTTTGAACGTTTGTATTGCTACCTACCTGAACCATATGAAGTCAGCAACCTTCCGCCTATTGTGAAATTTCAAGATGTATAGGCATAAGATTGATTGGATTTATGACATATTTGACAAATCTGGTCATTGTAAAACGGCTTTATTTGAAAACTCCGTTGAATTGCCATAGGACACGGGCGTAATCTGCACAGACGGCCATTTAATGTAAACACAGAGTTCATTCTATTCCTCAGCTCTTCTCTGAATTTCCTCTGTGTCAGTGTATAGATACAAGTATTGGTGCACATGCTGAGAATTTGCAACATGAACGTAAATTGCTGTAGGATGTATACCGGGGAACTCAAAATTCTGTCCTCGTAAAAATAGTTTTACACTTGCCAATTCAGGGTATGGGCTACATGGGGCATCCAAAATAATATGAAATTAGCTGATATAGAAAACAGCAAAACCATCGAATTTCTGCGTTTTTCCACCTCGGCATCTTTCTGATTGTCGCTGCTGTGCCGAAGCTTTCTGCGGACTCTATTTGCCACAACGATATATCTTACGGTTAACCCATTAAACACCGGGATTAATCCAATTGGCAGCAACGGTGATAACATACTGTCCAGTAATTGGTATCCTCTCCACACGGGTGAAGTAGCGTATTCAAATGTGACAGTGCACCGCCACGGCATGTTGTCAATGAAGACGTAAGGTTCAATGGCAAAGTAAAACGGGACACATTTCCCACAGATCACGATAACCACCATTGCTGTTCTCTCGGTGCTGTATCACTCTCGCAGCTTTCGGCAACATATTGCGATGAAGCGATCGAAGGTAAAACTGACCGTGAACCAAACAGAACAGTCCCGCGTCGCAGCCGCAAATACAAGAGTCAGAGCGCATACAGGAGTGATGAGCAGGCTTCTGGAATAAATGTGGATATTGTTGGCCTGATCCACTAAAGCAACAACGATAACCACCATCAGATCCGCTGTTGCCATTCCAACCAGGTAACGGGCGATGCATTTGGAGAGTCCGCATTTTCCCCGAGGATCACAATCGCCGTTAAATTATCTGCAAGAAATTTGGAAACAAAATAGAAATATGGTCAGCTCCCTGAATGCCCCCACTCTACCGATGTTATGCAGGGTATGGTCTGTTTGGAAGTGGAAAGCGGGAATCCAGTGTCTGCGGTCCCCGTCGCTGCACTCCGGCTGGAGGACAATGACGGATGTGAGTGTCAGTGGATTGGCGACCTTCCGACAGTTTAGAGCGAGGCATCCGAGTTCCACGTCTCACGTACCGGTGAGCAGTCGATCGCCACAGTAAACAACACCATTTCCATTATTAGAGCTGAAAGAGCTGAGAGATTTGACGTAGCAGTTTCAAAGTGGCATCGTGGAGATATAAAGCATGAGTCCCCGTTTACTGACTCACGGAAGAACAGTCCTACGTGTTGGAAATACACCGGACCGTCATTTAAATAAGCTGCAATGTTGTTATGAGAACGAAGTGTCTGTACTGATAGAGACTCGGACCTAGAAAAGCAGAGACCCGCATCACTTCAGAAAGCCAAGCGAGGTGAAATTATGAAACATTGACAATATCACCACCAACTTAATTGACAAGAGTAGAAGAAAACTCTGCGATCGCAGTATGGAAAATGGAAATAAATCCATTAGATGCCTGAATCCTCCATTCCGTAAACACGTTTCATCCAATGGTGGCATCTGTGCTCAGTAACAGTGCGGATACCGCAGCAGAGTAACGATGGCACCATACATAAACTAACCAGCTCTGGCATCTTACCGGGGACACCAACCGCTACAACAGTGGGATAGAAAATGCCCGCGATGTAGTAAAACGCCGCATATCCCATATTCCGTCAGAAGCAGCGTTCAGTTGTACGGAACGGTTCAGCTGCTCAGATGGACTGGTGATCGGTTTATCAGACTTTTACTGAGGTGAGAACAATTCCACTGAGGCAATTAGCGTGGCGATCACGTCAGGAACGTTAGTAACAACCAACTTGACAAACCCTTACGTTAACCTGTTTTTATTCACTGTCCCTGTGTCATGAATTTGACTCCTTAAGGGATATTGCAATCTATTTACTTTGAAACAAAATATGATGCGAATTTTCTATGTTATTTTCCATGAAACCTGGCTTCAGCTAATTAAATAGGATTTTTTTTATATCTGTGTTGCATTTAAAGTTGGTATTTATCTTGAAATCGATTTATTTTGTAACATTTGACGGAGCACATTCGTTTCGGAAAATGAGCGGAGCTGTTTGGTCTGGCAGGGGAAATAGAGAACACTTATTTATTAAAGGGGAACATTCATTCTTCTTTTCAAATATTTTTATTATTATTATTATCATCATCATCATCATCATCATCCTCTTCATCAAAAACCCATCAGGTGTTCAACTGCGGAGCCATGTGTCATACTAAAAGCTTCTAAAGATAAACATCAAACCGCCAGTAAAAAAAAATACAATTCGATCGTGGAGGAAATCTAATAATTAACTCAAATGGTAGTAACGAACAAATGAACCCCATCTTTTCAGAAAATCAAACATAGGTTCGAAGGTTCGACTTCTAATTTTCTCCAAACAAAGACATAACATCACTTGAGAGAACCATTGTGACAGAGTGGGAGCCGACGTATCCTTCCACTTCAGCAGAATGGCCCTCTCTGCTATCAATGTAACAAACGCAATAACAAGTTGTTCAGACAAAGAAATACAACGGATGTTTTGGGGAAAGAGCACAGTTAATCTGTTAGGTTTTAAATTAATTTTAAGTGCTTTAGAAATTGTCGAAAAACTGACTTTCAAAACTTTTCCAGTATGGAACAAGACCAAAACATGAGTGTCACTGTAGCTGTCTCAGTTTTAGATCTATCTCAGTAACTATCAACATTAGGAAAGATTGTAGACAATCCCTCCATCGTCAAAGAGTAATGACGTACAATTTTAACTTGAATCAACGAATCGCTAGCACAAATCGAGGAAGAGTTAACCAACTTCAAGATCCGCATTCAGTCCTCCGTTATCAAAGTAAAATTAAGTTCCTTTTCCCAATCTTGTTTAATCTTAAAGAAAGGGCGTTTATCCCATTGTAATAATAAATTATAAATTCGTCCAATCTTATTATAAATTCGAATTATAAATTCGTCCAGCCCAGTGATCAAAGGGTTCATACCCATAATAGTTTCTAACAGGACGGCCTCTAATATGCAAGGAAAATTACTTACATATTTTTGTAAAAAATGTCTAACCTGAAATGTCATTCAACGAAGACTTAAAAATAATTTCGATAAATTCAACCACAAAGTTTAAGTACTTTAAGATTAAAAAAATTACGGAACTGGAGCCAAATTTGTAAAGAATACTGAATCACAGGGTATAAATTTCAATTAGCAACTTTAGCTAAGTGTATAGGTAGAGCAGCTCCCAATAACGAGGTTAAATAAAACTGTTTCACAGATTTCAATTCCGAATCTACCCAAATTGGCGGCTCACTCTTATCAAACTCATTGTAACCAAAAGGACATATATCGCTTATTAACAGCCCAGTAATACACTCTTAAATTAGGCAAAGCGAGACCTCCGTCCTTCTTCAATATTCATAAGTGACATTTACCAATTCTTGGTCTTTTATCATTCAAAATAAAAGACGAAATAATAGAATCAATTCGATCAAAAAACTTCTTTGTCAAAAAACAAGGATATTCTGAAATACATATAAAAATTTTGGTAAAATCATAATTTCATTATATGGATGCGGCCAGCAATTGAAAACGTAAGTGGCTTCCATCTGCTAAATAAATACTTCATTGATTCAAACAAGAGAACAAAATTAGCTTTATAAAGATCCTTATTTTTTTTAGTGATGATAACGCCCAGATATCTAAACGAATCCAAAACTTTGCAAGGAGTATTATCATATAAATAAATTCATTTAAAGGAAACAGTTCACTTATATTAAAATTATTTTTATAACATGCAAAATCACCACATTCATTAAATAATTTGAGCAAGGCAGGGTTAGAATCCGCCGGATTAGATATTTAAGACAGTAAATCGTCAACATAAAGAGAATTCTTATGAATGGTCTCATTCACAAGAATCCCATCAATATCTTTAGCTTCACGAAGAGCAATAGCAAGGGGTTCTAATATTAGGTTAAATAACAAAGGACTTAATGGACAACCTTGTCTTGTTCCCCGGGAAAACTGAACAAAGTGATCTACAAATATTAGCAATAACAGTAGCAATAGGAGATCTATATAACATTCTCATTCAATTACGGAAGTTAACACCGAAACCAAATTTCTCTAAAACATTAAATAAATCTTTCCATTCGACTCGATCAAACGCTATTTCAGCATCCGAAGTGACGACGCATTGTGGAGTTTTAAAAGAAGACGAATATATAATTTTAAATAATCTCCGAATATTTGAAAAAGGAATAACGACCCTTTATAAATCCTGTTTGGTCTTTAAAAAGAATTGTACCAAAATTAGTATCTAAAACCGATTGGCCATTATCTTTGACACGATCTGAGCTACAACATTCAATAATGAAATAGGTACATATGAGGCACAATTAGCAGGATCCTTATCCATTTTGAAAATTAAATAAATAGAAGCCTCAAAAAAAGTAGAGGTAAATCATCTTTCACAGAAGAGTCTTTAACCATTTCCAACATTTCCAACGGAGGAAGCAATTTTCCATTTTTTTTTATAGAATTCTACAGGGTAGCCATCAAGGCCTTACAGATTGGATTGAAAACATAGCTTCATGAATTTCGGCTTCAGTAATTTGGGCGTCAAGATTTTTTTTAAATCCTCAACAGAAATTTGAGGAAAAGCAACCTTTCGTTAAAAATAAACATTCATTTTCGAAGAATCCAGTGGAAATCGAGATTATAAATCTCGGTATAAAAATCTTGAAAAATCTTATTAACTTCTTCATAATCCCAAGCCAAGGTACCATCTTTCCTACGGATTCACAAAATTTGCCTTTTAGCTCTGGCCGTTTTTAATTGAGATGCAAGCAGTTTTTTTTTATTTTTTATCTCCAAATATATAAAATTGACGCTTTATCTTAAGCAAGTAGCCTTCAAAAGGATGAGTTAATAATAAATTATATTGTGATTGAAGTTCCACCCTTTTTTTAAATAAATCAATATTAGGGGGAATCGCATGAATATTATCTAAATCTTTAATTTGAAATCTTATCTAATTCTACTTTTTCCCCTTTTCCCCCCTTTTTTCTCTGTCTGCCTATCACTCTGCCTGTTCTCTATCTCCCTCTGGTGTTCCCCTCCCACATTCTTTCTCCCTAGGCCTCCCTTCCCATGATGTTCTGACCACGTAAAACTGATTTAAATGTATCCCATATGATTAATTTAGACATAACCCCTAAATCATTAAAAATTAAAAAAAACCTTATCTGGGTTTCAATAAAACTAACAAAGTCAGAATTTTGCAATGATGTTTGAGATAGGTGCAAGACGGGCGGGCAGGGATAAACGTAAAAAAAAAGAATATTTTTCTGTCATCAGGGTGTAATATCTCCATAGTTCAATCAATCCAAAATCAGTCAAAAATGAATTAATAAGTGACGCAGTGCGATTTGGAAGTCGCTGATTGGTTGAGCTTTTGTCAATCAAGGGATTTAAACAACAGTTAAAATCACCGCCCATTATCAACGTATATTCATTTAAATCAGGCAATAGAGCCAATACATTTATTACAAAAAGAAGGATCATCTATGTTAGGACCATACAAGTTGATCAAAACAACTTTTCTATTACAAATTGCTGCCTTAGCAATTAAAAATCTACCATTACAATCTGACTTAATATCCTCTAGAAGGAAAAAAAATATTAGATTTCACAAAAATAGACAGCCCTTTAGTTTTACATTGAGAAGTAGAGTGAAACTGTAAATCATTCCACAATCTAAAAAATCTGTCTTGATTTCCTGCCATGACATGTGTCTCTTGGGCAAAAATTATATCAGGTTGGTTTCGATTAACAATTTTATGTCTTTTTTCGTTTGATAGGTTGATTCCAACCACGTGCATTCCAACTTATTGCATTAATCCATTTATATACCATGCTATAAATTTATTCTACTTTACTGATGCGCAGACCGCATACCAATACGGGATTATCAAAAATGGCGGGGATGAAGAATACAACCTCTTAGAAAACAAGCATGCTCCGGAACCACAGAATGGGGAAAAAAAACTAACTCTAACTTTCAACCAAACCCTTCCCCCCACAGATCAGAAAAAAATAAAAGCAGCTGCCCTATCACAAAAAAAAACGATGCGAAGGACAGGTCTGTCCGTTCAAGGAAAATTTAAAAATGTTCTCTACCCCACCCCTTAGTTAAAAAAAATGAAATCCACTGACCTTGTAAGAGAAACGAGAAAGTCTTAACTGAGAGAAGTGTTTATATTCCTGCATTTACAAATTATCCCATGTTTCTATTTAATCTTTTTTAGGAAACGAAAAAAAATATCTCTTAAAAAGGAAAAACATCCCCATCTTAAATTTAACATTAGATCCATTAAAAAAAGCTTTAAATTCGGTTATAAGATGCTATAATATTCTATTACCTAAAAACATACTAATATATTGAAAATACATTTAAAAATAAACAGTTATTGAGATCTAAAATATAATACCTAGAGAAACCAAGCATTATGTTTAACAAACAAATCAACAAATTTTATTTTTGAAACAAGCTGAAAAAGCATTAGTATTTCCAGATCTTTAAGTTTTCCCAGAAATACATCATTTCATTGCTGCCCTTTCCAATTGGTCTTTAATTGAATTCAGTGTCCGAACCATGTCTTCTGCCCACGACGGCATTTCATCAGATCTTTCCTTTTGCATCTTTCCTTTCCCTTCCTGTGCCTTTATCACGAGGTTCCGACAAGTTCTTCCCACTCCTAAAAGGCATATTGTTCCCCTTCAAGAATCTGCAACTAATTTTTTTTAAATTCGGAGTTAAAACTCGGAGGAATTCCAATGAGCCACGATACAAAAGGAAAGTATTCTACATATTTAAGGCAAAACACAATTAGGGACGATTAGATTTATTATTTTTTTTATTTACAAGGTTTCCCATTTAGTGTAAAAAGATATTTTGCACCATTAATCAGCTAATTCCTGAATTTTTCTGTGTCAGTCCATAGATACACGTGTTGGTGCAGGAACTAAGAGATATTAACATCTACCCAAACTCTTGTAGGATAAATGTAGGCGTGTTGTAATAGTTGTCTGTGAAAAACACGTTTACTTCTGCTCAGGTCATGGACTGTACAATGTTGGTTATCCACAATATTATGAATTTGGCGGATAGAGAGAACAACAAAACCATTGACCTTCTCCGGTTCATAACCTCTGGATCACTTTTGTTGTCAGTATTTCTCCGAAGTCCACGGCGAACCATATTCGCTGCTATAATAGATCTGGTGGTTAAAACATTGAACAGCAGAATTAAACCAATTGGGAATAATGGGGTCATGATGGTGTCAAATATCCGGTAACCTCTCCACAGGGATGATGTATAGTACTCGAGTTTGTGTTTCCATGACTCTCCTGCAAAGTAAAAGATACATTGCTGAACACAGCCTCCTACGGCCACTGCCACGATCACCACGGTCGCTGTTCTCTCCGTCCAATATCGGGGCCGCAGCTTCTGAAGGCAGATCGCGAAGTCGTGATCGAAAGTGAAAGCGACCGTCAGCTAAATTGAACAATCCAATGTTGCAGTCCCCAGTATAGGTCCCAGAGCTCACAGCCGAGATTTCATCATGATGTCAGCATACGAATAGAGAGTATTGATTTTATACAATACAACACCAAAGAGAACGACCATCAGATCAGCTGCCGCCATGGTCACGAGGTAACGACTGATACATTTAGAGACCCCACAATTTCTGCGAGTCAGGATCACAATCGCCGCCAAATGAACCGAAACAAAAGAAAAAGTTCCATTGCTTAATAGGTGTGGAGTGCTCAGCGTGACTTTATTTGCATGCAAAGGCTGGTACTCCAGATCGCGCCCCTGCCCGAACTGGCCGCCAGTGCTCGGGTGCGCCTGCGCTGACTGAACTGGGGTGTTAGTGATCGATCACCCTGATACCCCTTCAGCGACAAGCAACCGAGCTCTTGCCAGTTTCACGCTGTGATGACAATGGGCTCGACCTCTAATTATTTTATCCATGACAGAACAGACAACAAAGTATATTTGGATCAAATCGGTTGAGACATCCTTCATGAACTCCTGGCTCCTTCTCTCTGGCGTTGATTTATGATGCTCTCGTGTTTTTTTCTCCACATTTAGTGTGGACAGGTTGTACACGATTGGACAAAAGGCTCAGGCAGAGAAAGGGACAAAGTACTTTGAGTGAAAATAATGAGCTAGGAAAGAAATTAATATCCGGCTACGACAATGGTAATGGAATCATTCAATTCGTCTGGATTAATAAGAGTGTCCTTTGACGGAGAAGTTCAGCATTAAAAGTTGTCAGATGATTCTGTGACTGAAAAATGTGGAAAGTGCAAAGACAGTTTTTCTTTTAATTTATTGGCATCACTTTACTCTACAAGTGATCTGCACAATAAGGGCAGTTGTACGGGCAATAAGGGCACCTGTATGGTCGAGAAGCAATAACCGTAGTTTTACTATGTTACGATTAAGTTGACCAGTGGATGGGTTCAGCAGGGCAAGGGAGGCGAAAGAAGCAGGAAGGTGATGCACAACTCAGTCGGATTACCTTCAGCAGACAAGCAAGGCAGCAGAAAGGCAATGACAGGGGCAAAGCGAATTGAATGTATTGAGAGAAGAGATAGCACTGCGCCATGGTGGTAGTATGCTCATTACAGAAACATTGCCGAAAAGAAGAATGTAAGAGCAGAAAACATAAAAGGAGAATTATGCCATTCGGCCGGCCCACGGGGTCAGCTCCGCCATTTCATTATGACTGTCTCTATTATTCCTCAACCTCATTCTTATGCCTTCTCCCGTAACCTTTAAAGCCCTGATTACTCAATAACGTCATCCTCCCGGTTAAATATAACCAAAGTCTTGGACTACACATTCATCCGTGCCAAGGTATTCTAGAGATTCAAAGGCACTGGAGATTTTTTTCCCAAATCTTTGTTTAGATTGGATGTCCTCTATGCTGAAGCTGGGACTCCTGGTCCGAGACTCCCCCACTATCGGAAAAATCCTCTGTACATCCACACACTGATGTCCCTTCAATATTCGGTATATTTTAATGACATCAACCTATTTTTTAAACCCAGCGTATACAGTCCCAGATCTATGGAACACTCCTTATATGGTATCCATTTATTCCTGGGATCAATCTCCTAAACATCCTCTAGACTTTCCTCAATGCCGGCACATCTTCTCTTCGATTAGGGACTCAAAGCTTCGCATAATACTCCATATTCTGATGAATGCCTTATCGAGTGTCAGTGTTACATCCTTCTACTTGTGTTCTTGTTCTCAGGAAATGAATGCTGACGTCTCATATACATTCTTCAATAGCGACTCACCTTGCAGTTTGACCTTAAGGATCTCCTAAACTAGGTCTCCCAGGTCCCTTTGCACCTCTGATTTTTGAATGTCCTCCCCATATAGACCATTATCTACTCCTTTATTCCTTCCATGAATTTCGCTGCACTAACCTTCACTGGGCACTTCGCTGTCCATTGACCCAATCAGTCAAATTTCTTCTGCATACACCCTGCTCCATCAGCACTATCTGCTCCACCAGCTTTCTTCGTAACTTGCGCAAACTTGTCAATAAGACCATCAATTCCTTCATCCAAATAATTGACATATAACACGAAAAGGGTCGGTCCCAACACCGATGACAGAACGCAACATTAGGCGGAATGCACAGTAGAGCCGCCATAACTCTTCCTGTTAGAGGACATCATGAATCAAACACATTCACTTAGCTTTAGGTTCTGAACCAGAATCAGGTTTAATACCAACGCCAAATGTCGTGGAGCTCATTACACCCGAAACATAATTTTGACAGATTATGATAAAGTACATTAAAACAAACCAAAGTAACAGAAATACATGAAAGTCACATAAATCATATTTAAAAAAAAACAATGAAACGTGCTTCTACTTTCATTATTTCTTGAGTGAGTTGATATAAAAGCCTTCGATAGGAAACCACGACCGCTCTAAATTAAAGCGCACAATTTAAGGACGACAGTATGCCTCACATCAGCGACCTGACCTGGAAGAGCAACGGCCGCCAGTACGGGATAGTAATTACGGACAAGATAATAAATTGCTGAATATCCCATTTTCTTGCAGAAGTGGCGATCAGATGTACGAAAAGTGTCAACTGTCTAGATGCACTCGTTCAACGAGCCCTTATATACAAGGAGGCCAGTAAAGCCCATTAATACTACTCTCCCCTTTAGTTGCATTAGCTACAGGTCAGTGAGCGAAAAATCCGTGTTTGCATTGTTCTATTTTTACTCATTGCGACATTGTGTCAGCCACTTAACTTTCCGTGGAGCATCACATACAATTCACTCGATGTTTTTAAAATTTATTTTAGAGGGTCAGAGAAATGTTGTATTACAGCATAAAAAACAGGACCCATCCAGTTCGTGTCGACTTCTGCTGGACATCCATACCGCTTCATTCATGTATAACCCAAATTTGTCTTAAATGTTGCATCAAACCCACGTCCACCCCTTTCGCTGGCAGCTAGTTGCACCCTCACCTCAGCCTCTGAATAAAGTCCCTCATCAGGTTTCCCTTAAATATTTCACTTTTCACCCTTAACCTATGACAGGTAGTTCTACTCTCACCCAAAGAATGACAAATGCCTGTTTCTATTTGCTTCTCGTAAGTTAGTACGCCTCTACAATACCTCCACGAATTCTGCTGCGCCGGAGGTAAGAAAAAGAAATGTCTTAACCTCTTCAAACATTCCTTATGAATCAGATATTCAAGTCTTGACCATGCACTTGTAAACTTGCTCTGTATTCTTCCAATCTCAGTGATGCTTTTGTGAAGGTAATTGATCAGAACGCCACACAATACTCCAGAACGAGCCTCACCAAAGCGTAATACAACTTCAGACCAACTTCTGAACTGAAAGGTTTAATTTATCAAAGCTAATAAGCTGAATACTCACTTTACGACCCGATCTCCCTCAGACTCCACTATCAATGAATAATGGATCTGTACTCACAGACCCCTTTGTTCACTGCGCTACTCAGAGCCGTACTATTCCATGTGTACGTCCCACGCTGGTCAGTCCTCCCAGTGTGTAACATCCCACATGTCCGCATTAACAACAGAGCCGGCGGTGATCACTACGACACTTCATTCAATTCAGGCGTCCTTTCAGAGTGGCAACCATATAACTTCACTCTCTGGCTTCTACCGTAGTCATGTTGATTGTGGTCTGCTACTTTCCACTGAATGAAAGGTACTGAAACTTCTGGGCAAACCTCCAACGTGGGATTTGTCAAAAGCCCTGTTAATGTACAAGTCGACGAGATCCACTGACAGGTCTTTATCGGGTTTCTTGGAAACTCCTGGAACAATTCTGTAAGATTGCGTATGGAACGCGCTGCATCGTTTCACTGCTAATGTTTCTCTGTAGCTGCGTGGTTTGGGTTATAGCTAGAGATAAGGGGGGCTTTGGAATCTGTGCTATCCAATGAGAGGCATGTTGTTTCTTTCTTGTGGGGCTGAGAGAAGGATTCACGTTTTTGGCGAGGGATGAAGACGCGAATGGAGAGAGTTGGTAGACCTCCGTACGGAGTGGACTTACAGCGAGGGTCCGCGGGTCGGCAGGGAACGAATAGATGGAAACATGAGCTCCAACTTTGCACATTAGACTGTTTCTTGAGAATGGGTCCTTTTCCCTTTTAGTTTCTTTACGAACCATGCAGTGAAATTAAGAATTATAAAGCTCAATCGTTTGATTGCACATTGTGTACTGTTTGCTATTTCCTGCTACTGATTTGTAACAGGGTGAAACATCACGCAGCATCCGACCAAACATTGTTTCTTAAGTCTGGCGGGAGCTAGGGCTGTCCTCCCCGAGATGAAGCCGCTAGCTGAACCTAGGATCCCAGATCTAGGGTTGGGAACAGTGGGATCTGAGCCACCTGGAAAATGGGCTGCAAAATGGCCGATGAAGTTTAATGCAGACAAGTGTGAGATGTTGAACTTCGGGAGGACCAACCAGGGTAGGTCTTAGACAGTGAGCTTTAGCGCACTGAGAAGTGTGGTATAACGAGGGGATCTAGGAATACAGTTCCAGAATCCATCGAAAGTGTCGGCACAGGTAGATAGGGCCGTAAAGAAGGCCTTTGGTACATTGGCCATAGATCGATGTGCATAAGGCGCTGATGAGAACAAAGTGTATTGTGTGCAGTTGTGTGCAGATGGAGAAAACTAAATTACAATGTGTCGGTTTTTAAGTGGAAGAAAGGAAATTATGATGGCATGAGAGAGGAACTTCCCAAAGTTGACTGAACAGGGACACTAGCAGGAAGGACAGCAGAGCAGCAATGGCTGGAGTTTCCACGAAAAATGAGGGAGGCGCAAGACAGGTATATGCCAAATAAGTAGAAGCTTTCAAAGGGATGAAGGATACTACTGCGTCTGACAAATTAAACCAGAACCAAAGTGAAAGCAAAAGAGAGGACACACAAGGAAGCCAAAGCTAGTGGGAAAATAGAGGAATGGGAAGCTTTTATAAACTTGCAGGAAGAAATTGAGAAGGTAATCAGGAAGGGAGATGAATTGTGAAAGGCAGCGGGAGACAAATATCAAATACGATACTATAAGTATTTGTTAAGTATATAAAGTGTAAACGAGAGTTAAGGGTCGATATAGGAACAATACTAAATGATGCTGGGGATACTGTAATGAGATATACAGAGAAAACAGAGGAACTGAATGCGTATTTTGGATCAGTTTTCACAGTGGAAGCTCCTGATCCTGATGGAATGCACCCTCGGGTTCTGGAGGAAGTAAATGGAAAAATTGCCGAGGCATTAACAAAGATCTTTCAGGATTTGATACATTGTGGCATGAACGGAGGTCTGGAAAATTGCAAATGTTACCTCGCTTTTTAAGAAGGGTGGAAGGCAGCAGGAAGGAAACTATAGACCAGTTAGGCTGACATCATTGCTTGTTGGAATCCATTGTTAGGTATGAGGTTACGGAGTACATGGAGATACTTACAAACAGGGTGGACGAAGGAGATAACAGCCCTTGGAATTACAGGGAAGTTACTAACATGGTTGGAGCATTGGCTTGTCGGCAGAAAACAAAGTGTGGGAATAAAGGGATCCTACTCTGGCTGGCTGGTTGCCAGTGGCGATCCACGGGGGTCGGTGTTGGGACCGCTGCTTTTTACAAAGTATGTCAATGATTTGGACTATGGAATTAATGAATTCGAGGGTAAATTAGACAATACAAAGATCGTTGGAGGAGCGGGGAGTGTTGCATAAACACAGATTCTGCAGAGAGACTTAGATAGTTTAGGGGAATGGGAAAGGAAGTGGTAAATGAAATGCAATGTTCGAAAAGTGCATGGCCAGGCACTTCGGTGGAAGAAATAATTGGGAACACTATTATTTAAATGGGTAGAGAATTCGAAATACAGAGACGTAATGCGATTTGGGAGTCTTTGTGCAGGATACCCTAAAGGGTAACCTCCAGGCTGAGTCGGTTGTAAAGAAGGCAGATGTAATGTTGGCATTCATTTCTACAAGTATAGAATATAAGAACAGGGATGCGATGTTGAGGCTCTATAAAGCACTCGTTAAACCATATTAGGAGTATTTTGTGCCGTTTTGGGCTCCTTAGCTTGGAAAGGATATACTGACATCGGTGAGGATTCAGAGAAGATTCAGAAGAATTAGGATTAGGGCTAGGGTTAGGGTTATGGTTAGGGTTAGATGACTATTCTCCATCTCACTCTGGTGTTCCACTCCCCGTTTCTTTCTCTCTAGGCCTCCCGTCCCATGATCCTCTCCCTCTCCAGCTGAATCACTTTTGCTAATCAACTTTCCAGCTCTGAGCTTCATCCTTCCCCCTCCTGTCTTCCCCTATCATTCTGGATCTTCCCCCTCCCCTCCCACTTTCAAGTCTCTTACTATATCTTCTTTCAGTAAACACTCTTAATATACATTCTGTGTTCCCTGAGCTATTTTCCGAACAAGAGTCTACTGCAGTCAGTTTGCGTTAATGTTGTGAGAGAGATAATGTACTGATAAATGATGACAGTTTTACTGAGCAGGACTTTCAGCGTCATTAAGTCATTTGACAAACAGATCATTCGGCCCGGCATCATCCTGCTTGCTACACTTTACCCACCACATAGAGCCAATCGAACAGCACCTGATCTGTAACTTCCTGTGGCTTGGCAAAGCAACTTCTGAAAAGTTAAATGAGAATAAACAAAACAATCATTCTAATTAATTTAAATAATTAATTAATTAATTAATTAAATTGATAATTGATCGGAATAAACCCCATCGGGGCAGTGCTTTTCAGTTCTAGAAACATTTATAGGAATATATTTCGCTCAGCAATTCTGAATTACTACCTTCACCGTGTATCTCTGCACTCTTATGTTTGCCGATTCTGTAACATATTCTCATTTTTGAATTTTAAAATCTTTTTAATAATTATTATTGATTAACAAAAAGATGCATTGTCAATATGTCATTATATACATTAAAGAATTAAATTAGCAAGTAACTGATTAACAAAGCTAAGCAACATGTCAATAATAATAAGAGAAAATAAAGTGTTAAGTATATTTTTGGAAGAAAAAGAAGGAAAATAAGACCCCTGCTAACTAAAAAAAACAACCCTACTAACTGAAAACAAACAGACAAACAAAAAGCATTGGGAGCACAACCCTGGAGCTATACATCATACAAGCTTCCATCGAAAACGTTATCAATCCGTCAACTCAAACCCACTTTAGTAAAACACTGGAAGAAAACCATATTAATTGACTCAAACCAAATGATAGCAGCAGGCTAATGAACCCCACATATTCTTACATGTGCTCTAGAGCGTGAGTTTATCCAAGTTTTGTACCGCTCATAATAATATCATAATCATTTCGATTTTCTTATGACATCTTCTGACTGGTCTGCAATATGCCATGTATTTTTCATTGATAAGATTGTGACAGCCTTGTCCCTGGCAGCACTGAGAGAATTTGTAAGTAGGAAAGCGAGTGAAGCTCAACTTTCTCATTTGGAATAATCATTGCAGCATCGGGGTGATTGATAAAATCTGGAGAAATTGGCGACACTGCTTATGTCACAGCACAGCCGTGGGTGTTGCGCTCGTCAGGAACATGGTGGGCGGAAGAGTTTGCTCCTGTGTTGCAAGACACCGTGCTCTAGATTACACTCATCAGCGCAGAAGTAAGAGATGAATGTAGGTGAATGGACAGAGGATGATGAATAGATTGACATTACAATATGAACACATCAGATGGACACGTTGGGATCAAGGGACAGTAGAGAACAGGAACAAGCCCTTTGACTCTCTACTCCTGCGCTGAACAAGATGGGGAATGAGACTCAACTCTGATGAATGTACGTGACCCATCTCCCTTCATTCACTGCATACGCATGGGATTTGACTGAATATTTACCGTTATGGGAATCTCGAGGTTACATCTCAATAGACAACAAACGTTTACCATCAGCTCCCTTGTTGAAGTAAATATTTGAGAAGGCAAAAGGAAACACTGATGGATGAAACAGGTGAGACTCAGTTACAGACTTCCCCGGAAGGGAGCAGGAAGGCTGGTGAGTTCGCCAAGCGAGAATCATGTTGGTTGATGAACTGGAATCCACATGTAGAAGTAGGGATGGCGGAGAAAACATCAAACTGTATATATACAGAGAGTTAGTCATGACACAGCAACAGGATCAGCAGTTTGCAAAGGTACAAAGAGGAGAGATTTCTGAAGAGTATATAGAGTATCGAGGGATACAGGCACGGAAAGGGATTGTGCTTAATAATGGTAGATTTGTGGTGCCAGATGTTGCATTGTCACCATGACATTTGTGGGCATCAAGGAGCAGATAGAGCTATGGGACCGCTGAAGAATCTGTGTTGATAGCCGAATTTGCGAGGGGATGTCCACCATTATTGTAAGAATTGTTTGTTTTGTGCCCAGTCATCACCCAGGTGAATTGGCTTTTGAAACATTTTAAGATATGCTCCGTAGAAGGAGCATGCGTTAATTTACTGGATTATTTTGTTGGATTTTCATCCTCATCCCATGGAGGAGTGAAATATATCCTCGCAGTAGTGGATGTTTTCACCAAGTAGATCGAGACTTCCCCAACTAGATAATGGAAACCGCTGTCGTTACAGACTCGATTTTGTTTTTGAGAGAGTTTTTACCAGTTGGTGATTGACAAGCACTCTAGAATCAGTCATGGTCGCCGCTTCACCGCACATGTGATACAAAATGTACTGAAACTGTTTGGGGTAAAACACAGGCTGGCATCCATTGTCGGCCACAATACAGTGCAACTGTTGAATGGGTGAACACAACCTTAATGATAATGTCAGTTAAAATGAAAGGGTTCGAATCCTTGTTTGGGCTAGATTCATTATCAACCGAGTCTGGTGGCATTGGGAAGGACAAATGCAAGCAGCAATTAATTGACTCTATTCAGCAGGCCCATTATGTTGCCACCCATTATAGGAGACGGGAGAAACAGCGGAGCAAAGCTTATTTCGAGGTGCGAACAAAACCGAAGGAGTTGGAAATAAGGCAGAAAGTAATCATGTCTCTAAATCAGCCGAGACACTTTACAGCTTCGCGAATTGTAGGGATATATGATATCGCTGACAGAGCCAGTAGATCAGTACATTGAATTCAGACTGCTACAAATAAGTTGGGTTAGTATCATATTAACCAACTCAAACCCCTTGGAGATAGTCAATGTCTTCTCGTAGATGTGTTCTGAAAACCTATTGCCAATGGGATACTCTGGACCGAGATGAGTAATCGTCTTAGATTTATGTTTCAGGCAATTGACGGTGATGGGGATGAAGGAGCAGTTGTTCTCTCAGTGAGTTGGGCAACCACTACCAGTTTGTACCCGGAGGTTGAGGATAGGTCACATCTTTGCACTCGCCCGAGTGAAGGCGGAGACAATGGAAGAGAGAAACAGATGGGAGAAGGTCTTCGTTGCGTGGTCTTCTGGAAATAAAGTGGGGGATAATTGGTCAGATATGAATAGACTTTAACAAAGTGTTAAGGTTATACATGGTAGGACCATTCATAACATCCGAAGGTTTGTTATCCAGGTAAATTGGCTGGTGGATTCTGTACTGACGCCCACAGAAGGCGAAAGATAGTTGTGGCTGGAGCGTTTTCCCTGGAAGTTGGGGACAGGTGTCCTGCAGAGATCTGTTCTGAGACGCTTGGCTTTTCGTGGGTTTTTGAATTATGTGGATGAGGAGGTGGAAGTGTGGTTTATTGTACTTGTAATGATGTGCAGGTTGGTGGAATTATGGAACGCATAGTAGGTTGTCAGAGGTTATAACAGGACACTGTCAGGACGCCGAGCAGCGTTGAAAAGTTACATATGGAGTTCAACCAGGAAAGGTACGAAGTGATTCATATTGGAATGATGAATTTGAAGACAGAAGTGTTACTTTCTAGAGTCAAACGAGGGCAGCACATTAGTACGAGTTCCACAATGGAAACAGAGTGATGAGACTTTCATACAATGACGCTCGAAAGGCAATAGACTTGACAGTAAATCAGGAGGAAAAAGCAAAATACAACTTCGTGGCAAATAATGGAACCTGCGGATAGGTCACAGATTTCACTTGCAACTTTTGTCCAAATAGAGAATTGATGGAGAAACAGTGGTAGAATTGAGGCAGGTTTGAGAATAACTTATAAAGTTAAATAGACTGCATCGCAGGTCACGAGTGTGGGGTGGTCAGGTCATTCACTGGCAGAGGTCAGTTCCTGCCAAGCAGCCCATGTGTGCGCTGAAAAACACTGTTCTTCAAACTGTCCACAGCCCTCGCTAATCTCCTGAAGACACTCCCTTTTTGATCACAGGTCTCTGGAATATCTCTTTGGATCTTTTAACTTGTTTACAGGAATATGTGCAGTGTATCTTATTGTAAAATATGTCAGCTGTCACTGTGATTTCCACCACTCAAACCGCCTGGAATGACTGAAACGAAAGAAAGAAAAGAATGAATGAACGGTCTCCTTTAATAAAGAAGTGTGCTCCATTTCACCTGCCAGGCCAAACACTTCCCCCTGTTTTAGAAGCAACTGTAATCGGTTCAATGTTACAAAAATAAATCGACTTCATTATGTACCCGTATGTCAGAAACAACACTGATGCAACTAAGTCCTCTTTAAATAGCTGAGGTTACGTGCCATGGAAACTGAACTGGCAAATTTACCTTACATTTTCTTTTAAAGAAAATAGATTGTAATGTCCCTTGAGGAGTCAAATTCATGGCACGGTGACAGAGTAAGTAAAAATAGTTTAACGTAAGTGTTTGTGCAGTTGGTTGTCACTAATGTCCCTGACGTGATCGCCACGCTAATTGCCTCAGTGGAATTGTTCTCACCTCAATAAAAGTCTGCTAAACCGATCCCCAGTCCATCTGAGCAGCTGAAACGCTCCGTACAACTGAACGCTGCTTCTGACGGAATATGGGATATGCGACGATTTACTACATCGCGGCCGTTTTCTATCCCACACTTGTAGCGGTTGGTGTCCCCGGTAAGATGCCGGAGCTGGTTACTTTATGTATGGTGCCGTCGTTACTCTGCTGCGGTATCCACACTGTTACCGTCCGCTGAAACGTGTTTCCTGAATGGAGTATTCAGTCATCTAATGTTTTTATTTCCATTTTCCGTAGTTCGTCACAGTGTTTTCTTTTCTTTTGTCAATTAAATTGTCATTGTTTTATAATTTCACCTCGCTCGGCTTTCTGAAGTGATGCTGGTCTCTGCTTGTCTCGGTCGGAGTATCTACCAGTGCAGTCACTTCGAGACCTTATAACAACGTGCAGCTTATTTACATGAGGGTTCAGTTTATTTTAGACACGTAGTCAGTAAATGAAAATTCGTGCTTTGTATCTCATTGATGTCACTTTGTTACCGCTACAACAAAATCCCCTCAGCTCTCTCACCTCGAGGAATAGAAACGGTGTTGTTTACAGGAGCAATTGACTGCCCACCGGTACGTGAGCCTTGGAACTCGGATACCTCGCTGTAATCAGTCAGAAGGTCGGCTATGCCAATCCGTCACTGTCCTGCAGCCGGACTGCAGACACAGCCCGTACACACTGGACTCCCGCTTGGCAATAAACCATAATCTGAACAGCATCAGAGGAATGGGATGGGGGCGGGGGAATTTAATCAGTTGAAGCTAAGCCATACCCTGCATCGCATCTCCGTAATAGGATATTCAGAGAGTTGCCGCTGACGATATTTCTTTTTTTTTGTTTTTTCCATATTCTTGTAGTTAATTTAACGGCGATTGTGATCCTTTCTCGGGGAAAATGCGGACTCTCCAAATGCATTACCCGTTATCTGGTTGGAATGGCAACAGCGGATCTGATGGTGGTTATCGTTGTTGCTTTAGTGGATCAGACCAACAATATCTACATTTATTCCAGATCCCTGCTCATCACTCCTGTATGCGCTCTGACAATTGTATTTCGGGTCGTGACGATGGACTGTTCTGTTTGGTTCACGGTCAGTTTTACTTTCGATCGCTTCATCGCAATATGTTGCCGAAAGCTGCGGGAGCGATACTGCACCGAGAGAACAGCAGCGGTGGTTATCGTGACTGTGGTTCTAGTGAGCTGCGGGAGAGGTGCCCCGGTTTACTTTGCCGTTGAACCTTACGTCATCATTGACAACACGCCGTGGCGTTGCGCTCTGACACGTGAATACGCTACTTCACCCGTGTGGAGAGTATTCGCATTGCAGGCCAGCATTTTAACACCATTGCTACCAATCGGCTTAATTCTGGTCTTTAACGGGTTAACCGTAAGGCATATCGTTGTGGCAAATAGAGTCCGCAGAAGGCTTCGGCACAGCAGCGACAATCAGAAAGATGCCGAGGTGGAAAAACGCAGAAAGTCCATAATTTTGCTGTTTTCTATATCGGCTAATTTCATATTATTTTGGATGCCCTATGTAGCCCATTCCTTCAAATGGCAAAAACAAAACTATTTTTACGAGGACAGATATTTGAGTTCCCCGGTATACATCCTACAACAATTTGGTTACATGCTGCAACTTCTCAGCGTGTGCACCAATACTTGTATCTACACACTGACACAGAGGAAATTCAGAGAAGAGCTGAGGAATGGAATAAAGTATGTGTTTACATTAAGTGGCCATCTGTGTAGATAACGGCCGCGACTAACGTTAAGTAAGCGGATTTTTGAAATAAAGCCGTTTTAAAATGAACAGTTTTGGCAAATATGTCATTATTTCAAACAGTCATATGCCTCATCCGGAAATTGCAGAATTAGCGGAAGATCGCTTGCTTCATACAGTTCAGGTAGGTAGCAATACAAACGGTCAATGCTGCTGGCGTGATTGTAACATTGGTTAAAGTACGTTCCGAACTATCACAGACACTCGACTGGCATAAGGGCAGGGATGGCTTCAGGACTTTCCGGGTGTTTGATGTTGAAAAATGGACAGGGTCGGGTAACAGAGAGTAAAGGGAGTGCGATGGGAAACCAGGGATAGTATCACAGTTGCAGAAATGGAGGACAACGTGAAGCGTTCGTTTGTTAATAGACTGCGAGACGAACACTGAAACATAAAGGGCGCGATCTCTCCATCTGGAATTTTCAGTTCAGCCGCCCACCAGATTAACAAAAACACTGCAACGGGAACGGTGAGGAACCGACCGGGAAGCAGAACCTGGACGTGTGCCATGATATTGGCACGGGGAACTGCAACTTCCACAATATTCTTTGACAAATCTCTCCGCTGGTCAGCATATCCGGAACGACAGGGAGAACTCCCCTCCATGTACCTTGCACAGGGATAGGGCCAGGAGGCAAGGGATCTCTTTTATTGGGGGTCACTGATTTATGGTGCTACCTGGCAGGAACTTGGGAAGGTAAATTGGGAAATATTGTACTCAGGGAAATGCGCAACAGGTAAGTGGGGATTGCTCAGGGAGCCCTGACATGGGGTTCAGTAAGGTTTGTCTCATTGACGCCGAGACAGGATGATAACGTAAGTAACCCTGGGTGACAAGAAAGTTGGAACAACTCATCAAGAGGAAGACAGAACGATACTTAGAGATTAGGAAGAAAGGATCATGTAGGGTTATGGCGAGTCAAAATGTAGACAGGAAATAATTTCACAGTGGACTTAGAAGTGTAGAAGTAGACGAGAAGGCCTTGGCGTGTTGCACTTTGAAGAACAGGAGGAGACTGCAGAGTGTGTGGACAGATCGGAGGAGAAAGAGTTAGTGTGTCTGGAGTCCAAGGAGGCGGTGAAGCTCCTTAATACATTAATGAATGCAAACACAGCATAAAAAGGCTGATATGCCAAACATCCCGACGCTCCGAAAGAGGACGAGAATGGAAACTTAGAAAATATTATGACAGATGATTCCCCGGTGCCAGAAGGGATATAGTCCAGATAATTTGAGAAAGCGAGCGAAGATATGACTGCACTTTTGGACAAGATATGTATGTCGTCGCTCGCCACGGAAGTAGAACTAGATGATTGCAGGGTGGAACATGTTATTCATTTGTTGACGAAAGATAATAGGCGTACTTCTTGGAATTATAGACCAGCGAGTCTTAAATCAGTAGTGTGTAAATTACTGGAAAGCATTATTGAATAAGGAATTTATGAGTAGTTGGAGAAGCGTACTCCGGCTGAAAAACTGAAAATAAAACAGACAGATGAATCAGAACAGACGACGTGGGTGCATTAATATTGGTCAGGAGTTTGATCAGTTCCCCATAGTAGACTCATTCTGAAAGTCAGGAGGCATGGGATCCAGGGAAACCTGGCTGTGTTGATTCAGAATTGGCCACTAACAGAAGGCAGATGATGTAGTAGACAGAGTGAATTCTGGATCGAAGTCAGCGGGCAGCCGTGTCCCGCCAGTAGAGTGGAAACGTCGGTGAACTTTATAACTCTATTTGGGCTCTGCAGTTACAGGTTCCAAGAAATAGGGCTGAGGGAAATAACCGATTTAATCTGATTAAACCCAGCAGCACCTGGATAACTTATGGACTTGGGGTTACCGATGTAAGCAAAACGCTGAGCTGTTGACTGCATCGCCACGTTACCTAAATTGACCTTCCATTTACATATTACAGGGCAGATCCTACAATGATTTTAAAACATTTTTTCCAATGGAGCCCTACAAATTAAAGCAGCATTTTAAAAGTGTTTAGCAGCAGCTTCTGGTGCTCATTCAAAGAACCCGCCTTCCAAAGTGTCAATTCGAAATTCCCTATTCAAGTACACACCAATTTATCATACTGTCAATTTACATCTGAACGTGGTTTTATCGTATCGGGTGTAGATACGCTCATATTTCGATCCATTTAACCCTGAATCCACATGGCCGCTGAGAAATCCGTGTCTCCCTCTGAAATCAATAATAAATGAAACATACAAAACTACACAAAGTATAAACGCAGCGATAGCAAGGTAAATATCCGGGCTAACGCTTGTCTTCCTTTAAACCCATCGCAGGTAATTGGAGAATACAGAATAAATAATTTCCAAAGCTTCCATCTTCTCATGCTGTAACCATCCATTAACTCAGTCTCCATGCTTCAGTGTTGCAAGGACAGAGGGATCGAACAGAATCAACGACTTTCTAGATTGGTCGGTGCTGTGAGACACTGAAGTTCTAAACCAGACATACAGTCAGACATCCACAGGAAGCAACTGCACAGTAGCAGGATTTTCAATCCCTCAGGTCCGTGAGGAATTATTTAAACCGCCTACTCCCAACGACCTGCGCCCGGACGGTGGCCATCCATATCCTTCTCATCCATGTACTTACCCAATCATCTCTTAGACGTTGACATCGGAATTTCAATTACCATTTGCGTTGGCAGCACTGTCTACAATCTGACCACCCTCTGGGAGAAGAGCTTCCCCTCATGTTTCCCTTAAACATTTCACATTTCACCATTCACCCATGATCGTCAACTGTATTCTTGCCCGGCATCAGTGGAAAAAACGTGCTGGCATTTACACTCTCTATACGCCTCATAATGTTGTATACCTCTATCAGATCTCCCCCCAGTCTTCTAACTACTCGGGGATAAAGTGCTAACATCTGTAATCTTTCCTCTAATTAAAAACGTTCAGTCCCAGCAATAACCCAGTAATTGTTTTCTGCAGTCTTACAATCTTATTTTCACCTGTTCTGCACACAATATTTCAAATTCTGCCCCAATAAATCTCTAAACCACAGCAACGTAATGTCCCAACTCCTGTACTCATAACTTTGGTCTATGAAGCCCGAAGTGCGAAAAGAAGTTTTTATGACCCTGTGTAACTGTGCCGCAACTTTAATTGAATTATGGACCTGCATTCACAGATTCGTTTGTTCTGTCGTACTCCTCAGTGCCCTATTTCTCATTGTGTCAGACCAAACCTGGCTGGTCCTCGCATAGTGCAACATCCAACGCTTGTCTGTGTTAAATGCGATTTGACAGTTTTCAAAACACTTTTCCAGCTGGTCCAGATTCCGTTTCTTGCTCCGGTACTCTTCCTCGCTGTCAACTAGGCCCATAATGTTGCTGTCATCGACAAATTTTCTGATCCAGTTACCGACATTATTAATCGTTAATGATGGACACAGTAACAACCCGTGCGGCAATCCTCTCGTCAGAGGTCCCCAGTCAGAGAGATATCAATTACCACAATCTAGCTTCCCCGACATAGATAATGGCTAATCCAGTTTACTACCTCATCATGAAAGCCAAGCCACTGGACCTTCTCAAGCACCCTCCTATTCGGAGCCTTGCAAATTCATTAGTGAGGTCCCCATAGACGGCATCCACTGCTTTGCCTGCAACAGTATTCCTGGTACCGACCTCGGGCAGCTCTATGAGATTGGGTAGACATGACCTAAAAAGGAGTGGCCCATACTGACTATCGCTCATGTTCTTGTTTGTCCAGATACCTACCTTCATGCCCCATAACCAGCGCAGTCTGAACACCGAGGGCAATTCCTCATTATGTGACTCTTGACGAGGTCCTTCCAATCAAACCTCTCGATATCAGCCAGCTGCCGGCACTGATAATCACCGCCTATTGTTAAATGCTCCTGCGATATTATCAGCCGTATTGAGAGCAGTCTGGAAAAGCAAGGGATTTGAAGCTTTAAGTAATTAATGGACTGTACTTAAATAGCATGACACGGTACACTAGATGGAGCATAGAGCAGTGTGAGTTTCATTCGCTGTCTGTCAGTCTCTGCTACAGTGTGAGAGTGTGGGTTTCATTCTGTATGTGTCAGTCTCTGCTAGAGTGTGAGTGTGGGTTTCATTCTGTATCTATCAGTCTCTGTTACAGTGTGAGAGTGTGGGTTTCATTCTGTATCTATCAGTCTCTGTTACAGTGTGAGAGTGTGGGTTTCATTCTGTATCTGTCAGACTCTGTTACAGTGTGAGAGTGTGGGTTTCATTCTGTATCTATCAGTCTGTGTGACAGTGTTAGAGTGTGGGTTTCATTCTGTGTCTCTCAGTCTCTGTTACAGTGTGAGAGTGTGTGTTTCATTCTGTATCTGTCAGTCTCTGTTACAGTGTGAGAGTGTGGGTTTCATTCTGTATCTGTCAGTCTCTGCAATAGTGTGCGAGTGTGGGTTTCATTCTGTATCCGTCAGTCTCTGCTACAGTGTGGCAGTGTGGATTTCATTTTTTATCCGTCAGTCTCTGTCACAGTGTGAGAGTGTGGGTTTCATTCTGTATCTGTCAGTCTCTGTTACAGTGTGAGAGTGTGGGTTTCATTCTGTATCTGTCAGTCTCTGTTACAGTGTGAGAGTGTGGGATTCATTCCATATCTGTCAGTCTCTGTTACAGTGTGAGAGTGTGGGTTTCATTCTCTATCTGCCAGTCTCTGTGACAATGTGAGAGTGTGGGTTTCATTCTGTATCTGTCCGTCTCTGTTACTATGTGAGAGTGTGGGTTTCATTCTGTATCTGTCTGTCTCTGTTACAGTGTGAGAGTGTGGGTTTCATTCTGTATCTGTCAGTTTCTGCTACAGTGTCAGAGTGTGGGTTTCATTCTGTATCTGTCAGTCTCTGTTACAGAGTGAGAGTGTGGGTTTAATTCTGTATCTGTCAGTCTCTGTTACAGTGTGAGAGTGTGGGTTTCATTCTGTATCTGTCAGTCTCTGTTACAATGTGAGAGTGTGGGTTTAATTCTGTATCTGTCCGTCTCTGTTACATTGTGAGAGTGTGGGATTCATTCTGTATCTGTCAGTCTCTGTTACAGTGTGAGAGTGTGGGTTTCATTCTGTATCTGTCTGTCTCTGTTACTATGTGAGAGTGTGGGTTTCGTTCTGTATCTGTCAGTCTCTGCTACAGTGTCAGAGTGTGGGTTTCATTCTGTATCTGTCAGTCTCTGCTACAGTGTGAGAGTGTGGGTTTCATTCTGTATCTGTCAGTCTCTGTCAGTGTGAGAGTGTGGGTTTCATTCTGTATCTGTCAGTCTCTGTTACAGTGTGAGAGTGTGGGTATCATTCTGTATCTGTCAGTCTCTGCTACAGTGTGAGAGTGTGGGTTTCATTCTGTATCTGCCAGTCTCTGTTACAATGTGAGAGTGTGGGTTTCATTCTGTATCTGTCGGTCTCTGTCACAGTGTGAGAGTGTGGGTTTCATTCTGTATCTGCCAGTCTCTGTTACAATGTGAGAGTGTGGGTTTCATTCTGTATCTGTCAGTCTCTGTTACAGTGTGAGAGTGTGGGTTTCATTCTGTATCTGTCAGTCTCTGTTACAGTGTGAGAGTGTGGGTTTCATTCTGTATCTGTCAGTCTCTATTACAGTGTGAGAGTGTGGGTTTCATTCTGTATCTGTCAGTCCCTGTCACAGTGTGAGAGTGTGGGTTTCATTTATTATCTGTCAGTCTCTGTTACAGTGTGAGAGTGTGGGTTTCGTTCTGTATCTGTCAGTCTCTGCTACAGTGTCAGAGTGTGGGTTTCATTCTGTATCTGTCAGTCTCTGCTACAGTGTGAGAGTGTGGGTTTCATTCTGTATCTGTCAGTCTCTGTTACAGAGTGGGAGTGTGGGTTTCATTCTGTATCTATCTGTCTCTGTTACAGTGTGAGAGTGTGGGTTTCATTCTGTATCTGTCAGTCTCTGCTACAGTGTCAGAGTGTGGGTTTCATTCTGTATCTGTCAGTCTCTGCTACAGTGTGAGAGTGTGGGTTTCATTCTGTATCTGTCAGTCTCTGCTACAGTGTGAGAGTGTGGGTTTCATTCTGTATCTGCCAGTCTCTGTTACAGTGTGAGAGTGTGGGTTTCATTCTGTATCTGTCAGTCTCTATTACAGTGTGAGAGTGTGGGTTTCATTCTGTCAGTCTCTGTCAGGTCATTCTGTATCTGTCAGTCTCTGTTACAGTATGAGAGTGTGGGTTTCATTCTGTATCTGTCAGTCTCTGTTACAGTGTGAGAGTGTGGGTTTCATTCTGTGTCTGGCAGCGTGGTTTCCGATCTGTATCTGTCTGTGCTTTTTACTATGTGAGAGTGTGGGCTTCTTTCTTTATTTCTCTGCTTCCGCTGCGACGTTAAGTGTGTCATCTCAGTCTCGTACCTGTGAAACTCTGATTCACTGAGGTTGGGGTTATTTTATTTTCTCCTTCTTCTCCGTTGTTCCTGCAACACAGTAAATGCTCTTAAAATATATTCTGCCTTCCCTGAGCTATTTTTAGAACAAGAGTCTCCTGCAGCTGGTTTATGTTAAAATTATGTCATTGACAGTGCGCTGATGAATGACGACTGTACATTCAGCGTCGTGGAGTTGTATGTTAAACTGATCATTCGATCCGACTTCAGCCTGCATCCTATTCGTTACTCAAGCACCCAGAGACAATTGAGTAGCCCGTGATCTGTAATCCTCTGTGGTTTAGCAAAACTACTTCTTAAAATTTAAATGAAAATAATCGGATTAAATAAATTCAATAGTTTATATAAATAAGTACGCAATTATATTAATAGTTTGTTCGAAATAAGACCAACCGAGCCAGAGCGTATCATGTTCCAGCATCATTTATATGAACACATTTCTTCTCAGCTATTCTAAGTCTCTCTCTTCACCGTGTATCTGCTGTATTATGTTTGCCAGTTCTGTCACATATTCCTCAATGTGAACTGGACCATGAATCTACTCGATTTAAGTCCCACTCATAAATCATTCAATATTCATTTCGGGTTTCTTATAGAAAAAAAGATCGGAATCCTAAAACACAATAGAGGCCATTCGGCCCACAAAGTTTTAGAAAGGGAAGCAATGGAGGCTTACCGAAATGACTCTTTCGCGATGGGCATTATCCGACCCTCGTCTTCCCCTGTAGGCGCAGGAATCTTCTTTGTGGGGAAGAAGGACAGCTCACTGCGCCCCTGCATTGTCTACCGTGGCCTGAACAACATCAGCATAAAGAATAATTCTCCACTGCCCCTCATCAACTCTGCCTTCGAGCCCCTTCACGTAGCCACAACTTTCTCTAAGTTGGATCTGCGGAGTGTCTATCACCTGGTCAGGATAAGGGAGGGAGGTGAGTGGGAAAACAGCTTGTAACACCCTTCTTGGTCATTTCGAATACCTGGTCACGCCATTCGGCCTCATCAATGCCCCCGCTGTCTTCCAAGCCCCGATAAGCTATGTCCTTTCGATATTTATTAACCGTTTCGTTTTCTTTTATTTGGACGACATCTCAATCTTCTCCCGTAATCTCCAGGAACACACCCACCATGTCCGTCACGTTTTTCAGAGGCGTTTGGAAAACAAGCTATTCGTTATGGCAGGGAAGTGCAGGTTCCATGCCCGTTCCGTCAGTTTGCTGGAGTACATCATTGAGAGCGGGCAATTGAGGGCGGATCCCGAAAAGATCCGGGCGGTGGCCGAGTGGCCAAACCCCACGACGCTTAAGCAACTCCAGCGATTTCTGGGGCTCGCAAATTTCTACCGTCGCTTCATCAGGGATTACAGCCGGGCGGCAGCGCCCCTTACTCGATTCACCTCTCTTGCGACCCCTTTTCACTGGACCCCCGAAGCGGACTCGGCCTTCTCGGAGCTGAAGATGCGTTTCACTTCCGCTCCCATCCTGGCCCAACCTGACCCGTCTGGTCAATTCATTGTGGAAGTCGACGCCTCCGACTCTGGGGTGGGAGCGGTCCTCTTCCAACGCTCCAGCCCAGACCAAGAGCTCCATCCCTGCGCCTCCTTCTCTCGCCGCCTAAACCCCGCCGAACGGAACCACGACGTAGGGAACCGGGAGTTACCGTCCGCTAAACTCGCTTTGGAGGAGTGGAGACACTGGCTGGAGGGAACGGAACATCCATTCATCGTCTGTACGAACTACAAATACCTCGCATAACTCCAAACCGCTAAACACCTGAAATCCCGCCAAGCCGTTTGGGCATTACTTTTTGGCCGTTTCAGATTCACAATCGCCTATCGTCCTGGTTCCAAGAACGGGAAGCCCGATTCTCTCTCCCGTCAATATGTCTCCGATTAGTGCCTTCCGAACCCCGAGACCATTCTTCCACCATCCGGTGTGGCGGCTGGCCTCACCTGGGAGATGGAATCCATAGTCAGCGAGGCCCAGCGGACTCAACCTGACCCAAGGAATGCACCAGCCGGTCCTCGCTTCCTGCCAGACGCTGTTCGGTCTCAGGTTTTCTAGTAGGGACACACGTCTCGTTTCGCCTGCCATCCCGGAATCGATCGAACTCGATCCCTTCTGAAGAGACATTTCTGGTGGCCCTCCATGGATGCTGACACTCGCTCCTCGGGTCTCTGTCTGTTCTGTAAGTGGTCACGGAAAAGCCTCCCATCGACAACCTGCTGGGTTGCTTCGTCCCCTACCTGTCTCTTGTTTGCTACCCCCTTCACATGGTAACACTGCTGTACTCACCGTGGTGGACCGCTGCTCCAAAGCAGCGCACTTCGCAGCCCTTCCGAAACGCCCTACAGCCCCGTCATACAGTCGACCTCCTTGTTCATCACGTCTTTCGCCTTCATGGGATTCACTCGGACATTATTTCTGACCGGGGTCTACAATTTGTCTCTCAAGTCTGGAGATCCTTTCGTCAGGACCTTGGAGCGTCAGTCAGTCTGTCTACCGGCTTCAGTCAGGACATTGGAGTCTCAATCAGTCTGTCTACCGGCTTCCATCAGGACCTTGGAGCCTCATTCAGTCTGTCTACAGGCTTCATTCAGGACCTTGGAGTCTCAGTCAGTCTGTCCACGGGCTTCCGTCAGGACCTTGGAGTCTTGTCAGTCTGTCCACGGGCTTCTGTCAGGACCTTGGAGCCTCAGTCAGTCTGTCTACCGGCTTCCGTCAGGACCTTGGAGTCTCAGTCAGTCTGTCTACCGGCTACCGTCAGGACCTTGGAGTCTCAGTCTATCTGTCCACGGGCTTCCGTCAGGACCTTGGAGTCTCAGTCAGTCTGTCTACCGGCTTCAATCAGGACCTTGGAGTCTCAGTCAGTCTGTCTACTGGCTTCCGTCAGGACCTTGGAGTCTCAGTCAGTCTGTCTACCGGCTACCGTCAGGACCTTGGAGTCTCAGTCTGTCTGTCCACGGGCTTCCGTCAGGACCTTGGAGTCTCAGTCAGTCTGTCCACGGGCTTCCGTCAGGACCTTGGAGTCTCAGTCAGTCTGTCTACCGGCTTCCATCAGGACCTTGGAGTCTCAGTCAGTCTGTCCACGGGCGTCCGTCAGGACCTTGGAGTCTCAGTCAGTCTGTCTACTGGCTTCCATCCGCAGACTAGCGGTGAAACCGAACGAGCAAACCAGGATTTGGAAGCAGCACTGCGCTGCATAACCGCCAACAACACATCATCCTGGAGCATCCATCTCCCTTGGGTAGAGTCCGCCCACAACTCCCTGGCCAGCACCGACACGGAACGCCGCCCTTCGAATGCTCCCTCAGTTACCAACCCGCTCTGTTTCACGTACATGAAGACCAAACTGCTGTGCCTTGAGTCAGGCCCGTCTCCGCGGGGCCGCAAGATCTGGAAGGATGCACGCGCGGCCTTGCGCTGCTGAGCCGACCGCAACCGGAAGATTGCTGATCGCCATCGAGTTCCTGCACCCAATTAGCGGCCTGGGCAGAAGGTTTGCCTCTCGTCAAAAGACATCACCCTTAAGAATGAACCCAAGATCTTCGCCCCTCGCTATGTGGCACCATTAGAGATTGAGGGTATAATCAACTCCTCGGCGGTCAGACTCAAACTGCAAAAATCTATGCACATTCACCATACATTCCACGATTCCCAATTGAAACCGGTATCTGTCAGCCCTTTGTGCCCTCCTGCCGAACCCCCTCCACGCGCCCAGATTATTGACGACTACACAGCATATAACGTCCGGCGAATACTGGATGTGCGCCACCGTGGCAGTGTGAGAGTGTGGGGTTCATTATGTATCTGGCAGTCTGTGTTACAGTGTGAGAGTGTGGGTTTCATTCTGTGTCTGTTATTCTCTGTTACAGTGTGAGAGTGTGGGTTTCATTCTGTATCTGTCAGTCTCTGTTACAGTGTGAGATCGTGGGTTTCATTCTGTATCTGTCACTCTCTGTTACAGTGTGAGAGTGTGGGTTTCATTCTATATCTGTCAGTCTCTGTTACAGTGTGAGAGTGTGGGTTTCATTCTGTAACTATCAGTCTCTATTACAGTGTGAGAGTGTGGGTTTCATTCTGTATCTGTCACTCTCTGTTACAGTGTGAGAGTGTGGGTTTCATTCTATATCTGTCAGTCTCTGTTACAGTGTGAGAGTGTGGGTTTCATTCTGTAACTATCAGTCTCTATTACAGTGTGAGAGTGTGGGTTTCATTCTGTATCTGTCACTCTCTGTTACAGTGTGAGAGTGTGGGTTTCATTCTGTAACTCTCAGTTTCTGTTACAATGTGAGAGTGTGGATTGCATTCTGTATGGCACTCTCCACTATCGTGTAAGTTTGGGGTTCATTCTGTATCTGTCTGCTCCAGCGTTACGATGTTATCTCAGTCCCGTACCTCAGAATATCTGACTCAGTATGAGCCGGTGTTCTTTGTTCTCCTTCTTTCCCGCTGTTCCACCAATCTAGTGAATTCTCTAAAAATCGATTCTGTTTTCACTGATCCATTCTTAGAGCAATAGACTTCTGCAGTTGGATTATGTTAAAACTGTGAGAGGGACAGTGCATTGATGAATAATCTCCGGAAGAGAGCAGGAGGTCTGGAGAGTTAGCCAACCAGAATCAAGATAGATCGTGAAATGGAATCCAGATATAGATGTAGGGATGACAGAAAAACAGCAAACTGTACAGATATAGACTTAGTTATGACAACGCAACAGGATCAGTTCATAGCAAAGGTACAAACAGGAGATGAATCTGATGTTTATGGGAAATATCGATGGATACAGGCACGGATATGGAATATCCTTGATAGTGTTAAATTTGAGGTGCGGAATTTTGAAAGAAAGCAGATGATGTTCTTGCACCGTGACATTTGTGGACATCAAGGATCAGATGGAACTGTGAAACAGTTGAAGAATCTATGTTGGTGACCAAAACTCCGAGGAGATGTACATTATTGCCAGAATTGTTTGATTTGTGCCCAGTGAGAACCCAGATAGTTCGGCTGGAAAAGCACTTTCCGGATACGCCCCGTAGAAGGACCATGTGTTAACTTGCAGGTTTATTTTGTTGGATCTTCAGCTCCATCCTCCGGAGGACTGAAATATAGCTTCGAGATAATGGATGCGTACACCAATTGGAGAGAGCCTTTCCCAACTAGATAATGAAAACCGCTGACGTTACAGCCAGGATTTTGTTGGACAGAGTTTCTACCATTTGGGGATTGCGAACCCCTCTGGCGACACAAGTTGGTATCCCTTACCGACCACAATAGAGTGCATTTGCTGAACGGGTGAACAGAACTTTAAGAACAATGTTATTTAAAATCAAATGGGCTCTTTGGGCTACATTTATCACAGACCGTGGATAATGGCATTGGAAAGGACAACTGCAAGCAGCCATAACTTTACTATTAAGGTGGTTCATTACGATGCCGCCCATAATAACGGACGGAAGAAACAGCAAAGCAAAGCTTATTTCAAGGTACGTACAAAACAGCGGGAGTCGGAAATAGGACAGAAGGTTAGGAACTCACTACATCAGCCAAAGCTCTTTACAGATTCGCGATTTGCAGGGACATATGATGTCGCTGACAAAGCAACTCCATCAGTATATCGAATCCAGACCGCTCCAAACAAGTTGGGCTGATATCATATTAACCAACTCAAGCCCAATGGAGAGACTCAATGTCCTCTGGTAGCTGAGTTCCGGAAAACATATTGTCAATGGGATGTTCTGGAGCAAGATAAGATGATCCTCTTCGAGTTATGTCTCAGGTAATTGACAGTGATTTGGATGAAGGAGCTGGGTAACCATTTCCAGATTGCCCCCGGAAGATGAGGCCATTTTACATCTTTGCACTCGCCCGAACCGGGTGGATCCAATGGAAGAGAGAAACAGCTGTGAGAACGTGCTTGTTGCGTGGTCTTCTGGAAATAAAGTGGGAGACAATTGATCTGATATTATTGGATTTTATCAAGGCGTTAAGGTAAGCCATGGTAGGACCATTCATAACGTCAGCAGGTTCGGTATCCAGGTATACAGAAGGCAAAGGATATTTGTCGATGGAACATTTTCTCTCTGGATGTCGGTGAACTGTGGAGTCCTGCGGAGATCTGTTCCGGAACTCTGGACTTTTGTGCTTCGATGAATGATTTGGATGAGGACGTGGAAGGGTGGTTTATTGTATTTGCAGAGATTTGAAGGTTGCTGGAATTATGAATAGTATAGAAGTTTGTCAAAGATTACAACAGGTCAGTGACAGGATGCAGAGCAGAGCTGAGCAGTTACAGATGGAGTTCAACCAGGAAAACTATGAAGTGATTAAATTTTGAAGGATGGATTTGAAGGATAGACTTGTTAAAATCCGTTCAAATCAGACTCTGGAACCCTTCGCTCTGCACTTTCTCCAGTCTCCCTCTATCCTCCATTATCACTCCCGCTTCCCACAGTCTCTGCCTCTCCCATCACTGTCGCTTTCCAATCCCACTGGTTCACCATGCTTGATCAGAGAATGAAACACCTGGCCAAGGGGCAGAAAGAAGCTTTAGGAAGCTGACCTCAAGATTAGAAAGCAAGGGTCAGACATGACTGTAGATTTACAAAGTAACCGGGGACAAACTGAAGAATGGAATTAGGATCACTAGAAACGTCTATTGAAGGTCTGCAGTGACAGTCAGGCAAACCCCAAGCCATTCTAGATGTATGTGAAGAAAACGATGACTGGAATGAGTGTAGGAACTGACGGGGATAGAAGATGAAACAAGCCTCTGAGGTCGGGGGAAGAAAGGCAGGTCCTAAATGAAGCCTTTAGTTCAGTATTCACCAGTGAGAGAGATACTAGTGAGGAGAGCGTTAAACAGGCCGATGTGCGACAACATACCGAGTTTAAGAGAGAGGCTGTACTGGAACTCCTGGAAAAAATACAGTAGGTTAAATACGTCTTCTTGTGTGGTCGGGAGAAAGCATGAGAGAGTGCGTGAAGCGGTGAGTATTACTTCAGTTATCAGAGAAATTTCTTAGAAACAGGATTTACGAGAATTTGGAGAAACATTACCTAATTTGGGAGAGTAAGTATGGCTTTGTGAGGGGCAGATCACGTCTCGCGTGCCTGGTCAATTCTATGTTCAATTGTATGTTCAACTTCCTGGCAAATAAACGAACAGCATGGGAATCTCCGGAGAGTTCAGAGATTTCACTTGCTACTTTTGCTCAAAGAGAGAATGGACGGAGAAATAGTGGTAGAATTGTGGCAGGTCTAAGAATATCTTTAAAGTTAAACAGACTGCATCGCACGTCATGGTTATGGGGTGGTCAGGTCATTCACTGGCAGAGTTCCGGTTCCTTCTAATCGGCCCACGTGTGCGCTGGAAGGTATTGTTCTTCAAACTGTCCTCAGTCATCGCTAATCGCTAGTTTTTTGATCACAGGTCTCCGAAATATGGCTGTGGATCTTTCACAGTGTTCGGAGGAATATGTGCAGTGTATTTTATTCTAACTCATGTCAGCTGTCACTGTGATTTCAAACAAGCAAAGCGCCCGAAGGACTGGAACGAACGAAAGAAAATATGAACGAATGTTACCATTTATTAAAGAAGTGTTCTCCATTTCACTTGCCAGAAGAAACTCCTTCCCTCAATTTCTGAAGCGAATGTGCTCCAACAAATATTACAAAATAAATCGACTTCAAGATTTACTTTGAAAGCAACGCAGATATAAAAAATATCCTATTTGAATAGCTGAAGCCTGGTATCATGGAAAATAACATGGAAAAATCACATCATATTTTATTTTAAAGTAAATATGTTGCAATATCCCTTGAAGAGTCAAATTAATGACACGGGAACAGTGAGTAAAATAGTTTAAGATAAGTGTTTGTGCAGTTGGTTGTCACTAATGTCCCTGACGTGATGGCCACGCTAATTGCCTCAGTGGAATTGCTCTCTCATCAATAAACGTCTCTTAAACCGATCACCAGTCCATCTGAGCAGCTGAAACGTTTCGTACAACATAACGCTGCTTCTGACGGAATATGGAATATCCGGCGATTTATTACATCGCGGCCATCTTCTTTCCCACACTTGTAGCGGTTGGTGTCCCCGGTAAGATGACGGAGCTGGTTACTTTATGTATGGTGCCGTCGTTACTCTGCTGCGGGATCCGCACTGTTACTGAGCACAGATGCGACCGTCGGCTGAAACGTGTTTCCGGAATGGAGGATTCCGGCATCTAATGGTTTTCTTTTCATTTTCAATACTTCCATCGCAGTGTTTTCTTTTTTTGTTAATTACGTTAGTGTCGATATCGTCACTTTTTCACAATTTCACCTCGCTAGGTTTTCTTAAGTGATGCCGGTCTCTGCTTTTCTAGGTCCGAGTCTCTATTAGTGCAGACACTTCGACCTTATAACAACGTGGCAGCTTATTTAAATGACGGTCCAGTCTACTTTCGACACGTAGGTCTGTTCTTCTGTAAGTCAGTCAATGAGAACTCGTGCTTTATATCTCCTTGACTGTTCTTTCACATCTAATAATGGAAACGGTGTTGCTTACAGGAACGATCGACTGTTCACCGGTCCGCGAGTCGTGGAACTCGGATGCCTCGCTCTAAACTGTGGGAAGGTCGCCAATCCACTGACACTCACATCCGTCACTGTCCTCCAGCCGGAGTGCAGCGACCGAGACCGCGCACACTGGGTTCCCGCTTTCCAATTCCAAACAGACCATACCCTGCATAGCATAGGTAGAATGGGGTCATTCAGGGATCTAACCGTATTTCTATTCTGTTTCCAAATTCCTTTCAGTTAACTTAACGGCGATTGTGATCCTATCTCAGGGAAAATGCGGACTCTCCAAATGCATCACCCGTTGTCTAGTTGGAATGGCGACAGCGGATCTGATGGTTGTTATCGTTGTTGCTTTAGTGGAACAGACCAACAATATATGCATTTATTCCAGATACCTGCTCATCACTCCTGTATGCGCACTGACACTTGTATTCGTGGCTGTGACGCACGACTGTTCTGTTTGGTTCACGGTCAGTTTTACCTACGATCGCTTCATCGCAATATGTTGTCAAAAGCTGCGGGAGCGATACTGCACCGAGAGAACAGCTATGGTGGTTATCGTGACCGTGGTTATAGTGAGCTGCGGGAGATGTGTCCCGATTTACTTTGCCGTTGAACCTTACGTCATCATTGACAACACGCCGTGGCGTTGCGCCCTCACACATGAAGACGCTACTTCACCAGAGTGGAGAGGATACCAATTACTTCTCAGTATTTTAACCCCATTGCTACCAATCGGATTAATCCTGGTGTTTAACGGGTTAACCGTAAGTCATATCGTTGTGGCAAATAGAGTCGGCAGAAGGCTTCGGCACAACAGCAACAATCAGACAGATGCCGAGGTGGAAAAACGCAGAAAATCGATGATTTTGCTGTTTTCTATATCATCTAATTTCATATTATTTTGGATGCCCCATATAGCCCACACACTGAAGTGGCAAAAGCAAAACTATTTTTATCAGGACCGATATTTGAGTTCCCCGGTATACATCCTACAGCAATTTGGGTTCATGTTGCAAATTCTCAGCATGTCCACCAATACTTGTATCTATACAGTGACACAGAGGAAATTCAGAGAAGAGCTGAGGAATGGAATGAATTATGTGTTTACATTAAATGGCCATCTGTGTAGGTAACGCCCATGTTTATCGACAATTCAGCACAGTTTTCAAATAAAGCTGTTTTACAAAGAACAGATTTGGCAAATATGTCATAAATTCAAACATTCATATGCCTGGTCATCCGGAAATTACAGAATTGGCGGAAGATTGCTGACTTCATACAGTTCAGGTAGGGAGAAATACAAACGTTCAATGCTGCTGGCGTGATTGTTGCGTTGTTTGAAGTATGTTCCAAACCATCACAGGGACTCGACTGTCACAAGGGCAGGGATGGCTGCAGGACGTTCCGTGTTTTCGATGTTGGAAAATCGACAGGGTCGGGTACCAGAGTGTAAACGGAGTGCGATGGGAAACCAGGGGTAGTTTCGCAGCTGCAGAAAGGGAGAACAACGTCGGGCGTTTGCTTATTAACAGATGGTGAGACTAACACAGAAACATGAAGGACGCGATCACACCATTTGGAGTATTCTATATGGCTGGCCACCAGATCAACCAAACAAGTGCAACGGGAAAGATAAAAAAACGATCGTGAAGCGGATATTGGACATCGGCCCTGTTATTGGAACGGGTAACAGAACCATCCACAATATTCTCTGGCACTTCCCCAGGGTAAAACGTCTAGGTATGACATAATTTTTCAGTTGTGTCCAGGAAGGATTCATGTCACTATATGAAGTCAGACGGACTAGCGAACAGTCCGTACCGGATCTAATATTGTAAAACGAAACTTATCAGGTGGGTCAGCATTTCAGAGCAACAGGGCAGATCTGCCCTCGACTGACCTTGCTCATGGATAGGGCCACGGAGCACTGAGTCTGTTTAATTGGAAGTCGGAGAATTATGGTGCTACCTGTCAGGAACTTGGGAAAGTACAGTGGAAAATGATGCACTCAGAGAAATGCGCGATAGATATGTGGAGATAGTTTAGAGAACACTGTCATGGGGTTCAGTAAGGGCATGTCTCATTGTTGCAGGGCAAGGATGATAGCATCATGTAACCCTGGGTGACAATAATAGGGATACTCGTTGGAAGTATAGACCAGTGAGTCTTTCAGCAGCAATGGGTAAACTATTGTAGAGGATAATTGAAGATGGAATTTATGAGTATTTGGAGACACGTAGTCTGGCTACGGAGAGGCAACGTGGCTCTTTGAGAGGTATGTCGTCCTATATGATCCAGATTGAATTATTTGTAAAAGTGAAAATAAAACAAACAGAAGAATCTGAATAGTAGATGTAGGTGTATTAATTCAGAAAGTCAGGAAACATGGGATACAGGTAATCCTGCGTTGATTCAGAATTGACTTCCTAACAGAAGGCAGATGATCTAGTAGATAGAGTGAATACTGTTTGGAAGATAGCGGATAATTTATGGAATTAGGGCTGATGACGTAAGCAAATTGCTGAGCGATTCACTGCACCATCGCGTTATATAAACTGAATTGCCATTTATATATTTCCGGGCAAATACCACAATGATCTCAAAGCAATCATTTCCAATGGAGCCCTACAACTTAAAACCAGCATTTCAAAGTGTTCAGCAGCAGCTTCTGGTGCTCATTAAAAGGAACAGCCTTCCAAAATGTCAATTCTAAATTCCGTATTCAAGTACACGCCAATTTGTCCCAATACTTCGAAATCGTGGTTTTATCATATAGGGTGTAGATACGCTCAAACTTCAATTCAGTTAACTCTGACTCCACATGAAATCTGTGTCTCCCTCTGAAATGAAACCTACAAAACTACACAAACTAAAAACACAACGAGCAAAGCAAATATCTGGGCTCACACTTGTCTTCCTTCAAACCCATCGCAGACAATTGGAGAATAGAGAATAAACAACTTCCAAAGCAAAAGGCCTCAGACCGTATTCTGAAGAACTTGGGAGAGTGAGATGTGGGGAGCTGAGGCTCACATACATCAGCACTTTATGTAATTTTGGAAAGATATGCAGCCTCCGAATTTCGCATCAGTTCCTGGAAATCACTTCTCGCAAGGTGACACAATTTTCGTCACGTGTATAGAGAAAAAGAAGATTAATTCAAATATCCCCCAACACAAACAAAAGAAACACACAATTCACATAAAGCCATGCATGGCCGTGATGTTTGTCCTTCTCTTTCAATTGAACTCACTTGTCCAAACCTCTTGCTATATTTTAAAACTGCAATGCATTCATCTTTTCAAAATATCGCAAGAAAATGACATGCTCTTATCTTTTCAAAGGTTAACAAACATCTGTAACTGGATCATGCAACATTTAATAAAGCTTTTCGACTCCAAGACAAAGCAACCCAGAATTAGCGCATCGTCCACGAGTTAATATTCAGCAGAATTAAAACATGACGCTTCCACAACCCCAAACCTCCAACGACTTCCAGGATTTCTGACCTCCAATTTATTTAAGGATAGGATTCGGATTAAATGAACCTTTTGTTGTATAACATCGGGTCGAATGATTCCCATTACTACCGCTGAAGGAACAGTTCTGTGCACTTTCTGGGACCACTGCCACACCCACCTCCAGCCTGGAACTACTGTCATTACCGCCTTACTGAGGGAGTGAATGTATATTCCTGTAGTGTGAAACTCGCTTTATCATCTCAGAATTCGCTTCCATCTTCTCATGTTATATCCAAACAATTCACTTAGTCTCCATGCTTCAGTGTCTGCAAGAACAGAGAGATCGAACAGTATCAACAACTTTCTGAATTCATCGGTCCCGTTAAACACTAAAGTTCTAACCCAGATATACAGACAGACAGCCATAGGGAACCACTGCACCGAAGCAGGGTCTTCACCTCGTAGGTCCGTGAGGAACTATTTAAACTGCCTACTGCCATCGATCTCACCCGAACCGTGGTCATCCATATCCCTTTCATCCATGTACTTATCTCTTAAACGTCGACATCGAAATCTCAATTAGCAGTTACGTTGTCAGCACTGTCTACGCTCTGACGACCCTCTGGGAAAAACCGTTTCTCCTCATGATACCCTTAAACATTTCACATTTCACCCATCAACCATGATCTCCAGTTGCATTCTCGCCCAACATCAGTGGAGAAAGCTCGCTTGCATTTACACTCTCCACACGTCCCTCCTTCTAATTCAAGGCAACCAGTCCCGGCAATAGCCGTGTAATTTTTTTTTGTATTCTTTCAATCTTATTTATATCTTTCCAGCAGGTAGTTGACTCAGCTGTACACAATATTCCAAATGAGGCCCCAGTAAAGTCCTAAACGACATCAATATATCATCCTAATTCAGTACTTTGGCCTATGAAGTCAAACGTGCGAAAAGCATTTTCTTTATGACCCTGTCTAACTGTGCTGGAGCTTTCAATGAATTATGGATCTGCATTCCCAGATTCGTTTGTTCCTTCGTAATCCTCAGTGCCATATTTCTCATTATGTCAGACCAACCCTGGCTAGTCCGCCCAAAGGGCAACATCTAATATTTGTCTGGGTTAAATCCGATCGGCCATTTTCAGCCCATCTCTCTAGCTCGTCCAGACCCCGCCTGATGCTCCGGTACTCTTCCTCATAGTCAACTACACCCATAGTGTCATCGGCAAATTTGCTGATCCAGTTAACGACATTATTATCGAGATCGTTGATATAGATTACAAATAACAACGGACACAGCAACGATCCCTGCGGCACTTCTCTCGTCACTGGCCTCCAATGAGAGAGACAACCGTCCATTACCACACTCTCGCTTCCCCAACACAGGCAATGGCTAATCCAATTTACTACCTCATCGTGAAAGCCAAGCGACTGAAACCTGCCGAGCATCCCCCCTTGTGAAATCTTGCAAGTTCCTTGCTGAAGTCTCTGTCGACGGCATCCACTGCCTTGCCTTCAGCACCACTCCAGGTTACTGCCTCGTAAAGCTCTGTAAGTTTGGTTAGACATGAGCTAATATGCACTGGCCCATACTGACTATCGCTAAGGCTCCTGTTTGGCCAGATACTTCCCTTCATACTCCATGACCGGCGCAGTCTGAACACCGAGGACAAATCGTCATTACGTCATAGTTGACGTGTCCATTCCGAGCAAAACTATCGATATCATCCTGTGACCGGCCCTGGTATTTATGGCCTATCGATGTTAAATGATCCTACAATATTATCAGGCGCTTTGAGAGTAGTTTGGAAAGGAAGGCGTCGTAGCTTTAAATAATTAATCGACTGGACTTAAATAGTGAGATGCGGTACACTAGGTAGAGCATAGAACATAGAATATTACAGTCCAGTAAAACCCTTCGTCTCACGAGGTTCTGACAGACTTTCATCTAATTCAAACTGTACATCTCCCTGCAACTGAATTAAAATTAGAACCAATTTTAATATCACAGGAATACGTCGGGAAATTTGTTAACTTTACGGTAGCGGTATAATTAATCTCCCTCTCTATAGTAACACTGCGCAGAGGGCATGTCTTGTTGGTGGGCAACTTTAATGATGGACGCCACTATTACAAGAATCATCCCTTGTAATAGTGATCAGTGAGTTACAGAGAATCTGAATTTACCAGCAAGTACATTTTATTATTTCTACTATAAAATACGTAGTTCAGACGCCATCTTCATTCCACGACACTCCATGAACAGTGAATGAAGAGAAAAAGTATTACCGGGGAAAGGAGTCGACTCTGGCCAGAGAGACGGCAGAGAGGGACTGGGCAGAAAGAAACGGGGACAGAGACTGGTGAGGTAGCGAGAGAAAATTTAGTGTAGAGAAAGTCAGGGGAAGTCGAGGGATCTGGTCTGGAGAGAGATATCAGCGGTTGGAGAATGATAGTAGATGCGGAGTGAGATCGCAGTCGGGAGTTTAGTGTTGGTGGAAAGCGGGAGGCGGATAGCAGGAAGAGAGAAACGCGGACGGAGAGTAAGACTGAGCAGAGACCGGGGGCCGAGAGAGTGACTGGATGAGAAACAGAATGGCGGAGGGAATGTCCAGAGGAGGGCGAGGATTTGGAGTAGGTCCTGAGAGAGGCGGAGAAAGAAAGGCCGGGGTTACGGAGAGACCGGATAGAGAGAATCTGAGTGACTGGTGGGGGGAGAAAGAGACTGGGGAATGTAGAGAGACAGCGGAGAGAGTCTGAGAAGTGAAGGACGGGAAAGAGAGTGAGACGCAACCGAGACTCTAGGAGAAGAGAAACGGCAGAGGGAGAGGGAAACTGAGAGAGACAGAGAGGGGCAGGTTAGAGGGAGAATTGTATCAAAGAGCTAGTGTAGAGAGATGAGGCAGAGACATGGGACGGAGGCACTGAGGGCAGAATCTGGGAGTGAGACCAATGAAGTAGAGAGAAATCGAGGGGTTAGAGAAAGACGAGGGTGAGGGAGGCCGGGGAAGTCGAGATATCTGGGGTGAGGAAAGACTTTTAGGAATCGGAATAAGGAGGGAGAATGGAAGAGAACTCGGAAGGAGAGACCCCGAGACGGGGGTACGTGTTGGGTAGGGTAGGAGTGACGGCGGGCAGGGAAATAAACTCATAGGAGGGAGAGGTGGGAGGTAGAGACCGGGATTGGGGAGTCAATGGAGGGAGAGAGAGGCAGGGTTAGGTACTGGTGGCCGAAGGGGTTGGAGAGGCAGGTGAACACAAAGAGGTGGGAGGCTGGAATGAGGTAATGAAGTGTTAGTTAGAGAACGCGGTCCATATATGCACTGAGCATTCTGGGATTACAGTGCTTAGATTCTAGTCCCTCCTAAGCAAACCGTGCCACCTCGGTGACCTCGCCCACCCCGCCTGCTTGACCTAAGTTCTTCCCACACCGTATCCGCGATCTCACTTTCCTCAACCGGTCTTCGCGATATTCATCCTCCCTCCCCGTCTCTGTGACCACAAAACCCTGCTGCTGTAACGAAAGCGCAGAGTGGTATGATGAAACTCTTATACAGAGTCATGTTAGTAACGGAACACTCTGGGCAATTTAGGAACCGACCCCAGCCGGGACGAAAAATACGGACACTGGAATGCTCGCTTGGAGACAGCACTTCTTTACGCGCAAGAAGTCCAATCGACAATGAAGGTTTCAGCTCCATTTTGCTTCAGGATTTAAATTTTGTTAATTTCATTGAAGAACAAAATGCATTTTTCTTCTCAACTAACACAACGGAAGAAATTTCCAGTGGACATTATGGGATACCTTTAAAGTATCTATTCGTGCACAATTTATTTCGTACTCTGCTGGATTGAAAAACCGTATTACTAATGAAATATGTACATTGGTTGATAAGATTAAAGAAACTGATAAAAAAAATGCCATTGCTCCCAATCAGGAGCTTTATAAAGAGAGAATTGAACTTCAGATGCAAAATATTTTGCAATTAAAATCCTCGATTAAAAATCAATTACTTAAAACTAAGAGTAATTGTTTGTATTCATGATGATAAATCGGATAAATTATTGGCTAACCAATTGATAGCTGCTTTGGTGAAACGCCAGATTAACAAGGTTCGTAGACGGGATGGTATTTTGACGGTTGATCCTGATGAAGTTAATAAATCTTTTCAAGAACTTTGTACCAATTTATACCAAATCGGTATTTCCTGATGATCCTACCATAATGCATGAATTTCTAAAGAAACTGAATATTCCGAAATTACCAGATGATGAACTTTTAGCATCAGATGTACCCATAACTGAAGAAGAAATAAAGAAAACAATTTTTTTCGATGAACTCTGGTAAAAAACCTGGCCCGGATGAGTATACAGCTGACTTTTTATTTTTTTATTCAGATTTACTTACTCCATGGTGATTTAGATTTTTTAAACATGTTTCGTATTAGTAGGTAAATTATCACAGTCCTTTCATGAAGTATCTATTTCTTTAATTCCTAAAAAAATACAAGGATCCCACTGAATGTGCGTCATACACACCTACATCATTGTTGACTGTGGATTCTAAAATCGTTTACAAAATATTAGCAAATAGATTATTGAGGGTATTGCCAGAAATTGTCCCCGGGGATCAGACAAGATTTATTTTAAAAATCGTTATTCACATTTATGTTAGGAGGTTAATGAACATTGTATACACGACTTCATCTAATACACCAGAATGTGCTATTTCACTTGATGCCGAGAAGGCGTTTGACAGACTTTAATGGGAATATTTATTTAATATACTTGAGAAATTTAATTTTGGCCCAACATTTCTATCTTGGATAAAATTGATATATTATGCAGCTTTGGCTGCTGTATTTACCAATAACCAGAAATTCCCCTTTTTTTAGGCTTGTTCGAGGTGCTAGACAGGGTTGTCCTTTAAGCCCTTTACTATTTGATATTGCCCTGGAGCCCTTGCCAATCGCGTTTAGTGATTCACCCAATATATTTAGTATTATTTGTGAGTATGGGACGCATAAATTATCACTAAATGCAGATTACGGTTGATGATCGGCCCGCAGTGCATAACGGAAAAGTGACTGTCGCTTCGTATAATCCAAAGGAATGGATTTTTTCGAATATCCCGTGAGGCCACTTGTGTGTTAACCCTTGCCTGTTTATGTTGTGTGGCAGCCCCTGGAAGACGATATTCCTGTGACAGTTGATAATTCATATGTTGATTCGGAGCGACTCGACGGGCATGATCCTTGGTGACTGTTATCTCGTTTAACCAGCGTGGAACCTGAGGAGTTCGACGTGAATCAACCTCACTCTACATTCCAATCTGCATAACAAACAAAAACCTAGCCTCTCCGCGCCATGATAAGTCTTCTAATGTTTTACTTCAGTGTAACCCTATCTCTCCGTACTAAAAAGAGTTTTGTCCGCCGTTTCTTTCTCGACGCATCGAGTCAAGATACAATCTGTCTGACGTCTCCTGCCTTCCTGCTCTCCCTCCTGTTTGCCGTTCACGTCTATATCTTAACCATATCTCCGTGCCTGTGTCCTGCACTTGGGTTCGCCTCATTCGTTGTAACACGCTCGTCCTTTTCATTAACATCTACACACTTAATCTTTTCAGTTCACTGCAAGGCATTTCTACAATCGCTAAGATCCTTTTTTTCCGTAGTGAGTGCTGAAGCAAAGTATTCATTAAGTACCTCTGCTATCTCCTCCGGTTCCCTACACACTTTTCCACCCTCACAATTGATTGGTACTATTCTCTCACATCTTATCGACTTATTCTGCGCATACCTTTAGACCGCCTTGGGCTTTTCCTTAATACTGCTCGCAAAGGCCTTCTCAGGGCACCCCAGGCTCTCATAACTTCGTTCCTAATCGCCATCCTGCAAGCATTAAAATCTTCTGCTTCATTATCATTACCTGTTTCTTTAAACATTTCGTAAGCACTTCATTCTCTATCTGTCACTCTATGCTCCAGTGTGAGAGTATTGGTTTCATTCCGTATTTGTCATACTCTCTGAGAGTCTGGGTTTCATCCTGTATCTGTCAGTCTCTGTTACAGGGTGAGAGTGTGGGTGTCATTCTGTTTCTGACGGTCTCTGCTACAGTGTGAGAGTGAGGGATGCATCCTGTATCCATCAGTCGTCTGTTACAGTGTGAGAGTGTGGGTTTCATTCTGTATCTTTCAGTCTCTGTTACATTGTGAAAGTGTGGGTTTCATTCTGTATCTGTCAGTCTCTGTTACAGTGTGAGAGTGTGGGTTTCATTCTGTATCTGTCAGTCTCTGTTACAGTGTGAGAGCGTGGGTTTCATTCTGTATCTTTCAGTCTCTACTACAGTGTGAGAGTGTGGGTTTTATTCTGTATCTGTCAGTCTCTGCTGCAGTGTGAGGGAGTGGATTTCATTCTGTATTTGTCAGTCTCTGCTACACTGTGAGAGTATGGGTTTCATTCTGTATCTGTCTACTCCAGCGTTGCGGGTGTTGTCTCATTCCCGGACCTGTGAATATCTGACTCAGTGTGAGCCGGTGTTCTTTGTTCTCCTTCTCTCCCGCTGTTCCACCAATCTGGTGAATACTCTTAAAATAGATTCTGTTTTCACTGCGCTATTCTTAGAACAAGTGCCTGTTGCTGTTGGATTATGTTAACATTGTAAGAGCGACAGTGCATTGATGAATAATGACGGTTGTATTGAGCAGCACATTCAGCGCAATAGGGTCATATGGAAAAGCGAACATTCGGCCCGGCAATATTCAGCATTTTGTTGTTTGCTAAACCACACAGCCGCAATTAAGCAGCATCTGATCAGTAAACCTCTATTGTTTGGCAACACAAATTCTGAATGAATATAAACAAAATAAATATATTAATTAAATTAAATAAGTAAATGCATAATTAATTGAATAAATTGATCGAAATAAAACTCACCAAGAAAGCCTGTTTCATGGTGCTGCATTATGTATATGAATACATTTCCCTCAGCAATTCTAAATTGCTGCCTTCACCGTGTATCACTGGACTCTCTTACGTTTGCTGAATCTGTCACATATTCCTCAATGTGTACCAGAGCGTGAATCTATTCGAGTTATGTCCCAATTATAATTAATATAAGAATCATCTCGATTTTCTTATCACACTTTCGACTCTTCTGCAATATGTCAGGCATTTGTGATTAAGAAAATTGTAACTACGTTGTTCGGTGCAGTACTGAGCGAGTTTGTGAGTAGGAATGCAAGGGAAACTCCAGTTTGACATTTGGAATCATCCAAAGGTCCACATTGCATCAGGTAGTTGACTGAAGAATTCTGAGAAATTGCTGTCACTGCTACGTCACTGCACAGCCGGGAATGTTCCGCTCTTCATGGACAGATCTGGCGGGAGAGCTTGTTCCAGTATTGCAAAACGCTGTGTCCTATGTTCCATCCGTCAGTGCAGAAGACATCGATGAAAGTAGGTGAATGCAAAGCAGATGCTGAATAGATTGACATTACAATGTGAACACATTAACTGGAACCCATTTTGGGAACATGGAAATACAGAGAACAGGAGCAATCCCTGTGACTCATTACTTCTGCGCCGAATACGAAACAGAATGAGACTAAACGCTGATGACTGTACATAACCCGTCTCCCTTTCATGTGCTTTGACTGAATATTTACCGTTATGGGAATCTAGAGGATCTATCCCAATAGAAGACAAACCTTTATCATCAGCTACCTTCATGAAGTAAATATTTGAGAAGGCAAGAGAAAACACTGATGGATTAAAAAGTTGGAGGCTCACTTAAGGACATCCCCGGACGGGAGCAGAATGGCTGGTGAGTTCGCCAAACTGGAATCAGGTTGGGCGGTGAAATGGAATCCCGATATAGAGGGAGGAATGAGAGTGAAACCAGCAAACTGTACAGATACGGACTAAATCAGGACACAGCAACAGGATCAGGGCTTAGGAAAAGTACAAACATGGGAGGATTCTGAAGATCATGGGAAATATCGATGGATACAGCCACTGATTTGGATTACACTTGATAGTAGTAAGTTTGAGATGCGGAATTGTGAAATAAACCAGGTGATGTATTGTGGGCATCAAGGAGCAGATGGAGCTATAGAACAGTCGAAGAATCTGTGTTGGTGGCCAAAACTGCGAGGAGGTGTACATTATCGTAAAAATTGTTTGATTTGTGTAAATTGATAACCCAGATAAGTCGACATTTGAAGGAGTTTTAAGACCCGCTCCGTAGAAGGACCATGTGTTAACTTGCAGGATTATTTTGTTGGATTTTCAGCTCCATGCCCTGAAGGACTGATCTATATGCTGGAGATAGTGGATGAGTTCACCAAGTCGATAGAGGCTTTCCCAACTAGATAATGAAAACCGTTAACGTTACAGACAGGATTTTGTTTGGAGAGAGTTTTTTTTTCCCGTTGGGCATTGCCAAGGATTCTAAAATCAGATCGTGATCCCCGCTACCCCGCAAAGTTGATACAAAATGTGATGGAACTCCTTGGGGAAAAAAAGAAGTTGGTATACCTTATTGACTACAATACAGTGGGATTGCTGAATGAATGAGCGGGACTTTAAAGACATTGCTAGCGAAAATAAAAGTGTTAGAATATCTGTTTGGGCCAGATTTATCACAGACCGAGTTTGGTGACATTGGAAAGGACAAATGCTAGCAGAAATTAATTGACTCTGTTAAGTAGGCCCATTATATCGCCGCCCATCAGAGGAGACGGAAGTAACAGCAGAGCAAAGCTTACTTTAAGGTGCGAACAGAACAGCGGGAGTCGGAAATCGGACAGAAGATTATATCGTCTTTCCATCAGCCGAGCCCCTTTACAGCTTCGCGATTTGTAGGGACATGTGATATCGCTGACAGAGCCAGTTCACCAATATATCGAATTCAGTCTGTTCCAAACAAGTTGGACTGGTATCATATTAACCAATTCAAACCCCTTGGGAGATAGTCAATGTCATCTGGTAGCTCCGTTCTAGACAGCATCTGGTCAAAGGGATGCTCTGGACCGATATGAGATCATACTCTTAGATTCACGTTTCAGGCAATCGGCGGTAATGTGGATGAAGAGCAGTTGTCCACTAAGTGAGTTGGGCAACCACTTCCGGTTTGTACCCGGAGGAGAAGGATTGTTCACATGTTTGCACTCGCCCGAGTCAAAGCCGGGAAAATGGAAGAGAGAAACAGATGGGAGAACGTGTTTATTACGTGGTCTTCTGCAAATAAAGTGGGGGTTAATGGATCTGGTATAAATGCATTTTAATAAGGCTTTGTTTAACCATGGTAGGACCATTCATGATGTCAGCAGGTTTGGTATCCAGGGATAGTTGGCTGTTGTATTCAGAAATGACGCCCACAGAAGCAGCGGATAGTTGTGGATGGAGCGTTTTCTCCCCGGATGTCGGTGACCAGTGGAGTCCTGCAGACATCAGATCGGAGAGCACCGGATTTTATGTTTTTCTGAACGACTTGGAAGTTGGTAGATTTATGGATAGTATGGAAGATAGTCAGAGTTTACAACAGGACAGTGACAGGACGCAGAGCAGCGCTGAGAAGTTAAAGATGAAGTTCACCTGGACTGTTAAGGAGTGATTCACTTTGAAAGGATGAATTTGAAGGCAAAGACGTGATGCTTTCTCTATTCAACCGAGGGCCGCACTTTAATATGAGTTCTACAATGGAAACATTCTCCAATAAGTCGAGGCCCGCTCATCGGAACGAGAACCACAATCGGCACGGAGAGATGAACTGCAGGAGCAGAGGGAAGTGTGATTGACAGGTGAGCTTGAATACATCCGCTGTTCTGCAGATACTCATAGTGACGCTCGAAAGGCAAAATACCTGACAGTAAATCAGGAGAGAAAAAAAAAAATACAACTTCGTGGCAAGTAATAGAACAGCCTGAAAATCCGGGGATTTTATTGCTGCTTTTGTTCAGACAGAGAATGGATGGAGAAATTGTGGAGAAGTTCTCCCACGTTTGTGAATATCTTTAAAGGTAAATAGACTGCATGGCCCGACATGGGTGTGGGGTGGTCAGATCATTCACTGGCAGAGTTCAGGTTCCTGCCAAACGGCTCATGTGTGCGCTGTGAAGCATTGTTCTTCAAACTATCCACAACCCTCGCTAATTTCTCAAAGTCACGTTCCCTTTCGATCACAGGTCTCTGGAATATAGCTCTGGATCTTTTAAGTTGTTTCGAGGTAGAAGAGTGCAGTGTATTTTATTGTAAGACATCTCAGCTGGCACTGTGATTTCCACCACTCAAACCACCAGGAATGAATGGAACGAATGAAAGGAAAGATGAATTAAGGTTCCCCTTTAATAAAGAAGTGTTCTCCATTTCCCCTGCCAGAACAAATTCCTTCCCTCAATTTCAGAAGCGAATGTGCACGGTCAAATATTACAAAATAAATCGACTTCAAGTTGAATGCCAACTCTAAAAGTAACACAGATATAGCTGCAACAAGGTATCATGGAAAATAGCGTGGAAAAAATGAACATCATCTTTTGTTTTAAGGTAAACAGATTGCAATATCCCTCGAGGAATCAAATTCATTACACAGGAACAGTGAGTAAAAATAATTTAACGTACATGCTTGTGCAGTTGGTTTTCACTAATATGACTAATTGCCTCAGTGGAATTGCTCTCTCCTCAATAAAAGTCTGCTTAAACTGAAAACCAGTCCATCTGAGCAGCTGAAACGTCCCGTACAACTGAACGCTGTTTCTGAGGGAATATGGGGTATGCGGTGATTTACCACATCGCGGCAATTTTCTATCCGACACTTGTAGCGGTTGGTGTCCCCGGTAAGATGCCGGAGCTGCTCACTTTATGTATGGTGCCGTCGTTACTCCACTGCGGTATCCGCACTGTTACTGAGCACAGATGCTACCGTCGGCTGAAACGTGTTTCCAGAATGGAGGATTCAGGCATCTGAATGTTTTATTTTCATTTCATTTCATTTTCCATACTTTGAGCGAAGTTAATTTTACTGCAAACAATCCTGTCAGCTCTTTCACCTTTAATAATGGAAATGGAGTTGTTTACAGGAGCGATCGAGTGTTCTCCCGTACGTGAGTTATAGAACTCAGATGCCTCGCTCTAAACTGTCGGAAGGTCGCCAATAGAATGCATCACTCATTACCTGGTTGGAATTGACAACAGCGGATGTGATGGTGGTTATCGATGTAGCTTTAGTGCAACAGAATAACAATTCTACATTTATTCTGATTATATTTCTATTATTTTCCAATTTTCTGCAGTTAATTTGACGGCGATTACGATCCTATATCGGGGAAAATGCGGACTCTCCAAATGCATCACCCGTTACCTGGTTGGAATGGCGACAGCGGATCTGATGGTGGTTATCGTTGTTGCTTTAGTGGATCAGACCAACAATATCTACATTTATTCCAGATCCCTGCTCATCACTCCTGTATGCGCTCTGACACTTGTATTCGTGATGGTAACGAGGGACTGTTCTGTTTGGTTCACGGTCGGTTTTACCTTCGATCGTTTCATCGCAATATGTTGCCGAAAGCTGCAGGAGCGATACTGCACCGAGAGAACAGCAACGGTAGTTATCGTGACCGTGGTTATCGTGAGCTGCGGGAGATGTGCCCCGTTATACTTTGCCATTGAACCTTACGTCATCATTGACAACACGCCGTGGCGGTGCACCGGCACATATGAATACGCTACTTCACCCGCGTGGAGAGGATACGAATTACTGCTCAGTATTTTAACACCATTACTACCAATCGGCTTAATCCTGGTATTTAACGGGTTAACCGTAAGTCATATCATTGTGGCAAATAGAGTCCGCAGAAGGCTTCGGCACAGCAGCGACAATCAGAAAGATGCCGAGGTGGAAAAGCGCAGAAAATCGATGATTTTGCTGTTTTCTATATCAGCTAATTTCATATTATTTTGGATGCCCTCTGTAGCCCATTCTCTGAAATGGCAAGTGCAAAACTATTTTTACGAGGACAGATATTTGAGTTCCCCGGTATACATTCTACAACAATTTGGGTTCATATTGCAAATTCTCAGCATGTGTACCAATACTTGTATCTATACACTGACACAGAGGAAATTCAGAGAGGAGCTGAGGAATGGAATGAAATATGTGTTTACATTAAATGGCCATCTGTGTAGATAAGGCCCGCGTCTAATGGCAAATCAGCGGAGTTTTCAAATAAAGCCGTTTTACAATGAGCAGGTTTGGGAAATTTGTCATTAATTCAGACAATCATATGCCTGGTCATCCGGAAATTGCAGAATTGGCGGCAGATTGCTGACTTCATACAGTTCAGGTAGGTAGCGATCCAAACGTTCAATGCTGCTGGTGTGAGTGTTAAATTGTTTGAAGTATGTTCCAAACTATCACAGACACTCGACTGTGACAAGCTGCAGGAATTTCCCGGTTTTAGATGTTGAAAAATGGACAGGGTCGGGTAACAGAGAGTGAAGGGAGCGCGACGGGAAACCAGGGATGGTATCGCTGCTGCAAAGAGGGAGGACAACATGGAGTGTTCGTTTGGTAATAGACTGTGAGACGAACTGAGATACATGAGGGGAGAGAACACCCCATCTGGAGTATTCTGTACAGCCGCCCATCAGATTAACAAAACAAAAGCAACGGGAACAGTGAGGAACCGATCGGGAAGTGGATCTTTGACATGTGCCATGTTATTGACACGGGCAAGTGAAATTTACACAATATTCTTTGGCATCTTGCCAGGTTAATAGTGTTAGGTATGGCATACTTTCTCAGTAGTGTCCAGGAAGTTTTCATGTCACTATCTGAAGACAGGCGGGCTAGCGAAGAGTCCATACCGCACCTAATATTAGAAAAGGAAACGGATCCGGTGACAGATCTCTCCGCGGGTCAGAACGGCAGGGCAGTACTCCCGACATTTACCTTGCACAGGGGTAGGACCAGGGAGCATGGAATTTGGGGTCTGCGATGTATGTTGCTACCTGGCAGGAACTTGGGAACGTACATTGGGATATGATGTAGTCAGGGAAATGCGCAAAAGATATGTGGGGATTGTTTAGGGTGCACTGACATGGGGTTCAGTAAGGGCTTGTCTCATTGATGCAGGGAAAGGATGATAGCGTAAAGTAACTCCGGCTGACAACAAAGTTGGAACAGCTCGCAAGAGGAAGAAAGAAAGAAACTTAAGGTTTAGGAAGAAAAGATCGGTCGGGTTATGGCGAGTCACAATGCAGACAGGAAAGAATTTAACAATGGATTTAGAAGAGGTAGAAGGGAACCTGAGAACCCTTGGCGAGTTGCACTGTGATGAACAGGAGGATGGCTGGAGAGAGTGTGGGCAGATCAGATGAAAACTTGTGTCTACAGTCCATGGAAGCAGTGAAGCTCCTCACTGAATACATTGATGAATGTGAACACAGCGTAAAAATGCAGATATGGTCGAACATGCCGACACTGAGGTAAAAGATGCGCTGGAAACTTGGAAAACGTGATGAGTAATGACTCCCCGATACCTGAAGGGATATAGTTCACGTAATTTTGGAAGGCGAGCTCAGATATTGCTGCACATTTGGACAATATATTTGTGTCTTCGCTGGCCATGGAAGTAGAACTAGAAGACTGGGAGACGGCAAATGTAATTCCTCTGTTCACGAAAGATAATAGGTATACTCGTTAGAATTAGAGACCAGCGACTATTATGTCAGTAGTGGGTAAACTATTGGAGAAGACTATAGTGGAGGGCATTTATGGGCATTTGGAGAAACGTAGTCCAGCTACAGAGAGTCAACATGGCTCTTTGAGGGGCATATTGCCCTTTATTAACCAGATTGTATTATTTGTAGCAGTGAAAAAAAGAAACAGATGAATCAGAACATTCGATGTGGATGCATTAATTTTGATAAGGCTTTCGATCCGTTCTCAATAGTAGAATCATTCAGCTAAGTCAGGAGGCATGGGATCTGGAGAAATCTGGCTGCGTTGATTCAGAATTGGATGATGTAGTAGATAGAGTGATTTCGGGCTGGAAGACAGCGGGCACCCGTGTTCCGGAAGGAGGTTCGAAATGTTGGTACAACTTATAACTATATTTGAACTCTGTAGATACTGAGTTAAATAATCGATTTAATCTGACCACCCAGCGGCAGGTGGATAATTTCTGGAATTAGGGCTGACGACGTAAGCAAATCGCTAAAGTATTGACTGCACCACCACGTTGTCTAAACTTTTGCCCCTTAACTCTCAACTCATGTCCTCTTGTTTGAATCTCCCCTACTCTCAATGGAAAAAGCCTATCCACATCACTCTATCTATCCCCCTCATAACTTTAAATACCTCTATCAGGTACCCCCTCAACCTTCTGCGCTGCAAAGAATAAAGACCTAACTTGTTCAATCTTTCCTTGTAACTCAGGTTCTGAAACCCAGGTAACATTCTAGTAAATCTTCTCTGTACTCTCTCTATTTTGTTGACATCTTTCCTATAATTCAGTGACCAGAACTGTACTCCAAAACTCCAAATTCGTCCTTCCCAATGCCTTGTACAATTTTAACATTACATCCCAACTCCTATACTCAATGCTCTGATTTATAAAGGTCAGCATACCAAAAACTTTTTTCACCACCCTATCCACATGAGATTCCACCTTCAGGGAACTATGCGCCATTATTCCTAGATCACACTGTTCTACTGCATTCCTCAATAGCCTACCATTTACCATGTATGTCCTATTTTGATTAGTCCTACCAAAATGTAGTACCTCACACTTATCAGCATTAAACTCCATCTACCATCTTTCAGCCCACTCTTCTAACTGGCCTAAATCTCTCTGCAAGCTTTGAAAACCTTCTTCATTCTCCACAACGCTACCTATCTTAGTATCATCTGCATATTTACTAACCCAATTTACCACCCCATCATCCAGATCATTAATGTATATGACAAACAACAATGGAGCCAGTACCGATCCCTGAGTCACACCACTAGTCACCGGCCTCCAACCTGACTTGTGAATCCATCTTACTACTCTAAAATTAATACCTAACGATGGAGCCTTGCTAAATAACCATCCGTGTGGAACCTTGTCAAATGCTTTGTGATTAATTCATCTCGATGCACAGAGGTATCAGATCTGTCTCTTTGTTGTCCACTTGAACTAGAAAACCTATCAGTCAAATGCAATCCATTTCATCAGCTGAGGGAGTTTTTCCCCTGTCACAGGGAACGACACTCTGCATAAATGGTTTACACATTTCACTGCAAACTCAGGATGGGCTGAGACTGTCACTTTCACGTGAATGGTTTCAGCTCGTCATGTTGTCAGATATTCCTGGTATTCGTCGCAGTGTTGGCTTATAATTACTGATCACATCCAGAGACTCCAAACAGAACACAACCTAGTCGCGGTGTGAAGGCTTGCCTGGCTCAGTAACCTGGAGAGAGAAGCTGGCTGGAGTCAGGAGTTGATGCTTTGGCTCTTGGTAGGGTCACTCATGCCAAACAAGTCAAATGGTGGAGGACAGACTGAGAGTGTTCACCGCTCCCACAATTTCGAGGGTTCAGCTCAGAGATATCAAGCTGAACTGGTCAACGAAAACTTTAGGCAAACGGAAGTGAAAAGTCCGTCTACATATGTACCTATCTGTATTTCTGAATCGCTAAGCGGGACTTGGCAGGCAATTGTGAAAACCGAGAGGAGGCTACTGACACGATGAATGAATCCCTGAACATCGCCGACTGACAGAAATAGAGGATCTTCATTGCTGCCCCGAAAAGTCAGCGGCGAGTCTGGCAGTAAGTTATGAAATTAGTCAGCTCCGCCCTGTGGACAGGCCTCCGTTGTGTCCAGGACATCTTCATGTAGCGGTGACACAGAAAGGCGGCGACCGTCATTAAGGAATTCATCACCCAGGAAATTGTTCACTGTCTACAGAATGGAGCAGCGAGTGTCATACCTCTTCTCACTGTTACCATCAGGAAGGAGGTGCAGAAGCCTAAATCCACACACTCAGCGAATCAGGAACCAATTCTTCCCCTACGTCATCCAATGTCTAAATGAACATTGAACCTAAGAACACTGCATCACACTTTTACCTCTTTTGCTCTATTTTTAATTTAACAATTACTCTAAATGGATGTTTGATTGATTTTCATTTCTAGATGTTTCATGCATTGATTGTACTGCTGCCGCTAGTTTAACAGATTTCTCGACATCTGTCCGAGATATTAAACCAGAATCTGATTGTGATTCTGAAGTAAGTCACATCCATAGGACAGATGTTGGTGAAGATCGGAACTGAGATTCTCAATCCGGATCAGCAGAAAATGAGTTCAGTGGGAAGATTCCAGCTCTCGAAATCCCAAGCGTTTGGCACAACAATGTGACCGGAGTGAGCAGTTTCGCTTGTCACCTAATTTCTGCCCGCACCGATTCGCAACCCTATGAAATGTATAAGCCGATGTTGTATGCAAGTTAGAGGCACTTGTGTCCTGGTCGGAAAAAGTGAAGTGGTTAAACTATATAAGTTCACTCGCCAGTTTCTCGTTCTTCCATATTAATGTCTACAGCGCTCATCAACATGCTTTCATCATCATCGCTTTCCAAAGACTGCTGCGCTGTTTCCATTTTACACGGATTTCCACAACAGAGTGTAACAGCAACACGGTCTCCCAACTCCTACACTGACCTCCTGAGGCCAGGGCGCCGAACACCTTTCTCACAGTCTCTCTGCATATGAGACGGGTTTCAGCAAAATATGCACTTCTACGACTCTCTTTCTCCCTGCTGGTTTGCACTCCCCGGTGCTCTATCATTCCTAGAATAAATACTCAGCTGGTTTGACATTCCAAAATGTGAAACCTCAAACTTATCTGCCTTGAAAACTATTTCCTATTCCTTCTTCAGTATTTCTGTTTGATATAGCCAATTATCTCGAGCGTCAATGCAAAAGTCGTGAAGCAAATCCCTGATAATGTCCAATAACGGGGCTCGTCCGGGATTTGAACCCGGGACCTCTCGCTTGTGCTTTTCCGAAGCGAGAATCAGATCACTCGAGACCAACGAGCCCGCATTCGCAGATTGCGTCACAATTGAACTGCGAAGCTACTTAAAGTTAATTAGTGTATCACCCATTGTCCTCTCCGTGTTTGAGAAGAGAGCCTGATGTCGAAATATGTTGGGCCCGTATTGCTTTGAGATTACAAGAGTATTTGTTACTTGATTCAGTCAAAAAAAGAATATAACGGACCCTGATGTAGAGCAGATCAGAATGCGTTTGCCAATGGAAAGGACCCAAACAGGGGACGCTTGTTTAAAACTCAGTTCCGAGCATACTTTTCTTGCATTGGGTGATGCCTCTGAGCAATTCCCTGCCCCGGTGAATAATTGGCATGATTTCAGGTGGGTGTACAGAAGCATTTGTTTCATGAACAGCGGAGACGTTTGATAACTAAGAACTTTATTCAGGACGAATTTTCACACGTCGATGCTGCCCGGCCTGCTGAGTTCCTCCAGCCTGTTGGAATGCAGAACATTGAATAACCGACGAGGCGGTGGTGAGGTTAAAGCGATGTACTGGTCACCTATTCTGTTTTGTAAACGTGCGTCCGAATCCCGTCCTTGACCTTGCCCGTTTGTTTTGTGGCACCATCAGCTGCACTTTCACATAAACCGCTTCAAAGTGATCATTCAAGTTCAGCTTCAAATTCAATGTTATTAAACCGTAAACAGGCAAACAGCTAGACGAACGTTTTTCTGGGTCTAAGCAGGGAAACACAAAACCTACATCACATACAACACATAAAATTATGTTAACACAATAACATTACCAGATATTAAATATATATTCGGGAGGTATACTGTACAAGTTGACATTAAGTGCGTATCCAGTACAGCATATAGTTAAACATATGTGAATAATGCTACAGACGTTGCCATAAATAATGTTTAATGGATGCTAACTGGCTGGTCAGAAGTCTCACAGGGCGAAGAAGATGTTACCCAGCCGAACAAATCTTGTTCCTAGCCCGTGGTACGTTCTGCCTGACGGTATGAAGTCGGAGACATTGTGGAACAGTAGGACGAATGCGAGTTGTCTTTGATATTGACGGAGAGCCCCTGATGAATTCCTCAGCCGTTCTCACAATCCATTAAAATCACCGGGACAAAATTGATCAACGTTTTCCCTCCCTTTCAACACAAGTGTCCGACTGAGTGCTGTCCGTTTCACTGGATCTTCTGCTCAGCCTGAGAACTTGACTTTGATGGAAGAAGAAGAGTAAGCTGCCGTCCTATCCCGCAATCAAGGTGAGATTTATTGACCCGTCGTGGGCAATTTCTGGATTTCCGCGAACTTCTGCCATTCATAAGATAGCAATGGACATTTTGCTGCAGATGTTTTCTGACATGCGTGAGCAGTGTTCCTCCTGTTTAACAAGCATCGAGAGCAAGGATGACGTCAGACATTGAAAGCTACCGAATGCAGACAGGACCAGACACGGTGGAAGTGGAGATGAGTTTCCTACGGTGGGGATATCCAGAAGTAGCGGGCACAGCCTCAGAATTGAGGGGGCGACCATCTAGAACCGCAGTAAGGAGGATGTATTTCATTAGCCAGAGAGTAGTGATTGTCACACTCGGTCTGTGGGTATTTTTAAAGCACAAGTTGAGAGCTTCCTGATTGGTCAGGGTATTAAATAATGTGGCGAAAAAATAGGTGTATGGTGTTGAGAAGGATCCAGAATTAGCCAGAATCGAATGGTAGAGCAGATTCGATGGGCTGAATGGCCTTCTTCTCCTCCTATGTCCTATAGCAGGCGTGGGCGCTTTATCGGTTTAAGACTCTGGTACAGGATCACACAAACAACATATACTTTTTGATGTGTTTTATTGCCACTCAAACGGAACAGGTGACTAACAGTAGAGCATCGGTCTGTGATGACAAAGGCCACGGAGCTAAGCAATGGACAAGATCAACAATAACAATCATGAAACCGAGAGGCGATCCTGAGGGTGTTTCACAACAACTTTCACTGACAGCTCGCATCGTCATTTCTTCATCTTCGAGATTTTGTAATTTCGTGTCAAACTATCCATCCCTCATTACAATTGGGATTGTAGTCGAATGACATCATGTTTATTTTTCTCCCAGCGGTTGTAAGACAGTCAGCCTTGCGGAGTATTGAGTATTCAGTGTGCTGGATAGAGTATAAATGAATAACCGTGGAGATTCATCAGCTCAAGGTTTCTTCAGTGTGATCGCAGGCAGCTGGAAGACAGTCTGAATCTCACACAGCATGCTTGAAACGTTTTACCGTGTGAGAAAGACATATTACTTGATCATTGCCGTGATAGGTGTTCCTGGTAAGAATATCGGCGAACTATCATTTGCAGTCTTATGTGTGCGGTCTGTGGTCTCGTTCAGTTACCGACAGCGTTGTGATGTCGCTGTATCGGTGCAAACATTGTGTCAAAACTCTGTGCTTTTTCAGAAGCTCCCTTGTCAGCTGAAAATGAACCGACTATTGACACAGATGTGGAGAGGAAGTTCGGTGAGATGGACTCATTTTATGGATTCAGAGCAGGCAGTTTTGATTTGTGATCAAATCAAGACGTACAAAAAAGCTGGATGAACTGAGCAGGTCGGGCAGCGTCCGTTGAAAGGAGCAGTCAACGTTTCTGGTCCTGACGAAGGGTTTCGACCCGAAACGTTGACTGCTTCTTTCAACGGATGCTGCCCGACCTGCTCAGTTCATCCAGCTTGCTTGTACGTCTAGTTTTGATTTATCAATGCAAAGTCGCTGTCGGAGTAAACTCCCGTCATTCACTGCGCCCGGCACCTTTACCGGTTACTTGGTTTTATCCGTCTCAATGGTGATACATGTTTGAAATTTAAAGGTATTGCGCGGTGTTTTCAGAAACTGCTGCGAGCTCGAAGGGAAAGCGAGCAGCGAAACCCCGGAGAGATGCCGCGGAGAGCGGTAGACATCACTTCCGAGTGAGAATCCGAAGCATCGGGAGCTTTCAACAGTCATATCGGGTGTGTGTGTGTTTTAGTGTACCGGGGATTGTTTCCACGCTCTGTTATCCGCCAAGTGAAGCAAGAAGAAAGAGTCAACCCGGCAGTGTCCGTGACAGGTCAGACCGGGTAACGGCGATACTCCGCTCTCGAAAAAAAAAGCTTGGAAGCATTTAGCTAAATGCTGCAGGAATTTCGGAGCAACCGAATGTTTTGAAGTATCTGCATTGACTTCCCTTTGAAAATTAGATTGTTTAATCACTAACCTGCAGAATATCTGTAAGTTCAGCGGGTCAGGTAAAATCTTTAAAAGTGAAAAATGAAACTTTCTGTTAAGATCCGTTGACACAGTGTGAAGGAGCTACGAAGAGAAGTTATTGCAGAATGCAAACGAAGCGAGAATAAGACATGAAAATGCGGGAAATAAAATTGCTTTCAACAACGAACTTTGGAAGTGGACAGAGACGGAGGGAGCAGGCCTTCGATCTATATGGAGTTTGCCGGAACATAAGTGACGGGAACTCGGCAAGCAGTATCGCTGAGACAGTTGCTGAGGAATCTTGGCCTCTCACGCTAGTCGAGAACCTTCTGGTGTGAAATTTATACTTGTTTTCATAGCGCTTTTGGCCATCAGATGACAATGTCTCCTTCTCAAACAGCGTTCCTCTTCCAGTCCCGCGTTCTGTACCCGTTCACCCAGCATTCACGCGCCTTGGGCATCGGTCCTTCCGCTTTACACTTGTCAACCTCCAGTAGTGAGTTCTCTGCAAAGTTTGATTGTGCTCAATTTCCAGTTTATCACTGTCCTGAGACCCACGGAGCGGCGAGACTGTAATTCACTCTCTATTTCTGCTTTCCCCCCCCCCCAGTGAACTTAGTGGCGATTGTGATCCTGTCCCGGGGAAAGTGCGGCCTCTCCACCTGCACCACTCGCTACCTGGTGGCCATGGCAACGGCGGATCTAATAACCATTATCTTTCGGGTCCTTTTGTGGCGGATCAGTTATTATTACTTCCCCGGGACATTCCTGGATATCACCCCCGTATGCAGTGTGATCTCTGTCCTGGGAGTTTCAGCCACAGACTGTTCTGTCTGGCTCACCGTCACTTTTACGTTTGATCGGTTTGTCGCCATCTGTTGAAAGAAGCTGAAAACAAAGTATTGCACCGGGAAAACTGCGGCTGTTGTTCTGACAACAACCGGCGTTCTGTTCTGTTTTAATAATGTGCTCAGATTCTTTACATACCATCCTGCGAAAGTCATTGACAATATACCTTGGGACTGTATTCCAAAGCCCAGCACCTATACGGATCCCGGGTGGGTGGGATATGACTGGCTTACTACCGTCCTAACGCCATTACTCCCGTTCGTATTAATACTGCTGTTCAACGCTCTGACTGTCAGACACATTTTAGTGACTAGTCGCGTCCGTAAGGGGCTGAGGGGTCTGAACAAGGCGGAGGACCGCAGAGACCCGGAGATGGAGAGCAGGAGGACTTACTTCTCTCCATCTCCGGAAGCTTCATCATCCTGTGGTCGGTGAATGTTGCCGAATTCCTTTATCAACTTATTGCCGGACTGGATCCAAAGAATTACAACGAATCGGAATACATACTTCTACACTTCGGATACATGCTCATGATATTAAGTTGCTGCACAAACACGTTTATTTATGGGGTAACTCAGTCCAAGTTCAGAGAGCAGTTCATCAGCGCAGCGAAATATCCGCTCGCATCAATTATTCTACTAATTAATAAACAAAATATCTAAATTCTTCTCAGAGGAGGTCTCCCCGATTTCAGTGTCGAAACTACAGATCCATGCCGGCTGGTGGCTACTGGCATCAGCGCTGGACTTCGGGGCGAGAAGTTCCGGTTCGAATCCGGCCGGCTACCTTGCACGCTCTCCGGAAATGCCTGGGTTGAGTGTCGAGCTGGCAAGTCGACCTCGTTAAAAAACAAACAAACAAAATAACTGAAGAGGGTTAGGCTCTTCCAGGTTCCAGGTTTCCTGGCGTCACCCGGTGAACGCGACAGCTGTGAAAATAAAAGGGAGAGACACACAACACGGGAACAGACCCTTCGAAATCTATACTTTATACTTTGCTTTATTGTCACCAGATAATTAATACTAGAGTGTACAATCATCACAGCGATATTTGATTCTGCGCTTCGCGCTCCCTGAAGTTCGGATCTGGTATCCGCGACCTCCACCTCCGACCAAAAAATAAACTCATCCTACCTTTAATTTTTTTTATCTTTTCACTGTATTCCTTCTTTAGTGTCCTCCGCTTCCCTTTGGGTAATAACAGAGCGGGTGAAGATCTGAGCATATTCAGGACCAAATCGGCAGGAATGCAACTCATTTGATAGTTTTGTCTTCTGTTTGGGTATGACACGAAAAAGAAAACAAACAGCCGAGATTTGCAGTAAACTTTACTCTTCTCCTTCGTATAAGATGAACTTGTTATGCAAAAATAAAATAAAACAGCTCCAGAAAATTCGTGTATTTTGTTCACAATTGTACAAATTTCTATGGATAATCCTAATATTCTCTCTGCATTAAGAAAGGAATGAGTTACACTTCCTGATTTATAAAAAACAAACATCCGAGCAAACTGCAAATTAAATCTCCATTGCATTCACTCCAGCACAATCTCATGTTTATACTACTGCAAACAACAACAATAACTATGATGATGTTGATGATAATCTCTGTTCCGGGTCTCTACCCATCTCCCTCGTCACTCAGACACCTCTTCTCAGTCAAATTTATTTCCCCCAACCCAGATCCCTCGACTCACCCAAGCATCCCTCCTCCTGGTCTGATTCTACCTCTCCTCCTCGGTTTCTTTCTGCCTCATCTGCCTTGCACCCCATCACTCACTCCTTCTACCCCCAGTATCTCTCCTCGGCACTCCATTCTCTCTCTCTCAGAGCCGTTCCGCTCCAGTCTTTCTTCATGCCGCTCCCTCTCTCCCCCTCCCTCTTCTATCTGCCCCACATACCCTCTCCGGCCACACTCTCTCCCCTGTCCCTTTCGCTGCTGTTGTTTCTCTCTCTGCGTCTCATCCTCCAGTCACTATCTCGCTTCCGAAGTGGTCTCCCCCATTTTCTCTTTCCCCTACACTCTTTACCCTGCCCTTCCCGCTGCTCAGCCTCCTACCCTGTCAGTCCATTTCCACTCGGCTCTGTCTCCATTGTCTCTCTCGTCAAGCTTCTCGCTGTCCTATTCTCTCTTATTCAATTTCTCTCTCTATCTTTCACTCTCTCCCACTCCTGTATTTGACTCACCCTTTCTCTCTCATTCCCTACTCTCTCTCTCACAAACTCTTTCTCACTGTTTCTCTCCCCAGTCTCTTTTACCTGTCCATGCCCCTCCCCAGTCTCTCTTTACCCTGTCCATGCCCCTCCCCAGTCTCTCTTTCCCCTGTCCATGTCCCTCCTCAGTCTCTCTTCTTCCAATCTATCTCTTAGGCTCCCTCTCCAATCTCTCTCCAATCAGTCTATCTTGTCCAGGCTATTTCTCCCAGACTGGTCTGCTCAATCTCTATGCCAGAAGTCGCTTTCGCTGGTCTCTTTCTCCCTCTCTCCCAATGTTTCTACCCCAATTGCCCTCACCAGTCTCTCTGTTATCGAATCACTCTCTCCCGTCTCTATCTATCTATTCTCTCTCCCCAGTCTCTCTCCCTCAGTCACTCGCCACACTCTCTCTCCAGTCCATCTCCATCCAGTCTTTCTCTTCCCCAAGTTCTCTCCGTCTCTCTCTCCCCAATCTCTCCGCACACTGTCTCCCTGCTACTCCCTCATACCGGTCCACTTTCTCCTCCAGCTCTCACCCACAGTTTCTCCCGCCCCCCCCACGCCGTTTTCCTCCAGTAAGCCATCGGCTCCGTCTCCCTCTCAAATGTCTTCTCTCCTACGTCCCTCTCCCCTGTCCTTTCCTCCCCAGACTCTCTACCCCTCGTCTCTGCACATTGTCCAGTCTCCCCCATCCTCCATTATCACTTCCGTCTCCCACAGTCTCTCTCTCCAATCACTGTCGCTTTCCAATCCCGCTATCTCTCCCCAACCCGGATCTCTCTCTCCCAGTCTCCCATCCTACCCACCCCTACCCAGTGTCTCTCTCCTCCGGACTATCTCCCTGCTATTCTCTTTATTGCTCATCCCCTCTCAAGTCCTTCAGTCTCCTCTGTCCAGTCTGTCTTCCTCACGTCTACCTCGCCCTCCACTCTCTCTCTCTCTCTCTCTCTCTCTCTCTCTCTCTCTCTCTCTCTCTCTCTCTCTCTCTCTCTCTCTCTCTCTCTCTCTCTCTCTCTCTCTCTCTCTCTCTCTCTCTCTCTCTCTCTCTCTCTCTCTCTCTCCCTTCTCTCCCCTCCGGCTTTCTGTCTCCCCCTTTCTATCAGCCCATTCGTTCTCTCTCCTTCAACTCTCCCTCTCTCCCTCGCCCTGTTTCTCTCTCCTCGGCACTCTCCTTCTATGCGTATCCTTTTCTTGTCTCACGCCCCGTACTTACTTGTCACTCGCTGCTTCTCAACCTCTCCCTTTCTCCCGTCTTTCTCCCAGTCTTTCTCCTTCCTACGCTTCTCTCTTTCACTCCCTGTGCTTCTCCACATCTCTGGAAGACTGTCTTCCACTCGTCTCCCTTTTCTCCCAGTCTCTCTTTCCTCTACCGCCTTTCTCACTCTATAACTCTTTAACCCACTCCCAGTCTCATTCCAATCAAACTTTCTCCTCCGTAGTCTTTCCACCAAAGTGTCTGCTCCCTTGAAATTTATTTTCCCTCAGGTCTCTAGTTCGTTCACTTTCCCTTACCTCGCTGATCTTCCGTCTGCCTCTCGGTTTTATCTCAGTTTCTCTACCCATCTCTGCCTTCCCCGTGTGTCTCCACTCCACTGTGCACTGTGCTCTCATTCTCCCGGCATTGCGCTCCCCAGCGCAGCGGGATATCCGGTCATGTCAACTAATTAATAAATAAAATGTCGAAGTCCTTCTCAGTGATGGGAGGAGGTATTTTTCCACCTTGACAGTGCGGAACTGGCCGTAATGTGAGAAAGTGGCAGAAGGGAGAATAAAACTGGTTTGTAGCCCGACGGAGACACATCATGAGAACAGACCCCTCGGCGCCCGCAACCTGCGATCTTCACCTCCGACCAGTGATTAAATTCATCCTGCATCTTAGTTTGATTTTTCACCATATCTCCGCTGTCATCATCGCCGAACCAGGTTGAATAATAAATCTCACCCTGCAGTGTAAATACCGACCGTTCAAGTGACGGACAAAGCCGGTGCTTCTCGCAGACGGAGCAGCTGCTAGAAATATCGCCGTCACAAGGAGAGCGGACGGAGTTCACAGTGAGCACCCCGACGGTCAGATCGGGACTGTTCCGAGCTCGCAGTGAGTGGGCAGCACCGCAATGAGATTTAGCTGTCTGCACCCTACATCGGATCCGTCAACACGCGATGAGCAGACAACATCCACCTGGACACAGACCCAAATTGTAACTGTCGAGTTTGGCTGTTTTCCAAATTTCCATCCGAGCAAAATACAGGTTGAATCTCCTCTGCATTTACTCCAGTACAAACGCATGTATGTTAATAATTTATCATTTTTTTTCTCACAGCTAAGACTGGTAAAACACATTTTTCAATTGCTGGGAACTTTCCTATTATTCCAGTGATGTTCATTATTGTAACTTTCTGGAGATTTACAGACATATTGTTGTGTAGGTGTAATTATTGTTGTGCAGTGACTCTGGGATGAAAACATCATTGGATATTACAATTGGGACGTTGTACGCCATTTTCATATACCATAGTCTTTCAATTTTATTTTTCAAGTCAGCATATTTTTGTTGTTTTTCAAGTACCGATTTCTGTATTTTATGTGTGTTTGGAATGACACACAAACACCTACAGATTTGTCTCTTGTTTTTCATTGGTTGACTATTAAGTAAATTGCATTTGCTGTTTAATCCTGTAATATTATATCCGGATGTGTCTGATGTATTGCCCTATCTCTAGGAATAATAACATTGTCGGACTCTAACTCTAAATCTCCCTCATGATTCGATTTAGAGTAATGGATCGTCTCTTTCATGAGTTTACAATTTAAAGCATGATTTTAGTGATTATGCCTGCCACTTGATTGTACCTGTGCAAGTAATCAGCTTGAGTTAAACTGTTTCAGGATAATGTAATGTGCTAAATAATTTCTGGTTTATCTTAATTTCTGCCTTCGTCGTCTTGACTTTGTTCGTCTTTTATTGTGTGTTTTCGAGATTTTCGTGTTACCCACCCGGTCCTATATTGCCACAGAAGGAATGGAACTCCCCCAACACCGTGTCTGAATGTGAGCAGCTCCCCGAGCATCTTCCTCCCTCGCCTTTCCACAGTGCAATCTACTACTCCGTCCCCCCTTTCTTTCTCACCCTCAACATTCTCTCACCCCTCTCTAGTCTTTCAGCACACCCCCTCCCCCTCAGCCTCTTTCCTCCATCCTCACCTTCTCCGTTCCCCTGTCTTACTCCTCTCGCCCCACTTGCCTTCACTCTCACTTTTCCTCCATATACAGTGGCGTGCAAAAGTTCGGACACCACTAGTCAAAATTTATTTTACTGTGAATATCTAAGCGAGTAAAAGCTGACCTGATTTCTAAAAGGCATAAGGTTAAATATCATACCTTTCTTTAATATTTTAAGAAAGATTGCATGTTATTTTCATCTTTTACAGTTTCAAAATAACAAAAAAAAAAGGAAAAGGGCCCGAACCAAAGGTTTGGTTGCCTTGCATGGCAGTACATAGTAACACCCCCTTTGGCAAGTATCACAGCTTGTAAGGGCTTTCTGCAGACATCTAATAGTCTTTCAATTCTTGGTTGATGGAATTTCGCCCATTCTTCCTTGCAGAAGGCTTCTAGTTCTGTGAGATTGTTGGGCCGCGGTGCTCTTTTGAAGTCTAGCCATAGATGTTCGATGATGTTTAGGTCGGGGGACTGTCAGGTCCATGTGAAAACCTTCAGCTTGCGCCTGTTGAAGTAATCCATTGTGGATTTTGAGGTGTGCATGGGATCATTATCCTGTTGTAGAAGCCATCCTCTTTCCATCTTCAGTTTTGTTTCAGACGGGGTGATGTTTGCTTCCAGAATTTGCTAGTATTTAATTGAATTCATTCTTCCCTTCACCAGTGAAATGTTTCCCGTGACACTGCCTGCAACACAAGCCTAAAGCATGATCGATCCACCCCCGTGTTCATGAAATTCTGCACCCTTTTTTCTCCAAACATACCTTTGCTCATTCAGACCAAAAAATCTACTTTAACTTCATCAGTCCACAGGACTTGTTTCCAAAATGCTTCAGGCTTGTTTAGCTGTTCCGTTGCAAAATTCCGACCCTGAATTTTGTGGTGAGGACGCAGGAAAAGTTTTCTTCTGCCGACTCTTCCACTAAGGTCATATTTGTGCAGTCGTCGCTGCACAGTAGAACAGTCCACCAGCACTCCAGAGTCTGCTAAATGCAGGAGGGGGCGGGACATTCTCCCATTTCCAGTCCGCCACAATCGCTCCCCGGAGAGTGAGGAGCTGCTGCTCGCTTGCGAAGCGTTTCGAGTCGATCGGGTCTTCAGACCGAAGCGGCTGTGGAATGGTGGGTGAAAGTTGGAGACTTACCTCGCCTCCATGGGTGAGCGGCGACTCGGTAGGTGGAAGCTCCTTAGTCCCGGCCCTGGTGGGTTTGTTCGTGCTCCTAGGCTCGTGGATTCCATTGTCCTGATGTCAAAGGAAAGGTGGGGTGATAACACGGAGATACTGGGTTAGGCCGTTAGGGGGAGCTCTTCGATGCTTTTCGTTTACTGTAGTTCCGTACACCAATTCACTATTTATGCAGTAATTTAAAAAAGTCTTTAGAAAATATAATAAAACTAATATTTCATCCTGCTTCACTCTGAAATGAATTGAAATTAATTAACTTGATTTCTTATTTCCTTCACATACATGAGGCGTAAAAATCTTCACGTCACGTTTCAATCTAAACGTGCAATCATAGTAATTTATAATAATTTATAGTAAATAGAATAGTCAATGTAGTATAGAGTACAAACAAATCAGCGTGAGTTAATCAGTGTGATATCCTGGTGGAAGAAGATGTCCCGGAAGCCTGTTGGTCCTGGGTTTTATGCTGTGGTACCACTTACCGGATGGTAGCAGCTGGAATAGTTTGTGGCTGGGGTGACTAGTATCCCCAATGAACCTTCTTGCCTTTTTTATACACCTGTCCTTGTAAATGTCCTGAATCATGGGAAGTTCACATCTACAGATGTTCTGACCTGTCCGCACAACTCACTGTAGAGTACAGCGATTGAGGGAAGTACAGTTCCCATACCAGGCATTGATGCCGCCAGTCATGATGCTCTCAATTGTGCCACTGCAGAAAATTCTTAGGATTCTGGGCCATATCAATTTTCCTCAACCGTCTGAGGTGAAGAAGGCGCTGTTGTGCCTTTTGCACTTCAGAGCTGGCCTGGACAGGCCACGTGAGGTCCTCGGTGATGTGGATGCCAGGAATTTAAAGCTGTTTACCCTCTCAAACGCAGATCCATTGACCGCAATATGGGTTAGCCCATCTCCATTCCTCCTGAAATCCACAACCAGCTCCTTCGCTTTTGCGACATTGAAGGAGAGGTTGTTTACCAGACACCATTGTGTCAAAGAGATAATTTCTTCTCTGTAGGCCACTTCGTTATTTTTTGACACTAGGCCCATAAATGTAGTGTCGTCGGCAAATTTAACAGATTGGAGTTGTGGGTGGCGATACAGTCATGGGTATACAGGGAGTAAAGGAAGCAACTCAGTACATGGCCCTGAGGGGGCTCAAGTGTTGAAAGTCAGAGGGGTGCAGGTGAGGGAGCCCACTCTCATTACCTGCTGGCGATCTGAGAGGCAGGGTCAAGAAGGAGATCTCTGAGCTTCCTGTGGAGCCTGGGGGGAATTATGGTGTTGGATACGGAACTGTTGTCCAAAAGCAACATTCCTACATAAGCATTCCCTTTCTCCAGATGTTTCAGGACGGTGTGTAGAGCAGTGGCTTTTGCACCGTCTGTCGATCGGTGGTGTCGGTAGGCAAATTATAAGGAGTTCAGCTATCCAAATGTGTCGTAATTTCCTCTTTTATAATTGACGCCAGCATCTTTCCCACCACTGACGACAGGCTAACCGGTCTATAACTCCCTGTTTTCTCTCTCTCCCCCACCCCCACTTTCTTGAAAAGTGGGAGAACATTAGCCACCCTCCAATCAGCAGGAACTGTTCCTGAAAATATAGAACATTGGAAAATGATTACGAATGTGTCCACGATTTCTAGAGCCACCTCTTTAAGTACACTGGGATGCAGACCATCAGGTCCCGGGGTCTTATCAGCCTTCAGACTCAACAGTCTATCCAACACCGTTTCTTGCCTAATATAAATTTCCTTCATTTCAACCTTTACCTTAGTTCCTTTGGCCACTATTACATCTGGGAGGTTGTTTGTGTCTTCTGTAGTGAAGACTTATCCAACGTACCTGTACAACTCGTCTGCCATTTCCTTGTTCCCCATAATAAATTCACCCGTTTCTGTCTTCAATAGTCCAATTTTGGTCTTAACTATTTTTTGCTATTCACATACCTAAAGAAGCTTGTACTATCCTCCTTTATATTCTTGGCTAGTTTACCTTCGTAACTCATTTTTTCTTGGCGTTTTGCCTTTTTTGTTATCTTCTGTTGCTCTTTAAAAACTTATAAGACCCCCGGTTTCCCGCTCACCTTTGCAATGTTATACTTCTTATCTTTTACTTTTATACTGCCCTTTACTTCCCTCGTCAGCCAGGGCGGCCCCGCACTCCCCTTAGGATCCTTCTTCCTCTTTGGAATGAACCGATCCTGCACCTTCTGCATTATTCCCAGAAATACCTGCCATTGTTGTTCCACTGCCTTCCCTGCTAGGGTATCGTTCCACTGAACTTTGGCCAGCTCTTGCCTCATAGCTCCATAGTTCCCTTTGTTCAACTGTAATACTGACACATCCGATTTTCCCTCTCAAATTGTAGGTTAAAACATATCATATTATGGTCACTACCTCCTAATGGTTCCTTTACCTCGAGGTCCCTGATCAAATCCGGTTCATTGCACAACACTAAATCCAGAATTGCATTCTTCCTGGCAGGCTCCAGTACAAGCTGTTCTAAGAATCCATCTCGGATGCACTGCACAAACTCCCTTTCTTGGGGTCCAGTACCATTCTAATTCTCCCAATTTACCTGCATGTTGAAATCCCCCATGACAACTGTACCATTACCTTTGCGACATGCCAATTTTAACTCTTCATTCCACTGACACCCTACATCCAGACTGCTGTTTGGGGGCCTGTAGATAACTCCCATTAGGGTCTTTCTACCCTTAGAATTTCTCAGTTCTTTCCACACTGACTCTACATCCCCAGATTCTATGTCCCCCCTCGCATAGAATATCATTCCTCACCAACAGAGCCACCCCACCCACTCTTCCAGTCAGTCTGTCCTTTTGATAAGATGTATATCCTTGAATATTCATTTGCCAGGCCCTGTCCACTTGAAGCCATGTTTCAGTTATTCCCACAACATCGTACTTGTCAATTTCCAACTGAGCCTCAAGCTCATCTACTTCATTCCTTATACGTCGTGCATTCGTATATAATACTTTTAATTCGGTACTCCCCTCTCGTTTCATATCAATTCCTATTTCACTTGGCCATACTGTATGATCTCTTCTTGAGCTTTCTACTCCTTTGATTCCGTTGTCCTTTTTAACTTTTCTGATTTTCAATTTCTCTTTAACTCCATCCTTATATTTCCAGTTTATCCCTTTCCCCCCACTACTTAGTTTAAACACATTCGTGTTGCAGAGACAAACCTGCCTGCCAGAATGCTGGTCCCCCGCCTATTAAGGTGCAACCCGTCACTTTTGTACAATTCATCCCTACCCCAAAACAGATCCCAGTGGTCCAAGAAAGTAATTCCTTGCTTCCTGCTCCAGTTCGTCAGCCACACATTCAGATCCATTATCTGCCCTCTCCAGCACGAGGAACTGGAAGCAAACCAGAGATAACCATCCTGGAAGTCCTGCTTTTTAGTCTTCTTCCGAGTTCTCTGAAGTCCCGCTGCAGAATGTCCTTCCTCCTCTTCCCAATGTCATTTGTGCCGACATGCACTACCACTTCCGGCTGTTCACCTTCATCCTTGAGGATTCCCTGCAATCTGTCCGTGATGTCCTGGATCCTAGCACCAGGGAGGCAACACACCATCCTTAAATCTCGCCTGTTGCAGCAGAAACACCTTTCCGTACCTCTTACTATGGAGTCCCCTACTACTACGGCTCTTCCTGATGTCTGACTTCTCGGCTGTGCTTCTGCACCAATGTTCGGCTCGCAGACCTGTCCGCCTCTCAGATTGGCAGTATCATCTGTCCTGACAGCTTCCAAGAAGGTGAACCTGTTTACCAGAGGTACATCCCCTAGAGTCTCCAGTACTTCAAGCATCCTTTCCTTCCTCATCGTCACCCCCTTTCTCTCTTCCGGTATCCTCGGTGTAACGACCTCACTGTAGGTCCTGTCCAGAAAACCCTCGTTTTCGCGGATAAACCTGATATCATCCAGTTCTTTCTTCAGTGCTGCAACATGCTCCTTCAGAAGCTGAATCTGGACACACGTTCGAAACTGTAGCAGCCGGGGTCACCATCAGTGTCCCTGACCTCCCACATCATGCACGTAGTACAGTGAATCAGCTTCGCGGTCATGTCTTCACCCTCTGCAATTGTGCCTGGCGTAGTCTTCTCGCCGAAGACTCTCAAGCCAAAGACTACCACTTTTCACACCAGGCACTTCCCTCGATCAGGCCACTTCGCGACCTGTGAAGTGAACTGATAGAGGTGTACATGGTGATGCGAGGCATTGATCATTTGGATAGTCAGGGGGTTTTTCCCCGGGAGGAAATCGTTGTCACAAGAGAATACAGGAAAAAGGTGCTTGGGATTAAGTACTGATGAGATGTCAGGGGTAAGTTTCTTACGCAGAGTGCGGTGAGTGCGTGGAATGGGCTGCCAGCAACGGTGGTGGAGGCGGATACGATAGTGTCTTTTATGAGACTTTTGGAGAGGTACATGGAGCTTAGAAGAATAGATGGCTATGGGTAAGCCTAGTGATTTCTAAGGTCGGGACATGTTGGGCACAACTTTGTGGGCGGAAGGGCCTATATTGTGCTGTACGTTTTCAATGTTTCTATGTTTGTATGAAAGGCAATATACATGAAAGCAAATCAGCAGAGAAACAGACAACTTCGTGGCAAATAATAGAACAGCCTGAAAACCTGCGGAATGTTCAGAGATTTAACTTGTTACTTTTGTTCAAACTGAGAATGGATGGCGAAATAATGTTAGCATTCTGGCTGGTTTGAGAATATCTTTCAAGTTAAATCGACTGCATCGCAGGTCACGGGTATGGGGTGGTCAAGACATTCACTGGCAGAGGACAGGTTCCTTCCAAACGGCCCATGTGTGCGCTGGAAAACATTGTTCTTCAAACTGTCCTCAGCCCTCGCTAATCTCCCGAGGACACGTTCCCTTTTTGATCACGGGTCTTTGGAATACCGCTGTGGATCCTTAGAATTTTTGTAGAAATAGAAGAGCAGTGTTATTGCAATATATGTCAGCTGTCATTATTTATTCCATCACTCACACCGCCCGGAATGACTGGAACAAACGAGAGAAAAGAAAGAACGAATGTTCCCCTTTAATAAAGAAGTGTTCTCCAGTTCACCCGCCAGAATAAACTCCTTCCCTCAATTTCAGAAGCGAATGTGCTCCGTTAAATGTTACAAAATAAATCGGCGTCAATATGCAGGCCTACTTTAAAAGCAGCATAGATACAAAAAAAGTCATATTTAAATAGCTCAAGCCAGGTATCATGGAAAATAACATGGAAAATACACATCATATTTTATTTAAAGTAACTAGATTGTTATATCCCTTGAGGAGTCAAATTAATGACACACGAACAGTGAGTAAAAATAGTTTAACGTAATTGTTTGTGCAGTTGGTCGTCACTAATGTCCCTGACGTGATATTCACGCTAATTGCCTCAGTGGAATTGCTCTCACCTCAATAAAAGTCTGCTAAACCGATCCCCAGTCCATCTGAGCAGCTGAAACATTCCGTACAACTGAACGCTGCTTCTGACGGAATATGGGATATCCGGCGATTTACTACATCGCGGCCATTTTCTATCCTACACTTGTAGCGGTTGGTGTCCCCGGTAAGATGCCGGAGCTGGCGACTTTATGTATGGTGCCGTCGTTACTCTGCTGCGGTATCCGCACTGTTACTGAGCACAGATGCTACCGTCGGCTAAAACGTGTTTCCGGAATGAGGAATTTAGGCATCTAGAGGTTTTATTTCCATTTTCCATACTTTGATCGCAGTGTTTTCTTCTGTTGTTAAAAAAGTTGGTGTCAATATTTTCGTTGTTTCATAATTTCACCTTGCTAGGCTTTCTGAAGTGATGCTGGTTTCTGCTTTTTCTAGGCCCGAGTCTCGATCAGTGCAAAATCTTCGATCTTATAGCCACGTTGCAGCTTATTTAAATGACGGTCCAATCTATTTTCCACACGTAGCTCTTTTTTTCTGTAAGTCAGTAAATGAGAACCTGTGCTTTATTTCTCATTGACTCCACTTTGTCACGGCTACAAACAGTCTCTTTAGCTCTTTCACCTCTAATAATGGAAATGGTGTTGTTTACAGGAGCGATCGACTGCTCACCGGTACGTGAGTCGTGGAACTCGGATGCCTCGCTCGAAACTGTGGGAAGGTCGTCAATCCACTGACACTCACATCCGTCATTGTCCTCCAGCCGGAGTGCAGCGACCGAGACCGCACACACCGGATTCCCGCTTTCCACTTCCAAACAGGCTATCCCCTCCATAGCATCGGCAGAGTGGGAGCATTCAGGGAACTGACCATATTTCTATTTTGTTTCCAAATTTCTTGTAGTTAACTTAATGGCGATTGTAATCCTATCTCGGGGAAAATGCGGACTCTCCAAATGCATCACCCGTTACCTGGTTGGAATGGCCACAGCGGATTTGATGGTCGTTATCGTTGTCGCTTTAGTGGAACAGACCAACAATATCTACATGTATTCCAGATCCCTGCTCATCACTCCTGTATGCGCTCTGACACTTGTATTTCGGGTCGTAGCGACGGACTGTTCTGTTTGGTTCACGGTCAGTTTTACCTTCGATCGCTTCATCGCAATATGTTGCCGGAAGCTGCGGGAGCGATACTGCACCGAGAGAACAGCAACGGTGGTTATCGTGACCGTGGTTATAGTGAGCTGTGGGAGATGTGCCCCGGTTTACTTTACCCTTGAACCTTACGTCATCATTGACAACATGCCGTGGCGGTGCACCGCCACTTATGAATACGCTACTTCACCCGTGTGGAGAGGATACCAATTACTGGACAGTATTTTAACACCATTGCTACCAATTGCCTTAATCCTGGTGTTTAACGGGTTAACCGTAAGACATATCGTTGTGGCAAATAGAGTCCGCAGAAAGCTTCGGCACAGCAGCGACAATCAGAAAGATGCCGAAGTGGAAAAACGCAGAAAATCGATAATTTTGCTGTTTTCTATATCAGCTAATTTCATATTACTTTGGATGCCCAATGTAGCCCATTCCCTGAAATGGCAAACGGAAAACTACTTTTACGAGGACAGATATTTGAGTTCCCCGGTATACATCCTACAACAATTTGGGTTCATGTTGCAAATTCTCAGCGTGTGTACCAATACTTGTATCTACACACTGACACAGAGGAAATTCAGAGAAGAGCTAAGGAATGGAATGACGTATGTGTTCACATTAAATGGTCATCTGTGCAGATAACGCTCGCCTCTAACGGCAATTCAGTGGAATATTCAAATAAAGCCGTTTTGTAATGAACAGGATTGGCAAATATGTCATTAATTCAAACGATCTTATGCCTTGTCATCCGGGCATTACAGAATTTGCGAAAGATTGCTGACTCCATACAGTTCAGGTATGTAGCGATAGAAACTCTCAATGCTGCTGGCGTGATTGTTACATTGGTTGAAGTATGTTCCAAACTACCACAGACACTCGACTGTCACAAGGGCAGGGATGGGTTCAGAACTTTACTGGTTTTAGATTTTTTTTTAATGGACAGCGTCGGGTAAAAGAGTGTAAAGGAAGTGCGATGCCAAACAAGAGTAGCCCACTGGTAAACCTCAGGCTTGCTCAGATCGCTTCCGTCCAGGGGGAGCAGCCTTAGGTCCCGACAGTCTGGCTAATCAGCGTGGATAGATGCTGTGTGATGTCCCCACCCCTCCAAATAGCAGACAGTACACCATATGCGATTTAATGATTGCACTTTATAGATCTTACTGGAACTATGTACTTCATAGAGTTCCAAAATAAATGGAAAAGTAAAAGGCGCCAAACTTAGAAAGCCCAACCACTTCTTGCACGACCGTTGGAGTTCAGTTAACGACGTCTTCTTGCCACCATTCGATACCCACCGACCTCCTCGACCCGCCGCCTGGAACCAACAACGGTGGTCGAGCAGAAGCCCCACACAAATCTATCCTCATCTCCTCTGCTCGACGAAAACCTGGGTCTCCGACCATCGCTCGGGGTCCGTTCCGTCGCCCAGCTTACAGCATCGCGTCTTCTCTCTCTAAACCCTTCGCGCCGACTCCCCAAAAGCCCATCAACACTAGCCTACAGCCCCACAAGAAAGAATAACACCTATCCCAATTGGTTAACAAATGAATCCAATTCTCGTTATCAGTAATTATAATCCAAACAAGCTGCGAGAGAACCCACTCTCTCACCAGTTAACATAACAAAGAAGCGTGTTTACTTTTAGCATAACTAGAAGCCATTTTATTAGCCTTAGCTGTAACATAAAAGAAGAAAACACTTCCACAAGGGGTTGTGGAATCGCCGCTGCAGAAAGGGAGGGGAACGTGGATCATGGGTTTGCTAATTGACTGTGAGACTAACACAGAAACATGAAGAGCGCGATCACCTCATTTGGAGTTTTCTATAGAGTCGCACATTCCCTCCTAATTCATAGCGTCTATACTCACATCTGTCCCCGCACTGGCGGTTTTGGCATTTTTGGGGGAAACAAGATGATAATTCAGAGTAAGAAGTGCAGGAGAGACAGAAAGAAGCTTTACAAGTTGGTAAGTCATTCGTGAAAGAGTGAGAGTGGAAGAGGTGAAATAAAAACAATCTCCTAAGGATATACTTACTTTAACAAAGCCAGGATGCACACTCCATGCCGGAATATGTAAAACTAATAAGAAGTACACACCACAAAACTTAAATGAAAGTACAACCCAGAAATCTGAAGAAGTAGTCACTATAGAAGATAAAATTAACTACTCATGTCCCACTATAGAAGAATTCCCCTCGATTTGAGCAGAAAAGTTCCTAGCAAACTGAGAAATGAGTGCGCCTCGCGATGCCCGTACCTGAATTTTTACCAGCTGGAGCTGAGAAACGATAAAATAATAATATTATATTTTGAGAAACTCTCTATAGGCGGACGATCACTCCTTCATCAAAGGCAGAACAATTAATTTAAATAGCTGAGCTATTTTCTAGATCTAAACATGAACTTTGGACGAGATAAGTTCAGAGCAAAAAAAACATGGAAGCTGCAATAGAGCTGGTCTGGATAGAGAGAATCCTGCACAGGGACTCCCAAGTCCTTTTGCACGTCGTGTTTTTTGTAATTTTCTCTCTGTTTAGAAAATATTCTACCCTTTTATTTTTTTTTCCGAAGTGCATGACTCTACACTTCCCCACTGTATTCCATCTGCAAGACTTTGCCCATTTCTCCAGACGTCGATATGCTTTTGCAGCCTCGCTACGTCCTCAAAGCTGCCTGACCCTCCAATTACCATGGTATCATCCGCAAACTTTGCAGTAAAGTAATCAATTCTGGCATCAAGTCATTGCCATACATAAAAAAAAAACTAGTTTCAACACAGATCCCTGTGGAACTCCACTGGTCACCGGTAGGTACCCCTTATTTCTATTATTTTCCTCCGGCAAATCAGCCACTGCTTTATGCATGCAAAAATCTTTCCTGTAATATTATTGGCTCATGTCTGGCACCTTGTCAACGACCTTCTGAAGCTCCAGGTGCACATCAGCAACCGATTGTCCTTCGTATATCTTGCTTGTTAATTCTTCTATACATTGAAAAGATTTCAACACGCTTGTGAGACAAGAATTTCCCTCGAGGAAAACATACTGAAAATGGCCGATTTTACCATGAGCCTCAAATACACTGAAAACACGTCCTCAAAATCTGACTCCAATATCTTCCCAACCAGTGAGGTCAGACTAACTGGCCTATAATTCGGTTCTTCTACCTCTCTATCTACTTGAAGGGTGAAGTGGTATTTCCAACATTCCTGTCTTCCAGCAGCATACCAGAATACTTTAATTCTTGAAAAATCATCACTAAATCTCCACACTGATCTGATCTCCACCCGGATCTGGGCCGTACCTTCCAAATATCCAGACCTGGATTGCACTACCTTACTTTCCCTTTTCTATTTTCTAATTATGATTTAAAATTTATTTTTTTATTATATTTACTTCGATTTGTACTTCAGGGAGCGCGAAGCACTGAGTCAGATATCGCTGTGATGATTGTACGCTGTAGTATCAATTGTTTGGTGACAATAAGGTAAAGTAAATAAAGTAAGTGCACTCTCTTCAGCCACCTCTTTCGGAACTCTAAGGTCTATATCATTTGGTCCAGGTTGTAAACTTAAATTCACCGGACCAAATAACCACAGCAGAAAACAGATCATTATTTATCTTTTCACCAGTTTATTTCGTCGAGCTCCTCCGGCGAGGGAACTTTGCCCGACATCAAGGGGAGAAGCGTCTCATCCCTCTGGCGGTTCAAACAAGTTCACTACTCGAAATCCAGAATGGTTACAATTTATAAGGCCACCGATAAAAAAGAACAGTCAGTTCGATAGACATTCCAGCTACTCAAATAGAGCAAAACTTAATAACTTAGATAAGAGACTGTACCAAATTTAATCTTTAACTAAGAAAGGAACGTCCTGTCTTATCTCCAACAGCAACCACCTTTTGTCGAACCCAAAAGGTGTGAAAAGTCAGGAGACGCGTTTTGTGGATCTGTGAGCTTCAACTCTTATCTCGCTCCAAAGAAGCAGCTGAGAGACATCATCTTAAACATGCAGTCGCCATCCACTGATCAGAATACACAGTCGGTACTCAACCTTGAGCTTTAACCCTTATCTCGCTCCAAAGAAGCAGCTGAGATACATCATCGTAAACATGCCGTCGCCATTCAGAAATCAGAATACACAGTCGGTACTCAACCTTGAACTCTAACCCTTATCTCTCTCCAAAGAAGCAGCTGAGAGACATCATCGTAAACATGCAGTCGCCATTCAGAAATCAGAGTACACAGTCGGTACTCAACGTTAACCAATTATTTACAGGAATCTGAGAATACCCCAATTCGTTTAAAACTATCATTCCCTCCTTTTTTATTATTTGATGATAAAATATAAAGTAATCTATTAGGTTTACAACAAACTATAAGAGGATTAATATATCTTATAAGAAATACTATGGTTATAATTAAAATTATTATCACAGCTATATACAGAACCATTCCCCAGAAGTCGCCGAAATGTTAACAGACCATGGCCAGGTTGCCTGACCATCGGTAAGCCCATGCATCTTTTCTCCAATTCCCTTAATTTCCTGGATTTCCCGAGTGATAAGCTGAGATAGATATGTAATAATAGAAGCCTCATCTGGAATATAAGTACAGCATTCCTTTCCTATGCTGTGTTTCCTATGTGTTGCAATTAAATAAAGGAGACTACGGAGCCATGAGGGAAGAGCTGGCCAAAGTTCAATGGGCGGATGCCCTGGCAGGAAAGACAGTGGATCAGCAGTGGCAGATATTCTTGGGGATGATACAAAAGATGCAAAAGCAGTTCATTCCAATGAGAAGGAAGGATTCAAAGAGGGGGAAGGGTCCACAGTGGTTGACAAAGGAAGTCAGAGAGTGTATAGCATTAAAGAAAAAGAAGTATGACAGGGCTAAGATGAGTGGGAATACAGATGTTTGGGAAAGTTTTAAGGAACAGCAGATCTTAACTAAAAAAAACAATACGGAGAGAAAAAATCAGGTCGAGCTCAGTCTAGCCAGGAATATAAAAGGGGATAGCAAAAGCTTTTTTAGCTATGTGAAGAGAAAGAAGATAGTTAAGAACAATGTTGGCCCCTTGAAGAATAAATTGGGAGAAATTGTAATGGGAAACAGGGAAATGGCAACAGAATTTCATGCGTACATTAGATCTGCCTTCACCAGGGAGGACACAAGCAATCTCCCAGATGTTCGGATGGGCCAGGGTCATAAGATATCGGAGGAATTGAAACGGATTGACATTAGGAAAGAAACTGTGATGAGTAGACTGATAGGACTGAAGGCTAATAAATCCCCGGGTCCAGATGGTCTACATCCGAGGGTTCTAAAAGAGGTGGCTCAGGAAATTGCGGATGCATTGGTATTCATTTTCCAATGTTCCTTAGATTCAGGATCAGTTCCTGAAGATTGGCGAGTGGCTAATGTTATCCCACTTTTCAAGAAGGCAGGGAAGGAGAAAACGGAGAACTATCGCCCTGTTAGCCTAACGTCAGTCGTGGGGAAGATGCTTGAGTCCATTATTAAGGACGAAATAGTGGCATATCTTGATGGCAGTAATAGGATTAGGCCGAGCAAGCATGGACTTACCAAGGACAAATCCTGCTTGACTAATCTGTTGGAGTTTTTTGAGGGTGTAACAAGGATGTTAGACGAGGGTAAGCCAGTGAATGTAGTGTACCTAGATTTTCAGAAGGCATTCGATAAGGTGCCACATAGGAGATTGGTGAGTAAAATCAGAGCTCATGGCATTGGGGGCAGGGTTTCAACATGGATAGAAAACTGGTTGGCAGATAGAAAGCAAAGGTTAGCAGTGAATGGGTGTTTCTCGGACTGGCTGGAGGTGACAAGTGAGGTACCACAGGGCTCTGTATTAGGACCACAGCTCTTTACGATTTATCTCAACGATTTAGATGAGGGCATTATTTCAGCAATACTATATCAGCAAGTTTGCTGACGATACTAAACTGGGTGGCAGTGTGACATGCAAAGAGGACGTTAGAAGAATACAGAGAGACTTGGATAGGCTGGGTGAGTGGGCAGATACTTGGCAGATGTCATTCAATGTGAATAAATGTGAAGGTATCCACTTTGGAAGCAGCAACAGGAGTGCAGAGTATTGTCTGAGCGGTGTAGAGTTAGGTAAGGGAGAAATGCAAAGAGACCTAGGAGTCCTAGTCCATCAGTCAATGAAGGTGAATGAACAAGTGCAACAGGCATTGAAGAGGGCAAATGGAATGTTGGCCTTTATTATAAGGGGAATTGAGTACAAGAGCAAGGATGTCCTTTTGCATTTGTATAGGGCCCTGGTGAGACCACACCTGGAATATTGTGCACAGTTTTGGTCTCCAAGTTTAAGGAAGGACATTCTGGCAATTGGGGAAGTGCAGCGTAGATTCACTAGGTTGATTCCTGGGATGGCAGGGCGGTCTTACGCAGAGAGATTGGAGAGATTGGGCTTGTACACGCTGGAATTGAGGAGATTGAGAGGGTATCTGATTGAAACGTTTAAGATAATTAAAGGATTTGATAGGATTGAGGCAGGAAATATGTTCCAGATGTTGGGAGAGTCCAGTACCAGAGGGCATGGATTGAGAATAAGAGGTCAGTTATTTAAATCAGAGTTGAGGAAAAACTTCTTCTCCCAGAGAGTTGTGGAGGTGTGGAATGCACTGCCTCGGAAGACGGTGGAGGCCAATTCTCTGGATACTTTCAAGAAGGAGCTAGATAGATATCTACTGGATAGGGGAATCAAGGGATATGGGGACAAGGCAGGGACTGGGTATTGATAGTGAATGATCAGCCATGATCTCAGAATAGCGTTGCAGACTCGAGAGGCCGAATGGTCTACTTCTGCACCTATTGTCTATTGTCTATTGTCTATGACAACCCTTTCTCTGCTGGCAATAAATCCAATGCCATCCCAGTAAAGCTACCATCCTCAGAGCTACTATTTCAGTAGTTAAATCCTTAATCTGGGTCTCGACATCGGTTAAAACCCGAGAAGTACTGTTCGCCAACTCCTCTGGTACAGCTGTCAACCTGATCTCTTCTCTCGAATTTCGGGCTGTCCCATGCAAAGGAAATACTCTCGTCCAAAATCTCTCACTTTCTCTAATCCTCTTTTATTTCCTTCTTGCTCCGATGAGAAATGTTGGCTAATGAATATATAAAGGGTGCTACATAAGGTAATCAGCAACAGCCCGTCCAATTTCTCGCTGTGATGGTTCCCTTGTCATCATAAGGCCCTGACAGCCACGGATATACCTTTTTACCACATAACCAGTCAGTTCCATTATCAGCGAACGGAGGGGAATCAGCTCTAATTTCTGTACAAGAGCTATTTCCCAATAACGTTTCCTCTATTGCTCCAGTTCGGCAATAACCGGTCCCGTTTACCTTACTCAGAGTATGGGCAAGTTCTATGGGCAAGTCTCTCAGCCACTCCTGTAGGGATTCGTAAATCCCTTAAAACAGAGACACCCGCAATTCTGGTTTCTATTACATCCTGATATCCACCATCGATCCAAAAATGGGTCTGATGTTTTACTCAAAGCGTTCAGAAATCTCACAGTTAACATCTCACTACTACTCAAAGGTACTCGTTCCGAGGGCATTCCCGATTCCGCATGCTGGGGTAAACTGGGACCAACCAAACACGCCGACTGCCATATTTGTTCTGCATGTGTGTGGCACAGAGAAAGGGAAGTATCTGTTTGTAGACGTGGTGAAAACAGTACGAAAAGTAACATTAGCACTGTCAGCATGATATTATTCCCCCTCCGTTTCTGCTACTTCCTTTACGGCGGGTTTACAGTCGGTTCGATGTACCCACTTTGGTTGCCCCTCCAACCTCACGGCCGTAGGTGTGGTCAGCAGCACCTGATGGGTTCCTTACAACCGAGTGTCCAATTTATTTCTGTCCCAATTCTTTATCAACGCAAAGTCTCCAGGATCAACAGTGGGATAGTCCCCTTTAACTTGATCCTCGTCAGCTTGGTGGGCCTGGCGAACCCGCGAATGCACACTATGGAAAATTTTGGTCAGCTTACACAAATACATTCCCATTTCTTCCCCTAGAGCATGCATTTCTATCTTATGAGGAAATGGACAATTTAACCCCGGCGTCCATGTCGTATGCATAGGCATTCCATAGATGATTTCTGCTGGGAATACAATTTTAGACGGGGATGTAACTCTCATATGGGACAATGCCACAGGTAAAACCTTAAGCCAGATTAGTCCTGTTTCTTGCATAAGTTTAGTTAGTTTATTCTTTAAGGTTCCATTTGCTTGCTCCACAATACCAGCTGCACTTGGATGGTGAGCACAGTGGAGTTGCTGTTTTACTGCCAGTTCTTTACAGATTTTCTCATTTATCTTAGCAATAAAATGAGGTCCATTGTCTGTGCTTATTGATTCGGGTAATCCGTAACGGAGAATCGACATAGCAGTATTATGAGTACTGTGTATAGCCTCTATCCATCTGCTAAACAGATTTACTATTAGCAAGAAATATTTATAACCATGCACCCTAGGTAGTCCAATAGAATCATGTTGTAGACACCTGGCAGGAGGGTGTTCCCGGAGGCACAAGGTATACCCTTCCCAGCATTGGCCTTTTTACATAATAGGCATGTTTTTATTCCTTTTTCAGTTGCTGTTTGGAAATCAGGGTGCCACCAGGATTGTAATAATGTGGTTACCATTCCCTCCTTGCCCAGGTGGGTACAATTGTGCACATAATCAATCAGGGTGGGTAAAAAGAAATTTGGAAAAAATCCTGTCCCGCAGGGGTCAGCCACAATTGAGTGTTTTATCATAGTGTCATCCAATCTGGGACCATAATTTGCGTTCCTCAGCAGGGGCGTCCCACTGAAATGCGCGCATTTCCCACATGTCTGGCATTTCCGTTTGCAGTGGTGATTGAACTGTGGACTTTTGTACCCCATAAGTATAATAAGTGGCTGGAGGAGAGCGGCTTGCTTTGCCGGCTCGTCCCCCCTGGCGTTTCCCGGGGATACTTAATCGGATGCTCGTGTATTAAACATTTATTAATAGCGACTTGAGATGGGATCTGAAGAGACTGTAATAAGTGACGAACATACAGGGCATTAATAATAGACTGTCCAGTGGAGGTTACAAATCCACGATGCTCCCACAGAAGCAACGATAATCATGGGCCACACCAAAAGCGTAGCGGGATTCAGTGTAAATATTGGCTGATTTGCCTCTAGCTAAAATACAGGCGCGGGTGAGGGCAGAAAGCTCTGCCATTTGTGCCAATATAGGGGACTTAAAGATCCTTGTCCAATAACTGTGGAGTCAGTGGCGATGGCATACCCTGAGCATGGTTTGTTGGTGTGGCTGACAAAAAAATGCCAACGACTCTGAAGTGGAGGTCGGCATTAGACAACGGCTGACCGGACAAATCTTCTCGTGTGGTGGTGAAAATACAATTTTGTAATAGAAAAGCATGTGTTGGAACGTTCAAGGGTTGTGGTGGGTCATTTAGGAAGGTCGCAGGGTTCAGAGTGAGAAGAAGTCAGTAGGGTATTATCAAGGAGAGCCATCTCGTATCGCCTTTGCCGAGCTTGTGTTGGATGTTGAGTCTGGAGATTATTGAGTAATTCCACCGTGGACTGTGGTGTGAGCACAGCAACTGGCAGGTGTAAGGTAATATTTGAAGCGGCCAACACAAGCGTGTGTACAGCGGGGGTAACTGTATGAAGAGTGGCAATCCTGCTGCTACGGGATCTAATTTGGTAGAGTAATAGGACGCTGTCGGTCGCCATGTTTTTGAGTGTGTACAGTAGTGGCACAACGGTCTTTAATGGCGACGTATAGTTGAACGTATAGAGGGACTGCCCCAAGGGAGGGGCTCGTAATACACTGTCCTTTAATTCAGTGACAGCCTCTCTTTGTTCGGCAGTCAGAGTGAAGGTAGGCGGAGCGTTTAGTGATACAGTTGAGATAGCTGACTGGTGTAAATGGCAATATTCAATATTCGTTGTCTTGTAGAAATTCAGGAGTCCGAAAAAGACCCTCGTCTGTTTCGGCGAAGTTGAAATGGGGGCATCTGAAATGGGGTCGTATTCGGTCTTCTGTCAGCTTCCGTTCGGCTGCTGAGTGCAGGACCTCTAGAGACTTCACTTCTTTCTGGGAACGCTTTACTTTATGCGGCGGGGTCACGTTCTCCAACGAGTGGAGAAAGTTCAGTGGTATCGTCGTGACAATTTCGCAGGCGGAAGCGCTATGGCTGGCAATCAGTAAATCATCTGTATACTGTATCAAAGCTGAGCTACTAGACAACCTCAACTCACGTCATTGGCACTGGCGAGTCTGCGAAAATAGCGTTGGAGAATGAATCAACCCTCAGGGCAAGCGAGTCAGGTGTATTGTTGTCCTTGATACGTAAATGCAAACTAGTAATGGAAATCTGGATGTATTGGAACGACGAAGATAGCATGTTGCAAATCTACTATTGTAAATATGCAGGCGGCTGCAGGCATGCAATTCAGAATAGTTGCAGGGCTTGGGCCAAGGGCATGTAAGGGTGCCACGATTTCATTTATCTTCCTGATGTCTTGTACTAGGCGCCGTTCTTTTCTTTCTGGCTTTGGAACGGGGAAGATCGGCGTATTGCAAGGTGATTGGCGAGGGACCGGAATTCCCTGAGCCAGCAAGGAGGTTATAAGGGGTCGCACTCCTTCATCTGCCTCTGGTTTCAAGGGCTACTGAGTAACTGAAGGAAACAACTGTTCCTTTTTCAGTTCAATGCGGACAGGGGTGCAAGATGTCCGCCCAACTTCGTGGGGTGGGGGGGGGGGAGAGGTAGCCCGTAGTTGGGGTTCTCTCTGTCATTGGGTAATGCTGGATGCATGCCGGGTCAACCGTCCAGTCAGCTTTTGTGGGAACTCACAGCATTGTAGGCGTCCCTGAGGGAGCTGCTGCCATGATCCTTTAACAGTCTGGGCAAGTTGTGTTAAGGTATCGTCAAGAGTGCCCAGACGCTTTGCCTTATAACCTGGATTAACAGTTCGGGTAATATGCGGATCCACCAGTCCTGTTTATCGCCAAAGGCAACCAAGGATCTGAGCCAGGGAAGCAGAGACTTTCTTACCTTCTATTTCTCCGATAATAGAAACCGAATATTCCTTTCCTTCGGGAGAGGTATAATACTGGTCATCTTCAACCGAAGCCCCAGTAGCGACACAACAGACTGTTACTTGAGAGTCAGCTGTTGGGAAGGGAGGCACAAAAGTGGATGGACCTAGGCTGATTCCCCTCCATTGGTGAACAGCAAACTGGGGGGACTGCCTTCCCCCAGTCAGTCCCAAACTGATGCCCCCCTCTGCGCAGGGTACTTCAACCCCTAGTGGATAGAGCAAATCTCTCCCTGCCAAATTGCATCCGAGATTGCTGGTGACTGCAAATGTTTTGTCCACAGGATTGAAAAGGCAGCGGCATAGTCTGACAATCTACATTTACCTATCCCTCAAATCATGATAAAACCACAGTCGTATCCCTTGTCCTTTACACTCTCCTGATCGAGGGTCGAAGTGGTTGCCCCCGTATCAATCATAAACGGAATTGGAGTTCCTGCCACTCGTAGCGTAGCATGTGGTTCTTGATTAGGGGACGTATTGACGACTGGGATGTTTTGCCCCTTGCCTCATGCGAAAGGATTGTTCATTGTGAATGAGGCTCGAGGTGGTCCGCTGGAGGGTGATTCTGCCCTAAAGTGATAGGGACATTTTGCCCACCAATGGCCATATCTTCCAGAATTAAAACAGGGTCTAGCCATTGCTTCAGATCGAGGCTCATCTCTGGGCGGTACCCGAGGTCTGGTTCCCTGCGACCAGGGTCTACTATCAGGTCCTCCTCGATTCCCCTTCCAGGGTCCCGGCTGGAAGGGGTTAGAAGGTGGATTCAGCTGAGCCGGTCTCTGAGGTAAATTCTTCCCTCCATGGAGGTACTTATCCCATCCTGTATATTGGCCCCAGTCTGCCATATCAGGATTGGGGAACGGAGGAGAAGGCCAGTCCGGGTATCTCTGGTCAGGATTTCCAGGATCCTCCCCACCGTCCAAAGTATTCCGTTGCTTTACTACCGTCTGCCTTCGTGTTCGTTGAACATGCTCAGTTCTCACCTGATTTGGACTCATTCTGACCGCTCCAATAATAAACAACAACTCATCTCCTCTGGTTTCGAGTATTGTCAGACTAATCGATATTGTTCGTCCGAGGCATATCTGCAACATGGGAGGAACACACTAAAATAACATGGCATTAAACAGGAGCGAATCTTGTCCTTAGTTTAAAGCTAAATCTCCGGTAAAGGCACCATAACAGGCAACAAAACTTTCCCAATACTCACTTCCTGTCTGTTCAGGCTTGGGTTGCATTCCAGCACCCTGTTCGCTGAAGGGCTCGCTCCAGTGCTTGAATCAAATGGTTAATCCAGTAATGATCATCAGGGATATTTTGTTGTAAATCGTCATGAGTTCGAACCGGCCCCGTATCATCACTCATTTGTTCCAACCATTTACCTTTTCCTTCTGGGGATAAAATCAAGCAACATAATCCAAATAAATCTTTAGTAGTAGCCACATACATTTTAATAGTACTCCGGACATACTGGGCAAACTTAGCTGGTTTTTCATTGCGGTCTGGGGTTTGATTCATTATCATGATCATTTCTTGCCGTTTCCAAGGGACATAAACCTCAACAGTCGATTCCACAATATCGTCTGCTGCTCGTGGATTGGGCAGTTGTCTAGTGGGATATTGCCCCGGGGAGCTAATTTGGACTTCCTCCATTTACTGAGTAAATTAGGCTAATTCTTCACCCTGATCTCTATTCTGTTTCTTTACGCCCCTTATTTCTTCGATTTAGTTTTACTCGTTCCCCTATACCTGATCCCTTAGTGTCTTGATAAGGACATGCAGAATTATAAGGCGGAGGGGGTGTTGAGGAACGCTGGTTTGGGACGGAGGTATCGGAACTCTGGGAAATAATCCCCATTCCTCATCCCAATCCGTGTCTTCTGAATCATCAAGCAGGGTCTGTATGCCAAATATAGGATCGGGATCCCGGGACCCTTTTCAGCTCTTGTTCAGCGCTGTTGCCTTAATCCCTCCTTTCTGTCGTTGTCGGCCTTTTGCTGTTTTCACTGTTGCTATTTCTCTCTTTTCCTCTCCCATCCACCCATTCACATTCTGCTTTAAGGGTTTCCCGACTCTTAGGAGTTCCGACAACAGCACATGCCTCTATTTCTGTATTGCATGCATTATTCCTCCAACTGGCCAGTAAAGTATTATTCAATTTTACATCCGCTTTATCTTCCCATTCCTCAATCAGGAATTTCCATTTCCTTCCACAGTTCTTTTTCCAGATTAAATTAACCGCTTGCTTACATGATTCTATAACACAAGTTCCTCCCCCGCTCCCCCCCACCCCCCGGGGCCCAAAGATCAGTTGTTCTTATTTATGACGCTGGGTGAGAAATTTAGCCAGCCTGCCTCCTCGTTAATCAACTTCAACCGGCCATATTATCAGGAGGCAGCTGATATGGCTAAATCCCTTAGGTAGCGGTGGCCGCTTCTCCTGACCGGGGTCCCCATTCCCGACTCCTTCTTTAGGAACAATACTGAATATCCAATGTCACCGGCAGACTTTAATTATCACAAAAACCTGCTAGCCTATTTTCCGTTAATTTTCACAAAACAACACTCACATACTCTGGAGGAGTGGGAGGTTCCCTTCCTTCATTTGTCTGAACTTGCCTCATTAAACTTCAACCGGCCATATTCTGCTGCCGAGGTGAGAAATTTACCGGGCTGCCAGTGTCGCATCCTTATCAAATTTCAACCGGCCATATTCTGAGACTTACGTGACCCCTTATCGAATTCGCCGGGCAGCGGCGACCGCTTCTCCCGACCGGGGCCCCAATCCCGCTTCCGGCCGTCATACAGAATAGCCAATGTCACCCGCAGCAACCTTACCGAGACAACTGCTTCCCTTAAATCCTGGTCCGAATAGTTCTTTTGATCTGGTCAAGGTACCAATCCCGTGGGCGAGGTTAAAATGTACCTCGGACGCCCTGCTACCCAATTGCGATTCGACTCAAGTCTTCAGTCACCTATTCAGCCCAGAGCGACATTCCCTATTTTGGGATCCGAGCCACAGCAATAAGTGTAGACTTAAATTCACCGGATCAAGTAACCACAGCCCTGAAAGATCGTTACTTATCCGTTCACCAGGTTATTTCTTCGAGCTCCTCCGGCTAGGTAACTTTGTCCCGACATCAAGGGGAAAAGCGTCTCATCCCTCTGGCGGTTCAAACAAGTTCACTGCTCGACTTCCAGAATAGCTACAATTTATAAGGCCACCGATAAAAAAGAACAATCACTTCCAAAGATATTCCAGTTGCTCAAATAAAGCAAAGCTTAATAACTTAGATAAGAGACACCTTCAACTTTAAGTTGTAATTAAGAAAGGAATGTCCTGTCTTATCTTCATGAGCAACCATCTTTTGTCGAAACCAAAGGTGTGAATTATTAGGAGACGTCTTTTTTGGATCTGTATGAGCTTCAACCTTTATGTCGCTCCAAAAAGCAGCTGTGAGACTTCATCTTAAATATAGCCATTCACAAACACAGGCACAGTTGGTACTCAACCTCAACCCATTATTTACATGAATCTGAGTATCCCCCAAATCCTTTAAAACATTATCAGTCAGACATTGGGAAGAGATTCTCTCAGTGATCTCAAATGAATGCGTATCATTGAGTTCTCACTGGGGCGAGGATGTTCACCTGCTGTGAATCTGGGAATGGTTTCAGACAGTAATCTAACCTTGTGACACACTACAGGGTTCACATTGGAGAGAAAGTTTCAATAATCTGCATGCTGGATATTTGTCCATCACCGTTGCTGAATGCAATTTCGAGAGTGACTGTCAGTGCTGAACTCTGCAATATTTGCTGCTGCTCACCACACCCTGTTCTGCATCCTGGTCACTGGGCATGGGAGGAGATTCTTCTGCTGCATATCCACCTTTAATGGGACTGGAGTTTAATATTCTGGATATGTGCAAATAAATCAGTTCTATTTTAAACTCTGTCTTTGGTACTTAGTGAATTTATAACACACCACGTGTACAGTAGAGAGTGGCCGCCTGGACCTTGCCAGAGTTTCAACTACACGACAGTCCTTTTAAATCCTCCCCTGTTGTTCCCCTCTCGCTCTCCCTGTGGTGATTGGTTCCAAACAGTCACCACTCTGTGGGTGAAGAGGTTTCCCTTGAATTCTCTGCAGACTGAAGAAGTCGAGCTGACTGCAGTTCTGTCTCAGATGTCCTTTGTCCCTCTAATCTCTGGGCTCAGGAAGAATGACATTGGGAGTTAACCTCCTTATTTAGGGCTCATTTCCACATTATGGGTCATTTTCCCTGCTTCTAAAGTGTTGTTACAGAACACCACTGTCATCTAAAGACTGAAAGCAGAATGGGAAACCATCTGTTGGATGCTCAACGGAGCAGGGTCAGATACCAGAGGCAGGTCTGGACAGGGCAGAGTGTGGGGCTCCGGGAAATGTTTGGGGTAAGAACGGATCATGAGAAGGGAATCAGCAGCAGGGAGTGGAACCGAATAACAGAGTGTGGACATGTCGAAGCTGATTGACGGAAAATAATTCGTTTGTCTGACTGATGACACAAGCAATGCCTGTTGTGAAGTGCTCCATTGGTCAAGGGAAATGAGGGTGTTGGGAATGGTTATATCTATTGAAGGAGTTAGTCCTGCTTGTTTATCCTGTAATATAATTTCTGGATGGTTATTTTATAACCATATAACAATTACAGCACGGAAACAGGCCTTCTCAGCCCTTCTAGTCCATGCTGAAAGCTTACTCTCATCTATTCCCACCAACCTGCACTCAGCCCATAACCCTCCATTCCTTTCCTGTCGAAATACCTATACATTTTTTTAAAATATCGAACCTGCTTCTACCACTTCTACTAGAAGCTCCTCCACACAACTACCACTCTCTGAGTAAAGAAGTTCCCACTCGTGTTACCCCTAAACTTTTTCCCCCTAACTCTCAACTCAAGTCCTCGTGTTTCAATCTCCCCTACTCTCAATGGAAAAAGCCTATCCACGTCAAATCCATCTATCCCCATCTAAATTTTAAATACCTCTATTGAGTCCCCCCTCAACCTTCTTTTCTCCAAAGAATAAAGACCTAACTTGTTCAACCTTTTTCTGTAACTTAGGTGTTGAAACCCAGGTAACATTCTAGCAACTCTTTTCCGTACTCTCTCAATTATATTGAAATCTTTCCTATAATGCGATGAACAGAACTGCACCCAATACATATTTGGCCTGAACAATGCCTTGTATAATTTTAACATTACATCCCAACTCCTATACTCACTGCTCTGATTTGTAAAGGCCAGCATACCAAAAGCTTTCTTCACCACCCTATCCACATGAGATTCCACCTTCAGGGAACAATGCACCATTATTCCTTGATCACTCTGTTCTGTTGCATTCCTCAGTGCCCTACCATTTACCATATATGTCCTATTTTGATTAGACCTACCAAAATGTAGCGCCTCACTGTTAACAACATTAACCTCCATCTGCCATTTTTTTGTTCACTCTTCTAACTGGCTTAAATCTCTCTGCAAGCCTTGAAAACCTACTTCATTATCCACAACGCCACCCATCTTTGTATCATCTGCTTACTTACTAATCCAATTTACCGCCCCATCATCCAGATCATTAATGTATATGACAAACAACACTGGACCCAGTACAGATCCCTGAGGCACAACACTAGTCACCGGCCTCTAACCTGACAAACAGTTATCCACCACTACTCTCTGGCATCTCCCGTCCAGCCACTGTTGATTCCATTTTACTACTTCAATATTAATACCTAATGATTGAACCTTCCTAACTTCCTTCCGTGTGGAATCTTGTCAAAGGACTTACTGAAGTCCCTATAGACAACATCCACTGCTTTACCCTCGTCAACTTTCCTAGTAACCACTTCAAAAATTTCAATGCGGCTTGTCAAACATGATCTTTCATGCACAAATCCATGTTGACTGTTCTTAATCAGACCCTGTCTAATCAGATAATTATATACCATATCTAAGAATATTTTCCTTTAATTTACCCACCACTGACGTCAAAATTACAGGCCCATCGTTGCTAGGTTTACTCTTAGAACCCTTTTTAAACAATGGAACAACATGAGCAATTCGCCAATCTTCCGGCACCATCCCCGTTTCTAATGACATTTGAAATATTTCCGTCAGAGCTCCTGCTATTTCTACGCTAACTTCCCTCAAGGTTCTAGGGAATATCCTATCAGGAACCAGAGACTTGTCCACTTTTATATTCCTTAAAAGCTCCTGTACCTCCTCTTCTTTAATTATCAGAGTTTCCATAACTACCGTACTTGTTTCTCTTACCTTTCACAATTCAATAACCTTCTCCTTAGTGAATACCAATGAAAATCATTTTTCAAAATCTCCCCCATAGCTGTCAACGCTGATTCTCTAAGGGACCAATTTGATCCCTCACTATCGTTTTGCTATTAATATAACTGTAGAAACCCTCTGGATTCATTTTCACCTTACTTGCCAAAGCAGCCTCATATCCTCTTTTAGCTTTTCTAATTTCTTTCTTAAGATTCTTTTTACATTCTTTATATTCCTCGAGCACCTCATTTGCTCCATGCTGCCTATATTTATTATAGATCTCTTTTTCCGAACCATGTTTCCAATATCTCTTGAAAACCATGGCTCTCTCGAACTTCTAACCTTTCAACCTAATAGGAGCATAAAGATTCTGTACCCTCAAAATTTCACCTTTAAATGAACTCCATTTCTTTGTTATATCCTTCCCATAAACTAATTGTCCCAATCCACTCCTAAATCTTTTCGCATCTCATCAAAGTTAGCCTTTCTCCAATCAAAAATCTCAACCCTAGGTCCAGTCCTATCCTTCTCCATAAATATATTGAAACTAATGGTATTGTGATCACTGGACCCGAAGTGCTCCCCAACACATACCTCCGTCACCTGAGCTATCTCATTCCCAGCAGGAGATCCAACACTGCCACTTCTCTAGTTGGTACCTCCATGTATTGCTGCAAAAACCTATCCTGCACACATTTTACAAACTCGAAACCATCCATCCCTTTTACAGTATGGGCTTCCCTGTCGATGTGTGGAAAATTAAGTTCAGCCACAATCACAACCTTCTGCTTACTACAAATATCTGCTATCTCCTTACAAATTTGCTCCTCCAATTCTCGCTCCCCATTATGTGGTCTGTAATACACCCCTATAAGTGTTACTACACCTTTCCCATTCCTCAATTCCACCCAAGTAGTCTCCCTAGACGAGCCCTCTAATCTGTCCTGTCAAAACACCACAGTAATATTTTCTCGGACAAGCAATGCAATGCCTCACCCTCTTGCCCCTCCGATTCTTTCACACCTTAAACAACGAAATCTAGGGATATTTAGTTGCCAATCACACCTGTCTTGCAACCATGTTTCACTAATAGCTACAACATCATATTTCCATGTCTCAATCCGTGCTCTAACCTCATCCACCTATCTGACAATGCTCGTAGCATTAAAATAGATGCATTTAAGAAACTCTCCACCTCTTCCTCTCTGCTAATCCCTAACGGTGCACGCAACTTTATTATCTTTTTGTTTTCCTTCTCCCCTACATCTTCGGTCTGAACCCTCCTACATCAGGGAGGAAGTTCAAATTACCTCTGTGTTAAAAGTCTAACCATCACGGTGACTGAAGGCAGCTGCAGGTTCATGAGGGACTGTTACTGTCAGATTCTGCAGTTCTGGTGGCTGCTCATCGCACCCAGGACTGAACCCTGATCACTGAGCATTGGAGGAGTCTGTTCTGCTGATGTTAGTCTTAAACTAGACTGGTGTTTAATATTGTGGAGCTGTGAAAGTTAAAACAGTTTTGTATAAAATCCCGTGTTTCAGGTACTTACTGTCTCTACCACACTCACAATGTCAACTAGAAAGGCCACTCGGCCCATCTGGTTCCTGCCCATGTTTCTGTTCCATATCCGTATATCAAAACCTGCCGTTCCCCTCTCACACTCCCTGAGGTGACAGGTTGCAACTAGTCACCACTCCGTGGAATAGAAGATTTCCCTTGAATTTCATAGAATCACAGAAATCTATTTTCCTAAGCTCCATGTACCTATCCAAGAGTCTCTTAAAAGACCCTATTGTATTCGCCTCTACCACCGTCGCTGGCAGTGCATTCCACACACACACCACTCTTTGCTTAAAAAAAAACATTGCTCTGATATCTCCTCTGTACCTACTTCCAAGCAGCTTAAACCTATTCCCCCTCGTGTTAGCCATTTTCCTACTGGGAAAAAGCCTCTGGCTATCCACACGACCAATGCCTCTTATCATCTTATACACCTGAATGATTGTCTCCGGGCTGAATAAGACGATGAGCTCACTGTGGTTGTGACGTTCTCGCCCGTCGCCCATCTCCCCCTCCCCGTTCCCCCTCCCCTCCCTCTCTCCCTCCCCCCTCCCCTCCCCCTCTCCCTCTCCCGCCCCCTCACCCTTTGTGTTTTACGTCAAAGACCTCAATCAGACACTAAAAACGCACTCGCAGTAAGCGAACCTGCGGTCTCGTAACACAATACACCTCTAAAGTCTAACAGCTGTCTAGCAAGTGAATCTTCGATGGTGCAGAGTCAGAAACCAAAGAGTTGCCAGATTGAGTCAGGCTTTGGGGCTGCAATGAGAGTTGGGGTCTAGAGTTTACGAGGAGGAGGAATCAGACCAGCTGGATGTGGCTACAGAAGAAAGATTAGAAGCATTTGGAAATTGGTTGATCGAAAAAAAAAGGTGGTTAATTTCTGCAAAATACTGGTGGAAATCAACAGACAGCAATGGTGAAGAGGAATAAAAAGACAACGTTTACACCGAGCCCTTTTAGCATGCCTAGCCTGTGCACTCCTCTACTTAGTTGCTGCTTGAACTGCAGAGTTCCTCCAGTATTTGTGTGTGTGCGTCTCTGTATTCCAAGCAACTGCAGAATCTGCTGTGTTTTATAACTGCATTTTACTTTGGCATTCGATAGGCATTGATATTGAGTATATTGCTTATGGGAGCCGCTTTCTGCGGTAAAACAGCTGCAGATTTTTCGATGCACACGAAAAAATAAGGTATGGACCTTGAACCGGTACCTGCACAAATCTTTAATGGCACCGTGATTACCCATAGGGCCATGAGTTAAAAATTTCGCCGTCGTTGAGGCACCGATGAAATGCGCAGGCGTCAGGCTGAGGACGTCCCCGAGAGTCACGCATGCGCATAGTACACTGAAGGCCTTGAAAATGTCGGATGGAGGTAAGAGTGATTCTCCGTGTTTTTCTCTGAAACCCGACTTCAGAACGATTCCTGTGAAATCCGGACATGACAGTCCGCAATCCCGGGACAGTCCTGCTCTCTTCCCTCTCTCTCAGCCTCACGATCCGTACACGGGCCCCGGGGAGCTCCCGGCTGATGAGTGAATGGGAACCGATGGATCTCTCAGACAGAGCTGAGCTCCAGCTATCTAAATGCAAGGATTAGGAACTCGGGAGAAAGGGAACAAAATCTTTTACATCACCAGTTGAGAAATTCGCCTTTGTTCTACCTCCGATCACTGACAGGAGAAAATCTGCAGATGCTGGAAATCCAACCAACACACACAAAATGCCGGAGGAACTCAGCATTAGTACTCTTTTCCATAGATGCTGCCCGGCCTGCTGAGTTCCTCCAGCATTTTGTGTGTGTTGCTTGTTCCACCTCCTCTTGTTCTGGACTTTTCAACCCGTGACGACATGTTTTGTACCATTCTCTCTGGAAGATAATGATATCAAACACCTTTGCCCTGGGCAACAAGTAGCTTTCACATCAAATGTGCCAGACTCCAGTGAGACAGACTACTGCCCTTCCCTTCATATTCATTGGGATTTCATTCACTGAGTTCAACACCGTCAGTCATTGGGGGAGACTTCAGGGGAAATATTTATGTACAATACAGAAACTGGTGATACCTGTGTGTATTGTGGTGATGCAAAAGTTGTTGGAGAGTTTACAAGAGGGAAGAATTGGAGTGCTATTTGGAAATCTGACTTTTTAAAGCATAATTTAGCAAGCAAACCACTTATGGACAAAGTGCAAAAGCACTGGAGAGAAAATCCTTCATTACCCTTTACAGGCCTGTGACATGGTGTGAGAGGGCAGATGAACTGAATCGAGCCCAGAGGAGATCACAGTTCTTACAGACAGTGATTTGCTGGCTGTTAAAATGAATACCTCTCTATATAAAATTCGCAGTGCACATGTCGTCACTGGGTAAAAGAATGCACAGTACAAGATTTCTGTGCACACTGGTGATTACAAATTAGAGGGGACATTGGTGGGGAGAACTCCAGTGTCCCTGACACCCTCACCTACAAGATGTGCACCCAGCTGCACTTTGAGGAGTTGGAGCTGAAAACGGATGAATTGTGGATCATCCAGCAGTTGGAGGGGGTGATAGATATGACATGAAGAGAGGTGAGTTACACCTAAGGTGCAGGAGACAGGAAACTAGGTGAGAGACGTGAAGGGGAATGAAGTTAAATAGCCATCGCAGAGTACTCTTGTTGCCATCCCACACAACAGCCAGGTGGGCCGCTTTAGAAACTGTTGGGGATGGAGGGATTACCTGGCAGAGGAAAGTCAAACGGGTGATAGGGGATTCGTTAGTTAGGTGAACAGAACAGAGGGGATAAAAGGTCAGTTTTGATGGTGTCAAAAGGACCTGACAAGTGTGGTTTGGGATAGGCCGTTTTCTGGCAAAGGAGTACTTGGTAAGTGGGAGGCCTTCAGAAGTGACATTTTTGAGAGTGTAGAGTTCGTATGCTGAAAGGTAACTGGTGCAGGGAGCCTTGGTTTTCAAGAGATATTGAGGCCCCCGATATTTTGTTCCTCTAAATGCCTCAGACTGTTGGGTGCTACCAAGACTCATTAATGACAACAGTATCATAATTCCACCCCCGAGCTCATCGGACTTATTTTTAGTCGTCTTCTGTTGGTTTCTAAAAGCTTCCAATAGTTTTTGCTCTTTTGTTTGCCCTCTCTTTGGCTTTTATGTTGGCTTTGGCTTCTCATTTCAGCCACGGTTGTGTCTTCCTGCCTTTACAATGCTTCCACTTCTTTGGGATGTATCGATCACTCAGCTCCTGAATTGCTCCCAGAAACTCCAGCCATTGTTGCTCCGTTGTCACTCCTATCTTTCCCTTCCAAGCAAGTTTAGCCAGCTTCTGTCACAGAAACATGGAGAAGTTCAGTACGGAAACAGGCTATTTGCCCAATCCATTCAATGCCAAACAAACATTTAAACTGTCTAATGCAACTAACTGCACCGGGACCATCGCCCGCCATACCCCTACCATCCAGGCTCCCATCCAAACTTCTTTTAAATGGTGAAACCGAACTCATATTCACCACTTGTGCTGGCATCTCACTGCACGCTCTCACGACCATTTCAGTAAAGAGCTTTTCCAAATGTTCCCATTAAATTTTCACTTCCCCGCTTACCCATGATCTATGGTTGTCATCGCACCCATCCTCAGTGGAAAAAGCTGCTTACCTGTACCCTATCTATACTGTCATAACGTTGTCTATTCCCAACAAATCCTCAAAGAAATGTATAATATCTTTGTTTATGTTTAGAGCCTTTTTCAGATGTATAGGATGATGAGGGACACTGATCGTGTGGATAGCCAGAGGTTTTTACCCCAGGGCTGAAATGGCTAATGTGAGGGAGCATAGTTTCAAGGTGCTTGAAAGTTGATATGGAGGGGATGTCAGGGGTAACTTTATTTACACTGAGAGTTGTGGGTGCATAGAACGGATTGCAGGCTATTTGTGTGAGAGTGTTTCAGTTACTTTGGGGCCAGGAACCCATGCAGCTCAGTGGGAACAGGGAACAATACCAACGGAGAGAGTCAAACTGAGCCAGGTCACAGATTGGAGACGGCATTCTTAAAGAGACAGGAAGAGCATCAGGGAATTGATGGTCATTCCAGATACCAGCACTGTGCCCAGTTAAAGGTGATTTCTCTCTCCAACTTGGGTTAAACTTCACTGAAACAGTGTGATGCCAGCTCACACCTTGACAACTCAAGGAATCTCATCTGAAATGTTGTCCTACACCCATTGATGGATTTTGTAAATCTTTTTACAGGTTAAAAATGACAAGGAATTTGCCTACGGGAATCTCGAACACAACACGCCAGATTTGCTGTCTCTGTCCAGATATTTAAGAAGTGGAGCAAGAGATTTACTCGATCATCCTTCCTGCTCAGACGGTAGGTAGGGATTCACTCAATCATCTGACCAACTGACATGCCTATTAGTTTACATGGGGGGAGCCCATTCATCTGCTCAGACAGTGGGAATGGATTCACTCGGTCATCTCAACTGAAGGTACATCAGCAAGTTCACACTGGGCAAGGCCATTCACCTGTTCTGTGAGTGAGAAGGGATTCAGTTGGTCTTCCCACCTGCGGACACACCAGTCAGTTCACACTGGGCAGAGGCTGGTCATCTGAGGAATTTGTGGAGAAGGATTGACTCGGTCATCTGTCCTAATGGCTCACCAGCGAGTTCACACCGGGGAGAGGCCGTTCACCTGCTCGGACTGTGGGAAAGGATTCACTTCCACATATAAGTTACTGAGACACCAGTCAGTTCACACCGGGGAGAGGCCATTCACCTGCTCAGACTGTGGGAAGGGATTCGCTCAGACATCTCAACTGAAGGTACATCAGCGAGTTCACACTGGGGAGAGGCCATTCACCTGCTCAGACTGTGGGAAGGGATTCGCTCAGTCATCTCAACTGAAGGAACATCAGCAAGTTCACACTGGGGAGAGGCCATTCACCTGCTTGGACTGCGGGATGGGATTCATTTCATCATATAAGTTACTGAAACACCGGTCAGTTCACACCGGAGAGTGGCCGTTCACCTGCTCAGACTGCGGAAAGGGATTCACTGAGTTACCTCAACTTCAGGTACATCAGCGAGTTCACACCAGAGAGAGGCCATTCACCTGCTCAAACTGTGGGAAGGGATTCGCTCAGTCATCTCAACTGAAGGTACATCAGCGAGTTCACACTGGAGAGTGGCCAATAACCTGCTCGGACTGTGGGATAGGATTCGCTTCGTCATCCCATCTGAAGATACATCAGCGAGTTCACACTGGTGAGAGGCCGTTCACCTGCTCAGACTGTGGGAAGGGATTCACTTCATCATCCCATCTGAAGATACATCAGCGAGTTCACACTGGGGAGAGGCCATTCACCTGCTCAGACTGTGGGAAGGGATTCATTTCATCATCCCATCTGAAGGTACATCAGCGAGTTCACACTGGGAAGAGGCCGTTCACCTGCTCGGACTGTGGGAAAGGATACTCTCAGTTATCTCAACTGAAGGCACACCAGGGAGTTCACACCGGCGAGTGGCCAATCACCTGCTCGGACTGCGGGAAGGGATTTGCTTCGTCATCCCATCTGAAGATACATCAGCGAGTTCATACCGGAAAGTGGCCAATCACCTGCTCAGACTGTGGGAAGGGATTCCCTTCGTTATCCCAACTGAAGATACATCAGCGAGTTCACACTGGTGAGAGACCATTCACCTGCTCAGACTGTGGGAAGGGATTCACTCGATCATCCCATCTGCAGATACATCAGCGAGTTCACACTGGTGAGAGGCCGTTCACTTGCTCAGTCTGTGGGAAGGGTTTCACTTCGTCATCCCAACTGAAGGTACATCAGCAAGTTCACACTGGGGAGAGGCCGTTCACTTGCTCAGAGTGTGGGAAGGGATTCACTCGGTCATCCCAACTACTGGCACACCAGCAAGTTCACACTGGGGAGTGGCCTTTCACCTGCTCAGAATGTGGGAAGGGATTCACTAAGTCATCCACCTTACTGGTACATCGGCGAGTTCACACTGGGGAGAAGCCGTTCACTTGCTCAGAATGTGGGAAGGGATTCACTCAGTCATCCATCCTAAAGGCACACCAGCGCCTTCACACTGGGTAGAGACCAATATGCTTGGACTTTGGGAAGAAATTCTCTCAGCCAAAACAACCAGTGTGCATCATTGAGTTCACACTGGGGAGAGGCCGTTCATCTGCTGTGAATGTAGGAAGCAATTCACTCAGTCATCTAATGTTATGTAGCTTCCAGTTGTGCTGGCAGCTTAACAGAGGGGGTTATAGCCCCCAGTCTGGCCAAACTGAAGAATCTCGTTTGGGTGGATACTGAGCGATGTGTCCCCTGTGTAATCTGCCCTTGGGGTTCATACTCTCTGTGGACTGTCTCTTTAAAGTGCAAAGAGAACCGAGACTGACCTTGGACACGCTGTTGGATTTCTGCAGAAGTGCTGGGTTGCTATGGTGACCAGCTAATGTTTATGTTCTGTGTGGTTAAGCAAGGTCAGAATGATCCCTTACCAACACAGAACAAGCAAGCGACTTCTTACAGAGAAGTCTATTATCCCCCTCCCCCCCATCTTGTGAACTAAATTGAATCTACCACATCATTGTAAGACAATGTCGCTTACCACCTTGGTTTTGGATTTTATATACAGGTGGCTCCCGTTTTTCGGACGTTCGCTTTACGACAGCTCACTGTTACGAAAGACCTACATTAGTACCTGTTTTTGCTAACCAAAGAGGATTTTCACTTTTACGATAAAGATGATGCCTGCTTTATACGTGAGTTTACCCTGAGAAAGACTAGGGTGACCGTGAAGCCTTGTGCGGCAGTTGTGTACGCATGCGTGCACGTGCCGATTTTTTTTCTCTCCAAATCGATTTCAGTTCACTATCTTCCCGATTTTCAGTGAAACTACACCGTACATACAATATTTCTACTTTATCATTCCTACTTTTACTATAGGTTAGTGTTATTTTAGGTTTTATGTGCTATTTGGTATGATTTGGTGGGTTTTCTTTGGGTCTGGGAACATCCAAAATCTTTTCCCATTTAGATTAATGGTAATTGCTTCTTCACTTCATGACATTTCGGCTTACAAATGGTTTCATAGTAACACTCTAGCTTTAGATACCGGGGGAAACCTGTATTCACACCTATATATGCATAACATTGCTAACCCTTGGATTATCTGGTTTAAGTTCACTATTATTAGTAGTTACCAATAAAATTTTGTTTGTTAACTGCAAGTGTGTTTAATTGTTGCTGGTAGTTTTATTGGTTTGCGTCTGTGTGACACCTGAAGTAACAAATTGTACATAATATGTGATTAAACTATTAAGATTTATAATTCTTACTTTGACCAGAGGGTTAGTAAAGAAAACAAAAAAAAAGAAAAAGGGCCCAGTCTCTCCATTCACGTCTTCTCATCTCTCCCCAGCAAAAGGCCATGAAAATCTCTCTTCCAGACTCACAAGAAAGAACATTTCTCTCATTGGATAGTCCCACACTCCAAAACCCTGTTATCTCTAGTCGTAACCTAAACATTGCTGCTGCAGGGAAGCCATTACCTCAGCAGTGAAACCTTACAGTGTGTTACACTTGTGACACACTACCAGGTTCAAACTGGGGAGATAGTTTCAATGAGCTGCATGCTGGATATTTGTCCATCACCGTTGCTGAATGCAATTTCGAGAGCGACTATTGCTGCTGAAATCTGCAATTATTGCTGCTGCTCACCACACCCAGTTCTGCACCCTGGTCACTGGGCATGGGAGGTGTTTCTTCTGCTGCACATTCACCTTTAATGGGGCTGGAGTTTAATATTCTGCATCTGTGACAAATAAACCAGTTCTATTATAAACTCTGTCTTTGGTGCTTAGTGAATTTATAACACAACTGGTGTACTCAGGCCTGCTGAACCCGGCCAGTGAATCTGTTCCACATCAGTCCATTTAAATCCTCCCCTGTTGTTTCCCTTGAATTCTCTGCAGACTGAAAAAGTCGAGATGACTGCAGTTCTAATCTCTGGGCTGATGAAGAATGACATTGTTCGTTAACCTCCTTAATCACAACTTATTTCCACATTATGACTCATTTTCGCTGCTTCTAAAGGGTTGTTGGAAACACCACTGTCCTCTAAAGACTTAAATTGGAATGGGAAACCATAAGTAGGATGTTCAAAGGAGCAGGGTCAGAAACCAGAGGCGGGTCTGCACAGGGCAGAGTTTGGGACTCTGGACGATGGTTCTGGTAAGAACGTATGATGAGGAGAAAGGAATCAACAGTGGGGCATGGCAACGAATGACAGAGTAGCAACACTTGGACGTTAATTGGCAGACAAAATAATTTTGTTATCTGACTGATGAACAATGCCTGTGGTGAGAGGCCCCATTGGTCGAGGCACATGTGTGTGTTGAGAATGGTTATACCTATTGAGGGAGTTATTCTTGCTTGTTTATCCTGTAATATTATATCTGAATGGTTATTTGAGATGATCCTATCTCTAATAATGTATTAATTATCATATAAATTGTGAGATTATGTCCTTAACTGAATCAGGCTTGAATTTATAGTGCCTTAATGAAGTTACCGTGGTCATTCATCCATTTGTATTTTAAAGCAAGATTTTGGTGAATGACATTTTCCACTTGATTGTACCTGCATAAGTAATCAGACTGAGTTAAACTGCTGTAGGATCCTGGAATGTGTTGGATTGTGTCTGGTGTCTCTTGGCATTTTCTGCATTTAGTGTCTTGCTTGCTTGAATTCCATGTATTTCAGATTTTTTTCTTTTTCTTAAACACCTTGTCCTGTATTTCTGCAAGGAACCCCGCTGATTCTGGGAAGGGATCTCCAACTCTCAGTCAGGTGCTCGATGCTTCCTTCACACCATCTAGTCTGCTCAGATCGTTGGGATGTCTCCCATGGAGGGTCATACTCATTCCACTGGTTAATGTTTTCTTCCAGAGTGATGACTTATTGTTCTGAGTTGGCCTCTCATTTAAGTTTTCTGGTCTGTATTTCTTATCACGATTGCATATACACACATGGAGTGCTGAATCCTGTTTATTTTTGATGAAAATATATATTTAGGTTTTATCTGACTGTTGTGTGATTTTTTTTTCATGTGTGTTATTCCTGTTCCTCCTTGTGTCCAAGGTAGTCGTTAATCTAAGTGGGACTTCGTGTAAATAGACTTTTCTAAAGTCTCTTCAGTTCTTATTTGTCTTTGTAAATTTTACTGATTGAAATGGGACCAAGATATTTTCATTAAAAAAGTCAATCTCGGTATTGATGCAAGTGTTTATTGCCTTTGTTGTATTTGTTTCCTATTGAGCTCTGTTTGGCAGGTTTTTTTGAAGCCATGAACTAAATTTTGTCAAAGGTTTTATGGATTTCACACTACTTTCTATTGTCTTTGCTTGTTGATATTCCAGATACGTGGGTATCGAGTCATAAAGAAGAGTCTTGGCCAGGAATGTTGATTCCCATCCATAGATGCTGCTTGACATGCTGAGCTCCTCCAGCACTTTATGTGTCGTTCTCTCCATTTCTGGCATCTGCAGGTCCTCTCGTTTCCCAGATACTTATATGTTTCTTGAAATAACGAGCCGGTAGTAGGGCTGTGTGGCTCTTTTGGTAAAATATTAAATAAACTCATTATAACGAGGTTGTAAAGGGTTGGAAGATGTAGAATCTCTAGGTAGAATAATCGCCCCCTGTGGTGGGGATTTACAGACATTCACCACCCTCAGAGTGGAAACAATTCCCCTCATCTCAGTCCCGGGCAGTCCACCCCGTTTCAGAGACTGGGATCCCTAGTTCAACCGGTAATGAAGTTGTGCATGTCAATGTTCACCTCTCAGTCCTCGATACTCTAAATGAAAGGGTTATCACATTTGATCTTTCTTCATATGATGACCCCACCACACCAGGGATCATTCAGGTGAATCTTCATTGCACTCTCTATAACAAATACTCTCTAACCTCTTTGTTAATCCTCTATGGAATTTCCATATTCTTCAGCCCCGTGTTGCCCCAACCACTCACCTCCCACCCCTGTCACTATTTCCACCTTCCCACCTCCCCCCTCACCTGGATCCACCTCTCACTCCCCGGCTCTTGCCGCATCCCCACCCCTCACCTCTTTTCTCTGACTATTTCCCGTCCACTCTCGGTCCAGAGGGAGGGTCTCGGCCCGAAATGTTGACGGTCCATTTCCCTCCACAGATGGTGTCCGACCCACTGTTCCTCCGGCAGTTTGTTCTTTGGTCTGTAAACCCGTGTTAGTGTGGGGAGCGGGATTTTACACCATATTCCAGGTACAATCTCAACAAAGCCCAAATAATTGTCACTTTGCCCGGACCATTGGCCCCGCTTGCAGGGCAACAGTCTGCCGGTGTTTGCCCCCCATGTGGTGAATCCCTCTGCTCGACACCACCGTGGGCTCAGATATTTCCACAGATGAGTCCCTCCTGTCCCCACCGGGACAAACATCCTGTCCGCCCCCTCTCACACCATCTTCATCCTTTCAATAAAATCCCTCCCTCCCCGGGGAACCGGCATCGAACCGACGGGCCGAGCGGTCTCCTCCTACCTCTCAGCGATACATCAGACTCCGGCCGCAGGAGACGCTTCACAAACGCCCCAACTGCCCTCGGAGGGAAATGGAAATAAATCAGAAAGCGGACTTTTACTTTGAGGTTTTCTCCGCTCTGAGGAGGCGGTCGGCGCTTGAGCGGGAGACGTACTCAGCGGGGTAACGCCCACTCGGCTTTTCCGCCTCCGTGACTGGTTGTAACCAGTGATTGACATCGCTTCGCACCAATGGGAATAACGTAGCTCCTGAATCCTCTGTTGACAGCGGTGGGAGAGGGGCTGGTCACGTGATTATTAGCCCAGCCGTTAAACCGATGAAGCTTGTGCACAGCAGCGCGTGGGTGACGTAAGACACCGCGCACGTGAGGGCAGATCCCGGTGTGGGGAGCCCATGTGTGACGTCAGGCGCGTGGGGGGGTAGGAGCTATGTGACGTCACCTGTGGGAGAGCGCAGGCATTTAAAAGCACCTTAATGGACTTTTCAGTGGGACAACAACATTAATCACGGGTTTCATCACTGAATCCAGAGTTGTTGGATGTAAAGTCCCCTGTTATGTGTCCGGCTGTGCCGTGTTGTTGGTGGAGTGGGCAGCGTGGTGTTTGTCCCGATTCGGGTCACAACACCAGAATTGCCAGCGGGGTCCACACACAGTGTATTAGCCAACAGAAAACCTTTCGTCCCTGCAGTCTTTGTCTCCTGGTAAACTCAACACCCTGACAGTGTGGACCATAGATACCCCTTCCTCTCAGAGTCAGGGGATCATTCAGACAGCTGATCGATATATATTGGTCATTAAAATTCACCCAGATTCGTTTGGACGGATTTGACGTGGAGTTTGGGGTGTCACAATGAAAGGGCCGGATGGCCGAACTCTCTCCGCTGTCCAAACATCCTTCCAGGTGAGGCGACACTTCACCTGTGAATCTTCCGGGGTCGCCCGTTGTGTCCGCTGCTCCCGATGCGGCCGCCTCTACACTGGTGACACCGGCTCCACCGCAGTTGTGCGGGGTAGGAGTGTTTTTTTTTATGTGGGACTCGATGTTATTGTTCCCTTTTGTGCGGAGGGGTGGGTTTTGGGGTTTGATGATTGGGATCCCGTTCTTCTTGAACCGGGGGGTGGGGTGGGAGTTTGATTTTTCTTCCTGAGCGACTTTCATGCTCTTTCTTTGTTTCGTGGTTCTATGGAGAAACAGAAACTCAGTGTTATTTATGGATAGCTGCTCTAATAATAAACTAACCTTTGAACTATCCGCTCCGTGCGGGAGTTCCCGGTGTCCAAACATTTTCATTCTGATTTCCATTCCCGCTGCTACCCGGCCTGCTGTGTTCGGCCAGCGTTTTGTTTGTGTTGCTTTGGATTTCCAGAATCTACAGACTTTGTCGTGTTTGTGATTTACCTCTCCGTTGTCCTTCCGGCCACCGGCCACTGGTGGCGCTGTATAGATCTCCAGCCACTGGTGGCGCTGTGCAGATCTCCGGCCTTCGGAGACGATGTGCAGACCTCCGGCCATCGGTGGTGCTGCGGAGAAACGCCTGCTGAACGCATGCGCGGTGCCGAGTGCCGCTGTTGCTGGCGGTTCTCCGATTCGAGCAGGGATGAGTCGGGAATGATCCCGGTGTTGTGTAGCTGCTGCCGGAGCTGTGGGGGGGGGGGGGGGGGGGGGTGTGGTGGTTTGATTGATAAGTTCGTGGCCTAAGTTGGAAGGCATGAAGTTATACAGCGCTCGGTGCCTGCACGTGTAGTTCAACTCTTTGAGTGAATATGCAGTAAGTTTGAAGTTAATAACTTTTGTGGTATTTCTGTTTCAGATAATTGAAAATTGCTAGGTTTTGTAAAATTGACTCCTTCCACCTTAGGCCATAAACTTATCAATCACTTCCAGTTTGTGATATCCAATTTGTGTACATGCTCATTTCATTTACTGAGCAACTGCCTTGCCCCATACGTGCAATGAGCAGGTGCACAAATTGGATGTGACATATATAGGGCTTCCTATAATGGCAAGCAGTAAACCAAGGTGAAAGAAATATATGAATTCCAGAGCTCCACAGAAATATAGTGACATTAACAAGATGACAGCCTATCATTACATTTCAGTGTATAACTGGTAAAATTAAACATATAATACTTAATTTAATAATATGACAAAATATTGCATTGTTGCACTTAACCAATTATCATAAAATATAATTATCAAGCAAGTAAAATAACTTTGTTTGCTTAGAAGCCAAAGGGTTGTTACTGAGAAAAGTTTACTTTAGGATTAGCGAGTAATCCAGGGACCACCATAGATGTAGCCTTACTAATACGACTGAGTCAGAGCAAACGGCAGGGCCTGCAGCGTTTAGCAGTGTTCCTCAGAGGTATAAAAATAACAGAAATAAAGCAATTCATTTTTTACAATTTTAGCCACCTAAATTGGAACCAAGTAATCAAGTATGAAAAAATAAACTCTGATGAACTATTGCAAAAGCCACGAATATTGCTGAATGTTATTCTCAAAAGTGGTGGGTTGGTAAATCTGCCTCGTACCATTTCTCTCGCAGAAATGGTTGGACGGGAAGTGTATCTGTGAGTGTCGATACAATCTCCTCACACGTCGGGTGTTACATAGTTCGACCTTTACAGATCCTGTTTAGTCTTTAAATATATAAAAAGTTAAAGAAGTTTGAATCTTTACATAAATTATTATCGCATTTATACAAATAGAAAATATCGTTGTTTGGAAGTGACAAATGTTAACGGGAGGACAGCAACCATTTGGGAGTTTTGGAAATGCATTTCATCTCATTCATTGCCTCACTAAATTACTCTTTTTCCTATCAACACAAAGAGAAAAAGAGCCTCTTTCCCATTAGCTACAGTTGGTGGAGCGAGGCCAAGGGGTTGATCCGCTATTAATGATAGTTGAAATGACGTAAAACTACCTTATAGCCCAGAAATGTTTTTTTTTTCCATTTAGCTTGTAAAACAAAACTAAATTTATCCAGGTGTAGAAGAGGATTTTGGATGATCAGCTTGTGTATTTGATCAAAATCAGGAAGAAGATGAGCGAGCAGTGAATTTCTCTTTCATTGTTTTCAACTTCTAAACTTGGGTTTCTATGTTCATTCCTTGCTTAATATAGCTGCTTCCTGGAATCCAATGGTACCCATTGGAAAGAGCAGGGAAATGCTTGCACTTCTGTACAGGTATTTCCCAGCTTCCTTGGACAATGGGTCGAGCGAGAAGGAATTTCACAAATACCTAAATAAAAAACAGTCACAGCTCCAGGATTAAACCAAAAACGATCAAATATCCTAATGTTATTAGTGGTACTTTTCCCCACCAGCCAACACCCCAACTTCCCAACCCCCTGCTTCCGTAGAATTCCCTCTATTTAATATGTGGCTGCTGTTAAATTACCCGCTTGTTTATTTTGACTTTTTTACAGAGGTATCGGAGCAGTTGTCCGGTGAGCTCTGGTAGCACTGCACCTCTGAATGATCCCTTCTCCCACCTGGTTCCATCTGCTTATCTCTGCTCATCTTGATCAATCTCTGTGCAGTCTCCTAAACCCATCTTCCTGCTTCAGTGATTTACATCTCCCATCTGGGTCATCTTCGGTCCACCCTGTATCCCACCTCCTCAATGTTATATATCAGCAATCTTTCTTCCAATCTCTGTCTTCATTGTGAAGTGTTCTTTTGTACCTTTGGCCTCGCTGAGTCATTTCCAGAATCGGCTTTTGTTAGCTGGAATGCCGGAGGGTCATCAGGTCCCATTTCTGTTGTGCATTGGTGTGGAGGTGCTCGTTTATGAACAGTGACGGGCTGACACACTGCAGCATTTTGCTGGCAGCAAAGAGTACTGGGAGAGTTGGTGCTTGGGCTCTAATCCTGTGATCGGCTTTCCAGGCAAATGGAACTGCTGGTGTTTTAGCTTTGACTTTGGTTTGAGCTTCTACAGAAGGGGCCGGATGCTCGTCCTGCAATGAAGCAGAAATTTCAAGCAGCTGGACATTGGTTGTGGGGAAATCCTAGATTGCACTACCCAGTGTGAGATGTGGGGACGATGTGTGAGACTCTCAGGGTCGGTGAGTGGCAGATTAAGCTGTGTGACTCTGAGTGGTTGGGTCCTGGGATATCATAGTTTTTAATCCAGCTAAAGTGGACCCAGGGATCGAGCTGTTTGGGCTTGTGAGGTGTTGATCGAGTATTTCTGGTCTGGGATCAGATGTTTGTTTCTGGAGTTCCTTTGGAAGCAATGACTGCCAGTCTGAAGAGAGGATGAGTTCCCATTCCATCCTCACAGGGAGAGGCTGTGAGTAAACGGGCTGTTCCGTGTTTACAACAGTAGAACTAGTCCCTGAGTCTGGTGTTCAAACTGTGTTTGGAAATCACACAGTGGAAATCAGGCAGCTGTGCTGGGGATCTGCACTAAAAACTGAAAATGTTTGAACTGAATCTGATGAAATATTATTAATTGAATTGTATTGTAAGCTGTTCCTTACCTGCAGAGTCTTTCTGGTAATTCCAGTTTTTTTTTATTTCTTGGTTTATATTTCATGAAATGGACCTGTTTTAACCTGGAAATGAAAATGGCTGTGAAAATTTGTAGGCCTCCGTTAGAGTCTCTGCAGGTCTCCCCTCTCCACGCCAACGATGTTGTCCAAGGGAAGGGCATTAGGACCCATACAGCTTGGCACCGGTGTTGTCGCTCAAGGACACACAGGCAGCCTCTGCCAAGGCTCAAACTAGCAACCTTCAGATCACTAGACCAATGCCTTAACCACTTGGCCACGCGCCAGCACATGTGATAGTGGAATAGTAATGAAAGCACATCTTTTCCCTGTCAATTATCCTGGAACCGATTTTTCTGTTTTTCCTGGAAATGTGTTCAGTACAGTGTTCCTAACAAGGTTTACATGAATAATCTCAGGAACGATCGGTGTTATGAATGAGGAGCATTTGATGGTTCTGGACCTGTGCTCAATGGTGTTGAGAGGGACGGTGGGGGTGGTGGAGGGATGTATGGTTAATAAACCTACCGAATGCTGAAAAGCCTGGATACAGTGGACATGGAGAGGATGTTTCCATTAGACACAGAGTCTGTGATCTGAAAACACAGTCTCAGAATAAAGATGCTTCCCCTTAAAACTCAGATGAGAAACATTTTATGGCCAAAAGATGTCTGATCTGTGGAATTTGTTGCCACAGAGGTTGGTTGAGGCTGCCATTTGGGTATATTTGTGAAGATTAATATACTGATGATTGCTGAGTAGCTTCAGGGTTACAGGAGGAAGGCAGGAATATGTTGTTGGAATAAAAATCAGCCCTGGTTGAATGGTGGACAGACCAGATGGATTGAATCACCTGATTCTGTTCCTGTGTCGTATGTCTTACCGTGACTGAATGATGGCTCCTTCTTATCCCATATCGTCTGTGACATGTGAGGGACAATAAAAGATTGTTTACTGAGATCATTACATCTGCCTTCAGTGTTTAAATTTCAGTGAGTTTTGTTCTTAGTAACATTACACAGAAATGTTTAGTTCTCCTTTTCATTATTAATGTGCTTCATTGTCTCTCTGTTTAAAGTTCGACCAGTGGTGAGAGGTTTCATGGAAGGAAAACCCCAACTGGACGCAAACCACGACTGAAGACGAGGGAACAGCAACAAGTGAACCAGCCCGAGGACTGAGAGCACCGACTGGAGAGGACCCATCTGACTCGGAGATTCCAGTGATTCAGTCAGGAGAAAGTTTGGTGAGTCTCATTTACTCAAACACTGGTCCTTTAGACATTACATACCTGTACAAAGGAAGGGAGGAAATAGTTGGAGTGAGACTGAATGTGCCCAGAAGAACCAGTTATGCCTCTGTCAGACCCAGTTGCAATCACTCCAGGACTGGTAATGTGCTTCCAGCAGCCCGGCCCTTTGAAACCACTCCCATTCCCTCACAGTGGTTACTCAGTAAAAGATCCTGCATCCTCTGAAGTAGCTTTTGGTCAGATCTGAGTGGGGAGAGGGAAAGAGAGGGGAGTGTTTTTACTGACTGTCTTTCAAAAACAGTATTTGTTTGAACTTGCTGCAGACTCTCTACCCATACCCTGTACTTTCTCAACCAAATTATTGACATAGATTACAAGTAGCAATGGGTGTAACCCCAGGGAACGTCACTAAGCATGGAACTCGAGTCCAAGAAACTGCCTCTCACCATCACCCTCTGCCTCCTACCACCCAGCCATTCCCAGACTCTGGGGCTCTGTAACAAACTCAATGTTAACAGGAAGATTAGTCAGTGATTAAGATGATGAGAGAATTGTGGCCTCCTGAAAGGACAGGCGAGCTGAGCTGTCTGATTCACTGGACCAGTTCCACCCTCGATGACAACGTAATTTACCCCTTGCCCATCCACCCAGGTCATGTTACTTCCGATAACCCACAGTACCCCAACCAATCTCCGTCCCGCCAGTGGCCCCACACCCTTCTGACCATTCATCCCACACCGACACATAGACAGGCCCCCTTCACCCACGTTCACCCTCCCAGCTTGGGGAACCACAACAAACTGATCCCGCGATCCTGACACAGTGCAAAACTAAAACCAGGGATGCAAGACTGGAGAGCCCGGAGCCTCCCGCTGTCCGGCTCGGTCCCACCCCTTTCCCACAGCAACCAGCCCTCGATTTACACAAACCCGAGATTAACCCCTTCCTCACCGCCACCTGAACAGGGGAAACACCCGCATCAGCTGGGGTTGAGCTGCAGTTGGTCCCCATATGAGTTAAAACTCCCCGCTGTCGGATATGGAGACCAGAATCGTACGCGGTAAAACCATATAACAATTACAGCACGGAAAAAGGCCATCTCGGCATTCCTAGTGCGTGCTGAACTCTTACTCTCACCTAGTCCCACTGACCTGCACTCAGCCCATAACCCTCCATTCCTTTCCTGTCCATATACCTATACAATTTCTTTTTAAATGAAAAAATCGAACCTGCCTCTACCACTTCCACTGGAGGCTCGTTCCACACAGTTATCACTCTCTGAGTAAAGAAGTTACCCCTCATGTTACCCCTAACCTTTTGCCCCTTAACTCTCAACTCATGTCCTCTTGTTTGAATCTCCCCTACACTCAATGGAAAAAGCCTATCCACATCAACTCTATCAATCCCCGCATAATTTTAAATACCTCTATCAAGTCCCCCCTCAACCTTCTATGCTCCAAAGAATAAAGACCTAACTTGTTCAACCTTCCTCTGTAACTTAGGTGCTGAAACCCAGGTAACATTCTAGTAAATCTCTGTTCTCTGTTGACATCTTACGTATAATTTGGTGACCAGAACTGTATATAATGTTCCAAATCTGGCCTCACCAATGCCTTGTACAATTTTAACATTACATCCCAACTCCTATACTCAATGCTCTGATTTATAAAGGTCAGCATACCAAAAGCTTTCTTCACCACCACATGAGCTTCCACCTTCAGGGAAATATGCAACATTATTCCTAGATTTCCTCACAGTCTACAAGCTTTCTCTATTTGTGAACTAACCTCTTCTCTCCTAGACTCTTCAATTTGATTCCCACCACCCAACCATTCTAGTTTAAAGTCTCCCCAGTAGCCTTCACAGATCTCCCCACCAGGATATTGGTCCCCCTAGGTTTCAAGTGCAATCCGTCCTTTTTGTACAGGTCACTCCTGCCCCAAAAGAGGTCCGAATGATCCAGAATCTTGAATCCCTGCCCCCTGTTCCAATCCCTCAGCCACGCATTTATCCTCCACCTCATTCCATTACTACTGTCACTGTCGCGTGGCACAGGCAGTAATCCCGAGATTACTACCTTTGCAGACCTTCTTCTCAACTCTCTTCCAAGATCCCTATATTCTCCTTTCAGGACCTCTTCCCTTTTCCTACCTATGTCATTGCTACCTATATGTACCACGACCTATGGCTCCTCACCCTCCCACTTCAGGATATCATGGACGTGATCAGAAACATCCCGGACCCTGGCACCAGGGAGGCAAACTACCATCCGGGTCTCCTGACTGCTTACACAGAATCGCCTATCTGACCCCCCTAACTATTGAGTCCCCTATTGCTACTGCCTTCCTCTTCCTTTCCCTACCCTTCTCAGTTACAGGTCCGGACTCTGTGCCGGAGGCACAGCCCCTGTTGCTTCCCCCAGGTAGGCTGTTCAACCCCCCCCCCCCCCAACAGTACTCAAACAGGAGTATTTATTGTCAAGGGGTACAGCCACTGGGGTACTCTCTAGTACCCGACTCTTCCCCTTCCCCATCCTAACCGTGACCCACCTGTTTGCCTCCCGTGGCCCCGGTGTGACCACCTGCCTGTAACTCCTCTCTATCAACTCATCACTCTCCCTGACCAGACGAAGGTCATCGAGCTGCAGCTCCAGTTCCCTGACACAGACCCTTAGGAACTGCAGCTCGGCGCAGATGTGAATGTCCGGGAGGCTAGGAGACTCCGGGACCTCCCACATCCGACACCGAGAACAGCAAGCTGCCCTCACACTCATAATTCCCAGCATGGAACCGTAATCCCACGGTGGATTTGTTCGGTGAGTTGTGAACATACGTGATTAATGACTCTGCAACTGGGGACTGGATAAATAGTTAATCTAACAATTCTAATCAGACACACAGTCTCCTTGCCTTTCTCCCTCACCCCTAGCTACTTACCCCACTTCCCTCACCACACCCTCCTCACAGTCTTTCTCATTGGGGCCCTCTACTCCAGCCCTCCCTTCTTGCTCCCTCTCTCCCACACTCTCAACTCTCCCTCACCCCTTCCTTATCATCGCCCCCTCAATCATCCTTGCTTCCTCACCGCCTCTCTCCCTCCCGCTTCTCTCTTCCCTATCCCTCTCAGTTGCACTGCTACTTGACCAGTCTCCCACTCTCTTTCACCCCTTTCCTCGCGCTTTCCTTTTTTGCTACTCTCTCTACCCCTCTAGTAATAAATCGTACTCCTCTCTCTTGTTTCTCTTCATCTCCTCACTCTGTCATGCCTCTCTTCATTTCTCTCTCCCTCTCTCCCCTATCCATGTTTCTCTTACTCTTCCATTCTCTCTCCCATCCCACAATCCTTGTCCCTAACCCTATCACCCACCAACTCGATCTCAGTCACCCTCTGTCTTCCCCTCTCCATCTCCTCCTCTCTCATGCACCTCAATCAAACTCGTCTCTCTCACTCAGTCGCCTCCACCACTCTGTAACCTCTTCCATTTCCAGCTCTCTCCCTCTCTGTCTCTCTCCCTACATCCCACCCTCCCCCCTCTCTCAAACACTCTCCCTGCTGGCTCCCGTATCCCACACTGTCTTCCCCTCTTTCTCACCCTCCAAATCTACCACTCACCCCACGCATTCTCCCTCTTCGCTCCTTGTCAGTCCCACTCCTCCTCCTCCTCCCCCTCTCCCCCGTCACACCCCGCGCTCTCCACCCCAGTATGCAAACGCCTGGGCACCACTGGTCAAACTTCCTGTTACTATGAATAGTTCAGTGAGTAGAAGGTGAACTGGTCTCCAAAAGTCATAAAATTAAAGATAAAACATTCAACATTTTAAGCAAGATTAGTGTATTATTAAAAACACAAAAATGCTGGTAGAATTCAGCAGGCCAGACAGCAACTATGGGAGGAGGTAGTGACAACGTTTTGGGCTGAAATCCTTCTTCAGCAGTTTAGTGTATTATTTCTGTTTTGTACAATTTTAGAGTGGGGAAAAAAAGGAAAGGAGCATCATGGAAAAGTTTGGACACCCCAAGAGATTTGAGCTCTCAGTTAAATTTTACCAAGGTCTCAGACCTGAATTAGCTTGTTAGGACAATGGCTTGTTCACAGTCATCGTTAGGGCAGGCCAAGTTATGCAGATCACAAACCCAGACTCCTCAAACCTTGTCCCAACAATCAGCAGCCATGGACTCCTCTAAGCAGCCGCCCAGCACTCTGAAAGTTAAAATAATTGATGCCCACAAAGCAGGAGAAGGCTATAAGAAGATAGCAAAGCGATTTCAGGTAGCCGTTTCCTCAGTTTGTAATGTAATTTAAGAAATGGCAGTTAACAGGAACGGTGGAGGTCAAGTTGATGTCTGGAAGACCAAGAAAACTTTCCGAAAGAACTACTCGTAGGATTGCTGGAAAGGCAAATCAAAACCCCTGTTTGACTGTAAAAAGACCTTCAGGAAGATTTAGCAGACTCTGGAGTGGTGGTGCATTGTTCTACTGTGCAGTGACACCTGCACAAACATGACCTTCATGGAGAGTCATCAGAAGAAAACCTTTCTTGCGTCCTCACCACAAAATTCAGCATCAGAGGTTTTTCTGACATTGAGGGAGAGGTTGTTTTCTTGACACTAGACAGATGTTGTTCAGACCTCAGACAGAGTCAGCATCAAATGCTTGAGCTTGGTGCGATGGATGTGATGAGCTGTGGAAATCACGATGCAAGAAGCATCGTAGGAAAGCCAGATGAGCCCAGGGCATGGAATTGTGATATCGTAGGCATTACTGGGAATTGGTTGCACCCAACAGTCTGACGGATCTAGAGGAACAAATTTTTAGAGAGTTCACAGACTATACCAAGAAACAATAGTTGATATAGTATGTGATTTTAACTTTCCATATATTGACTGGGACTCCCATACTGTAAAAGGACTAGATGGGGTAGAGTTTGTCAAATGAGCCTTAATCAGTACGTAACACATCCGGTGTAGAAGTGTGCAATAAGCTGTTGGGAACTGATCCAGGGCTGGTGACAGAAATTAGTGAATGGGAACACTTTGTGTATAGTGATCATAATGCCATGAGATTCCAAGTAAGTACGGAAAAACAGAGGTCTGGACCTCTCGAGATTCTAAATTGGAGAAAGATCAATTTTCATGGTATTTGCAAGGATTTGACAAGTGTGGACTGGGACAGGCTGTTTTCTGGCAAAGGAGTACTTGGTAAGTGGGGGTTCTTCAGAAGTGAAATTTTGAGGGTGCAGAGTTTGTATGTGCCTGCCAAAATAAAAGTTGAAAGGTAACTGGTGCAGGGAACCTTTGTTTTTAAGAGATATCGAGGCCATGGATATTTTGTTCCTCTAAATTCCTCAGGCTGTTGGGTGCTATCAAGATGCATTAATGACTACAATATCATATTTCCACACCCTGAGCTCATCTGACTTTCTTTAGTTGCCTTCTGTTGGTTTCTAAAAGCTTCCCAATGTTTTTTCCTCTATTATTTGCCCTCTCTTTGGCTTTTATGTTGGCTTAGACTTCTCATTTCAGCCACAGTTGTGTCCTCCTGCCTTTCCAATGCTCAACTTCTTTGGGATGTGTCTATCACTCAGCTCCCGAGTTGCTCCCAGAAACTCCAGCCATTGCTGCTCCGTCGTCACTCCTACCAGACTCCCCTTCCAGTCAGGTTTGGCCAGCTTCTCTGTCACAGAAACATGGAGAAAGTCAGAACAGAAACAAGCCCACTCTGGACGATCGGAATGGTAATCTATACTGGAGACAAAATAGATGGGGGAGGTTTTAAATAGTAGTTTTGTATCTGTATTTGCTCAGGAGATGGACACAGAGTCGATAGAGGTGACACAAAGCAGCAACAACTTCAGAGACCCTGGACAGATTACAGAGGTGGAGGGTTTTGCTGCCTTAAGACAAATTAGCGTGGATTAATTCCCAGGGCTCGGCAAGTTCCCTGGGACCCTGCGGATGACAAGAGCAGAAATTGTCAGGGTTGAAGCAGAGATATTGAAATAATCCTTAGTGACAGGTGAGGTACTGGAGAATTGGAGGACAGACAATGTTGTTCCACTGTTCGAGAGGGGCTCTAAGTAAAAACGAGAAAATGTTATGTTAGTGAACTTGACATCAGTTGTGGGAAAGTTATTAGAACATATGGGCAGGAACCCGATATATAAGTATTTGGATCGATGTGGACTGATTAAGGATAGACAGCATGGTAGATCATGTCTGACCAGTCTTATAGAGTCTCTCGAGGAAGTTATCAGGAAAGTGGATGAAGACAAGGCAGTGGATGTTGTCTACATGGATGTTAGCATGGCACTTGACAAAATCTCATATGGGAGGTTGGTCAAGAATGTTCAGTCATTCAGCATTCAAGATTAGACAGGAAATCAGATGAGACAATGTCTTTGGGAGAAGCCAGAGTATGGTAGCAGATGGTTGCCTCTCTGTCTGGAGGCCTGTTACTTGTGGTTGCCACGGGGATCAGTGCTGGGTCTGTTGTTGTTTGTCATCTATATCAGTAATCTGGATGATAGTGTGGTTAACTGGATCAGCAGATTTGTGGATGACACCAAGACTGGTGGTGTAGTGGACAGCGAGGAAGACTATCAAGGCTTGCAGTGCGATCTGGACCCCCTGGGAAAATGGTTTGAGAAATGGAAAATAGGTGTTCCTCTTTGGTCTGACCTACCAAGGGAGGCCTTTCACAATGACTGATCGGGCACGGAGGAGTGTTGTGGAAGAAAGGGACCTGGGAATACAAGTCCTTATTTCACTGAAAGTGGTCTCACAGTCAGATAGAGACGGAAGGAAAGATTTTAGCCCACTGGCCTTCATGAACCAAATATTGACAATATATAGATGTTATGTTGACTTGTAGAAGACATTGGTGAGGCTTAATTTAGAGTATTGTGTGTAGTTTTGGTCACCTGCCTACAGGAAAGCTGTAAAAGAGGTTCAGAGATTTCAGAGAAAATTCACAATAAAGTTGCCATGTCTGGAGGACTTGGGTTATAAGGAAAGATTGAACAGGTCAGAACTTTATTCCTTCGAATGTAGCAGATTGAGGGGAGATTTGATTGTGATAGAGAGGAATAGATAGTGGAAATGCAAGCTGGCTTTCTCCACTGAGATTGGGTGGGACTACAACCAGAGGCCAGGGGTTAAGGGTGAAAGGTGAAATGTTAAGGAGAACATGAGGGGAAACTTCTTCGTACAGACGGTCATCCGGGTGTGGAATGAGCAGCCATCAGGAGTGGTGCATGCGAGCTCGATTTCAACATTTAAGAGGTTTGTGTAGGTACGTGGATGGTAGAGGTGTGGGAGTGGGCAGTTTAAATAGTTCAGCACAAACTAGATGGCCCAAAGGACCTGTTTCTGTGTTCAACATGAGTGAATCTGCAGATGCTGGAAATAAATAAAAAAACACGAAATGCTGGCAAAACTCAGCAGGTCAGACAGCATCTATGGGAGGAGGTAATAATGACATTTTGGGCCGAAAAACTTCATCAGGAGTGGAGTAACATGGAATGGTCGATGGGGGATAAGAAGTGGGGGGAGGGTTAAAGTAGAGAGCTGGGAAGAGATAGGCTGGAGGGAAATGGGCTGGGGGAAGGTGGAGAATTATGGGAAATAAAAGAGAAAGAAAGGTAGGTCTGGGGGGAGAGATTATAGGGAGGGGGGACAAAGAGAGAGAAAGAGAACCAGACTAAAATAATCGATAGGGATGGGGGTAAGGGTGGGGGGCAGGGGTATCAACGGATGTCTGTGAGTTGGATGTTCATGCCGGCAGGAAGGAGGCTACCTAGGCGGGAGATAAGGTATTGCTCCATCGACCTGTGTCTCCATCTTGATGGCAGAGGAGGACAAGGACAGACATGTCGGAGTGGGAGTGGTCTGTGGAATTGAAGTGTGTGGCCACTGCTGGAGGACTGAGCGCCGGCGTTCGGCGAAACGGTCTCGCAGTATGAGGCGGGTCTCCCCAATGTATAAATGGCCACACCGGGAGCACCGGATACAGTATATCACCCCGGTTGTCTCGCAGGTGAAGTGGTGCCTTACCTGAAAGGACTGCCTGGGGCCTAGGACTTCATTAACTTCGCCTCCAAATTTCACCTCAAATTCACCTGGTCTATTTCCAACACCTCCCTTCCCTTTCTAGATCTTTCTGTTTCTATCTCTGGAGACACCCGATCCACTGACATCTACTACAAACCTACTAACTCCCACAGCTACCTAGACTATTCCTCCTCCCACCCTGTCTCCTCAAAAATGCTATCCCTTTCACTCAATTCCTCCGCCGCATCTGCTCTCAGCATGAGGCCTTTCATTCTCGGGCAAAAGAGATGTCTTCCTTTTTTAAAGAAAGTGGCTTCCGTTCGTCCACTATCAACTCTGCCCTCCATCGTTCCTCCCATATTTCGCGCACCTCTGCCCTCACCCATCCCCCGCCAGCCCACCAGGGATAGAGTCCCCCCTGGTCCTCACCTATCACCCTACCAGCGTACAGATCCAACGCATAATCCTCTGTAACTTCCGCCACCTCCTACATGATCCCACCACCAACCACATCTTCCTCTCCCCCCCCCCTCGGCTTTCAGCAGGGAACACTCCCTACGCGACTCCCTTGTCCATTCATTCCCCCCCAACCCTCCCCACCGACCTCCCTCCGGGCACTCTTCCCTGCAAACGGAATAAGTGCTACACATGCCCTCACACTTCTTCCGTCACCACTATCTCAGGCCCCAGACAGTCCTTTCAGGTGAGGCACCACTTCACCTGAAAGTCAACTGGGGTGATGTACTGTATCCGGTGCTCCCGATGTGGCCACTTATTCATTGGGGAGACCCGCCACAGACTGGAAGACCATTTCGCCGAACACCAGCCATTGGTCCTCCAGCAGTGGCGGGATCTCCCTGTGGCCACACACTTCAATTCCACAGACCACTCCCACTCCGACATGTCTGTCCTTGGCCTCCTCTGCCATCAAGATGGAGACACAGGTCGATGGAGCCATACCTTATCTCCCGCCTAGGTAGCCTCCTTCCTGCCGGCCTACCCTTACCCCCATCCCTATCGATTATTTTAGTCTGTTTCTGTGTTGTACATTTCTAGAAGAACCTGAAATATTAGAACAATTCACTGAGCCCTTTTAACAGCTGTGCGAACCAACCATTCACCTCAGCAGGAATTTTTATATGGCGTTAAAACTGTGGCACTTTAAGTTAATAACACATAAAAGAAAATCCCAGCTGCACATCAAGAAAAACTATTTGTGTGAGAGTGTTTAAGTTACTGTGGGGCCAGGCACCCATGCAGCTCAGGAGGAACAGGGAATAATACCAATGGAGAGAGTCAGACTGAACCAAGTCACAAATTTGAGACGGCAGAAATGCCCCATTCTTATAGAGACAGGAAGAGCATCAGGGAATTGATGCTCATTCCAGATACCAGCACTCTGCCCAGTCAGAAGATGATTTCTCTCTCCAACTTGGGATGTACCTCACTGTAACTGTGTGATACCAGATCAAACCTTGGCAACTCAAGTAATCTCAACTGAAATGTTGTCCTAAACCCACTGATGGATTTTGAAAATCTTTTTACAGGTTAAAAATGAGAAGGAATTTGTCTCCAGGAATCTCAAACTTGGCACGCCAGTTTTGCTGTCTCTGTCTAGATACTTAAGAAGTGGAGCAAGAGATTCAATCGACCATCCTTCCAGCTCAGACTGTGGGGAGGGATTCACTCGTGCATTTGACGAACTTGCATGCCCGTCATTTTACACAGGAGAAAGGCCGTTCACCCGCTCAGACAGTGGGAATGGATTCACTTGCTTATCACAATTGAATGTACATCAGCAAGCTCACACTGGGCAAGGCCAATCACCTGTTCTGTGTGTGAGAAGGGATTCAGTCGGTCTTCCCACCAGTGGTCATACCAGTCAGTTCACACTGGGCAGAGGCTGGTCATCTGCTGAATTTGTGGGGAAAGGTTCACTCGGTCATCTGACCTAATGGCTCACCAGCGAGTTCACACGAGGGAGCAGCCGTTCACCTGCTCAGACTGTGAGAAGAGATTCACTCACTCTTCCACCTTGTGGAAACACCAGCGAGTTCACACTGGGGAGAAGCCGTACATCTGCTCAATCTGTGGGAAGAGATTCACTGAGTCATCCACCCTACTGGTACATCAGCGAGTTCACACTGGGGAGAAGCCATTCACCTGCTCAGTCTGTGGGAAGAGATTCACTCAGTTAACCCACCTACAGAGTCATCAGCGAGTTCACACTGGGGAGAGGCCATTCACCTGCTCAGAATGTGGAAAAGGATTCACTGAGTTATCCAGCCTACAGAGACATCAGCGAGTTCACATTGGGGAGAAGCCGTTCACCTGCTCAGAATGTGGGAAGAGATTCACTCAGTCATCCACCCTACAGAATCACCAGCGAGTTCACACTGGGGAGAGGCCATTCACCTGCTCAGAATGTGGGAAAGGATTCACTGAGTTATCCAGCCTACAGAGTCACCAGCGAGTTCACACTGGGGAGAGGCCGTTCAACTGCTCAGAATGTGGGAAGAGATTCACTCGCTCTTCCAGCCTACAGAGACATCGGCAAGTTCACTCCGGGGAGAAGCCGTTCATCTGCTGAGAATGTGGGACAGGATTCAGTTAGTCATCCCAACTGCTGGTACACCAGTCGGATCACAATGAGGAGTGGCCATTGTTATGAATCTCTAGGTTTCATTTGCTGTGGACTATCATTTTAAGAGAGAGAAATGAAGAAGATGAATCAGTCTGACTTGCAGCTATTTTACATTGCTCGCAGCTTGGTTAGTTTAACCAAGGACATAGACACTCAGAGTCAGATGGGGATGAAGGAGGAAAAATGGAAGGATCGAACCCAGGGAACTAGTGGACAAGGGTCACTGTTTGGAATTTTTCTATGCCCACAATGGTAGGTTAATTATCAATTCAGCATACATCGAATGTGTGGTTGTTACCTTGTTTGATCCATAGGGGTGGATCTGTTTTGGAGTATCCTGTGAAGACCACTGATGTGTTAACCCTTGCCTAGATGTGGTGTGGTAATTCACTTGACGATACCTCTTGTGACAAGTCACTTTCGGTGATAATTCATATGTGGATTTGGAATGATGACAGATAAAATCTACAGCAACTATTCTCTCATTTTACAACCATGGAACCTGTGGAATTCAACATAATTGCCTTCTCTCGACATTTACCCTAGATTACAAATATCTCTCTCTCATCACCTATTCTGTGGATGAACTGAACATTCATACTTTACCATCTCAAGACTCCAAGCCTTGTTTCCCCCGAGAATAGTTTGGGAGCTATATTGACACTCATGCCACTTAACTTTTGTTTATCTTCCTTAAGTTATTGTATAAGTAGATTCTATTAAAGATTGTTTTAACATCAAAAACAGACTCCAGGTGTAGTCCATTGCTGCTGGTTCATTTCTAAAGCATAACAATTCAGAGTAAAATTGGGGCCTGCAACCGGAATATGAACAGATTTGGGGGTGTATTGATTAGTTATCGATTTCATTGGGGAAATTCCTTTTGATTTATTTGTGTGTGGAAAATCAGCAGCAATGGATGTTGATAGATGTCAGGAAGCACTAGCCTCTGAGGCATTAGAGGACGCCGGTAGGATTGAGTTGTTGAGTCTTGCTAGAAGGTTAAAACTTGCTAAGGTGAAATCGACAATGAGGAGGGCTCAGATGCAGAGGATAATAGCTGAACATTATGTATCTGAGGGAGTGTTTAAAGTGGAGGAGTTGGAGTTTTTTCCTGAAAGTAAACCTCGTGAGCTTGAGCTCCAGTAGAAGTGAGAAAAATTAAAGATGGAGGCTGCGGAAAGGCAGTGGGAGCTTGAGACTAGACAGACAGAAAAACAGGGAGGAAGCAGAAAGACCGGCTGTTTGAGTTGGAAAAGATAGAGAGATTGCAGCAAAGGGGTCTAGCGTTAGACTCTAGTGTTAAGTTGAGGCCAGTCAAGAAGTTAAATTGGTTCCTCTATTTGACGAGGTAGAGGTTGATAAATACTTTCGGCATTTTGAGAAGTTTGCTCAGAGTTTAAAATGGCCAAGAGAGGGTTGGCATATTCTCTTACAAAGTGCAATTCAGGAGAACGCTTAGCAAGCCGATTCTGCTTTGGCAGTTGATGAAGCAGCTGATTATAGAACATAGAATAGTACAGCACAATACAGGCCCTTCGGCCCACAATGTTGTGCCAACCCTTAAGCCCTGCCTCCCATATATCCCCCCACACCTTAAATTTCTCCATATACCTGTCTGGTAGCCTTTTGAATTTCACTATATCTGCTTCCACCACTGACTCAGGCAGTGCATTCCACACACCAACCACCCTCTGAGTGAAAAAAACCTTTCTCTAATATCCCCCTTGAACTTCCCACCCCTTACCTTAAAGCTACGTCCTCTTGTATTGAGCAGTGGTGCCCTGGGGAAGAGGTGCTGGCTGTCCACTTTATCTATGCCTCTTAATATCTTGTATACCTCTATTATGTCTCCTTTCATTCTTCTTCTTTCCAGAGAGTAAAGCCCTAGCTCCCTTAATCTCTGATCATAATGCATGCTGACTAAACCAGGCAGTATCCTGGTAAATCTCCTCTGTACCCTTTGCAATGCTTCCACATACTTCCTATAGTGAGGCGACCAGAACTGGACACAATACTCCAAATGTGGCCTAATTAGAGTTTTATAGAGCTGCATCATTACATCGCGTCTCTTAAACTCTATCCCTCGACATATGAAGGCTAACACCCTATAAGCTTTCTTAACTACCCTATCTACCTGTGAGGCAACTTTCAGAGATCTGTGGACATGTACTCCCAGACCCCTCTGCTCCTCCACACTAATAATTATCCTGCCATTTACTTTGTACTTTGCCTTGGAGATTTCAGCTTCCAAAGAGCACCACCTCACACTTCTGAATGTAGAAGCAAAAAGTAGTAAGGTGAAAAGTAAAAGTGGCAGGCAGGCAAATCCGGGGCAAAAATCAAAAAGGGCCAGTTTTCAACATAATTGTATAAGGGCTAAGAGTGTTTAAAAACAAGGCTGAAGGCATTGTGGGTCAATGCATGGTGCATTTGTAACAAGGTGAATGATTGAATGTGCAGATAGTTATTAATGAATATGATATAGTTGGGATCCCAGAGTCATGGCTCCAGGGTGACTAAGGATGCGAGGTCAACATCCAGGGATATTCAATATTCAGGAGGGATAGACAAGAAAGAAAAGGAGGTGGGGTAGCGTTGCTGGTTAGAGAGGAGATTAATGCAATAGAAAGAAAGGAAATTGGCCTGGAGGATGTGGAATCAATATCAGTACAGCTGCATAACACTCAGGGGTAGAAAACGCTGGTGGGAGATGTGTACAGGCCACATAACAGTACTAGTGTGGTTTCGGATGGCATTAAACAGGAAATTAGAAATGCGTGCAATAAAGGTACAACAGTTGTAATGGGTGAGTTCATTCTACATATAGATTGGGTGGACCAAGTGGGTAAGGGTGCTGAGGAAGAAGATTTCTTGGAATGTATGCAAAATGGTTTTCTGAACCAAAATGTCGAGGAACCAACTAGACAGCAAGCCATTCTAGACTGGGTATTATTGTGTGATGAGAAAGGGTTAGTTAGCAATCTTGTCGTGCGAGGCCCTTTGGGTAAGAGTGACCATAATATGGTGGAATTCTTCATTAAGATGGAGAGTGACGTAGTTAATTCAGAAAAAAAAGGTTCTGAACTTAAAGAAGGGTAACTTTGAAAGTATGAGATAGGAATTAGCTAAGATAGACTGGCAAATGATACTTAAAGGGATGATGGTGGATATGCAATGGCAAGCATTTAAAGATCGCGTGGATGAACTACAAGTGTTCATCCCAGTTTGGCAAAAGAATAAACCAGGGAAGGTAGTGCACCCATGGCTGACAAGAGAAATTAGAGATAGTATCAATTCCAAAGAAGAAACATACAAATTAGCCAGAAAAGGCAGCACACTTGAGGACTGGGAGAAACTCAGAGTCCAGCAGAGGAGGACAAAGGGATTAATTCGGAAAGGGACAAAAGATTATGAGAGAAAGCTGGCAGGGAACATAAAAACTGACTGTAAAATCTTTTATAGCCTTTTAAAGAAAACGATTGGTTGACAAATGTCAACCCTTGCAGTCAGAAACAGGTGAATTGATCATGGGGAATAAGGACATGGCAGACCATTTGAATAACAACTTTGGTTCTGTCTTCACTAAGGAGGACATAAATAATCTTCTGGAAATAGTAGGGGACCAAGGGTCTAGTTAGATGGAGGAACTGAGGGAAATGCATGTTCGTAGAGAAGTGGTGTTAGGTAAATTGAAGGGATTAAAAGCAGATAACTCCTCAGGGCCAGATGGCCTGCATCCCAGAGTGCTTAAGGAAGTAGCCTAAGAAACAGTGGATGCATTAGCGATAATTTTTCAAAACTCTTCAGATTCTGGATTAATTCCTGAGAATTGGAGGGTGGCTAATGTAACCCCACTTCTTACAAAAGGAGGGAGAGAGAAACTGGGGAATTGTAGATTGGTTAGCCTGACATCAGTGGTGGGGACAATGCTAGACAGTTATCGAAGATGTGAAAGATTTGGAAAGAGGTGAAATCATCGGAAAAAGTCAGCATGGATTTGTGAAAGGTAAATCATGTCTGACAAATCTTATAGAAGTTTTTGAGGATGTAACTAATAGAGTGGATGGGGAGATCCAGTGGATCTGGTATATTTGGATTTTCAAAAGGCTTTTGACAAGGTCCCACACAGTAGATTAGTGTGCAAACTTAAAGCACACGGTATTGGGGGTATGGTATAGATGTGGATAGAGAATTGTTTGCCAGACAGGAAGCAAAGAGTGGGAATAAATGGGACCATTTCATAATGGCAAGCAGTGACTAGTGGGGTATTGCAAGGCTCATTGCTGGGACCCCAGTTGTTTACAATATTTATTAATGATTTAGACCAGGGAATTAAATGCAGTATCTCCAAGTTTGTGGAAGACATGAAGCTGGGAGGCAGTGTTAGCTATGAGGAGGATGCAAAGTGGATGCAGGCTGACTTGGATAGGTTAGATGAGTGGGCAGATTCATGGCAGATGCAAATTAATGTGGATAAATGTGAGGTTCTCCACCTTGGTGGCAAGAGCAGGAAAACATGGTGGCCAATTAGGAAAAGGGGAGGTACAACAATACCTGGGTGTAATTGTACACCAGTCATTGAAAGTTGGTATGCAGGTACAGCAGGTGGTGAAAAAGGCAAATGGTATGTTGGCATTCATAGCACGAGGATTCCAGTATAGGAGCAGGAAGGTTCTACTGCAGTTGTACAAGGCCTTGGTGAGACCACACCTGGAGTATTGTGTTCAGTTTTGGTCCCCTAATCTGAGGACAGACACTCTTGCCGTTGAGGGAGTACAAAGAACGTTCATCAGATTGATTCCTGGGATGGCAGGACTTTCATATGAGGAAAGACTAGGCTTATACTCGCTGGAATTTAGAAGATTGAGGGGGATCTTATTGAAATGTATAAAATTCTAAAGGGATTGGACCGGCTAGATGCAGGAAGATTGTTCCCGATGTTGGAGAAGTCTGAAAAGAGGGGTCACAGTTTAAAGAGATAGGGGAAGCATTTTGGGACCGAGATGAGGAAAAAGTTCTTCACACAGAGAGTGGAGAATCTGTGGAATTCTCCGCCACAGGAAACAGTTGAGGCCAGTTCATTGGCTATATTTAAGAGGGAGTTAGATATGGCCCTTGTGGCTAAAGCGACCGGGAGTATGGAGAGAAAGTAGGTACAGGGTTCTGAGTTGGATGATTCGCCATGACCATGCTGAATAGCGGTGCAGGCTCAAAGGGCTGAATGACCTACCCCTGAACCTATTTTCTATGCTTCTATCATCCGAACATCAACTCCCTAATCATTCTGCATCACTTATTAATTCTTTTTTTTAATTGATTATGGCTTAATTGAAATTTGGAGGCATATGCATCCTAGTGATAGAGAATACTCTTTTTTTTTCCCTCACATGTTCATAATAAATATTCGAGAATCGACTATTTTATAGTCAACCCTCGATTTATATTTAATGTTCAGAAATGTGAATATGATGCAATTGTTGTCTCTGATCATACTCCTTTAAACCTAATAATTGAACTGAAAGATGATGCTTCTACTGGACCACTTTGTTTTCCAGAACATTGTCAATGAAGTTCTGAATTTGTTGAGTTTATTGAAACTCAGAGTTTTTTTATCTTTAATAATACAGGAAACGTCTCAAAGTTAGTAATTTCGGATACATTAAAAGACTATTTATGTGGTCAGATTATTTCATATATAGCTAAGCTGAAGAAACAGACAAGAATGGAATTAGATAAAATCTCTAAACAAAGAATTAGATAACATCAGTGCTACCTCTCCAAATGTTGCTTTGTTTAAAAGAAGAGTTAAATTACAATCACAGTATAATTTATTACTAACATATCCTATTGAAGGATATTTGCTTAAATTGTAAAGTCAGTTTTATATTTTTGGGGATAAAAATACTATGCACTTAGCTTCCCAATTAATGGCAGCTGTAGCTAAGACAAATTTTAAAGATTCGTAAAAATATTGGAGATATATCATGTAACGATAAAGACATCAATAATATTTTTCAGGATATTTATTCTTTTCTTTATAGATCTCAACTTTCTGCAGATTCCTCCAAAGTGAAGGCTTTTTTTTACATAAGATTAAATTTCCTCAAATTACTGTTGAAGATCAACAGATGCCTGATGCACCAGTTATTGAGCATTTAATTCAGAAAACTATGTTGTTAATGCAGTCAGGTCAAGCTCCTGGACTTGATGTGTATTTGGTAGGATTTTACATAAAAATTGAAAGGTTACTTTCTCGTTACCTGTTGGAAATATTTCATGAATCCTTTGAGAAGGGTAGTTTACCTTTTTATGAAGCTTCTATTTCTTTAATCCTTAAGAAAGATAAAAATCCTACTGAACGTTCATCATATAGACCTATTTCGTTATTAAATGTGGATTTGAAAACTCTCTCTAAGATAATGGCTAACCACTTGGAAAATATTTCAACTAAAATTATCTCGATGGAGCCAACAGGCTTTATTAAAGGTCGTTACTGTTTCTCCAGTGTTCGGAGATTGATGAACATTATATATTCATCACTATCTAAGGAACCCCAATGTGTTATCTCTTTCGATGCAGGACAGGCATTTGATAGAGTTGAGTGGTCATATTTGTTTAAAATTTTAGGAAAAAATTGGTTTTGGTAATAATTTCAACAGGTGGATTCAAATGATTTATGAGAATCCTATTGCCACAGTTATTACTAATAATTTCAGGTCCTTTTTTTCCCACTTTCAGTGGCACAAGACAGGGTTTTCCATTAAGCCCTTCATTATTTAATCTTGTACTGGAGCCTTTGGCCATAAAACTCCGTGAAGCTAAAAATATTCATGGTATTTCTATGAATTGAACCATACATAAGATTTCTCTTTACACAGATGATCTTTTGGTAAAAGATTTTGGTAAATTTTCAGGATATAAACTTAACTTCAATAAAAAGGGGATTGTTTCCATGAAATGCCACTGTGTTTAAATATAATGATATTCCATTTAGAATTGTTCATTCTTTTAAATCGTTAGGTATTATAATTACTAAATATATATCTTTATAAAGATAATGTAGTTCCTTTAATGGACTCCATGAAACAACTATTTTCTGGATGGAATCCACTTACTCTTGCTTTAATAGGCCGTATCCATGCCGTGAAAATGATGATTTTACTTAGATTTTTATATATTTTTCAAAATATTCCTATCTTTTTAAATAAAAAAATTGATCAAATTGACTCACTTATTTTGTACTTTATTTAGAACAATAATTTAGAACAATGGTTTTTTATATTGAAATTTTTTATTTAAACCTTCAATAACTCATCCGATTTTTCTCCTGTGGAGAAATAAGGGGATCCGGTCTTGTGCAGATTTACTTTGTGATGGCCGATTGATGACTTTTGAAGAGTTAATTAGCAAATATTCTCTCTCATACACACTTACTGCAATATTTTCAGGTTTGACATTTTTTTACAACAATACTTATCTAAGTTTCTATATATGGCAGAATCTGATTTGTTGGATACAATTTTGAATTTGAATCCATTAGTAAGAGGTTCCATTGGTAGAATTTATAATTTATGTTTACTATAAAAAGATATCCTCTCACTAAAGATTAAACAAGATTGTGAGAGAGAACTTAATATGACCTTTGTTAATGAAGATTGGTTGCGAGTTCTGAAAATAGTAAATTCTTCTTTGATATGTGCCAATCACGGTTTAATTAAGTTTAAAATTGTTCACCGTTATAATTTAACAAAGGTGAGATATTCAAGATATTTCCTGACATAGACAATTACTGTGATAGGTGTAAAACTAAAATAGCCACTTTGTCACATATATTCTGGTCATGTTCTTCTTTAAAATCTTTTTGGAAATCTTTGTTTTCTACAATTTCTAAATCTCTGAAAATTAATTTACAACCTATTACATTGACTGTACTAATTGGAATAGTTCCACATCATATTCAGGGTATTGCATCTTCACATCAATGTGTAATTGCATTTGTTACATTGTTTGCAAGAAGGGCTATTTTATTAAAGTGGAAAGATACCTCTGTCCCTACATTAATTCAATGGTTTTCTCAAGTAATGTTATATGTCGGTTTTGGAAAAAAAAAATGGAAGTAGAACTTTTGATCCTTGATTGGACTTTGAGAGAAGATGGGGCTGTTTTGCCAAATTATTTAATTTGTATTATTTTATATGGTTTCCTTCCAATTTTATTTTATACAAGGATGAATTAGCAGTTAATGATTCTTTTTCTTTTTTTGTGAGAGAGAGAGAGAGAGAGAGAGAGAAAATATGAATATATGATGGTAAGATGTATTGTTGTGGGAGTTGATTCCTAATGTTTGTTTTCCTTTTTTCCTTTTTTGGTAGTTAGTGGGGTTCCTTTTTTTTAGTTAGTTGGGGTACTCCTTTTTTCCTTCATATATTTTGATAAGCTTTTTTTCTTCAGCTTTATTAATTGTATATATATGAACTTGTTGAAGTTTTGTATCATTTTATAGCTGTAGAAGATTATGCATCAATAAAAAGTTTCTGAAAATGAAGATTCATTATTTTTGTTAAAGGATTTATGATTTAATCATGATGGCATGAAGTCGATCTGGTATTGAATTGAGAAGCGGCAAGACCTTTCCTGAAATGGAACAGCAGAACAAATAAATCGGAGAAATCTGTTACTTTCGCAAAAATACATGATATGAAACTTGAATTTGGTTCGCTTACAGATGACGGATGCTAACAGAAAGCTTGACATATCTATCTCTACTGTTCAAGAATCTCTGAAGAATTTGGACTTTCAATTTCATTATTTTTGTTAAAGGATTTAAGATTTAATCATGATGGCAGGAAGTCGATCTGGTTTTGAATTGAGAAGCGGCAAGACCTTTCCTGAAACACCTTTCAGATGCTCAAACAGACTACCCATCGAATTGAGAAGGAACAATAACAGTTAACAAACAAGAATTGAAGATGTCATCTATGGAAAAGAAACTTAATGAAGTCACATTGGAATTATCAAGAACAAAGAGAAATAAATGATTGATTTAGACAGCAAAGCGCGCCGGAAGAATTTTCGGGTTTGCCTGAAAATACTGAAACTGGTGACCTGTTAAATTTCTTCTGAGATATGCTGCATTCACTTTTTAGTGAGATCCTTGAAGTGAACCCTTTACTCGACAGAGCACATAGAATTCCAAGATTTCGCCGTTTATCTGAATTACGTCCACGACCACTCATACTTTTCTTGCATTGTTATACAAGCAAAAAAGCTATAATCCGAGAGGCTAGAAAAGAGGACAACTAATCTACAATTCAACTGAAATTGGTATAGTGGGAGATTTTGCTCCTGAGATTTTTGCCGAAAGAAGGAAATACTGGGAAGTGATGCTTTTTTCTTTCTCAATAATAGAAGTTTTGAGACTTTTTTCTATGAATTGTTAAGAGGAGTCGTGGTTCCTTTTTTATATTAGCTGAGTGGTATACTCTACACGATTTTGACAGTGCATATTCCTTTCTTTGTACTTTTATTGAAATATACATTTGATAGATCTTCTCTGACTCTCAAGTGATCTCATCTGAAATGTTGTCCTTCACCCACTGATGGATTTTGTATATCTTTTTACAGTTTAAATCTGACCAGGAATTTTTCTGTGGGAATTAAAACACAACAAACCAATTGTGCTGCCTCTGTCTGGATATTTAAGAAGTGGAGCAAGGGATCCAATCAACCATCCTTCCTGCTCAGGCTATGGGGAGAGATTCACTAGGTCATCTGACTGACTGGCACGCACATCATTTTACATAGAGGAGAGGCCATTAACCTGCTCAGACAATAGGAATTAATTCACTCGGTCATCTCATCTGAAGGTACATCAGCGAGTTCACACTGGGGCAAACCCATTCACCTGTGCTGTGTGTGGGAAGGGATTCAGTCTGTCCTCCCACCTGTGGACACACCAGTCAGTTACACTGCACGGAGGCTGGTCATCTGCTGAACTTGTGGAGAAAGATTTATTCGGTCATCTAACGTAATGGCTCACCAGCAAGTTCAAACTGGGGAGCGGCCGTTCACCTGTTCGGTCTGTGAGAAGAGATTCACTCACTGTTCCACCCTATGGAGACACCAGCCAGTTCACACTGGGGAGAAGCCGTTCACCTGCTCAGTCTGTGGGAAGGGATTCACTCTGTCATCCTCCCTATTACGCACCAGACAGTTCAAACTGGGGAGCGGCCGTTCACCTGCTCAGACTGTGGGAAGGAATTCAGTCAATCATCCAATCTACAGAGTCATCAGAGAGTTCACACTGGGGAGAAGCTGTTCACTTGCTCTGAATGTGAGGAGGCATTCACATGGTCATCTCACCTACTGAAACACCAGCGATTTCACACTGGTTCGAGGCCGATCACCTGCTCAGACTTTGGGAAGAGTTTCTCTCAGTCATCTCCACCAAATGTGCATCACTGAGTTCACACTGGGGAGTGATTGTTCACCTGCTGTGAGTGTGAAAGGGATTCTCTCAGTAATTAACCTTATGGCACCATTAACCTTGTGGTTCACAATAGGAAGAAGTTTCAGTAAGCTGTATACTGGATATTTGTCCATCCCTTTTGCTGAATGCAACTTTGAGACTGACTGTCGGTGCTGAACTCCGCAATTATTGCTGCTGCTCACCACACCCAGTTCTGCACCCTGGTCCCTGGGCATGGGAGGAGTTTCTTCTGCTGCACATTCACCTTTAATGGAACTGGAGATTAATATTCTGGCTCTGAGACAAATAAATCAGTTCTATTTTGAACTCTATGTCTTCGGATTCTGTTGAATTTATAACACTGCTAATGTACAGTAGATGGTCAAGTCAGGCCAGCTGGACCCTGCCAGTGATTCTGTTCCAGGTGAGTCCTTTTAAATCCTCCCCTGTTGTTCACCTCTCGCTCTGCCTGTGGTGATGGTTTCCAAGCAGTCACCACTCTGTGGGTGAAGTGGTTTCCTTTGAAGTTCCTGCAGACTGAAGAAGTCGAGCTGACTGCAGTTCTGTCTGAGATGTTCTTCGCCCCTCAAATCTCTGGGTTGAGGAGGAATAACATTGGTAGTTAACCTCCTTATTCATGGCTCATTTCCACATTATGGGTCATTTTTCCTGCTTCTAAAGGGTTGTTGAAAGCGCACTTTCCTCTAAAGACTGAAAGCGGAATGGGGAACCATCTGTCGGATTTTCAACGGAGCAGGGTCAGAAACCAGAGGCAATTCTGCACAGGGAAGAGTTTGGGGCTCGGCGATAATCAGGGTAAAAACGTATGATGAGGAGAAGGGAATCAGCAGCAGGCGTGGCACCGAATGACAGATTAGTAACATTTGGAAGCTGATTGACAGAGAAAATAATTTGGTTGTCTGACTGATGACACAAACAGTACCTGTGGTGAGGTGCTCCAGTGGTCGAGTAACACGTGTGTGTTGGGAACGGTTTTATCTATTGGGGGAGTTGTTCCTGCTTGTTTATCCTGTAATGTTATATCTGGATGGTTATTATGGGTTGTCCTGTCTGAAATAATGTATTGATTATCATGTAATTTGTAAGATTTTGACTCTAAAACTGGTTCACGCTTGAATTTATGATGGCTTTTTGAAGTGATGGAGGTCATTCATCAGTACTTTAAAGCAATATTTTGGTGAATGATATTAGCCACTTGATTGTACTTTTGTAAGTAATCCGATTGAGTTACTGCTGCAGGATCCTGGTTTGTGTTGGATTGTGTCTGGTTTCTCTTGGCATTTTGTGCACTTACTGCCTTGTTTGTTTGTATTTCATGTATTTTTTTGATTTTTTTTTACATTTTAACCACCTTGTCCTGTATTTCTGCAAGGAATGTCTCTCTTTCTGGGAACAGTTTTCCAACTCTCAGTCAGGTGCACGATGCTTCCTTGTCACCATCCAGTCTGCTCAGATCGTTGGGATGTCTCCCATGGAGGGTCATACTCATTCCACTGGTTAATGTTTTCTTCGATAGTGATGATTCATTTTTCTGAGTTGGCTTCTTATGTACGTTTTCTGGTCTATATTTCTTATAACGATTGCATATACACACATGGAGTGCTGAATCCAGTTCATGTTTGTTGTCAGTTCACGTTGTTGGAAGTTTCATCTGACGGTTGTGTGATTGTTTTCATATGTATGATTTCTCTTCCTCCTTCTGTCCAAAGTCTAAGTGGGTTTGTGTGTAAATAGTCTTTTCTAAAGTTGCTATTTATCTTTTAACTTTGCTGATTGAAATGGGTCCAGGATATTTTTATTAAAGAAAAATCAATGTCGGTATTGATGAAGGTGTTTATTGCATTTGTTGTATTTGATAACTATTGTGCTCTGTTTGACAGGGTTTTTTTTAAGCCTTGAACTAAATTTTGCCAAAGTTTTCCCAGATACATGGGAATCAAGAGTCCCGATAAAGGGTCTTGGCCCGAAATGTTGATTCCCATCCTCAGATGCTGTCTGATATGCTGAGACCCTCCAGCACTTTGTGTGTAGTTCTCTAGCGTTTGCAGGTCCTCTTGTTTCCCAGATACTTATATATTTCTTGAAAGAATAAGCCAAAAACAAGCTGCTATCGGGGCTGTGTGGCTCTGTTGGTAAAATATTAAATAAAATCATTGGAAGGAGTTGGCATGGGGTTGGAAGGTGTAGAATCTCCTTGGGTTGAATTAACGAGCAGCAAATATAAATAAACTCCCTGATGGGAATTCTACAGAGACCTCCAAACAACAGTAAGTATGTGGTCCACAAATTACATTGGGAGATAGAAAATGCGTGCCAAAAGGGCAATGTTACAATGGTCATGGAGGATTGTCATGCAGGTGACTAGGAAAATTAGGATGGTGTTCAAGATGTTTTTTTAGAGCAGCTCGTGGTTGAGCCCACTTGGGGATCAGCTGTTCTGGATTGTGTGTTGTAATGAACCTAAATTAATTCGGTCACTTAAGTTCAAGGAACTCTTAAAGACAAGTGATCTTAATATGATCATATTCATCCTGATATTAGAGAAGGAGAAACTAAAGTCAGATGTGGAATAAAGAGAATTAGAGATGCACGAGAGAAAAATTGGTCAAAATTGATTTGAAAAGAACACTTGCAGGGTAAAAACGGAACAGCAATGGCTGGAATTTCTGGAAGAAATTGGGAAGGCACAGGATGTATACATCCGAAGGAGGAAGTGGAATTCTGAAGGTAAGGTGACCAAACTCTGGCTGATAAGAGTAATCAAACACAACATGACAACCAAAGAGAGGGCATAGAGCAAAAATTACTCGGAAGTTAGATGATTGGGAAGCATTTAAAAACCAACAGAATGCAGCTAAAATAATTAAGAAGGAAATGATGGAATACATAGGTGAGCTAGCTAGTAATATTCAAGAGGATGCCATATTTTTCTTCAGGTACATATAGTGTTAAAGAGAGGCGGAAGTGGATATCAGACCACTGAAAAATGATGCTGGAGAGGTAGTAATGTGGTGGGGGTGCATGGGAATGGCAGATGAACTGAATAATTATTGTACATCACTCTTATCACTCTGCCAGGAATACCGAAGTCCCAGATGTCAGTGGTCAGAATGTGTAAAGTAACGTTACTCAGGGGAAGGTTTTTGGGAAACACAAAGGTCTGAAGTTAGATAGTTCATCTGGAACGGATAGCGTACACTCCAGAGATCTGAACGAGGTGGCTGAGGAGATGTGGAGGTATTATCAATGAACTTTTGAGAATCGTTAAGGAAATTATATCCTGAGAAGATTCTTCCTTCATTACTCCCATTCTCCCAGTTTCACCTGTCATCTACCGCTTCTTTCTTCCCTCTCAGCCCCACACTTCTTCCACTGACGGCTCATCTTTTTTTTTCCCAGTCCTGATGAAGGGTCTCGGCCCGAAACGTCGACTGTTTACTATTTCCCATATATGTTGCCTTGCCACCTAGGTTCATCCAGCATTTTGTGTTTGTGTTGCTTGGATTTCCAGCATCCACAGATTTTCTCCTGTTTTTGATAAAATAAAGGCGGGATCACGTAATATAGCAAGAAAACAGTCGGAAGTGAGAGGATTGGAAATTACATAACCAACAGGAGACGACGAAAAAAAGACACACAGGAGAGACAAGATGAAAAATTAAAGTAAGTGAGCCAATAATATCAGTTATCAAGAGCTGTTCATACATATAAATAGTAAAAGGGGGCGAGTTGATATTGTACCGCTGGAAGATGATGCTGCCGATCGAACAAAGAGATAGCAGCTGAACGTAACAAGTATTTTGTGTCATTCTTCACTGTATAAGACAATAAGACATAGGAGCAGAATTAGGCCATTCAGCCCATCAAGTCTGTTCTGCCGTTCTGTCATGGATGATCCCGGTTCTCACTCAACCCTATGCACCTGCCTCCTCGGCATATCCTGTAATGCCCTGACTGATCAGCAAGCTTCTGGATTCTGCCTTAAATGTACCCACAGACGTGTCCCTCACCGCCGTCAGAGAATTCCACAGATTCACTGCTCTCTGACTGAATAAGATTCTTTTTAACGAAACTGAAAGGTCGCTCCTCAGTGTTGAGGCTGTGTCCTCTGTTATCGCAACCCCCACCATACGAAAAGTCCAGTCCTCATCCACCCTTTCTAGACTTTTCCCTCATTCAGTGAGTTTCAGTGCGATTTGCCACCCCACTACCCGCATTCATTAAACTTAGGTCAGTGCAGGAGTACAGGCCCAAGGATGGCAAACGCTCCTCATATCTTAACCCCTTCATTCCCGGAATCATCATCTTGAACATCCTCTGGATTCTCTCCAACGACAGCACACGTTTTCAGAGATATGGGTCTCAAATGCTCTGTGCGGCCTACAAGGGTCTTAAAAATACTAGCATTATCTCCTTGCTTATATAGACAATAGACAATCGGTGCAGAAGTAGACCATTCGGCCCTTCGAGTCTGCACCGCCATTTTGAGATCATGGCTGATCATCTACTATCAATACCCTGTTCCTGCTTTGTCCCCATATCCCTTGATTCCCCTATCCATAAGATACCTATCTAGCTCCTTCTTGAAAGCATCCAGAGAATTGGCCTCCACTATCTTCTGAGGCAGTGCATTCCACACCTCCACAACTCTCTGGGAGAAGAAGTTTTTCCTTAACTCTGTCCTAAATGGCCTACCCCTAATTCTCAAACCATGCCCTCTGGTACTGGACTCTCCCAACATCTGGAACATGTTTCCTGCCTCTATCTTGTCCAATCACTTAATAATCTGATATGTTTCAATTAGATCCCCTCTCAATTTAATTCCAGCGTGTACAAGCCATCTTCCACTTTACTCTAAATAATTGCCAAGTTTGCATTTGCCTTCTTTACACAGGCTCGTCCCGTAAATTAACCTTCTGTGTTTTGCCCGATGATTCATATTTCCTTCTGTACTTATGTTGTTTGAACCTTCTTCCCCATCAGATAATAGTTCAGTATTGTTCCTTTTGCTAAAAAGCACTATCGTACATTTCCCAATATTGTATTCCATCTGCCACATTTTTGCTCATTCTTCAAATTTGCCTGTGTCCTCCTGCAATCACATTGCTTCCTCAGCCCTACCAACGCCTCCACCTATCTTTCACAAATCTGTCCCGTAGCCCGAGTTTCGGACGGGGTCCACGTCCGGATTACCTCGGTTGTGTCGATCATAATTTTTCAACAGTGCAAACCAGGATCTAATTCTGACTTCGCTTGTTGTTTGTTTTTCCGATTCGTCTAACCACACAAGTTACTGGTAAAAGGAATCACATATCTAGCATATCCACTTTCCAAACAGACCTGATCATCCGGTGAGACTGACGGCACCAGCGGATCCCCCAAGAGTTTATTTACTCATTCAATCTTCTGATTTTTAATGGACAGATCTTCTGGAAAATTTTGAAGAAGTTACACGCAGGTTAGATTCAGGAGAATCGTTGGATGTTGTGTACTTGGATTTTCAGAAGGCCTTTGAGAAGGTGCCGCTCATGAGGCTGTTTAACCAGTTAATATTCAATGGCATAAGACCATGAGACCAGAATATGTAGGAGTGGAATTAAACCATTTGTTACATCGAGTGTGCTTCGCCATTCCATCGTGGCTGATCCAATTTTCCTTTCAGCTCCAGTCTTCTGTCTTCAACCCACATCTACTCATGTCCTGAACAATCAGGAATCTGTCACACTGTGTATTAAATATACACATTAAATATTTGTCTGCACTGATGACTGTGGTAAAGAACTCCACTGATTCACCACTCTTTGGCTGAAGGAACTATTCCTCATCTCTATTTTAAAAGGATTGCCTTCCGTAAAATCCTCTGCACATCCACTCTATCAAGGCCTTTCACTATTGGTTAGTTTTCAATGAGGCCACTCCTAATTTTTCTGAATTCCAGTGAATACAGACCCAAAGTGATCAAACATTCTTCAGATGGCACGTCATCCAATCCTGGAATCACTTTCGTGAAACTGATTTGAGCCATCTCCAGTCAAACAAGGGGCCGGAAACAGCACATAACACTCCAGGTGTGGCCCCACCAGTTATATAACCATATAACAATCACAGCACGGAAACAGGCCATCTCGGCCCTCCTGGTCCGTGCCGAACCCTTAATCTCACCTAGTCCCACCTACCCGCACTCAGCCCATAACCCTCCTTTATAAAGTTCTTTATAAAGTGTCCGCATTATCTTCTTGCTTTTATATTCTGGTTCTCTGGAAATCCACGCTGACATTGCACGCCTTCTTCACCCAGACTCAACCTGTAAATTCCCCTTTATGGACTGTCACACAGGACCTCCCGGGTCTCTTTCCCCCTGAGATTTGTGTTTGCATTTTCCCTCCGTTTAGAAAAGAATCAATGATTTCATTTCCCCTACCAATGTGCATGACCAGAGACGGTGCTACCTTCCACCTGCCATTTCCTTACCCATTTTCCTAATCTATGTAGGTGCTTCTGTAGCCTCTCTACTTACACAAAGCTCCCTGCCCATCCACCTCTCTTCATATCGTCTGCAAACATTGCAAATAAAAGCGATAAATTCCATCATTGAAATCATTGGCACAAAACGTAAGAAGAATCGGTTCCAACATGGAGCCCTGTGGAACCCCACTCTTCACCGGCAATCATCGTTTCGATTATTTGACAGTTTACCCAGGTTCATGGAAACTTCGTCGGCTGTGTACGTTCACGTGCTCATTTAGTTCAGACAATAAAGGCACTTATCAATAAATACAAACTCCTTCTGTACCTAACTGATCATTATTGTTGATGGGAAATCCTCGTAACACATTGTCTCAATTGTTACAGCTACATCTGCATCATCCGAAAGTCAGCACACAGTAGCATTAAACAATTAGGCTTACACAACAATACTGATGTCAGTCTCCAGAACGCCATGATAGTTCACACGACCAGAGTGGCTGGAAAGTTCACACGAATTGAGAAGTAGGTGTGTGCGGTTTGCTCGTGCCTCAGGATTTAGCGGCTGGAGCTGAGAGCAAGAGGAAAAAAAAACGTGCGGCTGCAATAATACCATTGATAATAATTTACCTGTTTACAAACGGTATAAAATTGTAGCATCATGCATCCCATAGCTATTCGACACTCACTTAGGTAATCACAATATAATTACAGAAGAGCAGAAAGTATGCCTTGAGGGTGTGAAAATATGTAAAGATAACTGATAATAGATTCTGTAATTCTGAATCAAGCCCGAATGAATATCTGAAAGCTTTCATGTTGTTATGTTGACTACCAAAGGTTATTTAGTTCTGCCCCACCCTAGAGAAACATGTCATTTGGACTGGATAACCGCAGAACATTAAACATAATGAAAGGTGCAATAGAGCGAGTAGAGCAGCAAGTTCCGATACTCCCCATGGATGGATATGAAAGATATAAACACCTGGGATATCAAAATGCAAGCAAATTAGATCATGGCGTAATAAATGGAAATAAACCACTTCAGGTCTTAAGAAAATGCACCAGAAAGAGCTCAATAGTGAAAATATTACAAAGGCAACACACAGCTTTGCTGCAAATACATTATATTTGTTTATCAAAGCCTATCTGGAAAAATAATAACTGAAATGAAAATTAATAACTGAAATGAAAATTTTAGAAAACACTACATGCACTTGAAAGCAGGTACCTCGGACAGAGGCGGAAGAGAAATAACAGACGCAATAAGTTTACACACTACCCAGATGAAACTTAGAAAGTTAACTTTTCAGCAAGGAAGACAAGCTTTAGTAATCAACGCGAACATGTGGAATTCTGATATGGAGGCAACACCATTAAACTTAAATGGAAGTACAATATAGAAAAAATAATAACATTGTCACTTCAGAACAGAAAGTTATCCGATGGAAGAACATGACCCTCTGTGGAGAACATCCCGACGATCTGAACAGTTGATGTCGACAAGGAAACGGCGAAGGTTTGGCTCAGAGTTGGAGTCCTTTTCCCAGGAACGGGGCAACACAAGGTGGTGAACTCTGAACCAATATAAAATACAGAAGAACAACAAATTCAAGCCGACAATGTCACGAGAAAGCAGAAACAATCGACCGCAGCACAGGATCCTGCAGCAGATTAACTCAGTTTCATTACTGATACAGGTAAAATCAGGTGGCAAGTGTCATTCACCAAGTTCTTGCTTTAAAATGCTAACCCATAAAAGGCAGTAACGTTACTATAGATAGAACCTGATCCAGTTTTCAGCGTCGGAGTCCTACAATTACATTAAGGCCGGTTCATTATTACAAATAGGGCCAATACATGGCGCCCGTCCGTCAATCACCCCTCGTACCTCATCCTCAGCACGAACGACCCGGGTCCCACCCACGGCAAATTAGTTTAAACCCTCCCGAACAGCTCTAGCATACATTGTCTAGTATACATTGTCCCAATAGGAATATTCACAACTGGTCTTATCCCAAACACACTATACAGTATTTTGAAACAGTTAGGCCTTCACAGTAATATTTATGTAAGTCTCCAGAAAACCACAATAATAAACAACTCTAGAATGCTCCTAAAACTCCCCGCAATTAAGAAAATAAGTGCCCTCGGCTGTGCACATGCCGCAAGTTTGACCAGCTTGAGCTGAGAAAAAAAAACTTAAATAGTAATCAGAATGAAAAGCTTCATTAGGCGTGTGATAGACGGGGTTGGTAATGCTGATTAACTCCCACTACACAAAACATCTCTCAATGGCGTGTTTTTCACACAACCTCTGGGTTGTCTACCCCGTCTGAACAAGCCCAGCTCCTGACCTTCACATGAGGTTTAACTGCTGAGCCCGGCGGAACCATTTCTATTGACAGGATGAGGAGCAACGGCGGCTCACCATGGCTTCGGACGGATGGGGCTTGTCAGCCGGGGTTGGCACTCATTACGTAATGGAGAATTCTATTCTCAAACCTACGACAATACCCAGTCCTGGGGAAAGCCGCGGTAGCAAACCACGAGGAAGTGTTGTGAACAACAACTACGTGGCAACAACGTGCTCTGTGTATACTGTTGCAATAGCTTTACATATTGGCTTGTGTACCAGGGAGACAATCCGGTCGCACCGTCCATGGTCAACACTGGCCAACGGAGGGAGTGAATAATAATGCAAAACAGTAAATAAATAAATAAACAAACAGATAGATAGATAGATAGATAGATAAATAGGTAAATAGATAGGTAAATAGAGGTCGATAGGACAGAAAAATAGATAACTTGATCAATGAATACATCACATCAATATTAGGAGAACATGACTTTCGGAGCCATTCAAACTGTGTCCATGGTTGGGGAATCTGTTCAGTTTTGCGGTGAGTGAAGTAATCCGCGTTGTTTCAGGTGCCTGATGGTAGGAGTGAAGAACTGTTCCTAAACCTGGTCTTGTGTCTCTTTCCGAGGGCAGCCGGGATAAAAGGGAATCAACTGGAAGGTGGACGCTCTTGTTTGTGCCTTCTGCTTCCTTGTGACGTCACACGTTGTAGCTGTGTCGCTAGTTTCCTGTGTTTTCACCTGACGGGTCTGTGGGGCTTTTCCTGTGATGGGATGGGATGCATCCACTACCTTGTGCAGGTGTTTCCGTTCTGCGGTATTGGTGTTCCCACACCGGGCCGCCATGCACCCGGTTCAATACTGCACTCCGTGCTGAGATTTATAGAGCACTCCAAACCCAGATTAGCAAACCAGAATCAGAATCAGGTTTATTAATGCCTTTGTCAATGTCGGGCCTGAGAGGTTGTGCCGGAGTGTCCCGTCTTTTGTCACTGTGAATGCGGTAGTAAATTGGATGCAACGCTGGCTTACTGCAAGTGTTCCCTTCCTTGTATCCACGGACCCCTCGGTTAACCGTAGGGCTCCATGCAATAAAAATATTGGAACCCCTGTCCTAGAGGCAGAATCCTGAGGGTGGTAGTAGGTAGTGGCCTCTCTATCTGGAGGCCTGTAGTTACCCGTGTACCGCAGGGGTTGCACTGGGTCCATTGTTGTGTGTTATATAGATCAACGATCTGACCGACAGTCTGATAGGCTGAATCTGCAGAGTTGCGTGTGATCCCGATATTGGATGAGTGGTAGACAGCGAGAGTGGCTGATGGTCTTGAATACAGGTCAGTGTGTGGTGTATCACTTTGGGAGGACAAACCGTGGTAGGATTTATTCTGTAAAAGGGAGCGCGTTGAGTACTGCGGTATTACAGAGGGACCTGGGAAGATTGATCCATAATCCGTTGCAACTGGCGTCGCAGGCAGATAGGATTGTAAAGAGAACTATAGGCACATCGGCCTTCAGACATCGAAGCAACGAGTACAGGGGTTGCGATGCTATGCTGAAGTTGTATAGTTGGTGATGCCTAATGTCGACTATTGTATGTGTTCTGGTCACCAACCTGCATGAACAATATCAATATCTTGACTGAGTACATAGAAAAATTAGAAGGATGATGCGGGGACATGAGGAGGGGAGTTGGAGGGAAGGATTGAGTAGGTTAGGAATAGGTTCGCATTCCCCCAAGCTTTGGAGTGAGAGGGAAGGTTTTTACGAGATGTTCCAGTTGATGAAGGGTATAGGTAGCGTAAATACAATCAGGCATTTTCCACTGAGGTTTGACTAGAGTGGTGAGCTGCGGGTGAACGGTGAAATATATCTGGGCAATATGCGGCGGAACATCTTCTTGAGGCAGCGAGAGTGTGGAACGGGCTTCCAAAGGAAATGGCGGAAGCAGGACCGATTTCAACATTGAAGAGGAGATTGGATCCGACACGAATGGGAGGGTTATGGACGACATGGTCCAGGTGCAGTGTCCACGGGACTAGGGGGAGGATCAGTTCGGCGCTGGAGGATGAGCAGAAGAGCCTGTTTCAGTGCCGGACTGCTCGATGACTCTGTGACCAGATGCCACTGCGGGATGTTCCCCAGCGGGGTAAGGGTACTCCCGTCAGGCCGGGTGTGGTGAGGCATCAATATGGGACCACTGACCATTCCTCTCATAGTCTGCTGTAGGCTGAAATAATTACCGCACTTTTGTGCAATTCTAGTCGGTCTTAAGCAATGATTTGGCAAAACAACATATTATATTCCAAAAAGCAACATGGATTTAACCTCTGAATTTGGCGGCTCTTGATTTGGCCTTGGGTAAGCTCAGAAACTCCGGTGACTGAGTCTCTGAGCGACCGGCACGATGGTGAAAGACCTCCACGCAATAAAAAAATAAAAACAATAAAAATAATGGGAACCCCTGTCTTGGACGCAGAATCCAAAGAGTGGTTGTCGACGGTGGCTTCTCTAACTGGTCCTGTAGTTACCGGTGTACCGCAGGTGTTGCACTGGGTCCATTGTTGTGTGTTATATAGATCAACCATCTGACCGACAGTCTGATAGGCTGAATCTGCAGAGTTGAAAATGATATTTGAAAATTGGATGAGCAGTAAACAACAAGATTAGCTAATGGTCTTGAATACAGGTAAATGTGTGGTGTATCAGTTTGGGGGGGGGGGGTGGAGAGACAAACGGTGGTAGGACTTTCGCAGTAAAATGTAGGGCATTGAGTAGTGTGGTATAACAGAGAGACCTGGGAAGACCGATTCATAATTCCCTGAAATTCGCTTCACAGGCAGATCGGGTCGGAAAGAGTACTACTGACACATTTGATTTCAAACATCAAAGTAAGGTGTATAGGAGTTGTGATGCTACGTTGAAGTTGTATAAGGCGTTGGCAATGTCCTATATCGAGTATTGAATGTGTGTTCTAGACACGTACTTGCATGGACGACTTCAATGTACATAGAGAAGTTAGAAGGATGATGCTGGGACTGGAGGGCGAGAGTTAGAGCTAAAGATTAAGTAGGTTAGGAATAGGTTCGGGTTCCCTCAAGCGTTGAAGGAAGAGGGAACGTTTTGTAAGAGAAGTTCCAGTTTATGAAGTGTATGGATAGCGTAAATATAAGCAGGCGTATTTCACTGAAGTTTGACGAGAGTAGTGAGCAATCGTTGTAAGGTGAAGTACATCAGGGCAATATGCGGCGGGACATCTTCTTGAGGCAGCGAGAGTGTGGAACGGGCTTCCAACGGAAATGGCGGATGCAGGACCGATTGCAACATTGAAGAGGAAATTGACTCCTACATGAATGGACGGCATGGTCCAGGTGCAATGTCCACGGGACTAGGGAGAGTATCAGTTCCGCACTGGCGGATGAGCATAGGAGCCTGTTTCAGTGCCGGACTGCTCGATGATTCTGTGCTTTGTGACTCTGTTTCCGAATACAACTGCGGGATGTTCTCCAGAGGGGTAAGGGTACTTCCATCAGTCTGGGTGTGGCGTGGTATCAGTGTGGGACACTAACCATTTCTCTCATAGTCTGCTGTAGGCAGAAATAATTACCTCATTTTTTTCTGCAATTCTTGTCAGTGAATTAAGCAATGAATGAGCAAAATAACATTTTATTCCACAAAGCTACTTAGAATTAACTTTTGAATTCCGCGGCTCCTGTCTTGGCTTTGAACAAGCTGAGAAACTCCTGTAAAAGAATCTATGAGGAGCCTGCACGATGCTGGAGGAACAAGTCATGTAGGCAGCGTCAGTGGAGGAAAATGGACAGATGACCTTTTGGGTGGAGGCACCTTATCTTCGCTTTCATAGAATCCATAGCATGCCTGTCCTCGAGGAGGAGAGCGCTGCACACAATTAACCATTTCGTTCTCATGCACACACAAAGAGGTTCGACCGTTAGTGCCAGAATGCTCCCTGACATACCATTAATCCCCTTTCCCCGGCACCCAGATATAGAAACAGCTGTAATTCCAAGCCACTGTACGGCCAAAATCTCAGTTATTGATGCTGGTTTCAGAATGTTGCTTTCTTTCGAAAGCGTCTCCCTGGATGTTCCTAATGTCCACTGGCTGAATTGACGCAGAATTTTATTCTCATGCACATAGAAAGGGGTTCGACAATTAGTGCCAGGATCCTCCCTGATTTACCATCAATCCGCTTTCCCCGGCACTCAGATATTTGCGCGGCTCTAATCTGAAGCCAGTGCACGCCCGGAAGCTCAGTTACTGATGCTGGTTCATAATGCTGCGTTATTTCCAATGCGTCTCTCCTTGGACCGTCATTCTGTTCCTGATGTGCTGTGGCTGAAGTGACGCAACTGGCCTGTTATGTTTCATGAAATTATGTTTCATGAAATGTCAAAGAACCCCTGTCCCCTGGTTCTCCATATTTCTCTGTCCAAACACGAGAACAGCGTGTTTCAGGAACAGCTCTCTTTCTATATCCTGATACCTCGCTGTGCACGCGTATTGATGTTCCACTGCGCTGTTCACCTCTGTTTAGCACCTTAATATGTACTTTTTCTGAAATCTAACTTCGAAAATCATCTGGTGCCTCTGTAATATCGCTACTGCTACATTTGCATTAAGACCGGTGTTGACACAATATTTTCTGTTTTTCACTGTCTGGTACAGCAGCGGACAATGTCTGTAATGCTGGGGTCATTGGTTTGCATTTCGCGCCGCATATCTGCCAACATCTGTGTTTGCGACTGACATCATTCATGTTAATGTCCAGTAAAAAATAAATCACCGCAAGCAAAGTGACAGTGAATCACATGAAAGGTGCGTCATCACGGGGAAGTAACAAGACAGAGACTCCACTCGCAATGTGAGAATGGAATCAGCGCTGATGTGGTGGACTCACCCACAGGATTACAGACTACTGTAGTCCCCAGCGATGCGCAGATAATGTCCTGTCATTACACGGAGTAGTTTGACAACATCGTATTCGGTGTTGCGAGCCCAGCATCGGCCGTCTCTTGTTGCTTCAAGACAGGTGTTGCGTTCAGTTCAATGAAGTAAGGCGTGTTATTTCCCCACTGGCATTACGGTTCGTTAGAGCAGGGATATTTTTGCTATCTACCGTTAATTAGCACCAGTCACTGTACAAGTTGTTTTCATTATTGGTGACCGATTTTTCTATAAAAGTACGTCATTCTGTGCTTCAGCTACATAGAGGACAGAAACATCCAGACGCGGTGGACTCTCAACAACGTGTGATCCGTGAAGAGTTTTACCCAGTAGCCGCAAAGGAAATTTGCTCTCCGGGCTTTGTTATAACTGTTTGAGTTCATTTACTAGCTATTTACAATTTCTAAGACAATTAGAAATTGGGAACATTCGAAACGGAACAGCCTTGGATCAACAATGTTTCGAGACAGGGCTATTTGTTACACAGTCATTGTAATTGTCGGTATCCCGGGTAAGTACCTTTCGAATATTTATACGAAAGCAGAGACCTCACGCCGCTCTCAGCTACTGCTGATGTGATTTTAATCGGTGATTATTAAAAATCCCTAAAATGCTGTTCCGTTCATCTCAACCTCCTGCCCTGTTGTCATTTTAACCTGGGTCGTGCAGACTTGTCACTGGACTGCTTCGCCAATCCCACCCCCCAAAAACAAATTCTCTTCCCTCCTTCAGAAAAGTAAACTCATATTTCCCCCTTCTCTTTCTCCAGGCACTGTTCAATTAACGGCCAATCTGTTTTCTATTCTTTGACAATTACCATTTTTTTCCCGTCACCAAATTCTGAGCTATGTTCCTTGGTGTCAGCACAGTTCCCTCTAAAATGCGGGGGTGCGCAGCCTCGCCATACTCCCCCGCGAACATGGCATTTGCGGACAAGCAGCTGGAATTTCTTTTACACGATGCTAACATGATTTTGAAATTATGCGAAAATCTTTCGAAATCGTTGGTAATATAATGATGAATTTAACTGTATTCATGAATATAATCCATAAATGTGCTAAACACTAAACGTACCACATTTACAGCGAAGCATTTTAGCTTCAGCGTACGTGCATTGTCATTGTTTCAAGTTACAACACTGTCACAAATGGTCAACATGAAGACAGAATGGAAGTCGGTCGCTCACTGTTCAGAAACCACCATCGCCGTTCCGTCAGAACATTTCACTGTTGCATCCTCCCTGTCAATTGTGACTGCCTGACAGTGTTTACGTGATGTGTGTTATGTTTTGTCATTGTTTGACTTGCATATTACAGATTTAAAAAACATTACAAGTGCCGAGCACTTTTAAGACCGGGTAACATTGTTCTGCTCAGAGCAATGGTTTGTCCCCGAAGCAGTAAAATAAAACAGAGGGAAGGTTGCTGCGGTGCAAGATCTTGGTTTCAGAATCTGACCTTGCAATCGAATAGTAACTCAGACTTTCGGAAAGAAGCGTAGATGCGCACTTCAATTACACTACCCCTCTCCTTGGAGATACCGCGCTTGGAGTTCTGTGAACAGTCTTGGTCGCCCTGTTATAGGAAAGGCAGAAGTCCGCTGAAAATGGTGCAGACAGTATTCACAAAGATGCTGCAGGGACTCGGGGTTGAGTTACAGGCAGAGGTTCGGCCGAGTGGAATTTTATTGAGGGCAGAAATGTAGCTGGATTACGAGCGACGTTTCCTCACATAGAAGTTGCTCTGTGTATTGAACAGCCTGACAAAGGAAATGGGAGCAACAGAGTCGTTAACAATATTTAAAGTGCACATGGACAGTTTGACTGATCTGATCCAGTCACGAACAACTTTATCAGCTGGCCAGGTTGGTCGGCATGGAGATATTGGGCAGAAGGACCCGTTTCTGTGCTCTATCATTCTTGGACTCTGCTCATCGCTGCTGCATCCGTGAACGTGAAGAGATTAATGTGAGCATGCGCTACTGTAAAACGCTTTATGCTGCGGTCACACATTCAACAAAGAAAGTATCTTTTTACTTCCACTGATAGTGTCCACCAGAGATGAACGATGGATTTTATTTCAAGAGAACAATTGACGGCTGTATTTCTACAAAAAAAAAAGATTGGATTTCTTTATTCTTATTTTTGATCATTTTTGCTTCACTGCAGTTAACCTTGTGGCGATCATCATTCTCAGCCGAGGAAACTGCGGTCTCTCCAAATGCGTCACGCGTTACCTGGTGGCGATGGCTGCGGCGGATCTAATGGTGGTGATTATCGAAGTCCTGTTCTACCAGATGGGTCGAGCATACGGATTTGATTACGGAGTCCTGGACAACGCTCCGTTCTGCCTTGTCCACTACGCCCTGTGTCACGTGGCCGTTGACTGTTCCGTGTGGTTTACTGTCGCTTTCACTTTCGATCGCTTTGTGGCCATTTGCTCGCCTACTTTTAAAGCAAAATACTGCACCCCCAGAATTGCGGGTTTGGTGATGGGCGCACTATCTCTCGGCTTCTTTTTTAAAAACATACCATTTTATTTCATGTATATGGAAAGAATAGCGTTGTTGGTGAGGGGTAATTGGATTTGTTTCAGTAGACCTGTACTGCCTTTCTCGCCATCGTTTGAGGGGTTTTATTCTGTTGAATCCGCTACTTCCTTTCTTCCTCATTTTGACCCTCAATGCTCTGACCGTCAGACAGATACTGGCGGCGAGCAGAGTCCGCAGGGGGCTGAAGGGACGGGGAAATTGCGGGAAACACCGGGATCCGGAGATGGAGAGTCGGAGACAATCCATCATTCTGCTCTTCAGCCTGTCGGCGAGTTTCCTTCTCTGTTGGGCGACAACCACTCTGGTCTTCATTGTCATGCGATGCCTCTACACAGACCTGGAAACGTCAATCCGGCTTTATCAGGGACAGTTTTGGGGCTCCACTATTCAGAATTTCAGCAGCTGCACAAATACATTTATCTACGGTGTCACCCAGACAAAATTCAGAGAGCAGGTGAAAGTTCTTCTGCTTTCCCCAGCTGTGTTAGTTCTGACATGTTTTAGAAGCCTGTACCGCTCAGTTGAAAGGGTCAAATAATTAATGAATTCCGAAATATAATCAGACCTGCTCTACAAGCATATTGATGAATTGAACTCCCTGAAAACTTTACTTCTCCCAGCAGTTCTGTCTTTCCGTTATTTCAGAAGAAAAACATTCATTTTTCTATTATAGATTAGATTGCTCGGGTAATTTCTCTTCTGTAAAATGTATTTTACCTTGCACATTAAATCCCCCTAATATCCGGTATTACAAACACACAGATCCATTGTGGAAATGCCCATTATCTAAACCTTTGGAGTGACCTGGCCGAGTCTGCCAGTCCCTACATCCATTCTCTTTCTGTCATGTTTGGAGATTTCCCTTAGTTAAATTTCTGCTTTGCCGACTGTATCAGCACGTTGCTGGGGGACTTATTGTCTCTATTTTTCTGTTTGGCTGAAGCTATCTAGTTTCAGCAAACACCGAAGCCCCAGTGTACGGATCAGATATGATTTTGCTCGGCCCTACTTGTCTATGATTTGACACCACGTCGGTACACATTTCATTTTGGCCTGACGGTATTTTATGCAATAAATAAAAGTTGACCTTTCTATAGCACTTTCACAACTCTGGCCCTTTACAGTAATGATCTCCAACATCAGAATATTAGAAGCAAGTTTACGTTTTATGCATTCCACATATATCTTCACCATTCCCACACTGAGTTCGAGCCATTATTCTGGCGGACACCCCATGTAATCTCCATGTTGCTGGTGTCACGGCATGATAATCCAGCAGTTTGCGAAATGCTTCACAGCGCCAGTGACTTCCTGTTTCCTACATTCCGGTTGTTCACTCATTTTCGCGGAATGCTGTGCGGTGATGGAACTGAACTGTGAGCTGTTTGCTGCGTCCGGTGTGGCAAGGTGCCGGGTTGTAAGCAATCACTAGGAATTGATATCTCTGGGTATCAGCAGAACGAGCGGGGATTTGATTGAAACCTTTGGAGTGCTGCAATGCCCTGACAGAGTAGGTATGGAGAGGAGTTTTCCAACAGTGGTGACCCTACGACCGGTCCTCACGGCTTCAGATTGAGGGACCTTCATTTGGAACACAGATGAAGATTTAATGTTTCATTTCGCCAGGGGGCGGAATTCATTGGCACAGCCGGCTCTCCAGGTCATGTGATTAGGTACATTTAAGCCGGAGATTTGTAGCTTCTTGGTTAATCAGGGCGTCAAATGTTTTCGGGAGAAGGCAGGAGAATATATTTGAAAAGGATAATAAATCACTCTTAATGGAATAGTGGAGCGGAATGGCAAGGGTTTGAATGGTGTGTTCTGTTTCAACGACACACCACATGTTTGGTAAATCATCCAGACTTGTTTTTTAGAGTTTAAACTGTAAATCTAAATTCAAAACACATGATTTCTATCTGACGTTACTGCCGGAGTGAATATATAATTAATAATTTTCCATTTTTTAACCAAGATTCCGTTAACAAGTTAATTAAATATTCCTGTGTGATTCTGTGTGACGTGAATTTCATCATTCATTTTTCAAAGTTCGATGTCTCCCTGTCGATAATTAGATTGCAATAACCAATTGAATCCGGGCATTCACAGGAACTGAGGCTCCACAGAAACAAAGTCAAACCACAAGATGTCGCTGTTTCTCCGGACTGGTGAAAGATTTAGACTGAACTTCCTCAGATGTCAGTAGCAAGAGCGCTTTGTTTTTCATAAACATGAACGAGGAGCGGAAGGACTTCGGGGTATCATAACCGTGATATAGAAGGTTAAAATAATATCGGAAAATATGGCAGATTAAATTAAATACTGAAGATTGTGACTCCCAATAATAAAACACGCCTCGTGCACAACATTCTTGCACTTACTCCACGTGTCTCCCAGTACCAACTGGGACCGAGTTTCAGCATCTCCTAGTTTCCACAGACACCACAACTCCGCCTTTAGTCGCCCAGCTGTACCAATTGATCCCCATCAGTCCACCACTGGCCATTCCCCCTCAACTTGTCCCAACAATTAGCAGCCAGGGGCTCCTATAAGCAGCTGGCTAGCACGCTGAAAATTCAAATAAATGATGCCCACAAAGTAGGAGAAGGCTATAAGAAAATAGCAAAGCCTTTCCAGGTAGCCGTTTCCTGTGTTAGTAATGTAATTAAGAAATGGCAGTTAGACGAACGGTGGAGGTCAAGTTGTGGTCTGGAAGACCAAGAAAATTTTCCGAGAGAACTGCTTGTAGGACTGATAGAAAAGCGAGTCAAAACCTCCGTTTGACTGCAAAAGACCTTCAGGAAGATTCAGCAGACTCTGGCGTGGTGGTGCACTGTTCTACTGAGCAATATATGCAAGACGGCCCAAGAATTTTACAGAACTAGGAGCCTTTTGCAAGGAAGAATGGGCGACATGCCCCACACAAGGATTGAAAGACTCTTAGGCGACACGAGTGAATCTGCAGATGCTGGAAATAAAGTAAGACTCTCAGCTGGCTACAGAAAGCGTTTACAAGCTGTGATACTTGCCAAAGGGGTATGACGAAGTAGTGGCCATGCAGGGTGCCCAAACTTTTGCATCGGGCCCTTTTCGTTTGAAAAAAAATTGAACTCTAAGAATGGAAATAAAACAGTAATCCTGCTTAAAATATTAAAGAAATGTGTCAATTTTAACTTTATGTTTCTTTTTTTTTTGGAAATCAAGTCATCCTTTCCTCGCTTAGCTTTTCACAGTAACAGAGACTTTGACCAGGGCTGCCCAAAATTCTGCATGCCCCTGTACTTCTCTACCCTGACGGTGGTCTCATCAGGGAAGAAGAGGAAACTGCGGAACAGGAATAGGAATCGGAATTAATATATTTGGACTGGGGGAAGATCTGTTTTTGGCGGATGGAGCTGAGCTGCTAAACGAAATGGTTCCCAATCAACGATGAGTCTCGCCAATGAAGAGAAAGCCGTTTCGGGAAGGTTGGACACATCGACTTCCACAGTGGATTCGTAGGTAAATTGTTGTCTCACCTGGAAGGGCTGTTTGGGGAAAGGACTGGTGGTGAGGTTGGAGGTGGACGGGCAGGTGTAGCACTGCGGCCGCTTGCAGGGATGTGCCCGGAGGGAGATCAATGGAGAGGGACGGAAGAGAAACGGAATAACGGAGGAAGCGATCTCTGTGGAAAACGGTGTGTGGTTTGGGGACGGTGATGGTGTGGTTACAATAAATTTGTTTGTACGATCTCTTTGAAGAAGGCGGAAGCTGCAAATTGTGATTTTTTTGGGTGCAGAACGACGTGGGGTGGTAGGTTAGAGCAAGAGGAACTCCATCACCGATAAACTGATGGAAGACTTGGTGAGGGCGGATGGGCTGATCCCGCTTTTAAAGCGATGCTACCAACAAAGATATCACTACCTCCCGTCCCCATCTCTCCGCTTTCCGCTGTTTCATTCAGCCCTCCGCAGCTTTCTCCCTCGCGGTGCATATCCCTGCAAGCACCCAAAGCGTTATACCCGCACATTCATCTCCTCCCTCACCACCAGTCCAGGCTCAAACAGTCTGCCCGGTAAGGCAACACTTCACCTGCGAATCTGCTGTGGTCGTCTACTCTGTCTGGAGTTTCTGGTGGGCACTCGTCTATATTACAGAGTCCCGGGATAAAATAGGCTCATTCTGTCGATCGCCACCGCTCCATCCGTGAAAGGCGGAGTTTCCCGGCGTCCAAACATTTCCATTCTGATTCCCATTCCCGATCCGACATGTTCGGCCCATCGCTTCCTCTTGTGCCACAGTGAGGCTGACCTCAAGAGGGAGGAGCAACAACTTACTTTCCGTCTAGGTAACCTCTAACCTGGTGTCATGAATGTCGAAATAAAGATACCTCCCCCTCCCCTCTTCTTCCATTCACCACTCTGGTTCATACTTATTCTCACCCGCCTATCACCTCACACGGCGTCCCTTAATACCTCCGGTTTTCCTGTACTCCACTGTTCTCTTTTATCAGATCCCTTCCGCTCCAGCCCTTCGTCGTTCGCCTGGTTTAACCTCTCACCTTTCCCCGCTCACGCCATTTTATTCTGGCGTCTTCCCCCTTCCTCTCCAGATATGAAGAAAGATTTCTACCCGATACGTCGAGCGCTTATTCGTTTCCATAAATGCATCCCGCCCTACTGCATTCATCCCGCAATTGTCTGTCTGTGTCTGTGTGTGTATGACACTTTGTGTGTGTGTGAGTCTGTGAATGTGTGTGAGTCTGTGAATGTGTGTGTGTGTGTGTGTGTGTGTGTGTGAATGTGTGTGAGTGTGTGTATGTATGTGAGTATCTGTGTGTGTGTGTGTGTATGTATGTGTCAGTGTGTTTCTGTGTGTGTGTATGTGTGAGTGTGTGTTTGTGTGTGTGTGTGTATGTGTGAGTGTGTGTATGTATGTGTCAGTGTGTGTGTGTTTGTGTGTGTGTATGTGTGAGTGTGTGAGTGTGTGTAGATGAGTGTCTGTGTGTGTGTGTGTGTGTATGTGTGAGTGTGTGAGTGTGTGTAGATGAGTGTCTGTGTGTGTGTGTGTGTGTGTATGTGTGAGTGTGTGAGTGTGTGTAGATGAGTGTCTGTGTGTGTGTGTGTATGTTGCCTTGGATTTTCAGCATCTGCTGAATTAGTTGTATAATAAAATTTGAAAAGGATGGAGACGCACACGAGCGAATTATTCAGAAATAATTCACGCGGTTCGTGTTTTCGGAGAAAATGTGAAAAGAAGAAAATCATCTCTACTCACAATCTCAGCAGGAATAAAATTCAGCACAAACATAAACAGAAATGTGTTACGTGTTCTGCTCCTAATAGTGATGTTCTTTACACGAACGACAAAATACCCTGTAATAACGCAATATCTCACAACGGTGGTGCACCTCAAAATAAAACAAAAGCTGTCACGCTATACCAGTCCAGGTTATTTCAGCTTCCGGAGTGGTAAAGGAATATCGTAAGTGGCGTGCTAGGAAGCGGAGGCGAGGCGAGAGGGCAGGAGTCCATGCCAGGAAAAAAAAAACAAGCCCTAGCATTCCGGCTCTCCCGTCCATTCCGCTCTCAAATAGACATTAAATTAACTACACCCGTGACTCCGCGGGAGTACAGAAGCGGACCGATTCCGGGCGCCACCATTCAACTGGATTTTTTCTGTAACAGATTTGCCCCCAAGCCATCCAACTACCAACATACTGACCTCTGCTCTGCCTATTGTCTTGTTTATATTTATTGCAATGTCTACAATGTTCTGAGTACTTTATGCAGTCCTGGGTAAGTCTGCAGTCTAGTGTAGTTTTCGTGTCGGTTTCCGTATTTCAGTGTAGTTTTTGTATTGTTCATGTAGCACCATGGTCCCAAAAAACGTTGTCTCGTTTTTACTCTGTACTGTACCTGCAGTTATGGTCGAAACGACAATAGAAAGCAACTTGAACTTGAAATCTACAAATTTATAATCACAGAGCAGGGTAATCGGATACGAATGCAAACAGCTGGAAACAAGATCAAAGGCGAATCAGCAACACATCCCAGCAAAGAAGCAGCGCCCAGAGAGAGCAATGCGGAACATGCTTTTGGCATCTTAGGCTCCAGCACAGCGGGCCGGTAAAGCGTCTGCGGTTATGGAGCATTTGAGTCTGGATTGGCCACGACAATAATAAAGCATCATGGAACCGGAAACAGGAATGTGTTGTGTTGAAGTGCCAACGCATCTGAATGTTCCTCATTCATCCCCGTGCCGCTGAGAACCTGGATCAGATTCCCACATGGCGGATGGTTCTCTCCCGGCCACTGGCGAGAGTAGTGCAGCGCTCAATTCGGATGGCCCATTTAGAAAATAAATCATTTCGAAAGTGATACCTGGAGTATGCGGGAGTGTTTTCCACAACTAGAAATTTCAGCCAATTTTCCAGAGCACGGGGAAATATTTTGCAACAGTAAATGTAAATTATGGGTAAATCTCCCTGAGGTTCGCATGTACAAGTTAAAATAATTTGCATTCGAGGTTAAAATTTGCAAATCACTGGACTAGTAACTTGGGCAAACAACCAATCTGGATTGTAATCCAGATTAAACCGTGTCACGAATACAGTTAATTTAACCACTTCCGCTGTAACGACGAGAGATACATGAAACAGGGAGCAAATGAAAGGGTTGCATTGGAACCAGTTGGACACTAACATAATACCTCAATGTCCAGGCCAAGGGAGCCGTATTTTCATTATACTAAATAGTCAATCAGATATAGGTTTGAGTGGGAATCTCTTCACTGTGTTGCACTAACGGGAGCACCATATTTCATACAGTATTCCTCACAAGGGGTCCAGAGATTTCTGTTTTGCCCGATTAGTTGCGAGGGTGGAATTGTCCGCCCTCCGAACACCAATCACACTAGTTTTATCACGTGATGCCCGAACTCAGGCGCCCGATTCAATCACTGAGCGGAACAGCACGGCTTCCCCCATGTCTACACATTTCAGAAGGTCGACTGTTCCTCTGTGGCTTTACTGTACTTTCACATTCCGCAATCCCGTCTCCGAAATGGACAGGATTTCCTGAACCACTGGATCTGCCGGTCGATTCCTTGTTTTCCTGGTCACAGCCTGTAATTCAGACAGTATCCTGGTAAAACCGTCTTTCAAAAGCTGCCGCATACTCATTTGCCATAGGAGTCGAACCAGACGACTGCAGGTTGGCAAATGTGATTCCTCTGTTCAGGGAATGGGAAGAAGATAGTACTGAGAATTACAGACCACAGTCTTACTTCAGAGGTGGCTGAATTATTGGTCAGAAAGGGTTTACTAGTATTTGGGGAAACTTAGTCTGATTGAGGATAGTCAACTTGGCTTTCTGAGGATCAAGTCATGAATCAGGAGCCTAACAAATTCTGTGACGATGTGACCAAGCACACTGATGAAGGTAGAACAGTGGGTGCGTTGCAGATGGACTTTAGTAAGGCGTTTGATAGGGTTCTCCATTGTAGGATCATCCATAAATTCTGGGGGCATACGAGCCGGAAAATGTGGCTGTGTGAATACAGAATTAGCTTTCACAGAGGATGGTAGTATTTGGCGAGTATTCCGCTTGGAGGTCTATGACCATTGGTGTCTTCAGGGAAGTCTGTTCCGAAACCACTCTTGCTTGCGACTTTTAAAAATGGTTTGTTTGAGGTCTTGGGGGCGGGATTGAAAGTTTTCAGACGATGCGACAGTTAACTAAGAGGTCGTTAGAGTGCAGGATTTTTATTTAGTTGGACCAGAACATTGCTGATCGGTAAGAGCATCTACGGATATGGGGAGGAGTCAGGCAAATGGGGTTAAGTGGGATCTGGGATCAGCCATGATGGAATGGCAGGGTTCACGCACTGAGTTGAATGACTTGATTCTGCTCCCATGTCTTATGGTCTGATGGTCTATTCGAGTTTGTTGGAGGCACGGTCGTTGTACAGAGAATGGTGGGTGTATGGAATGCTCCGATAGAGGCGGATACACTGGGGGCATTCACAAACTCTTATTTAGGCACATTGGTGATATAAATAGCAGGCTGTGTTGTAGCGGATGTTTAGATTTATCTTAGCGTAGATTAAAAGGTCGGTACAACGTCATCGGCCGATGCGCCTGTATTGTGCAGTGATGTTCAATGTCCTATCCTCCCGGTAACTGTCATTGAATACAAAACTGTAACTGAAATACTACCGGAGGTTTATATGAATTCCTGACTATTCCACTCACTCGTCTTCCCACTGAAGGCAAACATGCCACATACGCTTATAACACCCTGCCAGCTTGCGTACACACTGTCAGTGAGCTCGGTATTTCGGCGGACAGATTACTCTGTAAATCAATAATGGACAATTCTGTTAACCGTCTGTCATTGATCGCATACCTTCACTTACAGTAGAACTCCAAGGACAGCCCCCGCACTTCCTTGGACTCAACTCCATCAGGCACGTCCATAACATCTTTATTGTCTAAATACCGAACAAATGGTTTAGCATTTTGTTACCCCTGTTCTCCCTCACACAACATTTATTAGCTAAGTTTTTCTTTCATTTCAGAAATATCTGCTGACCTTATTTTTTTTAATCCATTTGATGTAATTCACATATTCTGTGTGCTCCTGTATATCAGCTCCCCGCTTTCTTCAGTGATTACGAAAGGAAAGGAGAGGCAGGCAGAACCGAAGAAGAGTGCACGAGCAGTGTCTCAAAAGGCATCACATGCCTACGTTAGCATTCGTTTCAGTAATGACTGTTCATTGCCGGCATGCAGAGTCTTTCAATGCCAGATCCGAAAAGCTCGCTATAGTTCTAACTTCAAGCTCCTTTTTTTTCCAATGTGCACGGGCAATTTCTAACGATCTGCCTTTCAGAGAACGCGGTGTCAGTGCAATTCAATTAAAAGCAGATGTTAGTCAAAATGTCCTTTGTTCATGAGTGGCAGACAATTGAAAACATTCAACATATTTTCTGCTCAATTCAAACCTACATTTTGAAAAATTTCGCCCTGACTCTTCAAAACCCAAGCAAATTACAGGTATAACGGGATTGTCCTTGAAAATGAAGAACTCACAGATTGCGGTATCAATTAAATTAGCAAGGTGGTTGTGTTCTGCAAGGGAATAGTCAACGTTTCGGGCCTAGACACTTCATCAGGAGTGAAGAAGGAGGGTGCAGGGGCCCTATAAAGAAGGTGGGGGGAGGGTGGAATGTGCCAGGTGAAAAACCAATCAGAGGAAAGATCAAGGGGTGGGGGAGTGGAAGCAGTGAGGGGATCGGCAGGAGAGGTGCAGAACAAATCTAAAGCAAAAGCACTATGAGTAGTAGAATAAGGCAGAATCATGAGAGAGGTGATGGGCAGCTAGAAGAGGAGACAGACTGAACATGGGATTGAGGAAGGGAATTACCGGAAGTTGGAGAGTTCGATGTTCATAACAAGGGGCTCGAGGCTACCCAGACGGTATATGAGATGTTGCTCCTCCAGCCTGAGTTTGACCTCAACATGGCAGTAGAGGAGGCCATCTATGGCCATATCCAAATGGAAATGTGAAGCAGATTGAAGTGAGTGGGAACCGGCAGATCCTGTCTTGACTAAGCGGTCCCCAATCTGCGTCGGGTCTCACTGATGTAGAGTTGGCCGCACCGGGAGAAACGGATGCAATAGATTACCTCAACAGACTCACCAGTGAAGTGTTGCCTCACCTGGGAAGACTGTTTGGGGCCCTGAATGGTGGTAAGAGAGGAGGTGCAGGGACAGCTGTAGCACTTACACTTGCAAGGATAAGTACCAGGTGGGAGATCTGTGGGGAGGGACGTGTGGACCAGGCAGTCGTGGAGGGAATGATCCTTGCGAAAAGCAGAGTGGTAGAGAGGGAAAGATGCCCTTAGTGATGGGCTCCTGTTGAATGTGGCAGAAGTTGCGGAGGATAATATACTGGATCCAGAGGCTGGTGGGGTGGTAGATGACGACAAGGAGACTCAGACCCTGTTATAGTGACGGGAGGATGGGGTGAGGGCCAAAGTGCAGGAAATGGAGGATATGCGGGTAAGGGCATCATTGATGACGGCAGAAGGCAAACCACAGTTCTTAAAGAAAGAGGACATTTGAGATCACCTGGAATGGAAAGCTTCATCCTGGAAGCAGATGCGGCGGAGACGGAGGAACTGGGAATAGGGAATAGAATTTTTGCATTTGGCAGGGTAGGAAGAGGTATAATCTAGGTAGTTATGGGAGTCAGTGGGTTTATAGAAGATGTCAGTTTTCAGTCTATCTCCAGAGATGGAGACCGAGAGATCGAGAAAGGGGAGAGAAGTGCCCAAGATGGACCGAGTGAATTTGCGGGCTGGGTGCAAGTTAAAGGCAAAGTCAATGAAATTGACAAGCTCATTATGGGTGCAGGAAGCAGCACCAATGTAGTCGTCAATGTATCGAAGGAAAAGTTGGGGAGCAGTACCAGTATAGATTTGCAGCATAAATTGTTGCACATAACCCACGAAGAGGCAGGCATAACTGGGGCCCATGCGAGTTCCCATAGATACACCCTTGGTCTGAAGAAAGTGGGAAGAGCCGAAAGAGAAGTTATTAAGTGTGAGTACCAGTTCCGCCAATCTGAGGAGAGTAGTGGTGTTGGGGAACTGGTGAGGTCTATTGTACAGAAAGTAGCGGAGGGCTTTGAGGCCTTCTTGATGGGGAATGAAGTGTATAAGGAATGGACATCCATGGTGAAAATGAATCGGTCAGGACCGGGGCACTGGAAGTTATTGAAGAGGTGGCGGACATGGGATGTATCCCGGTTGTAGGTAGGGAAGGACTGAACTATGGGTGACAAAATGGAGTCAAGGTAGGCAGATACAAGTTCGATGGGACATGAGCGGGCCGAAACTATAGGCCTACCAGGACAGTCAGTCTTATGGATCTTGGGGAGGAGGTCAAAGCGAGCGGAGTGTGTGAATTATGAGTTTTTTGGCTGAGGATGGAACGTCTCCGTAGTTGATAAGGGCAGTGATGGTATGGGAAACAATGGTTTGATCATTTTTGGTGGGGTTCTGTTCCACCATTCAGGGCCCCAAACAGTCCTTCCAGGTGAGGCAACACTTCACTTGTGAGTCTGTTGTGGTCATCTATTGCATCCGGTGCTCCCGGTGCGGCCTCCCCTACATCGGCAAGACACGATGCAGATTGGGGGACCGCTCCGTCCGCCACAACAGACAGGACCTCCTGGTTGCCACTCACTTCAGCTCTCCTTCACATTCCCATTCGGATATGTCCATACATGGCCTTCTCTACTGCCATGATGAGGTCAAACTTCGGTTGGAGGACCAACACCTCATCTACAGTCTGGGTAGTCTCCAGCCCCTTGGTATGTACATTGAATTCTCTAACTTGCGGTAATTCCCTCCTTATCCCTTCCACCATCCCACCTTCACTCTGTCTCCTCTTCTAGCTGCCTGTCACCTCTGTCACGATTCTGCCTTCTACTACCCATAGTGTTTTCCCCTTAGATTCCTCCTTCACCTTTTCTGCCTATCCCCACCTTGCTTCCCCTCCCCCAGCCCTTGATCTTTCCTCTCATTGGTTTTTCACCTGGCACATTCCACCCTCCCCCCACCTTCTTTATAGGGCCCGTGACCTCTCCTTCTTTAGTACTGACGGAGGGTTTCGGCTCGAAACGTTGACTGCTCCTTTCAACGGATACTGCCCGACCTGCTGAGTTTCTCCAGCTTTTTTGTACGTCAGTGATTTTATTGACTTCATCTTGACAAACGTTCAAAGCTACATTAAACAATGTGTGAGCTGCTGACGTGTGGGAATAAATAAGCTGCTCCCGACTCGCTCACAGTCACACACAATTAACTGACCGGCGACAACGCGTGACAGTTTGAATAATCAGTCCCGTTTCTCACCTTCACTCTGCATCGGGGAACCGATGATTATAAAATCACACTTCAGGGCCCTGTCCGAGATTGCTGCAGATCCAGGGTCATTGCCGAGGGATTTGTCTATTTAACATCATTATATTGGCCAGGATGTTCTCAGCTCAAAGTGAGTAAAAGGATTCTCTCCCAGGGACACTGGTTTCCCAGATCTAACCCGGCCCCCTGGGCTCTTCCTCTCTGTGTAATTCCCCGGCACGCCATTTGGAGCAGCTGTTGAATCCGGACACGTGCAGCTGGATAGGATGCGGAATTGCGTCACTACTGGATCGCTTTGGACGTCACAGAGTGTGAGACTGGAGCTAGTTCACCATTCAGATGTTCACAGATCAACTGTCAGTCCGGGTCTGGGTTCCTGCAGAGATCTCAGTTCCTTCCCACCAGTCTGACTGAACTGATTCCTCCACAAGCTAAAACAGATGGGAGAATAAAGATGAAATAAACAGATTACACAACAGTGTCAGTAACAGGGGACCGGGGTTAACGTTTCAACAACACTCACAGACAAATATCACCAGTAAACCCACGGATCCGCTGATATTTTATTACATTGAACATTAACACAAATACTCACTCGATCAGCTTCAGACTCGGGAGGGCCAATATGAGGTGGCGGAGAGCGGGGACAGATCGGTCCGTGAGCGAGTTGAATCCCAGCTCCAGCTCCGTCAGTGATATGTTTGTACTGAGAGCAGAGGCAAGATCCTCGGCACCAGAATCTGTGAGACCGATATCCCTCAGCCTGGAGGTGAGGATGAAGGACACAGAGAGACAGGAGACTGTAACACAAGTACTGATCACATTAATGTTCAGTGTCAGACACCCAGTGACTGTAAACACAATCTCCCACAGTCTGGTACTTACCCCAGTTTCTCTATTCCACACTTGGGGTTTGTCAGAGCCACAGACACCAGCTTTATTCCTGAATCTCCCAGTTCATTATAACCCAGGCCCAGCTCCGTCAGTGATGGGTTTGTTCTGAGTGCGGAGGCGAGATCCTCAGCACCAGAATATGTGAGACCGACATCCCAGAGCCTGGAGATGAGAGAGACTGAGGGTGAAGGACACAGAGAGACAGGAGATGGTACAAATCCCTAGTGCTTATCAGTTATACAATTACTGATCACATTCATGTTCAATATCAGACACCCAGTGACTGTAAACACAATCTCTCACAGTCTGGTACTTACCACAGTTTCTGTATTTTACACTCCGGGTTCCTCAGAGCCGCAGACACCAGTTTCACTCCTGAATCTCCCAGTTCATTTCCCCCAAGGCTAAACACAAACAGACAAATTGATGAACAAAGTGATTCAAGCCGTGGGTCTGGGGGAATTTCTCTCACTCGGATATTTCAGGAAATATTAACCACTTCAGCAAATCACTGAACGGAGTACCCATCACTGCCCAGCTCCAGGGTATTCACTGAATATCAGTAATGTAGTCTGTCGGTGTGACCCTGTAAACTCCACATAATCTCATTCCCCGATGGCTAGAAAAATGTTCCTGATATGAGAGCGTTGGGAGTATCAGGGATGAAGGATGATAGAAAGTCCCACAGTGAGGAAAATTTGTGAAAGGGAATGTGTCGATGGGAGATGGTGGAAGAGACCCCACCTGAGGGAAAGAGGTGGGAAGAGAAAACCTGCAGGAGAAAGAGAGGAAATAGTAAACATCCCGTAGGAGGAATGAGGATGAGGATGAGAGATTCCGCAGGAGTAAGGGATATGGGTAAAAGGAGATCCCGAAGGGAAAAAATGGGAATGGGGAAGAGATCCCACGGGGGGAAAGGGGATGGGAAATACAGATCCCTCGGGAGGATACCAAAGGGAAGAGATAACTGCAGAAGATTAGAGGATGCAGAAATAGATTTTACGGGATGGGTCTTTCTGAATTGAGGACCACAATCGGGAGGAGATGCCCAATGATCTGATGAAGTCTCCAAAATCTCTTCACAAGGAAACACAGAACCCTCCCGTCTTTGGAGAATTACTGACCGATCCCCTGGGTATTTGTCACTATTCTTCACAATCTGATTTACGACTGTTTAACCCAAATTGTTTTACTTTGAAACAACACAACGGAACTGTTTCACAGTTCAGAGTGAAAGATAAATCAAGTTACCTCAACTCCTGGCACTTGTGCAGCCCGGGTCCCAGCCGCTGGATTCCTTCACACTGAATGTGACAGCCCTGCAGGTCGAGGTGTTTTATTGTATCACAGAGTCCGATGACATGAGACAGGACCGCGCAGTCAATCGGGGTCAGTGCCATTCCACTGAATGAGAGTTTGTTCACAGATCCCAGTGCGGCCTGAGCCAGTCCACGATTCTGAGACTCAAACAGGTAGTGCAGTGTGTTCAGGAGGCTCCTTTTACGAGATGCAATCCTCGTGTTTCCACTCTGGCGTTTAACCTCCTCCTTCACCCAGTCAATCACCCGGCAGGTTGTTTGATGAGGAAAGGGACCCAGAAACACCTCCAGGCCCCGAGCTGTCATTGGGGAGGAGAGACCAGCCACAAAACGGAGGAATACCTCAAACCGCCCATCTGTCATGTTGTGGGTTTCAGTGAGGAATTTCAGGATATCCTTGGGATGTAGGGTCAGGAATTGTGCGACTGCAGCTACAAACTCTTGGATGGTGAGGTGTGGGAATGTGTACACCACGCTCTGGGCAGAATCCTCTCTCTCCAAAAGCTCCATCAGGAACCCGGACAGGAACTGGGAAGGCTGCAGATTGTAACTGATCAAATCTCCATATGTAAATATGATCTTCCTCTCGGACACTCCTCTGAAGGCCATCTGACCAACCCTGAGTAACACATCACGGGGTTTCTCAATCTCACGGCTGTGGTTCTTCAGGATGTTGTAAATATAGTACGAGTACAGTTGGGTGATCGTCTTGGGAACTCGCTGCGGGTCCCGGACTCTTTGTGTGAAGAAGGGCCCCAGTGCCAGAGCGAGGATCCAGCAGTAGGAGGGGTTGTAGCTCATGGTGTACAGGATCTCATTCTCCTTCACGTGTTTGAAAACAGCTTCTGCCACCGTCTGATCTTCAAAATACCTGATGAAATATTCCTTCCGTTCCTCACCAACAAATCCCAGGATTTCAGCCCAGACGCTGATCTTGGCTTTATCCAATAAATGTAACGCAGTGGGACGGGTGGTCACCAGCACTGAACACCCTGGGAGCAGCTTGCCCTGGATTAAACTGTACAAAATGTCAGACACTTCACACCACCACTCGGGATCTGGGCATTGGTGCTTGGATTCTGTATCTCTTTGACTGTCAGCAAAATCAATTCTGTGCTCGAATTCATCCAGACCATCAAATATAAACAGCAATCCCTCTGGATTCTTCCAAACATCTCTCAGGATATTCCCAAAGTAAGGATATTGATCCTGAATTAGTTGCCTCAGGTTTTTTCTGCAGTTAATAGAGTTTAAATCCCGGAATTTGAAACTGAAGACAAACTGGAATTGTTGGTATATTTTCCCCATGGCCCAATCATAAACAATCTTTTGTACCATTGTTGTTTTCCCGATCCCCGGGACTCCAGCCACTGCTGCTGAACTCCCAGATTTGGATTTACTCCGGGAAAAGCTGCTCTGGAACAACTGATCAGTCCGGATTTTTTCCAGCTTTCTGCGGAGATGTTTCTCTCTCCACTCCTCGTGGTCTCTGCCTCTTGCCAGCAGCTCATGTTCCACCAGTCTCCGATCTCGAACAGTAGAAATGACCGTGAGCTCAGCGTATCGATCAACCAGCTGGAAAACCTTCACCTTCTCCGTCATCAGGATCGTATTCGCTCTCAGTTTTTCAGTTTGTGCCCATAGAGTCTCCTTGTGTTTCTGTTGAGCATCTTCCATGGAAACAGAGATAAAATGTTAAATGCTTCAACTCAGAACTCACTATTTAAGTAGACAAGGATTAGCTCAAAGGTTTTGCATTATTTGAACTTATCACTGGATTTTCTTACACTGAATTAAGTTTGATTATCAGACCCCAAAGTGGACGGAGAGGCATGGGCCAGATAATCATCAGATCATCACATTTCCACATTGATTGTTCAGTGAAGTTGAGTTTTCCCTGGTAGTTTACTGAGCCCCGACTAGACAAACTCCCACTACTGCCACTTCTATCATTGTTCTGTGGAAAAACTTTCAAAGCCCGGTGTTGATGTGGACTTTGGAGATAGAGAAAATGATCGTGGGCATTCTGTCAACGGAATAGGTAACGGGAATCACAGCTCCCCCTCCCCTCTCACCATCACTGATTCAAAATAAAAAGGAATACATTTGTGGATCTGTGGTGTGGTAGAAGATTAGAAACTTGGAAAACCTACAGCACAATACAAGTCCTTCGGCCCACAAAGCTGTGCCGAACACGTGCTTACCTTACAGTTTACCTGGGTTTACCCATAGCCCTCTATTTTTCTAAGCTCCATGTAGCCATCCAGAGGAGCCTTAACCAATCCTATCGTATCCTCATCCACCACCGCCGCCAGCCACCCGTTCCATGTACTCACCACTCTCTGAGCCCCTGACATCTCCTCTGTACCTGCTTCCAAGCAACATAAAACTATGTCCTCTCGTGCTAGCCATTTCAGCACTGGGAAAAAGCCTCTGACTATCCACACGATCAACAGCTTTCATCACTTTATACACCTCTATCAGGTCACCTCTCATCCTCCCTCACCCCAAGGAGAAATGGCCAGTTTCACTCAACCTATTCTCATAGGGCATGCATCCAATACAGTTAACATCCTTGTAAATCTCCACTGCACCCTTTCTATAGTTTCCATATCCTTCCCATAGTGAGGTGACCAGAACTGAGCACAGTACTCCAAGTGGTGTCTGACCAGGGTCCTATATAACTGCCACTTTACCTCTCGGCTCTTGAACTCAATCCCACGGTTGATGAAGGCCAATGCGCTGTATGCCTTCTTAACCACAGAGTCAAACTCCACAGCAGCATTGAGTGTCCTATGTCAACCAATTCCTCTATCCTGTAACGCCATCGGATTTTATCTTGTTAAGTAGACTCATGAGTTAACTTATAATATGCCTTATGAAAATATAATGACATGCACTGCATCTCCTTTGTCCACCCTGTTTGGAATGTCCTCAATGAACTCTAGCAGATCTATCAGGCAAGATTTCCCTTCATATTAACTATGTTGACTTTGACATTTTATAATTAGGCTGTAAATACCTCAATCTTAATAATAGACTCTCACACTTCCCCAACCACTGAGGTTGGGCAAACTGGTCTATAATTTCACAATCAAGAGAGAATCTGTAGATGCTGAAAACGCAGCAACACACACAAAATGCTGGAGGAACTCGGAAGGCCAGGCTGCATGTATGGAAAAAAAGTATAGTTGACGTTCCGGGCTTAAACACTTAAGTAGGTCTGGAAACAAAACGCTGGGGAGTAGAATTGAAAAGTGTGGTGGGGGGGAGGGGGGAGGTGTGGGGAGGAGAGGGGAGAGAGAATTACCAGGCGATGGGTGAAACTTGGAGGGGGAGGGTTGAAGTTGATTGGTTAAAGAGACAGAAGGTCATGAAAGAAAGAGAAAATAAAACAACTTTTTTTTTTAAATCTTATTCCTTGGCTTTTAACCAGTCACTAACTGTCTCCTAACGTTCCCTTTACATTAGGCTCCCTGATAAGATCTGGGTCTCACAATGTATCTGAAACCTGCCAGGGGTATGTGGCTTCTCTTAGTGAGTCAGGACCCAATCAGGGTTGTGTGGGGTCTCACAGTGTGTCAGGACCCTGCCAGGAGTGTGTGGGGTCTCACAGTGCGGCAGGACACTGTCAGGTACGTTTGGGGTCTCAATTCAATCTATTCAGATGTGATAGGCAACGTAGGAAAACATTGATCTTGCACACATTTAATTTAGAGAATGTGACACTGGTAGAAATGATGTTCAATAATCAGGGAGTATATCTGTTTCCTGTTCAGAAATGGGTGTGGTAATTTCACTGTTGGCCCTGTTCCTTCTGTAAACCAGATGAAGGACAATGAGGAACAAGTTTGTAGTGATTTACTGAACCCGTGTTCAGGGACACTGAGGGGTTTCTTTGACTGCATGTGGACTGGAACAGCATTAACAGAGGTGACAGAGACGTGAGTAGTTTGTAAACTTCCTGATTGGTCTCTGGTACCAAATTCAAATTATCATCTTTGGGAATTGTTCCTGTAAGTGAGAGAGACTGAACCAGGGTTCTGGCTGAGATTCCCTATATTTATTTTAAGAGCTTCGAATAATCAAATAAAACATGGTCTGATGCAATATTAATAAGTTTTGCGATATTTGTCCTTCCTATGCTCTGTCCTCTGTTCAATGTGTAGTTGACTGATCCAACTCAGTCTGCGATGGTGAACCCTTACAATCTCTTTAGCCCATGCACTGCCGTGGGCTCCATTTTCACAGGCATGATGGGCTTATGGATGTAGTAAGCTTCTCATCCAGATGGTCACAATTTAACTAATTGCAATATTATTTATAGATATTTTCAGTCCTTTCCACATTCCGTTCCGCAATCCAAAAACCTTCAGTTTCTCTGTCCTAATTCTCATCTCTTCACCTTCCACAGTGTCCAGCACACAAACTGGCACACATCAATTTCAGCTTCTGTGAACTGAGCTGAAGAATTTGTCTCCGATCTCACCCTCAGTAATCCTGTCTCACTGCTAGAATTCCCAGGATTATTGAGTTGGAAATTAAACTGGATACCTTTAGCAATGTTTGCACTAAGTGAGTGCAGATGTGAAGAGAGCAGGGTTCATATGCTGCTTTGCTGATTAAAGTGACGTTATTATTACTATTCTATGAATAGAACTTCAATGGATGAGCAACTCGAAAAAACAAAAATAATCTAAAGAAACTGAAGTCGTTTAGAAAATGGTTAAGGATGAGGCTATCCTGGAGCGGATAGTCGCTGGCAAGAGAAGGATTTGACTTTTTGATATGAAGAAATATTATTTTTTTTGTCATTCTCCAAATTGCCCCCTTTTCCACTCAAACTCCGCTGGGGATCTGTAGTTGCAGGCCCCAGAGCAGTGTGAGCACTTTCCTCAAACTCGCCAGCTCTCTGCCTCTTTCCTCAAAATGTCCTGTGAAAACTCTCCCTCTGGCAAACACGTTTCCCTGTGTCTCACTGTGTTCTCTGTCACAGTGCCAATATTTACCTGGTCAGACCCTCGTGGCTCAACAACTGAACCGCCCGACGCAAATTACAACCGTTGGTGGAAACGGAGGTCAAATTTCAACTTGATGAACTCCGCCTCAGCCTCATCGGGGTCATTGCGTACCGTTCCGATTGCCCCACTACCGGAGGGATGTTGAGGCTTTAGAGAGGGAGCAGAAGAGGTTTACCACGATGCTCTCTGGTTTAGAGGGCATGTGCTATCATGAGAGGCAGGATAAAATTAGATTGTCATCTCTGGATCATCGGAGGCTGAGGGGAGCTCTGACAAATGTTTGCCACATTAAGAGAGGCATAAATAGAGTGAACAGAGAGAATCGTTTTCTGAATGTCTCAAATGCTATTGAAGGTGAGAGGGTGTAGAGTGAAGGGGGAAGTGTCATCGATGCCTGGAAAGCACTGACTGGAAAGGTGGTAGACGTAAATTTTTTGAAGCTTCTAAGAGATGTTTGGTTAGGTACATGGATAAAGGAAGATGGAGGCATATGGAGATGGAGTCGGAAGGGGAGATTAGAGTTTGGGTTTGATTTACTTGTTAGCTGTTTCGGCACAATATTATTTGCCTAATGGCCTATTCCTCTGTTATACTCTTGAATTTTCAACACATGTTCACTCACCTTTCAATTCACTGAGAATCTTGAGTAAACCTTGAGTGGGATTTGATCGATGGGATGGATCAGAACCTGCTTGAATTTAAACACATTAAGGGGATAATTTATGGAAAATTGTGAAGTGTAATGTTTTGCAACTCAAATTTGAATTAATTACTGATATTATCTCACCATACATCTGTATTTCCTTCAGTATTTTGTCAAACTTTGGGACACCAATCCGCATTTTGACAAATGTTTCCCACATCACCCTCCGGGCGCGGGAGCCTTTCTCCATCACCAGGCTCAGGAGGAGTTTAGAACTGTCCGCCCGCTCTCCCTTATCAGCGAGATCAGAGATTTTCTGTGAAGAGTAACAGTGAACATATTGGGGACTGACAGATTCACACAGGGAATGAGAAGTAAATGATGTGCTCTGTAACGGGATCACACTGAGCAGTCACCCGGACGGGTGCTGATCCTGTCTGCACATGGACTGTACATTCTGAGTGCAGAGCACACGGAGGGACATTCACCTTGAACCTGGTCCACCAGTCAATGAGATCCTGGCTGGACTGTGACCGCTTCATTGACGTGGCTCCAAATCCATAAATAATTCCTCACCAGATTTGACAGTGTAACAGAAATCAGAAAATAACGATAACAGATGAGGAAAGAAGTCAGGAGACTTTTTATAACAGAGTGAGCAGTCTCGGAGAGGTTGCAGAAAAGATGATGTGATTCCTCCTTCAGACCACCAGTGTCCAACATGACAGCGGATTACCGGCTCACACCAGATTCATTTCCTTTCCCTTTTTCAGTGGAGGTTTCTTCAGTGATTACACATTAAAACATGGCGGCATTCCCCGATTCACACTGTTTGCAGTTTCAGACTCTAATGGAATCATCTCCTCTCAGAACAGAACACACTCAAGCTCCTGTGGCACCCACTAATGATGTCCTGATTCTCATTGATATCCTGCTGTTAGGCTGCATGATCTTTCCAAACCCAAACCTCCTGTCATATTTCCATTTAATACTGTAAGACCGCACAACTGTCACTTGCTCAACTCAATCTGAGCAGCTACCCACCAGTCTGCAGGGTCTTTGCGCCCCTTTCTATCACTGGTTCAGATTCACATCTTTGAGATTGCATGTACAGTATTTATTTCCCAGTTGTTCTTTTCTCTGATTTAATATCTAATGAGTCAGAGGTCCGACACCCATCAGTCCTGTGATGTTGGAAAATTCAAACATGTTCTCCCTCCCACTCACCCGATGTTCCTCTCCGCTGAACTGATTCTCGGCCGTTAACGCCAGGCTCACTCCATGCACCCCTCCTTCCATCGCCTGCTCCAGCCTGTCCCGATAGAAGTCCGTCAGCTGCAGCAGCTGGGAATCATTCCAGCTTGCCAGGAGCTCAGTGATCTCTGAGCTCGGACCTGTGAAGCACAATGGTGAAAATTAAAAAACTTACTGACCACATATTCGGAGGCAACATTATCTCTGGAACCAAAAGATGGTGCACCAGGTCACCAAACACAGTCCAAGATATATATAAAGGGTGGGAGGGAGGAATAGGTGTGGTTGGTGAAATGAGTGCAGGCTGGGTGGGGGTTCAGATCGAGCAGGGTTGTGGTGGGGCTTAGCAACATCTGTTGAAGGCTGCCCTTTCTAGTCCCCAGCAATATACCTCTCTGTTTTGGAAGGACTCTGCTTATTGCTGAGAATATAGTAACCCATCACCATCACTCTCCTGGTACTGCCAATCACCACCGCTTGGCTCTGAGTTACTTGGCTGCCTGCCTGGTCAACCCCTTCCTCCGCAAATCTCTGGAATATCTTACAAAATGCTGCAGGTACTCAGCAGGTCAGGCAGCATCTATGGAGGAGAATAAACAATCAACGTATCGAGACAAGGCCCTTCATCAGACTGGAAATGAGGGGACAGGAATTTTAGATATTGTCACATTACTTTCTATTCCTTGTGATCCTGATCTGAAACATTAACTGTTTATTCCCCTCCATGGATGCTGCCTGACCTGCCGAATTCCACCAATATTCTCTGTGTCATTGTGCTGCTCAAAACTTTCAGCATCTGCAGAATGTCTTGCGTTCTGAATACACTCTGTTTTAATGTCTGTCTCGGTTTGCAAGATGAGCAAAAAGCAGACAGTTATTGCACCCCTTCCACATGTGACTGTTCTGCCAGAAGGTCAGGCAGCATCTATCGAGGAGAATAAACAACCAACATTTAGGGTGCTTCATCAGACTGGAAATGAAGGGACAGAAATTCTAGATATTGCCACATTATTTTCTATATTTTGCGGTCCTGATCTGAAACATTAACTGTTTATTTCTTTCCATGGATGCTGAGTTCCGCCAATATTTTGAGTCTTTGTGTTGTTCAAAACTTTCAGCATCTGCAGAATGTCTTGTGCTCTGGAAAACCTCACTGTTTTATTGTGCATCACTGTCTGTTTGAAGAGCAAACAGCAGACAATAATTGTGCTCCTTCCACATGTGACTGTTCCCCCAGAGATGTTACCTCTCAGTCTCGTCTCTCTGCTCAGTTTTTACAAATATTTTGTGAATTGCTGATATTGGAATAAACTCAGACAAGGTGTCAAGGAAATATTTAAAAATTAAAATAACTTGCTAACATACCCATGTCCTTTCCTGATCTTGACATCGCTGAAACTTCTCTCCTGCCCACTCCTTGAGCCATTTTGAGGACAGTTGTGGTCAGATTTTGATGGTCTGTAACAAACAAAATTAACAGTAGGGTCAGATATTAATTGAGGTGTAAAGCAGAACACTGCTTTGTTTTTCAACTGAGGCAAACATTTCCAAATATCTTGGACCTATCCACTAAAGGATTGACACAGCCAGATCCACCCACAGACTGATCTCCCCATGGATTGTGCACCGTGTTGGGATTCTCCGGGGTATCTACTCACTATATTGCAGGCAAATCCCTATTAGGTAAAAATCTTGTGCCCTGGAGGGATGTTTCAATGGAATGGCGAATGTGGTCATCCTACCACAGTTTAACATTGCCTGGCATTGACACCTTTGGTAATATATCACTTGACTCTATAGAGAAACACTCTGACATCCTGAACAATGCAATCTCACCCATAGTATCATAATATCTTGTCCTGAACCACTATCATTTTTCCAGCAGGAATTTAAGATCATTAAAAACTCAGTCAAGATTTCTTTAAGCATATCACCTGGCTATTATATGACACCCTGTCAGGTGTGTGTAGTCTGACAGTGTGTCAAGACTCTGTCAGGGGTGTGTGGCATCTCACAGTTTGTCAGGACCCTACCAGGGGTATGTGGAGTCTCATCGTGTGTTGGGACCCTGTTAGGGGTCTGTGCGGTCTCTCAGTGTGTCAGGAACCTGTCAAAGGTCTGTGGGGTCTCACAGTGTGTCAGGACACTGCCAGGGGTGTGTGAGGTCTCACAGTGCGTCAGGACCCTGTCAGGCGTGTTTGGGATCTCAAACCGCGTCCGGAACATGTCAGGGTTGTTTGGGGTCTCACAGTGTATCTGAACACTACCAGGTTTGTGTGACATCTCACAATGTGTCAGGACCCGGCTGGGGTGTTTGGGATCTCAAACCGTGTCCAGAACATGTCAGGGGAGTGTGGGGTCTCACAGTGTGTCAAAACACTACCAGGGATGTGTGGCTTCTCACAGTGTAGCGGGACCCTGTCAAGGGTCTGTACTCTCTCACAGTGTCTCATAACCCTATCAGGGGTGTCTGGGATCTCAAAACGTGTCCGGAATGTGTGGGGTCTCACAGTGTATCAGGAACCTGACAGGCGTGTATGGGGTCTCACAGCATGTCAGGACCCTGCTGGGGGTATGTGGAGTCTCACAATCTGTTCGAACACTGCCAGGGGTGTATGTAGTGGGTGGAGTCTCACAGTCTGTTTGAACACTGCCAGGGGCGAATGGTGTCTCACAGTTTGTCAGAATCCTGCCAGAGGTGTGTGTGGTCTCACAGTGTGTCAGGTCCCTGTCAGGGGTGTGTGGGGTCTCACAGTGTGTCAGGACCCTGTCAGGGGTGTGTGGGATCTCACAGTGTGTCACGATCCTGCCAGAGGTGTGTGGGGTTTCACAGTGTGTTTGGGCACTGCCAGGGGTCTTTGGGATCTCATAGTGTGTCAGAACACTACCAGGGATTTGTGGCCTCTCACAGTGTGTCAGGGCCCTATCAAGGGTCTGTAGTGTCTCACAGTGTGTCAGGACACTGCCAGGTGTGTGTGGCATCTCACAGTGTGACAGGACCCTGTCGTGGGTGCTTGGGATTTCAAACCATGTCCGGAAAATGTCAGGGCTGTGTGGGGTCTCACAGTGAGTCAGGACCCTGTCAGGGTCGTGTGTGGTCTGACAGTGTGTCAAGACCCTGCCTGGGCTGTGTGGGGTCTCACAGTGTGTCAGAATACTACCAGGGCTGTGTGTCGTCTCACAGTGTGTCAGGACCCTGTCAAGGGTCTGTGGGGTCTCACAGTGTGTCATAACCCTGTCAGGGGTATCTGGGTTCTCAAACCATGTCCGGAAAGTGTGGGGTCTCAGAGTGTGTCAGGACCCTGCTAGGGGTATGTGGAATCTCAGTGTGTCAGGTCCCATTCAGGGGTGTGTGGGTTCTCACACTGTGTCAGGACCCTACCACGGGTATGTGGAGTCTCACAGTGTGTCGGGACCTGTCATGGGTGTGTGTGTTCGCACTGTGAGTCGGGACACCAGGGGAGTGCGGTGTCTCACAGCATATAAGGACCCTACCAGGGGAGTGTGGGGTCTCACAGCAGATCAAGATCCTGCCAGGGTTGTGTGTGTCAGGACCCCGTCAGCCATGTGTGTGGTCTCAGCGTGTCAAAACACTGCCAGGGGTGTGTGGGGTCTCACAGTTGTCAGGATCCTGCCAGTGTGTTGGGTCCCTGTTTTAGATGTGTGGGGTCTCACAATGTGTCAGGACCCTGTCAGGGGTGTACGGGGTTTCACAATGTATAAGGATCCTGTCATGGGTTTTGTGGGGTTTCACAGTGTGTCAAGGCTCTGCCAGTGGTATCTGGGGTCTCACAGTGTGTTAGGAACCTGCCAGGGCTGTGTGTGGGCTCTCCAGGCAACTTATTTGGGTGAAACATGGAGCAGATGATCGTTGAAATATTTACTGTAGAGAATGTGACAGTGGGAGAAATAATTTTCTTCAATAATCAGGGAGAGATCTGTTCTGTATTCAGAAATAGATGTTGGAACTTTACTGCTGTGACTGTTCCCTCAGCAAACAGCATGAAGAACAGTGAAGAATAAGTTTGCCGGGAAATTGTCGAGAATTGCCAAATCCTTAGTGCAGTTGAAGGGAGGGGTTTTATTGTCTGAATGCAGACGGGAAAAGCATTAACACAGGTGACAGACCCGTGAGCAGTTTGACATCTTCCTTTGGTGCCGTTTGAATATTAACATCTTTGGAATTTGTTCTTGGAAAGGAGACAGGCTAAATGAGAGTTGTGGTCCAGATTCTTTATATTTTTGTTCAGGGGCTTTGAAAAATCAGTTAAGATATGGGCTCCTGTAAGATTAATAATTTTTACGATATCTGTCTTCACTATGCTGTCTCCTCTGTTAAATGTGCAGTTGAGTAATCCAACTCAGTCTGCAATTATGAAGCCTTGCAATCTCTTTCGCCCATGCACTGCCTCCGGCTCCATTTTTACAGACACAGTGTGCTTACAGATGTACAATAGTGAGTTTCTTATCCAGACGGTCACAATTTAATTAATTGCAATATTATTTATAGATATTTTCAGTCCTTTCCACCTTTCTTGCCACAATCCCACAACCCCTGGTTTCTCTGTCCTAATTCCCATCTCTCACCCTTCCACAGTGTCCATCACACATCACATCAATTTCAGCTTCTGTGGACTGAGCTGAGGATTTTGTCCCCATCACACGCTCACTGATACTGTCTCCTGATGGAATTCCCAGTATTACTGAGTGGGATATTAAACTGGATAACTTTAGCAGTGTTTGCAGTAAGGAGGCGCAGATGCGAATATAGTTAATTTCATATGCTGCTTTGGGGTTGAACAGACGAGTTGGGGTGCTACCTGCTTTTCTCATTAAATTATCATTGTTATTCTGTGACGAGAACTTCAATGGACTTCCGGTTCTAAAACTGATTTCCTGCAGGATCTGAGGGAATTAAGATGAGGGCTGTATTGGGGATTGGGTGGCTGTAGGGAAATGATTTCACCTTTCAGAATAAGACATTTCCTATAATTTCAATCCTCAGATTGCCCTCTTCTCCATTCTGACTTGGGTGGAGGGATCTGTGGTTGCGGGACACAGAGAGGAGTGATCTCTTTCAGCAAAGCACCCATCTCTCTGCGTTGTTCCTCATGCTATCCTGTGAAATCTCTCCCTCCAACAAAATACTTCTCCATGTGTCTCACTGTGCGCTGTGTCACGTTGGAACATTTACCTGATCAAGTCCCAATGGTTCAACAACGACATGGCCCTACACAACATCAACCTTCAGTGGAAACAGCTGTTTCTTCACTCACCTTTCAGCTCACTGGGAATCTCCGGTATGGGTCGATGGACCAGAACACAACCTGTTCAGATTTAAAGTAATTTGACACGTTTCAATTCCTCAAATTATAAATACGTAATGTCTGAATCTAAAATTAAATTAATCTCTGATACTCTCTCACCATGTTCCTGTACTTCTTTCAGTATTTTGTCCAACTTTGTGACACCAATCCGCATTTTGACAAAGGTTTCCCACATCACCCTCCGGGCGCGGGAGCCTTTCTCCATCACCAGGCTCAGGAGGAGTTTAGAACTGTCCGCCCGCTCTCCCTTATCAGCGAGATCAGAGATTTTCTGTGAAGAGTAACAGTGAACATATTGGGGACTGACAGATTCACACAGGGAATGAGAAGTAAATGATGTGCTCTGTAACGGGATCACACTGAGCAGTCACCCGGACGGGTGCTGATCCTGTCTGGACATGGACTGTACATTCTGAGTGCAGAGCACATGGAGGGACATTCACCGTGAAACTGGTCCACCAGTCAATGAGATCCTGGCTGGTCTGTGACCGCTTCATTGACGTGGCTCCAAATCCATAAATAATTCCTCACCAGATCTGACCGTGTAAAACAGAAATTAGGAAATAACGATCACAGATGAAGAAAGAAGTCAGGAGAGTTTTTATAACAGAGTGAGCAGTCTCAGAGAAGGTGCAGAAAAGATGATGTGATTCATCTCCTCAGTCCGCCAGGGTCCAACATGACAGCGGATTACCGGCTGACACCTGATGCCTTTCCTTTGCCTTTTCCAGTGGAGGGTTATTCAGTGATCACACATTACAAAATAGCAATATTCCACAATTCACACTGTTTGCAGTTACAGATTGTAACACAATTATCTCCACTCAGAACAGAACATACTGGAGCTCCTATGGAACCCACAGATGATGCCCGGATCTCACTGACATCCTGCCGTCATGCTGCACGGTCTTCCCAAACCGAAACATCCTGTCATATTTCCATTTAATACTGCAAACCCACACAACTGTTACCTGCTCAACTCACTCTGAACATTCAGCAGTCACCCACCATTCCGCGGGGTCTTTTCACCCCTTTCTATCACTGGTTCAGATTCACATGTTTGTGATTGCAGGTACAGTATTTATTTCCCAATTGTTCTTTTTTCTAATTTAATATCTGATGAGTGAGAATTCTGACACCCATCAGTGCTGTGATGTGTGAAAATTCAAACCCATTCTCCCTCCCACTCACCCGATGTTCCTCTCCGCTGAACTGATTCTCGGCCGTTAACACCAGGCTCACTCCGGACACCCCTCCTTCCATCGCCTGCTCCAGCCTGTCCCGGTAGGAGTCCGTCAGCTGCAGCAGCTGGGAATCGTCACAGCTTGCCAGGAGCTCGGTGATCACTGAGTTCGGACCTGTGACGGACAATGGGGAAAATTAAAGAAATTACTGACCCCATATTGGGCAGCAGCTTTCTCTCTGGAACCTAAAGGTGGTGTGGCAGGTCACCAAACTCAGTCCGAAATTTATATGGTAGGGGGAGAGGGGTATGGAGAGGGAGTCAAGATCCGGTGGTAGGGGGAGTGAGCTGCAGATGGGAGAGAAGGAGGACAGGGGAAGCTGGGGAAGAGTGGGGTGGAGAGGGAGAGGAGAGAAGGGAGGGGTGGGTAGAGATGGATAGGAGGTAGGGGGTGCGGAGGGATGGAAAGGAGAGGTGGATGAGAGGTTGGGAGAGATGGAGAGGAGAGGGGAAGAGAGCGGAGGGGAGGGGTGGAAAGGAGAGGGGATTGGAGGGTGGGGAGAGACAGGAGGGAAGAGTGGGATGGGGAGAGACATAGAGTGGGAGTGGAGTGGTGGGGAGAAACGGAGAAGAAAGTAGTAGTGAGAGACGGAGAAGTAGGGGTGGGGAGAGATGGGGAGGAAATTGTATTCATTCCACTTGTGACTGTGTTCCCCCAGAGATTTTAACTCTCTCTGTCATCTCTCTGCTGCTTTCACAAAGTGAAGATACTGCATTAAACTCAGATACAGAGTCAAGGAAATTGCCGACATACTCGTGACCTCTCTTGATGTTGACATCACTGGAACTCCTCCACTACCCGTCCGTTCAGCCATGTTGAGGACAGTTGTGGTCAGATTTTGCTGTTCTGTAACAAACAAAATTAACAGTAGAGCGTCAAGCATTGATTCAATTATAAAAGAGAACACTGTTTTGTTTTAAACAGAATGATACACTTCCAAATATCCTGGGTCTATACACTGAAAACTTGATACGATCCGATGTACCTGCGCTCATCCACCCACAGTCACACAATACCCATTTCCCCTATCCCTGGATTGAACACCTTTCCAGCATTTCCCGGAGTATCGACTCGCTGTATTGCAGGCAACTCCCTTTTACGAAACAATCCTGGACCTGGAGTAATGTGTCCATGGAATGGCAAGGCAGACTGAGCAGTCAACGCACAGTGCTTTGGTCCTCCTACCACTGGTGGCGCTATGGTGAGTATTGGACAATTTTTGCAGCCGTATGGGCTGAAACATTTCTGCTGACGATACTTCTATTCCTCTCGGCACTGAATTATACAGATTTCTCAGTCACACCTGAATCTCACCGTCTCCTTGCAGTTTAACATTGCACCTATGGCAAAATATGATTTGAGTCTAAGAAACACTCTGACATCCTAAACAATGCAATCCCACCCATAGCATCGCAGAATCTTGTCCAGAACTATGACATTTTCTCCGGCAGGATTTTAAGATCATTATTAGCATCTAATCTCTGATCAAGATTTATTTACGCATTCATCTGGCTATTATCAGATAGTTACATGGCACCTTGTTGAACACAATGTAGGTCTACCATACATCAAAACCAGCAAACGCAAAATCAGATTTATAATAACTAAAACAAAATGCTGGAATTATTGAACACGACAGACAGTACGTTGATACTTCGGGTCAAAGACCGTGTAATCAAAGCTGAGCTTGTCTGTAGCAGCGATGTATCTGCTCTCTATCTGTGTTGTATTCTGTGTTGCTTATTGATGATTTTCTTATGCTCCGGAGTGGGGTGGGATCGGGTAAAAGTGAAGGGAATCAGTTCCATATTTGTGCTTTGTCCTGTGCAGTTCACAGCTGGGGACAAACGGATGTATATCTTTTATTATTATCCACTCGAATACATGAACTTACACATGGGTAGACTTCAGTTTCATCGCTACAAAATTGTATGTATGCTCATTTCAAATAAAGGAACGAATACACCAACCTTCACAATCACCAACTTTTACAATCAATATTGGAGCTGAGGGCATGTCATACAAACATAACAAATCCCTGGGGGTCGCCAACAATGTCAATTTGGATTGGCTACATTCTCAACAAATGTTTCTCAATCTGACGATTATTTTAAATATAAGACCATAAGATAGAGGAGCAGAGGTAGGCCACTCGGCCCATCCAGTCTGCTCCACCATTAAATCATAGACTGATCTAATAGTTCCAGTCATCCCCACTCCCTTGCCTTCTTCACCCATACCCTTTGATGCCCTGGCAAATCAACAACCTATTTATCTCAGCCTTAAATACACCCAATGACTTGGCCTCCACAGCTGCTCGAGGCAACAAATTCAATAGATTTACCACCCTTTGACTAAAGTAAGTTCTCGCATCTCTGTTCTAAATGGACGGCCTACAATCCTGAAGTTGTGCCCTCTTGTCCTACAGTCGCTTACCATGGAAATGACCTTGCCATATCTAATCTGTTCAGGCCTTTTAGCATTTGGAATTTTTCTATAAGATCTCCCCTCATTCCCCTGAACTCCAGGGAATACAGCGCAAGAGTTGCCAGGCGTTCCTCATACAGTAATCCTTTAATTCCTGGAATCATTCTCGTGAATCTTCTCTGAAACCTCTCCAATGTCAGTATATCATTTCTAATATAAGGAGCCCAAAACTGCACTTAACACTCCCACTGTGTTCTCATGAGTGTCTTATCGAGCCTCAACATCACATCCCTGCTCTTATATTCAATACCTCTAGAAATGAATGCTAACATTGCATTCGCCTTCTTCACCACCGACTCAACCTGGAGGTTAACCTTTCGAGTATCCTGCATAAGGGCTCCAAGTCTCTTTCGCATCTCTGCATTTTCAATTCTTTCCCCATAATAGTCCGCGCATTTATTTTTCCCACCTAAGTGCATGACCATACATTTTCCAACATTGTATTTCATTTACCACTTATTTGTCCATTCCCCTAAACTATCTAACTCCATCTGCCGGGTCTCTTATTCCTCAACATAACCTGCTACCTTTGCTTCATCGGCAAATTTAGCCAAAAATCCATCAATCCCATATTCCAAATCATTGACATATATCGTAAAAAGCAGCAGTCCCAACATCGACCAGGGTGGAACTCCACTGGTAACCGACAACCAGCCAGAATAGGATCACTTTATTCCCACTCTCTGTTTTCTGCCGATCAGCTTACGCACTGAAATTTCAATGTGAACTCGATCATATTGTGATCACGGTTCCCTTAAGTTTCTTTAAGCTTAAGCTCTCTTATCACCTCCGGATCATTGCACAACACCCAGTCCAGCACAGAGGATCCACTAGTGGGCTCAACAACAAGCTGTTCTTAAAATCCATCTCTTTGACATTCTACCAATTCTCTCTCTTGAGGTCCTGTACTGACCTGGTTTTCCCAATCCACTTTCATGTTAAAATCCCCAATGATTATCCTTCTGACACACCTTTTCCATCTCCTGCTATAATTTGTAATCACATCTTGGCTGCAGTTTGCAGGCCTATTTACAACTGCCATGAGAGTCCTTTTACACTTTCCGTTTCTTAACTCAACCCACATAGACTCTACACCTTCCGATGGCAAGTCAGCCCTTTCTAATGATTTAATATTATTTCTTATAGACAGGGCCATATCACCTGCATATCTGCCTACTAACCTATCATTCTGATACACCGTATATCCTTGGGCATTCAGCCCTCAATGGCAGCCATCCTTTAGCCAAGTTTCAGAAATGGCCACAACCTCATTCTTGCCAATCTGCAGCTTAATTTCAAGAAGGTCCATTTTATTCTGTATGCTGCGTGCATTCAAATACAACACTTTGAGTCCAGTATTTACTGTTTTAACTGCACCACGCCTCTATTGATATTTAAATCTTACCACTATCTGTGTTTATGCCTCATCTCCTGCCTATTGTTTCTGTCATCTCTGTTGTAGGTTATGTTCGATTTATTTCTGTTTCCCCTTCCTCAGCCCTGTCACTCCGGTTCCCACCCCCGGATAAATAGTTGAAACCCTGCCTAACAGCTCTATTAACCCTGCTTACTCGGATATTTTGGCTTCAGGTGTAACCCGTCCTTTTTGTACAGGACGTCCCTCCCCCGGAAGTGGCCACAGTGATCCCCGTGATCCTGCCCCCCACACCAGTCTCTCAGCCATGCATTAATATGCCTGATCATGCCATTGATGAAAACACTATTAGGAGAGCACTAATAGTAAACACTATTAGGAGATTTTAGAACACCATTAGGACACAACGCTGTGCCCATTTCTATTTCTAAACTTTCAATGTACGATCGCTCAGCAAAAAGTTTTCAAGTCGTTCCCGGACTCCTAAAAGAACCTTGAAAATCACCAGATCTCACTGATTCTAAAATCAAACCTCACTGAAATTTGAACACTCCTTGCAAGTATAATGGTCTCAGTGAACAAATATATAATCGTCCCTCACGCTGCAACACCTGGGGGGTGATAAGGACTTACCTTTCTGTTCACAGTAAGACCATTAGAAAAACGAGTATAATGAGGCTATTCGGCCCATCCAGTCTCACCCTGCATTTCTCCTTAAACCCTAAATCTTCTTACAATCAAGAACATAACAGTCTCTGCTGTATCACAGTGACAGCCCCCAACACCCTGTGTGGCAACAATTTCCACAGATTAACCTTCCATTCGCTGAAGAAATTCCTCTCATCTCAGTTTTAAAGGGAAGTTCCTTTATTCTGAAGGTGCAACCTCGGATTTCAGACTCTCTGACCGATGGAAATATCCTCTCCATGTCCACTCTATTCAGGCTATTCAACATTCAGAGGTTTAAGTAAGACCCACCCAGTCCCATCACTCTGAACTCCACTGAGCACAGGCCCAGAATCATCAAACGCTCCTCATAGTTAAAGCCTGTCATTCCTGTCATCATTCTTGAGAACATTGTTAGCAACACCTATACTGAACACATTTTCCGCAACAACAGGCAAATCGGTAACAGGATAACTTACGGGGAAAAAAAACTGTGATTTATTTTTACTGTTTTACTAACCATCCCAAGCTGAGCACCTAGGCTCAGGTTCATTATCAGGAAATTAAACCATTCCAGGGTGAATGTAATTTTTAAAAAAACTGGAATTATTTGAGACAGTCAGCAGGTACGGAACGGCCATGGGGAGAGGAACAAAGTCACAATTCAGTTACACAAATTTCACAGAATGGCTTCAAACATTTTCCACTTTTAGTGCAGATCACCCACATCCCGACTTTCTCAAATCGAAACGTAACACACACAATCTAGTGCAAGATCTTAGCGGGCCATCCCAGCCCCGAACCGTCGACTGTTTACTCTTCTCCATAGATTCTGCCCAGCCTGCGGAGTTCCTCCAGCATTTTGTGTGTGTTAACTGGAGTTTCTGTATGATTTCCGCTGCCTGACAGACAGGTGACAGTGGAGGGAAATTTCCACATACAGTTTGAACACTCGACCGTGTCCATTTCTACAGTTGTAAACACGAAACAGCTCACGTAATCTCAGCATTTGGAATTGGAGCTTATCCTCTCCTCAGAATAGCAGTCTTTGCTTCCCAAGGAACTTCAGAACCAAATATCTGAGCCCAGAAGAGAAACACTCGCTCAACACGTTAAAACCTCGGTGGCCTGATGCTCGGGTCGATTTTACCTGATCAAAAACTGTTATCAGGATCTAGATCTGCAGTAAAACGGGAGCAGGGAATGGGATCACGTGACCGGTGGAGGGTCTCCCACCTGAACCGGTGACTCTGCTCCTCGCCCCACAAACACTATCTACCCACCGCTGCATTTTCCAAATTATTTCATATTTACACCAGCTACATTTTACATTATTCCTTCTGTATCTTCCCTGATCCCTTCCCTCCACCACCTGTTCACAGAATTTTGGGTTCGATTCAAATCCCGGTCCGACACGCAATTCAGACCCAAATGGAAAATGTGCAGGTTTCATTTAAATCACTTTTGTGTACAAACACCAATTTCTATTCACATTCCTCTGGCTTCACTGGAAGGGAAAGACTAAAATATCATTAAGTGAGAAACGGCAAGAGGTGGTCTGACGCGACCACTGTTTCATTTACGGGGAGTGTCACTTTAAGAGTGACTGGAGGAGGAGGGACTATGATGTCAGTATAACCAGCTGTAACAGATCGCTGGGACTGGCCGTAAGAGGAGAGGGGGAGAGAAGTGGGGGGAGAGAGAGGGGGGGAGAGAGGGGGGGAGAGAGGGGGGGAGAGAGGGGGGGGAGAGAGGGGGGGGAGAGAGGGGGGGAGAGAGGGGGGGAGAGAGGGGGGGAGAGAGGGGGGGAGAGAGGGGGGGAGAGAGGGGGGGAGAGAGGGGGGGAGAGAGGGGGGGAGAGAGGGGGGGAGAGAGGGGGGGAGAGAGGGGGGGAGAGAGGGGGGAGAGAGGGGGGAGAGAGGGGGGAGAGAGGGTGGAGAGAGGGTGGAGAGAGGGGAGGAGAGGGGAGGAGAGGGAGAGGGAGAGGGAGAGGGAGAGGGAGAGGGAGAGGGAGAGGGAGAGGGAGAGGGAGAGGGAGAGGGAGAGGGAGAGGGAGAGGGAGAGGGAGAGGGAGAGGGAGAGGGAGAGGGAGAGGGAGAGGGAGAGGGAGAGGGAGAGGGAGAGGGAGAGGGAGAGGGAGAGGGAGAGGGAGAGGGAGAGGGAGAGGGAGAGGGAGAGGGAGAGGGAGAGGGAGAGGGAGAGGGAGAGGGAGAGGGAGAGGGAGAGGGAGAGGGAGAGGGAGAGGGAGAGGGAGAGGGAGAGGGAGAGGGAGAGGGAGAGGGAGAGGGAGAGGGAGAGGGAGAGGGAGAGGGAGAGGGAGAGGGAGAGGGAGAGGGAGAGAGAGAAGGAGAGAGAGAGAGAGAGACTGGACTGAGCTGCTGGCAGTATTTTACTGAAGCAATGGGTAAAGTTTGATACTTTCCAATACCCAAAGGATTGGGTTCATCAACGGCACATAATACATCGGATGTGTGACTGTCACTTGTGTGATCCATAAGTGGATTCTGTTGGAGTATCCTGTGGCAATCACTTTTGTTAACCTTTACCTGGATCCGGGTGTGCTAAGTGGTAACCACTTGTGCGAAGGGATATTCTGTGACTGTCATCGTGTGAGAGTTCTATGTGGATTTTGGAATGACTCGGTGGATAAGATCTTCGGCAACTGTTACTTCCACTTTCCCAGCGTGGAACCCGTGGAACTGCATGATTCCCTCTCTCTACATTTTAATGTGGATTTACAAATCTCTCCCCTCATCCATTCCTTGAATTGCTGAAGCTTTCTACTCTGCCATCTTAAGACTTTAGTAAATGCTCCAGAGCTTGATTTTTTGGGAGCCACGCACATGCATAACACTGTTGACTTCTGTCTATTTCGTTTAATTTTCTACATTTTCAAGTAGATGCTAATAACGACAGTGGTTTTAACATTAATCTCGTACCAACAGAATCAAGGGCTTTGCTTCCACTGGCCATTGAGGAGAAGAGTTCAGAACACCCTCAATCAACACATGAACAATAGATGTATCCGTCTGAAATTAGAAATTCTGAAAAGGGAACAGGCATTTGCAGTACAGATCCCGCACCCTTGCTTTGAAGCAGCTGGCCATTGTTCTATAGACCTGTTCTTAATCTTTACTAAGCCTGTGGAAAATGTCAATCGTGCAAACAGTTAACAGAGTAAAACATGGAACATAGAAAACCTGCAGCACAATACAGGCCCTTCGGTAAACAACGTTGTGCCGAACGTAAACCTATCCTAGAAATTACTAGGGTTACCCATAACCCTCGATTTTTCTAAGCTCCATGTACCTATCCAAAAGTCTCTTAAAAGAGCCTATCGTATTTGCCTTCACCATCGTTGCCGGCAGCCCATTACACCACTCACCACTCTCTGTGTAAAAAAAGTTACCCCGACTTCTCTTCTTACCTACTCCCAACCACCTTAAACATGTGCCCTCTTGTGGCAGCCATTTCAGCCTTGAGAAAAAGCCTCTGACTATCTGCACGATCAATGCCTCTCGCCATCGTATACATCTCTATATGGTCAACTCTCATCCTCCGTCGTTCCAAGGAGAAAAGGCCAAGTTCACTCAACCTGTTTTGATAAGGCATGTTCTCCAATCCAGGCAACATACTTGTAAATCTCCTCTGCACCCTTTCTATGGTTTCCACATCCTTCCTGTAGTGAGGAGACCAGAACTGAGCACGGGTTGTATATAGCTGCAACATTACTTCTTGGCTCCTAAATTCATTTCCACGATTGATGAAGGCCAATACACACCGAATGCCTTCTTAACCACGGAGTCAACCTGTGCAGCAGCTTTGAGCGTCCTATGGACTTCGACCCCAAGATCCCTCTGATCTTCCACAGAGCCATAAATCATACCATTAATACTAAGCCTGTGGAAAATGTCAATCGTGCAAACAGTTAACATAGAAAAACATGGAACATAGAAAACCTGCAGCACAATACGGGATACACAATACACAATACAATACAGCACAATACTGCCAACATACTAGACCTACCAAAATGAACTATTTCACACTTATCTGGATTGAACTCTATCTGCCACTTCTCAGTCCAGTTCTGCATCCTATCAATGTCCCACTGTAACCTCTGACAGACCCCCACACTATTCACAACACCGCCAACATTTGTGTCATCAGCAAACTTACTAATCCATTACTCCACTTCCTCACCCAGGTCAATTATAAAAACTGCAAAGAGTAAGGGTCCCAGAACAGATTCCTGAAACACACCACTGGTCACCATGCAGAATATGACCCGGCTACAACCACTGCCTTCTGTGGGCAAGCCAGCTCTGGATCCACAAAGCAATGTCCCCTTGGATCCCATGCCTCCTTACTTTCTCAATAAGCCTTGCATGTAGTACCTTATCAAATGCCTTGCTGAAATCCATATACACTACATCTACTGCTCTTACTTCAGAAATGTGCTTAGTCACAACCTCAAAAAATTCTAACACTGGGAACAGAAAAAGCAAAGCCGCCAGAAATGGCTCAAAATAAACAAATATCTCCTTGGTCGCCGATACAATTCAGAGACAACTTGTTGTTTGGCAATAAAGATCCGAAATAAATATCCGAAACTGAATTATTCTTAAGTCAATTCCCCAAGAGTGTGAGAGCTTTCTGAGAGTGTGAATACTGTGTACCGTTTTTTACAAATAATCCCGCCCACAACCCCACACATATCACATGTAACCATGGCAACACACAGAGTGCTGAGAGAACTCAGCAGGTTAGGCAGCATTTACTGATGGGCATAAGCAGTCGATGTTGTGGACCGTCCCTTCATCCGGACTGGACTGGATAGGGGAGGAGGGCAGATGATTGACTGATTTGGAAGGTGTGGCTTGTTGTTCTGTGAGACTCGGTGCTCAGGGACTGTGAGCAAGCAGCTGCCTGTCCGTCACATTCCTTAGAACAGGGAGCGGCCGTTCTGTTGAAATCAAATCCAAACTGCTTCGACAAAACACTGTCATTCAAGTGTGAAGAAAGCTTAATATTGCATTTAACCCCTTCTTCTACAGGTAAGAGCAGTAGAACCAAAGGCACAATGTAAAGGACGTTACTGGGCTCTCGAATGTCGACTACTATTTTCCATAGATGCTGCCTGGCTTGTAGAGTTCCTCCAGCATTGTGTGTCTGTTCATATGATGACCCCACCACTCCAGGGATCAGGCTGGTGAATCTTCATTGCACTCTCTATAACAAATACTCTCTAACCTCTTTGTTCATCCTCTATGGAATTAATTTCAATCTTCTGTAGCCCTGTGTTGCCCCAAACACTCACCTCTCATCCCTGCCACTATTTCCACCTTCCCACCTCCCCCTCACCTGGATCCACCTCTCACTCCCCAGCTCTTGCCCCATCCCCACCCCTCACCTCTTTTCTCTGACTATTTCCCGTCCACTCTCAGTCCAGAGGGAGGGTCTCGGCCCGATATGTTAACGGTCCATTTCCTTCCACAGATGCTGCCTGATCCACTGGGTTCCTCCGGCAGTTTGTTCTTTGAATGTCAAGCAACTGAAACTTTTTTACTAAGCTCCCAAGTCGAACCTTGGCAAATGCCTTGCTAAAATCCACGTAGGCAACATCCACTATCTTGTCTTTTACAAGAATGCTGAGACACGACCTACCAGGCACAACGCCACGCCTGGATCAGTCAATGTCTCTCCACATAGTCATATATCTGGTCCCTTAGAATAGCTTTCAATAGCTTTCCCATACTTACATCAGGATTCCTGGCCTCTCATTTGCTGGTTTATTTTTGGAGGTTTTCTGAAGCAGTGGAACAACATTTGCTATCTTCCAGTCTTCTGCTACCTCACGTGTCGCTACGGATGATTTAAATATCTCTGCTCGGGCCCTGCAATTTCTGCACTTGCCTCCACAGCATCGAAGGGAGGACCTAGTCAAGTGATTGTCCCTAATGTGCTTTGAGACAGCAAATAACTCCTTCTCTCTAATCTGTATAGGGTCCATCTATTACATCGATTCATTTTTCAGTATGGCCGCCCCTGTCCATATGAGAAAAGTTAAAATCACCTACCATCACAAATTATATTTCTACAACAGTCTGCAATCTCTCAACAAATCTGCTCCGCTAAATCCCACAGACTTTTGGTGATCTGTAATACAGCCCCATTAATGTGGTTGTATCATTCTGATACCTCAGTTCTGCCCATAAAGCCTCAGCAAAGGAATTCTCCTGTCTTTCCTGACTGAGCACTGCCGGGACATTTTCCTGGAGTACCAATGCACCCCTCCCCCATTTGATTCCACATGCACATACACATTTAAAACAATGGAAATACAGAGCAGCCAGTCCTGCCCCTCCTGCAACCAAGTCTCACAAATGGCTAAAATGTCATAATTCCACATGTTGATTCATGCCCTGAGCACATCTGACTTTCCTTTAATACTTCGTACATTGAAACATGCACAGCTCAGAACATTAGTCGCATCATGGTTAGTCTGCGATTCCTGACTTTGTCTGCTGTCCTAACAACATCTGTTTGAGAAGATTTCTTCTGCTCGCACTCAGTAGAAACCACCCTGGAGAGTATTTGTAGCTGACGGAAATGATGTTGTTTCTCTTAATCCATTTGGACAGTAATTGTCTCGTTAACATGAACATGTCAGGACTCCCTACTCCCAATAAGTTCACAGCCGATCCCGACCAAAGCCGAGCCTCGCTGTAAATGCTGAATCGTTGTGCAGAATCATAGACAACACTTACCTCTGATGTTGTAACCGGCCGGCGTTCAATGTGGTCCCGGGAAATCACAGTCCGATTTCCACAGTGACCAACAATGGTCCTGCACTGATGTTCTCACTCTGTACAGAGAGTTGAGTCTGAGCTGCTGCTTCCGAGGCCACTCGGCTGTGATGTGTCCGCCGCTCATTACAGATGGACAGGGCCGGGTGAGCCGGGGTAGAGCGGGACTGCCGCAGTCCGGGTCGCACTAACTCTCACCGGCTCAGGACGGGTCTGACAGCGGGAGGAGGCGGGAGTGGTCACTCATTACAGATGGACAGGGCCGGGTGAGCCGGGGTAGAGCGGGACTGCCGCAGTCCGGGTCACACTAACTCTCACCGGCTCAGGACGGGTCTGACAGCGGGAGGAGGCAGGAGTGGTCACTCATTACAGATGGACAGGGCCGGGTGAGCCGGGGTAGAGCGGGACTGCCTCAGTCCGGGTCACACTAACTCTCACCGGCTCAGGACGGGTCTGACAGCGGGAGGAGGCAGGAGTGGTCACTCATTACAGATGGACAGGGCCGGGTGAGCCGGGGTAGAGCGGGACGGCCGCAGTCCGGGTCACACTAACTCTCACCGGCTCAGGACGGGTCTGACAGTGGGAGGAGGCGGGAGTGATCACTCATTACAGATGGACTGGGCCGGGTGAGCCGGGGTAGAGCGGGACTGCCGCAGTCCGGGTCACACTAACTCTCACCGGCTCAGGACGGGTCTGACAGCGGGAGGGGGTGGGAGTGGTCACTCATTACAGATGGACTGGGCCGGGTGAGCCGGGGTAGAGCGGGTCTGCCGCAGTCCGGGTCACACTAACTCTCACCGGCTCTGGACGGGTCTGACAGCGGGAGGGGGCGGGAGTGGTCACTCATTACAGATGGACAGGGCCGGGTGAGCCGGGGTAGAGCGGGACTGCCGCAGTCCGGGTCACAGTAGCTCTCACCGGCTCAGGACGGGTCTGACAGCGGGAGGAGGCGGGAGTGGTCACTCATTACAGATGGACAGGGCCGGGTGAGCCGGGGTAGAGCGGGACTGCCGCAGTCCGGGTCACACTAACTCTCACCGGCTCAAGACGGGTCTGACAACGGGAGGAGGCGGGAGTGATCACTCATTACAGATGGACAGGGCCGGGTGAGCCGGGGTAGAGCGGGACTGCCGCAGTCCGGGTCACACTAACTCTCACCGGCTCAGGACGGGTCTGACAGCGGGAGGGGGTGGGAGTGGTCACTCATTACAGATGGACAGGGCCGGGTGAGCCGGGGTAGAGCGGGACTGCCGCAGTCCGGGTCACAGTAGCTCTCACCGGCTCAGGACGGGTCTGACAGCGGGAGGGGGCGGGAGTGGTCACTCATTACAGATGGACAGGGCCGGGTGAGCCGGGGTAGAGCGGGACTGCGCAGTCCGGGTCACACTAACTCTCACCGGCTCAGGATGGGTCTGACAGTGGGAGGAGGCGGGAGTGGGGTCAATGTAGCAACCCTAAAGAGGAAAACAAACAGGCTGCGTTAACCTTTCTGTCCGGATTTCCATGTGGATCTCTCCTTTTTCTTTCATAGCAACCAGTGGGGCGGAGTTTCTCTGTTTAACTCAGCGAGTCCCGGGCTGCGAATTTGATCCTGCCTGGGTTCTGGAAAGGTCTGAGCTCCGCTCTTTATGTAAGCAGGACTGCCCGGCGTAGGTTCGGACTCCCCAACCCTGGGAAACGCACACTGGTGAATGTGGCCAGGCATCAAGGGTTTATAGACTACGTAAGACTTGACTGTACCAATGACGCCCCCTCCCTGGCACTCCAAACAATGCCTCGAAGCACACAACACAAGCCAGCCAGGAAAGCCACTACCCTCACAGCTGAGCATCCAATGTCTGCAACAGCAAAGTTAATGAGGACTCTGGCCAGAAAGCATCCAGACTGAGCTCACAGAAAGAGTGTACATATGTGCGTTGTTGTCTTCACAGCCATTGTCAACACTTCACTCATCCAGGCTGCTGTTCCCATATGCTTTAAATCATCCACCATCATCCCTGTACCAAGGAACTCTACACATTCAGAACAAAGTGACCTGCTGCCCAGTGGAGCTGTTGCCGATCAGCATTAAGTGCTTTGAATGGCTGATAATGGCACAGATCAAAAATTCCAATCCTGGTTCACTGGACACTCACCAGTATGCTTACCGACTGAATTGCGAAGTGGCAGATGACGTTGCATCTGTCAATCCCCTTGGCCTGACATGCCTAACAAAGAGACAATTAGGTCAAAATGTTGTTTCTGGATTTCATTTCAGCATTCAACACTGCTGTGCCACAAACCTTGAACAAATTCCCACTGTTATGGTCTGGTCCAGAGCCCGCATTCCAGTTCTTGATCAGGTTCGCGGACTCTGGATCTTGTAACCATCCCTCGTTTCACCCTTGAGCCCAATTAGTCACACGTGTGGATCACCTTGGCTTGTTTGGGCTCAAGGAGGTGCACCTAATGCCCATCGGCTGGCGGTATACTTAAGGGGCTCTGGGACTGAGTAGAGTTGGGGGGTTGTCAAGTTCATCCTGGCTTGGAGTATGCACCATTATAGAGGAGTTCTGCGAGTGAGTCTGGAAGTCACCCTGGATCGAGCTCCCTTCGTATCCCTTGCCTCTGTCGGGGAAGCCAGGCCGGACTGCCATTGCTCGGTGGAGGGCTCTGCCCCTTCCTATCCCTCACCTCTGATGGGTTTTGCCCTGTGACCTATCCAGGTGCCTCGTGACTTCCCCAGGCCCCCACGTTCCTGCCTGGGAGGTCTGGGCCCTGCCCAGGAGTTATGTGCCCACCCAGAGGACTCTGACCCTTCCTATCCCTCGCTGCCAATGGGTTGTGCCCCGCGACCTACCAAGGTGCCCTGTGACTTCCCCAGGCCCCCACGTTCCTGCATAGAAGGTCCGGGCCCTGCCCAGGAGTTATGTGGCCTGCCCAGAAGACTGCCCTTTCCTATCCCTCACCTTTGATGGGTTGTGCCCCTTGAACTGCCCAGGCCCCTGTGTTCCTGCCTGGGAGGCCCGGGACCTGCCCAGGAGCTATGCGGCCCACCCAGAGAACTCCAAGATCCTGCCTGAACCCCAGAATCACTTTGAACGCCACGTCCCTCACGCACGCCACAGTCTCCATATCTTGTCTATCGTTTAGTTGTTCCCGTCCTGTCCCTGGAACTTCAGTGCCTGCATCCTGTATTTGGGTCCAGTCTCATGTCCCCTTATGACACCCACACCTCTGTCTAAACATACCACTATGCAACTGGGTGGTGGACTTTCTAACCAACTGACGACAGACAGTCAGGGTGTACAACTGGTCCTCCCTTCCCATCATCGTCAACCTGTGAGACCCTCAGCCTTGTCATGAGACCATTGCTCTACACTCTGCTCACAAACAGTTGCAAATCCAAACACCCGAACAAGGCCTACCCGTCATCAAGCACGTATCCACATAAAGCTGCTAGAACAGTACCATAATATTATCAAGGTGACACACCCTGGTCAGGGACTGTTCGTCCCACTCACAATCGCCCATCAGGGAAGAGGCTACGTAACATCCACGCCAGGACAATCAGCCTGAAAACAGTTATTTTCCCTAAACAGTAAACCTGATCAACACCTCCACTCTCACCAACCCACCCCTCCATACCCTCACCACTAATTTAACATTCCCTATCAGTCTCCATATGCCCAGACACTGCTGTGCCTAACATCACTTTATGGACATACAATCAATGTTTTTTTAAAGCAATCATACTGTATGGATTGTGCTTTTTTATTATTATGCTCTCTATCATTTTGTTTTTTTTTTCCTGTCCTGCTTCAGATCGAGAGTAACAATTATTTTGTTCTCCTATACACCTGTGTACTGGAATGATATTAAACAATCTTGAATCTTGAACCCTGGGGAAAATACCATGACCAACCACATTATCTAATCTCCCTCTTGACTTTATAAACTCCTACAATGTCACCTCCATTCTCCTCTGGAATGAAGATCCAGCTTGGCCAACCTCTTCCCATGACTGGGCCCTCTAGTCCAGGCAGCATCTTCAGCAATCTCTTCTGCACCGTCTCTAGATTGATAACATCTTTCCTACAATAGCGTTAACACAACTATACATAATACTCTGTGCAGCCATAACAACTATTTACATGACTACAATATATTGCCCACAATCCAAAATGTGAAGGCCAGAATGATTAAAGACTTTATTTCCAGCCTCTATACTTGCATGTCCACTTTCAGTGCACAGTACACTTGTACTCCCAGGTCACTCTGTTCCACAGCACTCCATGCCCTCCCATTCACTATACCAGTCCCACCCTGGTCTGACTGTCCAAAATGCACCATCTTTTACTTGCCCACATGGAAAACTATTTGTCATTCCTCAGCCCAACTCCATAACAGACCCAAGGTCCCTTTGAAATTCAAAGTAACCTGTCACAATATAAGCAGACTCCCGAATATCGTGTCAAACCTGCTAACCATGCTACGTACATTCATATTCAAACCAATGCCATGAATAATGAATTATAAAGGTCTCAATTGTGACACACACATTCCGATAATCACAGGCCTCCACTCGCGAGATCCAAATTCAACCATCACCATCTGCTTCCTGTCATCGAGCCCGGTCTGAATCTACCTCTTCAGTTCCCAGTGAATCCCATATCACCTAATCTTACAGATCAGCTGCCATGTGGAATCTTGTTACAGACTTTACCAAAGTTCAGATGAACAACATCACTGTCCAACTTCACCTATCCCCGTAGTTACCTCTTCAAACATTTCCAGAATACTTGAGAGGTATGATGTCCCTCTGGGTGGTCCCTCTAGTTGGTGATTTCCCCATAACCAACGTCTAACCACCCGAGACTTCAGCTTCACTGCAGACTCAGGAAGTTCTGATCCCAGCTGCAGAATTACCAACTTGTATGCTGCAAGTTCCATATCTTCAGAATCACCAGACCAATATTACAGTATAACCCACATACAGACCTCTGGGATGTTTTGGTGTCTGTAGAGTTCATCTATCTGGACTGAAGCGTTCACACTGTCTGTTCTATATTCTCAGTGACTCCATGCCAATATTATAACCCACACACAGACTCTCCTAGGACACTTTGGAATCAGCGATTTGCCGTGGTGTTCCTGTCATTTCCGATTCACAAACTAAGGAGGAACTGGAACCTAATGACCCTCTGCCTGGGCCAATGCTCAGGCTGGTTCACCGGTCTGCAGATTGTGAGAGGATGCGAATACACTTCAGCTTGTATCAGCAGCTAAACTGAGCACGTTTGATCAGTATATCATTGCTGTGAGGAATCTCACCCTGCACAATTGGCTGCCATGTTTCCCACAGTGTAGCAGGAACAAAGTGGTTTTAAAGAAAAATCACAAAATAGAAAACACTGAGAACTCAGTGCATCAGGACACATCTGTGAAAGGAGAAATGGTGGAAGACCCAATTTCAGAAATGGGACGGTCCAAGATCCTGCCCGATCAGCTGAGCAATTCCAGTATTTTCTCCTTACTTTACATTTCCTGCAAAAGTAGTTTTTTTTTTCTTCTACTTGAATGCACAGATATTAATTGGTTGCAAAACTTTTGGGGCACCCCAAACTGTTCAACAGATTTGTGTTAATGCCACCCCACTCCACCAATTTGTCAGTTTTCAGTTCCTTCTGACCCTGATGTAAACACATCCCATACAGTAAATACTCACAGCATTCTTTCCTCCCACTATCATTCTGTTACATTTGCTCCCGAGGTCACTGTCTTTACCCTGAGAGGTGGTGAACACAGAACAATAAAATGTGCATCTCTTCTTGCAGCTTTGGCTGGCTGTTACCCTGGAAATGGAGGAAGTGACTCACCAAAAATAAATGGAAACGGAAACACTGGACCTCTAACATAATATATTGAGATTATTACAATAAAGATTAACACTGCAATACTTTTTAACAGTGGAACTAAAATTGACATGGCGGTGTTTACCCTGTCACGTGCTGTACTAATGTAACCGCAGTTAACCAAAAAAATACACAATTCCTGGAAAACAGTGAGGTAAAACGTGAATGACAATAGGCAGTAGGTGCAGGAGTAGGCCATTCGGCCGTTCTAGCCAGCACCGCCATTGACTGTGATCATGGCTGACCATACATAATCACTACCCCGTTCCTGCCCTCTCCCCATATCCCTTGACCCCGCTATCTTCCACTTTGCAATGAAGACAAAAGTTAGAGGAAAGATTGCTGATAGATATCATTGAGCTGATGGGATACAGTCTGGACAAGACTGAACAAGATGGGCAGGGAATGAGCAGAAAGAATCAGGTGGGAGAAGGGATCAAGAACAATCCCTGATGGTCCTCCAGCAAAACACAGGTACTGAATTAATAGTACATACTACTGTAGAAATGATTCTAAAATGACAACACTAGGACAAATAAGAACTGGCATCTACCCTTGCCCCTCACCAAATTTCATCAACACACCATAAAACGTATCCCATCCGGATACCTCACACCTTCGTACAGCTGCTCTCTTCTTTTAGCTTCCAGAAACAGCAAAGAACTGAGGACACAGCTGAACACATCATGGAAACGAGCCTCCCCATGGACTCGCTCTATACTTCCCGCAGCCTCAGTAAGTCAGGCAACATAATCATCACTAATCAAATCTCACTGAGTTCTCTCAGGTCCTGTTGAATTTATTGCCAAGTGCACAAGTACGGGAAGGTACAGGTACAGAGAAACACTGAGTTGTGGCAGTATCACAGGCAAGTACATTCAGATAACACACGGAACATAAATTACACGATTCTCTGTCAGTAACAATATGTTTACGTTATCCTGCTAATAGGACTAGAACAACAGGGGCTGAGCGGCGGCTCATCTCAGACGGTTCGGTTTGAAGGTCTCACAACCCGGACCGACCCCGGCAGATTCTGTGAAGGAAGCGAGGCGAGGCCGCCAGTTCGGGGAAGTTCATCCCCTCCCCCTTCAGGATTCACCGACCACCCTGTGTTTCTCTCTCCCTCCCCACCCCCACCTTTTATTCTCCAGTTCTCTTGTTTGAATTCGGGACCTCCCCACTCCGGACCTGTTTCAATACTCACCGAAAGGAAATTGTCCCTGGCTCCCCGCCCCAAGGGGCGAGGGTGGGAACCCCCTCCCGATCCCAATCCCACCGCCGACCAGCTTCAACAAAGAACGAAAAACAACACCGCCCTTCCCGCACTGAGCATGCGCGATGTCGCCAGCGCGTCACCAGGTAAGGGGGCGGGGCCTCGGAACCTGCCTGTCCAGGTAGACCCATTGTCTCAGATTGCTCCTGCCCCACCGAACTCATTTCTGCGTACCTTGACCCTGTCTTATCCCCCCTTGTTCAATCCCTTCCCATGTATTTTCGTGACACTTCTCACGAACTTTTGGATTTTTTCAAAGATTTTAAGTTCCCTCGCCCCCACTGCTTTATTTTCACCATGGACGGTCAGTCCTCATATACCTCCATCCCCCACCAGGAAGGTCTCGAAGATCTCCGCTTCTTTTTGGATTCCAGACCTAACCTATTCCCCTCTACCACCAGTCTCCTCCGTTCAGCGGATTAGTTCTTACTCTCAATCATTTCTCCTTTGCCTCCTTCCACTTCTTCCAAACCAAGGGTGTAGCCATGGGCACCCGCACGGGTCCCAGTTATGCCTGCCTTTTTGTTGGCTTTGTGGAACAGCCCATGTTCCAAGTCTATACCGATATCCATCTCCCTCTTTTCCTTCGCTACATCGACGACTGCATTGGCTCTGCCTCCTGCACGCATGCTGAGCTCATTGACTTCATTAACTTTGCCTCCAACTTTCACCCTGCCCTCAAATTTACCTGGTCCATTTTCGAAACCTCCCTCCCCTTTTTTAATCTTTCAGTCTCCATCTGTGGAGACGGCCTATCTACTGATATCTACTATAAGCCTACAGACTCTCACAGCTACCTGGACTATTCCTCTTCCCACCCTGTCTCTAGCAAAAATGCAATCCCCTTCTCGCATTTCCTCCGTCTCCGTCGCATCTGCTCTCAGGATGAGGCTTTTTCATTCCAGGACGAAGGAGATGTCTTCCTTTTTTAAACAAAGGGGCTTCCCTTCGTCCACCATCACTTCTGCTCTGAAACGCATCTCTCCCATTTCCAACTCCCATGCCCTCACCCCATCCGCCCGCCACCCCACTCGGGATAGGGTTCCCCTTGTCCTCACCTACCACCCCACCAGCCTCCAGGTCCAACGTATAATTCTCTGTATCTTCCGCCACCTCCAATGGGATCCCACTACCAAACACATCTTTCCCTCCCGCCTCTTTCCGCATAGATCGCTCCCGACGCGACTCCCTTGTCCCCCCATCCCTTCCCACCGATCTCTCTCCTGGCTCTTATCCTTGCAAGCGGAACAACTTGGAAAGATCCAAGATGGCGGCGCGACGCAGCTTGCAGCGGCCAGTCCGGAGCTGATTATCTGTTATTGGTGAAATGGGGTGCCGTGCGCCATCATAATCGATTGAAAACGGACGTGGACGCGCAGAGAAACACCGGGAAATCCCAGGAAATCCTTCTTCGTTGCTGCTGCTGTGAGGACCGACACTCTGTTGGGAAGAACAGGCCCCCAGTCCTCGGGGTCGCATTGGCGGGGCCGTCTTGATACACTCGGCAGAGGATGGTGCTCGGAGAAGCTGTGCCGGAGGGGATGGTCTTTGGCTCAGAGGTTCGACGGACTCGGCGCATTCGGTGTGTGCTGCATCTGCGAGGCTGAGTCGGGCGGCGCCGTGGAAGCCAATAGCGGGGGTATTCCCTTCTGCCGCCGGCGTGGGATGGCGAGTCTGTCGGGACCCTGGGGACTTGTGGAAACTGTGGTAATTTCTTTTGAACTTACAGTCCTTTAACATCTTGGACTATTTTTACTGTGCCCATAGTCTGTTTTTTTTTTAATCAATTATGCTATTGTTTGCACTGTTGTAACTATATGTTGTAACTATGTGGTTTTGTGCAGGTCTTGTAGCTTTAGTTTTTGGTCTTGTTTTGTCTGGTGGATTTGGAGCTCCTTTCCGGGGAACGCGCTAAGATGGTAGCGTGATATTAACACGCAGCAGCCTCTCCGGACTCTGGATTGGGGATTGCCAAACGTTTTGTGGAATTTCTGGTGTAGTCTGTTTTCTCCTGTGCTTTTGTGATATAATTCTGGAGAATATTGTCTCATTTTTTAACTGCATTGCATTTGTGGTTTCTATAGGACAATAAACTGAATCTGAATCTGAAGTGCTACACCTGCCCTACACTTCCTCCCTCACCACCACTCAGGGCCCCAGACAGTCCTTCCAGGTGAGGCGACACTACACCTGTGATTTGGCCGGTGTGGTGTACTGCGTCCGGCGCTCCCGGTGCGGCCTTTTATATATTGGTGAGACCCGACGGAGACTGGGAGACCATTTCGCTGAACACCTATACTCGGTCCGCCAGAAAAAGCAGGATCTCCCAGTGGCCACACATTTTAAATCCACGTCCCATTCCCATTTTGATATGTCTATCCATGGCCTCCTCTACTGTCAAAAGGAATCCAAACTCAGGTTAGAGGAACAACACCATATATACCGGCTGGGTGGCCTCCAACCTGATGGCAAGAACATTGACTTCTCTAACTTCCGTTAATGCCCCTCCTCCCCTTCTTACCCCATCCCTGACATATTTAGTTGTTTGTTTTGTCTCTCTGCCCATCACTCTGCCTGTTCTCCATCTCCCTCTGGTGCTGCCCCCTTTCTTTCTCCTGAGGCCTCCCGTCCCATGATCCTTTCCCTTCTCCAGCTCTGTATCGCTTTCGCCAATCACCTTTCCAGCTCTTGGCTTCTCCCCACCCCCTCCGGTTCCCTCCTAGCATTTCGCATTTTCCCCTCCCCCAGTACTTTCAAATCTCTTACTATCTTTCCTTTCAGTTAGTACGGACGAAGGGTCTCGGCCCGAAGCGTCGACAGCGCTTCTCCCTATAGATGCTGCCAGGCCTGCTGTGGTCCACCAGCATTTCGTGTGTGCATTTTTTTTGCTCTGTATAACCCGTGTTAGTATGGGGAGCGGGATTTTGTCCCACCGGGAGAAACATCCTGTCCGCCCCCTCTCACATCATCTTCATCCTTTCGATAAAATCCCCCCCTCTCCGGGGAACCGGCATCAAACGGGAGAGCTTCTTGTCCCAGAGAGTTGTGGAGGTCTGGAATGCACTGCCTCGGAAGACGGTGGAGGCCAATTCTCTGGATGCTTTCAAGAAGGAGCTAGATAGATATCTGATGGATAGGGGAATCAAGGGATATGGGGACAAGGCAGGGACTGGGTATTGATAGTGAATGATCAGCCATGATCTCAGAATGGCGGTGCAGACTCGAGGGGCCGAATGGTCTACTTCTGCACCTATTGTCTATTGTAACTCGACGTGACCCTGCACCAGATGTCTATCTACACTGCACTTTCTCTGCAGCTATAATGCTTTGTTAAAATGATTATTTTGTTGTATATCAGCTCAATGTACTGTTGTAATGTATCGATCTGTGTGGATGGTAGGTCAGGCAAGATTTTCACTGTAGCTCAGTACATGATGATAATAAACAAATTCCCCATATTAATTATGTGGAAATATTAGACAGACTGAGCTTCTGCTCCGGAACCACAGAAGGAAACTGAACTGTTGTCATTTCTGTGGAAAGCAAATATATGGAAAAGGCTTCAATCTCACATTACGATCTGCGGTAACTGGGAACAAGTGACCGGTGGTGGGTCTCCCATATCAATATCAGAATCAGGTTTAATTGCACCGGCATATGTCATGAAATTAGTTGTCCCTGCGGCAGCAGTAGAACCTAATTCATAACAATAGATTTTAACAACTGTGATTTTAAATAATATATATATATATATAGTACAAAATGGAAAAAAAAAGTAATAAGCTATTTTAATTGTGTGGAACAATTTGACTGACTGGGTGTTGCTTTGGAAATTCTGAAGTGAAGCTGAACTAAACTTTACACATTTATGAGAAGCTCAGATAAATAGAAATGGCTAAATTCTCACATAAACGGGTCAGACACCCAGAAACATTGGCAGCACTTCAGCACCTCAAAACAGTGAATGAAACAACAGAAAATATTGCAGAGAAAAAAAAAACATTGTCCACCCACAACGAGAGGACGTGACAGATCCGGATCTCACTGCCTTGTCTGAACGGGTGAAAGGTGAAGCTACACGTACACATAGAACAGTGACCCGCAGATGCTGCAGATCTGCAGAAAAACGTGAACGGGGAATGGGATCAGGTGACGGGTGGAGGGTCTCCCTCCTGAACTGGTGACTCTGCTCCTCGCCCCTCACACGCTGCCCGACCAATCTACCACATTCCCCACATTATTCCATATTTACCCCAGATATATGTTTATTTTTCCACACCATATCTTCCCCGATCCCTTTCCCTTCAACTCCAGGTCACAGAGTCACCGGCCCAATTCCCATCCAGGTCCAAAACATAATTCAGACCCAAACAGGAAACGTTCACGTTTCAATTAAATCAGTTCTGTGTTTATGAACACTAATTTCTATTCACATTCCTCCGGAGCCTTGCTGGACAGGAGCACTGAAACATCAAGTCAGAAACAGCAGGAGGCCATTCAGCCCTTCTAACCATCAGCAAGATGGCGGCTGCTGTCCCATCTCAGCCACATGTTTCTGCCCGATCCTCATTTCCTCGATCCCTTCGGTCTCCACACATCTGCCGGCTCTGTCTTATGTGACGACGATCACTGAGTCTTCACCGCCCTCTGTGGTGGGGATTTACAGACATTCACCACTCTCGGAGTAGATATATTTCCCCTCATCTCAGTCCCGGACAGTCCATCCCTGTTTCAGAGACTGAGATCCCTGGTTCAACCGGTAATGATGTTGTGCAAATGTTCACCTCTCAGTCCTCGATTCTCTAAATGAATGGGTTATCACATTTGATCTTTATTCATATGATGACCCCACCACCCCAGGGATCAGTCTGGTGAATCTTCATTGCACTCTCTATAACAAATACTCTCTAACCTCTTTGTTAATCCTCTGTGGAATTAATTTCCACCTTCTGCAGCCCCGTGTTGCCCCAACCACTCACCTCCCACCCCTGTCACTATTTCCACCTTCCACCTCCCCCTCACCTGGATCCACCTCTCTCTCCCCAGCTATTGCCCCATCCCCACCCCTCACCTCTATTATCTGACTATTTCCCGTCCACTCTCAGTCCAGAGGGAGGGTCTCGGCCCGAAATGTTGACGGTCCATTTCCCTCCACAGATGCTGCCCGACCCACTGAGTTCCTCCGGCAGTTTGTTCTTTGGTCTGTATAACCAGTGTTAGTCTGGGGAGCGGGATTTTACAACATATTCCAGGTACAAGCTCAACAAAGCACAAATAATTGTCACTTTGCCCGGACCATTGGCTCCGCTTGCAGGACAACAGTCTGCCGGTGTTTGCCCCCAATGTGGTGAATCCCTCTGCTCGACACCACCGTGGGCTCAGACATTTCCACGGATGAGCCCCTCCTGTCCCGACCGGGACAAACATCCTGTCCACACCCTCTCTCACCATCTTCATCCTGTCAATAAAATCCCCCTCTCCCTCTCGGGGGAACCGGCATCAAATCTCCTCCTCCCTCTCAGCGATACGTCAGACTCCGGTCGCAGGAGAAGCTTCACAAACGCCCCAACTTCCCTCGGAGGGAAATGGAAATAAATCAGAAAGCGGACATTTACTTTGAGGTTTTCTCCGCTCTGAGGAGGCGGTCGGCGCTTGAGCGGGGTAACGCCCACTCGGCTTGTCCGCCTCCGCGACTTCTTCTAAACAGTGATTGACATCGCTTCGCACCAATGGGAATAGCGCAGCTCCTGAATCCTCTGTTGACAGCGGTGGGGGGGGGGGGGAGAGGCTGGTCACGTGATTATTAGCCCAGCCGTTAAACCGATAAAGCTCGAGCACAGCAGCGCGTGGGTGACGTAAGACACCGCGCACGTGAGGGCAGATCCCGGTATGGGGAGTCCATGTGTGACGTCAGGCGCGTGGGGGAGGAGCTGTGTGATGTCACCTGTGGGAGAGCGCTGGCATTCAAAAGCACCTCAATGGACTTTTCAGTGGGACAACAACATTAATGACGGGTTTCATCGCTGAATCCAGTGTTGTGGGATGTAAAGTCCCCTGTTATGTGTCCGGCTGTGACGTATTGTTGGTGGAGTGGGCAGCGTGGTGTTTGTCTCGATTCGGGTCACAACACCAGAATTGCCAGCGGGGTCCACACACAGTGTATTAGTCAACAGAATACACTGTGTGTATTCTCAAGTGAGGAGTCTGTGTGGAGATGCAGCTTCCCTGGAGGTGGACGAAAGAGGACACACCGACAGGTGGAACCAGCTGCGGGAAGACATGATTTTTCAGGTCTGACGACGAGCTGAATGTACCATAACCTTCAGACTGAATCAGAAAACCATTCTGAGGGTATTTGAAACGTCAGAAGCAGAGGAGATGTGATCCTATGTCTCCATCAGACCCTCAGTGAGATGGTTCCAGTTATAACGTGCAGGGATTAAAGCACAGTGTTTGGGGTCTGATTTAATCACTGATTCTGACACAGTGAGAGGGTTAGTTTTGCTGTAAGGAAGCAACATTAATGCAAGAAGACACAGGAACTTCATCAGTTGCCAGTTGTTTAGCAGAAGTGACCAATCTCTATGCTACTTTGACAGAAACTGATACTCACAGTGGTGACAAAGGAGTGCAGTCCGGTTTATTTCAGTTTGGAGAGGGGTGTGGAGTTTTGAAATCAATGCCTTGCGGTGCCACCATCGTTAATTTAGCATGTCCGGAGTGGTGGATCACACAGCACGGAAACAGGCCTTTTGCCGGCCATACCTGTTCTGACCATCCACTCACTGTCTACACCGGTCCCATTTATCAGCACTTGGTTCACAGCCGACTGTATCTCGGCAGTTTCAATGCTCATCCTCTTCGTAAATGTTGTGAAGCGACCTGCCTCCACCACCACCTCGGGCAGTGAGTTCCAGATTTCAGCTACCCTGGTGACACCGGCTCCTCCGCTGTTGTGCGGGGTAGGGTTGTTTCCTTTGGGGGGGGGGGGGGCTCGGTGTTATTGTTCCCTTTTGTCCAGAGGGGTGGGGTTTGTAGATTGATGATCGGGATGCCGTTCTTGTTTTTAAGCTGGGGTTGGGGTGGGAGTTTGATTTTTCTCTCTCAACGACTTTCATGCTCTTTCTTTGTTTTTTGGCTCTCTGGAGCAGGAAAAAAAACTCAGCGTGTGTCGGGGTGATGACTTCTCTGTCGGCTGCCTCGTTATTATTTGGGATTCGGCCGATCAATGTAGTGTCGTCAGTAAATCTAATTAGCAGACTGGAACCCGCCACTGCAGCCCCACAGTGCTCTATGTACTGATTGCAAAGCTACGAAATTGCTTGTGAATAGCCTCCCCTCCCTCAACTCCACTCTTTCTGCGTCACCAGCAGACTGGGACATCTCAAATCTCGCTGCCTCCGCCAGGACATTAAACTGTGAACAACTGTGGTCAGGGACTGATCTCTGGGGTACTCCAAACGCTACCTCCTTCCAGTCTGAAAACGACCCACTCATCCAGACACACACTACCGGCAGTTTATCGATCTCCAACGAAAAAGCCTAATCACCTACTCCCGATGTTCAACACCATTGCTGACTGAGTTTACCAGTAGGTGTGTGGCGCATGCTCAGAACGCGAAGGAGACAGACAAACTGAGCCAAGTCACAGACTGATGAAGGGGAGGAATGATCCATTTTGATACAGAGAGGGAAGCAGAGAGTTTGATATTGCGCCTGATGCCGGAACTGTGGCCAGTTTAAAGATGAAATCTCGTTCCTCTAAATTGTTTAGTGATGTGACAATGTTTTAATCAGAAGGCATCATGGAGACTAAAATTATTTCAGTTGAAATGTTGTCCGTCACCCACTGACTTGCTTTGTAAACGTTTAGCAGTGTAGGAAGTCAAAGGATTTGTGTATGGGAATCACAAACACAACAGCTCGTTAGTTCCGCTGTATCTGTCAGTTCACCAGCGCTTGAATGCCGCCGATGCTTGAATGTGGAGGCGGAGATGCTGGAGAAGACAACGACCCACTCGCTGCAAGGAGAGCTCGAACACATGTCCATGTCCGGGATCTGATTGAATACATTGCCATGACGTTGCTAGCAATGTGACGTCATTCACTGGCTCTCATTTTGGAAGGGATTCAGTCGGCCATCGCAGATACACCAACAGCTTCGCTCTGGGAAGCGGCCGTTCACTTGCTCCGTGTGTGTGAAGAGACTCATTCAGTTAACCCACCTTGTGATGCTCCGGTGAGTTCACAATAAATAGAGGCCACATTTCTGTCCGGAGTGAGCAAAGTGTTTTACTCAATCATCCCAGCTGCTGCAACACCAACATCTTCACATCAGGGAGGAAGTTCAAATCAGCTCCGTGTGAAATGTTTAACCAACACGGTGACTGAAGGCAGCTGCAGGTTCATGAGGGACTGTTACTGTCAGATTCTGCAGTTCTTGCGGCTGCTCATCGCACCCAGGGCTGAACCCTGGTCACTGAGCATTGGAGGAGTCTGTTCTGCTGATGTTAGCCTTAAACTAGACTGGTGTTTACTATTGTGGAGCTGTGATATATAAATCACCTCTGTATCAAATTCCGTGTCTCACTGGAGAGGCCACTCGGCCCATCTTGACCCTGCCCATGTTTCTGTTCCATATCAGTATATGAAAATATATCCCTGCCGTTCCCCTCTTGCTCTCCCTGAGATGACAGGTTGCAACTAGTCACCTCTCTATGGGATAGGAAATTTGTTACGTACCCCGTAACTGGGTGTTTAAACAGAAGAGAAAGAAGAATCCGGTGGAGTCTGGTGGTACCAAACTAAAGGTGTTTATTAATAAAAATAAGCAAAAGCATATCAATAATGCGAATATACATACAAAACAAGTTAGCAGTAATAAACATAAAAGTGTAGGAATAATAATAAACAATAATAAACAAGCTCTATTGATGTCTAGGGGTAAATGAATTGTCATGGAAAAGTACAAAATACAGTTCAGTTCATGAGTGCTAATGTAGTTATGGTTGTTGAATTGTAATCATGAGAGAGAGAGAGAGAGAGAGAGAGAGAGAGAGAGAGAGAGAGAGAGAGAGCGAGAGAGAGAGAGTGAGAGAAAGAGAGAGAGCGAGAAAGAGAGGGGGAGAGAGCGAGAGAGAGAGAGAGAGAGAGAGAGAGAGTGAGAGAGAGAGAGAGAGAGACTGCTCGGAGATTGTGTTATGCTTTCTCTGTAAGCTTGTTTCCACTTTTACAAGGACTCTGTCAGCTTCTGTGTTCTTCCAGAGAGAGAAGGGAGGAACTGTTTGATGGACAGCTGGGGCTCAGCACGGTGAGATAAGTAGGAGGTCCGCTGATAGACCTCCAGACACATGGTTTTGGACTCTGAATGAGCTTTGTTGTGTCCACAGAAAAAGGTGGGTTTTGGAAGATCGATCAGGAGCATCGATCAGTGGCTTTCGCAGTGTGAAAAGGCTGTGACCGGTGGGGAGTTACTCGTGTGTCCATCCGTCGCCTGGGTTAATAACTCCACCACAGAAGAACGGTCCCGTTTGTAGTGTCACAGTCGGTGACTTCCAAAGGATTTCGGAGGACGACGGGACTATCGACGGCATCAGCTTACCTGAAGACACAAAACTCTCCCTCTCTCTCTCTCCATCACTACTCGACTCAATCCCACGAACTGAACCGAACTTCACTCATCACCGTAAGACGGCATCCATTCACCCCGAGGCGTGAAGGAGCTTGGCTTTCCTATTTCCACACACACACACACACACACACACACACACACACACACACACACACACATATATATATATATATATATATAAAATCATTGATAACCTGTTTGATATATCTGCATTTATATTGCTGTAGTTACTAATAAATAGCATTAGTTTACTGCAATACCAGACGACACGGTGTTTTATATTTCTGCTGGTTCTTTGACCCGTCACGGGGTACCTAACAGTATCTACTCCAAATATAAAAGATTAAATGAAATAAACAGAAGTTAACAGTGTTATGCGTATATATAGCTCCCAAACTATCAAGCTTGGGAAACAATGCTTAAAGTCTTCAGATGGTAAATTAGAAAAGTTCAGTAATCCACGGAATAAGTGAGTGAGAGGAGAGATTTGTAAATCCACAGGAAAATGTAGAGAGAAGGCAATTATGAAGAATTCCACACACATTCCACGCTGGGTAAACGGAATAACAGTCGCCGAAGATTAGAAATATCACCAGGTGACAGTGACAGGAAAATCGTCTTCAAGTGGTTAGCACAGAACACCCCGATTCCAGGTAAGGGACAACAAAAGTGATACCACAGGATACTCCAGCAAATCCACACATATTGATGATACGAAGTGACATTCACACATCCGTTGTGTACTGCGTGCCGATGATCAGATCAACCGTACCTTTTGGGCATGGAAGAGTTGCAGTCTATAGCAGTCACACGCTGAAGTTCCAACAGCTTGTCTCCCTCTCCCTCTCCCGCTCCCGCAGCTTGTGTCTGACGTCACAGCCCCGCCTCACTCAGGCACTTAAAGCGACACTCACAGTAAACCAACCTGCGGTCTCGCAACACAATGCACCTCTAAAGTCTGACAGCAGACTAGCGAGTGAATCTTCGATGGTGCAGAGTCAGAAACAGAAGAGTTGCCAGCCTGAATCAGGGGCTTCAGAGAGAAATGGGGTCCAGAGGAGGAGGAAGAATAAGACCAGCAGGATGTGGTTAAAAGTGAAAGATTAGAAGCATTTGGAAACTGGTTGATCGAAAAAAAAGGGGTTAATTTCTGAAAAACAGGTGGAAATCAGCAGATCAGGCAGAAATTTTGGAGAGGAATAAATAGAAAACGTTTAGGCAGAGCCCCTTCCGCATGCCTAGCCTGTGTACTCCGCTGCTTAGTTGCTCTCTGAATTGTTTTGTGTGTGTGCGTCTCTGTATTTCCAGCAACTGCAGGAACTCCTGTGTTTTATATCTGCATTTTACTTTGGCATTAGATACACGTTGATATTGAGTATATTGGTTATGGGAGCCGCTTTCTGCGTTAAAACAGCTGCAGATTTTTTCTATACCCAAGATTAAAAAAAATGAGATATGGACATTGAACCGGTGCTTGCAAAAATATTTAATGGCACCGTGATTACCCATAGGGCCATGCGTAAAGAATTTCATCGGCGCTGAAGCTCTGATGAAATGCGCAGGCGTCAGGCTGAGTTTCACGCATGCGCGCAGTACACAGAAGCCTTTGAAAATGTCGGTGGAAGGTAAGAGTGATTCTCCGTGTTTTTATCTTAAACACCGATTTCGGGATAATTCATCTGAATTTCGGACACCGTGACCAGCAATCCCGGGATAGTCCTGTTCTCTTCCCTCTCTTCAGCCCCACGATCCGTACACGGACCCCGGGGAGCTTCCGCCAGATGAGGGAATGGGAACCGATGGATCTCTCAGACAGAGCTGAGCTCCAGCTATCTAAATGCAAGGATTAGGAACTCGGAGAAAGGGAACAAAATCTTTTACATCAGCAATTGAGAAAATCGGCATTAGGACTCTTTTCTGTAGATGCTGCCTGGCCTGATGAACTCCTCCAGTATTTTGTGTGTGTTGCTTCCTCTACCTCCTCTTGCTCTGGACTTTTCTACCGGTGAAAACATGTTTTGTCCCATTCTCTCTGGGTACTTAATGATATCAAACACCTTTGCCCTGGGCAACAAGTAGCTTTCACATCACAAATGTGCCAGACTCCAGTGAGACAGACTACTGCCCTTCCCTTCATAATCATTGGGATTTCATTCACTGAGTTCACCACCGTCAGTCATTGGGTGAGGGTTCAGGGGGAATATTTATGTAGAATACAGAAACTAGTGATGCCTGTTTGCATTTTGGTGATGCAAAAGTTGCTGGAGAATTTGCAAGTGGGAAGAAGTGGAGTGATATTTGGAAATCTGACTTTTTAAAGTGTAATTTAGCAAGGAAACCACATATGGACAATGTGCAAAAGCTTTGGTGAGAAAATCCTCCATTTCCTGTTCCAGGCCTGCTACATAGGTTGTGTGAGAGTGCAGATGAACTCGATCAAACCCAGAGGAGATCAAAGTTCCTATTGACAGTGATTTGCTAGATGTTAAAATGAATACCTCTCTATATAAAATTCACTGTGCACGTCTTGTCACTGGGTAAAAAATGCACAGTGCAAGATATATCTGCACACTGGTTATTACAAATTAGAGGGGAGATTACTACAAATTAGAGGGGTATTGGAGGGAAGGAGGGGAGACCACCAGTGTCCCTGATGCCCTCACCTACAAGATGTGCAGCTTGTAACCCAGCACTTCAATGAGCTGCAACTTGAAATGGGTGAATTCCAGATCATCCAGCAGTTGCAGGGGGTGATAGATATGACATGAAGAGAGGTGAGTTACTCCCAAGGTGCAGGACACAGGAAACTGGGTGAGAAACAGGAAGGGGAATGAGGTTAAATAGGCATCGCAGAGTACTCTAGTGGCCATGCCCCACAACAACAGGTGGACCACTTTAGAAACTGTTGGGGGGAATTACCTGGCAGAGGAAAGTCAAAGGGCTGATAGGGGATTTGTCAGTTAGAGGAACAGAACAAGAGGGGACGAATATCCTAGTGGTAAGGCTTGCTAGTGGTAGTGAGCAGGGGAGGGGGTTAAATAAAATGAGGGGGAATGGGAGCCAGAGTGACAGAACAGATAATGGAGAGGGTGAATTGAATTGACTTTATTAGATACATACTTTATAAACATGAGGAGTAGAAATATTTACCTTACATCTCCATCTAAATGGGCAATGTGTAATTTATAGTGATTTATAATAGATAGTTTGTACATAGGACAGTCAATATAACATTGAAATGCAATTGTATCAGCATGAATTAATCAGTCTGATGGCCTGGTGGAAGATGATGTCTCGGGGCCTGTTGCTCCTTTTGCTGTGGTACCGTTTCCTGGATGGTAGCAGCAGGAACAGTTTGTGTTTGTGGTGAATTGGGCCTGTTTGTCCCCGATATTCGTTGGGACCTTTTTACACACCTGTCTGTGTAAATGTACTGAATCATGGAAAGTAGATTGTGCAATGTATAATTTCCTTGTTTATATTTAGAGACATTTTTTGGTGTATAAAATGATGAGGGGTATTGAGCGTGTGAGTGGCCAGAGGAGTGTTTTTTCCCCCCAGGGTTGAAATGGTTAATGCCGAGTTTCCACACTCCCAAAGACCCTTTGTCCATCTCCTGAGTAAATTGAGTTTGAAAAATATTTAATGTCTCCCCCATCTGCTTTGGTTCCACTCATGGATTGCCATTCCGGTCTTCCAGAGGACCAACTTTGTGTCTTGAAATCCTTTTGCTCTTAATCTATCACTAGAATCCCTGAGGATTATCCTTCACCTTTTCTGTTAGCCATCCTGATTGATTTCTTATGTGTTCTCTTGCATTTCTTATACTCCATAAGAAACTGACTGCCTATCCCTGTTGTGCAATTCCATTTTGTGCTTTACCAGGGTCTCAATATCTCTTGCAATCCGAGTTTCCCTACAGTTTCTATCTTTACCTTTTATTCTGACATACCCGCTTACTACTTTCAAAATTTCGCTTTGAAGGCCTACCTTTACCAAGCACACCTTTGCCATAAAGCTGCCTGTCCCAATCCACAGTTGCCAGATCCTAGTGTTGATTCCAGGTGTTTATCCATGTCCTGAACACATCCACCTTTCCTACGCTGCTCCTTGTATTGAAATATACAGGGCTCAGCATATTCACTGCACCACACTCAACTTTTTCATTCCTGACTTTGTCTGAGGCCTGAACAACATCTGTCTCCACAAACTCTCCAATCTCTGTTCTGTTATTCAGGCTCCCATTCCCCCTGCAACTTTAGTTTAACCCTCCTTACCCCCACCTCCCACCATGCAGATCTATCACCCCTTTGGCTTTCCTCTCCCAGATCAATAAAAAGGAGGTGCATACCAGGTACAGCCAGATAGGAGCAAATGGGGTACTTATGAAATACAGGAAATTCAAGTGAATACTTATAAAATAAATAAAAGAAGGCATGAGGTTGCCCCAGCAGACAAGGTGAAGGAGAATCCTCAGGGATTCTGCAGATATGTTGAGAGCAAAAAGATTGCAAGGGAAAAAAATTAATTCTCTGGAAGATCAGAATGGTAATCCATATGAAAGTATGGCATAGACTTGGGAAGATTTTTTTTGTATCCGTATTTACTCAAGAGATGAACACAGAGTCTATAGAAGTGAGGCAAAGCCGCATCAACTTCATGGACCCTGTACAGATTACAGAGGTGGAGGCGTTTGAGGCAAATTAGTGTGGATCAATCTCCAGGGCCTGACAAGTTGTTCACTAGGACCCTGCGGAGGACAAGTGCAGAAATTATTGGGGCCTTAGCACAGATATTTAAATCATCCTTAGTGACAGGTGAGGTACTGGAGGATTGGAGGACAGACAATGTTGTTCTGCTGTTCAAGAAAGGCTGTAAAAATGAACTAGGAAATAATACGTTGGTGAGCTTGACATCAGAACTGGGCACGAAGGAGTGTTGTGGAAGAAAGTGACCTGGGAATACAAGTCCTTAATTCACTGAAAGTGGTATCACAGGTAGATAGGGATGGAAAGAATGATTTCAGCCCATTGCCCTTCATGAACCAAAGTACTGATAACAATAGATGGATGTTATGGTGACTTCTCGAAGACATTGGTGAGGCCTAATTTGGAGTATTGTGTGCAGTTTTGGTCACCTACCTACAGGAAAGATGTAAAAGAAGTTCAGAGATTTCAGAGAAAATTCACAAGGATGTTGCCATGTCTGGAGAACTTGGGTTATAAGTGAAGATTGAACAAATCAGGACTTTATTCCTTGGAATGCAGAAGATTGAGGGGAGATTTGATTGTGATATGGAGGCACACATAATGTTAATGCAACCTGGCTTTTTCCACGAAGATTGGGTGGGACAACAACCAGAGGCCATGGGTTAAGGGTGAAAGGTGAAGTGTTAAGGGGAACATGAGGGGAAACTTCTTCACACAGACGGTCATCCGGCTGTGGAATGAGCAGCCAGCACAAGTGGTGCATGCGAGCTCGATTTCAACATTTAAGAGGTTTGTGTTGGTACCTGGATGGTTGAGGTGTGGGAGTGGGCTGATTAAATAGTTCAGCACAAACTAGATGGCCCAAAGGGCCTGCTTCTGTGTTGAAATTTTCTATGATTATGACAAGAACCTGGAATAATACAAAAATTCACTCTAACCCCTTTTGACAGCTGTGTGAACCAACCAGTCATTTCAGCAAGAATTTTTTATATGGCGTTAAAACTGTGGCACTTTAAGTTAATAATACATAAAAGCAGATCCCAGCTGCACGTCAAGAAAAACTATTTGTGTGAGAGTGTTTCAGTTACTGTGGGGCCAGACACCCATGCAGCTCAGCAGGAACAGGGAATAATACCAATGGAGAGAGTCAGACTGAGCCAGGTCACAGATTGGAGACGGCAGAAATGCCCCATTCTGATAGAGATAGGAAGAGCTTCGGGGAATTGATGGTCATTCCAGGTTCCAGCACTCTGCCCAGTCAGAAGATGATTTCTCCGTCCAACTTTCGTTGAACCTCACTGTAACAGTGTGATACCAGATGAAACCTTGGCAGCTCAAGTAATCTCATCTGAAATGTTGTCCTACACCCATTGATGGATTTTGTAAATCTTTTTACAGGTTAAAAATGAGAAGGAATTTGTCTCCAGGAAGCTCAAACACGGCACGCCAGTTTTGTTGTCTCTGTCGAGATATTTAAGAAGTGGAGCAAGGGATCCAATTGACCACCCTTCCTGCTCAGACTGTGGGGAGGGATTCACTCGGTCATTTGACCATCTGGCGCACCTATAATTTACACAGGAGAAAGGCCTTTCACCTGCTCAGACAGTGGGAATGGATTCACTCGATTATCACAATTGAAGGTACATCAGCAAGTTCACACTGGGCAAGGCCATTCACCTGTCCTGTGTGTGAGAAGGGGTTCAGTCGGTCATCCCACCTGTGGACACACCGTCAGTTCACACCACACTGGGCAGAGGCTGGTCATCTGCTGAATTTCTGGGAAAGGATTCACTCAGTCATCTGATCTAATGGCTCACCAGCGGGTTCACAATGGGGAGAAGCCATTCACCTGCTCAGAATGTGGGAAGGGATTCACTCGCTCATCCACCCTACAGAGACACCAGCGAGTTCACACTGGGGAGAAGCCATTTACCTGCTCAGTCTGTGGGAAAGGATTCACTCAGTCATCTACCCTACTGGTACATCAGCAAGTTCACACTGGGGAGAAGCCGTTCATCTGCTCAGTCTGTGTGAAGAGATTCAGTAATTTATCCAGCCTACAGAGACATCAGCGAGTTCACACTGGGGAGAAACTCTTAACCTGCTCAGTCTGTGGGAAGAGATTCACAAATTTATCCAGCCTACAGAGTCATCAGCGAGTTCACACTGGGGAGAGGCCATTCACCTGCTCAGTCTGTGGGAAAGGATTCACTTGGTCATCTGACTTACGGAGTCATCAACGAGTTCACACCGGGGAGAAGCCGTTCACCTGCTCAGTCTGTGGGAAGAGATTCACTCATTCATCTCACCTGCAGAGTCATCAGCGAGTTCACACTGGGGAGAGGCCGTTCACCTGCTCTGTCTGTGGGAAGGGATTCACTCGGTTAGCTAACCTACAGAGACACCAGCGAGTTTACACTGGGGAGAAGCCGTTCACCTGCTCCGTCTGTGGGAAGGGATTCACTCATACATCCCACCTACAGAATCACCTGCGAGTTCACACTGGGGAGAGGCCGTTCACCTGCTCAGAATGTGGGAAGGGATTCACTCAGTTATCCCACCTACAGAGTCACCAGCAAGTTCACACCGGGGAGAGAGCGTTCACCTGCTCAGAATGTGGGAAGAGATTCACTCGCTCATCCACCCTACAGAGACACCAGCGAGTTCACACTGGCGAGAAGCCATTCACCTGCTCAGTCTGTGGGAAGGGATTCACTCAGTTATCTACCCTACAGAGACACCAGCGAGTTCACACTAGAGAAAGACCGTTCACCTGCTGAGAATGTGGGAAAGGATTCACTCACTCATCCCACCTACTGGCACACCTGTCAGCTCACAATGAGGAGTGGCCATTGTTATGAATCCCAAGGTTTTGTTTGCTGTGGATTGTCATTTTAAGAGAGAGAGAGAGATTAAGAAGGCAAATGTGTCTGACTTGCAGCTTGTTTACATCGCGTGCAGCTTGTTTAGTTTTAACCGAGGACACAGGCACTTAGAGTCAGACGGAGACGAAGGAGGAAAAATGGAAGCATCGAAACCAGGGAACCAGTGGCCAAGGATCACTGTTTGGAACTTTCCTTTACCCACAAGGGTGGGCTAATTATCGATTCACCGTACATCGAATGTGTGGATGTCACCTCATTTGATCCATAGGAGTGGATCTGATTTGGGGTATCCTGTGGAGACCACTTATGTGTTAACCATTGCCAGGCTGTGGTGTGGTAATTCATTAAGACGATACCAATTATGACAAGTCACTTAGGGTGATAATTAGTATGTGGATTTGGAAGGATGACAGATAAAATCTACAGCGACTGTTGGTCTCATTTTACCACCATGGAACCTGTGGAGTACGACATAATTGCCTTCTCTCAACATTTACCCGGGATTACAAGTATCTCTCTCTCATCACCTGTTCTGTGGTTCACCTGAACTTTCATACCTTACCACCTCAAGACTCCAAGCCTTGTTTCCCCCAAGCTCAATAGTTTGGGAGTTATATTTATACACATAACACTCACGAGGAAATCTGCAGATGCTGGAAATTCAAACAACACACACAAAATGCTGGTGGAACACAGCAGGCCAGGCAATATCTATAAGGAGAAGAACTGTCGACGCTTCAGGCTGAGACCCTTCATCAGGACTAACTGAAAGGAATGATACTAAGAGATTTGAAAGTGGGGGGGGGGGGGAGGGTGAAATGTGAAATGATAGGAGAAGTCCGAAGGTGGTGGGATGAAGCTATGAGCTGGAAAGATGATTGGCGAAAGTGATACAGAGCTGGAGATGGGAAAGGATCATTGGACAGGAGTCCTTGGGAGAAAGAAAGGTGGGGGGGGGGAAGCACCAGAGAGACATGGAAAACAGGCAAACAATTAAATATGTCAGTGATGGGGTAAGAAGGGGAAGAGGTGCATTAATGGAAGTTAGAGGAGTCAATGTTCATCCCATCAGGTCGGAGGCTACCCAGCCAGTATATAAAGTGTTGTTCCTCCAACCTGAGTTTGGATTAATTTTGACAGTAGAGGAGGCCATGGATAGACATATCAGAATGGGAATGCGACATGGAATTATAAAGTGTGGCCACTGGGAGTAGTCTGTTGCTGTTGGTTCGTTTCTAAAGCGTTACGGCCTGCGTCTGGGATATAGACAAATTTAAGGATTGATTTAATATTGATTTCATTGGGGAAATCCCTTTTGATTTATTTGTGTGTGAAAATCAGCAGCAATGGATGTTGATAGATATCTGGAAGTGTGAACCTCTCAGGCATTAGAGGACTCCAGAAGGATTGAGTTGTTGAGTATTGCTAAAATGTTAATAATCGCTAAGGTGAAATTGACAATGAGGAGGGCACAGCTGCAGAGGATAATAGCTGAGCATTATGTATCTGAGAGTGTGTTTAAAGTGGAGGAGTTGGAGGTGTTTCCTGAAAGTAAACCTCGTGAGCTTGAGCTCCAGGACAAGTTAGAAAAATTAAAGATGGGGGCTCCAGAAAGGCAGAGGCAGTTTCAGGCTGGAGTGGCAGATAAGCAGAAAGAAAATTCTCTTACAAAGTGTAATTAAGGGGAAGGCTGAGCATGCCTATTCTGCTTTGACAGTTGCTGAAGCAGCTTATTATTTATTTATTTATGCTGCTCCAATCATCGCCACTGGGCTATAAATGTGCAGGAGCTGTGTGTGGTTCAGTGCTTTGCTCAAAGACACACATGCTGCCTCGGCTGAGGCTCGAACTCATGACTTTCAGATCGCTAGTTCAACACCTTAACCACATGGTCACGCACCACACATTATGACCTAGTGAAACAGGCTGTGCTCAAAGCTTACGAGTTGGTCCCAGAAGCAGACAGGCAAAAGTTTAGAAATTTGAAGAAATCTGTGAACCAGACATACGGAATTTGCTGATGAGAAATTTGACCTCTGGTGCACATCTGAACATGTTAATGATGATTTTAACAGCTTGAGAGAGTTGGTTTTAATTGAAGAATTCTGAAGGTGTGTCCCTGATGACAGAAAGACGTATTTAGATGGAAATGATGCTGTCACTATGCAGGAATCTGATGGATTAGCAGATCAGTTTGCTTTAACTCATAAGGTTATGTTTACCCTGAATAAGAGTTTCCAAAAGGCACTTGTCAAGTTGTGGGTAAACCTAATGAGCTGGGGACGTCACGTGATGACGTAGGATCGAGACGGTGGAACCCAGCCCTCCCGTAAAAAAGTTAATAAATCAATGTTTAAGTGAAGAAAAGTTAATCAATACTTTTTTAAGGTTACTTATAAACTACTCCGGATTGTTTTAAGCTATGCCTCATAAACAGAGGACGAAGGAAACTACTACCGTGAAGACAGCTTGAGTTGGAACAGAATCAAGGCCTATTTCTACCGAAGAACCACGGACTCAGGTACAACACACCACCGGTGAAACAGAACAGGAGACTGTGGCAGCATCGGCCATTTCTAAAGGAAAAGTTCAACGAGAACTGTGCAAGCGTAAAGGAATGAGCATGCGCAAACGAGAGCAACCAGAACTACAAAACCCAGCAGCGACTGAAACCGACAGTGAAAGTGAATCTGAGAGAGAGCCGGACTCTCTGGAAAAATCAGACAAAGATGAAGATGAAAGTGCCTCTGAAAATACAAAAAAGACTTTGAGGCAAATAATGCATAAATTAAATGCATTAAAAGTAATTAAAGAAAAATAATAAATATGGAAGCTATGTTTGATAAAATGACAAAGAGACAGCAAAAAATGGAAAAGAAAATTACAGATTTGGAAGTCAAAATAGAAGATATGGAAGGAAGAATGAAGAATATGGAATATGATAATAATGCCTGGACATCAGAAAGAAAACAACTCGTGGAAAAAATTGATAAGCTTGAAAATTTTGGTAGACACAACAATATTAAAATTGTTGGACTTAAAGAAGATACCGTAAGAGAAGACCCAATAAATCTTTTCCAAAATGGATTCCTGAAAAATTGGAAATGGGAGAAGAAACTTCAATTGAGATTGAAAGGGTGCACAGAGCCTTAAGGCCAAGATCTCAAGACGATCAGAATCTGCGATCAATTTTGATTAGATGTTTACGATACCAGGATAAAGAAAAGATTTTGAGGGCAGCTGCCCAAAGTGCCAAAAGAAGAAAGGGTCCATTGATGATAGCAGAGAAACCCGTTCTTTTTTATCCTGATATAAGTTATAACCTTTTGAAGAGAAAGAAAGTATTTAATCCAGCTAAAAAAGTCTTATGGGAAAAAGGTTGTAAGTTTTTAATGCATCACCCAGCAACAATGATAATTTTTTTGGCGGAGGGAAAAAGATTTTTTTCCCGATTATCGAGATGCGGAGGTGTTCGCACAAAAACTTCCATTTATTCACTAATTAAACGTAGAGACTTCTAAATGTAATGGTTAAAGACGAAGACAGAGATAGTGAATGGAACTGATGGACATTTAAGGATGATATAAGGGAGAAAAGTAAAATTTTAGAAATATTAATTGAGAATAGTATTTTTTTTCTTTTTTTATATATATACTTTTTATGTTGTGGGGGGGGGGGGCTGGGGAGCTTTGGATGGATTGCTACGGGATTCACGTGTGTAATCATGGCGATTGCCATGACCCGTACAATAGAGGGGGGTAATGTTGTTTTTTTCTTCTTTCACAACATTAGTCGGGGGGTATTTTGTTTTTTTCTTTATATTCTATTTTTCTTTTATTCTTTTGCCTGGATGATTGGTGGCGACACACATAGCAACATGGAGACTTCAAAAAAGATTTCCCAGGATACCATGAAAGTTGAAAGATTAGGTATTATTATAGATTGGAGTAACATAATTAAAAATAATGACTAATTTATTGATGTTTTTAAGTTTCAATGTTAATGGGCTTAATGGACCAATAAGAAGAAAAAGAATTTTAACATATATTAAAAAATGAAAATAGATATAGCTTTCTTACAAGAAACTCAATTAACGGATATAGAACATCAGAAATTAAAAAGAGACTGGGTTGGAAATGTTATTGCAGCTTCATTTAACTCAAAGGCGAGAGGAGTTGCAATTTTAGTTAATAAAAATTTACCAATTAAAATACAAAATGTATTAATTGATTCGGCAGGAAGATATTTAATTATACATTGTCAAATTTTTTCAGAACTATGGACTCTTATGAATATTTATGCCCCAAATGAAAATGATGTAAAATTTATACAGGAGGTGTTTTTGAATTTGGCTAACGCACGTGATAAAATATTAATAGGTGGAGATTTTAATTTTTTGTTTAGATCCAGTTTTAGATAGATCAACAAAGGCTATTACAAAATCAAAAGTAGCAAAATTAACTATCATTGATGAAATTTGATTGATATATGGAGAAGAATCAATCCAAAAGAAAGAGATTATTCATTATATTCAAATAGACATAAAACCTACTCAAGGATAGATTTTTTCCTATTATCAACGAATATCCAAGATATAGTGAAAATGTGGAATAAAAGCAAGAATATTGTCTGATCATTCTCCTTTAATAATGACAATGATAATGATAGATAAAGAGGAATCAATTTATAGATGGAGATTTAATTCAATTCTACTAAAATGTCAAGATTTTTATGATTTTATGAAAAAGCAGATTCAGTTCTTTTTAGATACAAATTTACATTCAGTTGATGATAAATTTATATTGTAGGAACCAATGAAAGCATATTTGAGAGGCCAGATAATAAGTTATACTTCTAAAATTAAGAAGGAATATATGATAGAAATAAATCAATTGGAAAAAGAGATTATAAAATTAGAAAACGAATCTCAAAGAAATATGACAGAAGAAAAACGAAGACAACTTATTAATAAGAAGTTAAAATACAATACACTCCAGACATATCAAACAGAAAAAGCAATTATGAGAACTAAACAGAGTTATTATGAACTAGGTGAAAGATCACATAAAGTCCTTGCTTGGCAGTTAAAAACAGATCAGACTTCTAAAACAATAAATGCAATTCGAACAAAAGTGAATGAAATTACTTATAAGCCTCTAGAAATTAATGAGGCTTTTAAGAGTTTTTATTCTGAGTTGTATAAATCAGAATCAAAGAATGATGACGTTAAGATAGAAGGATTTTTATCACAAATAACTCTTCCAAAATTAAATACAGAAGAACATAAGGGATTAGGTATGCCTTTTACATTGAAGGAGTTTGAAGAAGCTCTGGGATCACTTCAAAGTAATAAATCTCCAGGAGAAGATGGTTTTCCGCCTGAATTTTATAAGAAGTTTAAAGATTTAGTAATCCCTCCTTTTATGGAGTTAATACAGCAAGCGGAAAGAACGCATAAACTTCCAGAATCTTTTTCAACAGCTATTTTAATAGTATTGCCAAAAAAAGATAGAGACCTTTTAAAACCAGCATCATATAGACCTATTTCTTTATTAAACACATTATAAAATAATAGCAAAACTCTTATCTAATAGATTATCTAAATGCTTACCAAAATTAGTGCATATGGATCAAACAGGATTTATTAAAAATAGACAATCAGCAGATAATGTAGCCCGTTTATTTAGTATAATCCATTTAGCGCAAAAGAGGGAGGAAACGAGTGTGGCAGTTGCTTTAGATGCAGAAAAAGCATTTGATAGATTGGAATGGGATTTTTTATTTAAGGTATTGGAAAAATATGGATTAGGAACATCATTTATAAAATGGATTAAAACCTTAAATACTAATCCCAAAGCTAAAGTAGTGACAAATGGTCAAATTTCAACATCATTTCAGTTAACAAGATCAACTAGGCAAGGTTGTCCATTATCACCTGCTTTGTTTGTGTTGGCAATGGAGCCACTAGCTGAATTAATTAGAATGGACTCAGATATTAAGGGTTTCAGAGTTAATCAGGAATAATACAAGATTAACTTATTTGCTGATGATGTTCTACTTTATTTAACAGATCCATTATATTCACTACGCAAATTATCTTATAGATTAGAAGAATATGGGAAAATATCGGGTTATAAAATAAATTCGGATAAAAGTGAAATTTTACCTCTTACTAAAGAGATTATAATCAATGTCGATTAATAACTCAATTTAGATGGCCGGCAAACGGTATAAAATATTTAGGTATAAGAGTTGATAATGACATAAAAAACTTATACAAATTAAATTATTCACCACTTTTGAAAAAAATTCAGGAAGATCTTGATAAATGGATGGCATTACCAATAACATTAGTAGGTAGAGTAAATACTATAAAAATGAATATATTCCCTTGAGTACAATATTTATTAAAATCATTACCAATACAATTACCCCAGAAGTTTTTTCAAGAGTTAAACAAATATGTGAGGAAATTTCTCTGGAAAGGTAAGATGTCAAGAATATCGTTGGAAAAATTGACATGGAAATTTGATCTAGGAGGATTACAACTTCCAAATTTTAAGAATTATTATAAAGCAAATCAACTTAGATTTATTGCATCTTTTTTCGAGAAAGATAAACCTGCATGGATTAGAATAGAACTAGATAAAATAGGAGAAAACGTACCAGAAGATTTTATATATAAATTGGAATCTAAATGGATACGGGAAAAGAAAGAATCTCCTATATTAAAACATTTGATTGACTTATGGAATAAGATAAATGTTGATGATGAGACAAAAAAATCTTTATTAGCAAAGAGATCTTTAATTCAAAATAGGCTTATTCCTTTCACAATGGACAATCAACTTTGACATAATTGGTTTTAAAAAGGGATTAGATATATAGGAGATTGTTTTGAAGGAGGTATATTAATGTCATTTGATCAATTAAAGAATAAATATAAAGTATCAAATAACACTTTATTTTGTTACTTTCAATTAAGGGCTTATTTAAGAGAAAAATTAGGTCAAACAATGTTATTGCCGAAATCTAATGAAATAGAAATTTTAATTCAAAAAGGAAATATTAAAAAAATTATATCTTGTATGTATAATTTAATTCAAAAACAGGCAATTAAACAAGGAGTCCATAAGTCAAGACAAAAATGGGAAAGTGATTTGAATATTAAAATTGAAGAAACAAATTGGTCAAGACTATGTCTTGATAGTATGACAAATACAATAAATGTTCGGTTAAGATTAGTGCAGTATAATTTTCTACATCAATTATATATTACACCACAAAAAAAAATAAATAAAATCCAAATTTATCGGATCAATGTTTCCGATGTAACCAAGAAACTGGTACTTTTTTTTACATTCTACATGGTCTTGTTCTAAAATTCACCCTTTTTGGACAAATTTAAGACTTTTACTGGAACAAATTACAGGAACACAATTTCCTCATAATCCAATATTACTCTTACTAGGTGATATTGAAGGGATAAATCCGAAACTTAAACTAAATAAATATCAGAAATAATTCATAAAAATTGCACTGGCAGTAGCCAAAAAAGCTATTGCAGTTACTTGGAAATCGGATACATATTTAAGTGTAGACTCTTGGAAGAAAGAAATCTATGGCTGTATTCCATTAGAAAAAATTACTTATAATTTAAGAGATAAATATGAAACATTTCTGAAAATTTGGAGCCCTTATTTACAAAAGACAGGACTAAATATATAGATGCTCTGAAGATGAAACAATTGGTTATTTGGGGAAAGAAATAAATATATATATTAAAGTTATTACGAACTCCATGGAGCATGTGGAGATCTTCCAATAACCAGGCACTCTTTCTTTTTTTTTCTCTTTCTTTCTCTTTTTTTTTCTATAGGGTAGTCGGGGGGAGGAGTTAAGGGGAGGGGGGGAAGGGTTATATACATTTTTTCATATTTTACTCTGTAATTACTCAAAAATGCAATAAAAAAGTTTTCAAAGAAAAAAAATCCTAATGAGCTCACCCAAGTGGCCTATACCTGCATTCAGTGAACCCTTTTCCAAAGTTATAGTGGATTGTGCTGGCCCTTTGCCAAAGACTAAAGCTGGCCAGCAGTATCTGCTAACTATTATGTGTACTGCATCCAGATTCCCAGAGGCAATACCTCTCAGAAATATGAAAGCTAAAACTGTGGCGAAGGCTCTTACCAAGATTTTCACATTATTCGATTTGCCTAAAGAAATCCAGTCTGATCAAGGATGCAAATTTACATCTGGATTATTCCAGCAGGTAGTTTCTGAATTGGGGGCAAAACAAATTGCATCATCTGCGTGCCATACAGAATCACAAGGGGATTTAGATAGATTTCATTCTACCCTCAAAACAATGATTAAGACATATTGTGTTGAAAATGGAAAAGACCGGGATGAAGGAATACATTTGCTTTTGTCCACAGAAAGAGAGTCAGTACAGGAATCACTGGGCTTTACTCCATTTGAACTTGTATTTGGTCGCAGAGTGACCTTTGACCTTGTTAAAAGAAACGGTGGATTGATGTTAACTCTTTAGACTATGTTTTGAAGCTCAAAAATAAACTACACCAAGCCTGTTGTCTAGCGAGACAAAACTTAAAGATTTCTCTAAACAAAATGAAGTGTTGGTTTGATAACAGGGCTCGCGAAAGAAAATACCAGGTGGGAGATAAGGTGCTTGCCTTATGTTGACGAAACCACTTCAGGCGAAATTCAATAGACCGCTTGAAATAGTCTCCCAAATTAATGATGTGAATTATGTTATTAAAACACCCAACAGACTTGAACTAACACAGGTGGTACACATAAATACGATAAAGCCTTTTTTGACAAGCAGGTACCATCTGTAAGTGTTGTTGTCAAAACATATGAATCTGGCAACCCTGAGAATGAAACAATTGACTCGTCTGAGACTTTTCACGAGCCAAACATGGTCCCAGTTAGGCTAATGAACTCGGTTGTTCCAGAAAACATTGATAACAAGTTGTCTCATCTGCAGCCAAAGCAACAACAACAGCTGAAGGAATTCATTCTGAAGTTTAAAGATTGATTTCCCAATGTTCCCAAGCAAACCACGGTCGCAGTACACGATGTAGATGTTGGTCAAGCCAAACCGATTAAACAACACCCACTTCGCATGAACGTAGAAAAGTGTAAATTGGCTGACCAGGGAATTGAGTATATGCTGGAGAATGGTATTATTAGGCCTTCAAAATGAGATTGGAGTCACTCTGCATTATTATGCCCAAACATGATGGTAGTGTTAGATTGTGCACTGATTGTAGAAAGGTAAATGCAGTAACAAAAACTGATGCCTATCCTATCCCTAGGGTGGATGATTGCATCGATAAGGTTGGAATAGCTAATTTCTTACAAAGATTGATCTGTTGAAAGGGTATTGGCGTGTTCCATTGACGGACAGAGGTAGAGACATTTCTGTGTTTGTGACACCATCTGGGTTGTATGAATACAATGTTTTGCCTTTTGGAAGGAAACATCCCAGAGAATGATTGATTTTGTAATTCGAGGGTGAGAACACACAGATACCTATATTGATGACTCAGTTACAGGGAGTGGCACTTGAGAAGAGCATATCTCTGCAGTAGAAAAGCTGTTTGACAGGCTTTCCTAGGACAACCTTACAGTTAACTTGGCTAAGAGTGAATTTGGCAATGCCAGTGTGACCTGTCTTGGCTATGTTGTAGGTCAAAGGAAGTTGGCTCCTGTTCGGGCAAAAGTCCAGACAATTTCTCAAGTTCCTATTCTGACTGCAAAGAAGGCTGTTAGAAGGTTTCTGGGAATGGATGGATATTACCGTAAGAACTTTGCTGCTATCGCTCTTCCTCTGACCAATCTCCTGAAGAAGGGTGAAAAGTTTGTTTGGACCGAGCCTTGTCAGAAGGCATTTGATTGATTGTTATCAGTATTTCAGATTAGGCCAATCCATGTAGTGCTGTCAGCAAATTTAAATAGCAGATTGGAGCTGTGGGTGGCAACACAAGTCATGGGTGCACAGAGAGTAATGGAGGGCGCCAAAGAGACAACCCTGTGGGGTATGTGTGCTGAGGGTCAGAGAGACAGAGGAGATGGAGCCCACTCTTACTACCTGCCGGTGACCTGACAGGAAGTCCAGGATCCAGCTACACAAGGCAGTGTGAAGGCCGAGGTCTCTGAGCTCCTTGTCGATACTTCACGCCTTTGTATGGCTACTGCTCTGCCCATGACCGCAAGGAACTGCAGAGAACTTTGGAGAGCAGAGAGCATCAGAGAAACAAGCCTCCCCTCCATGGACTCTCCCTACACTCCCCCTCCCTCGGAAAAGCAGGTCATGTACTCAAATAACCTCATTACCTGGACATTCTTGCTGCAAATTTGCTCCCACATTGGCGGAGAGATACAAAAGCCTTAAAGTGCGTAACAGCACGCTGAAGGACGGCTTCCTGTCTGCAGTTATAAGCCAAATGAATGATAAAATGGACTCGACCTCACAATGTAACTGGACGTGACCCTGCACCATATGTCTATCTGCACCGCACTTTCTCTGCAGCCACAATGCTTTGTTACAGTGATTATTTTGTTATATATCAGCTCAATGTACTTTTGGAATGTATCGATCTGTGTGGATGGTACGTCAGGCAAGATTTTCACTGTAGCTCAGTACATGATGATAATAAACAAATTTCCCATTTTAATTGTGTGGAAATATTAGACAGACTGAGCTTCTGCTCTGGAACCACAGAAGGAAACTGAACTGTTGTCATTTCTGAGGAATGCAAATATAAGGAAAAGGCTTCAATCTCACATTACGATCTGCGGTAACTGGGATCAGGAGACCGGTGGTGGGTCTCCCATATCAATATCAGAATCAGGTTTAATAGCACCGGCATGTGTCATGAAATTTGTTGTCCCTGTGGTAGCAGCAGAACCTAATTCATAACAATAGTTTTGAAAAATTGTGATTTAAAATAAGAATATACATTTATATAGTACAAAAATAGAGAAAAAATGTAATAAGCTATTTTAATTGTGTGGAGCAATTTGACTGACTGGGTGTTGCTTTGGAAATTCTGAAGTGAAGCTGAACTAAACTTTACACATTTATGAGAAGCTCAGATAAATACAAATGGCTAAATTCTCACATAAACGGGTCAGACACCCAGAAACATTGGCAGCACTTCAGCACCTCAAAACAGTGGAATGAAACAACAGAAAATATTGCAGAGAAAAAAAAAACATTGTCCACCCTCAATGAGAGGACGTGACAGATCCGGATCTCACTGACTTGTCTGAACGGGGAAAGATGAAGCTACACGGACACATAGAACAGTGACCCGCAGATGCTGCAGATCTGCAGAAAAACGTGAACAGGAACCGGGATCAGGTGACGGGTGGAGGGTCTCCCTCCTGAACTGGTGACTCTGCTCCTCGCCCCTCACATGCTGCCCGACCCATCCACCGCATTCCCCACATTATTCCATATTCACCCCAGATACATGATTATCTTTCCACACCTTATCTTCCCCGATCCTTTTCCCTCCACGTCCAGGTCACAGAGTCACCGGCCCAATTCCCATCCAGGTCCAAAACATAATTCAGACCCAAACAGGAAATGTTCACGTTTCATTTAAATCAGTTTTGTGTTTCTAAACACTAATTTCTATTCACATTCCTCCAGAGCCTTGCTGGACAGGAACACTGAAACATCAAGTGAGACACAACAGGAGGCAATTCAGCCCCTCTAACCATCAGCAAGATGGCGGCTGCTCACCCATCTCAGCCACGTGTTTCTGCCCGATCCTCATTTCCTCCATCCCTTCGATCTCCACACATCTGCCGGCCTCTGTTTTACGTGCAGACGATCACTGAGTCTTCACCGCCCTCTGTGGTGGGGATTTATAAACATTCACCACCCTCGGAATGGAGACATTTCCCCTCATTTCAGTCCCGCACAGTCCATCCCTGTTTCAGAGACTGTGATCCCTGGTTCAACCGGTAATGATGTTGTGCATTTCAGTGTGTTCACCTCTCAGTCCTCGATTCTCTAAAAGAAAGGGTTATCACATTTGATCTTTCTTCATATGATGACCCCAACACCCCAGGGATCAGTCTGGTGTATCTTCATTGCACTCTCTCTAACAAATACTCTCTAACCTCTTTGTTAATCCTCTATAGAATTAATTACCATCTTCTGCAGCCCCGTGTTGCCCCGATCACTCACCTCCCACCCGTCACTATTTCCACCTTCCCACCTCCCCCTCACCTGGATCCACCTCTCACTCCCCGGCTCTTGCCCCATCCCCACCCCTCACCTCTTTTCTCTGACTATTTCCCGTCCACTCTCAGTCCAGACGGAGGGTCTCGGCCCGAAATGTTGACGGTCCATTTCCCTCCACAGATGCTGCCCGACCCACTGAGTTCCTCCAGCAGTTTGTTCTAACCCGTGTTAGTATGGGGAGCGGGATTTTACACCATATTCCAGGTATAATCTCAACAAAGCACAAACAATTGTCACTTTGCCCGGACCATTAGCCCCGCTTGCAGGGCGACAGTCTGCCGGTGTTTGCCCCCGATGTGGTGAATCCCTCTGCTCGACACCACCTTGGGCTCAGACATTTCTACAGATGAGCCCCTCCTGTCCCCACCGGGACAAACATCCTGTCCGCCCCCTCTCTCACCATCTTCATCCTTTCAATAAAATCCCCCCCTCCCCGGGGAACCGGCAACGAACCGACGGGCCGAGCGGTCTCCTCCTACCTCTCAGCGATACATCAGACTCCGGCCGCGGGAGACGCTTCACAAAAGCCCCAACTTCCCTCGGAGGGAAATGGAAATAAATCAGAAAGCGGACATTTACTTTGAGGTTTTCTCCGCTCTGAGGAGGCGGTCGGCGCTTGAGCGGGAGACGAACTCAGCGGGGTAACGCCCACTCGGCTTGTCCGCCTCCGTGACTGGTTGTAACCAGTGATTGACATCGCTTCTCACCAATGGGAATAACGTAGCTCCTGAATCCTCTGTTGACAGCGATGGGGGAAGGGGCTGGTCACGTGATTATTAGCCCAGCCGTTGTACCGATGAAGCTCGTGCACAGCAGCGCGTGGGTGACGTAAGACACCGCGCACGTGAGGGCAGATCCCGGTGTGGGGAGCCCATGTGTGACGTCAGGCGCGTGGGGGGGGGGGTAGGAGCTGTGTGACGTCACCTGTGGGAGAGCGCAGGCATTTAAAAGCACCTTAATGGACTTTTCAGTGGGACAACATTAATCACGGGTTTCATCACTGAATCCAGGGTTGTGGGACGTAAAGTCACCTGTTATGTGTCCGGCTGTGCCGTGTTGTTGGTGGAGTGGGCAGCGTGGTGTTTGTCCCGATTCGGGTCACAACACCAGAATTGCCAGCGGGGTCCACACACAGTGTATTAGCCAACAGAAAACCTCTCGTCCCTGCAGTCTTTGTCTCCTGGTAAACTCAACACCCTGACAGTGTGGACCATAGATACCCCTTCCTCTCAGAGTCAGGGGATCATTCAGACAGCTGATCGATATATATTGGTCATTAAAATTCACCCAGATTCGTTTGGACGGATTTGACGTGGAGTTCGGGGTGTCACAATGAAAGGGCCGGATGGCCGAACTCTCTCCGTTGTCCAAACATCCTTCCAGGTGAGGTGACACTTCACCTGTGAATCTTCTGTTGTGTCCGCTGCTCCCGATGCTGCCGCCTCTACACTGGTGACACCGGCTCCACCGCAGTTGTGCGGGGTAGGAGTGTTTTTTTTATTGGGGGCTCGATGTTATTGTTCCCTTTTGTGCGGAGGGGTGGGTTTTGGGGTTTGATGATTGGGATCCCGTTCTTCTTGATCCGGGGGGTGGGGTGGGAGTTTGATTTTTCTCCCTGAGCGACTTTCATGCTCTTGCTTTGTTTCGTGGTTCTATGGAGAAACAGAAACTCAGTGTTATTTATGGATAGCTGCTCTAATAATAAACTAACCTTTGAACTATCCGCTCCGTGCGGGAGTTCCCGGTGTCCAAACATTTTCATTCTGATTTCCATTCCTGCTGCTACCCGGCCTGCTGTGTTCGGCCAGCGTTTTGTTTGTGTTGCTTTGGATTTCCAGAATCTGCAGACTTTGTCGTGTTTGTGATTTAACTCTCCGTTGTCCTTCCGGCCCCGGACCACGGGTGGCGCTGTATAGCTCTCCAGCCACTGGTGGCGCTGTATAGATCTCCAGCCACTGGTGGCGCTGTGCAGATCTCCGGCCTTCGGCGACGATGTGCAGACCTCCGGCCATCGGTGGCGCTGCGGAGAAACGCCTGCTGAACGCATGCGCGGTGCCGAGTGCCGCTGTTGTTGGCGGTTCTCCGATTCGAGCAGGGGTGAGTCGGGAATGATCCCGGTGTTGTGTAACTCGGGGGCCGGTTGCATTGGGAAAGGGCCGGGCCCGAGCTCTGCCGGACGGCTGAGGAGCAGGGCTGCAGTGGTAATTTTTTAGCTGCCGGGGCTGTGGGGGGGGGGGGGGGGGGGGGGTGGTGGTTTGATTGATAAGTTCGTGGCCTAAATTGGAAGGCCTGAAGTTATACAGCGCTCGGTGCCTGCACGTGTAGTTCAACTCTTTGAGTGATTATGCAGAAAGTTTGAAGTTAATAACTTTTGTGGTATTTCTGTTTGACATAATTGAAAATGGCTAGGTTTTGTAAAATTGATCGGTTTTGTAAAATTGACTCCTTCCACCTTAGGCCATGAACTTATCAATCACTTCTAGTTTGTGATATCCAATTTGTGTACATGCTCATTTCATTTACTGGGCAACTGCCTTGCCCCATACGTACAATGAGCAGGTGCACAAATTGGATGTGACATATATAGGGCTTCCTATAATGGCAAGCAGTAAACCAAGGTGAAAGAAATATATGAATTCCAGAGCTCCACAGCTAAGACATTAACAAGATGACAGCCTATCATTACATTTCAGTGTATAACTGGTAAAATTAAACATATAATACTTAATTTAATAATATGACAAAATATTGCATTGTTGCACTTAACCGATTATCATAAAATATAATTATCAAGCAAGTAAAATAACTTTGTTTGCTTGGAAGCCAAAGGGTTGTTACTGAGAAAAATTTACTTTAGGATGAGCGAGTAATCCATGGACCACCATAGATGTAGCCTTACTAATACGACTGAGTCAGAGCAGACGGCAGGGCCCGCAGCGCTTAGCAGTGTTCCTCAGAGGTATAAAAATAACAGAAATAAAGCAATTCATTTTTTACGATTTTAGCCACCTAAATTGGAACCAAGTAATCAAGTATGAAAAAATAAACTCTGATGAACTATTGCAAAAGCCACGAATATTGCTGAATGTTAGTCTCAAAAGTGGTAGGTTGGCAAATCTGCCTCGTACCATTTCTCTCGCAGAAATGGTTGGACGGGAAGTGTATCTGTGAGTGTCGATACAATCTCCTCACACGTCGGGTGTTACATAGTTCGACCTTTACAGATCCTGTTTAGTCTTTAAATATATAAAAAGTTAAAGAAGTTTGAATCTTTAGATAAATTATTATCGCATTTATACAAATAGAAAATATCGTTGTTTGGAAGTGACAAATGTTAACGGGAGGACAGCAACCATTTGGGAGTTTTGGAAATGCATTTCATCTCATTCATTGCCTCACTAAATTACTCTTTTTCCTATCAACACAAAGAGAAAAAGAGCCTCTTTCCCATCAGCTACAGTTGGTGGAGCGAGGCCAAGGGGTTGATCCGCTATTAATGATAGTTGAAATGACGTAAAACTACCTTATAGCCCAGAAATGTTTTTTTTTTCCATTTAGCTTGTAAAACAAAACTAAATTTATCCAGGTGTAGAAGAGGATTTTGGATGATTAGCTTGTGTATTTGATCAAAATCAGGAAGAAGATGAGCGAGCAGTGAATTTTTCTTTCATTGTTTTCAACTTCTAAACTTGGGTTTCTATGTTCATTCCTTGCTTAATATAGCTCCTTCCTGGAATCCAATGGTACCCATTGGAAAGAGCAGGAAAATGCTTCCACTTCTGTGCAGGTATTTCCCAGCTTCCTTGGACAATGGGTTGAGCGAGAAGGAATTTCACAAATACCTAAATAAAAAACAGTCACAGCTCCAGGACTAAACCAAAAACGATCAAATATCCTAATGTTTATTAGTGGTACTTTTTCCTACCAGCCAACACCCCCACTTCCCAACCCCCTGCTTCCATAGAATTCCCTCTATTTAATATGTGGCTGATGTTAAATTACCCGCTTGTTTATTTTGACTTTTTTACAGAGGTATCAGAGCAGTTGTCCAGTGAGCTCTGGTAGCACTGCACCCCTGAATGTTCGATCCCTTCTCCCACCTGGTTCCATCTGCTTATCTTTGCTCATCTTGTTCAACCTCTGTGCAGTCTCCTAAACCCATCTTCCTGCTTCAGTGATTTACATCTCCCACCTGGGTCATCTTCGGTCCACCCTGTATCCCACCTCCTCGATGTTATATATCAGCAATCTTTCTTCCAATCTCTGTCTTCATTGTGAAGTGTTCTTTTGTACCTTTGGCCTCGCTGAGTCATTTCCAGAATCGGCTTTTGTTAGCTGGAATGCCGGAGGGTCATCAGGTCCCATTTCTGTTGTGCATTGGTGTGGAGGTGCTCGTTTATGAACAGTGACGGGCTGACACACTGCAGCATTTTGCTGGCAGCAAAGAGTACTGGGAGAGTTGGTGCTTGGGCTCTAATCCTGTGATCGGCTTTCCAGGCAAATGGAACTGCTGGTGTTTTGCCTTTGACTTTGTTTTGAGCTTCTACAGAAGGGGCCGGATGCTCGTCCTGCAATGAAGCAGAAATTTCAAGCAGCTGGACATTGGTTGTGGGGAAATCCTAGATTGCACTACCCAGTGTGAGATGTGGGAACGATGTGTGAGACTCTCAGGGTCGGTGAGTGGCAGATTAAGCTGTGTGAGTCTGTGAGGTTGGGTCCTGGGATATCATAGTTTTTAATCCAGCTAAAGTGGAATCAGGGATCGATCTGTTTGGGCTTATGAGGTGTTGATTGAGTATTTCTGGTCTGGGATCAGATGTTTGTTTCTGGAGTTCCTTTGGAAGCAATGACTGCCAATCTGAGGAGAGGATGAGTTCCCATTCCATCCTCACAGGGAGAGGCTGTGAGTAACTGGGCTGTTCCATGTTTACAACAGTAGAAATAGACCCTGAGTCTGGTGTTCAAACTGTGTTTGGAAATCACACAGTGGAAATCAGGCAGCTGTGCTGGAGATCTGCACTAATAACTGAAAATGTTTGAACTCAACCTGATGAAATGTTATTAATTGAATTGTATTGTAAGCTGTTCCTTACCTGCAGAGTCTTTCTGGTAATTCCAGTTTCTTTTTATTTCTTGGTTTATATTTCATGAAATGGACCTGTTTTAACCTGGAAATGAAAATGGCTGTGATAGTTTGTAGGCCTCCGTTAGAGTCTCTGCAGGTCTCCCCTCTCAACGCAAGCGATATTGTCCAAGGGAAGGGCAATAGGACCCACACAGCTTGGCACCGGTGTCGTCGCTCAAGGACACACAGGCAGCCTCTGCCAAGGCTCGAACTAGCAACCTTCAGATCACTAGACCAACGCCTTAACCACTTGGCCACGCGCCAACACATGTGATAGTAGAACAGTAATGAAAGCACAACGTTTCCCTGTCAATTATCCTGGAACCGATTTTTCTGTTTTTCCTGGAAATGTGTTCAGTACAGTGTTCCTAACAAGGTTTACATGAATAATCTCAGGAACGATCGGTGTTATGAATGAGGAGCATTTGATGGTTCTGGACCTGTGCTCAATGGTGTTGAGAGGGACGGTGGGGGTGGTGGAGGGATGTATGGTTAATAAACCTACCGAATGCTGAAAAGCCTGGATACAGTGGACATGGAGAGGATGTTTCCATTAGACACAGAGTCTGTGATCTGAAAACACAGTCTCAGAATAAAGATGCTTCCCCTTAAAACTCAGATGAGAAACATTTTATGGCCAAAAGATGTCTGATCTGTGGAATTTGTTGCCACAGAGGTTGGTTGAGGCTGCCATTTGGGTATATTTGTGAAGATTAATATACTGATGATTGCTGAGTAGCTTCAGGGTTACAGGAGGAAGGCAGGAATATGGTGTTGGAATAAAAATCAGCCCTGGTTGAATGGTGGACAGACCAGATGGATTGAATCACCTGATTCTGTTCCTGTGTCGTATGTCTTACCGTGACTGAATGATGGCTCCTTCTTATCCCATATCGTCTGTGACATGTGAGGGACAATAAAAGATTGTTTACTGAGATCATTACATCTGCCTTCAGTGTTTAAATTTCAGTGAGTTTTGTTCTTAGTAACATTACACAGAAATGTTTAGTTCTCCTTTTCATTATTAATGTGCTTCATTGTCTCTCTGTTTAAAGTTCGACCAGTGGTGAGAGGTTTCATGGAAGGAAAACCCCAACTGGACGCAAACCACGACTGAAGACGAGGGAACAGCAACAAGTGAACCAGCCCGAGGACTGAGAGCACCGACTGGAGAGGACCCATCTGACTCGGAGATTCCAGTGATTCAGTCAGGAGAAAGTTTGGTGAGTCTCATTTACTCAAACACTGGTCCTTTAGACATTACATACCTGTACAAAGGAAGGGAGGAAATAGTTGGAGTGAGACTGAATGTGCCCTGAAGAACCAGTTATGCCTCTGTCAGACCCAGTTGCAATCACTCCAGGACTGGTAATGTGCTTCCAGCAGCCCGGTCCTTTGAAACCACTCCCATTCCCTCACAGTGGTTACTCAGTAAAAGATCTTGCATCCTCTGAAGTAGCTTTTGGTCAGATCTGAGTGGGGAGAGGGAAAGAGAGGGGAGTGTTTATACTGACTGTCTTTCAAAAACAGTATTTGTTTGAACTTGCTGCAGACTTTCTACCCATACCCTGTACTTTCTCAACCAAATTATTGACATAGATGACAAGTAGCAATGGGTGTAACCCCAGGGAACGTCACTAAGCATGGAACTCGAGTCCAAGAAACAGCCTCTCACCATCCCCCTCTGCCTCCTACCACCCAGCCATTCCCAGACTCTGGGGCTCTGTAACAAACTCAATGTTAACAGGAAGATTAGTCAGTGATTAAGATGATGAGAGAATTGTGGCCTCCTGAAAGGACACGCGAGCTGAGCTGTCTGATTCACTGGACCAGTTCCACCCTCGTTGACAACGTAATTTACCCCTTGCCCATCCACCCACGTCATATCACCCACAGTACCCCAACCACCCTCCGTCCCGCCAGTGGCCCCACACCCTTCTGACCATTCACCCCACACCGACACATAGACAGGCCCCCTTCACCCACGTCCACCCTCCCAGCTTGGGGAACCACAACAAACTGATCCCGCGATCCCGACACAGTGCAAAACTAAAACCAGGGATGCAAGACTGGAGAGCCCGGAGCCTCCAGCTGTCCGGCTCGGTCCCGGACCTTTCCCACAGCAACCAGCCCTCGATTTACACAAACCCGAGATTAACCCCTTCCTCACCACCACCTGAACAGAGGAAACACCCGCATCAGCTGGGGTTGAGCTGCAGTTGGTCCCCATATGAGTTAAAACTCCCCGCTGTCGGATATGGAGACCAGAATCGTACACGGTAAAACCATATAACAAATACAGCACAGAAACAGGCCATCTCGGCATTCCTAGTGCGTGCCGAACGCTTACTCTCACCTAGTCCCACTGACCTGCACTCAGCCCATAATCCTCCATTCCTTTCCTGTCCATATACCTATACAATTTTTTTTTAAATGAAAAAATCGAACCTGCCTCTACCACTTCCACTGGAGGCTCGTTCCACACAGTTACCACTCTCTGAGTAAAGAAGTTACCCCTCATGTTACCCCTAACCTTTTGCCCCTTAACTCTCAACTCATGTCCTCTTGTTTGAATCTCCCCTACACTCAATGGAAAAAGCCTATCCACATCAACTCTATCAATCCCCGCATAATTTTAAATACTTCTATCAAGTCCCCCCTCAACCTTCTATGCTCCAAAGAATAGACCTAACTTGTTCAACCTTTCTCTGTAAATTAGGTGCTGAAACCCAGGTAACATTCTAGTAAATCTCTGTTCTCTGTTGACATCTTACGTATAATTTGGTGACCAGAACTGTATATAATGCTCCAAATCTGGCCTCACCAATGCCTTGTACAATTTTAACATTACATCCCAACTCCTGTACTCAATGCTCAAAGGTCAGCATACCAAAAGCTTTCTTCATCACCAACTGAGCTTCCTCCTTCAGGGAAATATGCACCATTATTCCTAGATTTCCTCACACTGTCTACAAGCTTTCTCTATTTGTGAACTAACCTCTTCTCTCCTAGTCTCTTCAATCTGATTCCCACCCCCCCAACCATTCTAGTTTAAAGTCTCCCCAGTAGCCTCCACAGATCTCCCCGCCAGGATATTGGTCCCCCTAGCTTTCAAGTGCAACCCATTCTTTCTGTGCAGGTCACACCTGTCCCAAAAGAGGTCCCAATGATCCAAAAACTTGAATCCCTGCCCCCTGCTTCAATCCCTCAGCCACACATTTATCCTCCACCTCATTCCATGACTACTGTCACTGCCACGTGGCATAGGCAGTAATCCCGAGATCACTACCTTTGCGGACCTTCTTCTCAAATCCCTTCCTAACTCCCTATATTCTCCTTTCAGGACCTCTTCCCTTTTCCTACCTATGTCATTGGTACCTATATGTACCACGACCTCTGGCTCCTCACCCTCCCACTTCAGGATATCTTGGACGTGATCAGAAGTATCCCGGACCCTGGCACCAGGGAGGCAAACTACCATCCGGGTCTCCTGACTGCGTCCACGGAATCGCTTGTCTGACTCCCTAACTGTTGAGTCCCCTATTGCTACTGCCTTCTCTTTCTCTACCCTTCTGAATTACAGGGCCGGACTCTGTGCCAGAGGCACGGCCGCTGTTGCTTCCCCCAGATAGGCTGACCCCCCCCCCCCCCCCCCAACAGTACTCAAACAGGAGTACTTATTGTCAAGGGGTACAGCCACTGGGGTACTCTCTAGTACCTGACTCTTCCCCTTCCCCTCCTAACCGTGACCCACTTGTCTACCTCCCATGGCCCCGGTGTGACCACCTGCCTGTAACTCCTCTCTATCAACTCCTCGCTCTCCCTGACCAGATGAAGGTCATCGAGCTGCAGCTCCAGTTCCCTGGCACAGTCCCTTAGGAACTGCAGCTCGGCGCACCCGGCGCAGATGTGAACGTCCGGGATGCTAGGAAACTCCGGGACCTCCCACATCCGACACCGAGAACAGCAAGCTGCCCTCACACTCATAATTCCCAGCATGGAACCGTAATCGCATGGTGGATTTGTTCCGTGACTTGTGAACATACGTGATTAATGACCCTGCAACTGGGGACTGAATAAATAGTTAATCTAACAATTCAGATCATACACACCAATCTCCTTGCCTTTCTCCCTCACCCCGAGCTACTTACCCCATTTCCCTCACCACACCCTCCTCACAGTCCGTCTTCCTCATAGGGCCCTCTACTCCAGCCCTCCCTTCCTGCTCCCTCTCTCCCTCACTCTCAACTCTCCCTCACCCCTTCCTTATCATCACCCCTCTCAATCATCCGTGCTTCCTCACCGCCTCTCTCCCTCCCGCTTCTCTCTTCCCTATCCCTCTCAGTTACACTGCTACTTGACCAGCCTCCCACTCTCTTTCACCCCTTTCCTTGCGCTCTCCTTTTTTGCCACTCTCTCTACCCCTCTAGTAATAAATCGTACTCCTCTCTCTTGTTTCTCTTCATCTCCTCACTCTGTCATGCCTCTTTTCATTTCTCTCTCACTCTCTCCCCTTCTATCCATCTCTCCATCTGTTTCTCTTCCATTCTCTCTCCCATTCCACAATCCCTGTCCCTACCCCTATCACCCGCCATCCCACTCTCAATATCAGTCACCCTCTGTCTTCCCCTCTCCATCTGCTCTGCTCTCACGCACCTCAATCAAAGTTGTCTCTCACTCACTCACCTCCGCCACTCTGTAACCACCTCCATTTCCAGCTCTCAACCTCTCTATCTCTCTCCCTACATCCCACCCTCCCCCCTCTCTCAAACACTCTCCCTGCTGCCTCCCGTATCCCACATTGTCTTTCCCTCTTTCTCACCCTCTAAATCTACCACTCACCCCACGCGTTCTCCTCTTCGCTCCCTCTCAGTCCCACTCCTCCTCCTCCTCCCCCTCTCTCCCGTCACACCCCGCACTCTCCACCCCATCCCATACAGTGGTATGCAAACGGCTCGGCACCACTGGTCAAACTTCCTGTTACTGTGAATAGTTAAGTGAGTAGAAGGTGAACTGGTCTTCAAAAGTCTCAAAATTAAAGACAAAATATTCAACATTTTAAGCAAGATTAGTGTATTATTAAAAACACAAAATGCTGGCAGAACTCAGCAGGCCAGACAGCATCTATGGGAGGAGGTAGTGACAACGTTTCGGGCCGAAACCCTTCATCAGGAGTTCAGTGTATTATTTCTGTTTTGTACAATTTTAGAGTGGGAGAAAAAAGGGAAAGGAGCACCAAGGAAAAGTTTGGGCACCCCAAGAGATTTGAGCTCTCAGTTAAATTTTACCAAGGTCTCAGACCTGAATTAGCTTGTTAGGGCTATGGCTTGTTTGCAATCATCATTAGGACAGGCCAGGCTGTACAAATTGCAAAGCTTTATAAATATCCTGACTCCTCCAACCTTGTCCCAACAATCAGCAGCCATGGGCTCCTCTAAGCAGCCGCTGAGCACTCTGAAAGTTAAAATAAATGATGCCCACAAAGCAGGAGGAGGCTATAAGAAGATAGCAAAGCGTTTTCAGGTAGCTGTTTCCTCAGTACATAATGTAATTAAGAACTGGCAGTTAACAGGAACGGTGGACATCAAGTTGATGTCTGGAAGACCAAGAAAACTTTCCGAAAGAGCTACTCGTAGGATTGCTAGAAAGGCAAATCAAAACCCCCGTTTGACTGTAAAAAACATTCAGGAAGATTTAGCAGACTCTGGAGTGGTGGTGCACTGTTCTACTGTGCAGTGACACCTGCACAAACATGACCTTCATAGAAGAGTCATCAGAAGAAAACCTTTCCTGCGTCCTCATCACAAAATTCAGCATCAGAGGTTTTTCTGACTGAGGGAGAGGTTGTTTTCTTGACACCAGACAGATGTTGTTCAGAGCTCAGACAGAGTCAGCATCAAATGCTTGAGCTTGGTGCGATGGATGTGTTGAGCTGTGGAAATCACGATGCAAGAAGCATCGTAGGAAAGCCAGATAAGCCCAGGGCATGGAATTGTGATATCGTAGGCATTACTGGGAATTGGTTGCACCCAACAGTCTGAGGAATCTGGAGGAACAAGTTTGTAGAGAGTTCACAGACTATACCAAGAAAAAAAAGTTGATATAGTAAGTGATTTTAACTTTCCATATATTGACTGGGACTCCCATACAGTAAAAGGACTAGCTGGGGTAGAGCTTGTCAAATGCTCCTTAATCAGTACATAAAACATCCGGCGTAGAATTGTGCAATAAGCTGTTGGGAAACGATCCAGGGCTGGTGACAAAAATTAGTGAATGGGAACACTTTGTGTATAGTGATCATAATGCCATGAGATTCCAAGTAAGTATGGAAAAACAGAGGTCTGGACCTCTCTTGAGATTCTAGATTGGAGCAACATCAATGTTTATGGTATTTGCAAGGATTTGAAAAGTGTGGACTGGGACAGGCTGTTTTCTGCAAAGGAGTACTTGGTAAGTGGGGGTTCTTCAGAAGTGAAATTTTGAGGGTGCAGAGTTTGTATGTGCCTACCAAAATAAATGTTGAAAGGTAACTGGTGCAGGGAACCTTTGTTTTCAACTGATATCGAGGCCCCGGATATTTTGTTCCTCTAAATTCCTCAGGCTGTTGGATGTTACCAAGACACATTAATGACTACAATATCATACTCCCACACCCTGAGCTCATCTGACTTTCTTTAGTTGCCTTCTGTTGGTTTCTAAAAGCTTCCCAATGTTTTTTGCTCTATTATTTGCCCTCTCTTTGGCTTTTATGTTGGCTTAGGCTTCTCATTTCAGCCACAGTTGTGTCCTCCTGCCTTTCCAATGTTTCCACTTCTTTGGGATGTGTCTATCACTCAGCTCCCGAGTTGCTCCCAGAAACTCCAGCCATTGCTGCTCCATCGTCATTCCTACCAGATTCCCCTTCCAGTCAACTCTGACCAGCTTCTCTGTCACAGAAACATGGAGAAGGTCAGAACAGAAACAAGCCCACTCTGGCCGATCAGAATGGTAATCTATATGGGAGAAAAAATAGATGGGGGTGGTTTTAAATAGTAGTTTTGCATCCGTATTTACTCAGGAGATGGACACAGAGTCGATAGAGGTGAGGCAAGGCAGCATCAAATTCAGAGAGCATGGACAAATTACAGAGGTGGAGGTGTTTGCTGTCTTAAGGCAAATTAGCATGGATAAATCCCCAGAGCCTGACTAGTTGTTCCCAAGGACCCTGCGGAACACAAGTGCAGAAATTGTCGGGGTCCAAGCAGAGATATTGAAATAATCCTTAGTGCCAGGTGAGGTACTGGAGGATTGGAGGACAGACAATGTTGTTCCACTGTTCGAGAGGGGCTGTAAGGAGAAACAAGAAAATGTTACGTCAGTGAGCTTGACATCAGTAGTGGGAAAGTTATTAGAACATATGTGCAGGAACCGGATATATAAGTATTTGGATAGATGTGGACTGACTAAGGATAGACAGCATGGTTTTGTGCATGGTGTGTCATGTCTAAACAGTCTTACAGTGTCTCTCGAGGAAGTTATCAGGAATGTGGCTGAGGGCAAGGCAGTGGATGTTGTCTAAATGGACTTTAGCAAGGCACTTGACAAAGTCTCATATGGGAGGTTGATCAAGAAGGTTCAGTCATTCAGCATTCAAGATGAGACAGTAAATTGGATGAGACACTGTCTGTGGGAGAAGCCAGTATGGTAGCAGATGGTTGCCTCTCTGACTGGAACCTGTGACTGGTGGTTGCCAAAGGGATCAGTGGTGGATCTGTTGTTGTTTGTCATCTATATCAGTAATCTGGATGATAAGATGGTTAGGGATCAGCAAATTGGAGGATGAAACCGAGACTGGGGATTCAGCGGACTGTGAGAAGACTATCATGGCTTGCAGTGCGATCTGGACCAGGTGGAAATATGGCTTGAGAAATGGAAAATGGAATTCAATGCAGAGAAGTGCGAGATGTTGCATGTTGGTAGGACCTACCAGGGTGGGTCTTACACAGTGACTGGTCGGACATGTAGGAGTGCTGTTGATGAAAGGGATCTGGGAATACAGGCCTATGTTTCACTAAAAGTGGTGTCACAGTTCGATAGGGACGGAAAGAAAGATTTTGGCACATAGTCCTTCATAAACCAAAGTACTGGATGGTATGTTATGTTGACTTTGTACAAGACATTGGTGATGCCTAATCTGGAGTATTGAGTGCAGTTTTGGTCATCAACCTACAGGAAAGATGTAAAAGGGGTTCAGAGATTTCAGAGAAATGCCAGGTCTGGAGGACTTGGGTTATAAGGAGAGACTGAAACAGGTCAGGACTTTATTCCTTGGAATGTAGAAGATTGAGGGGAGATTTGATGGAGGTATACCACAATTATGAGGGTTATAGATGGGGTAAATGCAAGCTGGCTTTCTCCACTGAGATGGGGTGGGACTACAACCAGAAGCCATGGGTTAAGGGTGAAAGGTGAAAGGTTAATTGGAACATGAGGGGAAAATTCTTCACACAGATCCGGGTGTGGGATGAGCAGCCAGCAGAAGTGGTGCATGCGAGCTCAATTTCAAAATTTAAGAGGTTTGCATAGGTACTTGGATGAAAGGGGTATGGGAGTAGAAAGTTTAAATAGTTCAACACAAACTGGAAGGGCCTGTTTCTGTGTTGTACTTTTCCATGACAAGAACCTTAAATAATACTACCATTCACTCGAATTCCTTTAAGAGCTGTGCAGACCAACCATATATCTGAGTAGGAGAAATCCTCAATTCCAGAGTTTCTCCATGTCTCTCTAACGTTGAGGCAAGTTACTGCAGTGGTTTGCCATTACCTTCTGCTGGGTGAGGGGCCAAAGAGATCACCAGCTCATAACCCAGCATGGATGGAATGCGTGCAGGGGAGCCGGCCGGATTCACACTCAGGACCTTTCATCTCAAAGTCTGGCGCTGATGCGCCATGAGAGGGTTTCTGTTACTGTGGGGCCTGATACCCTTTCAGCTCAGTGGGAACAGGGAATAATACCATTGAAGAGAGTCAAACTGAGCCGTCACATATTGGAGATGGCAGAAATACCCCACCCTTATACAGCATCAGAGAGTTTGTGGGTTTTTCCAGGTACCAGCACTGTGCCCGGTTCGAAGATGATTTCGCTCTCCAACTTGTGTTGAACTTCACTGTAACAGTGTGATACCAAATCAAACCTTGGCAACTCAAGTGATCTCATATCAAATGTTGTCCTTCACCCACTGATGGATTTTAAATTTTTTTACAGGTTAAAAACGACAAGGAATTTGTCTATGGGAATTCAAACACAACACACCAGTTGTGCTGTCTCTGTTTAGATATTTAAGGAGCAAGAGATTCAATCAACCATCCTTCCTGCTCAGACTGTGGGGAGAGATTCACTCGGTCATCTGACCAACTGACACGTCCGTCATTTTACACAGGGGAGAGACAGTTCACCTGCTCAGACAGTGGGAATGGATTCACTCAGTAATCTCAACTGAAGCTACACACTGGGCAAGGCCATTCAACTATTCTGTGTGTGGGAAGGGGTTCAGTCGGTCTTCCCGCCTGTGGACACACCAGGCAGTTCACCCTGGGCAGAGGCTGGTCATCTGCTGAATTTGTGGGGAAGGATTGACTCGGTCATCTGACCTAATGGCTCACCAGCGAGTTCACACCGGGGAGCGGCCGTTCACCTGCTCAGAATGTGGGAAGGGATTCACTCAGTTATCCAGCCTACAGAGACATCAGCGAGTTCACACTGGGGAGAAGCCGTTCACCTGCTCAGAATGTGGGAAGGGATTCACTCGGTCATCCCACCTACTTGAACACCTGCGAGTTCACACTGGGGAGAAGCCATTCTCCTGCTCAGAATGTGGGAAGGGATTCACTCAGTTATCCAACCTGCAGAGACATCAGCGAGTTCACACTGGGGAGAAGCCGTTCACCTGCTTACAATGTGGGGAAGGATTCACTGATTCATCCAGCAGACTGAAACATCAGCGAGTTCATACCAGGCAGCGGCTGTTCACCTGCTCAGACTGTGGGAAGGGATTCACTTACACATCTAATCTGAAGGTACATCAGCGAGTTCACACTGGTGAGAGGCTGTTCACCTGCTCAGTCTGTGGGAAGGGATTCACTCAGTCATCCAAACTACAGAGTCATCAGCGAGTTCACACTGGGGAGAAGCCGTTCACCTGCTCAGTCTGTGGGAAGGGATTCACTCAGTCATCTACCCTACTGGTACATCAGCGAGTTCACACTGGGGAGAAGCCGTTCACCTGCTCAGAATGTGGGAAGAGATTCACTCGGTCATCCCACCTACTTGAACACCTGCGCGTTCACACTGGGGAGAAGCCATTCTCCTGCTCAGTCTGTGGGAAGGGATTCACTCGGTCATCTGGTCTCGAAAAACACCAGCAGGTTCACACTGGGTAGAGGCCGTTCACCTGCTCAGACTTGACAAAACTGTTTGACCAGGAAACAGAAATCTGGGAGCTTTGAGCTGGAACAGCAAGAGCAATAACCTGGAGTCCTGAAAAAGGAAGGAAATCAAGTTGAGATAAAAAAAAACATCAAAGCATCACTAAAAAGTTGTATTGTCCCCTGCAGAGGGAATCAGACATGGCTGATCAAGCTATTGGGAAATCAGTTGAGCAACTCAAGCAAGAGAGAATGACAGCAAAAAGATTGTTTTCTCATCTGGCCAACAGTATTACCAGGACCTACGAAGACATGTCTGAAGAGGAGCTCAGAGTGAGTTTCAATAAACTCACAATAGAAGCCGAGAAAGTCATGAAAGCCAATGATGATGCGGAGGCCGGACTCACCGCAGAACGGGAGGCGGTGCTGAACACAGAGAAAGTAGCTGTGTTAACTGAACAGCAAAAAGCTGACCTGGCAAAGACGGCAAATGAGTGTGAGTTGAAACTAAAGGAAATCAGAAGGCTGATCCTGGAGACTCTTTGGACCAACTTTGGAAATGTTGAGTTGCTCACAGTACTACAAGCAGCAGAGGATGAATGTGAAGACGTCTCTGCTGTACAACCCGATGGCCACCAGGAGGCGTATGGCTTCATGCTTAACCACCTGCAAGGACTGGTAAAGACAGCAAAGGAGGTGGGAACGATGGAACCGGCCAGGGGATCGGAAGCACCTTCAGAGTCGTCTAAAGGGGCTCGAACTCCAAATCCCCAAGCTGGTTTCCAAGAAGGCCCACTTCATACAGGCAAGGAGAAAGGAGGATGCCGAAAGACTAACACTGACGGCATTGGGCTTTTCCTCCAATTTTCCCACGCCAGCCATCAGACTGAAACCGACGGCCCTTCCCAAGTTTACTGGCAGCAGGCGTGATTTTCACAGGTGGAGAAAGGACTGGGAAGCACTCCAGAGGCAGCGAGAGCCGACCGGTTCAAGAGAGGTGAAAAAGGTTCAACTGTTGGACAGTCTTGACGACAAAGTCAGAAGAGACCTTCGCCTCAAAACTTATAAAACTGCAGATGTCATCTTCTGTGTTCTAGAAAACCGCTATGGAAATGGAGTGTAGAAATCGGAAGTGGGATAGTATTGGCGCAGCATGCGAGCAAAACTGCGGGGGCTGCGGCTGCGGAAACTGCCAGCCGGGCGGCAAAGGAATGACTCTTGCTGAAGAGAGGGAACTTGTATACAAATTCATATACAAAAAAAAATCAAAGCAATAGTGATAAAGGAGAAAGAAAGGCATGAATATTGACTTCTGTAACTTCCGTTAATGCCCCTCCTCCCCTTCTTACCCCATCCCTGACATGCTTAGTTGCCCATCACTCCACTTGTTCTCCATCTCCCTCTGGTGCTCCCCTCCACCTTTCTTCCTCCCTAGGCCTCCTGTCCCATGATCCTTTCCCTTCTCCAGCTCTGTATCACTTTTGCCAATCACCTGTCCAGTTTTCAGTTTCACTCCACCCGCTCCGGTCCTCTCCTATCATTTCGCATTTCCCCCTCCCCCACCTGCTTTCAAATCTCTTAGTATCTTTCCTTTCTGTTAGTTCTGACGAAGGGTCTCAGCCAGAGACATTGACAGTGCTTCTCCCTATAGATGCTGCCTGGCCTGCTGTGTTCCACCAGCATTGTGTGTGTGTTGTTTGAATTTCCAGCATCTGCAGATTTCCTCGTGTTTGCACAATACTTCACATTATGGATCATATATACAAAAAAGTAAAATCAAAGCAATAGTGATAAGCGTGGACGCTGAAAAGGCATTTGATTCGGTTAATTGGAAATTTCTTTACAGAGTTTTACATAGATTTGGTTTCCATAACAATTATTAAAACTATACAGGCACTATATGACAACCCTACTGCTAGGATTAAAATCAATGGATATTTAATCAAATAGTCTTACCCTAGAAAGGGTCACAAGACAGGGTTGTGAATGGTCAGCACTACTCCTCGCGTTATATCTGGAACCATTAGCTCAATACATGAGACAAAATGGGGAATTACTAGTAAAGGGACAGAGCATAAATCGGCTTGTTACGTGGATGACATTTTGATCTCTTTACCTGATTGATGCAATCCTTTGAACAATATGGTCAATTATCAGGATACAAGATCAACATAGATAAAACCCAATTACTTTCATATTACTACAGCCCAGCAAGAAAAATTGAAAGTAGATAACCCCGGGCATGGCAAACAGGGTCTTTCAAATATTTGGGCATCATTATGCCAAAAGATTAGGCAACATTATCAGAATGTAATTATCAGCCTTTATATATATAAAAAAATAAGGAATAGATAGCAAGATGGAACCTGATACCTTTCTTTTAGTTTCAGTTCAAGGATTGAGTCTATTATAATGAATACACTGCCCAGACTGATATAGCTCTTTCAGACCCTACCAATAGAGATTAATCAAAATCAATTGAATGAATGGAACAAGATGTTATCAAGGTATATTTGGCAAGGTAAAAGGCCTAGAGTTCATCTCAAAACTTCGCAATTAGCAAAGGAAAAGGGTTGATGCTGCCTAACTTCTCTTAGAGGTTATTATTTTGCAGCACGGTTGAGAGCTGTGATATGCTAGAGCAACCCATCGTATGATGCTCAATGGAAAAACATTGAGGAGCAGGTACTTCCCATCCCCATACAAGCAATTTTGGCTGATAATAACTTGCAAAGGTACATAAATACTATTAATAATCCATGGGTGAAATTGACTCTTAAAATATGGAAAAATACTATAAAAGAATATAATCTCAAGGGAGATACTGCAATTCTTAAATGGTGTGCATATGACTCGGATTTTACACCAAATAAATTGGATGCTAGATTTAAGGACTGGACAGCTAATGGAATAACAGTTCTTTGCAACATAATGAAAGAAGGAACACTGTTCAGCTTTGAAATGCTGAAAGAGAAACATTTAGAAAAACAAGATTTGTATCAGTATATATAGATGCGACAGTATGTTAATAGGATGCTTAAAATTGTAACCAAGGCAAGTACGTGCATGTTAGAGCTGTTTAGAAAAGCATATAATTCAGATAGCGGTAGTAGAATTATTTCAAGCATGAATAAGGATTTGTCAAATCTTAAAATACATTTGACTTCATACATTAAAACAAAATGGGGGAAGGAAGGAGGGATAATTATATCTGAGGAAGAATGGACAACAATATGGAGGTATCAATGGAAGTGTACCAGTTCACAGAAATGGAGGGAGTTCGGACGGAAAAACTTGATAAGATATTTTATTACACCCTCTTAGGTATCCCATTATGATAGTAACCTCGCGGTTTGCTGGAGAAACTGTGGAAATCGAAATGCAAATCATTATTATATTTTTTGTGACTGCCCTGTTATCAAAGACTATTGGAGGGGGATACACAATGCCCGACATGGCATCTTTAAATGTGAAATACCTTTGCGGAGTAAGACCATATATTTTGGATATATACCTCAAGAATGGTTGCAAAAATATAAATATTTAATGAATATATGGTCGGCGGCTGGTAAAAAGACTGTTACTAGGAAATGGTTATCACAGGAGAGCCCAAGGTTAAATGCATGGATGGAAATTACAATGGACATTTACAAAATGGAGAAGATAATCATAATCTGGAACAATTTGCTTCATACTGGGAAAAATTGTTTAACTACATAATGCCTCATAGGCCCGATTTTATTCTCACAAATCATTTAATATGTTGTTAAAAAAAAATCACTCCCTACTTGTACATAGTTTCTTTTCGTTTTGCTTGTTTTTTTTTTCTTTCACTCTTTTCTATAAGTGTATACCTCAGATATATTCAATGCTGAGATTTGTGACATATATGATTATATGATATATATCTACAATGTCTGAAATACAACTTCTGGAAATGTTTCTTTGACGATGAACTTCAATAAAAAAACAACAAGAAAAACAGATAAAACTTTTAAGTATATATTTTCATCAAAAATGAACAGGATTCAGCACTCCATGTGTGTATATGCAATCGTGATAAGAGATACAGACCAGAACACGTACATGTGAGGCCAACTCAGAACAATAAATCATCACTCTGGAAGAAAACATTAACCAGTGGAATGAGTATGACCCTCCATGGGAGACATCCCAACGATCTGAGTAGACTAGATGGTGACAATGAAGCCTTGAGCACCGGAGTGAGAGTTGGTGACCTCTCCCCAAAAAACAAAGGGGTTCCTTGCAGAAATAAAGGACGCTTGACAAAAGGGGGAAAACATAAAAAATACATGAAATATTAACAAACGAGGCAGTTAGTGCAGAAAATGCCAGAGAAAGCAGACACAACCCAACACATTCCAGGATCCTGCAACAGTTTAACTCAATCTGATTACTCACAAAGGTACAAACAAATGGCAAATATCATTCACCAAAATCTTGCTTTAAAATACAAACTCATGAATGCCCATCTCTTCACAAAGGTACCATAAATTCAAGCCCGATACAGTTTTAGTGTCAAAATCTTACATATTATATGATAATCAATACATTATTTCAGATAGGACAATCCATAATAACCATACGGTTATAATATTACGGGATAACCAAACACGATCAACTCCCCCAGCAGATTAAACCATTCCCAACACATACATGTTCCTCAACCAGTGGAGCACCTCACCACAGTCATTGTTTGTGCCATCAGTCAGACAACCAAATTATATTCTCTGTCAATCAGCTTCCAAATGTTGCTACTCTGTCATTCGTTGCCACGCCCCGCTGCTGCTTCCCTTCTCATCATACGTTCAGAATCCAAAGCCCCACTCTCTGCCCTGTGTAGACTTCCCTCGGGTTTCTGACCCTGCTTCGTTGAACATCCGACAGGTGGTTCCCCATTCTGCTTTCAGTCTTTAAAGGACAGGGGTGTTTTCAACAAATTTTAGAAGCAGGGAAAATGACCCATAATATGGAAATGAGTCGTGAATAAGGAGGTTAACTAGCAAAGTCATTCTTCATCAGTCCAGAGATGAGAGGGGCGAAGAACATGTTGGAGAGAACTGCAGTCAGCTCGTCTTCTTCAGTCTGCAGATAACTCAAGGGGAACCTCTTCCCCCAGAAAGTGGTGACTGCAACCCATTTCGCAGGGAGAACGAGAGGGGAACAACAGGGGAGGATTTAAAAGGAGAGTCGTGGAACAGAATCAGTGGTAGGGTTTAGCAGGCCTGAGTTGACTCTCTGCTGTACACTAGCACTGTTATAAATTCAACAGATTCCGAAGACTTACTAATGAGGCCGACATTATGCAGGTGTTCCAAACTATAAGTGTACAGAAACGGAGAAAGTGCGCAGTTGAGAGAATTCGGCCTTTTCTCCTTGGAGCGACTGAGGATAAGAGGTGACCTGATAGAGGTGTACAAGATGATGAGAGGCATTGATCTTGTAGATAGTCAGCGGCTTTTCCTCAGGGCTACAATGGCTGCCACGGGTTTAATGTGCTTGGGAGCAGGTACAGAGGAGATGTCAGGGGTAAGTTTTATACTCAAGAGTGGTGGGTGTGTGGAATGGGCTGCCGGCAATGGTGGTGGAGGCGGCTACGATAGGGTCTTTTAAGAGACTACTGGATAGGTACATGGAACTTAGAAAAATAGAGGGCTATGGGTAACCCTCGTAAATTCTAATGTCGGGACATGCTCAGCACAACTTTGTGGGCCGAAGGGCCTGTATTATGCTGTAGGTTTTCTATGTTTATTTTTTTCCTTTACCCCACTTTTGTGGAATCAACAAACAGAGAGGACTGGTTTAAGGTGAGAGAGGATTGATTTAATAGGGATCCCAGGGGAAAATTATTAATCCACTCTCCCTTCCGTTTCATTGTTTAACTAACACGATGAGTGCACTCTCAGGTTGGAGGAGCAACACCTCATATTACTTCCGGGTAGCATGAGCATCGATATCTTTAACTTCTATCTCCACCTTTTCATTTCATCAACCCACACGCCAGTCTCCTCCATTATGTCTCCTCACTTCTCTCTTCTCCACTGCGGACCGTCTCCCTCTGGTTCCTCTTTAGTTTCTTCCCCATTGTCCGCTCTCCTCTCCTATCAGATTCCTCCTTTTCAGTCCTTTGCATTTTCCACCTGCCACCTCACAGCGTCTCACTTCATCTCCCCCCCCCCCCCCCCCCCACTCACTCACCTTCACTCTTATCTGGCTTCACCTATCACCTACCAGCTTGGGCTCTTTCCACTCCCCGCACCATCTTATTCCGGCTTCTCCGCACTTCCAGTCCTGATGAAGGGTCTCGGCAGGAAATCTCTGCTTTGCTCTATCCCCTCTATAGAAGCTACCGGACCTCCTGACTTCCTCCAACATTTTGTGTCTGTGACTCTGCATCTCCAACATCTGCAGAAACTCAGCGGGACAGAGTGCAGAATGCAGAGACTACATCGGGTCTCTCTAATGTCGAGGAGGCCACACCTGGAAAACTGGAAACAGTGGATGACCCCAACAGTCACGATGCTGAAAAGTTGCCTCAAATGGAAGGACTGTTTGGGAACCTGACTCGTGGTGAGGAAAGTGTTCTCGGGCAGGTCTGGCACTTCATCCACTTGCAGTTGGCTTCCAGACCACTTCACAATCGCTGTAAACCTCTCCCTTTTGTGGACAACACTACCACTTGCTGGTGATTTGCCACAATAACAGGACCCCCCCCCCCCCCCCTCCCGATTTGTGGACTCCATTGTCACCAGGTGGCGCTCTGCCGCAATAACGCTGAGAGACAGAAATGTAACGCTGCAGCCTGCTGAAATATTTATTCAAGGTTCAGAGTTGTTTAATTCCATTTCCAGCAGGCATGTGTAAACGAGGTCGAAATAATTATTACTCCGGCTCCAATACAACACAAAAACACAATAGTAACAACATATATCCACAGCTTATATACTGTGCACGGATTGATTGTATGTTCATAAAGTGACGCTCGGCATAGGATGCCTGCATATAAGATGACAGACGGGAAATGATAAAGTCGAGGTGTTTGGTGTTGTGGAAGGGTGGGTTAGAGGGTAGAGATATTTATCAGCCTTACTGCTTGGGCAAAGTATCTGTCCCGGAGGCTGGTAATCCTGGTGAGGATGCTGAGCATCTCCCCACCAATGAGAGTGAGATGAATCGTCCATCAGTGGGATGGGTGGAGATAGATTATGAAAATTAGGTTGGTGCTTGATCTCAAGAGAGGGAAATTGGAAAATACTAATGAGGTGCTTTTAGAATTGCTTGTAATTGTGCCCTCTTGAAAAATGTTAATTCTGGAATGGGTGTTGTCCAAAGAACCAAATTTGATTAGGGAGCTTATGGTAAAGGAAACACGTGGACATTGTGATCGTAACATGTTGCAATTCACCCTGCACTTTGAGAGAGGAAAGGTACAACAAGATGCATCATTATTAGTAGGGTGAGGGGAACTTCGGAGGCACGGGAGAAGAGCTTACCAAAGTTGATTGGAAGGGGACACTAGCAGGGATGATGGCAGAATTGCTATGGCTGGAGTTGTTCAACTCGACAGCCTCAGGGTTGAAGAGAAACACATCATATTCCACCTGCAGAGCTCCAACAGGAAGGCATGAATATCGGTTTCTCCTTCCAGTAAAAAAATTACTGCCCACCTTTCCTTCTACATACCCCCGAGTAATGTAACTTTACACATTCTGACCACTGACATCTGGGACTTCCATATTCCTGCCAGTGTCTTCTACAGATAAGAGTGATGTACGATACTTATTCAGTTCATCAGCCATCATCTTTCACCCTCACCCCATTAATATCTCTCCAGCATCATTTTCCGTTGGTTTGATATTCGCTGCTGTCTCTCTTTTACACTATATATGCCTGAAGATAAAAATAGTATCCTCTTTAATAATACTGGCTAGCTCACCTAAGTATTCCATCTTTTCCTTCTTAATGATTTTAGTTGCATTCTGTTTGCTTTTAAAAGCTTCACAATCCTCCAACTTATAGTAATTTTTGTTCTGTGCCCTCTCTTTGTTTTATATGTTGTCTTCGGTTTCCCTTATCAGCCACGGTTTTGTCAACTTACCTTTAGAATACCACTTCCACTCTGACTTCTGAATTGCTTCTAGAAATTCCAGCCATTGTTGCTCTGTTTCATGTTCTTTTTAAATCAATTTTGACAATTTTTCTCTCATGCCTCTCTAATTCTCTTTATTCCACATCGACTTTAGTTTCTCCTTCTCTAATATCGGGGTGAATTTGATAAGATTAAGAACACTTGCCCCTGAGTGTTCTTTGGACTCAAGTGACCTAATTAATTCCGGTTCGTTACTACACCCAATCCAGAATAGCTGATCCCCAAGTGGGCTCAATCACGAGCTGCTCTAAAAAGCATCTTGTAGGCATTCTAGGAATTCCTCCTCTTCAAACCAACACCATCCTGATTTTCCTAATCACCTGCATGACAATCCCCATGACTATTGTAACATTGCCCGTTTGGCACTCATTTTCCATCTCTCATTGTAATTTGTGGATCACATATTTACTACTGTTTTGGGGTCACTATAAAATTCCCATTAGGGGTTTTTTGTACATTTGCTGTTCCTTAATACTACCCACAGATTCTACACTGCCCAACGCTATGCCACCTCTTATCTAACGATTTTATTTAGTATTTCACCAACAGAGTCACACAACCCCACGACCAGCTTGTTATTTCACTAAACATATAAATATCTGGGAAACAAGGGGACTTGCAGGTGCAAGAAATCGAGAGAAATTCACACAAAGTGCTGGAGAAGCTCAGCAGGTCAGGCAGCATCTGTGGATGGGAATCAACATTTCGGGCCAATACCCTTCTTTGGGACTCTTGATAACCACGTATCTGGGAAATCAACCAGCAAAGCCAACAGAAAGTAGTGCAATATTGAGAAAACCTGTGACAAAATTTATTTCAAGGCTTTAAAAACTGCGGAACAGAGCTCTATGCTCAACAAATACAACAAAGGCAATAAACACTTCCATCAATACCGACATTGACTTTTTTAAAATGAAAATATCTTAGTCCCATTTCGATCATAAAATTTACAAAGATAAGTAAGAACAGAAATGACAAGTTTAGAAAAGTCTATTTACACTCAAACCCACCGGGATTAACACTTCCTTGGACAGAAGGAGGAAGAAGAATAACGCACATGAGAAAAAAAATCACATATGACCACAAGACACAGGAGCAGAATCGGCCATTTGGCCCATCGAGTCTGCTACACCATTTCATCATGAGCTGATCCAATCTGCCCTTCAGTCCCATTCCCCCGCCTTCTCACCATAAACTTTGATGCCCTGATTACTCAGATACCTATCAATCTCTGCCTTAAACACACTCAATGACTTGGCCTCCACTGCTGCCCGTGGCAAAAAAATGCCACAGATTCACCACCCTCTGACTTAAAAAAAATTCTCCACATCTCTGTTCTGCATGGGCGCCCTGCAAACCTTAAGTCATGCCCTCTTGTACTAGGCTCCCCCAGTCACTCCTGAAATTGCATTCAGCAATGGGGATGGACTAATATCCAGCCTGCAGCTTCTTGGAACTTTCTCCCCAATGTGAACCCAGTCGTCTGTTACAAGGTTAGATTATTGAGTGAATCCCTTCCCATATTCACAGCAGGTGAACGGCCTCTCCCCAGTGGAACACAATGATGCAGCATTCGTGAAGACGGTTGAGAGAATCTCTTCGCAAAGTCTGAGTAGACGATCATCATCTAACCGGTGTGAACTTGCTGGTGTTTTAATAGTCGAGATAATCGTGTGAATGCCTTCCCACATTCAGAGGTCGACGGCCTCTCCCCAGTGGAACTCACTGGTGTGCCAGCAGATCAGATAACTGAGTGAATCCCTTCTCACAATCTGAGCGGGTGAAATCCCTCTCTGCTGTGTGAACTGACTGATGAGTCACGAGGTGAGATGATGTGGTGAATCCCTTCCCACAGTCTGAACAGGTGAACGGCCGGTCCCCAGTGTGAACTAACTGGTGTACTTGTAGGCTACCTAACTGTGTGAATCCCTTTCCACAGTCTGAGTAGGTGAACAGCCTCTCCCCACTGTGAACTCACTGGTGTCCCTATAAGTTGAATGATCGAGTGAATCCATCCCCACAGTCTGAGCAGGTGAACAGCTTCTCCCCAGTGTGAACTTGCTGGTGTCTCTGTAGGTTAGATGACTGAGCAAATCCCTTCCCACAGACACAGCAGGTGAAATCCCTCTCTGCAGTGTGAACTGACTGGTGAGTCACTAGGTGAGATGATGTGGTGAATCTCTTCCCACAGTCTGAGCCACACAACCCCATCAGTTCCATTATCCAAGTCATTGACAAACTATGTAAGAAGTAGCGGTCCGAATACTGACCCCTGAAGACCACAAGTCACTGCTGGCCAACCAGAAAAGGCCCCTTTTATTCCCACTCGCTGCCTCTTGGCTGTCAGCCATTCCTCTATCCATGCCAGTATTACTTCTGACTTTTATCCTGTTAAGCAGTTTCATGTGTGACACCTTATCAGAAGCTTTCTGAAAATCCAAGTAAATGATATCCACTGCCTCTCGTTTGTCCATCCTGCTTATGACTTCCTCGAAGATCTGTAACAGACTTGTCAGGCAAGATTTCCCTGTACAGAACCTATGCTGGCTTTGTCATTATATCATTAGTCTCCTAGTACCCCAGAACCTCATCTGTTATCATGACTCCACACTTTCCCAGCCACTGAGGTTAGGCTAACTGGACTATAATTTGCTTTACTTTGCCTTCCTCCCTTCTCAAAGAGTGGATTGGCATTTGCAATCTTCCTGTCCTCCGGGACCATGCCAGAATCAAGTGATTCTTGACGTGTCATGACCAATGCATCTGTTATCTCTCCAGCAACCTCTCTCAGGACTTTGGGATGTAGTCCAACTGGTCCAGGTGACTTATCCACTTTAAGAACCTGAGTTTGCCTAGCAAGTTTTCCTTTGTAATAGCAATGGCACTCACTCCTGTTCCCTGACACTCTTGGATCTCTGGCACACCGGTGGTGTCTTCCACAGACAAGACAGATGAAAAGTATCTATCAAGTTCATCTACCAGCTCTTCCCCATTTGTACCCCATGAGCATCATTTTCCAGTGGTCCAATATCAACTCTCGCCTCCCTTTCATATATTTTATAACTGGTTGATATTATTTATAGTTTGCTGTCTTATTTCACCTTTCCCCTTATAGCTTTTATTTTTAATTTGCCTGTTGTTGGATGTTAAAAGCTACCCAATTATCCAACCTACTACTCACTTTTGCTACCTAATATTCTTTTGTACAGTCTTTCACTTCCTTTGTCAGCACTATGTCTGTGGGACATATCTATCCTGTACATTATGAACTATTCCCAGAAACGTCAGCCATTTCTGCTCTGACGTCATCTCCACCAGCATCCTCCAATCCACCTGGGGAATCACCTCTCTCATGCCTCTGAAATTCCCTTTCATTCCATTGTGATACTATGCATCTGACCTGTGCTTCTCCCTCACAAATTGCAGTAGGAATTCAATCATTTTATGATCACTGCCTTCTACTGGTTCCTTTACATTAACCTCCCTAATAAGATCTGGGTTATTACACAACACCCAATCTAAGATCGCAGTTCCCCGAGTAGGCTCAACCATCAGCTGCTCTAAAAAGCCATTTCGTTAGCATTCAATACATCCCCTCTTTTGCGATCTCACGCCAATCTGACTTTCCCAATCCTCCTGCAGAGTGAAGTCACCCACTACAGTTGTGTCATTAAATTTATTACATAAAAGCCAAACATTCAGCAGTACCTGGGGCAGAAGTGAGGATACATGCTTTTACCAAGGAGAGAAGGTGTTGTTGAAGCTGAAAGGCCTGAAGGTAGATAAGACACCGCAGAGTTCAGAAAGAGGTAGCTGAAGAGATTGTGAAGGCATTAGAGTCATAAAATACTACAACACAGGAAAATGCCATTCGGTCAGTCTAGTCCGTGCTAAAGCATTAATCTTCCGAGTTCCAACAACTTCCACCTGGACCATAGCCCTCCATATGCTTATCATCCAGTGACCTAAGCAAACTTCTCTTAAAGATTACAATCGTCCGTGCCACTTGCTCTGCAGCTCGGTGCACACTCTCCCCGCCTCTGAATGAAGAAGTTCCCCCTTAGTTTTCTCTTCAAGTGATGAGTAATCATCGATCACAAATCACTAGATTTTGGAACGATTCTGGTGGACCAGACTTTTGCAAATGCCACTCCAGTCTTTAAGAAGAGAGGGGGCACAAGAAAGAAAATCATTGGACAGTTAGTCTGACCTTAGTTGTCAGGAAGATGTTAGAGTGTACTAAGAGTGTGTTTTTTGGGTACTGTAATTGGGGAAACATGATGAAGTAGGCCAAAGTCAGTCGGATTCTTTCAAGGAAATCTTGACTGACAAATCTCTTTGAATACTTTGCGGAAATAGCAGGCAAGATAGATAAAGCAGAAGCAGTGTATGTTGTTTGCTTGGATTTTCAGATGATCTTTAACAAGGTACCCCATGCAAGGCTTATTGAGAAAGTAAGGAGGCATGGGATCCAAGGGCACATTGCTTTGTGCATCCAGAACTGGCTTGCTCACAGAAGACAAAGAGTGGTTGCAGACTGGTCATATTCCACATGGAGGTCGGTGACCAGTGGTCTGCCTCAGGGATCGGTTCTGGGTCCCCTACCCTTCGTGACTATTATAAATGACCTGGATGAGGAAGTGGAGGTATGGGTTAGTAAATTTGCTGATGACACAAAGGTTGGGTTAGATTGCAGGGGGATATTGATAGTCTGCAAACCTGGGCTGAAGAGTGGCAAATGGAGTACAACCCAAAGAAGTGTGATGTTTGTCATTTGCTTTGGTCAAATATGATAGAATATAGTATAAATGGTAAGCCTCTTGGCAGTGTGGAGGAACAGAGGGATCTTGGGGACGGAGTCCATAGGACACTCAAAGCTGCTATGTAGGTTGACTCTGTGGTTAAGAAGCCATTCTGTGTATTGACCTTAATCATCCGCAGGCTTGAGTTTAAAAGCCGAGATGTAATGTTGCAGCTATATTGGACTTTGGTCAGAGCCCACGTGGAGTACTGTGCTCAGTTCTGGTCGCCAAACTACAGGAAGGATTTGGAAGCCATAGAAAGGGTGCTGAGGAGATTTACGAGGGTGTTGTTTGGATAGGGGAGCATGCCTTTTGAGAATAGGTTGAGTGAACTCAGTCTTTTCTCCTTGGAGTGGAGGAGAATGAGAGGTGACCTGATCGAGGTGTTCACGAAAATGAGAGACATTGATCGTGTGGATAGTTGGAGGCTTTTTCCCAGGGCTGAAATTGCTAGCACGAGAGGGCATAGTTTGAAGATGCTTGGATGTAGGTACAGAGGAGATGTCAGGGGTAAGTTTTTTTTACACAGAGAGTGGTGAGTGCTTGGAATGGGCTGCCGGCAATGGTGGTGAAGGCGGACACGATAGGGTCTTTTAAGAGACTCCTGGATAGGTACACAGAGCTTAGAAAAACAGAGAACTGTAGGTAACCCTTGGCATTTCTAGAGCAAGGACATGTTCGGCATCGCTTTGTGAGCCAAAGGGCCTGTAACGTGCCGCAGGTTTTCTATGTTTCTAAGGTGCTGCACGTGAGGCTGCTTAACAGGATCACAGCTCATGGAATTACAGGAAAGAAACTTGTACTGACAAGGGAGAAAGAGTCAGAATAATGTGGGCAATTCTGATTTGCTGTCGGTAACTCATGCTGCTCTGTAGGGGTCAGTATTGAGACCGCATCATTTCATGTTAAATGTGAATGAGATGGATGACAGAATTGATACCTTGGCGACGAACATTGCAGTTGATACAAAGATAGGTACGGGACAGGTAGTTTAGAGCAAAGCGGGAGTCTGCAGAAGGACTTCGATAGGTCTGGAGAATGCCAGCAAAGTAGCAGTTGAAATACAGTGTATGCATGTCATGTACATTTGGTAAAAGTAATTGGGCGTAGAAAAAAAATAAATGGGAGAAACTTGAAAAAATTAGATGTGCATAAGTGCTTGTGAGTCCTTGAGCAAGAGGCCCTAAAGGTTTGCTTGCAAATTGAGTTGATTAAGGATGACAACTGCAATGTTAGCAATATAAGAGCAGGGATGCGATACTATAGCTTTATAACGCATTGGGCAGATCACTGTTGGTGGATTATGAGCAGATTCCGACCTGTACTTACGATTTATTATCTGAGCAAAAGATGTGTTCGTATTGGAGTGGGTCTGCAGAAGTTTCAAAGAATGATTCCAGGAAGACCAAGAGTGGATGACCTGGATGAGGAAGTACGTGGGAAGGGATTCACTCAGTCATCCAACCTACAGAAATTTATCAATATCCACTGCTGCTGATTTCTACACACAAATAAATCAAAAGGGATATGCCCAATCAAATAGATGATTAATCGATCAATAGCCCCCAAAACAACACGTCCCAGCCGGACACATAACAGGTGACTTTACATCTCACAACAGTGGATTCAGTAATGAAACCCGTGATTAATGTTGTTGTCCCTCTGAAATCATAAGAAACGCACTAAGGTGCAGTTAAATGAGAGCGCATCCCCACAGGTGATGTCGCACAGACCCCCCTCGAGCCTGACGTCACGCATGGGCTTCCCACACCGGGATCTGCCCTTACGTGCACAGCGTCTTACGTCATCCATGCGCTGGTGTGCTCAGTCTTTATCAGTTTAATAGCTTGGCTAAGAATCACGTGACCAGCCCTCCCCCACCGCTGTCAACAGAGGATTCAGGGGCTGCGCTATTCCCATTGGTGCAAAGCGATGTCAATCCCTTGTTACCACCAGTCGCAGAGGTGGACAAGTCGATGGGGCGTTACCCCCGCTGAGTTCGCCGCCCGCTCCGGCCACATCACAGCGGAGTAAATGTCCGTTTTTTGATTTATTTCCATTTCCCTCCAAGGGAAGTTGGGGCGTTTGTGAAGCGTCTCCTGCGGCCGGAGTCTGATGTGTCGCCGAGAGGTGGAGACCGCTCGGCCCGTCGGTCTGATGCCAGCTCCCTGGGGAGGGAGAGGAGGGATTTTATTGAAAGGAAAAAGATGGTGTGACAGGGAGCGGACAGAATGTTTGTCCCGGTGGATATCTGTGGAAATGTTTGAGCCCACGGTGGTGGTGAGCAGAGGGATTCACATGGGGGGGCGGGGAACACCGACAGACGGTTCACCTGCAAGTGGGGCCAATGACGGGGGTAGGAGGTGAGTGGTTGGGGCAACACGGGGCTGCGGAAGATGGACATTTTTTGCACAGAGGATTAAAAAAGTGATTGGAGAGTATTTGTATTAGAGAGTGCAATGAAGTTTCAACAGACTGATCCCTGAAATGGTTGTGTAATCATATAAAGAAAGATCAAATGTGATAACCCTTTCATTTAGAGAATCGAGGACTGAGAGGTGAACACATTGCAATGCACATCATTACTGGTTGAAACAGGGATCCCAGTCTCTGAACAAGGGGGTGGATGCCTATATTTTATAATAAAACCCCTATTGGTTTACCTTTACCTCCTCTCCTAGTTTTATGCTTGCCCTGGTCCTTCACACCCCCTTACCTGCTTAAGATTCAGCCCATTAGCAACAGTCAGCAATTCATTCTTTTTGGCTTTTCGTAATGCCTCAGGGGTTGGCGCTTCCAGAAATTTATAAATGTCCATTGCTGCTGATTTCCACACACAAATAAATTAAAAGGGATTTCCCCAATCAAATCAATAATTCATCGATCAATAGCCCCCAAATTTGTTACGAACCATAATGCTTTAGAAACAAGCCAGCAGCAATAGACTACACCTGGAGTCTGGTTTTGATGTTAAATCTGTCTTTATTAGAATCTACTTGTAAAATTGCAACTTAAACAAGATAAACAGAAGTTAACAGTGTTAAGTTTATAAATGTGTGTAAATGTAACTCCCAAACTATTGAGCTTGGGGGAAACAAGGCTTACAGTCTTGAGATGATAAAGTATGAAAGTTCAGTTGAACTACAGATTAGGCGATGAGAGAGAGAGAGAGAGAGAGAGAGTTATAATCCAGGGTAAATGGCGAGAGAAGGCAAATATGTAGAATTGCACAGGTTCCACGGTGGTAAAACGAGAGAACAGTCGCTGGAGATTTTATCCGTCATCGTTCGAAATCCACATACAAATTATCATCGAAAGTGACTTGTCACAAGGGGTATCATCTTCAAGTGAACTACCACACCACAGCCAGGCAAGGGTTAACACATAAGTGGTCTCCACAGGATACCCCAAATCCGATCCACTGTTAAGGATCAAACGAGGTGACAACCACACATTCGATGTACGGCGAATCGATAATTAACCCACCCTTGTGGGCATAGGAAGGTTCCAAACAGTGACCCTTGGCCACTAGTTCCCTGGTTTCGATTCTTCCATTTTTCCTCCTTCGTCTCTGTCTGACTCTGAGTGTCTGTGTCCTCGGTTAAAACTAAACAAGCTGCGAGCGATGTAAACAAGCTGCAAGTCAGACTGAGTCGGCATCCTAATCTCTGTCTCTCTCTCTTAAAATGACAGTCCACAGCAAACAAAACCCAGGGATTCATAATAACAAGTGTTGTTATGAATTCAACACCACCAGTGTGCCAGAGATCCGTGAGTGTCAGGGAACAGGAGTGAGTGCCATTGCTATTACAAAGGAAAACGTTTGAGGCAAACACAGGTTCTTAAAGTGGATAAGTCATCTGAACCAGGTGGACTACATCCCAGAGTCCTGAGAGAGGTTGCTGGAGAGATAACAGATGCATTGGTCATGACACGTCAAGAATCACTTGATTCTGGCATGGTCCCTGAGGACAGGAAGATTGCAAATGCCAATCCACTCTTTGAGAAGGGAGGAGGGCAAAGTAAAGCAAATTATAGTCCAGTTAGCCTAATCTCAGTGGCTGGGAAAGTGTGGAGTCATGATAACAGTTGAGGTTTTGGTGTACTAGACTAATGATATAATGTCAAAGCCAGCTTGGTTCTATACAGGGAAATCTTGCCTGACAAGTCTGTTACAGATCTTCGGGGAAACCATAAGCAGGATGGACAAACGAGAGGCAGTGGATATCATTTACTTGGATTTTCAGAAAGCTTCCGATAAGGTGTCACACATGAAACTGCTTAACAGGATAAATGTCAGAAGTAATACTGGCATGGATAGAGGAATGGCTGACAGCCAAGAGGCAGCGAGTGGGAATAAAAGGGGCCTTTTCTGGTTGGCCAGCAGTGATTAGTGGTCTTCAGGGGTCAGTATTCGGACCGCTACTTTTCACAGTTTGTCAATGATTTGGATAATGGAACTGATGGCTTTGTGACAAGGTTTGTGGATGATACAAAGGTAGGTGGAGGCGATGGTAGTGCTGACGAAGCAATGCGATTGCAGCAGGACACAAACAAATTTGAAGAACGATCAAGAAAGTGGCAGATGGAATACAATATTGGGAAAAGTACGGTAGTACATTTCGGCAAAAGGAACAATAGTGAACTGTTATGTGATTGGGGAGAAGGTTCAAGCCACAGAAGTACAGAAGGAAACGTGATGATGATGATGATGATGATGATGTCCTCGACTCAGGACTGACTCGGGGCAGCGTCGGGCATTTCCATGCCTTACAAGGCGCGAATCGGAAGGTTGTGTAGGGAGCTTCTCCTCACATAGACATTTCACAGTATTTTTCTTTATTTTATGAGGTCGAATTGCGAGCTCAACACTCAACCCGGCACGGATGGAAAGCGTACAAGGGAGAGGACCGACTGTATTCAAACCCGGGAACCTCCGTTACGGAGTCCGGCGCTGACGTCACTACGACACCAGGACCTTGGGCAAGACTCCCAGAAGATTAACTTCCGGGTTGAGTCTGTGGTAAAGAAGGCAAATACAATGCTGGCTTTATTTAAAGTGAAGTAGAATATATCAGCAAGGAGATAATGCTGATACTTTACAAGACACTCCTCAGGCCGCACGTCAGAACATAAGAAATGGGAGCAGGAGTCGGCCATTGGCCCATTGAGTATGTCCCGCCATGCAATAAGATCATGGCTGATCCGTCAGGAAACTCAGCTCCATCTACCTGCCTCTTCCCTATAACCCTTCATTACCTTATTCTGCAAAAACCTATCGAACTCTATCTTAAATATACTTCGTGAGGAAACCTCAACTGCTTCCCTGGACAGAGAAGTCCACAGATTCACCATTCTGTGGGAAAAGCAGTTTCCCCTCATCTCCGTCCTAACTCTTCTCTCCTGAATCTTGAGGCAATGTCCCCGAGTTCTACTCTCATCTACCAATGGAAACAACTTTCCTACTATCTTATCTATCCCTTTCAAAATTCTGGGTATTTCTATAAGATTCCCTCTCATTCTTCTGCACCCCAGAGAGAAAAGTCCCAGGCGACTCAATCTCTCCTCATCCCTGGAATCAAACTGTTTCACCTTCTCTGCATTGCCTCCAAAGCCAGTACTATATATCCTTCCTCGAGTACGGAGACCAGAACTGGACACAGTACTCCAGGTGCGGCCTCACCTGTACCCTGTATAGTGGCAGCATTACCTCCCTGCTCTTGAATTCAATCCCTCTACCAATGAAGGCTAACATTCCGTTAGTTAGAGTATGCGGGACTTCTATCTTAGAAAATGTGTGTTATCATTGGAGAGAGTCCAGTGGATCTTCAAGAAGACGATTTCGGGAATGAAGGGGTTAAGCATGAGAAGCGTTTGCCAGCTTTGGGCCTGTATTCCTGCACTGACTTATGTTTAGTAAATGTGGGTGGAGGGTGTTCAGAAGCTGCAGAAGGCTGTAAATCTCGTCACCTCCATCTTGGGTACGAGACTACAAAGAATCCAGGACATCTTCAGGAAGCGGTATCACAGAAAGGCAGCGTCCATTATAAAGGACCTTCAGCACCCAGGACATGCCCTTTCCTCACTGTTACCATCAGGTAGGAGATACAGAAGCCTGAAGGCGCACACTCAGTGATTCAGGAAAAGCTTCTACCCCTCTGCCATCCGATTCCTGAATGGACTTTGAAAGCTTTGGACACTCTTCAATATACAGTATTTCTGTGTTTACACATTTTAATAAAATATTCATCACACATAATTGATTTACTTGTTGATTATTGTTTTAATTAGTTTATTATTATTATCTATGCCAGAATATGTATTGCATTGAACTGCTGCTGCTGTCAACAAATTTCAAGCCAAATGCCTGTTGTAATAAACCTCATCCTGAATCTTGAATCTCACTGAAACCCACTGAATGTGGAAAAGGTCCGGATAGGGTGGATGAGGAGAGGCCTTTTCCTATGGTGGGGGTAGCCATAACAGAGGGCACAGCCTGAAAGCGGAGGAGCAACCTTTTAGAGCAGTTGAGGAGGATTTTATTTAGTCAGAGAGCAGTGAATCTGTGGAATTCTCTGACACAGACGGCGGTGGGGGCCAGGTCTGTGGGTACATTTCAGGCAAAAGCTAATAGTTTATGGATCAGTCGAGGCATTACAGGATATGCCGAGGAGACAGGTGCATGGGGTTGAGTGAGAACCGGGATCAGCCATGATAGAACGGCGGAGCAGACTCAATAGAGCTGAATGGCCTAATTTTGCTCCTATGTTTTATAGTATTATTCTGCATGTGTCTTACACAGTGAAGATTGACACAAAATACTTGTTACATTCGGCCGCGATTTCTTTGCTCTATTACTAACACGCCAGCATCATCTTCCAGTGGTACAATATCAACTCTTCCCTCTCTTTTACTCTTTGTATATCTGAACAACTTTTGATACCTGATATTATTGGATCACTTACCGTAATTTTTCATCATGTCTCTCCTGTGTGTGTGTGTTTTATTTTTGTTGTCTCCTGTTGGTTATGTAAAAGATTTCCAATCCTCTCACTTCCCACTGTTTTCTTACTATATTACATGACCCTGCTTTTGCTTTTATCAAATACAGGAGAAAATCTGTGGATGCTGGAAATCCAAGTAACACATACACAAAATGCTGGAGGAACCTGGGAGGCCAGGCAGCACATATGGGAAATAGCAAACAGTCGACGTTTCGGGCCGAGACCCTTCATCAGGACTGGGAACAAAAAAGATGAGACGTCAGAGGAAGCAAGTGTGGGGGTTGGAGGGGTGGAAGATGTGGTAGGTGATGGGTGAAACTGGGAGAGGGGGAGCAGTGAAGGAAAAATCTTTGGATTTTATTTCCTTAACGATTCTCGAAAGATCAATGCTAATGCCTCCACATCACTTCAGCCACCTCTTTCGGATCTCAGGGGTGTACACCATCTGGTCCAGGTGACCTATTTACCTTCAGACCATCTCTGTTTCCCAAAGAACCTTCTCCCGTGTAACGTAACTTTACACATTCTGACCACTGACATCTGGGACTTCCATATTCCTGCCAGTGTCTTCGAGAGATAAGAGTGACGTACAAGACTTATTCAGTTCATCTGCCATCACCTTGCAGCCCCACCCCATTTCTACATCTACAGCATCATTTTTCAGTGGTCCGATATCCACTTCAGCCTCTCTTTTACACTATATGTACCTGAAGAAAAATTTGGTATCCTCTTTAATATTGCAGGCTAGCACATCTATGTATTCCATCTTTTCCTTCTTAATTATTTTAGTTGCATTCTGTTTGTTTTTAAAAGCTTCCCAATTCTCTAACTTCCTAATAATTTTTGCTCTGTGCCCTCTCCTTGGTTCTTACATTGTCTTTGGTTTCTCTTTATCAGCCACGGTTTTCACACTTTACCTTTAGAATACTACTTGCTCTTTGTGATGTGCATATACCCTGTGCCTCCCGAATTGCTTCCAGAAATTCCAGCCATTGCTGTTCTGTTTTCATCCCTGCCCGTGTTCTTTTCAAATCAATTTTGACCAATTCTTCTCTCTTGCCCTCTTTTTAAATCTTGTTATTAATTTTAAACAAACATAAATGAAACGTGAATACAAATTGTTTGGGAGTACATATTTAACAGTTTAAATAGACATTCAGATATATAATAATAAAAATAGATAACCTCCCAAACTCATAACATTGATGAACAAAGAAATAAAAAGAAAAAAAAGACCTCAGAAAAAAAAACACTAACCAACATGGGCCATTCAATAATGTTAAGTACGTATACAGTAGTGCTAATAACTCCGAACCTCCATCCAAATAATTAAATATAATATAAGTAAGGTTTAGGAAAAGACAATTCAACTCATATGAAAATGTTTCATCATTTCCATCGAAATACATCTTTATGTCATCAGGGACGCACCTTCTGAATTCTTCAATTAAAACCAACTCTTTCAAGCTGTTAAAATCATCATACATGATCAGATGTGCACCAGCAGTCAAAACACACAAATTTCTCATAAGCAAATTCTGTATGTCTGGTTCATAGATTTCTTCAAATTTCTAAACTTTTGCCTGTCTGCTTCTGGGACCAACTCGTAAGGTTTGAGCACAGCCTGTTTCACTGGGTCATAATGTGTGGTGCGTGACCATGTGGTTAAGGTGGTGAACTAGCGATCTGAAGGTCATGAGTTCGAGCCTCAGCCGAGGCAGCTTGTGTGTCCTTGAGCAAAGCACTGAACCACACACAGCTCCTGCACATTTATAGCCCAGTGGCGATGATTGGGGCAGCATAAATAAGTAAATAATCAGCTGCTTCAGCTACTGTCAAAGCAGAATAGGCTTGCTAAGCCTTCCCTTTAATTACACTTTGTAAGAGAATTTTCTGTCTGTTTTTCTGCCTTTCCAGCCTGAAACTGTCTCTGCCTTTCCAGAGCCTCCATCTTCAATTTTTCTAACTTCTACTGGAGCTCAAGCCCACGATGTTTACTTTCAGGAAACACCTCCAACTCCTCCACTTTAAACACCCCCTCAGATACATAATGTTCAGCTGTTATCCTCTGCATCACTGCCCTCCTCATTGTCAATTTCACCTCAGCAAGTATTAACGTTCTAGCAATACTCAACAACTCAATCCTTCTGGTGTCCTCTAATGCCTGAGAGGTTCACACTTCCAGATATCTATCAACATCCATTGCTGCTGATTTTCCACACACAAATTAATCAAAAGGGATTTCCCCAATGAAATCCATATTAAATCAATCCTTAAATTTGTTCATATCCCAGGTGCAGGCCCCATTTTGTTACAAACCGTAACGCTTTAGAAATGAACCAGCAGCAACAGACTACTCCCAGTGGCCATACATTTTAATTCCATGTCCCATTCCCATTCTGATATGTCTATCCATGGCCTCCTTTACTGTCAAAATTAATCCAAACTCAGGTTGGAGGAACAACACTTTATGTACCGGCTGGGTAGCCTCCAACCTGATGGCATGAACATTGACCTCTAACTTCGATTAATGCTCCTCTTCCCCTTCTTACCCCATCACTGACATATTTAATTGTTTGCCTGTTTTCCATGTCTCTCTGGTGCTTCCCCCCACCTTTCTTTCTCCCGAGGCCTCCTGTCCGATGATTCGTTCCCATCTCCAGCTCTGTATCACTTTCGCCAATCACCTTTCCAGCTCTTAGCTTCATCCCACCACCTTCGGTCTTCTCCTATCATTTTGCATTTCACCCTCCCCCCACCACTTTCAAATCTCTAAGTATCTTTCCTTTCAGTTAGTCCTGACGAAGGGTCTCAGCCTGAAACATTGACAGTTCTTCTCCTTATAGATACTGCCTGGCCTGCTGTTTTCCACCAACATTTTGTGTGTGTTGTTTGAATTTCCAGCATCTGCAATTTCCTGATGAGTGTTACGTTTATAAATATAACTAGCAAACTATTGAGCTCGGGGGAGACAAGGGTTGGAGTCTTGAGATGGTAAAGTATGAAAGTTCAGTTCAACCACAGAATAGGTGATGAGAGAGATATTTGTAATCCAGGGTAAATGTTGAGAGAAGGCAATTATGTCGTATTCCACAGGTTCCATGGTGGTAAAATGAGACCAACAGTCGCTGTAGATTTTATCTGTCATCCTTCTAAATCCACAAACTAATTATCACCCGAAGTGACTTATCATGAGGGGTATCATCTTCAAATGAATTACCACACCACAGCCAGGCAAGGGTTAACACATAAGTGGTCTCTGCAGGATAAACCAAATCAGATCCACTCCTACGGATCAAATGATGTGACAACCACACATTTGAGTACGGTGAATCGATAATTAGCCCATCCTTGTGGGCAAAGGAAAGTTCCAAACAGTGGCCCTTGGCCACTAGTTCCCTGGTTTCGATTCTTCCATTTTTCCTCCTTCGTCTCCGTCTGACTCTGTGTCTGTGTCCTCGGTTAAAACTAAACAAGCTGCACGCGATGTAAACAAGCTGCAAGTCAGACACATTTGCTCTCTCTCCCTCTCCCTCCCTCCCTCTCTCCCTCCCCACAGCAAACAAAACCTAGGGATTCATAACAATGATCACTCCCCATTCTGAGCTGACAGGTGTGCCAGTAGGTGGGATGACTGAGTGAATCCTTTCCCACATTCTTAGCAGGTGAACGGCCTCTCTCTAGTGTGAACTCGCTGGTGTGCCAGTAGGGTAGATGACAGAGTGAATCCCTTCCCACAGACTGAGCAGGTGAACTGCTACTCCGCAGTGTGAATTCGCTGATGACTCTTTAGGGTGAATGATCGAGTGAATCCCTTCCCACAGACTGAGCAGGTGAACGGCATCTCCCCAGTGTGAACTCGCTGATGTACCAGTAGGGTGGATGACAGAGTGAATCCTTTCCCACAGACTGAGCAGGTGAACGGCTTCTCCCCAGTGTGAACTCGCTGATGTACCAGTAGGGTAGATGACTGAGTGAATCCTTTCCCACAGACTGAGCAGGTGAACGGCTTCTCCCCAGTGTGAATTTGCTGATGTACCAGTAGGGTAGATGACTGAGTGAATCCTTTCCCACAGACTGAGCAGGTGAACTGCTTCTCCGCAGTGTGAATTCGCTGATGACTCTTTAGGGTGAATGATCGAGTGAATCCCTTCCCACAGACTGAGCAGGTGAACGGCTTCTCCCCAGTGTGAACTCGCTGATGTACCAGTAGGGTAGATGACAGAGTGAATCCTTTCCCACAGACTGAGCAGGTGAACGGCTTCTCCCCAGTGTGAACTCGCTGATGTACCAGTAGGGTAGATGACTGAGTGAATCCTTTCCCACAGACTGAGCAGGTGAACGGCTTCTCCCCAGTGTGAATTTGCTGATGTACCAGTAGGGTAGATGACTGAGTGAATCCTTTCCCACAGACTGAGCAGGTGAACTGCTTCTCCGCAGTGTGAATTCGCTGATGACTCTTTAGGGTGAATGATCGAGTGAATCCCTTCCCACAGACTGAGCAGGTGAACGGCTTCTCCCCAGTGTGAACTCGCTGATGTACCAGTAGGGTAGATGACAGAGTGAATCCTTTCCCACAGACTGAGCAGGTGAATGGCTTCTCCCCAGTGTGAACTCGCTGATGTACCAGTAGGGTAGATGACTGAGTGAATCCTTTCCCACAGACTGAGCAGGTGAACGGCTTCTCCCCAGTGTGAATTTGCTGATGTACCAGTAGGGTAGATGACTGAGTGAATCCTTTCCCACAGACTGAGCAGGTGAACGGCTTCTCCCCAGTGTGAATTTGCTGATGTACCAGGAGGGTAGATGACAGAGTGAATCCTTTCCCACAGACTGAGCAGGTGAACGGCCTCTCCCCAGTGTGAACTCGCTGGTGACTCCGTAAGTCAGATGACATATTGAATCCTCTCCAACACACTGAGCAGGTGAAAGGCCTCTCCCCAGTGTGAACTCGCTGATGACTCTGTAGGGTGGATGACCGAGTGAATCCTTTCCCACAGACTGAGCAGGTGAATGGCCTCTCTCCAGTGTGAACTCGCTGATGTCTCTGTAGGCTGAATAAATTAGTGAATGTCTGCCCACAGACTGAGCAGGTGAACGGCCTCTCCCCAGTGTGAACTCGCTGATGATTCCATAGGTTGGATAAATGAGTGAAGCTCTTCCCACAGACTGAGCAGGTGAATGGCCTCTCCCCAGTGTGAACTCGCTGATGTCTCTGTAGGTTGGATGACTGAGTGAATCCCTTTCCACACACTGAGCAGGAGAACAGCTTCTCCCCAGTGTGAGCTCGCTGATGTCTTTGTAGGTTGGATGACAGAGTGAATCCTTTCCCACAGACTGAGCAGGGGAATGGCTTCTCCTCAGTGTGAACCCACTGGTGAGCCATTAGGTCAAATGACTGAGTGAATCCCTTCCCACAGAGTGAGCAGGTGAACGGCCTCTCCCCAGTATGAACTCGCTGATGTCTCTGTAGGTTGGATGACTGAGTGAATCCCTTTCCACAGACTGAGCAGGTGAAAGGCTTCTCCCCAGAGTGAACTCGCTGATGTACCAGTAGGGTAGATGACTGAGTGAATACTTTCCCACAGACTGATCAGGTGAATGGCCTCTCTCCAGTGTGAACTCGCTGATGACTCTGTAGTGTGGATGACTGAGTGAATCCTTTCCCACAGACTGAGCAGGTGAACGGCTTCTCCCCAGTGTGAACTCGCTTGTGACTGTGCAGGTGGGATGACTGAGTGAATCCCTTCCCACATTGTGAGCAGGTGAACGGCCTCAGCCCAGTGTGAACACGCTGGTGAGCCATTAGGTCAGATGACCGAGTGAATCCTTTCCCAGAAATTCAGCAGATGACCAGCCTCTGCCCGGTGTGGTGTGAACTGATTGGTGTGTTCACAGGTGAGAAGACCGACTGAACCCCTTCTCACACACAGAACAGGTGAATGGCCTTGCCCAGTGTGTGAACCTGCTGATCTAACTTCAATTGTGATAACCGAGTGAATCCATTCCCACTGTCTGAGCAGGTGAAAGGCCTTTCTCCTGTGTAAGTTACAGGTGTGACAGTTGGTCAAATGACCGAGTGAATCCCTCCCCACAGTCTGAGCAGGAAGGATGGTCAATTGGATCCCTTGCTCCACTTGTTAAATATCTAGACAGAGACAACAAAACTGGTGTGCCGTGTTTGAGCTTCCTGGAGACGAATTCCTTCTCAGTTTTAACCTGTAAAAAGATTTACAAAATCCATCAATGGGTGTAGGACAACATTTCAGATGAGATTACTTGAGTTGCCAAGTTTTCATCTGGTATCACACTGTTACAGTGAGGTTAAACACAAGTTGGACAGAGAAATCATCTCCTGACTGGTCAGAGTGCTGGTATCTGGAATGACCATCAATTCCCTGATGCTCTTCCTGTCTCTATAAGAATGGGGCATTTCTGCCATCTCCTGGCTCAGTTTGACTCTTTCCGTTGGTATTATTCCCTGTTCCTGCTGAGCAGCATGGGTTCTTCGCCCCACAGTAACTGAAACACTCTCACACAAATAGTCTTTCTTGACGTGTATTGGAGTGTTATATATTGGAGTATAAATTTTGCTGGACCAAAACTATGCAGTCAGCTTTGACTTGCTATTTGCTATGCATGTACCGAGAATGAAATCTTAGGAATGTAGAAGACAAAGGTGTGTTAATGAGGGGTAGCTGAGAGATGAAGATTAGAATATGATTAAATCAATTGGTAGAAACAATGGTGGCAAGATGTACGTGTAGTACGTGTGATACGCAACTATAGATTGATTACATATGCTAATACAACTGGACAAGTACTATAAAAAATGCTGTGTCCGAGGATCGGGTGGGGGGGGGGGGGGCAATCAGCGACTAGCTCAATGACTGTCTCAGCTTTGATTTGCAAATTAAAATTTAACCCTTCTTGAAGAATCTTCTGCGTCTCCTGGTCATTTGTGAGGCACGAAAAACCACGACATAATTGGCGTCAGGAACAGGAACGGAAATAGACCCGCAGAAAGGAAACGGCAGATTGTGGATGCTTCCCAGCCCTCTGGGGATCCCCACAAGGCTAACAGAATTAAGGATGCACCCAAACAAAAGGTAAGCGCTTTCTGCGACAATTTGGACTAAGAATTCGGTTGGCTTTGGGGAGGTCTTGGAGTCTCTGAAGTGTGGAACCACTGCCGAAGGGTCTCTCCGGTCCAAAGAATCTGGCAGAGTTGGGGGTTAACAGAGGAGGCTCAGAGGATTGATCAAGAACACTGCAGTGAGGGTAAGTACAAATAATTTAATAAGACGTTAAGAAAAAGTCCACGTGGTGTTGGTAGATCACTGTAGGTATCGCTTCGTACGAAACGAAGGGCTGAACGGGCAGGGAAAGGAAATTAGACTAGGCGTAGAATTAGAGTAAATTTAGTAAAGAAAAAGTCCATGTGGTGTTAGACAAGGCGTAGAATTAAAGTAAATAATATTATCCAGTAAACAAACTGTGAATCTCTGAAATACCTTAAAAAGAGAGAATAACCTGACAGGTAAAGGAATGGCAGTAGAGATTCTGAGCAAAAAATTCCTGTTAATTAAATATGAGATCACAAAAACTTCAGAAAAATGGGGAAAAGAACCAAAAACCTGGCCACAAAGTGGCCAAGAGAAGGAAAGTTTGATGTAAGCTTGTGCAAAGATATGGAGGGACTAATTAAAAAATTACAAACCAAAAGATAAATCTAAGCAAAGAGGACAAAAAAGAGAACGAGAAATGGAAGTGCAAAAACTCTTCAGAATGGAGGGGGAAAGGCTGAGGGGGACAGGCAGAATATTGATTACAAGCGAGGAAGACACTAAGGTGCCGGAGAAACACCAGAGAGAGAGGAGGGTACGGTAGGAAGCTGGCTTCAGCTCCGCACCCGGATGCGAAAGAAACAGAAAAGCCCCCTCCCTATAATGCGGAAGGAACCCCTAAGCAGTGCCCCCTGCTGACGAGAATGGTAAACATGCAGGAAGAAGTACAGGTTTGGGATAATGAGGAGGAAAAAAAAACAATACGAGAAGGAAAAAGCGGCGATATGGAAAGCGATACAGGCAGAAAGGATAAAGATAGAACAGGTACAGAGAGAAATGGGAGAAGAGATTGAACGGATGAAATACTTGAGAGAGGAAAAGGAGAATGAGGAGTATCGGTTATTCTATAGAAATAAACAGACTAGAAAAGAAAGTAGCTCATCAGAACAGGAAGAAAAAGAAGGTGACTCATTGGAGGAGCAAGAGTTAAGTAGAGAGAGAGAGGATGCGAGAATTTGGGGGAAGAGGGAGGAGGCATAAGCCTAGAAGGGCAGATGGAGGCGGTAGAGGAACAACTTGCAGAAGTAGAGAGAGAGCTAGATAAGTTACTCAGAGGGGATTGTCAGGAGAGATGCGAAAAATACTCTAGGGGCCAACCAAGTATAGAATCAAGACAGAAAGGAAGGACTCCACAGGGAGACCAAGGGAAGAAGAGGACCCCAGAGACATTTGTGTGGGAGGCAGTAAAGACATACCCTGAGACAGATGGGGAGTCAGGCGAGGAGGAGAGCCAGGTCAGGTGGGAAGAAGGAGGAAGAATGATGCCTTTGTTAGTTAAAGGATCAGGACAAGTGCAGTATATCCCTTTGGGATCCCAGGACCTAGAAGGGCTGAAAACCACTCTGCCCAATCTACATGAAGGAGCAGGGAAATGGATTAGAGCCTTTGAAGAAGAAACAGCAGGACGATTATTGGCTATGGGAGATTTGAAGGCACTGTTGATAAGGTTGATGGGAACCTCCAAATTTAACAAACTAATGGAAATGGCTGGCATAGTAAACTCGAACGACCCAAGAACTGATGGAGATGGGTTTGAAAGAGTGAGGCAGAGGGTATGGCAGGCTTTACCCACCCAAACTGGACCCCAAATCCTTAAAAGGGGATCCACTGGGAGACACTGAAAACCCAGCAGCCTACGTCCAAAACCAGTTGAAAATGTGAAGACTGGAGACTGAACAAGAGGTGGAGAATAGCTTATTTATGACCTCACTGTTCCGACATAACATTTTGGATGCAATGCCTCGACAAGTAAAATCCAAACTGGAGGAAGTGGTTGGGCTGACGTCAATGACCCCACAAGTATTTAGAGACCACATAGTCCATGCGGTTGAGAAATACCGGAAAGACAAACGAAGGTTGGCTGAGCAGCAGGAAGAGGTGCAAAGAATGTTAATACAAATGCAGCTTGAAGAACTCAAAAAGAAGGAAAAAGAGAAAAACAAAAAGTTGCTGCCAGCAACCACCGGTTCGAGGACAGCCATCGAACTGGACAAAGCACTGCTATATGGAGGGACCGATCATACTGTAAGACAAGGGCTGGAAAACCACATGCCAATAATCATCTTTGGAGGAGCATTCCCACAAATGCCCTATCAGGAACAGACTAAATTCAAGCAGCCCAGACAGGACTGGAAGTCCCAAGGAGGGGGGCAGAGGAGCTATGGGCCGAGGGGACCAGTGAAGAGACAGGGGGAAAGAGAGGTAGAGAGATTGTGCTGGGTATGCAATCAGCCAGGTCACATGAGAAGAGATTGTCTGTTTACACCATGGCCTGTCACACACCAGCAGGAACTGATAAGGGAACTAAAGTTTAGTCAAGGACAAGCCCCCACAGGCCCAAGCGGACCTGCGAACCCCTATGCGAGGTATTAGGGGTGCCCCGAGATCTTGAGTGGGAAGGGACATTACCCAATGATAAGGGAGGCAGATGAGGAACCCATTGTTCAGGTTATGTTAGAAGGACAACTGACACCAATGATGATAGATACTGGAGCCACGTACACTTGTGTACAGCCACAGTCTGCCCTTCACCTTCCCATGTCAGGAAAGTTTATTAAGACGGTAGGGTTCTCGGGGAAAACACAGTTGACACAGTGCATGGCTCCAGTGCGGTTGAGAATGGGAAATAAAGAAATTGTTTTGCCGGTGCCAGTATTTAAAGGAACTCCAATTAATTTGTTAGGCAGAGATGCCTTATTGAAATTGGAATTAAAATTAGATTGTACTAGAAATGGGCTGAGTGAGGAAAGAGCAGGGGCTCAATTGATAGTGCGAGAAGACAAGAAGGCTAATGTCTTTTGGATAGGAGACATCACAGATCAGATTCAGGAAACCTGGGAGAAATGGAAAAAGGGCGCCCAAATCTGAGCTACATTGTACAGTGATTTTTGACAAGACTCAGAACAGGGAGTTCGAGGAGAGATGGCAACTGGAGGCATCTACCCAACAGCACCTGGAAGGGGAGGCTGTGATAATTGGAAAGCAAGGGGCAGCTTTACAAGTTAAGTGGAACACCTTATTAGAAAAATGGTACAGGATACCGGAGGCTGTGCCCCACATAACGTTGTTGGTAAACAAGGGATATCAGTCTAAAGACTTAGGACCCTTAGTTAAGAGTGCTGAAACCGTAACAGTGTGGAGGAAAATCACGCCCGAGGTGTGGGTATCAGAAGACGACAATTGCATTAAAATAATGGTAAGTGTAGATATGGTAGGGACAGTGAGAGAGGTCGAAATAACTCCCCAACCAGACCTGCCCTTGCTGGGAAAGGATACAGGCCAGCAGAAAGATAAAAGGTTCTATGAGTTGCCGTCTATTCTGTGGTCACAGCCTGACAAGGACGTAGGGAAAATAAAAACAGCTCGTCCGGTGGAAATAAGGCTGAAAAAAGGAACAATTCCACCCAGGAGACCACAATACCCACTAAGTCCAGAAGCAGAAGAGGGAATAGCATCGACAGTGCAGGGATTGCTTGAAATAGGGGTGCTTAAAAGAACAAACAGACCATGTAATACCCCGTTGCTGCCGGTCATAAAAGCAGATAAATCTAAGTGGAGATTGGTGCATGATTTGCGAGCGGTAAATGATGTGGTAGAGGACTGGCCAGCGGTAGTCCCCAACCCACACACGCTTTTGACTAATGTCCTACCAGAAGCAAGTTACTTTTCAGTGATTGATTTGTGTTCGGCTTTCTTCAGCATTCCTCTAGCCGACCAGTGTCAGTATCTGTTTGCATTTACTTACAGAGGTGCTCAGTATACCTATACCAGAATGCCGCAAGGATTTAAACATTCACCACACGTTTTTAATCAGGTGTTGAAGGCAGACCTAGAGGGCATGCCATTGGAAAGTACATTGTTACGGTATGTGGATGACCTGTTGATTTGCTCCCACAGTAAGGAACAGTGTGAGCAGGACACTATAACTCTGTTAGAGAAGCTGGCATACGGAGGACATAAAGTATCCAAAAAGAAACTGCAATTTTGCACGCAGCGAGTGTAGTACCTAGGCAGGGTAATATCCAAGGGAGTGAAGGCGAGAGCACCAGATCAGATTGAGGCAATAACTAAGGCCCCCAAACCCCAGACTGTAGGGCAGATGATGACGTTTTTGGGAATGGCAGGGTACAGCTCAGATTGGACAGCAGAATACGCTGAGATTGTGGCACCTTTGGGAAAGATAATGAAAGAAGCAGGACATACAAATTTGAAGAATGGCTTACAGTGGATTGGAGAGGCGGAGATAGCTTTCAATACTATTCAGCAGGAATTGCTGTCAGCACCAGCATTAGCTTTGCCTGACTATGAGAAGGTTTTTCATTTGTATGTATCCAACTGACAGGAGGGTTATGTCACAGCGGTTTTAACACAAGAGACAGGCACAGGAAAAGCAAAACAGCCGATAGCAGACTACAGTACGAGACTAGATGAGGTGGCTCAGGGGTATCCACCCTGTTATCAGGGATTGGCGGCGCTGTACTATGCATACGAAAAGGCGTCACCTGTCACCCTGGGCTATCCTGTGACTCTGTCCACACACCACAAAGTAGCAGAATTGTTGGAAAGTGGGAAATTTGTGCTAACGCCAGCCAGGATAGCAGCGGATCAGATGCTATTGACATTTCCTGACATATCAATACAGAGATGCACTACCAGTAATATAGCCGATTTTGGCCCTTTGGACTATGAAGGCGAATCCCATGATTGTGTAGGGAAGACGATGGCATTTGCCAAATTGAGTGCAGATTGACGGTCAGAACCTCTAGAGGATGCAGATAAAAAGGTTCTGTTCGTAGATGGCTCTTGTTATAGGGATTATGATGGAAATCATGCAGGGTTCTCGGTAGTACAGCAGGATCAGTCGAGGTATAAGATTATTAGGATGGAGTCCTGTCTCCAACCGTGTTCCGCCCAACTAGCGGAAATCAAAGCCCTGACAGCTGCGTGTGAAATGATGGAAGGTGAGAAAGTAGACATCTATACTGATTCGGCATATGCTCATGGAGTTTGGCATTTGTTCGGGGCAGTGCGGAAGCAGAGAGGTTTTAAAAAAAGTAGCGGAGATCACATACAACATTGTCAGCAAATTCTAGACTTAATAAAAGCTATAATGAAACCTAAAGCATTGGCTATAGTAAAATGCCAGGCACATAAAAAGGGAAATGATGTAATTACAAAGGGAAATCAAGCTGTGGACGAGGCAGCCAGAAAGGCATCTGGATGTACATCAGCTGTCATTGCCTCCCAGGTAAGCCTAACTCCAGAACCTGAGGTAGAGGACCTAATTAAAATACAAGGTAAGGCAACTTTGGCAGAACAGACAATGTGGAGAAAAAGGGGGGCCAAGCAGAACCCAGAAGGCTTGTGGAGCACGGAAGACGGTTTGTTGGTAGTGCCCACCCCTCTACTGACGATTCTGATTTCAGAAGCGCATGGGATTGACCATTGTGCACGGGGGGATAAAGAAAATAAAGGATGGTTTTTGGTCACCTTATTTACAGGCTTCAGCGGACTTTGTCTTGTCACAGTGCGAGGTATGTGCACAGAATAATGTTCAGAAGAGAATTACAACCCCAATAGGTCACACTCCTATACCTGAGGGACCATTTAAACATCTAGTGATCGATTACGTAGATATGATAAAGACAGTGAGAGGGAAAAGATACATGCTGGTAGTAATCGATCGATTTAGCAGATGGGTGGAGGCGGTACCTTCAAGAGATCAAGGGGCAAATACAGTGGTAACATTTCTGACAAATGAAGCGATCCCAAGATTTGGAATACCTACAGAAGTTAGCTCAGACAATGGTTCAGCTTTTATCCAGAAAGTGGTCAAATTGGTACTACAGGCGCTGAGGATAAAGCAAAGATTTGGATGTGTATACCACCCTCAGTCACAGGGCATGGCAGAGAGAATTAATGGAACCCTGAAAGCCAAACTAAATAAAATTTGTGCAGACACTAAACTTAACTGGGTTGATGCTTTACCGTTAGCATTGATGAGTTACCGCATGCAAACTAATCGAATAACATGTCTGACACCGCATGAGATGCTCACTGGGAAGCTATCATACCTGTGATAGGGGTAAGCAAAAATGTTGAATGGATAAACTATATATACTATAATCAGCAGAGATTCATCAACTACACTGATGATGCACTGGAGGCCTTAGGGCAACAGCTAGATGCAACTAGCAGGATGGCGTGGCAAAACAGACAGGTACTGGATTGGCTTTTGGCAGAAAAAGGGGGTGTGTGCGTAATGTTTGGAGAAGAATGCTGCACTTTCATACCGAACAATACTAGCCCAGAAGGGTCTTTCACCAGAGCAATGAATAAATTAAAGAATCTGCGGTCGGAGGTCAAACATAATGCAGGATTTGGACATCAGTTCTTTGGTTGGTTGGAAAGTAGACTCGGAGCATGGGGAGCATGGCTGACTAAAATTGCAATAACTGTCAGTATTATATTGTTGAGCTGTGCGCTTGTGCTGTGCTGTTTTCTTCCTTGTCTCAAATCTCTTGTAGTGCGTGCTGCAACCAAACAATTTCCGATGCTCGTGGCAATTACTGAAGCAAGCTTAGTGGAGAAAGAATCACCGAAAATGTATCGTTACAGCCTACAACACCTGCAGGATGAACATTAGCAAAACGACAGTGGGGGAGTAGATTGTAAGGGCTTCTGAGTCTTTTTCCCTGTCTCAGGTACAGAGGGACAGGTTTTTGGCTCAGCGGCCCAGGGTAGCAGGGAGAGAATACTTTGAGGTCTTGGTGCAGAAAATTATAGTTTACCCGAGATTTGGGAATAAATGCTTGAGTTTATTGAGGCTTTTGTGCGCGGACTCTTAGTCTTCTTTCTCTGTGTGAAACCCTCTGGGTCTCAAAGGGGGGATATATTGGAGTATTGGAGTATAAAAATATTATGGAGTATAAAACTTGTATATTTTGCTGTGTACCTAGTCAGTTTGCTATGCTCGTACTCAATTTAGTAAAATGAAGTCTTAGGAATGTAGAAGACAACGGTGTGTTAATGAGAGGTAGCTAAAGAAATGTAGATTAGAACATTGCTCAGTTCTGAGTTTATTATTTGCTGTGCATGTACTCAATTTGGTAGGAGACTGAAGTCTTAGGAATGTAGAAGACAATGGTATGTTAATGAGAGGTAGCTAAGAGATGTAGATTAGAACATGATTAAGCCAATTTATAGGAACAATAGGGACATGATGTACGTGTAGTACGTGTAATACACAACTATAGATTGATTACATATGCTAATACAACTGGACAAATACTATAAAAAATGCTGTGTCCAGAGATCGGTGGGCAATCAGCGACTAGCTCAATGACTGTCTCAGCCTTGATTATCAAATTAAATTTTAACCCTTCTTGAAGAATCTTCTGCATCTCCTGGTCATTTGTAAGGCAAGAGAAACCACAACATAATTACCCCACAGATAGTAAGGGATAAAATTGGTCCTATTGAAGATCAGAGTTGTCGGCTATTTATGGAACCAAAAGAAATGGGGGGAGATCTTAAATGTTTTTTTACTAAGGAAACTTGCATGGAGTTAATGGAAATAAGGCAAACAATTCGTGAGGTCATGGAACCTTTTCAGATAGAAGAGGAGCTTGCTATCTTGAGGCAAGTCAGAGTAGATAAATCTCCAGGACCTGACAAGGTATTTTCTCGGACTTTGAAGGAGTGCAGAGAAGGTTTATGAGGATGTTGACAGGACTTGAGAACTGAGTTACAGAGAAAGGTTGAACAGGTTAGGACTTTATTCCTTGGAGCATAGAAGAATGAGCGGAGACTTCATAGAGGTATATAAAATTATGATGGGTATAGATAGAGTGAATGCAAGCAGGCTTTATCCACTGAGGCTAGGGGAGAAAAAACAGAGGACGTGGGTTAAGGGTGAAGGACAATAAGTTTAAAGGGAACATTGGGAGGGCTTCTTCACAACTGGTTCTGACAGAGGCATAACTGGTTCTACTGGGCACATTCAGTCTCACTCCCAACCAGTGTTTGAGTAAATGAGACTCACCAAACTTTCTCCTGACTGAATCACTGGAATCTCCAAGTCAGATGGGTTCTCTACAGTCGGTGCTCTCAGTCCTCGGGCTGGTTCACTTGTTGCTGTTCCCACGTCTTCAGTCGTGGTTTGCTTCCAGTTACGGTTTTTCTTCCAATAAATCTCTCACCACAGGTCTAACTTTAACCAGAGAGATAATGAAGCACATTAACAATAAAAAGGAGAACCAAACATTTCTGCTTAATGTTACTCTGAACAACACTCACTGACAGTTAAACACTGAAGGCAGATTTAATGATCTCTGTGAACCATCTTTCATTGTCCCTCACATGTCACAGAATGATATGGGATAAGAAGGAGCCATCATTCAATCATGGTAAGACATACGACACAGGAACAGGTGATTCAATCCATCTGGTCTGCCCACCATTTAACCACAACTGATTTTTATTCCAACACCATATTCCTGTCTTCCTCCAGTAACACTGAAGCTACTTAGCAATCATGAATATATTAATCTTTGTCATAAATATACCCAAATGGCATCCTCAACCAACCTCTACGGCAAAAAATTCCACAGGTCAGACATCTTTTAGCCAAAAAATTTTTCTTATCTCAGTTTTAAAGAGAAGTATCTTTATTCTGAGACTGTGCTGTCAGATCACAGACTCTGTCTAATGGAAACCTCCCCTCCCTTTCCAGTGTAACCAGGCTTTTCAGCATTCGGTAGGTTTTCTTAACCATGCATCCCTCCACTACCACCACCGTCCCTCTGAACTCCATTGCGCACAGTCCCAGAACCATCAAATGCTCCTCATACATAAAGCCGATCATTCCTGAGATTGTTCATGTAAACCTCATTAGCAACAACTGTACTGAACACATTTCCAGCAATAACAGACAAAATGGTACCAGATAATTGACAGGGAAAAGTTGTGCTTTCTTTACTGATGTACTATCACAGGACGAGTCATTTTCATTTCCAGGTTAAATCAGGTCCATTTCAGGAAGTACAAATCAGTCCTGGGTAAATGTAATAAAAAGAAACTGGAATTACCAGAAACACTCAGCGGGTAAGGAACAGCTGTGGGATCTACAATTCAGGTTAATAGCGTTTCATCAGAATGACTTCAAACATTTTCAGATTTTAGTGCAGATCTCCAGCAACTTGAAATTCTGCTTGATTTCCACCAATTTTACTTGGATCAAAAACTGATATCCCAGGACCCAACCTCACAGAGTCGCACAGCTGAACCTGCCACTCACCGACCCTGAGAGTCTCTTGGACTCGAGTCCCGTGCTTAGTGATGATTCCTGGGGTTACACCCATTGCTACTGGTCATCTATGTCAATAATTTAGTTGAGAAAGTACTGGGTATGGGTAGAGAGTTTGCAGCAAGTTCAAACAATTACTTTTTTTGAAAGACAGTCAGTATAAACACTCCCCTCTCTTTCCCTCTCCCCACTCAGAACTGACCAAAAGCGACTTCAGAAGATGCAAGAGTAACCACTGTGAGGGAATGGGAGTGGTTTCAAAGGGCTGGGCTGCTGGAAGCACATTACCAGACCTGGAGTGATTGCAACTGGGTCTGACAGAGGCATAACTGGTTCTTCAGGGCACATTCTCCAACTCCAACTATTTCCTACCTTCCTTTGTACAGGTATGTAATGTCTATGTGTGTTATGTGGTAAACACTTGTGAGAAGGGATACTCTGTGGAAATCACTGTCAGTAATACTTTGTGTGTTGGATCTGGATTGGGAGTACCTTGTGGAATCTACCTGTGTGTCAACCCCTACCTGGGTGGTCATTCCCTTTGCAGACAGTACCCCTGTGATAAGCTACTTTTAGTGATAATTCGTATGTGGATTTAGAACGACGATGGATAAGACCTACGGCAACTGTTATCCTGTTCTACCACTGTGGAATTTGTGGAATTCAACGTAATTGCCTTCTCTCGACATTCACCTTGGATTACAAATATCTCTCTTGTCATTTATTCCATGGATGAACTGAACTTTCATACTTCACCATCTCAAGACTTTGAGCTTGGTATTCCCCGAGCTCAGTGGTTTGGGAGTTATGCTTACACATATGTGTACTCATAACACTTTTAACTTTTGATTATTTTGCTTAATTTGTTATATAATAAGTAGATACAAATAAAGACAGTGGTTTTAACATCAAAGAAGGTAAAAGGGTTAACACTTCGTTAAAAAAATAGCAGCCTGTTTTTCTTAAAGAAACTGCTGATGATCAACCCATGTGCTAAGCCATGCTGAGCCGTATTTCTTCTTGAGGGTAGCTAGCTAGGGTTTCAGGATGCTTATCTCCTTGTGCACTCATGTGTAGAGATAGGACAACTTCAGTCTGTTCTGTGTGTGCACGCCATTATGACTATTTTGTAATTTGTCTTTAGGGGTTGTCATGTAGTAAGTAGTTTTGGCTCCAGCCTGTCTTGGGTGGGGAATATCTGGATGGATATATCTGGGGTGTAAGGGGAATTGTTGGTCAGTTAGTGGATTGGGTGGGAACAGTCATCGACTGTTCCTGTTTGAGCGAGTAACTGATTAAGCCCCGGGTACTTGGAATAAAGAGTTTGTACTTATACGGTCTCTAAGAGACTTTCTCCGGATTCGATTTCCACAGATTGGGAGTGGTTTCAAAGGGCTGGGCTGCTGGAAGCACTGTACCAGACCTGCAGTGATTGCAATTGGGTCTGACAGAGGCATAACTGGTTCTTCTGGGCACATTCAGTTTCACTCCAGCTATCTCCTACCTTCCCTTGTACAGGTATGTGATGTCTAAAGGACCAGTGTTTGAGTGAATGAGACTCACCAAACTTTCTCCTGACTGAATCACTGAGTCAGATGGGTTCTCTCCAGTTGATGCTCTCAGTCCTCGGGCTGGTTCACTTGTTGCTGTTCCCTCATCTTCAGTCGTGGTTTGCTTCCAGTTGCGGTTTTTCTTCCAATAAACCTCGCACCGCAGGTCTAACTTTAACCAGAGAGACAATGAAGCAAATTAACAATAAAAGGAGATCCAAACATTTCTGCTTAATGTTACTAAGAACAAATCTCACTGAAATTTAAACATTGAAGGCAATACAGTAATGATCTCAGTGAACAATCAGTTATTGGCCCTCACATGACACAAAACGATATGGGATAAGAAGGAGCCATCATTCAGTCATGGTAAGACATTAGGAACAGAATTAGGTGATTTGATCCATCTGATCTGCCCCATCATTCAACCATGGTTGATTTTTATTCCAACACCATATTCCTGCCTTCCTCCTGTAACCCTGTAGCTACTTAGCAATCTTGAATATATTAATCTCTGTCATAAATATACACAAATGGCAGCCTCAGCCAAACTCTGCAGCAACAAAATCCACACTTCAGACACCTTTTGGCAAAAAAAGTTTCTCAAATGAATTTTAAGGGGAAGCACCTTTATTCTGAGACCGTGCTGTCAGATCACAGACTCCCTGTCTAATGGAAACATCCTCTCCATGTCCACTGTATCCAGGCTTTTCAGCATTTGGTAGGTTTACTTAACCATACATCCCCCACCATTCCCACCGTCCCTCTGAACTCCACCCCCACTGACCCTCTGAACTCCAGGTCCAGAACCATCTCTATCATTCCTGAGATTATTCATGTGAACCTCATTAGCAACAACTGTACTGAACACATTTCCAGCAATAACAGACAAACTGGTACCAGGATAATTGACAGGGAAAAGTTGTGCTTCCTTTACTGATCTACTATCACAGATGAGTGATTTCCATTTCCAGGTTAAATCAGGTCCATTTCAGGAAATGTAAACCAGTCCAGGGTGAATGTAATAAAAAGAAGCTGGAATTACCAGAAACACTCAGCAGGTAAGGAACAGCTGCGGGGAGAGGAAAAAACCTTACATATCAGGTTTATGACGTTTTGTCAGAATGACTTCAAACATTTAGTTTTTAGTGCACATCTCCAGCAACTTGAGATTCTGCTTGATTTTCACCGAATGAGTGAGGGGTGGGGGAATTTCCAAACACAGTTTGAACGCCAGACTCACGGGTCTAATCCTGCTGTTGTAAACACGAAAAAGCCGGTCCGGAGACGTCAGAACACACCAGAGCTACTGAATGAATGATACATACTACTGTATAAAAGATTCAAAAATGACAAAGTTAGAAGAAACAACAAGAACTTTGTCATATGTACTTTGACCCTCACCAAATTTTTATCAACACACCATAGAAAGATTCCCATCCGGACACCTCACGCTTTGCATGGTAACTGCTCCGCCCGTGACTGTGAGAAACGGCAGCGACCTTTGGATACAGATCAGCACATCACAGAAACCATTCTCCCCCCCCCCCCCAGAGTTCCCAGTCCCTCGGTAAAGCAGGCAGTGAAATCAAAGATCCCCACAACCTGGGACGTTCTCCTTTCTCACCCACCCCAGTCCGGGAGAACACACAACAGCCATTAAGCTCCAGGACAAATGTGAGGAGCTTCAGGAAGCGAGGCGAGTTCGGGGAAGTTAATGGAGCTCAGTGGCCAAAATCACACCACGTGATCTGGCGTCATAACGCGGAGGGCGGGGCGAAACTGCGGCACACAGCCTCACGTGACCTGTCGGCCGGACTTCCATTTCAATTCTGCGGAAACAGACAGCCTGGGCTCCTGGTTTGGATCGTTCAATGCAGATTAAGTGAAGTCGACACATTTCTGACGAGCCCAGATAGTTGGGAAACAAATGAGTTCCTGGCCCTCAGTTCGGGGCTCACGGCCAACATCGGATCTCCCCGCTCGGGATCGGTCTCAATACTCACCGATGGGAAAGTGATATCTTCGGCCCGCAGACAGTGATCCCGACGGAAGAGACGAAAGTCTTTCCCGAACACACAGCCGACCCACTTCAGCTCTGATCGGAGAGGATAACACCGTCCACCCGGAGACTGTGAACATGCGCGAACAGATGGTTACATCATCGGGAGGCGGGGCCTCGGAAACAGACGCGCAGATGCTGCCCATCTGCGGTTAAATGGGAGGGGCAAACGGAATCACGTGTCAGGATTGGTGACACCGCCCCCACCCAGGCTCCCATCCAGCTACTCATTCGTCTGTGGAAAGAAGCAAACTTGCCGCTCACATCACCTCTCACCTTAAATGTATTAGACATTTCAAACCCCAGGAAAAATATATCGTCTGTCCACTCTATCTATTCCTCTCGTTATCTTATAAACGTCCATCCACTCTCACCCCAGCCTGCGCCGCTCTGGAGAAAACAACACAAGTTTGTCCAACCTCTCGTTATAGCTCATGCCCTCTAATCCAGGCAGTGTCCTGGTAAACCTCTTCTGCGCCCTCTCCAAAGCCCCGACATCCTTCCGAGAATGGGGGCGACCAGAACTGTATGAAACACTCCAGATGTGGTCTAACTAGTTCTATAAAACTGTGTTACGAACTGTAACGTTTTAGAAACGAACCAGCAGCAATAGAGTTCACACTGGAGTCTGGTTTTGATGTTAAAGCCATTGTCTTTAGCAGTATCGACTTATAATATAGTAATAACGAAGTAAAGGAAAGTTACCAGTGTTAAGTGTATATATGTGTAAATATAATTCCCAGACTATCGAACGTGAGGGAACAAAGCTTAGAGTATTGAGATGGTAAAGTAGGAAAGTTCAGTAATCCACGGAATAAATGATGGGAGAGAGATATTTGTAATCCAGGGTGAAACGTATTGAAAAGGCCGTTACTTCAAAATAACCGTCGACGAAGTTCTTATCCGTTGAATCCGTCCACATCCGAGTTATCAGCGAAAGTGACCTGTCACAGGAATACCGTCTTCCACGGGTTACCACACAACATACCCAGGCAAGGGTTAACACAAGATATTCCAAACCCCACTCCTATGGATTGTACGAAGCGACAGCCACACACATTCGTTGTGGTTCCGTGTACCGATGATCAACACACTCTTGTGGGCATAGGAGAGTTCCAAGCATCTGCTGCGACTAACTGAAGCGATCAGCTTTTCCAGTCTCTCTCTCTCTCTTTAGACTGGCCGACTGCCTGTCTGCAGATCTCTCTCTCTCTCTCTCTCTCTCTTATGGTTCAGTCCACAGTCAGCGCTGTCAGCCTGTGACTGACGTCATAGTCCCGCCTCCTCACACCGGCGCTCTTAAAGAAACAGTCACAGTCCGACCTTTGAACTCAATGTTTCAACTAATAATGACAACCATGTCTTTTGCCTTCTTAACCACCCGATCAATCTGTGCAGTCTCTTTCAGGGAGCGATGAACTTCGAGTCTAAAAACCCTCTGATCATCGACATTGTTCAGGGATTTGCATTTAACAGTGTACTGTCTCATACATTCGATCTACCGAGCTGCCAAGATGATCATCACTAATCAAATCTCACTGAGATTTCTCAGGTCCTGTTGAATTTATTGCCAATTGCACAAGTACGGGAAGGTACAGGTACAGGCAGAGAAACAGTAACTTGTGGCATCACAGGCAAGTACATTCAGTTAACACACGGAACACAAATTATACGATTCTCTGTCAGTAACAATCTGTAAATATGATTTATGTCATTAACAATATATAAAATACATTGTGTCATGATCAATATTAAAATGTGCATTTTGTGTCAATAACAGACATGGAAATGTTGAATTTGGTCCCTGTCTCCATTCCTCCTGTAATCCACAACCAGCTCCTTTGTTTTTGTCACAATGAGGGAGAGGTTGTTTTCTTGACACCACTGTGTCGGGGTGATGACTTCTTCTCTGTCGGCTGCCTCGTTATTATTTGAGTTTAGGCCAGCCAGTGTAGTGTAGTCAGCAAATTTAATTAGCAGATTGGAGCTGTGGGTGGCGACACGTCAGGAGAATACAGAGAGTAAAGGAGGGGGCAAAGAGGCACCCGTGTGGGGTAAGTGTGCTGAGGGTCAGAGAGACAGAGGTGAGGGAGCCCACTCTGACCACCTGCCGGCGATCTGACAGGAAGTCCAGGATCCAGCTACATAAGGCCGAGGTCTCTGAGCTTCTTGTCGATACTTCACGCCTTCGTATGGCTACTGCTCTGCCCATGACTTCAAGGAACTGCAGAGAACATCAGAGAAACAAGCCTCCCCTCCATGGACTCTTCCTACACTTCCCCTGCCTCGGAGAACCAGGCCATGTACTCAAAGACCCTCACAACCTGGACATTCTTGCTGCAAACCAGCTCCCACATCGGGGAAGAGATTCAAAAGCCTTAAAGCGGGTAACACTCGGCTCAAGGACGGTTTCCTGTCTGCAGTTACAAGCCAAATGAATGATAAAATGGACTCGACCTCACAATGTAACTCGACGTGTCCCTGCACCATATGTCTCGTGATTGTTTTGCCAATTTCATTTTTCATTTTTAGAATCTTTTTTATTGATGCATAATCTTCTACAGCTATAAAATGATACAAAACGTCAATAGATTAATGTGCATACAATTAATAAAGCTGAAAAAAAACTGATTGTAAAATATAAGAATGGAAAAATATATATATAGAAAAATAAAGGAAAAAAGTACCCCATCTAACTCGGGAAAAACCCAGTAACCACAAAAAAGGAGGGGGGGGGAAATCCATTAGGAATGAACCCTCCGGAGCAATACGTTTGACGATCATCTAAATATTTTAAAAAAGAATCATAAGCCGTCATATCACATTTATATAAAAAAATAAAATCGGACGGAAACCATAAAGCATAATTCAAATTAAATGATAATATTTGGCAAAAGAGCCCCATCTTCTCTCTAAATCGAATCGAGGATCAAATGTTCTACGTCTATTTTTTTCCAAACTAAGACATAACATTCCTTGAGAAAACGATTCAATTAATGTAGGGGAAGAAATATTTTTCCATTTTAATAAAATAGCCCTTCTTCTCAGTAGTGTAACAAATGCAATTACATGTTGATCTGAAGATGAAATACACTGAATATGATGTGGAGCTATAAAACAGTCAACCTATTAGAACAGTCAACCTATTAGGTTGTAAATTAATTTTCAGAGCTTTAGAACTTGTAGAAAAAAAAGATTTCCAAAACTATTTTAATGAAGAACATGACCAGAACATATGTGACAAAGTAGCTACTTCAGTTTTACATCTATCTCAGCATTTGTCTATACTAGGAAATATTTTAGATCGTCTCCCCTTTGTTAAATAATAACGGTGAACAGTTTTAAATTGAATTAAACAGTGGTTGGCACATTCAGAAGAGGAATGTACATTTTTCAAAACTCCAAGCCAATCTTCATTAACAAAGGTCATATTAAGTTCTCTCTCCCAATCTTGTTTAATCTTGAGTGATAGGTTCTCGTTTCGTAACAAAAATAAATTATAAATTCTTCCAATTGAACCTTTCACAAAGGGATTCAATTTCAAAATGGTATCAAACATATCAGATTCTTATAAACATGGAATCTTAGGTAAATATTGTTGTAAAAATGTCTTAACTGAACATATTGCAAAAAATGTGTATGAGCGAGAGAAAATTTGTTAATTAACTCTTCAAAGATCATACTGGTCCATCGCAAAATAAATCTGTAAAAGAATGGATCCCTTTATTTTTTCAAAGGAGAAAAATGGGATCAATTGTTGAAGGTATAAATGAGAAGTTTCGATGTAAAATACCAGTCATTTTAAATTGTTTAATTTTTTTAAAAAAACGAAACTGAACCCAAATCCGTAGGGATTGTTTAATAACCGGGTAAAGATTTACATTTGGAAGTTTAAACAGCTGTAAAAGTAATGGAGCTCCTAATATTGAAGTTAAATGAAATTGTTTAACTGCTTTTAATTCCAAATAAACCCATAATGGTTTTTGGTTCTTATCAAGACAATATAACCAAAAACAGAATTGTCTAATGTTCACAGCCCAATAATACTCTTAAATTAGGAAGTGCAAGTCCACCATCTTTTTCAGATTTTTGTAAATGATACTTATTAACTCTTATCAACATGGACTCTTAACTTAACGAAATGGAGTTAACAGTGTTTTGTGTATATATGTGTAAATATAACTCCCAGACTATCGAGCCTGAGGGAACAAAGCTTAGAATCTTGAGATGGTAAAGTAGGAAAGTTCAGTAATCTACGGAATAAATGATGGGAGAGAGATATTTGTGATCCAGGGTGAAACGTAGAGAAAAGGCCGTTATTTCAAAATAACCATCGACGAAGTTCTTATCCGCTGAATCCGTCCAGAGACGAGTTATGAGCGAAAGTGACCTCTCACAGGAATACCGTTTTCCACGGGTTACCACACAACATACCCAGGCAAGGGTTAACAGAATATATTCCACAATCCACTCCTCTGGGTTATACGAAGTGACAGCCACACACGTTCGTTGTGGTTCCGTGTACGATGATCAACCCACTCTTGTGGGCATAGGAGAGTTCCAAGCCTCAGCTGCGACGAACTGAAGCGATCAGCTTTTCCAGTCTCTCTCTCTCTCTCTTTAGACTGGCCGACTGCCTGTCTGCAGATCGCTCTCTCTCTCTTATGGTTCAGTCCACAGTCAGCGCTGTCAGCCTGTGACTGACGTCATAGCCCCGCCTCCTCACGCCGGCGCTCTGAAAGAAACAGTCCCAGTACGACCGCAGGCTCGTAACAGCCGCAACACAACTTCCCGACTTTTGAACTCAATGATTCAACTAATAAAGACAACCATGCCCTTTGCCCTCTTAGCCTCCCGGTCAACCTGTGCAGTCTCTTTCAGGGAGCGATGAACTTGGAGTCTAAGATCCCTCTGATCATCAACACTGTTCAGGGTTTTGCATTTAACAGAGTACTGTCTCATACATTCGACCTACCGAGCTGCCAAGATGATCATCACTAATCAAATCTCACTGACATTTCTCAGGTCCTGTTGAATTTATTGCCAAGTGCACAAGTACGGGAAGGTACAGGTACAGGCAGAGAAACACTAACTTGCGGCAGCATCACAGGCAAGTACACTCAGTTAACACACGGAACACAAATTATACGATGCTCTGTCAGTAACAATCTATAAATATGTTTTATGTCATTATCGATATATAAAATACATTGTGTCATGATCAATATTAAAATGTGCATTTTGTGTCAATAACAGTCTTGGAAATATTGAATTTGGTCCCTGTCTCCATTCCTCCTGTAATCCACTACCAGCTCCTGTGTTTTTGTCACAATGAGGGAGAGGTTGTTTTCTTGACACCACTGTGTCGGGGTGATGACTTCTTCTCTGTCGGTTGCCTTGTTATTATCTGAGATTGGGCCAATCAATGTAGTGCCGTCAGCAAATTTAATTCGCAGATTGGAACCCGGCACTGCAGCCCTACAGTGCACTATGCACTGATTGCAAAGCTACGAAATTGCATTTGAATAGCCTCCCCTCCCCCAACTCCACTCTTTCTGCCTCACCAGCAGACTGGGACATCACACATCTCGCCGCCTCCGCCAGGACATTAAACTGTGAACAACTGTGGTCAGGGACTGATCTCTGGGGTACTCCAAACGCTACCTCCTTCCAGTCTGAAAACGACCCACTCATCCAGACACAGACTACCGGCAGTTTAGCCTAATCACCTACTCCTGAGGGTCACTACCATTGCTGACTCTGAGTTTACAACCGTCAAATACCAGGAGGGACATAATAATCAGAAAGTCTCTAGTCACAGCCGTGTAAATAAAATGTGATCTCAGTGGGTGTGTGGCGCATGCTCAGAATGCGAAGGAGACAGACAGACTGAGCCAAGTCACAGACTGATGAAGGGGAGGAATGAACCATTTTGATACAGAGAGGGAAGCAGAGAGTTTGATGTTGTGCCTGATGCCGGAACTGTGGCCAGTTAGAAGATGAAGGTTTGTTCCTCTAACTTGTTTTGAGTTGTGACTGTGTTTTAATCAGAAGGCACCATGGAGAGTAAAATTACCTGAGTTGAAAAGTTGTCCTTCACACACTGACGTGCTTTGTAAACTTCTAACAGTGTAGAAAATTAAAAGGATTTGTGTATGGGAATCTCGAACACAACAGCACGTTAGTTCCGCTCTATCTGTCAGTTCACTAGCGCTTGAACACAAAGTACACTGCAGATGCTGTGGTCAAAGCAACACGTACAAGACGCTGGAGGAACTCAGCAGGTCGGGCAGCATCCGTGTAAATGAGCAGTCAACGTTTCGGGCCAAGACCAAAGACCGAGATCTACAGCTTCACACTGGGAAGCGGCCGTTCACCTGCTCCGTGGGTGCGAAGAGACTCATTCAGTTAACCCACCTTGTGATGCTCCAGTGAGTTCACAATAAATAGAAGCCACATTTCTGTCCGGAGTGAGCAAAGAGTTTTACTCAATGATCCCAGCTGCTGCAACACCAGCAACGTCACATCAGGGAGGAAGTTCAAATCAGCTCCGTGTTAAATGTTTAACCATCACGGTGACTGAAGGCAGCTGCAGGTTCATGAGGGACTGTTACTGTCAGATTCTGCAGTTCTTGCGGCTGCTCATCGCTCCCAGGACTGAACCCTGGTCACTGAGCATTGGAGGAGTCTGTTCTGCTGATGTTAGCCTTAGACTGGACTGGTGCTTAATATTGTGGATCTGTGAAACATAAATCAGTCTGTATCAAATCCCATGTCTGACTTGAGAGGCCACTCGGCCCAGCTGTTCCCTGCCCATGTTTCTGTTTCATATCAGTATATGAAAATCTATCCCTGTCGTTCCCCTCTCACCCTCCCTGAGATGACAGGTTGCAACTAGTCACCACTCCGTCGGATAGGAGATTTCCCTTGAATTTCATAGAATCACAGAAATCTACAACATATTACCGATGCTTTGGCCCAGAATGTTGTACCGACCATATATCTTACTCTAGGTCTGTTTAGAATTACCCTACCGCATAGCCACCCATTTTCCTGAGCTCCATGTACCTATTCAAGAGTCTCTTAAAAGATCCTATTCTATCTGCCTCTACCACAGTCGGTGGCAGTGCATTCCACACACACACCACTCTTTGTTTAAAAAACTTTTCTCTGATATCTCCTCTGTACCTACTTCCAGGCAGCTTAAACCTATGCCCCCTCGTGTTAGCCGTTTCAGCCCTGGGAAAAAGCCTCTGACTATCCGCACGACCAATGCCTCTCATCATCTTATACACCTGCATGAATTTCCTGCATGATTTTCTCCGGGCTGAACAAGACGATGAGCTCACTGTGGTTTGACGTTGTTCAGGGCTCCGGACGAAGTTGGTTAAACTCCTTCTTCCCTGCTCTTTTCAATGTTTTGGGTCATTTTCACCAATTTTAAAGGACTGTGCCTCAGACAGCTGGGCTGTTGCAATTGTTACGTACCAGAAGCAATAGATCACTAATGGAGTCTGGTTTCGATGTTAAAACCACTCTCTTCATTCGTATCTGCTCCAAATCTAAAAGATTAAACAAAATAAACAGCAATTAACAGTGTTATGCGTATATATAGCTCCCAAATTATCAAGCTTGGGAAACAATGCTTAAAGTCTTCAGATGGTAACGTGGAAAAGTTCAGTAATCCACGGAATAAGTGAGTGAGAGGAGAGATTTATAAATCCACAGGAAAATGTAGAGAGAAGGCAATTACGAAGAATTCCACACACATTCCACGCTGGGTGAACGAAATAACTGTCGCCGAAGATCTTATCCGTCGATTAGTTCCGAATTCCACTTAGAAATATCACCAGGTGACAGTAACAGGAATTTCGTCTTCAAGTGGTTACCGCAGAACACCCTGATTCCACGTAAGGGCCAACAAAAGTGATACCACCGGATACTCCAGCAAATCCACACATATGGATTATACGAAGTGACAGTCACACATCCGTTGTGCACTGCGTGCCGATGATCAGATCAACCCAACCTTTTGGGCATGGAAGAGTTGTAGCCTATAGCAGTCACACGCTGAAGTTCCAACAGCTTGTCTCCCTCTCCCTCTCCCGCTCCCGCTCCCGCTGCCGCAGCTTGTGTCTGACGTCACAGCCCCGCCTCACTCAGGCACTTAAAGCGACACTCACAGTAAACGAACCTGTGGTCTCGCAAAGCAATGCACCTCTAAAGTCTGACAGCAGACTCGCGAGTGAATCTTCGATGGTGTAGAGTCAGAAACCGAAGATTTGCCAGATTGAGTCACGGGCTCCAGAGAGAGATGGTGTCCAGAGGAGGAAGACGAATAAGACCAGCAGGATGTGGTTAAAAGTGAAAGATTAGAAGCATTTGGAAACTGGTTGATCGAAAAAAAAGGTGGTTAATTTCAGCAAAACACAGGTGGAAATCAACAGATCAGGCAGAAATTTTGGAGAGGAATACATAGAAAACGTTTTGGCAGAGCCCCTTCCGCATGCCTAGCCTGTGTACTCCGCTGCTTAGTTGCTCTCTGAATTCAGAGTTCCTGCAGCGTTTTGTGTGTGTGCGTCTCAGTATTTCCAGCAACTGCAGAATCTCCTATGTTTTATAACTGCATTTTACATTGGCATTAGATACACGTTGATATTGAGTATATTGTTTATGGGAGCCGCTCTCTGCGTTAAAACAGCTGCAGATTTTTTCGATACCCACGATATAAAAAAAATGAGGTATGGCCATTGAACCGGTGCTTGCAGAAATGTTTAATGGCACCGTGTCTACCCATAGGGCCATGCGTTAAGAATTTCACCGGCGCTGAAGCGCCGATGAAATGCGCAGGCGTTAGGCTGAGGACGACCATGAGTTTCACGCATGCGCACAGTACTCTGAAGGCTTTGAAAATGTCGGTTGCAGGTAAGAGCGATTCTCCGTCTTTTTATCTTGAACAGCGACTTCAGGACGATTCTTGTGAAATCCGGACACCGTGATCCGCAATCCCGGGACAGTCCTGTCCTCTTCCCTCTCTGTCAGCCCCACGATCCGTACACGGGCCCCGGGGAGCTTCCGCCTGCTGAGGGAATGGGAACCGATGGATCTCTCAGACAGAGCTGAGCTCCAGCTATCTAAATGCAAGGATTAGGAACTCGGAGAAAGGGAACAAAATCTTTTACATCTCCAGTTGAGAAAATCGGCATTAGCACACTTTTCCGTAGATGCTTCCTGGCCTGCTGAGCTCCTCCAGTATTTTGTGTGTGTTGCTTCCTCTACCTCCTCTTGTTCTGGACTTTTCTACCGGTGAGAACATGTTTTGTCCCATTCTCTCTGGGTACGTAATGATATCAAACAACTTTGCCCTGGGCAACAAGTAGCTTTCACATCACAAATGTGCCAGACTTCAGTGAGACAGACTACTGCCCTTCCCTTCATATTCATTGGGATTTCATTCACTGAGTTCACCACCGTCAGTCATTGGGGACGGGTTCAGGGGGAATATTTATGTAGAATACAGAAACTAGTGATGCCTGTTTGCATTTTGGTGATGCAAAAGTTGGTGGAGAATTTGCAAGTGGGAAGAAGTGGAGTGATATTTGGAAATCTGACTTTTTAAAGCATAATTTAGCATATAGACAATGTGCAAAAGCTTTGGTGAGAAAATCCTCCATTTCCTGTTCCAGGCCTGCTACATAGGTCATGTGAGAGTGCAGATGAACTCGATCAAACCCAGAGGAGATCAAAGTTCCTATTGACAGTGATTTGCCAGCTGTGAAAATGAATACCTCTCTATATAAAATTCACTGTGCACATCTTGTCACTGGGTAAAAAAATACACAGTGCAAGATTTATCTGCACACTGATTATTACAAATCAGAGGGGAGATTATTACAAATTAGAGGGGTAATGGAGGGAAGGAGGGGAGACCTCCAGTGTCCCTGATGCCCTCACCTACAAGATGTACAGCTTGTAACCCTGCACTTCAATGAGCTGCAACTTGAAATGGGTGAATTCCAGATTATCCAGCAGTTGGAGGGGGTGATAGATATGACATGAAGAGAGGTGAGTTACTCCCAAGGTGCAGGACACAGGAAACTGGATGAGAATCAGGAAGGGGAATGAAGTTAAATAGGCATCGCAGAGTACTCTAGTGGCCATCCCCCACAACAACAGGTGGAATTACCTGGCAGAGGAAAGTCAAAGGGCTGATAGGGGATTTGTCAGTTAGAGGAACAGAACAAGAGGGAGTGAATAACCTAGTGGTAAGGCTTACTAGTGGTAGTGAGCAGGGGAGGGGGTGATGTGGTTAAAATAAGTTGTAGGGGGAATGGGAGCCAGAATGACAGAACAGATAGTGGAGAGGGTGAATTGAATTGACTTTATTAGATACATACTTCATAAACATGAGGAGTAGAAATATTTACCTTACATCTCCATCTAAATGTGCAACGTGTAATTTACATAGATAGTTTGCACATAGGACAGTCAATATAACATCGAAATGCAATTGTATCAGCATGAATTAATCAGTCTGATGGCCTGGCGGAAGATGATGTCCCGGAGCCTGTTGGTCCTTTTGCTGTGGTACCATTTCCTGGATGATAGCAGCAGGAACAGTTCGTGTTTGTGGTGAATTGGGCCTGTTTGTCCCTGATATTTGTTGGGCCCTTTTTACACACCTGTCTGTGTAAATGTACTGAATCATGGAAAGTAGATTGTGCAATGTATAATTTCCTTGTTTATATTTAGAGACATTTTTTGGTGTATAAAATGATGAGGGGTATTGCGCTTGTGAGTGGCCAGAGGAGTGTTTTTTATCCAGGGTTGAAATGGTTAATGCCGCTTTTCCACACTCCCACAGACCCTTTGTCCATCTCCTGAGTAAATTGAGTTTGAAATATATTTAAGATCTCCCCCATCTGCTTTGTTTCCACACGTGGATTGCCATTCCGGTCTTCCAGAGGACCGACTTTTTGCCTTGCAATCCTTTTGCTCTTGATCTATCACTAGAATCCCTGAGGATTATCCTTCACCTTTTCTGTGACAGAAACCTCATGCCATCTTTTAGCCATCCTGATTTATCTCTTATGTGTTCTCTTGCATTTCTTATACTCCATAAGAAACTGACTGCCTATCCCTGTTATGTAATTCCATTTTGTGCTTTACCAGGGTCTGAATATCTCTTGCAATCCAAGTTTCCCTACAGTTTCTATCTTTACCTTTGATTCTGACATACCCTCTTTCTACTTTAAGAATTTTGCTTTGAAGGTCTCCCATTTACCAAGCACACCTTTGCCATAAAGCAGCCTGTCCCAGTCCACAGTTGCCAGATCCTTGTGTTGATTCCAGGTGTTGATCCATGCCCTGAACACATCCACCTTTTCTACGCTGCTCCTTGTACTGAAATATACAGGGCTCAGCATATTCACTGCACCACACTCAACTTTTTCATTCCTGACTTTGTCTGAGGCCTGAACAACATCTTTCTCCACAACCCCACCACTATCTGTTCTGTTATTCAGGCTCCCATTCCCCCTGCAACTTTAGTTTAACCCTCCCCCCCCTTACCCCCACCTCCCACCATGCAGATCTATCACCCCTTTGGCTTTCCTCTCCCAGATCAATAAAAAGGAGGTGCATACCAGGTACAGGCAGATAGGAGCAAATGGGGTACTTAAGAAATACAGGAAATTCAAGTGAACACTTATGAAAGAAATAAAAGAAGGCATGAGTTTGCCCCAGCAGTCAAGGTGAAGGAGAATCCTCAGGGATTCTGCAGATATGTTAAGAGCAAAAAAGATTGCAAGGGAAAAAAAATTAATCCTCTGGAAGATCAAAATGGTAATCCACATGAAGGATAGCCTAGACTTGGGGAGATTTTTTTTGCATCCGTATTTACTCAGGAGATGAACACAGAGTCTGGAGAAGTGAGGCAAAGCCGCATCAACTTCATGGACCCTGTACAGATTACAGAGGTGGAGGGGTTTGAGGCAAATTAGTGTGGATCAATCCCCAGGGCCTGACAAGTTGTTCACTTGGACCCTGCGGAAGACAAGTGCAGAAATTATTGGGGCCTTAGCACAGATATTTAAATCATCCTTAGTGACAGGTGAGGTACTGGAGGATTGGAGGACAGACAATGTTGTTCTGCTGTTCAAGAAAGGCTGTAAAAATAAACTAGGAAATTATCCGTTGGTGAGCTTGACATCAGAACTGGGAAAGTTATTGGAATGTTGGTGCAGGAACCAGGTATATACTGTAAGTATTTGGATAGGTGTGGCTCTCGCCAATCTTTCAGAGTCTCTCGAGGAAGTTATCAGGGAAGTGGATGAAGGCAAGGCAGTGGATGTTGTCTACATGGACGTTAGCAAGGCACTTGATAAAGTCTCATATGGGAGGTTGGTCAAGAAGGTTCAGTCACTCAGCATTCTAGATGAGACAGTAAATTGGATGAGACACTGTCTTTGGGAGAAGCCACAGTGTAGTAGCAGATGGTTGCCTCTATAACTGTAATCCTGTGATTAGTTGTGTGCCATAGGGATCAGTGCTGGATCTGTTGTTGTTTGTCATCTATATCTGTAATCTGGATGATAGTGTGGTTAACTGGATCAGAAAATTTGTGGATGACAACAAGACTGGGGGTTTAGCAGCTGCAGGAAGACTTTCATGGCTTGCAGTGTGATCTGGGCCAGGTGGGAAAATGGTTTGAGAAATGGAAAATGGAATTTAATGCAGACCAGTGTGAGTCGTGGCACTTTGGTCTGACCTACCAAGGGAGGTCTTTCACAGTGACTGATCGGGCACGGAGGAGTGTTGTAGAAGAAAGGGACCTGGGAATACAAGTCCTTAATTCACTGAAAGTGGTATCACAGTTAGATAGGGATGGAAGGAAATATTTTAGCCCATTGCCCTGCATGAACCACAGTAGTGACAACAATAGATGACTTGTAGAAGACATTGGTGAGGCCTTATTTGGAGTATTATGTGCAGTTTTGGTCACCTACCTACAGGAAAGATGTAAAAGAAGTTCAGAGATTTCAGAGAAAATACACAAGGATGTTGCCATGTCTGGAGGACTTGGATTATAAGGAAAGATTGAACAAATCAGGACATTATTCTTGGGAATGTAGAAGATTGAGGGGAGATTTGATTGTGATAGAGAGGCACACATAGTGTTAATGCAAGCTGGCTTTCTCCACTGAGATTGGGTGGGACTACAACCAGAGGCCATGGGTTAAGGGTGAAAGGTGAAATGTTAAGGGGAGCATGAGAGGAACTTCTTCACATAGAGGGTCATCCGGCTGTGGAATGAGCAGCCAGCACAAGTGGTGCATGCGAGCTCGATTTTAACGTTTAAGAGGTTTGTGTAGATACCTGGATGGTAGGGGTGTGGGAGTGGGCTGTTTAAATAGTTCAGCACAAACTAGATTGCCCAAAGGGCCTGTTTCTGTGTTGAAATTTTCTATGATTGCGACAAGAACCTGAAATAATACAAAAATTCACTCTAAGTCCTTTTAACAGATGTGCGGCCAACCAGTCATTTCAGCAGGAATTTTTTAAATGGCGTTAAAATTGTGGCATTTTGTTAATAATACACAAGAGAAGATCCCAGCTGCACGTCAAGAAAGACAATTTGCATGAGAGTGTTTCAGTCACTGTGGGACAAGGAACACGTGCCGCTCAGCAGGAGCCAGGAATAATACCAATGGAGGGAGTCAAAATGAGCCAGGTCACAGATTGGAGACGACAGAAATGCTCCATTGTTATTGAGACAGGAAGAGTATCAGGGAATTGATGGTCATTCCTGGTTCCAGCACTCTACCCAGTCAGGAGATGATTTCTCTGTCCAACTTAGGGTGAACCTCACTGTAACCGTGTGATACCAGATCAAACCTTGGCAACTCAAGGAATCTCATCTGAAATGTTGTCCTAAACCCATTGATGGATTTTGTAAATTTTTTTACAGGTTAAAAATGAGAAGGAATTCATCTCCAGGAAGCTCAAAAACGACACGCAAGTTTTGTTGTCTCTGCCTAGATACTTAAGAAGTGGAGCAAGGGATCCAATTGTCCACCCTTCCTGCTCAGACTGTGGGGAGGAATTCACTCGGTGATTTTGACCAACTGGCACGCCCATCATTTTACACAGGAAAAAGGACATTCACCTGCCCAGACAGTGGGAATGGATTCACTCGGTCATCTCAACTAAAGGTACATCAGCAAGTTCACACTGGACAAGGCCATTCACCTGTTCTGTGTGTGAGAAGGGGTTCAGTCGGTCATCCCACCTGTGGACACACCAATCAGTTCAAACCGGGCAGAGGCTGGTCTTCTGCTGAACTTCTGGGTAAGGATTCACTCTGTCATCTGAACTAATGGCTCACCAGCGAGTTCACACTGGGGAGCGGCCGTTCACCTGCTCAGTCTGTGAGAAGAGATTCACTCAGTTATCCAACCTACAGAGTCACCAGCGAGTTCACACTGGGGAGAAGCCATTCACGTGCTCAGTCTGTGGGAAGGATTCACTCTGTCATCCACCCTACTGGTACATCAGCGAGTTCACACTGGGGAGAAGCTGTTCACCTGCTCAGACTGTGGAAAGGGATTCACACTGTCATCCCGCCTCCTGGTACATCAGCAAATTCACACTGAGGAGAAGCCGTTCACCTGCTCAGTCTGTGAGAAGAGATTTACTCAGTTATCCACCCTACTGGGACACCAGCGAGTTCACACTGGGGAGAAGCCGTTCACCTGCTCAGTCTGTGGGAAAGGATTCACTCTGTCATCCACCCTACAGAGACACCAGCGAGTTCACACTGAGGTGAAGCCATTCACCTGCTCAGTCTGTGGGAAAGGATTCACTCTGTCATCCAACCTACAGAGACACCAGCGAGTTCACACTGGGGAGAGGCCGTTCACCTGCTCAGTCTGTGGGAAGAGATTCACTGACTCTTCCACCCTGCAGAGACACCAGCGAGTTCACACTGGGGAGAAGCCGTTCACCTGCTTATTCTGTCGGAAGAGATTCACTCAGTCATCCACCCTACAGAGTCATCAGCGAGTTCACACTAGAGAGAGGCTCAGAATATGGGAAAGGATTCACTCAGTCATCCCACCTCTTGGCACACCAGTCAGTTCACAGTAAGGAGAGGCCATTGTTATGAATCCTTTGGTTTTGTTTGCTGTAGACTGTCATTTTAAGAGAGAGAGAGAGAGAGAGAGAGAGAGAGATTAAGAAGGCAAATCAGTCTGACTTGCAGCTTGTTTACTTCGCTCGCAGCTTGTATAGTTTTAACTGAGGACACAGAGTCAGACGGAGAAGAAGGAGGAAAATCGAATGTTGTTGTCACCTTGTTTGATCCGTAGGAGTGGATCTGATTTGGGGTATCCTGTGAAGACCACTGATGTGTTAACCCTTGCTGGGTGAAGTGGGGTAATTCACTGGAAGACGATACCCCTTGTGACAAGTCACTTTCGGTGATAATTCGTATGTGGATTTGGAATGATGGATGAAATCTACAGGAACTGTTCTCGCGTTTTACCACCTTGGAACCTGTGGAATTCGACATAATTGCCTTAGCATTACAAATATCTGCGTCTCATCAACTATTCTGTGGTTGAACTGAACTTTCATACTTTACCATCCAAGCCTTGTTTCCCCTGAGCTCAATAGTTTGGGAGTTATATTTACACACACGTTTATACACATATCACTTCACTTTTGTTTAACTTGTTTAAGTTGCAATATTAAAAGTAGTTACTAATAAAGCTAGTGGTTTTAACATGAAAACCAGTCTCCAGGTGCAGTCTATTGCTGCTGGTTTGTTTCTAAAGCATTATGCTTCATAACAAAATTGGGGCCTGCGTCCGGGATATGAACAAATTTGGGGGCGTATTGATCGATTAATTATCGATTTGATTGGGGAGATCCTTTTTGATTTAGTTGTGTGTGGAAATCAGCTGTAATGGATATTGATAAATTTCTGAATGTGACAACCCCTGAGGCATTAGGAAAAGCCAAAAAGCATGAATTGCTTACTATTGATAATGGGCTGAACCTTAAGGAGTTAAGAATCTGTGAATGACCAGGGGACACATAAAACTGGGAGAGCAGGTAAGGGTGAACAAAATAGGGGTTTTATTACCCAAAATGTTTATAAACTCAACAGAACTGTTCTCGAGTCTAAACCTGAATCAGCTAAACAGAACAGAACTGGGTTCGAACAACATAGAGAAATACTCCTCAAACCAAGAGACACCACTCAGCTCCTGACTGTAGGCTTATATTGGATGCTGGCCAGTCCATAGTAAATTGCAGGGGAGAGAAAACTTTCCTCTCCTTAAAAAGATACGGCATAAATGAAGTAGCTCCAGAGATCGTCCTTCTGGCTGTAGCAGAATGGCATGACCCAATTATCCAGCCCCATCTACTTAGGTAGATGGTGTAATGCAACAGCTCAGTCGTTTACCAGATTATCAGGAGGATGGGCGGCTACAGGACACTTTAATATGGCCGGTTGATGGTGCAGCTGGGAATTGCAGCCGCCACAGGGGGGCTATATGAAAGCCAGAAGAAAATAGTTGAGCACTATATATCTATGAAGTTGTTTGATAAGGAGATGTTAGAGTTTTCCCGTGAGTAAGGAGGAGATCCAGTTAGGACCGGAACAATTGAAGGTTCATGTACTTAAATTAGAGGCTGAAGAGAAAGAGAGACAGAGGTGGTTTGATGCCAGAGAGGCAGCCAAACAGAGGGAAGAGACAGTAAAAAATGCGTTCTGAAGCTGAGGAAGCAGAAACACAGAGGGAAGAAGGAGAAAGACAGAGGCTTTAAGGCTAAGTTAAGGCTCGGGAAAGAAGTTGCTGCCTCAAAGGAGTTGGTTGTACCATTTATTGCCAGCCAAGAAGTTAAATTTGTCCCTCCATTTGATGAGACTGAGTTTGGTAAATACTTCCAGCCTTTTGAGAAAGTGGCTGAAAGTCAAAAGTGGCCGAAAGGAAGCTGGACTCTTTTGTTACAAAGTATAATTAAGGGTAAGGCTCAACAAGTTTATTCTACCGTATGAATTGAAAATGCAGCTAATTATGACATTGTGAAACAGGCTGTGCTGAAAGCTTATAAGTTGGTTCCAGAAACTTATAGACAAATGTTTAGAAATTTGAGGAAATCTGTGAATCAGACGTATGGAAATTGCTTATAAGAAGTTTGTGTGTTTTGACCGCTGGTGCACATATAAAAATGTAAATGATGATTTTAACAGCTTGATAGAGTTGGTTTTAATTGAAGAATTCAAAAGGCCCTGATGACATAAATATGTATTTAGATGGAAATGTTGCTGCCACTATGCAGGAGTCTGCTAGACTAGCAGATGAGTTTTCTTTAACTCATAAGGTTCAGTTTACCCCGAATAAGAGTTTCCAACAGAGTAGCAGGGATAACCAGGGAAAACCAGAAATTAAAGCTGGGACTAGTGACAAGAGTAAGGATGAAGGGAAACAGTTGAAGGAGAAATATTCTGGTCTCACTTGTTACTCTTGTAAGAAAGCTGGTCATATGATGGCTAATTGTTCTGTCCTGAAGAAGAAAAAGGAAAAGGAGACAGTCCCAAATCCCTGTGTTCAATATGTTAAAGCACCTATAAACCCACAGGGTTCTGAACATTCTGTTGAGGTTCAGTTCAGGACTGAGAGGTCTGACCGAGTTAAGAAGGGATACAATTATTTTATGTCAGATGGATTTGTATTAGAAAAGGAAGGGTCTACCCCAGTACCAGTGGTACTGGGGCTTCACAGTCACTTATATTAGACAGCGTTCTAAAGTTTGGTGATGAGACTGACACTGGTGAGGTAAATCTTATTAAAGGTATTGGGGGCGGCATGTTTTCTGTGCCGTTGTACAAAGTAACTTTACAGTCAGGGTTGGTTTCGGAACCTGTTAAGATCAGATTGTGCTCCAATTTACCGGTGGAAGATGTTACTTTGCTGTCAGGGAATGACCTGGCAGATGGTAAAGTTGTTCCTGCAGTGCTGTTGACAACTAAGCCAACCACTGACGACCCACAGATGGATTTTAACATTAATCCTTCCTGCGCAGTAACTCGAAGTATGGCTAAAAAAGTCTGCCGACGCAGACGGTTCTGTGCAGCATGATTCTGATACCAATGATAGCCAAAATCGGGATTCAGGCTATGATGACTTGTCAGGGAATTTTCTGCCTTCAGTGTTTCAACGAGATTCAGGTAGTAAGTCTGATGAGAAAGATTTATCCCTGTCTAGGAAGGAGTTTATAGCAGAAAAGAACCAAGACCCTGAGATTGAAGCTTTAAAAGAAACAGCTCTCTCAGATGTTGAGATTAAGAAAGTGCCAGTAGTATATTATCTCAAGGATGGAGTGTTAATGAGGAAGTGGAGACCACCTGCTGTACTTGCGAGTGAGGAATAGGCAATTGTTCACTAAGTTGTAGTTCCTTAAGTTTATAGGGCTGAAATTTTAACTATGGCCACAGTATGCCTTTTGGTGGCCATATTGGAGTGAATGAAACTGTAAACAGGATTATGATAGAAGTTTGCTGGCCTAATTTGAGGACAGATGTTGTGACCTTTCGCAGAACCTGTCACACTTGTCAAATTGTGGGTAAACCTAATCAGGTCACACCAGTGGCCCCACTGTGGTCTAAAACTGCATTCGGTGAACCCTTTTCAAAATTTATCGTGCATTGTGCTGGCCCATTGCCAAAGACTAAAGCTAGCCATCAGTATCTGCTAACTATTATGTGTACTGCATCCAGATTCACAGAGGCAATACCTCTCAGAAATATTAAGCTAAAACTGTGGCGAAGACTCTTACCAAGTTTTTTACTTTATCTGGTTTGCCTAAAGAAATCCAGTCTGATCATGGAAGTAATTTTACACATGGATTATTCCAGCAGGTAGTTTATGAACTAGGAACTAAACAAATTACATCATCTGCGTACCATTAGGAATCACAAGGGGCTTTGGAAAGATTTCACGCTACCCTCAAAACAATGATTAAGTATGTCTTGAAAATGAGTATGTGTTGAAACAGTATGTGTTGAAAATGGAAAAGACTGGGATGAAGGAATACATTTGCTTTTGTTCGCAGTAAGAGAGTCGGTACAGGAAACACTGGGCTTCAGTCCATTTGAACTTGTATTTGGTCATAGAGTGAGGGGACCTATAACCTTGTTAAAGGAACAGTGGATTGATGGGGATGTACATGTTATATTGTTAGACTTCGTTTTGGAGTTCAAAAATAAACTACACCAGGCCTGTAGTCTACCGAGACAAAACTTAAAGATTTCTCAAAACAGGATGAAGTGTTGGTTTGATAAGCGGGCTTGCAAACGAAAATAGAAGGTGGGGGATAAGGTGCTTGCCTTATTTCCAATGTTGATGAATCCACTTCAGGTGCAGTTCTATGGACCATATGAAATAGCGTCTCAAATTAATGATGTGAATTATGTTATTAAAACACCTGACAGACGTAAACTAACTCAGGTGGCACACATAAATATGACAAAGCCTTATTTTGACAAGCAGGCACCGTCTTTGAGTGTTGTTGTCAAAACATAGGTTTCTTGCAACCCTAAGAAGGCAACAATTGTCTCGTCTGAGCCTTTTCACAAGCCAAACATGTTCCCAGTTAGGCTAATGAACTCGGTTGTTCCAGAAAGATTTGATAACAAGTTGTCTCATCAGCAGCCAAAGGAACAGCAACAGCTGAATGAATTAATTCTGAAGTTTAAGGATGTTGTCCCGATGTTCCCAAGCAAACCAGTACGTGACGTAGATATTGGTCATGCCAAACTGATTAAACAACACCCATATCGCATGAACATAGAAAGTGTAAATTAGCTGAACAATTGTTGTAAGTGGGGAAACATTCGGTAGGTCTCAAAGACAAGGACTTTGGACACATAGTCTTGGTAGTAAAGGATTTTATTTACAGAAGGAAAACGTGGGAATATGGCGACAGAAGCAACACGCACATGCGCACAATTTACAGCAGTCGTGGGGAAAGTCGGATTGGCAATGAAACACACACGGACTATTACTACCGAACGTGGGAAAATCGCCTGGGAACAAAGTACACGCACACACACCCAAGGGAAAGTTCTATACGATATCTGACACCCCTTGACCGAGTGCAGGCACGGCTCTGTGCTATTCGGGACAATAATCGACGCTCCCAACCCTATTCAATGAACAGCTCACTGACACTTTCTCCAGCGCCGTTCCACGGTTCTCAGCCTGGAGTGAAGCAGGGTGGTCCCTCGGACATGGCAAAGGGAAAGGGTCCAGCGCATGTGGCACCCTTTAAAGTACAGCAGGGCTGGCGGGTGCTGCCCTGGTAATTCACGGGGGTGGGGGGGGGGGCAATGGCTTGGTGCCAGCAGAGATAAGCCGATTGCAAAGGCCATTTGCTCGAGGCCAAATACAAGGCTAATTAAAGGGACCAATGGTGAGGTGTGCATTGATGGGCAACGAGGGGTCAAACCTTGATTGGCAGGTGTCGTGCCTTCCAACCAGGTAGTGGGCAGTTCCGTCTTGTGACAGTCACGACCCCTCCAATACAGTCCGCCACTCGCCAAGCATTACATGTATCAGAGTGAGAAGTAATATATCTTAATGGAAGTCTTACACTTAACGATTTCTACGGTTAACGCTGTATGTGACTGTACAGAACTAAAGAAAGACAGATGTGCTCTGAATAGTTTGGCAAGCAAAGCATGACATACACACATCGATGATAACGAGAATGAGTGCAAACGACCAGTCGGTGATAGTTGCCCAGGGATCCAAACGGCCACCAGTTTCCCCATGAGGTGTGTTGGAGGAGCTGGTCCCTCGATTTTTGAATGTTAGCCACCGAGTCCCGAATGTGAGCAGCCAAGTGGGTGATGTTAGTCGACTCGTCATGGATAAACGTGCAGCGCCCCTTACCAATCACTGCACAGGTACCACCATCAGCCGCCAGTAGGTGATCCGGGGCCCGTCGATTCTGCAGTGCAACCATCCTGACAGCCGCCAGCTCTGCCGCCGTTCGGGCGAGGGCATCTTCGGTGTGTTGCAGTGCCACTGCCGTTCCGTCAGCCGGCGTCTCCAGCACACTGGTCATCTGGATCACCTCACGGGGCAATCGGGCCGTGTCCTATCTGGGGAGGCTATCATCCAGAACCTCACTGTCTCCGTAATGGCCCTCTTGTCCCGGTGGCCGCTGTGTGCCCGGTGCTCCCCCAGATCGTTCAGGGGGTGGATGAAGGGCTGCACATATGTTGGAAACCAACAGCCGGACCAGCTCGCGGGTGACAAGGGTAGGCGCGGTGGCCGCAAACCCAGTGAGTCCCGTTTAGAGTCCAGGGAGCGCCCAGCTCAGCGGCACCATCGGCAGTGGTCACTGGAGCGCCCGCCCGGATGTTAAAACCACTATCTTTATTAGTATCTACTGATAATATAGCAACTTAACCAAGGTTAACAGAAGTTAACAGTGTTATGTGTAGGTGTGTGTAAATATAACTCCCAAACTATTGAGCTCGGCGGAACAAGGTTTAGAGTCTTGACATGGGAAAGCATGGAAGTTCAGTTCATCCACGGAATAAATGATGGGAGAGAGATATTTGTAACCCAGGGTAAAAAGCAGAAAGGAGGCAATTACGCCGAATTCCACGGGTTCCACGGTGGTAATTAATAAATATCAGTGGTGGAAGATCCTCCGTCGAGCCGTTCCAAATCCACACCCGAATTACCACCAGAGTGATCTGTCACAGGGATACGGTCTTCAAGGGGTTACCACATCACTTCCAGTGGTCCCACAGGACATTCCCAGATCCACTCCTTTGGATTATACGGACTGACAGCCACATATCCGATGTGCACCGGATCAATGATCACCCCACCCTTGTGGGTGTAGCAGAGTTCCAAATCTCCAGCCTCGACAAGCTGGAACTGATCACTTTTCCAGTTTTTCTCTCTCTCCCTCTCCCTCTCCCTCTCCCTCCCTCCCTCCCCCCTCCTCCTCTGTACTTGTTTTAACGGTAAACAAGCTGCGAGTTGGTCAGTGAACAATAGTGAACGGAACCTGCCGGTTCGTAACAGAGCATTGATGGGCGAGGAGGGGTCAAACCTAGATTGGCAGGTGACGTGCCTTCCGACCTGGTCGTGGGCAGTGCTGTCACGTCACAGTCACAACCCCCGCCAATATACTAGGTCAAGCATAAAAACAATTACCCTCCATGCTGTCCCCGATCCCACCTCAGAGTAGAAGAGGAAGAAAGCCCTCATGACAAACTTTCTGCTTGTAACATTCTCCAGTTTGACTTTTACCAGGGTGCAAGGGAGCCGGCTGGATTCGAACTCGGGACCTTTCACTCCGCAGTCCGGCGCTGATGCCACTACGCCACCAGCCGGCCCCACCTCAGAGTGCAGAGGAGCAAATTCCATCCACACAAGGTGACGGTTCGAGTACGACATCTGCCACATGCAGGTTGCCGTCGCGGGAGAGCTGTACGCTTGAGAGACATAGAGGCGATCTATTCGGGAATCTCCTCCTCTAAACCTTCTCGAGAAGGCTCCAGAGTCAGGATGTAGATCCCACCAGGCGTCCACCAAGTCAAAGGATCCGACTAACTCCTTCAGTTTCTTTGCCGCCGCTGCGTCGCGCTGGAAACCGCAGAGGTTCTCCACCTCGAAGGTACATTTGAAGTCCCCACCCCCAGGACCCATGGAGCTCAGTAGAGTGGACAGCTGACGGAATAGGGAACAGGCGCGTCTGCATCACCCCGCCCCTCAGGGCATACACGTTGATGAAATGCAGAGGTTCACCATCCAGGCGCACAGCCAGATGGGGCAGGCGGCCGGGCTCGACATCCTGAGCTTTTACCATTTCCGGCTGGAAGGTCGAGGCCAACAGGATCACCATCCCGCTAGAGTTGGAGCGGAGGTGGCTCATGTAGACCCCGCCCTGCCACTCCAGGAGCCAAGGGGACTTGTCCCCCGGGGTGGTATGGGTTCCCTACAGGAAATTCACCGCATATCTCCCATTCCTGAGGACTGAGGGATTGTTATGTCTGCGGAGAGAACCCCAGCTACCAGTAAAATTTAGACCAGCTACAGAGAGCGTCAAGTTGGGTGTACACTACGCCTCAACACTAGTACCCTTCCCGGTGAGAGCGGAGTAGACCTCAACCACTCTATCCCGAGAAAAAAGCAAGAATGCTGTTTGCTTTCCAGCCCGAGTGGTGCCAACGCCACCCTGTGACCCACCGTCTCCCGAGGGAGCGAGGCTGCTTCCCACTCTGATGTCCATCACCAGGTCATCCAGGAAGGATTTCAGCTGCCGTCTGTCATTTCCAACACAGCATTCCTCTTCCTCTTCCCCTTCCCTTTCTGTCCGAGAATGACTCGCAGGGACTTCACCAGCCTCGGTACACCAGGACAGCGAAGTGAGGCTAGTTTAGGCCGATGCTTTGCACCCACAGAGGAGTGAATAAACTCTCGGATCTTCTCCACAGGTATCAAAGGGGATTTCTCAGGAGAGGTGAGGATGTCCATTGTCTCACTATCAAAAGAATCTCCCTCCAACCCCTCACTGCAAACAGATCCCCCATTTTCCTCCTCATGTGGTGTATAAGGTGGCTGCCCCTGTAACCCACACTGCGCAGCGGGTACCTCCCTCATTCCTTTCCGCTCCACCGTCACATCAGTCTTATTCACAGTTACGACAATGGAGGGATGATCCCCAGTGACTCCCTCCAGGCCATTAGTTGATGGGGTTGGCATGCAGAGTATATCACTCTCCCCAGGAGACAGGCATGAAGGGGACCCCAGCAGCTCTGGTCCTAGTGATCCACTGGCAGCCTGATGCTGAGAGTGAGAGAGCTTGGTCTCCTCTCCGCTTACATTATTCAATACACTTGCCTCCAGGGAGGTGGTTACTACTAATTGCTAAGTCCTGGGTGGAGGGCTCCAGGGCTGCCTCGATTGGGCAAACAGGCCTAGCAGTAGCTTTCTGCACAACCACACCACCCACCACAGGACTGGTGGTTACATTTGGGATTCAGGGATAGACCCAACCTCCACCCGGATTCCCACTTCTTCCTAGGAATACCCCGCATCTACATTCTCTGCCCTCTTGAGGAGAACATCGGCTTCTCTTCTTCAAGCCGGAGGAGCACATAGTTGCAGGATTCACCGATGTGTGGGCACACTCTGCTTCCATCACCCTGTCCACCTGTGCACCTCCTCCGCTCCACTTCAGTGCAAATGGGTGTGAGCTCTGCGATGTCGGGGGCCGACATCTTCGGGTGCTTGGATTTCTTCTTCACTCTCTTACAGTGCACAGGCTCCAGCCAGTCCTTCGCCTGAACCTCCCTGCACGTAGCCTCAAGATCTCCCATATGAACCACAAGGGCAGAATCAAAGAGTGAAACAGATGTACTGAGAGCCCAGTGCACGAACTCATCATTCTCCAGATAACACACTGCCTTCCCGAACTCTTTTCGGTGGCCAAAATTTCACCTTTCCCAACCAGGTCCTCCATGCCCTCCGCACACTTTTCCAGAGTAATTCCAGGACGTAAAATACATTGCTCTTTCACCGATAAAAACAGGGCGTTGTCCGAGGCTGGAGAGGCAACTGCTTTTGCATAACTCTCCGAAGACCTGCAACTCCCTGGAGACCGGTCCGGCATGCTGGCGCTATGTCCGAATCGAGAAATATACGGCGGTGCTGATTATAAAGTCCCGGAGCGAGTTATTTAACTAGCTTGAAAAGTCTGTACTTGACAGTACCTTGCTGGCTCGATGCCAGAAATCCCAATGCCAGGAAAGGCTCCGTTAGTCCTGAAGAAATCCCAGGCCGTGAGAGGTCAAGACTTCTCAACAGATGGTCTGGCTCCCACACTGAACGAGAATTGCAATGATAGAGGAGGAGGGACGTTGTCCCGATGTCAGTGGAAAACGGCGTTTGCCTCCGGTTTTTGGAGCGAACTGGTTTCTTGGCGAGTTGCCAGCGGTCGCAGCTGGGAACTACGCAGTTAGCAGCCGCCAACAAACACAGTTTAAACTGACAGAAAAACTCCAGACGAAGTGTGATGAGACTGTATGGGAGGAGCTTTCCTCTGTGTCTGACCCCGGAAGTGATTGATGAAATAGTGTGGAGAGAGATTCACTCTGTAACTGATCCCTAGAGTATGTGATAGGACGATGTTGACAGAGATGCACTCTGCGCCTGAGCCGAATTATGTGTGATGGGACAGTGCGGAGGGAGCTTCAGTCTGTGTCTGAACCGGGGAGTTTGAGTTAAGGGGTTGTGGAGGGAGATTCACTCTGTGTCTGACCCCCGGAGTGTGTGATGGGACGGTGTGGAGGGAGATTCACTCTGTGTCTGACACTGGGAGTGTGTGATGGGACGGTGTGGAGGGAGATTCACTCTGTGTCTGACCCCCGGAGTGTGTGATGGGAAGGTGTGGAGGGAGATTCACTCTGTGTCTGACTCTAGGAGTGTGTGATGGGACGGTGTGGAGGAAGCTTCACTCTGTGTCTGATTCAGGAATATTGTAATTCTACGTCCCGGAGAGAGATTGATGGGACGATGATTACAGAGTTTCAGTCGGTGTCTGACACCCCGTGTTGATTTCTTCTGTTCCATTCTCTTCTTCGCGACTTTTGCCTGACACAGGTCAGATATTATACAGTACAGGAGCTTCCAATCTCTTTTGTCATTTTTGTCTGTGAGAGCAAGAGAGCGGTGTGTCAGCCTGGATGAGGGATGGGGAGTGATGAGTTTCTGATGATCAGTCACCACCAGACTGACATCCCTCAGCCTGGAGCTGAGACGCTGCTGTACCAGTGTGAGGAGCTCAGACCCTTTACTGCAGTTCACCAGGTGCAGGGGACAGCAGTAACCCCAGGTCACTGTTTCCCCACTAATGAGACTCGAGTTCGAGTTCCTGTAACAGTAAGTTACAGCGGTTTATTGATTTTATCATGACAAATTTAAATTAAACAACTTGTGAGCTGCTAACATGGGTATAAATAAGCTGTTTTCGACTCACTTACAGTCACACACAATTAATTGACCGGCAACAACAAGTGACAGATTGAATAATCTCACCATCGCTCTACATCAGGGAACCGATAATCATTAAAATCACATTTCAGGGCCGTGTCTGGGATCGCTGCAGATCCAGGGTCACGTCCAAAGTATTTATCAATTTAACTTCATTATATCAGCCAGACCGCCGAATACACCGTCCTCAGCAAAGGGAGCAAAAGGATTCTCTCCTGGACTCTCTCCCGGGCTCTTCCTGTCTGCGGGAATTAAACCTGGCGCATGGCCGCTAAAGGTAAGGGCGGGATTTAAAAGGGAGAGCCGGGAATCGGGCAGAATGTCCCCATCCCGCTGAAGGGGATGTTCACACATACAGATGTTCATAGATTCACTCTCAGTCCGGGTCTGCGTTCCAGCAGAGATTCCAGTTCTTTCTTCCCAGTACAACTGAAATCATTGTTCCACAGTCTGAAACAGATGGAGGAATAATGATGAAATAAACAGATTACACAACAGTGTCAGTAACAGGGGACTGGTGTTGATGTTTCAACAACACTCACAGACAAATATCACCAGAAAACCCATGGATCCGCTGATATTTTATCACATTGAACATCCACACAAACACTCACCCGATCCACTTCAGACTCGGGAGGGTCTGTATGAGGCGGCGGAGAGCGGGGACAGATCGGTCTGTCAGCCAGTTTAATCCCAGGTTCAGATTTGTCAGTGACGGGTTTGTACTGAGAGCGGAGGCGAGATCCTCGACACCAGAATCTGAGAGACCGACATCCCTCAGCCTGGAGATGAGAGAGAGTGAGGGTGAAAGACACAGAGAGACAGGACATGGTACAAATCCCCAGTGTTTATCAGTAACACAATTACTGATCACATTAATGTTCAGTGTCAGACACCCAGTAACAGTAACCACAACCTTCCACAGTCTGATACTTACCCCAGTTTCTGTATTTTACACTCCGGGTTCCTCAGAGCTGCAGACACCAGTTTCACTCCTGGATCTCCGAGTTCATTCCGCCCAAGCCTAAACACAAACAGACAAATTGATGAACAAATTGTTTCAAAACGTGGGTCAGTAAATCACTGATCGAAGTTCCCATGACTGTCAATTTCCCTCACAGAGTATTCATGAATGGAGGTAATTTAGTCTGTCGGTGTGACCATATATTCTGTCCCACTCCCCACTGGTTAGGAGAGTTCCTGACGTGAGAGGATGGGAGAAAGTCCCACAGTGAGGAAAATTTGTAAATGAGAAAGTGTCAAAGGGACCCCAAACGAGCAAAAGCACCTGCAGCAGGAAGGTCAATGGGGGATCAGCGGTACACCAAGAGGAAGGGGAATAGTGAAGAGTGAAACCAAAGAAAGGAATGGGGATGGGGATGGGGATGAGAGATTCCACAGGAGGATTCGGGGGGGTGGGGGGTTGACCGAACCTCCATCCGGATTCCCACTTCTTGCTAGGAATACCCCGCATCTACATTCTCTGCCCTCTTGGGGGGAACATCGGCTTCTCCTCTTCAAGCCGGAGGAGCACACAGTTGCAGGATTCACCGATGTGTGGGCATACTCTGCTTCCATCACTACAGGTCCAGGGGATGCAGAAATAGATTGTACGGGAGGGGTGGGAGATGCGCCCATGGTGTCTAGGTATTTGGTAGTGAGCAAAGTCATATTCTGTCTCATGTCCCGATTGTTAGAAAAATGTTTCTGATGTGACAGGGTCGGATGTGGCACGGGGAAGAAAGAATCCTCAGGAGAAAGGTGGATGGGGAAGAGAGATCCCACAGGAGGAAAGGGGATAAGGATGAGAGATCCCTCAGGAGAAAGGGGGATGGGGAAGAGAGATCCTGCAGATAGATGGGGGATGGGGAAGAGAGATCACACAGGAGAATAGGTAATGTGGAAGAGAGTTCCCACAACATGGAAGATGCAGAAACAGATTTTACAGAGAAGTGTGTCTGAACTGAGGCCCACAATCAGGAGAGGAGATGCGCCCATTGGTGTCTGGTAGTGAGCAGTCAGATCATTGGACCGATGGTGATAGTCACACACGGGGAAGGGCAGGGGAGGACAATCTTACAATGATATTTCTTTCCCTCTCACCGGGACAATGCACCAATGGTCTCGTTTCCCTCACTAGGAAGGGTGTGTGAATCTCTGACCCACCTGCTGCAGTCAGTGTCGGTCTGGGTGTCAGTAACAGTGAGAAGGAACATTGTCAATGGACGTGTCACAGGCAGCGAGAAACACGGCCATTCCTGTGATTTACTACCATTAAACTAATGGCCGTTGTTCACTCAGCTGAGGACGTCTCCATCAACCCTTCACAAGGAACCTCAGAGCCACCACCCCCCCCCCCCCCGCCCACCCGTACTTGCGGAATTACTGACCAATCCCCTGGCCATTTTTCAGAATACCTCACAATTGATTTAGTAGTTTTACTCAAATCCCTTTACATTGAAACATCACAATGGAACAGTTTCACAGTTCAGATTGAGAGATAAATCAAGTTACTTCAACTCCTGGCACTTGTGCAGCCCAGGTCCCAGCCGCTGGATTCCTTCACACTGAATGTGGCATTTCTCCAGGTCGAGGTGTTTTATTGTATCACAGGGTCCGATGACATGAGACAGGACCGCGCAGTCAATCGGGGTCAATGTCATTCCACTGAATGAAAGTGTATCCACAGATCCCAGTGCAGCCTGAGCCAGGCCACTATTCTGAGACTCAAACAGGTAGTGTAATGTGTTCAGGAGGCTCCTTTTACCAGCTTCACTCTCTGTGTTTCCACTCTGGCGTTTAACCTCCTCCTTCACCCAGCCAATCACCCGGCAGGTTGTTTGATGAGGAAATGGGCCCAGAAACTCCTCCAGACCCCGAGCTGTCATTGGGGAGGAGAGACCAGCAACAAAACGGAGAAATATTTCAAATCGCCCATCTGACGTGTTGTGTGCTTCAGTGAGGAATTTCAGGATATCCCCGGGATGTGGATTCAGGAATTGTGCGACTGCAGCTACAAACTCTTGGATGGTGAGGTGTGGGAATGTGTACACCACACACCGGGCAGAATCCTCTCTCTCCAAAAGCTCCATCAGGAACCCGGACAGGAACTGGGAAGGCTGCAGACTGCAGTTGATCAAATCTCCATCTGTAAACACAATCTTCCTCTCCGACACCCCTCTGAAGGCCATCTGACCAACCCTGAGTAACACATCACGGGGGTTCTCAATCTCACGGCTGTGGTTTTTCAGGATGTTGTAAATGTAGTAGGAGTACAGTTGGGTGATGGTCTTGGGAACTCGCTGTGGGTCCCTGACTCTTTGTGTGAAGAAGGGGCCCAGTGCCAGAGCGAGGATCCAGCAGTAGGAGGGGTTGTAGCTCATGATGTACAGGATCTCGTTCTCCACCACGTGTTTGAAAACAGCTTCCGCCACCATCTGATCTTCAAAATGCCTGATGAAATATTCCTTCCGTTCCTCACCAACAAATCCCAGGATTTCAGCCCAGACTCTGATCTCTGCCTTTTCCAATAGATGTAACACAGTGGGGCGGGTGGTCACCAGCACCGAACACCCTGGGAGCAGCTTGCCCTGGATTAAACTGTACACAATGTCAGACACTTCACACCACCACTCCGGATCTGGACACTGGTGCTTGGGTTCTGTATCTCTCCGACTGTCAGCAAAATCAATTTTGTCTTTGGATTCATCTAAACCGTCGAATATAAACAGCAATCCCTCTGGATTCTTCCAGACCTCTCTGAGGATATTTTCAAAGTAAGGATACTGATCAAGAATTAGTTCCCTCAGGTTTATCCTGCAGTTAATAGAGTTTAAATCCCGGAATTTGAAACTGAAGACAAACTGGAACTGTTGGTATATTTTCCCTGTTGCCCAGTCATATACAATCTTTTGTACCATCGTTGTTTTCCCGATCCCCGGGGCTCCAGCCACTGCTGCTGAACTACTAGATTTGGTTTTACTCCGGGAAAAGCTGCTCTGGAACAACTGATCAGTCCGGATTTTTTCCAGTTCTCCACAGAGATGTTTCTTTCTCCATTTTTCATGGTCTTTGCCTCTTGCCAGCAGCTCATGTTCCACCAGTCTCCGATCTCGAACAGTAGAAATGACCGTGAGCTCAGCATATTGATCAACCAGCTGGAAAACCTTCACCTTCTCCCTCATCAGGATCGTGTTCACTCTCAGTGTTTCCGTTTGTGCCCGCAGGGTCTCCTTGTGTTTCTGCTGAACATCTTAAATGGCAAAAGAAATAAAATGATAACCAGATTACACTTGTCAAAGACACAACTTGAAAACTGCAACCGGATCACTGTAGTGATATTGCAAGAACTCAACGTTCCTACAGCTGACGGTGTGGACAATAAAACCTGGTTCATGGACCAAGAAAATGTAAGACATAAAATTCAGCGATCAGTAAAGATGAAAGTTCCCACTGCTGATCGCTATCTCCGGGTATCTCTAACCTACCTCAACACCAAAGCTCACATGTAACCTCTGCTCCTTCAGTTCAGCCATTCAGCCTCTTCACACTTTCCAAACCTGCACTGATAGCTCGAGATCTGAAATATAATATCCACTCCCTTTATTTTTGTATTTGTTATCCTTGGTATTGTACGCATCAATTGGGACAGAATATGAAAAATATGGCATAGATTCCCTGAGAAAATCAATATTGAATATGCCGGGCAACTGCGCTCACCGGTTCTCTGGCAAAGGTTCCTGTTGCACTGCAGCTATGGACGGATGTATTGCAAAGTTATAAATAGAAAATGTTAAACAGGAAAAGAAACCATCTTACAGATTGGAAAAATATTTTGCAGGCAGTTGAAACCATGTACAAAGAGGAGATCATAAGCATGTATGTCCCCCTACTATTCGGTCAACGGGACTGTGGCCAACCATGATACAGTTGATAAAGGGATGTAAAAAATGGAGTTGCTGGGAAGTGAATGCACTTTCATGGATACTGGACTCTGAGACTGGCGAATATTGAATCGGATTTCTTCACTTGGAAACTGATTTCATTGGACCATGGCATGTTTTTATTCCCCTTTTGATTTCTGTCTCTGAAACTACGCCTGGATCCATAATATCCGTTTTAACTTATTAACCAATGACAAGTTAGAAACATTGAAAGCCTACAGCACAATACAGGCCTTTCAGCTCACAAAGCTGTGCCGAACATGTCCTTACCTTTGAATTTTCCTAGGGTTACCCATAGCCTTTCATTTTCCTAAGCTCCATGTACCTATCCAGCAGTCTCTTAAACATCCTTATCGTATTCAACTCCAACACCGTTGCAGGCAGCCCATTCCATGCACTCGCCACTCTCTGTATAAAGATAATACTACTGACATCTCCACTGTACCTTCTTCCAAGCATCTTAAAACTGTGCCATCACATGTTAGCAATTTCAGCCCTAGGAAAAGCCTCTGACTATCCACACGATCAATGCCTCTCATCATCGTATACACAATCACGTTACCTCTCATCCTCATTTGCTCCAAGGAGAAAAGGCAAAGTTCCCTCAACCTATTCTCATAAGGCATGCTCCACAATCCGGTCAACATCCTTGTAAATCTCCTCAGCACCCTTTCTATGGTTTCCACGTCCTTCCTGTAGTGAGGCAACCAGGATTGAGCACAGTAATCCAAGTGGGGTCTGACCAGGTTCCTATATAGCTGCAACATTACCTCTCGGCTCCTAAACACAATACCACTATTGATGAAGGTCAATGCATCATATGCCTTCTTAACCACAGAATCAACCTGCGTAGCAGCTTTGAGTGTCCTTTGGACTTGGACCCCAAGATCCCTCTGATCTTCCGCACTGCCAAGAGTCTTACCAATAATACTATATTCTGCCAACATATTTGACCTATGAAAATGAATCACCTCACACTTATCTGGGTTGAACTCCATCTAGCACTTCTCAGCCCAGTTTTCCATTCCATCATTGTCCCGCTGTAGCACTTGACAACCCTCCACACTATCCACAACACCCCCAACCTTTGTGTCATCGGCCAATTTACTGACCCATCCTTCCACTTTCTCATCCAGGTCATTTATAAAAATCTTGAAGAGTACGGGTCACAGAACTGATCTCTGAGGCACACCACTACCGCCGACCTCCATGCAGAATATGACCCATCTACAACCACTCTTTGCCTTCTGCGGGCAAGCCAATTCTGGATCCACAAAGCAATGTCCCCTTGGATCCCATACCTCCTTACTTTCTCAATAAGCCTTGTATGGTGTACCTTATCAAATGCCTTGCTGAAATCCATGTACTCTACATCTACTGCTCTACCTTCATCAATGCGTTTAGTCACATCCTCAAAAGAATCAATCAGGCTCGTATAGCACGATCTGCCTTTGACAAAGCCATGCTGACTATTCCTAATCATATTATGCTTCACCATATGTTCATAAATGTTGCCTCTCAGAATCTTTTCCACCAACTTATGAACCACTGAAGTACGACTCACTCATCTATAATTTCCTGGGTTATTTCTGCTCTGTTTAATGAATAAGGGAACAACATCCACAACTCACTAATCCTCCAGAACCTCTGCTGTTCCCCTTTAATGATCATTGCCAGAGGTTCAGCAATCTCCTCCCTCGTCCAGTCCCGGTGACTTATCCAACTTTTCAAAAGCTCCAGCACATCCTCTTTCTTAATATATAAATGCTCAAGATTTTCAGTCTGCTGTAAATTATCCCTACAGTTGCCAAGATCCTTCTCCGTAATGAATACTGAAGCAGAGGATACCTCTGCTATCCTCTGGTTCAATACATACTTTTCCACTGTCGCTCTTGATTGGTCCTATTATTTGATGTCTTATCCTTTTGCTCTTCACAGACTTGAGAATGCCTTGGGATTTTCCTTAATCCTGTTCACTATGGCCTTCTCATGGCCCCTTCTGACTCTCCTAATTTCCTTAAGCTCCTTCCTGTTAGCCTTATAACCTTCTAGATCTCTATCAATACCTACTTTTTTGAACCTTTGGTAAGCTTTTCTTTTCTTCTTGACTAGACTTATAGCAGCCTTTGTACACCATGGTGTGTACGCTATCTCATTGGAATGTACCTATGCAGAGCTCCAGGCAAATATCCCCTGAACATTTGCCATTTTTCTGCCGTACGTTTCCCCGAGAACATCTGTTCCCATTTTATGCTTTCAAGTGCCTGCCTGATTGACTAATATTTCCCCTTACCCCAATTAAACACTTTCCTAATTTGCCTGTTCCTATCCCTCTCTAATGCTATGGTAAAAGAGATAGAGTTGTGATCACTATCTCCAAAATGCTCTCCCAATGAGAGATCAGACACCAGGCCAGGTTCATTTCCCAGTAACAGATCAATTCAGCCTTTCCTGTTGTAGACTTATCTACATATTGTGTCAAGAAAGCTTCCTGAACACACCTAACAAACTCTACCCCATCTGAACTCCTTGCTGTAGGGATTTGCTAATCGATATTTGGGAAATTAAAGTCTCCCATCACGACAACTCTGTTATTAATACACCTTTCAAGTATCTGTCTCCCTAGCTGCTCCTTGATATCCCTGTTACAATTGGATGGTCTATAACAAAACACCCAGTAAAGCTATTGACCCCTTCCTATCCTTACTTTCACCCACAGAGACTCCGTAGACAATCACTCCATAACTTACTTCTTTCCTGCAGCCGTGACACTATCTCTGATTATCAGTGCTACACCTTTACCTCCTTTGCCTCCCTCCCTGTCCTTTCTGAAACATCTGAGGCCTGGCAGTCAAAGTAACCATTTCTGCCTCTGAGCCGTCCAAGTCTGTGTAATGGCCATAACATCATAGCTCCGAGTAATGATCCATGCTCTAAGCACATCCGCTTTGTTTATAATACTCGTTGAATTAAAATAAACAAATCGCAAGCCATCGGTTGGAGCACATCCCTTCTCTATCACCTGTCTCCTACAGCCTGCTCCAATCCCCCAGCCACGCATTTATCCTCTACCTCATTCTATTCCTCTACTCACTCTCTCGTGGAACAGGCAGTAATCCCGAGATTAATACCTTTGAAGTCCTGCTTCTCAAATTCTTTCCTTGTAGCCTTTTTTTCAGGACCTCCTCCATTTTCCTGCCTATGCCGTTGCTACCAATATGTACCACAACCTCTGGCTGTTCTCCTTCCCACTTCAGAATATCGAGGACACGATTAGAATCATCCCAGACCCTGGCACCTGGAAGGCAGACTAAAATCCGCGTTTCTTTCCTGCATCCACAGAATCCTCTGTCTAACCTCGTAACTATAGTGTCCCCTATCACTGCTGCCATCCTCTTCCTTTCCCTTCCCTTCTGAGCCACAGGGCCAGACTCTGCACCAGAGGCGCGACCACTGTTGCCACCCCCAGGTAGGTCCCACCCCCCCCAGCAGTACCCAAGCAGAAATACTTATTGTTAACAGGGACAGCCACAGGGATGCTCTCTTGCCCTTCCCTCTCCTGACTATTACCAACGTATCTGTCTCCCAAGGCCCCGGTGTGAATACCTGCCCATAGCTCCTATCTATCACCTCCTCAATCTCCCTGACCAGACGAAGGTCATCGAGCTGCATCGAAGTCGGATTCCCAACCCCTGTCCATTAACGTAATGAACAATAAATCTGTTGAAGTAACAAATCTGAGATAAAATCTCAATCAAAGCACCTATATTTTGAAGAGAATGTTCATCTCTTTAACCGTGAAGTGAAAGCCAATTTATAAACAAACTCAGTCTCTTGCAGAAAAAGTGCAACCACTTCGATTCAGACATACCGCACACCGCTGAACAGTTCTCAGGAGATACAGGAGTAGATAAATCATACAGAGCTGTTATGAATGGAAGTGCCAACGTAGAAGTGGATTCCGACTTCCCTAAAAATGAATCTAGATTGCCTTTATTAAGGGCTTGAAGAGGATGTAAGTTTTAAAGTATGTTGAGGAGAGATCCTGTTCTTTCGTGTAGTTAAATATGGAAAATGAAACTAAGCTTCATAGCAGTCATGGAAAGGAGAACAGATGGATTGGACATAGATATCCTGAAGTAGGTGAGAAATTGTATACCACAGCACTGATTGAAGGTAATTCTTCATCCAGTTAGCCGGAGTCATTCAAAAGTGAATAGCGGGAGTATGGTGCCAATGTGGGCATGAAGAGCAAATTGTAAGGAACATTGAAAATCAAGGTATATCAATGGTTTTACTGATAGAAGTTGCTGTACTCAGATTAAAGCATATACAAAAAAACAAAGATAATGTTCGGCGAAGAGTAGGGTAGAAGTTCTTAAAATGTATTATGAGACCAGTCTGGGACATGACATGATGATGTTTAAGAAAAATGCAAAAGTGCTTTGTAAATATATTACAGGCAAGAGAGGTTCAGTGTATTAGGACACTGCCAAGTGTACATTGGAGTTCAGTGTATGAGGAAATGTCTGAGGGGGAGCATTTGCTACTGCTGTTCAGGAGCATTTAAACTAATGTGGCAGGGGGATGCGAACAAGTGCAAAGAGACAGCGGTGTACAATGAGGGTAGTAAGTGAAAAGTAAAAGTGGCAGGCAGACAAATCCAGGGCATAAATCAAAAAGGGCCACTTTTCAACATAATTGTTATAAGGGCTAAGAGTGTTGTAAAAACAAGCCTGAAGGTTTTGTGTGTCAATGCAAGGAGCATTCGTAACAAGGTGGATGAATTGAATGTGCAGATAGTTATTAATGAATATGATATATTTGGGATCACAGAAACATGGCTCCAGGGTGACCAAGGATGGGAGCTCAACATCCAGCGATATTCAATATTCAGGAGGGATAGACAGGAAAGAAAAGGAGGTGGGGTAGCGTGGCTGGTTAGAGAGGAGATTAACGCAATAGAAAGGAAGGACATTAGCCTGGAGGATGTAGAATCGATATGGGTAGAGCTGTATAACACTAAGGGGCAGAAAATGCTGGTGGGAGTTGTGTACAGGCCACCTAACAGTAGTAGTGAGTTTGGGGATGGCATTAAACATGAAATTAGAAATGCTTGCGATAAAGGAACAGCAGATATAATGGGTGACTTCAATCTACATATAGATTGGTGGAACCAAATTTAAGGGTTCTTGGAATGTCTGCAGGATGGAAAGCGGCCAGTGAGTGAGTGGGCCAGTGAAGGAGTGGAGATTTGAGGCTTCGACGAGAAGAAGCGTAAGCTCAGCTTGTTCCCAGTTAGTCTTTACAATGCCTCCTGAGATGGTGATGTGCCTCTCCTGTGAGATATGACAGTCTTGGGGGAGCTCCCCTCTCCCGCAAAGTCACGTCTGCCAGAAATGCATGCGGCTGGGCGATCTGGAAGACCGTGTGAGGAATCTGGAGCAGCAGCTAGATGAACTTCGACTAATAAGGAAGAATGAGGCAGTTATAGATGAGAGCTACAGGGAGGTAGTCACACCTAGGCTGCCGGAAGCAGGACGTTAGGTGACAGTCCGAGGGGGGAAAGCGAAGGAGAGTAGACAGGTCGTGCAAAGCACCCCTGTAGCCATTCCCCTGAATAATGAGTCTACCGTCCTGGATTCTGTTGGTGAGGACGACTGACCAGGTGTGAGCCACGGTGGCAGGGCCTCTGGCAGTGAGTCTGACCCTGTGGTGCTGAAGGACGGGATGGAGAAGAGGAGAGTTGTCGTCATTGGAGACTCTATAGTCAGGGGAGCAGATAGGAGATTTTGTGAATGACAGAAGGAAACCCGTATGGTTTGTTGCCTCCCGGGTGCCAGGGTCCGGGATGTCTCTGACTGGGTGCATGACATCCTGGTACGAGAGGGAAAGCAACCAGAAGTCATGATACATGTTGGGACAAATGACATAGGCAGGAAGAGGGATAGGAAGAGTTTCGGGAACTCGGCAGAGGGCTGAAGAACAGGATCTCAAGGGTGGCGTTCTCAGGATTGCTGCCAGTACTACGTGACAGTGATGGTAAGAATTGGAGGAGATGGCAGTTGAATGCGTGGCTAAGGAGTTGGTGCAGGGGGTAGGGTTTTAGATTTTTGGACCATTAGGATAACTTCTGGGGAAGGTGGGACCCGTACAGATTGGATGGGTTGCACCTGAACTGGAGGGGGAGCAATATCCTTGCTGGTACGTTTGCTAGCATGGTTCAGGAGTGTTTAAACTAATTTGCAAGGGGGATGGAACCTGGAGCGATAGAGCGGTGAAAGAAATGCATGGAGTAAAGCCAGATCCAATAAATAGAGAGGCTTTCAGGAAAGAGAAGCAGAATAAAGGGTGTAAAGGTAGTAACAGGGGGAAAGTGCGTGTACTTCAATGCAAGAAGCTTCAGGAATAAAGGTGATGAACTGAGAGCTTGGATACATATATGGAATTATGATGTAGTGGCCATTAGGGTGACTTGGCTGGCACCAGGGCAGGAATGGAATCTCAATATTCCTGGATTTCAGTGCTTTAAAAGGGATAGAGAGGGGAGAAAAAGGGGAGGAGGGGTGACATTACTGGTCAAGGATACTATTACAGCTGCAGAAAGGGTGGGTAATGTAGCAGGATCCTCTTTTGAGTAAGTATGGGTGGAAGTCAGGAACAGGAAGGGAACAGTTACTCTACTGGGGGTATTCTATAGGCCCCCTGCTGGCAGCAGAGATACCGAGGAGCAGATTGGGAGGCAGATTTTGGAAAGGTGCAAAAATAAAAAGGTTATTATCATGGGTGACTATAACTTCCCTAATATTGATTGGCTCTTGATTAGTTCCAAGTGTTTAGATGGGACAGAGTTTGTTAAGTGAGTCCAGGACGGATTTCTGTCACAGGATGTTGACAGGCCGACTGGGGGGAATGCCGTACTAGATCTAGTATTAGGTAACGAACCGGGTCAGGTCACAGACCTGTCAGTGGGTGGCCATCCAGGGGACAGTGATCACCGCTCCCTAACCCTTAGCATTATCATGGAAAAGGACAGAATCAGAGAGGACAAGAAAACTTTTAATTGAGGAAGGGAAAATTATGAGGCTATAAGGCTAGAACTTGCGGGTGTGAATTGGGATGATGTTTTTGCAGGGAAATGTACTATGGACTTGTGGTCGATGTTTAGGGATGTTTTGCAGGATGTTAGGGATAAATTTGTCCTGGTAAGGAAGATATAGAATGGTAGTGTGAAGGAATCATGGGTGACTAGTGAAGTGGAAAATCTAGTCAGGTGGAAGAAGGCAGCATACACGAGGTTTCGGAAGCAAGGATCAGATGGGTCTATTGAGGAGAATAGGGTAGCAAGAAAGGAGCTTAATAAAGGGCTGAGAAGAGCAAGAAGGGGGCATGAGAAGGCCTTGGCAAGTAGGGTAGGAGTGAAGGTAGGAACGATTAGAGACAAAAGTGGGACGATGTACCTGGAGGCTGTGGAAGAGAGCGAGGTCCTCAATGAATACATCTCTTCGTTATTCACCACTGAGACGGAACTTGATGACGGTGAGGACAATATGAGTGATGTTGATTTTCTGGAGCATGATAATATTAAGGGAGAGGAGGTGTAGGAGTTGTTAAAATACATTAGGATGGATAAGTCCCCGGGGCCTGACGTAATATTCCCCAGGCTGCTCCATGAGGCAAGGGAAGAGATTGCTGAACCTCTGGCAAGGATCTCTATGTCCTCGTTGTCCACGGGAACGGTACCAGAGGATTGGAGGGAGGCAAGTGTTGTCCCCTTGTTCAAGAAGGTAGTAGGGATAGTCTAGCCAATTATAGACCAGTGAGCCTTACGTCTGTGGTGGGAAAGCTGTTGGAAAAGATTCTTAGAGATAGGATCTATGGGCATTTAGAGAATCATAGTCTGATCAGGGATAGTCAGCATGGCTTAGTGAAAGGCAAATCGTGCCTAACAAGACTGATAGATTTCTTTGAGGAGATGACGAGGCATATAGATGAGGGTAGAGCAGTGGATGTGATCTGCATGGATTTTAGTAAGGCATTTGACAAGGTTCCCCATGGTAGGCTTATTCAGAAAATCAGAAGGCATGGGGTCCAGGGAAGTTTGGCCAGGTGGATTCAGAATTGGCTTGCCTGCAGAAGGCAGAGGATCGTGGTGGAGGGAGTACATTCCGATTGGAAGGTTGTGACTAGTGGTGTCCCACAAGGATCTGTTCTGGGACCTCTAGTTTTGTGATTTTTATTAATGACCTGGATGTGGGGTTAGAAGGGTGGGTTGGCAAATTTACAGACGACATAAAGGTTGGTGGTGTTGTAGATAGTGTAGGGGATTGTCGAAGATTGCAGAGAGACATTGATAGGATGCAGAAGTGGGCTGAGAAGTGGCAGATAGAGTATAACCCAGAGAAGTGTGAGGTGGTACACTTTGGTAGGACAAAATCCAAGGCAGAATACAAAATAAATGGCAGGATACTTGGTAGTGTGGAGGAGCCGAGGGATCTGGGGGTACATATCCTCAGATCCCTGAAAGTTGCGTCACAGGTAGATAGGATAGTTAAGAAAGTTTATGGGGCGTTAGCTTTCATAAGTCGAGGAATAGAGTTTAAGAGTCGCGATGCAATGATGCAGCTCTATAAAACTCCAGTTAGGCCACACTTGGAGTACTGTGTCCAGTTCTGGTCGCTTCACTATAGGAAGGATGTGGAACCATTGGAAAGGGTACCGAGATTTACCAGGATGCTGCCTGGTTTAGATGCTATGGATTATGATCAGAGATTAAGGGAGCTAGGGCTTTACTCTTTGGAGAGAAGGTGGATGAGAGGAGACATGATAGAGGTATACAAGATATTAAGAGGAATAGACAGAGTGGACAGAGAGCGCCTCTTTCCCAGGGCACCACTGCTCAGTACAAGAGGACATGGCTTTAAGATAATGGGAGGGAAGTTCATGGGGGATATTAGAGGAAGGTTTTCCACTCAGAGAGTGGTTGATGCGTGGAATGAGTCAGTGGTGGAGGCAGATACACTAGTGAAGTTTAAGAGACTACTAGACAGGTATATGGAGGAATTTATGGTTGGCGGTTATGTGGGAGGCAGGGTTTGAAGGTCAGCACAACATTGTGGGCCGAAGGGCCTGTAATGTGCTGTCCTATTCTATAGTCTATAATCTATGGTTTTCTGAACCAACATGTCAAGGACCCAAATAGGGAGCAGGCCATTCTAGACTGGGTATTGAGCAATGAGGAAGGATTAGTTACCATTCTTGTTGTGCGAGGCCCCTTGGGTAAGAGTGAGCATAATATGGTGTAATTCTTCATTAAGATGGAGAGTGACATAGTTAATTCAGAAACAAAGGTACTGACCTTAAAGAAGGGTAACTTTGAAGGTACGAGACGTGAATTAGCTAAGATAGACTGGCAAATAATACTTAAATTGTTGACAGTGGATATGCAATGGCAAGCATTTAAAGATCGCATGGATGAACTACAACAATTGTTCATCCCAGTTTGGCAAAAGAATAAACCAGGGAAGGTAGCGCACCCGTAGCTGACAAGGGAAATTAAGGACAGTATCAAGTCCAAAGAGGAAACATACAAATTAGCCAGAAAACGCGGCACACCTGAGGACTGGGAGACATTCACAGTCCAGCAAAGGAGGACAAAAGGCTTAATTAGGAAAGGGATAAAAAAGATTATGAGAGAAATCTGGCAGGGAACATAAAAACTGACTGTTAAAGTTTTTTAAAAATAAGTGAAAAGAAAAAAAAAGATTGGTTAAGACAAATGTAGCTCCCTTACAGTCAGAAACTGGTGAATTGAACATGGGGAACAAGGACATGGCAGACCAATTGAATAACTACTTTGGTTCTTTCTTCACTAAGGAAGACATAAATAATCTTCCGGAAATAGTAGTGGACCGAGGGTCCAGTGAGATGGAGGAACTGAGGCAAATACATGTTAGTAGGGAAGTGGAGTTAGGTAAATTGAAGGGTTTAAAGGCAGACAAATCCCCAGGGCAAGATGGTCTGCATCCCAGAGTGCTTACGGAAGTAGCCCAAGAAATAGTGGATGCAACAGTGATAAATTTTCAAAACACTTTAGATTCTGGATTAGTTCCCGAGGATTGGAGGGTGGCTAATGTAGCCCCACTTTTTAAAAATGAAGGGAGAGAGAAACCGGGGAATTATAGACCGGTTAGTCTGACATCGGTGGCGGGGAAAATGCTAGAGTCGGTTATCAAAGATGTGATAACAGCACATTTGGAAAGTGGTGAAATCATCGGAGAAAGTCAGCATGGATTTGTGAAAGGAAAATCATATCTGACGAATCTTATAGAATTTTTTGAGGATTTAACTAGTAGAGTGGGTAGGGGAGAACAAGTGGATGTGGTATATTTGGATTTTCAAAAGGCTTTTGACAAGGTCCCAGACAGGAGATTAGCATGCAAACTTAAAGCACACGGTATTGGGAGCATGGTATTGATGTGGATGGAGAATTGGTTGGCAGACAGGAAGCAAAGAGTGGGAATAAACGAGACCTTTTCAGAATGGCAGGCAGTGACTAGTGGGGTAACTCAAGGCTCAGTGCTGGGACCTCAGTTGTTTACAATATATATTAATGATTTAGACGAGGGAATTCAATGCAGCATCTCCAAGGTTGCGGATGACACGAAACTGGGTGGCAGTGTTAGCTGTGAGGAGAATGCTAAGAGGATGCAGGGTGACTTTGATAGGTCAGGTGAGTGGGCAAATTCATGGCAGATGCAATTTAATGTGGATAAACGCAAGGTTATCCACTTTGGTGGTAAGAACAGGAAAACAGATTATCATCTGAATGGTGGCCGATTTGGAAAAGTTGGGGGGGAGTGGAGTGCAATGAGACCTGGGTGTCATTGTACACCAGTCATTGAAATTGGGCATGAAGGTACAGCAGGCGGTGAAAAAGGCGAATCATATGTTGGCATTCATAGCAAGAGGATTTGAGTACAGGAGCAGGGAGGTTCTACCGCAGTTGTACAAGGCCTTTGTGAGACCACACCTAGAGTATTGTGAGCAGTTTTGGTCCCCTATTCTGAGGAAAGCGATTCTTACCCTAGAGGGAGTACAAAGAAGGTTCACTACATTGATTCCTGGGATGGCAGGACTTTCATAAGAAGAAAGACTGGATCAACTAGGCTTATACTCACTGGAATTTAGAAGATTGAGGGGGGATCTTACTGAAAGGTATAAAATTCTAAAGGGATTTGACAGGCACGATGCAGAAAGATTGTTCCTGATGTTGAGGGAAGTCCAGAATGAAGGGTCACAGTTTAAGGATAAAGGGGAAGCCTTTTAGGACCGAGATGAGGAAAAACCTCTTCACACAGAGAGTGGTGAATCTGTGGAATTCTCTGCCTCAGAAAACAGTTGAGAGGCCAGTTCATTTGCTATATTTAAGAGGGAGTTACATATGGCCCTTGTGGCTAAAGGGATCAAGGGGTATGAAGAGAAAGCAGGTACAGTGTTCTGAGTTGGATGATCCTCCATGAACGTACTGAATGGCAGTGCAGGCTTGAAGGGCTGAATGGCCTACTCCTGCACCTATTTTCTATTTTTCTATGTTTCTATGAAACCTCCAGGGGTGTATTCAGGAATCGACCATGTACCGGGACAGTCTAGGAACAGCATGGTGCTTCACAGTGTGTTAAGTCTAGCCAGGGCTGTCTGCAGTTTTACAGTGCTTCAACACCCTGCCAGACGTCTGTTCAGTCCATGGTCATAATGTGGATTAAATGAAGTATAGCTTAACATTCGTGCAAATTGTGCTGAGTGGGACTTGAGCTGAAGGAACTGCTTCATTAGTTTTAGGGATACAGCACAGTGACAGACCCTTCCAGCTCATGCGCCCAATTACACCGATGTGACCAATTAACAGAGTGACCTCTACATCTGGATATGGACTGATTAAGGATAGTCAGCATGGCTTCGTGTGTGATGTGATAGGTCATCTCGAACCAAACTTATAGAGTTCTTCGAGGAATTTACCGGGAAAATTGATGATGAAGGCCAGGCAGTAGATGCTGTCCAGATGGACTTTAATACGGCAAGGACCCGCATGGGTGCTTGGTGAAGAGGTTTCAGTTGCTCGGCATTCAAGATGAGGTATTAAATTGGACTTGACACTGGCTTTGAGGGATAAGCCAGAGAGTTGCCTGTCTGAGTTGAGGCAGGTGACATGTACTGCAGGAATTGGTGTTGGGTCTGTTGTTGTTTGTCATCTATATCAAAGATCTGGATTATAATGTAGCTGACTGGATCAGCACATTTCCAATGACATCAATATTTGGGGTGTAGTGGAGAACAACGAAGTCTAACATGACTCGCAGCGGGATCTGAAACGTTAGGAAAAATGACTGAACATAGCAGATACAAATTAAAGCAGACAACTCCGTGATGTTGAACTTTGATAGGGCCAACCACCGTCTACACAGTGAATGGTGGGGCACTAAGGAATGTGATAGAGCAAAAAGATCTGGGAATACTAGTACATAATTAATTGAAAGTGGCGTCTTGGGTAGACAGGGTCATTAAGAAAACTTATGGCGTATTGGCCTTCATAAACCAAAGTATTGAGTACAGGAGGTGGGATGTTATGTTGAAGTTGTGCAAGACATTGGTGAGGCCTAGTTTGGAGTATTGTGTGAAGTTTTGGTGACCTGCAGAAAAGATGGAAATACCTGTCAAAGAGTTCAGTGAACATATTGCACAGACGGTGCCAGGTCTGGAAGACCTGAGTTATAACACAAATTTGAATAGATTAGGTCTGTAAACCTTGGAACGCAGAAAATCAAGAGGAGAATTGATAGAGGTATACAAAATTATGGGGGATATAAATAAGGAAAATGTAAGCAAGCTTTTTCCACTGACAATATCTGGGTCTACAACTAGAATCCACGGTGAATGTTTAAGGGGAATACATGGGGAAACACCTTCACTCAGAGTGTGAAACACATTGCCAGCCCAAAGTAGTGCATATAATGTCAATTTCAACATTTAAGAAGTTTGGATAGGTACATGGATGGAGGTCAGTGGGAGTAGGCAGTTTAAGTGGTTCAGCAAGGAATAGATCAGCCGATGGGCCTGTTTCTGTGTTGTACTTCTCTGTGACTCCATCTTCAGAATGTGGGAAAAAACCTGAAAATCCAGAAGAAACCCACACGGTCACGGAGAGACAGTACAAGCTCCTTAGTCTGCCTCGGGAATTGAACCGAGATCACTGATGTTGAAAGCAGTAGTCTAACAGCAACTCCACAATGTCACCCTAACCGTGGAAGAACTTCCTGATTCTCCCACTCTCAGACAATCTGGGATATGCTGCTGTGTTACCAGCCAGCATTGTTGGGATTCACAACACCTCAGCCGACTGCCAGCAACGTCTAGGGCTTTCTTGGGCAGGAGGACCTTGCTGGGTGTAGATGCCTGAGTGACTTATGGCCAAACAGTCAAAATACTGAACTGAGTTATTTTACAAAATATCAGAAAAGGTCTGAAGTGTTCCAACTCAGATACCAATTCACTGATAGAGATTTCCAGTCAAGACCATCCCTTTCCACAAACACTGACAGTTGGATTCCTAGTTTCAGTTATCTATGAACAATCGCTGTTCAACATCATTTCTGTCAAGTAATCAGTTTGAATCATTTATTTCATCACTCACCCTTGAGTTGCGAAGATAACTCACAAAAGCCACGGCTGACATTCATATGTTCATATGGATCAGGACCTGTTGACATCGAAAAACTTTCATGAAATTGAATCCAACATGCATTGTTAAATCTGGAAAGTTTCAATCTGATTTAGGTCAGAGTGCGTTATTTCATGGTACCAAATTCCTGGATTTCCTTCAGTATCCTTTCCAACTTTGGTAACTCCTTCCTCACTTCCACAAAGGATTCCCACATCATTCTCTGGGCCTTTGCGCCTTTCTCCGTCACCAGACTGAGGAAGAGTTTGGAACTCTCTGTCCGGTTTCCCCACTCCGCAAGCTCCTTGACTTCCTGTGAAGAACAACAGTGAAGATCGGATGGACAGACACAGAACGATGAGGAAAATATGCTCATTGATGGGACATTCAACTAGTCGTCTCATTGCCCAAGAGCACCGGGACAACCACCGGTCTGTCTCCTGGTCCATTCTGAAAATCTATGGGTTCAAGCAACGGAACCGAAACACGAACTGAACACAATTACAAGTCGGTATTATTATTGCAGAGTGACGTAATCACTTTTGCCACATTTCTTCATAATGCTTGTAGAGCTGTTACATGTTTTTGTTGGTGACGGCAATGTGAGGTAGGCATTGGCCATTCACCAGTGGATTATGGCTCGTTACAACTCTACTGTTCCTGCACAATGCATTGTCCTTCTCGCTGCTCTCTGGTCTGGGTCTGTCTCTTTCAGTGTGATGGAAGTGACATGGATGAGCTCAGTGAGAACATTTCCTACCCACAAACACTTGGGCTGATGACCTCTGTTGGCAGATACCACATTTGGAAAGTTGACTATCTTCGATTATATTGGATTGTGTCTTGATTGGTCTCTGGGACAACTCAACAAATCCCTGTTCATGATATTGACTGTCCTAAAGGATCCTCCGGGCTGATGTGGCCTGATCTAAAGTGAATTTCCGGAGTTGGTTATCAGATTCTATATCATGAATACATTCATACTGTCCTGGAAAAATGGAGCTGGTGAAAAACAGTGAAGCTTTATTGGCAGCAAAGAAAACTCTAAATACTCATTCAATAACACTTTTCTGTGCTACCAATTATTGAAACGTTTTTCATTTGCAAGTTGTTATTTTTGAACCGACCTGGTGTATGTGTGGTGCTGTGGGGAAATTCGGCAAGCTGGCGTCTTGAGTGTACACTTCCACCACTGTCATTGGTAATGAGAACTTGTGGCCAGATCAAAGTGGCAGGGAACGGGCCCGAAAGCGAGTAATCAGCCAATGTTTGGTCGATATCAGTGCTAGACCAGATCAAAAAGGTTCCGATGCCGCGGCTGCGAGCGAGGGTGTTTAGTTCACTGATTCACGAAGTTTACTCACATCTGCGGTACTGGTCTGGGCTCAAGGACTGGCTGCAGCAGTGAATGTGGCTCAGTGGCCGTGGACTCACTTTCCACGTTGGTGGTCTCTGCGGTTCATATTCTCGGTGTTAATTATTTACTTTTAGTGTTCGGACAATCTGTTCTGTTTATCAAACATTGGGTGTTTGGCGGCCTTTGTCATGTGAGTTTTTATTTTTTAAATGGGTTCTATTGTGTTTCTTCAATTTCTGTAAGAAAGTGAATCTCAGGGTTGTATACTGTATACATATTTCGATAATAAATGTTGTTTGAAACTATGGAATGCGGAAGATAATTTGAGAAACAGGTGATAGGAAAGTTTTAGGGTGATATGGCCCATTTTCCTGTTGTGTGATTCTAATTCTAGGGTCACAACACATTGGCGAAATTCCAGGCACCTGGCTGTGTTCGGGAGTAATGTGACCACATCGATGTGGTAGCCAGGTGTCCCATCACACACGGCAGCAGCGAACTGGACATTTCCATCGTCCATGAGGAGAAATGAAATTAATCCCAAAGTGACCAAAGGCCTTGATGGGTATTTTGATCAGGTTTTCATTTCTAATGCTGATTCATTGAATCACATTTCTCTCAGCATTGTGTTGAGCTCAGCCTATTTGGACTGATGAATTAAGTTTGAATCTGCAGTTCGGAATTTTCTAATTCACTGATTTTCACCCTGGTGGGAAGGTTTTGGTCACAAAATTGTTCAGTGATCAATATCATCACTGCAGTGTACAGAAGCAAGAGGATGAGCCAGCCTGACCGTAGTCTCTCATCCCTCCTTTCACTAAAATGAACGGGATCCCAGCTGTTACTCCCAATCACCTCGTGTTCCTGTTCACTGAATTGTCCCTCCTGTCTCAACGTCCAGCTGAGTCCTTCTACCCGTTCTTCAATTGCAGGTTTCAGTCTCTCTCGGTAGAAAATAGTCAGGTGGAGCAGCTGATAATCTTCGCACTGCGTCAGGAGATCTGAGATCGTAGATTTGGAATCTGGGAATAGAAATATGAAAATGCAGTACTGTGCAACATGGAGTGGAGAGCGAGTTGGTAAAGATGATGGGGAGCAAATTATGTTGGAAAAGGTGATTATGGAGCATGCGCCGCAGGGAGGGCATGAGACCCATGGCAAAGATGGTGTGAGGAGTGTGGGGCAGATTGCAGAGAGGGTGGGAGGGGTGTAGGACAGTAGCAGTAAAGGAGTGCCTGGGGTGGGGTGTAGTGAGAGCATGGACACATTCAGCCCTGAGACACGAGACAAGGTCATTTGATTCCAAACAACTGGATTATTGATCATTACAGAATATCTCTCTGGTGTTCTTTCCCTTCTCGTTTCCAAACCATGATTCGCCTCGCTTTGACCCCTTCCAACATTGTACACAATAAAGACCCATATCAGAGTCAGGTTTATTATCACTCACACATGTCACTTTTTTTTTGTTTTGCAGCTGCAGTTACATAAAATTACTACAGTATTGCGCAAAAGTGTTGGAGACATATAAACAGCTAGGGTGCCAAAGATGCAGCCAGTTAGAATGCCTTGCATGGTACGTCTAGAAATTTGCGCAATACTGATTTTGGTGACATACCAAATCTCCTCAAACTCCTGATGAAATATAGCCTTCTGAATAGCTGCATCGATATTTTGGGTCCAGGTTAGGCCCTCAGACATAGTGACACCCAGGAACTTGAAACTGCTCACTCTCTCCACCTGATCTCTCTTTGAGAACTTGTGTGTGTTCCCTTGTTATACCCTTTCTGAAGTTCTTTGGTTTTACTGGCATTGAGCGCAAGGTTGTCGCTCGATCACTATCTAATGTATCTCGCTCCCGTTCGCCCCTCATCACCATCTGAAAGTCTGGCAACAATGGTTTTATTGTCAGCAAATTTATAGATGGCATTTAAGTTGTGCTGGCTACAAAGTCCAATTCTACATAAATCTGAACCCTCCACTCACCCCTCCCCCCTCCGCACCAGTTCCTTAGCTATGCATTCATCTGCCAAGTCATCGTATATTTATCCCCACGCTGGCCAGTAATCCTGAAATTACTACTCTGGTAGGCCTGTTTTCTACCTAGCTCCCTGAAATCTCTTACCAGAACCACCTCACCTTTACTACCTGTGCTACTCACTCCTTCTGCACTTTTTAAATGATGTGGAACTGAACCGAATCGTCCTTGGCACCTGGGAGGCAACATAACATACGGGACTCTGCATCGTGCCCACAAAATCTCATCTCTGTTCCTCCGACTAAGGAATCTTCCATCATCACTACATCTCTGTTCTCTTCTGAGCCACAGCAGAAGAAACTGTTCAAGATATTCCTGTATTCTCCAGCTAAGCTTTTTTTTTACTGCATATGTAGAAGTGCCAGCAATGATCTTTCAGGAATTCATTGATTCTGGCATGGCTCACAAGGAATGGCAAATTGCAAATTTTGCTACTCTCTTCAATAATGGACTGGGTCAGAAGAAATGAAATTATAGGCTTGGTAGTCTGAAATCACTGGCTGCAAAAGTTTAGATGTCGATTGTTAAGGGTACTTGATACTCTTAAGGGTACCAAGGGTAGTTGGTTTCGGGTACTTGGAGGCACATGATAAAAGTACACCGTGGTCAGCATGGATTTCTCAAGGAAAAATTGTGCCTGACAAATCTGTTGGAATTCTTTGTAGAAATAATAAACAGGATAGACAAAGGAGAATCCGTGGATAATGTGTGCTTAGATTTTCAGAAGGCTTTTGACAAGTTGCCACCCAAGAGGCTGCTGAACATGTTACGTGTCCACGGCGTTACAGGAAAAGTTCTAGCATGGATTAAGGATTGGCTGATTGGCTGTAGGCAAAGAGTAGGACAAAGGGTTTCTATTTCTGGTTGGCTACTGGTGACTAGTCGTGTTCCATAGACATCTGTGTTGGGAACGTTATACTTCAATGATTTCGATAACAGAATTAAAGGCTTAGTGGCCAGATTTCCAGATGATATGAGGAGGAGAAGGTAGTTTTGAGGAAGTAGAGAGGCTATCCTCGGAACGCGGAAGTACTTGGACTGATTGGGAGAATGGGCGAAGATATGGCATGTTTAATACAGTGTCGGGAAATGTCTGATCATTCACTTTGTTAGAAGGAATAAAAGGGTTGTCCTTTTACTGAATGGAATGAAAATTCAATAACCTGAGGTACAAAGCGGCATGGGAGTGCTTGTGCAGGATGTCTTCAATGTTGATTTGCAGGTTGAGTCGGTGGTGATAAAAGCAAATGCAATTAATTTCGAGTGGACTAAAATATAAAAACAAGTATGTAACGTTGAGTCTTTATAAAGCACTGGCGAGGCCCCACCTTGAGTGATGTGAGGGTTTTGGTTCCTTATCGAAAGAAATGGTGTGCTGACATTGGAGAGGTTTCAAAGAAAGATCATAAGAATGTTTACGGGAATGAGTTGCCATATGAGGGGCATATGAGGAGCGTCTGACGGCTCTGGACCTCTACACAGGAATTCAGGAGAATGAGGGTGACCTCATTGAAACCTGTCTAATTTTGAAATAATGGATGTGCAGAAGACGATTTGTATGGTGGAGGAGTCTAAGAACAGAGAACACAGAGTCAGAATACAGGGACTTCTGTTTACAACGGTGATGAGGATGAATATCATTCACCAGAGAGTGGTGAATCTGTGGAATTCGTTGATATAGGCAGCTGTGGAGGTCAAGTCATTTGGTACGTTTAAGGAAGAGGTTGTTAGTATTCGTGATTAGTCAGGGCCTGAAGCGATAAGGCTAGAAGGCAGGAGACTGTGGCTGAGAGGCAAAATTGATCAGACATGATTAAATGCTGGACTGTGCTCGTTGAGCCAAATGACCTAGTTCTATTCCTGTATCTTATGGATCGATTCAAAACAGATTAGTATGAATTTATTCCCTATCGTGACTCCTTGAAATTCTCTTGCACAAACTGTTTAGGACTGGAATCTTAAACACGTTCAAGGCGGAAGTATCAAAGATTCTGGAAAAAGAGCAAAAAAGTCATAGTGAGGACAGGCTTCATTAATTGTGATCTTACTCAATGGTGCAAGAGGATCAGCAGCCATTTGCCCCACCTAGTTCCTGCTTGCATTCACCCTAAATATTCAAACCCACCAATGTCAAAAAGTACCTCTGGTCCTTGGCAGAAATGCACTGCAGATATTTGCTGGCCAGATTTCAACAGCATCTCTGAAACCCACAGTCAAAAAGATAGCAAGTGCAACACGTGCAGCACTGCCCTGTGCACGAAACACACTTAGAGAAATAGCCTTCCCTTCCACATTACCATCAAAATTCTGAATCATCTTCGAAACTGCCCCGTTCTCATGCGGTTTGGCTTGATTGGAATCAACACCTCACTCACCGGGCAACTGACAGACAATACATTACATCCTTACCGGAGACACAGATCCCTAAATATTTCAATATACAAAGTTCCGAGAAACAAAGCAAGAGTGATCTGAGATATCTCTGCCAGAAATTCTTCAAATGATAAACTCTGGAAGGACAAGGTTTAAGGAAACTGGGGTGGTTTCTTTGGAAATGTGTGATTCTTTCAAGGTATTATTTAGAACAATTATTTCGAGGTAAATGAATTCAGACATGCCATGCTGAATAACTAGGTGAGACTATCCTTTGGCATTTCAGTCAAATAGCACGAATCAAGAGTTTCAGGCATTTGTGGAAGGATTAATGAGAAAACGAATATTCTGACTTTCCATTTCTAGGGTGGTACAAGTTTACATCCCTCTTTTCCAAGAATGAATATTTTCTGTCTGATACACAGCACACAACAAATGGGAGTACATACACCATCTCAGAGACACCACACTGTGATGGGAGGACAGCCCCTGTCTGAGAGACACCACCCTGTAGATGGGAGAACATTCCGTCTCAGCGACACCACACTGTGATGGGAGAACATTCCCAGTCTGAGAGACACCACACTGCAGATGGGAGAACATTCCCTGTCTCAGAGACACCGCACTGTGATGGGAGACCATTCCCTGTCTCAGAGACACCGCACTGTGATGGGAGAACATTCCCTGTCTGAGAGACACCGCACTGCAGATGGGAGAACAGACCCTGTCTGACAGATACCAAACTGCACCTTCTCTATTTCATTCCCCATTTGCCCGGCTCACCTTAATTCATTGCCTGCCCATCACATCCTTCTGGTTCTCCTTCCCCCTTTTTCTTTCTTCCATGGGCTTCTGTCGTCTCCTATTAGATTTCCCCTCTCCAGTTCTGTATGTCTACCACCAAATGACTTCCCAACTCTTTACTTCATCCATCGCAACCCCTTCCCCACCCGATTTGACCTACCTCTTTGTGTTTCTCCAGTCACTACCCCATCCCTCTAACTCTGACTCCTCACATTTTTCTTTCCTCCTGTCCTGCTGATGGGACCCGGCCCAAAACGTCAACTGTTCTTTATTCTTAGTGGATTCTATATTGGGTTTCTGGGAAAAGTTAAGGGAGTGGTAGTACATGGTTACCTCTCTGAGTGGAAGTCGGGACCAGTGGAATGTTACGGTAATCAGTTCTGAACCCTTTGTTGTTTGTCATCTGGATGAAAATGTGGTTACCTAGGGTCACAAATTAAAGCATCCTGACTGAATGCATCAGTGCCTGGTATGGGAGCGGTACTTCCCTCAGTCAGAGGACACTGCAGAGACTGGTGCAGACAGTCCAGTGCATCTGTAGACGTGAACCTCCCACTTTTAATGACATTTATTAAAAAAAAACTGGTGTGTAAAAAGGACCCGAATGATCATTGGGGACCCGACTTAACCTAATGGCAAACTGTTCCAGCTGCTACCATCTGTGAAACGGTACTGCAGCATAAAAGCCAGGACCAACAGGATCCGGGACAGCTTCTTCCATCAGACCATCAGACTGATTAAGTCAGAAACGTTAAATAAACATTTTTACTCCTCTTTTTTCAAGGTAGTGCATCGGGTGCATATGTCACAGGCCAAATTAACCTGTATTTTTTTTCTAATATTAATCCTATTTGTGATAGATGTAATATTGAGGTGGCTATATTAATACATATGTTCTGGTCTTGGATCAAGTTAGATAATTTTTGGAAAGAAGGAAACTTTGTCAAAGGTTCTAAATTTGGATTTACAACCGAAATTACTTACAACAATTTTAGGGATCATTCCTTCGGAACCAGAAGATATTCCTGCTTCCACTCAACGGATGATTGCTTTCACAACTATATTGGCTAGAGAGCCATTCTGCGTTAATGGAAGGATTCTAATCAACCTACTGTTATTTATTGGCTTACCTCCATTATGTTTCAGTTCAGAGAAAATAAGAAGTCGGTCATTTGATACATCCTCTAAATTAGAGGAAACTTAGAGACCTTTTATTCAATATTTTCATATGCTCTGAATTATAGCCCTTCCAGTTACTTTTTTGAAGTTTTGGATTTGATCAGAAATTATTCTTTTTGGCTTTCACTCAGTTTGAGCTTTCACTCACTTTTGGGTTTACGCCAATTATAAAGGTTTCTTTATCTTTGTTTTCCTTTTATGGATAAGAGGAGAATCAATTACCTTTCTCTTTATCATATACTATTAGATTAATACTTTGTTTGATCTTGATAATGTAAATTTTTCCTTTTATTCGAACTGACATTGATATAGACATTCGTGATCATTGTCCTCCCGTTTATATATATATATATATATATACACACACAGATACATATATATATTTTTTCACTTAAATAATAAAATTGATAAAGAAGATTTTTTTTCACTCCTCATGTATATTGAAATTTAGCTACAAATTGGCATGTATGATGTTGTGGCCATCTCTGAAACTTGTCTAAAGGATAGCTGTCATAGGGATCACAACGTCCAAGGATATATGGTGTATTGGAAAGATAGGTTAGTAGGCAGAGGGGGTGGTGTGGCCTTGTGCATAAAAAAGTTATTGTATCATTAGAAAGGGATGACATGGGATCGGAAGCAGCAGATTCTTTATGGGATGAACTAAGAAATGGCGAGGGTAAGTGGACCCTAATGGCAATTCTGTATAGGCCTCCATACAGCATCCGGGATGTGGTTTACAAATTACAGTAGGAGATAGAAAAGGGGTGCGAGAAGGGCAATCTCATGATAATCATTGGGAATTTTAACATGAAATTGGATTTGGAAAACCAGGCCAGTACTGGACCTCAAGAAAGAGAGTTTGTAGAATGCCTAAAGGATGGTTTTTTAGAACAGTTTATTGTTGAGCCCACAAGGGCTATTCTGGACTGGGTGCTGTGCAATGAACTGGAGGTGATAAGAGAGCTTAAGGGTAAGGAGCCCTTAGGGAGCAGTGATCACAATATGATCGAGTTCACTTTGAAATTTGAGAAGAAGAAACTAAATTCCAGTATGTCGGTATTTCAGTGGAATAAAGGGATTTGCAATGTATGAGAGGACAAATGGCCAAGGTTGACCTGAAAGGCACACTAGCAGGAAGGACAGCAAAGCAGAAATGGCTGGAGTTTCTGAAAAATGTAAGGTAAGTACAGACAGATATATTCCAAATAAGATGAAATTTTCGAATGGAAGTAAGACACCACCATGGCTGGCATGTCAGAGCCAAAGTAAAAGTAAATGATAGAGGATTGGAAAGCTTTTAAAAATATGCAGAAAGGAACTAAAAGGATCATTAGGGAGGAAAATATTGTTTATGAAAGGAAGCTGGCAACTAATACCAAACAAGATAGCAAATGTTTTCTTTAAGTATATAAAGAGTAGATATAGGACATTACAAAATTACGCTTGTGGTATTGTAATGAGAGATACAGAAATGACAGAGGAACTGAATGTGTATTTTACATCGGTCTCCACAGTGGAAGACATCTGCAGTTTACCAGATATTCAAGAGTGTCAGGGAAGTGAAGTAGGCGCAGTAAAAATTACGACTGAGAAGGGGCCCGGGAAGCTTTATGCTCTGAGGGTGCGTAAATCTCCTGGACCTGATGGAATGCACCCTCGGGTTCTGAAGGAAGTAGCGGGAGAGACTGATGAGACAATAACTAAGATCTTTCAAAATCGATAGATTCTGGTATTGTATCTGATGACTGGAAAAATTGCAAATGGTATTCTGCTACTTAAGAGGGTTGGGAGGCAGCAGAAAGTAAACTATAGACCTGTTAGCCTGACTTCAGTGATTTGAGAAGTTGTTGGAATCGATAGATAGGGATGACACTACGGAGTACCTGGAGGCACATGGCAAGACAGGCCAAATCCAGCATGGTTTCCTGAAAGGAAAATCCTGCCTGACTAACCTACTGCATTTTTTTTCTGGAAGTTACCAGCAGGGTAGACAAACGAGATGCAGTGGAAGTGGTGTACTTGGATTTTCAGAAGTACTTTGAGAGGTGCAACACAGGAGGCTGCTTAGCAATATGCAGACATCGCATCCTGCAGAAACTCATTTCAAGTCAAGTCAAGTCACTTTTATTGTCATTTCGACCATAACTGTTGGTCGAAATGAGGTCCAATACTGGCATGGTTTTCTCAATCCAATTTCATGTTAAAATTCCCAATGATTGCTAAGCTGGTACATAGTAAAAATGAGACAACGTTTTTCAGGACCACGGTATTACAGGGCACAGTACAAAAAAACTAGACTGAACTACGTAATAAAAAAATACAACACAGAGAAAGCTAGACTACAGACCTACACAGGAATGCATAAAGCGCACAAAAACAGTGCATACATTACAATAAATAATAAACAGGACAGTAGGGCAAGGTGTCAGGCCAGGCTTCGGGTATTGAGGAGTCTGATAACTTGAGGGAAGAAGCTTGGGGACTGTTACATAGTCTGGTCGTGAGAGCCTGAATGCTTTGGAGCCTTTTCCCAGATGGCAGAAGGGAGAACAGATTGTGTGACGGGTGCATGGGGACCTTCATAATACTGTTTCCTTTGTGGATGCAGCGTGTAGTGTAAATGTCCGTGATGGTGGGAAGAGAGACCCTGATATTCTTCTCAGCTGACCTAACTATCCGCTGCAGGGTCTTGCGATCCAAGATGGTGACATTTCTGAACCAGGCAGTGATGCTCAGGATGCTCTCAATACAACCCCTGTAAAAAGTGATAAGGATGGGGGGGTGGGAGATGGACTTTCCTCAGCCTTTGCAAAAAGTAGAGATGCTGCTGGGCTTTCTTTGCTATGGAGCTGGTGTTGAGGCACAAGGTGAGATTCTCCGTCAGGTGAATACCAAGAAATTCGGTGCTCTTTACGATCTCTACCGAGGAGCCGTCGATGTTCAGTGGGGAGTAGTCGCTCTGTGCCCTCCTGAAATCAACAACCATCTCTTTTGTTTTGTGCACATTCTAATACAGGTTGTTAGCCGCTGCACCTCCTATCTGTACACTGACTCATCGCTCTTGCTGATGAGACCCACCACGGTCGTGTCATCGGCGAACTTGATGATGTGGTTCGAGCTGTGTGTTGCAGCACAGTCGTGGGTCAGCAGAGTGAACAACAGTGGACTGAGCACACAACCATAAGGGAAGGATTCAATTCAGGGAGCAATTCAGCGCGGTAGCACAATTAATTTGCGGTAGACTGCCGGAACTTCCGGCAGAGGTGGGATGTTTGCAATAGAGTAGCTCCTTAGCAGCTAGCCAGCTAGTTTAAATAACGTTTGCTCCGCTAATGAACGAATGACACCTGTTAAACTCACCTCAACAGTGATTTAACCCACCATGGGCAATAGAAAAGTCACTGTTGCAAACAGTGCCGCGTGAAACACTGTCATTATTTCTGACCCCTATTAGGCAGGGGAACACTTCAGTGTAGTCTGGGGTGAAGTACCTTCTGCATTTTCTTTTTTGGAATACTCTGCCATGGCGCTCTCTCTCTTTCGCTCGCGCGCGCTCTCAAAAAATCAATTTCCGGGATATCGTACATAATTTGCGGGCACCAAGAAGCCGCAATCAATATGCGGGACACTTCCAGAACTTCTGGGAGAGGTGGGATGTCTGAATATGAGCCCATGGAATTACATGGAAGCTACTAGCAAGGGTGAACATTGGTTGATCGGCAGAAAGCAGAGAGTGGAAATGAAGAGATCCTATTCTTGCTGGCTGCCGGTTACCCTTGGAGTGCCACAGTTGTCGCTGCTGGGATTGCTGCTCTTTACGATGTATGTCAATGATTTGTACTATGGTATTAATGGATTTGTGGCTAAATTTGCCCATGACACAAAGATAGGTGGAGGAGCGGGTAGTGATGAGGAAACAGAGAGACGCAGAGAGACTGAGATAGTTTAGGGGAATGGGCAAAGAAGTGGCAAATGAAATACGAAGTTATAAAGTGTATGGTCATGCATTTTGGTGGAAGAAATAATCGGGTAGATTATTGTTTAGATAGAGAGAGAATTCAAAATACAGAGATGCAAAGGGACTTGGGAGTTCTTCTGCAAGATACCCTAAAGATTAACCCCCAGGTTGGTGAAGAAGACGAATGCAATGTTAGCATTCATTTCTAGAGGTATAGAATATAAGAGCAGGGATGTGATGTCGAGGCTTTAGAAGGCAGTGGTGAGACTGCACAGAGTATTGTATGCAGTTTTGGGCTCCTTATTTTAGAAAGGACATACTGACATTGGCGTGGGTTCCGAGAAGATTCAGAATTAATCCAGGAATGAAAGGGTTAACTTATGAGGAATTTTTGGTAGCTTTTGGGCTGTATTCCCTGGAGATCAGGAGAATGAAAGGAGGATTCCATAGAAATATTCTGAATATTAAAAGGTCTGATCAGATTAGATATGGCAAAGTTATTTTCCATGCAGGGGCGTTTAGGACAAGAGAACACGACCTCAGGATTGAAGAATGTCCATTCAGAACAGAGATGCAGAGAAATTATTTTAGTCATAGGGTGGAAAATCTGTGTAATTGGTTGCTACGAGTGGATCTTCTCTCCAATGTCAGTGTATCCTTTCTGAAATAAGGAGCCCAAAGCTGCGCACAATAGTGCAGTCTCACGATTACCTCAGAGAGCCTCAACATCACATCCCTGCTCTTATATTCTGTACCTCTAGAAATGAATGTCAACATGGCATTCACCTTCTTCACCACCGACATGGAGATTAGCCTTTAAGGTACCTTGCACAAGGAGTCCGAAGTCCCTTTGCAACTCTGCATTTTGAATTCTCTCCTGATCTAAAAAATAGTCTCCCTGATTTTCTTCTTCCACCAAAGTGCATGACCATGCAATTTCCAACTTTGTATTTCATTTGCTACATCTTTGCCCATTCCCCTAAACTATCTAAGTCTCTCTGCAGACTCTCTGTTTCCTCAGCACTACCAGCCCCTCCACCTACCTTTGTATCATCGGCAAATTTAGCCACAAATCCATTAATACCATCGTCCAAATCATTGACATACATTGTAAAAAGCAGCGATCCCAACATTTGACCCCTGTGGAACCTCACTGGTAACCAGCAGCCAGCCAGAATAGGATCCATTTATTGCCATTCTCTGCTTTCTGCTGACCAGCCAATGCTCCACCCACGCTAGTGACTTCTCTGTAACTCCATGGGTCCTTTTTTGGTAAGCAGCCTCATGTGCGGCACCTTGTCAAAGACCTTCAGAAAATCCAAGTATACCACACCTACTGCATCTCCTTTGTCTACCCTGCTTGTAATTTCCTCAATGAATTTAAGCAGGTTTGTCAGGCAGGATTTTCCTTTCAAGAAACCATGCTGGCTTTGGTCTGTCCTGTCCCATGCCTCCAGATATTCCGTAATCTCATCGCTAACAATGTATTCCAAGAAATTCCCAATCATTGATGTCAGCCTAACAATTCCATAATTTCCTTTCTGCTGACTCCCACCCTTCTTAAATAGTGGAGTAACATCTGCAATGTTCCACTCATCTGGTCCAATGCCAGAATTTATGAATTCTTGAAAGATCATCGTTAATACCTCATATTACTCCAGCTACTTCATTGAGAGCCCGAGGGTGCATTCCATTAGGTCCAGGCGATTTATCCACACTCAGACGTTAGCCTTCTCAGTCATAATTTTCACTGCACAGACTTCACGTCCCTGACATTCTTGAATGCCCGGTATACCACAGACGTTTTCTACTGTGAAGACTGATGCAAAATACGCATACAGCTCCTCTGTCATCTCTGCATCTCTCATTACAGCATCTCCAATGTCATTTTGTATTGGTCCTCTGTTTACCCTTGACTCTCGTTTACCTTTTATATACTTAAAAAAATGTTTAGTATCTTCTTCGATATTAATCGCCAGCTTCCTCTCATAATTTATCTTTTCCCTCTTAATGACCTTCTCAGTTTCCTTCTGCATGTTTTTGAAACTCTCTAATCCTCTATTTTCCCACCAGCTCTGACTTCCTTGCATGCCCTCTCTTTTGCTTTTACTTTGGTTCTGACTTCACTTGTCAGTCATGGTAGTGTCCTTTCTGCCTTTGAAAATTTCTTCCTATTTGGAATATATCTGGCTTGTTCTTCTCTCATTTTTCGCAGAACCTCCAGCCATTGTTGCTCTGCTGTCCTTCCTGCAAATGGCCCTTTCCAGTCAACATCGGCCAGTTCCCCTCTCATGCCATTGTAATTTCCTTTACTCCACTGAAAGTCTGACAGATTGGATTTTATTTTTCCCTCTCAAATTTCAATGTGAACTTGATCATATTGTGATCACTGTTCCCTAAGGGTTCCTTAAACTTAAGCTCTCTTCACCTCCGGATCATTGCACAACATCCAATCCAGCACAGCCAATCCCCTAGTGGGCTCAACAAAGAGCTATTCTAAAACACCCTCCTTTAGATATTCAACAAATGCTCTCTCTTGAGGTCCTGAACTGACCTGGTTTTCCCAATCCACTTTAATGTTAAAATCCCCAACGATCATCATGATATTGCCTTTCTGACATGTCTTTTCGATCTCCTGCTGTAATTTGTAATCCACATTCTGGCTGCTGTTTTCAGGCCTGAATACAACTGCCATTAGCGTCATTTTACCCTTGCCATTTCTTAACTCAACCCATAGGGACTGTACACCTTCCAATCCGATGTCATCTCTTACTAAAGATTTGATATTATTTCTTATACACAGAGCCACACCACGCCCTCTGCCTACTAATCTATCTTTCTGATTCTTTGTATATCCTTGGACGTTCAGCTCTAAAGCGATACTTTAGCCAAGTTTCAGAGATGGCCACAATGTCATATTTACCTATCTGCAGCTGAATTTCAAGATCTTCCATTTTATTCCTTAAGCTGCGTTCATTCAAACACAACACTCTCAGTCCAGTATTTGATGCTTTCTGTTTTAACTGCACCATGCCTTTATCGCCCTGTAACTCATGGCACTGGCTATGATTAAGGCTCATTCCCTGCCTGCTCTTTCTTTAATCTCTGTTGCACGCTATATTTGATTTATTTCTGTTTTCCCCATCCTCAGCCCAATCACTCCGGTTCCCATTCCCCTGACAAATTAGATTAAACCCTTCCTAATAGAGAGTGTCCGGACCCTGCCAAGGATGTGTTGGGTCTCACACTGTGTTTAGACCTTGCCAAGGATGCACGGGGTCTCACAGTGTGTCAGGAACCTTTCAGGGATATGTGGGTTCTCAACGTGTGCAGGACCATTACAACAGTGTGTGGTGTTTCCCCAGTGTGTCAGGAACTGAAAAAGGAGTGCAGGTAGTTAGGAAGGACGAAAGCTGGGAAGCAGGTCCTCAGTGGTAGTAATATCCGGTTTGCTGTCTATGCCACGCGACAGTCAGGACAGGTATACGATGGGGTGGTAGATAAATGCATGCCTTGAGTTGGGGCAGGGATTCAGTTTCCTGGAAAATTGGGACCTCTACTGAGAAAGGTGGGACCTGTATAAACGGACAGGTTTCACTCAAATCCAAGGGGTACCAAGATTCTTGTGGCAGGTTTACTCGAGCTGTTGGAAGTGGTTTAAACTAGTATGGCAGGATGATGGGAACCAGTATGAAAGAGCTAAGGATGAGTCAGCAGGTGGATGATGGGTGCAACATGAATGTAAGGAACGACAAGTGCATGACTAAGTACAAATGCAGTCAGAGCAAAGGTTTAAATTGTACCTCAGAGGCAAAATTCAAAAGGGCGAAGAATGCAGAACTGAAATTGCTGTATTTAAATCCGGGTAGCATTAGGAATAAGGTGGATGAACTCGTGGCGCAATTAGAGATCGGTCGGTATGAAATTGTGCGCATCACTGAGTCATGGCTGAAATAGTTAGCAGCTTAATCTCAAAAGATTAACTTTGTATCGATGGGAAGTCTTATGTGGTGATGTGTTTCTGTTGGTAAGAGATGGAATTACATCTTTAGAACTAGGTATCATACGGTCAGAGAGTGTTGAGTTTTTGTGGGTTGAGTTAATAAATTGCAGTGGTTAAAATGCCTTATGGGATTCTTATACAGGCCTTCAAATAGTAGTCAGTATGGAAATGAAATTGGAAAGGGTGCTGGAAAACGCATGTTATATGGGGAATGACACAATTCTAATGGTGGGCTCAACATGCAAGGAGACTGTGAAAATTAGATTGATGTCAGATCACAAGAGACTGAATTTGTTGAATGACTATGAGGTGACTTTTTAGAGCAGCTTGTGCTTGTGCCTACTTGGGGAAAGGCTATCTTAGATTAGCTCAGATATTTGTAACGTAATGGGACCCATAGGAGGCAGTGTTTACAAGATAATTAAATTCATACTTCAGGTTGTGAGGGAGTTGCATAGCTCACATATATCTGTATCACAATGGAATGAAAGTAATTTCTGAAGCAGAAGAGAGGAGCTTGCACCGGAGGATTGGAGAAGGACACTTGTGTGGATGACAGCAGAGTAGAGATGGCTGGAGTTTCTGGGAATAGTTCACAAGCCTCAGGTTAGATATTCCCCACAGAGGAATAAGTTCTCAAACAGCAGGGGTAGGGAATCGTGGCTGACAAGGGAAGTTAAGGACTGCATTAAAGCCAAGGAATGTACATATAAGGCAGCAAAAATGAGTGGAAAGTTCATTTACAGGAAAGCTTTTAATATCTAACATAAGAAGAATAAAAGTTAATGAGAGGCATTGATCACGTGGATAGTCAGAGGCTTTTTCCCCAGGGTTGAAATGGCTAACACGAGAGGGCATAGGTTTAAGGTGCTTGGAAGTAGGTACAGAGCAGATATCAGGGGAAAGATTTTTTTACGCACAGAGTGGTGAGTGTGTGGAATGGGCTGCCAATGGCGGTGGTGGAGGCGGATAAGATAGGGTATTCGAAAAGACTCCTGGACAGGTACATGCCGCTTAGAAAAACAGAGGGCTATGGGTGACACCAGATAATTCCTAAGGTAGGGACATGTTCGGCACAGCTTTGTGGGCCGAAGGGCCTGTATGGTGCTGTAGGTTTTCTGTTTCAAAAAGGCTTCTAAAAAAGATTAAAGAAGGGAGGGAAGCAAAAGAAAGGAAATGATCGGCCAGTTACCCTAACCTCAGAGGCAGGAAAAGTGTTGGGACTCTATTGTGAAGGATGAGCTTTCAAGGTTGGAGACTAATGATAAAATAAGTAAAGCCAGCATGGTTTCTTAGATGAAGTAACAAGCACGGTGGACAAAGGAAAGACAATGGATGTCACTTCCTTACATTTCTGAAGGCGTTTGACAAGGTGTCAAATATGAGTCTCCTTAACAAGATAAAATTGGAGAATGAGCAAAGATGTGGCAGATGGAATGCAGTGTTGTGGAAATTATAAGATTTCATTTTTGGTAAAAACAAGAACAATAGTGCAGACGAATATCAAAATGGGGAGAAGTTTCAAACAGCAGAGGTGCAGAAGGACTCAGGAGTCCTCATGGAAGGCTCCCGGAAGGTTGAGTCTGTAGTAAAGAAGACCACGCAAGCACATTGTCTCAGGAACTTGCCAGGGTTGTGTGGTGTCTCCCAGTGTGTCAGGTTTGCTCAGAGATATGAGGGGTCTCACAGAGTCTCAGGACCGTGCCAGTGGTACGTGTCGTTATCCAGTGTGTCAGGACCATGTCAGGGGTGTGTGCGGGGTCCAACATTGCGTCAGGGTGCCTACCAAGGGTATCGGGGTCTCCCAGTGTGTTGGGACACTGCTGGGAGTGTGCAGGCTTTCTATTCAGTGTATTCGGTTGAGATATGGAGCGTAGGAAAACGTTGATTGTTGAAATAGTTACTTTAGAGAATGTGACAGTGGTAAAAATGATGCTATTCAATAATCAGGGAGAGAAACTGTTCCGTATTCAGAAGTAGGTGTGGGTATTTCAATGCGGTGTCTGATCCCTCAGCAAATAACATAAAGAACAATGCAGAACAAGTTTACAGGTAAATTGCCGCAATCCCACAACACTCAGTTTCTCTGTCCTATTTCTGATCTATCACCCTTCCACAGTGTCCATCACACAAACCAACACACCTGAATTTCAGTTCCTCTGTACAGAGCTGAGGGTTCTGTTCCCCATCTCAGCATCTCTAACCCTGTCTCCGGATGGACTCCCCAGGATTATTGAGTGGGAAATTAAACTGGATAACTTTAGCAGTGTTTGCACTAAGGGAGTGCAGATGTGAACAGAGTTGGGTTCATTTACTTTGCGGTTGAACAGGGCAGTTGGGTTTTATCAGCTTTTCTCATTAAATGGATGCTCTCATTATTATTCTGTGACTTCAATGGACTTACGGTTCTAAAAATGATAACCTGTGTGTCTGAGGGAATTTAGAACAGTGATCCAGAATGAGGTCTGTTCCACAGGTTGTGTAGCTGTAGGGGAAGGATTTCACCTTTCGGAGTGAAGAATTTCTGAGAACTTCACTCCTCCAGATCGGCCTTTTCTCCACTCTGGCCACGGTTGAGGGGCCTGTCGTTGCAGGACTCAGAGCGGAGTGATCCCTTTCGGAAAGCTCCCCAACTCTCCGAGTTGTTCCTCATACTATCCTGTGAAATCATTCCCTCCAGCAAAGATTTACCATGTGCCTTAATATGTTTTGTGTCATGCTGCCAACATTTACCTGGTCAAATCCCCATGGCTCTACGAAGATATGTCCCTGCACAATACTAACATTTGTTGGAAACAGCGGTTTCTTCACTTACCTTTCAGCTCTCTGGGAATCTCCGGTACGGGTCGATGGACCGGAACACAACCTGTTCGAATTTAAACAATTTAAAGAATTGAAATGTGTAAAATTATTGTGTATAGTTTGAATCCAAAATTAAATAAATCTCTGATATTATCTCACCATGTTCCTGTATTTCTTTCAGTATTTTGTCCAACTTTGGGACACCAATCCGCATTTTCACAAAGGTTTCCCACATCACCCTCCGGGCGCGGGAGCCTTTCTCCATCACCAGGCTCAGGAGGAGTTTAGAACTGTCCGCCCACTCTCCCTTATCAGCGAGATCGGAGATTTTCTGTGAAGAGTAACGGTGAACATATTGGGGACTGACAGATTCACACAGAGAATGAGAAGTAAATGATGCGCTCTGTAACGGGATCACACTGAGCAGTCACCCGGACGGGTGCTGATCCTGTCTGGACATGGACTGTACATTCTGAGTGCAGAGCACACGGAGGGACATTCACCGTGAACCTGGTCCACCAGTCAGTGAGATCCTGGCTCGTCTGTGGCCGCTCCATTGACATGGCTCCAAATCCATAAATGATTCCTCATCGGATTTGACAGTGTAAAACAGAAATCAGAAAATAATGAATCACAAATGAAGAAAGAAGTCAGGAGGGTTTTTATAACAGAGTGAGCAGTCTCGGAGAAGTTGCAGAAAAGATGATGTGATTCATCTCCTCAGTCCGCCAGTGTCCAACATGACAGCGGATTTCCGGCTGACACCTGATGCCTTTCCTTTGCCTTTTCCAGTGGAGGTTTATTCAGTGATTACACATTACAACATAACAGTAATCACCGATCCACACTGTTTGCAGTTACAGATTGTAACACAATCATCTCCACCCAGAACAGAACACACTCGAGCTCCTGTGACACCCACTGATGATGTCCCGGCTCTCACTGACGTCCTGCCGTCACGATGCACGATCTTTTCAAAATGAAAATTCCTACTGTATTTCCATTTAAACTTTATTGCAACCACAAACAATTGTTACCTGCTCCCCTCGCTATGAGCCTTAAGCTACCACTGGAATATTTACACCTCTTTCAATCAGAGTCACAGTTTTAAGAATTATATATATTTATTTCTGATTTGTTTTTATGCTCTATTATCCAATGAGTGAGAGTTCCGACACCCATCAGTCCTGTGATGTGTGAAAATTCAAACCCATTCTCCCTCCCACTCACCCGATGTTCCTCTCCGCTGAACTGATTCTCGGCCGTTAACGCCAGGCTCACTCCGTGCACCCCTCCTTCCATCGCCTGCTCCAGCCTGTCCCGGTAGAAGTCCGTCAACTGCAGCAGCTGGAAATCGTTCCAGCTTGCCAGGAGCTCGGTGATCACTGAGTTCGGAACTGTGAAGGAAAATGGGGAAAATTAAATAAATTATTGACCCACACTTTCCCTCTGGAGCCTAAAGATCACCAAACACAGTCCGAAATGTATATATATGGTGGGGTGGAGAGGTAATGGGCTTGGACTGGGGATGGGCGGCGCCGGGTGGTGTAAGAGGGGGTATACCTCCATCCGTTGAAGGCTGCTCTTTCGTATCCCCGGGAATATACCTCTCTGTTTTGGAAAGGACTCTGCTTATTCCTGAGAAAATAGTAACCCATCACCATCACTCTCCTGGTACTGCCCATCAGCACCGCTTTGCTCTGGGTTACTGTCTGCCTGCCTGGTCAACCCCTTCCTCAGCAAATCTCTGGGATTTCTCACAAAATACTGGAGGTACTCAGCAGATCAGGCAACATCTCTGGAGGAGAATAACAACCAACGTTTCAGGCCAAGGCCCTTCATCGGGCTGGAAATGAGGGTCAGAAATTCTAGATATTGTCACATTACTTTCTGTTCCCCGTCGTCCTGATCTGAAATGTTGACTGCTTATTCCTGTCCATGGATGCTGCCTGACCTGCTGAATTCTGCCAATATTTTGTGTGTCTTTTTGTTGCCCAAAACTTTCAGCATCTGCAGAATGTCTTGTCTCCTGGTGTAACTCGCTATTTTAATGTGCATCACAATCTGTTAGAGGAGCAGGAGCAGACGGTAACTGTATTCCTTCCACATGTGACTGTGTTTCCCCCAGAGATGTTAACTCTCTCTCTAATCACTCTGGTCAGTTTTCACAAATATTTTGAGAATTGCCATTATTTAATTAAACCCAGACGGAGGATCTGCAGCGTATTTATAAATTAAAAAACTTCGCCAACATACCCGTGTCCTTTCCCGATGTTGACTTCACTGGAGTTCCTCCCCTGCTTGAACCTTGATCCATTTTGTGGGCAGGAGTTTTCAGTTTTTGCTGCTCTGTAACAAAAAAAAAATGACAGGAGAGTAAAACATTAATTGGGTTTAAAGCAGAACAGTGTTTTGTTTTTAAACTGAGTTGAACACTTCCAAACATTTTGGGCCTATCCACTGAACACTTGTCATGTCTGGATCCACCTGCACCCATCCACCCACAGTCACACAATGTCCATCTCCGCTCTACATGGATTGTACACTGGGCCAGGATTCTCCAGGGTATCTACTCACTGTATTGCAGGCAATTCCCTTTTAGGAACCAATCTTGTGTCTTGGACCAGGAGTGATGAGTCTCCGGAATGGCAATCCAGGTTGAGCAGACAGCGCCCACTGCCTTGGTCCTCCTACCACTGGTGGCGCTGTGGTGAGTAATGGACAAGTGTTACAGCAGCGTGGGGTGAAACTTTTCTGCTGATGATGAGACTTCTATTCCTCTCGTCACTGGATTATACAGATTTCTCAGCCACACCTGATTCTCACCGTCTCCTTTCAGGTTAACATCGCCTGGCATTGACACCTATGGCAATATATGATTTGTGTCTTTTCAGAAACACTCAGACAACCTGAACAATGCAATCTCACACATAGCACCATGACATCTTGTCCTGAACCACTATAGTTTTTCCGGCAGGACTTTAAAACTATTATTAGCACCAAAACTTGGTTAAGATTTCTTTGAGCACATCACCTGGCTATTATCAGATAGTTAGTTATATGACACCTTGTTAAACACAATGTCGACACGCCATACATCCGAAACAGTCAGTTCGGAAAAAATTGTCAATATAATTAAAACAGAATGATGGAATTATTCAACAAGACGAGAGTATGTTAATATTTCATGTGGAGGACCCTGTATCAGAGCCGAGCCTGTGTGCAGGAGCCATGTATCTGTTCTCTATCAGCATTGTATTCTGCATTGTGTATTTATGATGCTTTTTTATGGTAACAAGTCGCATCAGTGGGGGTGTGATAAATGCAAAGGGAAACAGTTACATAGTTTGCTTTTTCCATGCAGTACACAGCTGGGGACTGACCGATGTCATATATTTTGTTACTATTAACTCAAATACGATTAATTTATGTTTGGGTACAGTTCAGTTTTATCACTTCAAGATTGTATGTTTACTGATTGCTAATAAAGGATGGAATACATATCACCAACTTTTGTAACAATCATTATTGGAGTTGAGGGAGCATCATGCAAGTACAACAAATCCACGGGGGGTCGCCAGCAATGGCAAATTAGCTTGGTTAAATTTCACCGTTACATTCTCAACAAATGTTTCTCAACCTGCCGATCATTGAAATATTCTGAGATACTGAGTATTTTGCTTCAGTTTTCACCAGTGAAAAGGACCTTGGCAATTGCGGGGATGTCTTACAGTGGACTGAAACACATGAGTGTATGAACTATAAGAAAGAGCATGTGCTGGATCTTTTGCGAGGTATTCAGTTAGATAAGTCACCGGGACTGAACGAGACATACTCCATGCTACTGTAGGAATCGAGGAAGGAGATTGCTAAGCCTCTGACGATGATCGTTGCATCAGCAATTAGGTGGGGAGAAGTACCGGAGGATTGGAAGGTTGCAAATGATGCTCTCTTGTACAAGAAATGGAGTAGAGATAATTCAGGAAATTACAGACCAGTTAGTCTTACTTCAGTGGTGGACAAGTTTTGGAGAAGATCCTGAGAGGCAGGGTGTATGAACATTTGGAGAGACATGGTCTGATTAGGGATAGTCAGCATGGCTTTGCAAGGGCAGGTCATGCTTATGAATTTGATTGAATTCTTTGAGGATGTAACAAAATGCATTGATGAAGGTAGAGTAGTGGAAGTACTGTATATGGATTTCAGTAAGAGGTTAGCTAAGGTTCCCCAGGGAAAGCTCATTCTGAAAATAATGAGGTACGGGATCCAAGGAGACCTTGCTTTGTGAATCCGGAATTGGCTTGCCCACAGAAGGTGAAGGTAGGTTGTAGATGGTTCGTATTCTCCACGGATGATTGTGACTAACAGTGCTCCACTGGGATCTGTTCTAAGACCTTGATCAGACTCTGTTTGGGAGTACTGTGTTCAATTCTGGTCACCTCACTACAGGAAACAATATGGATGCTATTGAGACAGTGCAAAGGAGATTGACAAGGATGTTGCCTGGATTGGGGAGCAGGCCCGATGAGAATAGGTTGAGTAAACTTGGCCTTTTCTCCTTGAAGCGATGGAGGATGAGAGGTGACCTGACAGAGGTGTTTAAGATGAGAGGCTTTGCTTGTGTCGATAGCCAGAGGCTTTTTCCTCCAGGGTTGGAATGGCTAACAAGAGGGAGCATAATATTAAGCTGCCTGGAAGTAGGTACAAGGGGGATGTCAGGGGTAAGTTTTTCACACAGAGAGGGATGGGTGTGTGGAATGCACTGGCAGTGACGGTGGTCGTGGTGGATAAAATTCGGTCTTATAAAAGACTCTTAGACAGGTACACGGTGATTAAAGGTCTATGCTGCAAGGAAATTGTAGTCAATCTCTAGAGTAGGTTACACAATTGACACAATATTGCGGGATGAATGGCCTGTAACGTGCTTTAGATTTCTATGTTATATCTTCTTTACATTTTACCTACCGAGCTGCCAAGATGATCATCGCTAATCAAATCTCACAGAGATTTCTCAGATCCTGTTGAATTTATTCCCAAGTGCACAAGTACGGGAAGGTGCAGGTACAGAGAAACACTGACTTGTGGCAGCATCACAGGCAAGTACATTCAGATAACACACAGAACAGCAATTATACAATTCTGTGTCACTAACAATATGAGCATACAGTCTCCCACTGTTTGCCCACCGAAGAGGTGAATATCTCTGCTTGCCACCACTGTGGGCTCAGACGTTTCCATAGACGAGCCCCTCATTTCTTTTTCCCGCTGTCAATGGGCTCCTTCCCGCATCCTGCTCCTTGATCCCAAACCGGGGCAAACAACCTCTCAGACTCCATCCTACTCAACCCCTCACACCATATTTATCCTCTCAGTTAATTCACCCTCCCTCCTCCTCCTGCTGGGTTCCCTCCCTCCCCAGGGAGATGGCAGCAATCCAGTGGGACGAGTGGTCTCCTCATACCTCTCAACGATACATCAGACACCAACCGAAGGAGAAGGTTCTTAAAATCCCCCAGCTTCCCTCAGAGGGATATTGAAATAATTCAAAAAGTGGGGCATTTACTTTGAGATTTGTTCGCTTTGACAAATTTGTTCATGGCGGGAGGATGCGATGACCTCAGCGAGGGTAATGACCTCTTGGATGGTCCATCTCTGTTATTGGGTGTAACCAGTGACTGACATCGCTTCGGACCAATGGGAAGAGTGTAACTCCTCTGTAGACTGTGGGGTGGGGTGGATGATTGATGGAATTGTTACCTTAGACGGTAATGTTCAACCGTCTGTTGAAGGCTGTTCTTTCTAGTCCCCGGGAATATACCTCTCTGTTTGCAAAATACTCTGCCAATTCCTGGGAATATAGTAACCATCACCAACACTCTCCTGGTACTGCCCATCACTGCCGCTTTGCTCTGCGCTACTGTCTGCCTGCCTGGTAATCCCCTTCCTCAGCAAATCTCTGGAATATCTCACAAAATGCTGGAGGTACTCAGCAGGTCAGGCAGCGTCTATGGAGGAGCATAAACAATCAACGTTTCAGGCCAAGGCCCTTCATCGGACTGGAAATGAGGGGACAGAAATTCTAGATACTGTTACATTACTTTCTATTCCCCGTGGTCCTGATCCAAAACATCATACGTTTATTCTTCTCCATGGATGCTGCCTGACCTGCTGAGTTCAGCCAATATTTTGTGTCTTTGTGTTGCCCAAAACTGTCATCATCCGGAGAATGTCTTGTCTTCCGGAGTAACTCGCTATTTTAATGTGCATCACAATCTGTCGGAGGAGCAGGAGCAGACGGTAAATATACTCCTTCCACGTGCGACTGTGTTTCCCCAGAGATGTTACCTCTCTCTCTCATCTCTCTGCTCAGTTCTCACAAATATTTTGAGAATTGCCATTATTGAATTAAACCCAGACGGAGAATCCGCACAGGATTTATAAATTAAAATACTTCGCCAACGTACCCGTGTCCTTTCCCGATCCTGACGCCACTGGAACTCCTCCACTGCTTGAACCTTGATCCATTTTGTGGACAGGAGTTTTCAGTTTTTGCTGCTCTGTAACAAAAAATAACAGGAGGGTCAAACATTAATTGGGGTTTAAAGCAGAATACTGTTTTGTTTTTAAACTGAGGTGAACACTTCCAAGCATCTTGGGCCTATCCACTGAACACGTGTCATGGCCGGATCCACCTGCGCCCATCCACCCACAGTCACACAATGTCCACTTCCGCTCTCCATGGATTGTACACTGGACCAGGATTCTCCAGGGTATCTACTCGCTGTATTGCAGGCAATTCCCTTTTAGGAACCAATCTTAAGATATTAAGATATTAAGGGTTTCAGAGTTAAGCAGGAGGAATACAAGATTAACATTTGCTGATGATGTTCTGGTTTTATTTAACAAACCCATTGTACTCGTTGCATAAATTATCCTCTAGATTAGAAGAATATGGGAAAATATCAGGCTGCAAACTAAATTGGGATAAAAGTGAAATTTTACCTCTTACTGAAGGAGATTATAGTCAATGTCGATAAATAACTCAATTTAGATGGCCGATAAACGGTATAAAATATTTAGGTATCAGAGTTGATAATGATATAAAGAACATACAAATTAAATTATTTACCATTATTGAAAAAAAATCAAGAAGATCTTGATAAATGGATGATATTACCAATAACATTAGTAGGTAGAGTAAATACCATAAAAATGAACATATTCCCTCGATTACAATACTTATTCCAATCACTACCAATACAACTTCCCCAGAAGATTTTTCAAATAAATATGTGAGGAAGTTCCTTTGGAAAGGTAAGATGTCAAGAATATCATTGGAAAAATTGACATGGAAATTTGATCTAGGAGGGTTACAACTTCCAAATTTTAAGAATTATTATAAAGCATATCAACTTAGATTTATTGCATTTGTTTTTGAGAAAGATAGACCGGCGTGGATTAGAATACAACCAGATAAAATAGGAGAAAATACACCAGAAGATTTTATATATAAATGGGAATCTAAATGGATACGGGAAAAGAAAGTATCTCCTATATTAAAACATTTGATTGATTTCTGGGATAAGATAAATGTTGATGATGAGATATAGAAATCTTTATTAGCAAAGAGATCTTTAATTCAAAATAGACATTTCTTTAACAATGGTAATCAACTTTTATATAATTGATTTCAGAAAGGGATTAGATATATAGGAGATTGTTTTGAAGGAGGTATATTAATGTCATTTGATCAATTAAAGAATAAATGTAAAATATCAAACAACACTCTTTTTTGTTACTTCCAATTAAGGGCTTATTTAAGAGAAAAATTGGGTTCAAAAACAGGCAATTAAACAAGGAATCCATAAGTCAAGACAAAAATGGGAAATTGACTTGAATATTAAAATTGAAGAAACAAATTGGTCAAGACTATGTCTTGATAGAATGACAACTACAATAAATGTCCGGTTAAGATTAGTGCAATGTAATTTTTTACATCAATTATATATTACACCACAAAAAAATAAATTAATTAAACCCAAATTTATCTGATCAGTGTTTCCGATGTAACCAAAAAATTGGTACTTTCTGACATTCTACTTGGTCTTGTTCTAAAATTCAACCTTTTTGAACAAATTTAAGAGTTTTACTGGAACAAATTATTCGAACACAACTTCCACATAACCCAATAGTATTTTTATTCGGCGATATTGAAGGGATAAAACCAAAACCCAAATTGAATAAATATCAGAAAGAATTCATAAAAATTGCACTGGCAGTAGCCAAAAAGGCTATTGTAGTTACTTGGAAATCGGATTCATACTTAAGTATAGATTGTTGGAAGAATCAAATTTCCAGCTGTATTCCACTTGAAAAAATTACTTATAGTTTAAGAGATATATATGAAACATTTTTGAAAATTTGGCGCCTTTATTAACAAAAGACAGGATTAAATATATAGGTGCTCCGAAGATAAAATAATTGGTTATTTGGGGAAAGAAATTAATATATATATATATATACTAAAGTTATTATGAACTCCGTGGAGCATGTGGGGATCTTCTGTATCCAGGCATTCTTTCTTTCTTTCTTTCTTTTTTCTTCTTTTTCTTTTTTCATTTCTTGGATAGGGATGTTAGGGGGGAGGGGTAGATATTTTTTTTTTCTTTCTGTAAACATTTGAAAACTCAATAAATTTTTTAAAAAAAAAACAAAACTCAGTCCGAAATATATATATGGGAGAACGGGTTTGGGCCTGAGGTTAGGGGTCGCCGGGGTGTAGAAGGTGGTATAGTTCCATCTGTTGAAGTCTGCTCTTTCGTGTCCCCTGGAATATACCTCCCTGTTTTGAAAGGACTCTGCTTATTGCTGAGAGTATAGTAACCCATCACCATCACTCTCCTGGTACTGCCCATCAACACCGCTTGGCTCTTGGTTACTGTCTGCCTGCCTGGACAACCCCTTCCTCAGCAAATCTCTGGCATATCTCACAAAATGCTGCAGGTACTCAGCAGGTCAGGCAGCATCTATGCAGGAGAATAAACAATCAACGTTTCAGGCCAAGGCCCTTCATCGGACTGGAAATGAGGGGACAGAAATTCTAGATATTGTTACATTACTTTCTGTTCCCCGTGGTCCTGATCTGAAATGTTGACTGTTTATTCCTGTCCATGACCTGACCTGACCTGACCTGCTGGGTTCTGCCAATATTTTGTGTGCCTTTGTGTTTCTCGAAACTTTCAGCATCTGCAGAATGTCTTGTCTTCTGGAGTAACTCGCTATTTTAATGTGCATCACAATCTGTCAGAGGAGCAGGAGCAGACGGTAACTGTCCTCCTTCCACGTGTGACTGTGTTTCCCTAGAGATGTCAACTCTCTCTCTCTCTCTCTAATTTCCCTGCTCAGTTTTCACAAATATTTTGTGAATTGCCTATATTGCATTAAACTCAGGCGCAGAATCCGCAGAGTATCTATAAATTTAAATACTTCTCCAACTTACCCGTGTCCTTCCTCGATGTTGACGTCACTGGAGCTCTTCCACTGCTCGAACCTTGATCCATTTTGGTGAGAGGTGTGATCAGTTTTTGCTGTTCTGTAACACAACAAAACAACAGGAGGGTCAGACATTAATTAAAGGAGAATACTGTTTTGTTTCTAAACGGAGGCAAACACTTCCAAACATCTTGGGCCGATCCACTGAAGCCTTGACATGGCCAGATCCACCTGCACCCATCCACCCACAGTCACACAATGTCCATTTCCGCTCTCCATGCATTGTACACTGGGCCAGGATTCTCCAGGGTATCTACTCTCTGTATTGCAGGCAATTCCCTGTTAGGAACCAATCTTGTGTCCTGGACTAGGAGTGTTGCTTCTACGGAATGGCAAGCCAGGTTGCGCAGACAGCGCTCACTGTTTTGGTCCTCCTACCACTGGTGGCGCTGTGGTTCGTAATGGACAAGTGTTACAACAGTGTGGGGTGAAACATTTCTGCTGACGATGAGACGATGCCGACGATTCCTCTCGTCACTGGATTATACAGATTTCTCAGCCACACCTGATTCCCACCGTCTCCTTTCAGGTTAACATCGCCTGGCCTTGACACCTACGGCAATATCACCTATAGCATCGTGACATCTTGTCCTGAACCACTATAGTTTTTTTTCCAGCAGGACTTTAAGACCATTATTAGCTCCAAAACTCAGTTAAGATTTCTTTCAGCATATCACCTAGCTATTAACAGATAGTAAGTTATTTGACACCTTGTCAAACACAATGACAACATGCTATACATCCAGAACAACAAGTTGGGAAAAATCATTAAAATAAATAAAATAAGATGCTGGAGTTATTCAACAAGACAGAGAGTATGTTAATATTTCAGGTGGAAGACCCTGTATCAGAGCTGAGCCTGTGTGTAGGAGCCATGTATCTGTTCTCTATCAGCATTGCATCCTGCGTTGTGTATTTATGATGTTTTTTATGGTAACTAGTCGCATCAGTGGGGGTGTGGTACATGCAAAGGGAGTCAGTTATATATCTGTGCTTTGTTCCATGCAGTACACAGCCCTAACGCCCTTCCTTCAGACAACATTGGTGGCGTGGGGAGGGGAGACTTGCAGCTCGGGCTACTGCTGACCTTCCATAAAAAACATACCTTGCCCAGGCTTGCGCCCTGGAAACTTCCCAAGGTGCAAATCCATGTCTATCGAGACTAACGGGGGCCGACTACACTACCCAGCTGGGGACTGACGGATGTCATATATTTTGTTATTATCCACTCAAATATGCTGAACTTAAACTTGGGTACAGATCAGTTTCATCGCTTCAAGATTGTATGTTTACTGATTGCTAATAAAGGATCGAATACCTATCACTGACATTTTTTAACAATCATTATTGGATTTGAGGGCACGTCATGTAAGTAGAACAAATCTGTGGCGGGGTCGCCAGCAATGGCAAATTAGCTTGGTTACATTACACTGCTACATTCTCAACAAATGTTTCTCAACCTGCCGATCATTGAAATATTCTGAGATACTGAGTATTTTGCTTCAGTTTTCACCAGTGAAAAGGCCCTTGGCAATTGTGGGCATGACTTACAGAGGACTGAAATAAAAGTACAGACTTTAAGAAAGAGCATGCGCTGTATCTTTTGAGAGGTGTTAAGTTAGATAAGTTGCCGGGACTGAACGAGATATACCCCATGCAAATGTAGGAATCGAGGGAGGAGATTGCTAATCCCCTGACTATGATCTTCGCATCATTAATGAGGTGGGGAGAAGTACCGGAAGATTGGAAGTTTGCAAACGTTGCTCTTTTGTTCGAGAAATGGAGTAGAGATAACTCAAGAAATTATAGACCAGTGAGTCTAACTTCAGTGGTGGGCCAAATTTAGAGAAGATCCTGAGAGGCAGGGTTTATGAGCATTTGGAGAGACATAATCTGATTAGGGATAGTCAGCCTGGCTTTGCTGAGGACAGGTCATGCCTTATGACTCTGACTGAATTCTTTGAGGATGTAACAAAACACACTGATGAAGGTATAGCAGTGGAAGTACTGTATATGGATTTCAGTAAGAGGTTAGCAAAGGTTCCCCATGGAAAGCTCATTCAGAAAATAATGAGGGATGGGATCCAAGGAGACCTTGCTTTGTGGATCCAGAATTGGCATGGCCACAGAAGGCAAAGGGCGGCTGTAGATGGTTCGCATTCTGCAGGGATGATGATGACCGATAGTATTCCGTTGGGTCTGTTCTGGGACACCTTCTCTTTGTGATTTTTACAACTGACCCAGATGAGGAAGTTGAAGGATGGGTTAGTAAGTTTGCTGAAGACACAAACGTTGGGAGTGTTGTGGATCGTCTACAGGGTTGTCAGATGTTACAGTGCAACATCGATAGGGTGCAGAATTGGACAGAGAAGTGGCAGATGGAGTTCAATACTGATAAGCATGAAGCGGTTCATTTCGGTCAGATTCCATGAAAATATAATATTAATGGTAAAACTCCTGTCAATCTGGAGGATCAGTGAGATCTTGGGGCTAGTGTCGATAGAACACTCAAAGCTGATGCACATGTTGACAGTGTTGATAAGAAAGCATATGGTGTGTTGACATTTATCAGCCACGGGATTGAGTTCAAGAGCGTGAGGTAATGTTACAGCTATACAAGACCTTGATTAGATCCCACTTGGGAGTACTGTGTTCAGTTCTGGTCACCTCACCACAGGAAACGATATGGCTGCTATAGAGGGAGCACAGAGGAGATTTACAAGGACTTCCTTTGGATCCAGAATAACAATCATTTTGTTCTCCTTTACACTTGTAAACAATCTTGAATCTTGAACCTTGGGGATAATCCCACGACCAACCACGTTATCTATGCTCCTACTTGATTTCATAAACTCCTGCAATGTCACCCTCATTCTCCTGTGGAATAAAGATCCAGCTCGGCCAACCTCTGCCTATGACTCGGCCCTCTAGTCCAGGCAACGTCTTCAGTAATCTCGTCTGCACCCGATCCAACTTGATAGTATTTTTCCTACAGCAGGGTCAACACAACTGTACAGAATACTCTGTGTCGCCACACCAACAATATAACGCCCGAAATCCAGAACTCAATGCCCGAACTGATAAAGGCCAGCATGATTAAATCCTTCTTTTCCACCCTCTATACTTGCACGTCCACTTTCAGTGACTGTACTCTTGTACTCCCAGGTCGCTCTGTTCCACAACACTTGGTGCCCTCCCATTCACTATACCAGTCCCACCTCGTTTGACTGTCCACAATGCACCATCGCTCTCCTGTCCAAGTTGAAAACCATTTGGCATTGCTCAGCCCATCTCCATAACTGACCAAGATGCCTTTGAAATTCATTGTCACCTGTTGCGTGATAAGCCAGTCTCCTGAATTTAGTCTCCCTGTATGCACATGACTGTGTCGCCACCCACAGCTCTCATCTGCTAATTAAGTTTGTCGATAGCACCGCATAGATTGGCCTCCTCTCAAGCAATAATGAGGTGGCCTAAAGGCAACAGGTCATCCCCACTTCTACAACCACCCCGCTATAAACTGCAGTGTGAGGAGTTCTCATAATTTTGCCCTCTCCCAGCAGCTACCTACCGAAATGTCGTAACGGGTAGACAGATAGTGTCGATCCCGCCTGCGATGGAATAAGCAAAGCGAATCCTCAGTTCCCTCGGTCAAGGATCAGGAAATCCCCAAGTCTGGACGGATCGGCTTCCTGCTGTTGCAAGCAGTAGCCCGGGGACAGTTCCGAGATGTGGGAAGCTCGCACCTCCCGAGGCTTTGCTGATGATTCGGAGCTGGGTTGAAAGTGTGGCATTTCCGATAACACCTCCAACTGCCCCGGTTTCCCCCGGGACATGCACAGGAAGTTGATGCATTCAATTAGATGCAGGGAATTATTAATTCTTTCAAAAGTGATTCGCTACAGTTCAATTGTTGAACAACCCAATAAGTTCTCAGTTTCATTTAAGTGGCTAACTGCCTTTGTGATGTTTATATATCAATATCCACAGCTCCTTACTTTGTACTGTGGCTTCAGGTTCTGTTACCACCCTGTCCCAGTGAGGCTGTGTTACGGGTTCTGTAAGTAATGAACACACCCTGGTTAATGTTCAATCAGCTCCGGGTGATAATCATTAACTAAACCCACAACGTTACCAGCGGTTCCCTCCGCCTCCTGTTCCTTAGTACAGGGTACGTTCTGTCTCCAACAAACATCTCCATGGAGATGAAATGTGATCTCAGTGATTTTGAGAGTGGAATGTTTGTCAGTGCCAGAGGGAGCAGTTTGAATTTCGCAGGAACTGCTGAACTCCTGGGATTGTCCCGTTCAACAGTCTCAGTTTTGCGGAGAATGGCGCGGAAGATCAGTGAGCATCAGTTCTGAGAGGGAAAACGCCTTGTTAATGAGAGAGATCGAATGAGAAAAGCGAGATTGGTTCAATCTGCCGGGAAGGCGACAGTAACTCAAATAACCACGCTGCAAATGCATTGTGCAGAGAGGCGTCTTTGGACGTGTAACATGTCGAACATTGAAATGGACGGGCTACAGATGTAGAAAACCACGGACATACAATCAGTGGCCGCAGTATTAGGTACGGGACGTGCACAGGACAGTGCCCACTGATATGTGTTTTTGTCAGCCAGAAGTTAGCGATGGGAGATTTGATTACAATAGCATCCCGCATTGACTGTGACCAACGCAGATCTGACTGTGATCTCGGCGCATCAATCCTGCCTCTCACCTGTAACATCTCACTCATTTGTGTATCAAGGGCCACCACGCTGCAGGATTACAATATTAATTGTATGTTGAGGACGGTCATTCCCATGACACACTAGACCCAGAGAGAGAGAAAATATCTCAACTGTCTTCAACTAGCAGTGCCTGGTTTCAGATCCTCACACAAGAGGAACTATTCTGTCCACGTCCCTGTCAAACTCCGCGGGATACTTTATGTCTCATCGAATTTCCCACTCATTTTACCAAATTTCCGCAGAAACAATCATGTACATTGTTATTTTTAAAAAAAACTGTGATGTATACAAACAGGTCTCCCCTGTTTTAAGTCACATCACAAGTCAAGATGACAACAGATTCTTCATAGAAAAACTCACGGGGGCAGACATCTGTCTGGTAATACTTCTTTGTTGGTGCCAGACAGTGCAGTTTTATAGACAATAGACAATAGGCACAGGACTAAGCCATTCGACCCTTCACTGTGATCATGGCTGATCATCCGCAATCAGTACCCCGTTCCTGCCCTCTCCGCATATTCCTTGACTCCGCAATCATTAAGAGCTCTATCTAACGCTTTCTTGAAAGCATCCAGAGAATTGGCCTCCACAGCCTTCTGAGGCAGAGCATTCCATAGATCCACAACTCTCTGGGTGAAAAAGTTTTTCCTCTACTCCGTTCTACATGGCCAACCCCTTTTTCTTAAACTGTGGCCTCTGGTTCTGGACTCCCCCAACATTGGGAACATGTTTCCTGCCTCTAGCGTGTCCAATCCCTTAATAATCTTATATGTTTCAATCAGATCCCCTCTCATCTTTCTAAATTCCAGTGTTCCAGTGAAAACACTGTCATTCAAGCGTGAAGAAAGTTTAACTCTTTGTGGTACAGGGAAGAGTGATAGAACCAATGACGCAATGTAAACTCCATTAGCTGGGGTCTCGAAGGTCGACTGTTCTTTTCTCCATAGACGCTGCCTGGCCAGAAGAGTTCCTCCAGCATTTTGTGTGTGTTACACAAATTTCCAGAATTTACTGAATTTCTCTTGTTTGAGAGAGATCGGTGACGGGTCACTGCCCCGTTGGATATTTCATATGTCACTACCGGGGTGAAAGATGCTTTCAGCTCGCACTCAGCAGAAACCACACTGGAGAGTAACCACACAAAGACGTTGTTTCTGCATTGTTTCTCTTAATCCGTTTGGACAATAATTCACTCGTTAACATGAATATGTCAGGACTCCCTTCTCCCACTAAATTCTCTCCCGATCCCGACCAAAGCCGAGCCTCACTGTAAACGCTGAATAATAGACAATAGACAATAGACAATAGGTGCAGAAGTAGACCATTCGGCCCCTCGAGTCTGTACCGCCATTCTGAGATCATGGCTGATCATTCACTATCAATACCCAGTCCCTGCCTTGTCCCCATATCGCTTGATTCCCCTATCCATCAGATATCTATCTAGCTCGTCCTTGAAAGCATCCAGAGAATTGGCCTCCACCGTCTTCCGATGTAGTGCATTCCACACCTGCACACCTCTCTGGGCGAAGAAGCTCTTCCTCAACTCTGTTTTAAATAACTGACCTCTTATTCTCAATCCATGCCCTCTGGTACTGGACTCTCCCAACATCTGGAACATATTTCCTTCCTCAATCCTATCAAATCCTTTAATTATCTTAAACGTTTCAATCAGATCCCCTCTCAATCTCCTCAATTCCAGCGTGTACAAGCCCAATCTCTCCAATCTCTCTGCGTAAGACAGCCCTGCCATCCCAGGAATCAACCTAGTGAATCTACGCTGCACTTCCTCAACTGCCAGAATGTCCTTCCGTAAACCTGGAGACCAAAACTGTACACAATATTCCAGGTGTGGTCTCACCAGGGCCCTGTACAAATGCAAAAGGACATCCTTGCTGTTGTATTCAATTCCCCTTGTAACAAAGGCCAACATTCCATTTGCCCTCTTCACTGCCTGTTGCAGTTGCTCATTCACCTTCATTGACTGGTGAACTAGGACTCCTAGGTCTCTTTGCATTTCTCCCTTACCTGACTCTACACCGTTCAGACAATACTCTGCCCTCTTGTTCCTGCTTCCAAAGTGGATAACTTCACATTTATTCAAATTGAATGACATCTGCCAAGTATCTGCCCACTCACCCAGCCTATCCAAGTCTCCCTGTATTCTCCTAACGTCCTTTTCGCAGTTTAGTATCGTCAGCAAACTTGCTGATATAGTTTTCAATGTCCTCATCTAAATCATTGACATAAATCATAAAGAGCTGTGGTCCCAATACAGAGCCCTGTGGTACCCCACTAGTTACCTCCAGCCAGTCCGAGAAACACCCATTCACTGCTACCCTTTGCTTTCTATCTGCCAACCAGTTTTCTATCCATGTTGAAACCCTGCCCCCAATGCCATGAGCTCTGATTTTACTCACCAATCTCCTATGTGGCACCTTATCGAATGCCTTCTGAAAATCTAGGTATACAACATCCACTGGCTTACCCTCGTCTAACATCCTTGTTACACCCTCAAAAAACTCCAATTGTACAGTATCACAGACAACACTTACCTCTGATGTTGTAACCGGACGGCGTTCAGTGTGGTCCCGGGAAATCACAGTCTGACTTCCCGGGTGACCGACAATGTTCCTGCACCGGTGTTCTCACCCTGTACGGAGAGTTGAGTCTGAGCTGCTGCTCCCGAGGCCACTCGGCTGTGATGTGTCCGCCGCTCATTACAGATGGACAGGGCCGGGTGAGCCGGGGTGCAGCGGGACTGCCGCAGTCCGGGTCACACTAACTCTCACCGGCTCAGGACGGGTCTGACAGCGGGAGGAGGCGGGAGTGGGGTCAATGTAGCAACCCTAAAGAGGAAAACAAACAGGCTGCGTTAACCTTTCTGTCCGGATTTCCGTGTGGATCTCTCCTTTTTCTTTCATCGCAACCAGTGGGGCGGAGTTTCTCTGTTTAACTTAGCCATTCCCAGGCTGCGGATTTGATCCAGCCCGGATCCTGGGAGGGTCTGATCTCCGCCCTGTGTGTAAACAAGACTGCCCGGCATAGGTACAGTTTCAGTTCAAGCGACCCTTACCTGTTCAGGTACAGGGAGCCGCCTTTATTCTGAAATTAAACCAAGCACGTTCGGCTATATATATTCAAACTGAAATGGAATAAAACTGTTCAAAACTAGTCAGGAAGGAAAAGTTAAACTCCAGATGTTTCGATCAAACAGAAACACAAAGGGGATGTTGGGCCCCCTAATGAGTATTAAGACGATAAGACCATAAGACATAGGAGTAGAATCTGGCCCATCAAGTCTGCTCCGCCATTTACTCATGGCGATTAAGAGGGAGAGTTCAGATTGCTCACAATCAACACAAGAACAATCGATGCATTCATCTGAAATAAGGAACTCTGAAAAGGGAACAGATGTTTACAGTACAGATGCCGCCCCCTTGCTTTGAAATAAGTGCCATTGTTCTAGAGCTGATCTTAATCTTTACCTAACCTGTGGAAAATGTAAATCATGCCAGCAGGAAGCAGTTGGAACACAAAAGGCACCAGAGCCAGAAATGGCTTAAAAAATATCTCCCTGATCACTGATCCAATGCACAGACAACTGGTTGTCTGAAAATAAAGATCCGAAATAAATATCAGAAGTGGAATTATTCTCACCTTAATTCCGCAAGAATACTGTGTGTCGTTTCTTACAAATAGCCCCGTCCGCCGCCCCACAGGGATCTCTCGAAACCATGGCAACACACAGGGTGCTGGAGGAACTCTGCAGGTCAGGCAGCATCTATGGATGGGTGTAAACAGTCGGCGGTTGGGTCGAGACCCTTCATCAGGACTGGACTGGAATGGGGAAGAGGGCAGATGATTGGAAGGTGCGGCTTGTTGTTCTGTGAGACTCGGTGCTCAGGGTCTGCGAGCAAGCGGCTGCCTGTCCGTCACATTCCATAGAACAGGGAGCGGCCGTTCCGCTGAAATCAAATCCAAACCGGTTCGACAAAACACTGTCATTCAAGTGTGAAGAAAGTTTAACCCTTTCTGCTACAGGGAAGAGCGATAGAACCAATGACGCGATGTAAAGTACATTAGCTGGGGTCTCGAACGTCGACTCTACTCGTTTCCATAGACGCTGCCTGGCCTGCAGAGTTCCTCCAGCATTTTGTGTCTGTTTCTCGGATTTCCATCATTTACTGAATTTCTCTTGTTTGAGAGAGATCGGTGACGGGTCACTGCCCCGTGGGATATTTCACATCTCACTACCGGGGTGAGAGATGCTTTCTGCTCGCACTCAGTAGGGGCTGGGGTTGCTGTTCTGTGAGACTCACAGCGCGATTTTCAGTGCACAAGCTGCTGCCCGTCCGCAGGACGGATTCTCTGCTGAAACCACACAGACCAGTTCGACACTCCTCTTCAACTGCACCAAGCTGGCTTAATATTGTATTTTTATCACTTCTGTTACAGAAAATACAACAATAAACACCCGATAGTAGGGAAAAGAAAGTTCCCCAGTGTCTGAAATCTGAATGACTACCTGTTACAATTGCTACCAGAGTTTGTGAGATTCCAGCATTTAATTTTACCCTAACCTCCCATCATTTGTAGTTTTAATATCATATTTTGCGCTTTAATTAGATAAATTGCTCTGTGGCATTCTCCACTGCGACGTCACGGACTGTAAAACAGTAAACTCTCACGGTCGCTCTGTTATTCTGAGTGGTGACTTTATTGTGTGTGTGTGTGTGTGTGTGTGTGTGTGTGTGTGTGTGTGTGTGTGTGTGCGTGTGTGATGTGTGTGTGTGTGTGTGTGTGCGTGTGCGTGTGTGTGTGCGTGTGCGTGTGTGTGCGTGTGCGTGTGCGTGCGTGTGCGTGTGTGCGTGTGCGTGAGAGAGAGAGGGAGAGAGAGAGAGAGAGAGAAATCGGAGAAGGGACCCGGCCCTGCCCTGTGGGACATTTTGGATGTCATTATCCGTGAGCAAGGTTCATCTGCACCGACTCAGTACAAACCGCCCTAGAAAATGTGTCTGACTGAAGGTGACGACGTCGTTTCTTTTAATGTATTTGGTCAACAATGAACTTGTCAGAACTCCCTTCTCCCCTTGTTTTCCCTCACACTCCGAACAACAGCCGAGCCCCGCTGTAAACGGTCACTGATATGCAGAATCGGAGACAACGTTTACCTCTGATGTTGATACCGGACGGAGTTCAGCGCGGTCCTGGATAGCCGATCATGTCGCTCGTTACAGATAGGCAGGTCCGGATAATCCGGGGTAAATGAAGCCGTCCGCAGTTCCGATCCCTCGCCTCCTCACCAGCCCAGTACAGGTCAGTCAGCGGGAGGAGAGGGGACTAGGACAAATGCAGCAAAAACAGACAGAATTACACAGGCTGTGTGAACCCTCCCTCACGGTCGCAAGAATTTTCTGTCTGCATTTCCGTGTCGATTGCACTTTTCCAACTCGCTGGCGGAGCTTCTCCGGTTTATTCAGCCAATCCCAGGCTGCGAATTTGATCCAGCCAGGTTCAGGCTCCACCCTCCTTGTCAACGCGGCTGTCCGCTGCAGGGCGAATTTCAGCTCAAACACTCCACACCCAGCACAGCTATTTCGAGATAAAATTATTTAAAGCATTTCAGAGCAGGGAGGATTAATGAAGGAGGGGTGGCGTTACCAGTCAGAGAAAATGTCACGACAGTGCTCCGTAGAACCCTACTAATGAAGCATTCTGTGTGGAAATGAGAAATAAGTAAGGTATGGCCACGGCAATGGGGCGATATTAAAGACAACCCGACAGTCCCAGGAATTTAGAGGAACACATTTTTAAGATCGTATATTGTTGCAAGAAACTTAAGGTTGTTACACTTGGTGATTTTAACTTTTCACATAATGACTGGGAATCTCATACTGTAAATGGACCAGGTGGGATAGAGTTTGTGAAACGTGTCGAAGAACTTTTCCTTCACCAGTACGCAGAAGCCTCAAGGTAAGCGTGCAATACTGAATCTGCTATGAAGGAATGAGGCAGGGCAGCGGACAGAAATTTGTGCAAAGCAACACTTTGCATCCGGTGACCATGATGCCAATATGCACCTAAATATACAGAAGATTCGGCCTGACCTGTGGGTTGGGATTCTGAATTGGAGAAAGTACAATTTTGATGGTGTCAGAATGGATCTGGCAAGTGTGGATTGAGACAGGCCGCTGCTTTGTGGCGAAAGTGTACTTGGAAGGTGTGATGACTTCAAAAGCGAAATTTTGCGACTACCAGCTTGCAAGTGCCTGGCAGAATGAAAGGTAAGGATAACAAGCGTAGGAGTATAGCAAGTGCAAGAAAAGAAATCCGGGCGGCTAAAAGAAGGCATGAAGTTCCTCTGATAGGCAAGGTGAAGAGAGTTATTGAGAATTCCACCAACATGATCAGAGCAAAAGGATTGCAAGGGATAAAACTGTATCACTGGAAAATCAGAATGATCAGAATAGATCACTGAATCTACTTCTTCAGGCAGGATCTCTCCCACTCCGGGGAGCCGGCAGCAAGCCGATGGACAAGCGGTCTCCTCCTGCTTCTCAAACATACATCAGACACCGGCTGCAGAAGACGGTTCACAAACGCCCCCAACTTCCCTCAGAGGGAAATGGAGATGAATAAAAAAGGGGGACATTTGGTTTGAAGTTTGTTCCACTTTGACAGTGAGTTCAGAACCGGAGCGGGAGACCCGTCTCCCAGCTGGTACCACCCTCTCAGCTGGGCCGCCTCTGCAGTTGGCTGTAACCAGTGATTGACATCTCTTCGCATCAATGAAAATAACGTAGTTTGTAAATACTCTGTTGATAGTGACGATGGGGGTGGAATGACGTGATTGTTACCTCAGCCGTTAACACGTCTGAAAGCCCGCCAGGCAGCGCGGTTGAGTGAACTCGGCCTTTTCTCCTTGGAGAGATGGAGGATGAGAGGTGACCTGATAGAGCTAGATAAGATGATGAGAGGCATTGATCGTGTGGACAGTCAGAGGCTTTTTTTTCCCCAGGCCTGAAATGGCTACAACGAGACAGCATTGTTTTAAGGTGCTTGGAAGTCAGTACAGAGATGTCAGGGGTAAGTTTTTTTACACAGAGAGTGGTGAGTGCGTGGAATAGCTTTCCGGCAACAGTGGTGGAGGCGGATACGATAGGATTACTTAAGAGATTCCTGGATAGGTACATGGAGCTCAGAAAAATAGAGGGCCAGGGGCAACTCTGTCATGGACAGGAGCTTGCCTGTCGGTCCAACACCGTGTTGTCCAATTCACCGAGTTGGTCATAAATTGAATCCCCTGACGTAGCTGGGGCACATACTTAAAGCACAACGTTGGAGGTAAATCATTCATCAATTTAATGCTTGTTTTCAGCTCACCATATAAATAAAATTATATCTCTCTTCGAATGCAGTCATTATACCAGCTTACATTATTTAAATTGTCAGAGTTTTTCCAGTCAACATACGAATACCGTACGCATAACTGGACCACATATCCCTCAAAACTGAAACTGCAGGTGATGAAATCACGGCTGATCTGATCTGATCTGAAATTTCATTCCGTATCCCCCCATGTCCATCCCTGTAACCCACTGGTTATCAGGAATCTCGGCCTTCAACAGAATCAAAGGCTTTGCTTCCACTGGCCATTGAGGAGAAGAGTTCAGAACACCCTCAGTCAACACAGGAACAATACATGTATCTGTCTGAAATTAGAAATTCTGAAAACTGCCGGGTCACACTAACTCTCACCGGCTCAGGACGGGTCTGACAGCGGGAGGAGGTGGGAGTGGTCACTCATTACAGATGGACAGGGCCGGGTGAGCCGGGGTGGAACGGGACTGCCGCAGTCCGGGTCACACTAACTCTCACCGGCTCAGGACGGGTCTGACAGTGGGAGGAGGCGGGAGTGGGGTCAATGTAGCAACCCTAAAGAGGAAAACAAACAGGCTGCGTTCACCATTCTTATTTCCTTGTGGATCTCCCCTTTTTTTCTTTCATCGTAACCAGTGGGGCAGAGTTATTCTATTTAACACAGCGAGTCCCAGGCTGAGAGTTGAGTCTGAGCTGCTGCTCCCGAGGCCGCTGGGCTGTGATGTGCCCGCCGTTTATTACAGATGGACAGGGCCGGGTGAGCCGGGGTAGAGCGGGACTGCCGCAGTCCGGGTCACACTAACTCTCACCGGCTCAGGACGGGTCTGACAGCGGGAGGGGGCGGGAGTGGTCATTCATTACAGATGGACAGGGCCGGGTGAGCCGGGTAGAGCGGGACTGCCGCAGTCCGGGTCACACTAACTCCCACCGGCTCAGGACGGGTCTGACAGCGGGAGGAGGCGGGAGTGGTCACTCATTACAGATGGACAGGGCCGGGTGAGCCGGGGTAGAGCGGGACTGCCGCAGTCCGTGTCACACTAACTCTCACCGGCTCAGGACGGGTCTGACAGCGGGAGGAGGCGGGAGTGGTCACTCATTACAGATGGACAGGGCCGGGTGAGCCGGGGTAGAGCGGGACTGCCGCAGTCCGGGTCACAATGACTCTCACCGGCTCAGGACGGGTCTGACAGCGGGAGGAGGCGGGAGTGGTCACTCATTACAGATGGACAGGGCCGGGTGAGCCGGGGTAGAGCGGGACTGCCGCAGTCCGGGTCACACTAACTCCCACCGGCTCAGGACGGGTCTGACAGCGGGAGGGGGCGGGAGTGGTCACTCATTACAGATGGACAGGGCCGGGTGAGCCGGGGTAGAGCGGGACGGCCACAGTCCGGGTCACAGTAACTCTCACCGGCTCAGGACGGGTCTGACAGCGGGAGGAGACGGGAGTGGTCACTCATTACAGATGGACAGGGCCGGGTGAGCCGGGGTAGAGCGGGACTGCCGCAGTCCGGGTCACACTAACTCTCACCGGCTCAGGACGGGTCTGACAGCGGGAGGAGACGGGAGTGGTCACTCATTACAGATGGACAGGGCCGGGTGAGCCGGGGTAGAGCGGGACTGCCACAGTCCGGGTCACACTAACTCTCACCGGCTCAGGACGGGTCTGACAGCGGGAGGAGGCGGGAGTGGTCACTCATTACAGATGGACAGGGCCGGGTGAGCCGGGGTAGAGCGGGACTGCCGCAGTCCGGGTCACACTAACTCTCACCGGCTCAGGACGGGTCTGACAGCGGGAGGAGGCGGGAGTGGTCACTCATTACAGATGGACAGGGCCGAGTGAGCCGGGGTAGAGCGGGACTGCCGCAGTCCGGGTCACACTAACTCCTACCGGCTCAGGACGGGTCTGACAGCGGGAGGAGGCTGGAGTGGGGTCAATGTAGCAACCCTAAAGAGGAAAACAAACAGGCTGCGTTAACCTTTCTGTCCGGGTTTCCGTGTGGATCTCTCCTTTTTCTTTCATCGCAACCAGTGGGGCCGAGTTTCTCTGTTTGACGCAGCGAGTCCCAGGCTGCAGATTTGATCCAGCCCGGGTTCAGGGAGGATCTGAGCTCCGCCCTCTGTGTAAGAAAGACTGCCCGGCGTGGATAAGAGTTTCAGCTCAAACCTCCCTCGCCTGTTCAGGTGCAGGGAGCCGCATTTCTGCTGAAATTAAAGCAAACACGTTCGACTATATATTTCCACTAACTGGGAAAAAAAAAACTGGGAGAGATGTTTGCATTTCCATCCGGACAATTATTGTCACAAGTACCCTCCTCGCCCACGATTTCATTCCACACCCCGCCGGAAATACTTGTTGAATTTATTTCTCTTAAAAGTCATTTATTCCAAATGGCCAGAGGTTTTGCCGAGGGAGGGAGTGACGCACTCACTGAAAATGGTCACATACGTTAAAATGGTCGACAGGGAGGGAATGACGCACTGATTGAAATGAGCATGGGGGAGGGGGGGAGCTGTTTGCCGATTAAAAATGGGAGCGTCACTCCCCTCTGTCCCCTGACCTAACCCTCACTATCCTCATCCCTCTACCCCATCTACCCTATCTATACCCCTCATGATTTTGTGAATCGCCATCAAATCTGCCCCAAATCTTCCGGGTTCCAAGGAACAAAGTCGTAACCTATTTAATCTTCCCTTATAACTCAGGTCCTCCAATTGCAGCAACATCCTTGTAAATTTTCCTTGTACTCTGTCAACCTTATTTACATCTTTCCTGTGGGTAGGTGACGTAAACTGCAAACATACTCCAAATTAGGCCTCATAACTGTCTTATACCATGCAGTGTCCTGTATTGAATACTTTAATTTATGAAGGCAAATGTGCCAAAGATTTCTTTACTACCTTATCTAGTTGTGCTGCCACTATCAATGAATTGTGGATCCGTATTCCCGGATGCCTTTGTCCTACCGCACCCCTCAGTGCCGAACCCTTCATTGTGTAAGACCCATCCTGGTTGATCCTACTGAAGTGTAACAGCTCACAAGCCTGCATTAAACTCCATCTGCCATTGTCAGACATTTTTACACCTGATGCAGGTCCCGCTGCAAGCTCAGATAGACTTCCTCGCTGTCAAATACTCCCCAAACCTTGGTGTCATCTGCAAATTTGCTGATCCGGATAATCGAATTATCATCGAGATCATTGATAAAGTTGACAAACAACAACGGATATCAGCACCGATCCCTCTGGAAATCCACAAGTCACGGGTCTCCAGTCAGAGAGACAACCATCTGCTACCACTCTCTGCCTTCCCCCTCTATGCTAATGTCTACTCCCATTTACTAACCCAACTTGAATGCCAAGAGAATGAAATTTATTGGTCAACACCCTATGCGGGACCTTGACAAATGCCTTGCTAAAGTCCATGTAGACAATATCTAGAGTCTTGCCTTCATCAACTTTCCTGGTAACATCCCTTGTAACCTCTTCGAAAAACTCAATAGATTGTCTGGAACACACAAAGTCATATAGGATGTCCCTAATCAGTCCTGTTTATTTAAATACTCCTATATCCGGTCCTTCCAATGTCTTCACACGACTGATGTCAACTGCACCATCCTATAATTTCCTGTTTTAATTTTGGAGCCTTTTATAAACAGTGGATCAAAATTAGCTATCCTCCAATCCCTTGGTAGCTCTCCTGTCTTTGAGCATGACTTAAACATAATGGTTACATCCTTGCAATTTCTGCATCCGCCTACATCGGGGTCCAACGATTGAACTTCGCAGTCACTGGGGATTTATACACTCGAAGTTGCCCAATTTGCCCAAAACACTTAATCATCCGTAATTTGTATAACATCTGTGGCCTCACTTCTCCTTTGCCTCACCTATATAGATTCAATTTCCGATTGAACACAGGAGCAAAGATCCACTTCAGAACTCCTCTATCTGTTTTGGCTCCATGCGTACATTGCCATTCTGATAATCCAGATGATCAATTGTGTCTCCTGAAATCCTTTTGCTCTTAAAACATCTGTATGATCCCTCACCTTGTCTGTTAGGACAACCTTATGCCACCCGATAGCCTTCCTGGTTTCTTTCCTCAATCTTATCTTGCATTTCCTCGACTCCATAAGTACCTCAATTTTTTCCTACCTGCCTACACCTGTTATGCATCAATTTTTTTTTCTATACCAGGGCCTCAATACCACGGAGCAGAGCCATTGTTCTCCATACTTCCTTTGAATCTGATGGCATTGTGATCACCAGATGCAAACAGTTTCCCTACACAGACTTCTATTACCTCGGTCCTGTCTCAGTCCCTAATGGGAGATCAAGTAGGACACTTGAGTCTTTGGGACTTCAATGTACTGATTAATGAAACTTCTGTGAGACATTTGTCAACTACATGAGTACATCTGCAGTATGAGAGTTCGAGTCTGTATGTGGAAGGTTAAAATCAAATTATAACAAATTATGTTTTTTGCAATATTCTCTGACGTCTACTAATTTGTTCCTCTAAATCCCATAGTCTCTTGGGTGGTCTATAAGGCAGACCCATTAACATGTTTAAACAAATTTTATTTCTCCGATCTACCTATAAAGCCTCACTAGATGAGTTCTCCCATCTGCCTTTACTGCACACTGCCATGACCGTTTCCCCGAGTAGTGAAACCACCCCTACCCCTTTAATCCCTCATGCTCTGTCCTGTCCAAAACAACAGATCCCCAGAATATTGAGCTGCCAGTTCGCTGCAAGCCAGTCTCAATAATGTTGACAATATCATAATGCCATCTGTTGATCCATGACCTAAGCTCATCTGCCTTTCCTTCAATACAATACATCGTGGGAATTTTCTATGTATTTCTATCGATTTACAGAGAGTGAGGAAGTGGTGGGTGCTGTTGTCACACAGATTTACAAGGGATTTCAGCCACCCCAGAAAAACAGGAGTTGTATTCTGTGAATGCTTCAGAGATGGGGTCATTTTTGCTGCAGTTGGAAGTTTCCACATCCCTTAGAAGGCTAACAATGATACCAGTGCCCAAGAAGAGCAGTGTGAGTTGCATTAATGACTATCATCCATAGCAATAACAGTTACTGTGATGAATTGCTCTGAGAGGTTTGCAATGGCTAGAATTAGCTCTTCTCTCAGCAAGGACCTGGGCCCACTGTAATTTCCCTGTATCCACAATAGGTCACAATGCAATCTCCTCGGCTCCTCACGCGGCTTTGGATTACCTTGACAATACGAATACTTACATCAGATTGCAGTTTCTCAACCGGAGCTCAGCGTGTAAAGCATACTGTTATTCCTACAGTTCTGATCAAAAGGCTCGAACCGCTGGGCCTTTCTACCTCCCTCTGCAACCGGATCCTCAATTTCCTCAACAGAAAACCAAAATCTGTGCGGTTTGGATATAACGCCTGAACATCACCATCGACACTGGTGCACCTCAAGGATATGTGCTTTGCCCACTGCCCTACTCTCTCTGCACCCATGGCTGTGCAGCTTGGCACAGCTCAAATGCCAGTGACAAATTTGCTATTGTTGGCAAATTTTCAGATGGCGAGAAGGCGGCAAACAGGAGCGAGGTATATCACCTGGAGGAGTGGTGTATATCACCTGGAGGAGTGGTTTATATCACCTGGAGGAGTGGTGTATATCACCGGGATGAGTGGTGTATATCACCTGGAGGAGTGGTGTATATCACCTGGAGGAGTGGTGTATATCACCTGGATGAGTGGTGTATATCACCTGGAGGAGTGGTGTATATCACCTGGATGAGTGGTGTATATCACCTGGATGAGTGTTGTATATCACCTGGAGGAGTGGTGTATATCACCTGGAGGAGTGGTGTATATCACCTGGAGGAGTGGTGTATATCACCTGGAGGAGTGGTGTATATCACCTGGAACAGTGTTGTATATCACCTGGATGAGTGGTGTATATCACCTGGAGGAGTGGTGTATATCACCTGGATGAGTGTTGTATATCACCTGGATGAGTGGTGTATATCACCTGGATGAGTGGTGTATGTCACCTGGAGGAGTGGTGTATATCACCTGGAGGAGTGGTGTATATCACCTGGAACAGTGTTGTATATCACCTGGAGGAGTGGTGTATACCACCTGGAACAGTGTTGTATATCACCGGGATGAGTGGTGTATATCACCGGGATGAGTGGTGTATATCACCTGGAGGAGTGGTGTATATCACCTGGAGGAGTGGTGTATATCACCTGGAACAGTGTTGTATATCACCTGGATGAGTGGTGTATATCACCTGGAGGAGTGGTGTATATCACCGGGAGGAGTGGTGTATATCACCTGGAGGAGTGGTGTATATCACCTGGAGGAGTGGTGTATATCACCGGGATGAGTGGTGTATATCACCTGGAGGAGTGGTGTATATCACCTGGAGGAGTGGTGTATATCACCTGGATGAGTGGTGTATATCACCTGGATGAGTGGCGTTGCAGCAACAAACTTGCACGCATCATCAGTAAGACCAATGGTCTAATTGTGGACTTCTGAACGGGTAAGACGAGGGCACAGACACACACCAATCGTCATTGATCAGTCAGCAGTGGAAAGAGTGAGCAACTTCATGTCCCTGTGTGTCAGCATCTCTGAGGATCTCCAGGGCCCAGCATACCGATGCAGTTACAAAGAATGCACAGCAACCATTATATTTCATTAGAAGTTTGATGAGATTATGGATATGACCAAAGACTCACAGATTGCTACAGTTATACCGTAAAAACTGTTTTAACTGGCCGCACGTCGCTTGATATGGCGGGATGGGGGAAGTGGTGAAGCTACAGCACAGGATCGAAATACTCTCAGCAATGTTGTCAATTCAGTCAGCTCCATCATGGGCAGTAGCCTCCGTAGCATCCAGGAAATCGTCTTGGAGCGATGCCTCAAAACGGCGGCATCAGTCATTAGGGATCTGCTTCACCAAGGAGATGCCCTCTTCTCGTTGGTATCACCAGGAAGGTGGTACAAGAGATTGAGGGCACACACTCAACTAGTCAGGAAACGCTTCCTTCCCTCTGCCATCTGATTTCTGAATTGACATGAAACCCACGAACCTACTTCACTGAATTCATTGTTACAATACTTATTGAAATTTCAGGAACAGATACTTATTGTAATACAGTTTTTTCTCTACTATTATATATTGCATTGTACTGCTGCCACAAAGCCAACAACGTTCACGATGTATGCCTGTGATATGACACATCCTCCTGATGACTCTGCGGGGATTAATCCTGATTGGGCCTATCAGGCTGAAGATCCACTTCCCGTGTACTTCTCTGTTTCCCAATAACAAACTGTGCAGACAGACGGACAAAGATCACATCCTCATCCCTGGGACTCAATCACAGCCGTCGTGGGGCAGTAATGCCGCTGCTCCACTTGTCAGTGATGGGAAACCATCTTTCTCATTTCACTTTCCAGAGAGCCAGACTCTGAGCATTGCCGATCTGGGGCTGTGTTCACAGGGATACCCGAGGCTTTTTGAAACAGACTCGTTCCCACTGCCCTGAGAGGACACTTGCAGTGTGGATGGTCCTGCAGCAGCCCCGGGGTCATCAGCTCCTGGACTCAGACCCTGGTCATTGGGCAACAGCAGAGCTCTGCAAAGTCTCCCCCATAACTTACATGGTTAGTTTCTCCCCAGAGCAGTCAAAGTATGCTGTGCAAGAATGTTGTTGGTCAGTTGTCAAACTGGAACAATGTGACACATACTGCTCTGGGAGAGAGAACAGTTAATTCACTGAATTAAAACTATATAGTTCAGTACAATGTAGCAAGACATTTGGCAGAGTCCCACCTGGGAGATTAGTCAAGAAGGTTTGGCATTCAGAATGAGGTGGTAAATTGATTTAGACATTGGTTTTGCGGCAGAAGCCAGTAAGTGGTGGAAGATGGTTTGACTCTCTGACTGGAGACCAGTGACTCGTGGGGTGCAGTGGGGGTCAGTGCTGGGTTCATTGTTGCTTATCATCTCGCTCAACGTTCTGGATGATTTAATTACTGCAATAGTTGTTTTTTGTTCAACAGTAGGTTATTTGCCGTGGTCCGTACTTATTAACTTAGTTTACAGTAACTCTGTAGTCAGAGCTTTTCTTGTGCACAGACCAGGCAGAAATTGGCCACTCAGCCCATCGAGCCTGCTGCCCCAAACAGTGAAATCATGGTGGTCGCTCTGCAATGCCACCTGTCGCTTTCTGTAACTGGTCACCACCCCACCCACAATGTTTGTTATGTATCAAGACCTTGAACAGAATCAACGTCTTTTCTTTTAAAGGACGTTGAGGAAATCAGCTCAAAACACCAACAATAAACACAGTCATGAGAAAAACGACATGCATTCATCTGAAGTCACAAGTTTTGGAAACAGAAGCCGCGTTGACAAAACATCTTTTTGCACACTTGCTCCACTCTTCTCCCACCCCCCCATCCACTTTTCCTCCCACCCTCCTTCCCCAAGCTCTCTCCTTCCCCCTCCCGTGCTCTACTCATCCCATGCTCAACTACCATTCCTCTTTCCCCACACCCTTCCCCGCTCTCTCATGCCTTCATCCCTCTCCATCTCTCCTTCTTTTTCCTGCCCAGCTGCCGCCTGTCAATCCCTGTCTAACAATGTAGACTGTCATCTAAACGGGAGAATGTTCAAACATCAGAGTGCAGAGGGAATCAGGTGTACTCGGGTCTGACTCCTGGAAGGTTAATCTATAGGTTGAGTCTGTGATAAAGAAGGCAAGTGCAATGTTGTCATTTATTGCAAGGGGAATAGAATATAAAAGCAAGGAGATAATTCTCAGTCTTTATGAGACATCAATCAGGACATATTTCAAGTGTCATTAACTGTTTTGGGCCCAATATCTCAGGAAGCATGTGTTGTCGTAGTTGAGTGACCGCAGGAGGCTCATGAGGATGATTCCAGCAATGACTCATTCTGCCCCTCACCTTTACCCTTACATCAACAATATTTTAAGGGTTATTGGCAAATTTGGGAAAGATGCATTTTTCATACACTGTGTTGTGTCTTTGTATTAAGGAATGTCACAGTTGGGAATGGCATGAATCTTTTTTTTAAGGTATCATAAAAAAAGTTTTAAAACAACTGCAGATAATGAGAGTTTGAAGTAAAAATAATTAAATTCTGCAAACTCACAGCAAACAGGACAGCAACTGTAACTGTTAATGTAGCTCGTTCAAGCCCGTTGGCAGTGTCGTTTATGACATGTTACAGGTTCCTTGCAAACTATTAACAGTTTAGCACATTTGCATATGCAGAAATAGTTAAACAGAACACTGAAGTGACTTTGTTTATGTGATAGAGAGTGAAATGTCAAACCAGTTTGAATTGGTTTCAGCAGAAAGGCTGCTCCCTGTTCTGAGGAATATGCAGGCAGCTGTTTAAACACAAACCCTGAGCTCCGAGTCTCACACAAAAGCAACCTGCACCTTCCAAATCAATCAATGATATTGCCTCTTCCCTCTTCCTTTCCAGTTCCACTGAAGGGTCTCGGCCCAAAACGTTCCCATTATATTCAGTTCCATACATACTGCCCGGACCTGCTGAGTTACTCCAGCATTTTGTCTTTCCCTGGTTATGAAATATCCATGACAGGGAGCAGTTTAAAACCATGTCAAAACACATCCAGGCTGTTGAGTATTCTTGGGGAATTAAGCTGTGAATTATTCAAGTCTGATATTAATTTCGGATCTTTACTCAATCAAACTTCTGTCAGTGATCAAGGAGTCATGGTTAGAGAGTCATATCGAAACAGAACACAGTACAGATGCATTGTCTGAGCCATTTAAACCACCTGTTCCCACCCACCTGCACAGTAGCCATATTCCCCCATCCATAGTTTCAAAGGTGAAATCGTGCTCGCATGTACCATTCCTGTTGGCAGCTCATTCCACATTCTCTCGACCCTCTGATTGAAGACTTATCCACTCATGTCCCACTAAAACTTCTCATCTGTCACCCATGATGCATGATCTCTGGTTGTCGTTCCACCTGACTTCAGTGGAAAAGGCCTGCTTGCATTTACCAATCTATACCCATCTTCATGTTGCACTGCTCTGTCAAATCTCCTCTCAATTTTTAGCATTTCACGGATTAAAGTCCAAAACTATTCAACCTTTCCTTATCACCCAGGTCCTCTGGAAACATCCTTGAAGTTTTTCCCAGTACACTTTCAAACTTACACCTCTCCTGTAGGTAGGTGACCAGAACTACACACAATACTCTAAATTTGGACTCACCGATGTCATATACAACTTCAAAATAACATCCCATCTCCTGCAGTCAATAATTTAATTGATGAAGGTCACTATGCCAAAAGCATTTATTAACCACCCTATCTACCTGTGGCGCTGCTTTCAATGAATTATGGACCTCTATTCCCAGATCCTTTTGTTCCACCGCAATGTTAGTGCTCTACTGTTTACTGTGTAAGACCTACCATAGCACAACACTTCACACTTGCCTGCATTAAATTCCATCTGCCATTTTCAGGTCAGTATTTCCAGCTGTTCCAGATCCCTGTAACCTATGATAGATAATTTCCCTCACTGTCAACTACACCCCTAATCTTGGTGTCACATGTAAATGTGCTTATTAAGTTAAAAACATTACCATCCCAATCATTGATATAGATGACAAACAGCAACGGACCCAACGATTAATGGAGACAATCATCTACCATCACAGTCCACCTTCTCCCAAAATGCCATTGTCTACTCCAATTTACTTCCTTACATTGAACATGATGCAAATGAATCTCCCATGCAGGATTGCTAAATGCTTGCAAAAGACCATGTAAACAACATTCGCTTTATTGCCTTCATCTACTTTCCTGGTAACATTCCCAATCTCATCAAAAAAAAATTGTGTGTGTTGCCAGAAGTAAACAAAGTCATGCTGACTGTTCCAAGTCAGTCTTGCCTTTTCAAATACTTATATATGCAGTGCTTCTAATACTGATGTCAGAAGCACTGGTCTATAGTTTGCTGGGGGGTTTTTTAAGCCTTTCTTCAACAGCAGGTCTGTATAACCCATGGAGAGCGGGATTTTACATCATATCCCAGGTACAATCTCAACAAAACGCGAGTAATTGTTAATGTCATTTCACTCTTACACCCAATAACTCTTACAATAAATACAATGTACCTTTCACCTCCCTCTCTACCCACTGCACTTAAACTCTCCATTTTAACACACTCAGGATTGCAGTTTCTCCTGCAGAAGTGGGTGATCTCACATTTCCCACACTGGACTCCAGTGACCTGTTGTTCCCACTCATCCCTTTTGCCTCCATTACCCCAAAACCTCTCAACAAGAGACCCAGAACATAGAACAGTACAGCACAGTGCTCAGTCTATTCAATTAAGGAATATATATCGTTTCAACAACGAACGAGGAGATAAACCACCATACATGTGGGTGATTACTACGTCAGAGCGGAGGGCCTCCCCAGGGAGCAAATTCCAGTGACCGACCCAGCAGACTCGGTGAGGAACAACATACACGCCCCTCATATCTCCATTAACCTACCCTCTTTCACCTCAAATGAATGGCCTCTTATCTTAGAAATTTCAACCCTGGGAAAAATATATCGTCTATCCCTCTCGTAATCGTCTAAACATCCATCCAGTCTCACCCCAGCCTGCGCCGCTCTGGAGAAAACAACACAAGTTTGTCCAGCCTCTCGTTATAGCTCATGCCCTCTAATCCAGGCAGTGTCCTGGTAAACCTCTTCTGCGCCCTCTCCAAAGCCCCGACAACCTTCCGAGAATGGGGGCGACCAGAACTGTATGAAACACTCCAGATTTGGTATAACTAGCTTTATAAAGCTACAGCACAACTTCCCCACTTTTGAACTCAGTGCTTCAACGAATAAAGACAACCATGTCATTTGCCTTCTTAACCACCCGATCAATCTGTGCAGTCTCTTTCAGGGAGCGATGAACTTGGAGTCTAAGATCCCTCTGATCATCGACACTGTTCAGGGTTTTGCATTTAACAGTGTACTGTGTCATACATTCGACCTACCGAGCTGCCAAGATGATCATCACTAATCAAATCTCACTGAGATTTCTCAGGTCCTGTTGAATTTATTGCCAAATGCATAAGTACGGGAAGGTACAGGAACAGAGAAACACTGACTTGTGGCAGCATCACAGGCAAGTACATTCAGTTAACACACGAAACACAAATTATACAATTCTCTGTCAGTAACAAGATAGAAAAATGTTTTACTTCATCCTGCTAAATGGACCAGAATAACACGGGCTGGGCGGCGGCTCATCTCAGACGGTTCGGTAAGAAGGTCTCACAACCCGGACCGACCCCGGCAGATTCTGTGAAGGAAACGAGGCGAGGCCGCCAGTTCGGGAAAGTTCACCCCCTCCCCCTTCAGGTTTCACCGATAACCTTGTGGTTCTCTCCCTTCCCCACCCCCAGCTTTTATTCTCCAGTCCTGCCGTTTGAATTCGGGACCTCCCCGCTCCGGACCTGTTTCAATACTCACCGAAAGGAAATTGTCCCTGGCTCCCCGCCCCAGGGGGCGAGGGTGAGGACCCGCTCCCGATCCCAATCCCACGGCCGACCCGCTTCAACAAAGAACGAAAAACAACACTGTCCTTCCCGGACTGAGCATGCGCGATGTCGCCGGCGCGTCACCAGGTAAGGGGGCGGGGCCTCGGAACCTGCCTGTCCAGGTAGACCCATTGTCTCAGATTGCTCCTGCCCCACCGAACTCATTTCTGCAAACCTTGACACCGTCTTATCCCCCCCCCCTTGTACAATCCCTTCCCACCTATGTTCGTGACACTAATCACGCTTTGAATTTTTTTCAATGAAAAAATTTTCGTTCCCACCGCCTTATTTTCACCATGGACGTTCAGCCCTCATATACCTCCATCCCCCACCTGGACGGTCTCAAAGTTCTCAGCTTCTTTTTGGATTCCAGACCTAACCAATTCCCCTCTACCACCACTCTCCTCTGCCCAGCGGAATTAGTTCATACTCTCAATCATTTATCCTTTGGCTCCTCGCACTTCTTCCGAACCAAGGGTGTAGCCATGGGCACCCGCACGGGTCCCAGTTATGCCTGCCTTTTTGTTGGCTTTGTGGAACAGCCCATGTTCCAAGCCTATACGAGTATCCATCTCCCTCTTTTCCTTCGCTTCATCGACGACTGCATTGGCTCTCCCTCCTGCACGCATGCTGATCTCGTTGACTTCATTAACTTTGCCTCCAACTTTCACCCTGCCCTCAAATTTACCTGGTCCATTTTCGAAACCTCCCTCCCCTTTTTTAATCTTTCAGTCTCCATCTGTGGAGACGGCCTATCTACTGATATCTACTATAAGCCTACAGACTCTCACAGCCACCTGGACTATTCCTCTTCCCACCCTGTCTCTAGCAAAAATGCAATCCCTTTATCGCAATTCCTCCGTCTCCGTCGCATCTGCTCTCAGGATGAGGCTTTTCATTCCAGGACGAAGGAGATGTCTTCCTTTTTTAAACAAAGGGGCTTCCCTTCCTCCACTATTAACTCTGCTTTCAAACACATCTCTCCCATTTCCAACTCCCATGCCCTCACCCCATCGGGATAGGGTTCCCCTTGTCCTCATCTACCACCCCACCAGCCTCCAGGTCCAACGTATAATTCTCCGTATCTTCCGCCACCTCCAACGGGATCCCACTACCAAACACATCTTTCCACCCCCCCCCCCCCTTTCTGCTTTCCGCAGAGATCGCTCCCGACGCGTCTTCCTTGTCCATTCATTCCCACCGATCTCCCTCCTGGCACTTATCCTTGCAAGCGGAACAACTTGGAAAGATCCAAGATGGCGGCGCGACGCAGCTTGCAGCGGCCACTCCGGAGCTGATTATCTGTTATTTGTGAAGTGGGGTGCCGTGCGCAAACATAATCGATTGAAAACGGACGTGGAAGTACGGAGAAACACCGGGAAATCCAAGGAAGTTCTTCTTCGTTGTTGCTGTTGCTGTGAGGTCCAACACTCTGTTGGGAAGAACAGGCCCCCAGTCCTCGGGGTCGCATTGGCGGGGCCGTCTTGATACACTCGGCAGAGGATGGTGCTCGGAGAAGCTGTGCCGGAGGGGATGGTCTTTGGCTCGGAGGTTCGACGGACTCGGCGCATTCGGTGTGTGCTGCGTCTGCGAGGCTGAGTCGGGCGGCGCCGTGGGGGCCAATAGCGGGGGTATTCCCTTCTGCCGCCGGCGTGGGATGGCGAGTCTGTCGGGACCCTGGGGACTCGTGGAAACTGTGTGGTGATTTCTTTTGAATTTACAGTCCTTTAACATCTTGGACTATTTTTACTGTGCCCATAGTCTGTTTTTTTTAATCAATTATGCTATTGTTTGCACTGTTGTAACTATATGTTGTAACTATGTGGTTTTGTGCAGGTCTTGTAGCTTTAGTTTTTGGTCTTGTTTTGTCTGGTGGATTTGGAGCTCCTTTCCGGGGAACGCGCTAAGATGGTAGCGCGATATTAATACACAGCAGCCTCTCCGGACTCTGGATTGGGGATTGCCAAACGGTATGTGGATTTTCTGGTGTACTCTGTTTTGTCCTGTGCTTTTGTGATATAATTCTGGAGAACATTGCCTCATTTTTTAACTCATTGCAATTGTGGTTTCTAAATGACAATAAACAATCTGAATCTGAAGTGTGTTACGAAGGTGAAGCAACTCTAAGGGGCCGAAGGGTACAAAGTAGCCCCCTCATTTTTTGAGAATCGCAAGATCGCTATTAATTCGGGTCTGGGACCCAGGAAATGAGAGAGAATCCACAAGGTTTTGGAATGTGTCCTGGCCCCAGCGAGACAAAGCCACGGATACCGGCCATTGTCTCTGGGAGACGGAATTGTGTATTGAGTGCTGTACTACTCATTGAAGCCCTCGGGGAATGACCAGAATGGTCTGGTTGAGGGATTGCATCATCCCAACCTGATTGACATCTGAGACCCCGTGAGTGGGGATAAAAGAGGGTCTGGGGAACGACCCCTTCAGACGCACCAGGAGAAACGCTAGGAATCCGGTGACAGCCTTTAATAGCGACAGCCGGTGGGGTTCGTGTGCGTCCTTTCCCTTGCCTGGGGTTGGCGGCCTCACCACGGAAGAACGGCTTAGCTAAAGGAGAAGCCACAAATGAACGGCCACCCCCCAACGAGACTCCCGACGGATCGAAATCATAAAGGTTGGAAAACTCGTAGCGGTAACTATTCCATTCTATTCGTATTTCTCTCTCTTCAACCAAGTGCAACACAGCCACAACCAAAAGACGGCAGCTTGTGGAACTTCAGTGAACCGTATATTTCCATTGGACAATTCGTTATCCCCGGGACAACGATAGAGCTTATTTCTTATTGATTATTAATATACCCGCATTTTTAGATTTAGTATTGACGACGTATATTATCTGTATATTTGCATTGATATTATTTTTGTGTATTTTTACTAATAAATACTGTTAAAATAGTATCTTCAGACTTCAACAGACATCTCTATCTTTGCTGGTAAGTGACCCAGTTACGGGGTTCGTAACAAGTGCTACACCTGCCCTTACACTTCCTCCCTCACCACCACTCAGGGCCCCAGACAGTCCTTCCAGGTGAGGCAACACTTCACCTGTGAGTCGGCCGGTGTGGTTTACTGCGTCCGGTGCTCCCGGTGTGGCCTTTTATATATTGGTGAGACCCGATGCAGACTGGGAGACCGTTTCGCTGAACACCAACGCTCGGTCCGCCAGAGAAAGCAGGACCTCCCAGTGGCAGCACATTTTAATTCCACGTCCCATTCCCATTCTGATATGTCTATCCATGGTCTCCTCTACTGTCAAGATGAAGCCACACTCAGGTTGGAGGAACAACACCTTATAGCAGGCTGGGTAGCCCCCAACCTGACGGCATGAACATTGGCTTCTCTAACTTCCGTTAATGCCCCTCCTCCCCTTCTTACCCCATCCCTGACATATTTAGTTTTTTTGCCACCCTCCTCCTTTTTTTCTCTCTTTCTGCCCGTCACTCTGCCTGTTCTCCATCTCCCTCTGGTGCCCCCTCCCTCTTTCTTTCTCCCGAGGCCTCCCGTCCCACGATCCTTTCCCATCTCCAGCTCTGTATCACTTTCGCCAATCACCTTTCCAGCTCTCAGCTTCATCCCACCCCCTCCGGTCTTCTCCTATCATTTCGCATTTTCCCCTCCCCTCGTACTTTCAAATCTCCTACTATCTTTCCTTTCCGTTAGTCCTGACGATGCGTCTCGGCCTAAAACGTCGACAGAGCTTCTCCCTGTAGATGCTGCCTGGCCTGCTGCTTTCCACCAGTGTTGTGTGTGTGTTGTCTGGAGAAGGGAAGATCTGATTGGGGAAAGAGGTAAAAAGCTGGAGAACAACACACACAAAATGCTGGTGGACGTCCTGACGAAGGGTCTCGGCCCGAAACGTCGACAGAGCTTCTCCCTGTAGATGCTGCCTGGCCTGCTGTGTTCCGCCGGCATTTTGTGTGTGCTGCAGATGCTGCGGATCCGCGATAAAACGGGATCACGTGACGGGTGGAGGGACTCCCACGTGACCCGGTGACTCCGCTCCTCGCCCCTCACACGCTGCCCGACCTCCCCACCGCATCTCCCTCATTATTCCCTATTTACACCGGGTACAGGTTTCACATTTCCCCTCCGTATATTCCCGTCCCATCCCTCCACCTCCCTGGGTTAGGGGCTACGGGTTCGAATCCCATTCCGATCCGACTAACATTTTAGATCCAAAACAGGATTGTGCAGGTTTCATGTAAATCAGTCGATGTTTATAAACTAATTTGTATTCACATTCCTCTGGCCTCACTGGACAGGAACACTGAAACATCAAGTGAGAAACAGCAGTAGGTGGCCATTTAGCCCCTCTAACTATCAACAAGACGGCGGCTGCTCTCCCATCTCAGACACATGTTTCTGTCCGATCCTAATTTCCTCAATCCCTTCGGTCTCCACACATGAGTCAGCCTCTGTTTTACGTGGGGACGATCACCGAGTCTTCACCACCCTCTGAGGTGGGGATTTACAGACATTCACCACCCTCGGAGTGGAGACATTTCCCCTCATCTCAGTCCCGGACAGAGCACTCCTTTTTTCAGAGACTGATCCCTGGTTCAGCCGGTAATGATGTTGTGCATTTCAATGTGTCTCAATCCTCGATTCTCTAAATGAAAGGGTTATCACATTTGATCTTTATTCATATGATGAGCCCAGCACCCCAGGGATCAGTCTGTTGAATCTTCATTGCACTCTCTATAACAAATACTCTCTAACTTCTTTGATGATCCTCTGTGGAATTAATTTCCATCTTCTGCAGCACCGTGTTGGTCCAACCACTTACTTCCCACCCCTGTCACTATTTCCACCTTCCACCTCCCCCTCACCTGGATCCACCTCTCACTCCCCGGCTCTTGCCCCATCCCCACCCCTCACCTCTTTTCTCTATTTCCCGTCCACTCTCACTTCAGAGGGAGGGTCTCGGCCCGAAATGTTGACGGTTCATTTCCCTCCACAGATGCTGCCCGACCCACTGAGTTCCTCCGGCAGTTTGTTCTTTGGTCTGTATAACCCGTGTTAGTATGGGGAGCGGGATTTTACACCATATTCCAGGTACAATCCCAACAAAACACAAATAATTGTCACTCTGCCCGGACCATTGGCCCCGCTTGCAGGGCAACAGTCTGCCGGTGTTTGCCCCCAATGTGGTGAATCCCTCTGCTCGGCACCACCGTGGGCTCAGACATTTCCACAGATGAGCCCCTCCTGTCCCCACCGGGACAAACATCCTGTCCGCCCCCTCTCTCACCATCTTCATCCTTTCAATACAATCCCTCCCTCCCCGGGGAACCGGCATCGAACCGACGGGCCGAGCGGTCTCCTCCTACCTCTCAGCGATACATCAGACTCCGGCCGCAGGATACGCTTCACAAACGCCCCAACTTCCCTCGGAGGGAAATGGAAATAAATCAGAAAGCGGACATTTACTTTGAGGTTTTCTCCGCTCTGAGGAGGCTGTCGGCGCTCGAGCGGGAGACGGTCTCAGCGGGGTAACGCCCACTCGGCTTGTCCGCCTCCGCGATTGGTTGTAACCAGTGACTGACATCGCTTCACACCAATAGGAATAGCGCAGCTCCTAAATCCTCTGTTGACAGCGGTGGGGGAGGGGCTGGTCACGTGATTATTAGCCCAGCCGTTAAACCGATAAAGCTCGAGCACAGCAGCGCGTGGGTGACGTAAGACACCGCGCACGTGAGGGCAGATCCCGGTGTGGGGAGTTCGTGTGTGACGTCAGGCGCGTGGGAACTGTGTCTGACGTCACCTGTGGGCGAGCGCTGGCATTTAAAAGCACCTTAATGGACTTTTCAGTGGGACAACAACATTAATGACGGGTTTCATCGCCGAATCCAGTGTTGTGGAATGTAAAGTCCCCCGTTATGTGTCCGGCTGTGCCGTGTTGTTGGTGGAGTGGGCAGCGTGATGTTTGTCTCGATTCGGGTCACAACACCAGAATTGCCAGCGGGGTCCACACACATATTAGTCAACAGAAAACACTGTGTGTATTCTCAAGTGAGGAGTCTGTGTGGTGATGCAGCTTCCCTGGAGGTGGACGAAAGAGGACACACCAACAGGTGGAACCAGCTGCGGGAAGACATGATTTTTCAGGTCTGATGACGAGCTGAATGTACCATAACCTTCAGACTGAATCAGAAAACCATTCAGAAGGTATTTGAAACGTCAGAAGCAGAGGAGATGATCCTATGTCTCCATCAGACTTCAGTGAGATGGTTCCAGTTATAACGTGCAGGGATGAAAGCACAGTGTTTGGGGTCTGATTTAATCACTGATTCTGACACAGTGAGAGGGTTAGTTTTGCTGTAAGGAAGCAACATTAATGCAAGAAGACACAGGAACTTCATCAGTTGCCAGTTGTTTAGCAGAAGTGACCAATCTATGCTACTTTGACAGAAACAGATATTCCCAGAGGTGAGAAAGGGGTGCAGTCTGGTTTATTTCAGTTTGGAGAGGGGTGTGGAGTTTTGAAATCAATGCCTTGCGGTGCCACCATCGTTAATTTAGCATGTCCGGATTGGTGGATCACACAGCACGGGAACAGGCCTCTGGCCGGCCATACCTGTTCTGACCATCCACTCACTGTCCACACGGGTCCCATTCATCAGCACTTGGTTCACAGCCGACTGTATCTCGGCAGTTTCAATGCTCATCCTCTTCGTAAATGTTGTGAAGGGACCTGCCTCCACCACCACCTCGGGCAGTGAGTTCCAGATTTCAGCTACCCTGGTGACACCGGCTCCTCCGCTGTTGTGCGGGGTAGGGTTGTTTCCTTTGGGGGGGGGGGGGCTCGATGTTATTGTTCCCTTTTCTCCAGAGCGGTGGGGTTTGTAGATTGATGATCGGGATGCCGTTCTTTTTTTAAGCTGGGGTTGGGGTGGGAGTTTGATTTTTCTCTCTGAACGACTTTCATGCTGGGACTCACAAACACAACAGCTCGTTAGTTCCGCTGTATCTGTCAGTTCACCAGCGCTTGAATGCCGCCGATCCTTGAATGTAGAGGCGGAGATGCTGGAGAAGACAGCGCCCCACTCGCGACAAGGAGAGCCCGAACACGTGTCCATGTACGTGATCTGATTGGATACATCGCCATGACGTTCAGAGCACTGTGACGTCATTCCCTGGATCTCATTTTGGAAGGGATTCAGTCGGCCATCGCAGATTCACCGACAGCTTCGCACTGGGAAGCGGCCGTTCACCTGCTCCGTGTGTGCGAAGAGACTCATTCAGTGAACCCACCTTGTGATGCTCCGGTGTGTTTACAATAAATAGAGGCCACATTTCTGTCTGGAGTGAGCAAAGAGTTTCACTCAATCATCCCAGCTGCGGCAACACCAGCAACTTCACATCAGGGAGGAAGTTCAAATCAGCTCCGTGTTAAATGTTTAACCATCTCGGTGACTGAAGGCTGCTGCAGGTTCATGAGGGACTGTTACTGTCAGATTCTGCAGTTCTTGCGGCTGCTCATCGCACCCAGGACTGAACCCTGGTCACTGAGCATTGGAGGAGTCTGTTCTGCTGATGTTAGACTTAAACTAGACTGGTGTTTAATATTGTGGAGCTGTGAAAGATAAATCAGCTCTGTATCAAATCCCGTGTCTCAGGTTCTTATCGTCTCTAACACACTCACAATGTACACTAGAGTGGCCACTCTGTCCATCTGGTCCCTGCCCATGTTTCTGTTCCATATCAGTATATTAAAATCTACCCCTGCCGTTCTCCCTCTCACTCTCCCTGTGATGACAGGTTACAACTAGTCACCGCTCCGTGGAATAGGAGATTTCTCTTGAATTTCAGAGAATCATAGAAATCTACAACACATTACAGACGCTTTGGCCCACAATGTTGCGCCGACCATGTAACTTACACTAGAAACTGCTTTAAAATTACCCTACCGCATAGCCACCTATTTTCCTAAGCTCCGTGTACCTATCATAGGACTCTTAAAATACTCTATTGTATTCGCTTCTGCCACCATCGCTGGCAATGCATTCCACACAAACACCACTCTTTGCTTTAAAACCTTAGCTCTGACATCTCCTCTGTACCTACTTCCAAGCAGCTTAAACCTATTCCCCCTCGTGTTAGCCGTTTCTGCCCTGGGAAAAAGCCTCTGGCTATCCACACGACCAATGCCTCTCATCATCTTATACACCTGCATGAATTTCCTACATGATTTTCTCCGGGTTGAACAAGATGATGAGCTCACTGTGGTTGTGACGTTGTTCAGGGCTCCGGACGAAGTTGGTTAAACTCCTTCTTCTCCGCTCTTTTCAATGTTTTGTGTCATTTTCACCTATTTTAAAGGACTTTGACTCACAGCTGGGTTGTTGCAATTTTTACGTACCAGCAGCAATAGATCACTATAGGAGTCTGGTTTCGATGTTAAAACCACTCTCTTCATTAGTATCTACTCCAAAAGATTGAACGAAATAAACAGCAATTAACGGTGTTGTACGTATTCCAAACTATTGGGAAACAATGCTTAAAGTCTTCAGATGGTAAAGTGGAAAAGTTCAGTAATCCACGGAATAAGTGAGTGAGAGGAGAGATTTGTAAATCCACACGAAGATGTAGAGAGAAGGCAATTACGAAGAATTCCACACACATTCCACGCTGGATAAACGAAATAACAGTCGCCGAAGATCGTATCCGGGGATTAGTTCCGAAATCCACTTAGAAATATCAACAGGTGACAGTGACAGGAATATCGTCTTCAAGTGGTTACCACAGAACACCCGGATTCCTGGTAAGGGAAATCCACACATCTGGATGATACGAAGTGACAGTCACACATCCGTTGTGCACTGCATGCCGATGATCAACCCAATCTTTTGGGCATAGCAGTGACAAGCTGAAGTCTCTCTCACTCTTCCTCTCTTCTTCTCCCTCTATCTCTCTCTCTCCCCTCCCTCTCCTCCCCCCTCTGTCTCTCTGTCTCTGCTGCAGCGCCTGTGTGACGTCACAGACCCGCCTCACTCAGGCACTTAAAGCGACGCTCACAGTAAACGAACCTGTGGTCTCGTAACACAATGCACCTCTGAAGTCTGACAGCAGACTAGCGAGTGAATCTTCGATGGTGCAGAGTCGGAAACCAAAGAGTTGCCAGCCTGAGTCAGGCTTTGCGGCTCCAGAGAGAGAATGGGTCTGGAGTTTACGAGGAAGAGGAGAGGGAAGAAACAGACCAACAGGATATGGCTACAAAAGGAAAATCAGAAAAATTTGGAAAAAAGATTGTTAGTTTCTGCAAAATACTGGTGGAAATCAAAAGATTAGGCAGCAATTGTGGAGAGGAATAAATAAACAACTTTTAGACCGAGCCTCTTCAGCATGCCTAGACTGTGGACTCCACTGCTTAGTTACTACCTGAACTGCAGAGCTCCTCCAGCATTTTGTGTGTGTGCGCGTCTCTGTATGTCCAGCCACTGCAGAATCTCTTGTGTTTTATATCCACATTTTACATTGGCATTAGATACACGTGGATATTGAATACATTGTTTATGTGAGCCGCTTCCTGCGTTAAAAAAGCTTCAGATTTTTTCTATATACCCGAAAAAAAAATGAGATATGGACATTGAATCGGTGCTTCAAGAACTGTTTAATGGCACCGGTATTACCCAAAAGGCCCTGCGCGAATAAATCTTATCAGGCGCTGAAGCACTGATGAACTGCGCAGGCGTCAGGCTGATGACATCCCCGAGTATCACGCATGCGCGCAGCACACGAGGCCTGGAAAATGTCGGTTGCAGGTAAGAGCGATTCTCCGTGTTTTTATTTTAAACACCGACTTCGGGATAATTCCTCTGAATTTCGGACACCGTGACCAGCAATCCGGGGACAGTCCTGTTCTCTTCCCTCTCTCTCAGCCCCACGATCCGTACACGGGCCCCGGGGAGCTTCCGGCTGATGAGGGAATGGGAACCGATGGATCTCTCAGACAGAGCTGAGCTCCAGCTATCTAAATGCAAGGATTAGGAACTCGGAGAAAGGGAACAAAATCTTTTACATCACCCATCTGTGGACACTCTCTGGAGGTCCAAGATTCGTATGTTACACGACCGCTGGACTAAGTGTGTAAATGTAGGAGTGGACTATGTTGAAAAATAGATGTGCTAGATTTTCTAAAATTGACTCCTTCTACCTTAGGCCACAACCTTATCTGTCATTCCTTATTTATTTATTTATTTATTTATCTATCTATCTAGCTATCTATCTATCCATCTATCTATATTATATATATGGAAAAGCAGTATAACATTAGATGATCCAGCATAAGATGAAAGTTTAAACCTTAGCCTTTGTTTTAAATCAATACTTAGTCTTTTCTGTGATTAGAAAATCGGAATCTTGGTTAAATTACTGGACATAAAGTATGGTGAGGTGCATTGCTAGCATTGTAGATTAGCAAATATTCTACTGTGGATTGGACTTCCAGAGCACAGTTATTGGATATCCACAGGACAGTACTGTCAAAGACTAAGATGGTACTTTCAAATAGAATTGGAAAGGAAATGAGAGGGAATTTTTGAGTGATGCAGAGCAAGAGAAAAGGATTGGAATTGAGAGGATAGTTCTGGTTGATGATCTCCTTTCATGCCAACAATAATTTTATAAAATTGTTCTGTGATTCTGTGTGAAGCTTTCCCTGGTCATTTGCCACCTCTTCTTGTGATTCTGCTCCTAAATGTGAAGACGTGGAGAAGTGAGTTTAAAATTATGCCATTGAACTGGTTGTAAGAATGGACCACACCTATTGGTCCTCATTTGGTTTATTCGGAGCCTTGTCAATAGCATGAATAACTGAATAAACATCTCATTAGAATGGGGTAGATTAAATTGAATATATAGGATCTTTAAATTATACCCCTTCCCACTTATTATTTTCGCTGGAAAAGAGATGTTGAAATTCTAAGTAATCCTGACTAAAGTGTATTAATGTTTGAAAAAAAAAGCTCAAGGTCAAATAAGTGTGAAACATTTGTAGAGTATTTTATAGGAAGGGACATTAAAGACATTCATCATTCATGCTGATTTTTCCTCCCAGCACTGCCGCAAATACACAAACCACCCCACCTCCCTTCAAATCTACTCCATGCTATGCCTGATGAACCAGCCAAGATTAGCAGTTCACCATCTGTGGGAAAAATTGAGTACAAATACCTAATAAGGTTGGGATGTGTACATTCGTCTCCCAATTTATGATGTAGGAGCATTGACATTATGCTGCTTTGTGTGTAAAATATACAATCCTCTTTGTTCAATTCTTTATTAGCTCGTGAACTTACAAGTTTGCTTCAGGGAGTTAAGCAATTTAATTTTAAACAACAGCATGAATTGACAAATGTTACCAATTTTAAATAGCAAAAAGTTTATAGTATTTTTTTCCTGGGAAAAAATAGAAGTGGGGAAAAAAAAGACTTTTGGTCTGAAGTTTGAATAGTGTTATCATGTGACTGCATTTTTCAAAAGAAAAGAACAAAGATTGTAGTTATCCAAATGCAGAAGGGTTAATCCTACGTTAAACTTGTGAATTAGGATTAAGAGATCCAAGATAATGTTAATTTAATGAAATAATTTAAATCCAATTAATGCTTTAAATCTACACTATACGTTCAAGAATGCATTTTAGGTAGCTCAACACCTCAAGCAGGTCAGTCAGGTATCTCTGCTCCCTTTAAACTCGCACGTTTCTGTTTCCCAGATGCCTTTGAAACTTACTTTGACCTTATTTTCTGAGCTTCTTTTAAACTTGGAGGTTATGTGGAACACATCATTCTGTAATGTGATGTCTAAAAACAGTGATTTGGAAGTGAGGTATGATATATTAATATGAGAACATCTAATAATACAGAAAATCTGCTGGTCCGACACCCAAGACCCAACCATGGCAGGTTCACTAAGTTTTACTGTGGTTCGTCACATGTTTGGAGGGCTGTCGCCTGAAAGTAATGATCATTAATCACCATCAATGTTACATAGTTCACACTGAAAATAAAAGCACAAGGGAGAAATCGGCCTCTGCCGCACCTTTTTTTCAGAGTGCTCAGTGGTTCATTTGAAATCAGGTCCAGAATTTTTCTGCACTTCTGATGGGAAATCTGTTGGATGTGTTTCTGACAAACAAACACCCAAAAAATGTAATGAGTCAATGCACCAAGTGGATTGAACGCCAGCACTTTTGAACAGTGTGTTTCAGCCTATTCTGTTTCAATCTTTATGAAATGTGAAATAATATGAAAGGTCTAGAACTTGATTGAGGGCTAAAAGATTACGAGAGGCATAGACAGGGTGGATAGTCAGTACCCGTTTCCCAGGGCACCAACAGCAAACACCAGAGGGCATATGTATAAAATTAAGGGAGGGAAGTTCAGGGGAGACATCAGGGGTAAGTTTTTTTTTACACAGAGGGTTGTGAGTGACTGGAATGACTTGCCAGGGGTGATGGTGGAGGCTAAAACATTAGGGGTATTTAACAGCCTCTTGGACAGGCACATGGATGAAAGAAAAATGGAGGGTTACGGGGTAGTGTGGGTTTAGTTCTTTTTTTTAAGGTTTATATGGGTTGGCACAACATGGAGGGCTGAAGGGCCTGTACTGTGCTGTAGTGTTCTATTCTATGGCTCTAAAATCTTTTACATCACCAGTTGAGAAAATCATCTTTGATCTACCTCCAATCACAAAGAGGAAATCTGCAGGTGCTGGAAATCCAAGCTACACACACAAATTGCTGGAGGAATTCAGCATTAGTACTCTTTTCCATAGATGCTGCCTGGCCTGCTGAGTTCCTCCAGCATTTTGTGTCTGTTGCTTGTTCTACCTCCTCTCGGTCTGCATTTTTCTACCAGTGAGAACACGCTTCCACCAATTCTGTCTGGCTACGTAATGATATCAAACACCTTTGCCCCGGGCAACAAGTAGCTTTCACATCAGAAATGTGCCAGACTCCAGGGAGATGGACTACTGTCCTTAAAGGCAGTATTCCTTGGCATTACCATCACTGAGTTCTCCACTGTCAGTCACCTGGGTGAGACTTGAGGGGAAATACTTATGTACAATACCGTCTGTATTGTTGCTGTAGAATTTTCAAGTGGGAAGAAGTGGAGTGATATTTGGAAATCTGAAATTGAAAGCATCATTTAGCAAGAAAATCACAAATAGGTGGTTTGCAAAAGCTGTGGCGAGTAAATCCTTCATTAACCTGTTACATAGGTTGTGTGAGAGTGCAGATGAACTCGATCAAGACTCAACCAGAGGAGATTAAAGTTCTTACTGACAGTGATTTGCTCGCTGTTGAAATGAAAACCTCTCTATATAAAATTCAGTTTGCACATGTTGTTGTCACTGGGTAAAAATTGTACAGTACAAGGTTTTTGCACACACTGGTCATTACAAATTAGAGGGGATATTGGTGGGAAGGCGGGGAGACCTCCAGTGTCCCTGACGTCCTCACGTATATCCAGCTGCACTTTAAGGAGTTGGAGCTGGAAATGGATGAATTCCGCATCATCCAAGCGTCAGAGGGTGTGATAGGTATGACGAGCAGAGAGGTGAGTTGTACCCAGGGTGCAGGACACAGGAAACTGGGTGAGAGTCAGGAAGGAGAATGTTAAATAGCCATCGCCGAGTACTCTTGTTGCTATCCCACACAACAACAGGTGGACACTTTAGAAACTGTTGGGGGGAATTACCTGGCAGAGGAAAGTCAAAGGGGTGATAGGGGATTTGTTAGTTAGTGGAACAGAACTAGAAAGGGATGAGTATCCTAGTGGCAAGGCTTGCTGGTGCTCCCCTGTGGGGTGGGTGGTTAAACTAAAGTTGCAGGGAGGATCGGAGCCAGAATGACAGAACAGAGAGTGGAGAGGGTGAATTGAATCGAATTGACTTTATTACTTACATTCTTCATACATGAGTTGTAGAAATCTTTATGTTATGTCTCTGTCTAAATGTGCAATGTTAAATTTTTTAATAGTTTATAATAAATAGTATGTACAACAGGACAGTCAGGATAAATAAAAGTACAATTGTATCAGCATGAATTAATCAATCAGAGGGCCTGGTGGAAGAAGCTGTCCCACAATCTGTTGGTTCTGGCTTTCAGGCTGTGGTACCATTTCCCAGATGGTAGCAGCTGTAACAGTTTGTGGTTGGGGTGGCTCTGGTCCCCAATGATCCTTTTTACACAGTGGTCCTTTTTACACACCTGTTTTTGTCAATGTGCTGAATAGTGAGAAGTTCACATCTACATATGCGCTGGGCTGTCCGCACCACTCTCTGCAGGGTCCTGCAACTGAGTGAAGTACAGCACCCATACCAGGCAGTGATGCAGCCAGTCAGGATGCTCTCAATTGTGCCCCTGTGGAAAGTTGTTAGTATTTGGGGCCCCATCCCACACTTCCTGAACCGCCTGCGGTGAAAGTGGTGCTGTTGTGCCTTTTTCACCACACAGCCAGTATGTACAGACCAGGTGAGATCCTCGGTGTTGTGTGTGCCAGGGAACTTAAAGCTGTTCACCCTCTCAACCCCAGATCCTGGGTCAGCCTGTCTCCATTTCTCCTGTAGTCTGCAGCCAGCTACTTTGTTTCAGTGACATTGAGGGCAAGGTTGTTTTTTTGACAGCAAACAGATGTCATTCAGACCTCAGGACATGAAATTATGATATTGTAGCCATTACTTGGACTTGCTTGCGCTCAACAGTCTGAGGGATTTCAAGGAACAAATCTGTAGAGAGATTGCGGACTATGCCAAGAAACAAAGGTTGATAAAGTGAGTGATTTTAACTTTCCATTTATTGACTGGAATCCTAGGCTGTAAAAAGACTAGATGGGGTAGAGCTTATCAAATCTACCTTAATCAGTATGTAAAATTCCTGATGTAGAAGTGTGCAATAAGCTATTGGGAAGTGATCTAGGGCGAGTGACAGAAATTAGTGTATGGGAACACTTTGTATCTACTGATCATGAGATTCCAAGTAAATACAGAAAAGCAGAGGCCTGGACCTCTCTTGAGATTCTAAATTGGAGAAAGGCCAATTTTTATGATATTTGCAAGGATTTGACAAGTGTGGATTGGGACAGGATGTTTTTTAGCAAAGGAGAACTTGGTAAGTGGGAGTTCTTCAGAAGTGAAATTTTAAGGGTGTAGAGTTTGTATGTGTCTGACAAAATAAAAGTTGAATGGTAACTAGTGCAGGGAATCTTGGTTTTCAAGAGATATTGAGGCCCTGGATATCTCGTTCCTCTAAATGCCGTGGACTGTTGGGTGCAACCAAAACTCATTAATGACAACCATTTCATAATTCCACTCCTGAACTCATCTGACTTTCCTTTAGTTGTCTTCTTTTGGATTCTAAAAGCTTCCTAATGGTCTTTTGCTCTTTTGTTTGCCCTCTCCTCTGCTTTTATGTTGGTTTTGGTTTCTCATTTAATCCACGGTTGTGCCCTGCTGTCATTCCAATGCTTCCACGTCTTTGGGATGTATCGATTACTCAGCTCTCGAATTGCTCCCAGAAACTCCAGCCATTGCTGCTCCATTGTCACTCCTACCTTTTCCCTTCCAAACAAGTTTGGCCAGCTTCTCTGTCACAGAAACATGGAGAAGTTCAGTACAGAAACAGGCTATTTGGCCCATCTAGTCAATGCCAAAAACATTTAATCTCTCTAATGCAACTACCTGCACCGGGATCATCACCCTCCGTACCCCTACCATCCAGGTACCTGTCAAACTTCTCTTAATGGTGAAATCGAGCTCATATTCTCCACTAGTGCTGACATCTCATTCTGCACTCTCACGACCATTTCAGCAAAGAACTTTTCCAAATGTTCCCATTAAATTTTCACCTTCCCCACTTACCCATGACCTCTGGTTGTCGTCCCACCCAACCTCAGTGGAAAAAGCTGCTTGCATTTACCCTATCTATACCCTCATAATTGTGTTTACTTCTGACAAATCCTCAGAGCAATGTCTAATTTCCTTGTTTATGTTTAGAGCCTTTTTTAGGTGTATAAGATGATGAGGGGCATTGAGTGTGTGGATAGCCAGAGGATTTTTCCCCAGCATTAAGATGGCTAACAGGATGGGGCATAGTTTTAAGGTGCTTGGAAATATATGCGGAGGGGATGTCAGGGGTAGAGAGTGTTGGATGTGTCGAATGCACTGCCAGCAGCGGTTGTCGAGGTGGATACAACAGGGACTTTTAACACTCTCTTAGATAGTTACATGGAGCTCAGAAACATAGGGGACTATGCGCTAGGGAAACACCAGGAAGCTTCTTGAGTAAGTTACATAGTCGGCACAGCACTGTGGGCCAAAGGGTCTGTAATGTGCTATAGATTTCTATCATTCTATGAAATTCAAGGGAAATCTCCAAACCCACGGAGTGGTGACTAGTAGTGAATAGTGGGGAAGTTACTGGAACTTATGTGCAGGAACCGGAAATATAAGTATTTGGCTAGATGTGGACTGATTAAGGATAGACAGCATGGCTTTTTGCATGGTAGGTCATGTCTAACCAGTCTTACAGAGTCTCTTGAGGAAGTTATCAGGAAAGTGGTTGAAGTCAAGGCAGTGGATGTTGTCTACATGGACGTTAGCAAGGCACTTGACAAAGTCTCATATGGGAGGTTGGTCAAGAAGTTTCAGTCACTCAGCATTAAAGATGAGACAGTAAATCGGATGAGACACTGTCTTTGGGAGAAGCCAGAGTGTGGTAGCAGATGGTTGCCTCTCTGACCGGAGGCCTGTGACTAGTGGTTGCCACAGGGATCAGTGCTGAATCTGTTGTGGTTTGTCATCTATATCAGTAATCTGGATGATAGTGTGGTTAACTGGATTAGCAGATTTATGACCACCAAAACTGGTGGTGTAGTGGACAGCGAGGAAGACTATCATGGCTTGCAGTGCAATCTGGACCCCCTGGGAAAATGGTTTGAGAAATGGAAAATGGAATTTAATTCAGACCAGTGTGAGCTGTTGCACTTTGGTCTGACCTACCAAGGGAGGTCTTTCACAGTGACTGGTCGGGCACGGAGGAGTGTTGTAGAAGCAAGGGACCTGGGAATACAAGTCCTTAATTCACTGAAAGTGGTATCACAGTTCGATAGTGACGGAAAGAAAGATTTTAGCCCATTGGCTTTCGTGAACCAAATACTGACAATAGATGGATATTATGTTGACTTGTAAAAGAGGCCTAATTTGGAGTATTGTGTGATGTTTTGGTCACCTACCTACAGGAAAGATTTAAAAGAGATTCAAAGATTTCAGAGAAAATTCACAAGGCTGTTGTCAAGTTTGGAGGACTTGGGTTATAAGGAAAGATTGAACAGGTCAGGACTTTATTCTCTGGAATGTAGAAGATTGAGGGGAGATTTGATTGTGGTAGAGGGGCACAGATAGTGTAAATGCAAGCTGGCTTTCTCCACTGAGATTGGGTGGGACTTCAACCAGTGGCCAGGGGTTAAGGGTGAAAGGTGAAATGTTAAGGGGAACATGAGGGGAAACTTCTTCACACAGATGGTCATCTAGGTTTGGAATGAGCAGCCAGCACAAGTGGTGCATGCGAGCTCGATTTCAACATTTAGGAGGTTCGTGTAGGTACCTGGATTGTAGGGGTGTGGGCGGGGCAATTTAAATAGTTCAGCACAAGACTAGATGGCCCAAAGGACCTGTTTCTGTGTTGTACTTTTCTACAAGAACCTGAAATATTACAAAAATTCACTCTAACCCCTTTTAACAGCTGTGCGGACCAACCAGTCATCTCAGCAGGAATTTTTTTACATGGTGTTAAAGCTGTAGCACTTTAAGTTAATAATACATAAAAGAAAATCCCAGATGCACATCCACAAAGACAATTTGCGTGAGACTGGTTCAGTTACTGTGGGGCCAGGCACCCATGCAGCTCAGCAGGAACGGGGAATAATACCAATGGAGAGAGTCAAACTGAGCCAGGTCACAGATTGGAGATGGCAGAAATGCCCCATTCTTATAGAGACAGGAAGAGCATCAGAGAGTTTGATGGTCTTCCAGATACCAGCACTGTGCCCAGTCAGAAGATGATTTCTCTGTCCAACTTGGGTTGAACTTCACTGTAACTGTGTGATACCAAGTCAAACCATGGCAACTCAAGTTATCTCATCTGAAATGTTGTCCTAAACCCATTGATGGATTTTGTAAATCTTTTCACAGGTTAAAAACGAGAAGGAATTTGTCGTGGGGATCTCAAACTGAAAACGCCAGTTTTGCTGACTCTGTCTGGATATTTAAGAAGTGGAGCGAGGGATTCTATCGACTATCCTTCCTGCTCAGACTGTGGAGAGGGATTCAATTGATCATTTGACCAAATAGCAAGCCAGTCATCTTACACAGGAGAAAGGCTGTTCACCTGCTCAGACAGTGGGAGTAGATTCACTCAGTTATCACAATTAAAGGTGCATCAGCAAGTTCACACTGGGCAAGGCCATTCATCTGTTCTGTGTGTGAGAAAGGATTCAGTTGGACCTGTGGACACACCAGTCAGTTCACACCACACCTGGTAGAGGCTGGTGATCTGCTGAATTTCTGGGAAAGGATTCACTCAGTCATTTGACCTTATGGCTCACCAGCGAGTTCACACTGGGGAGAAGCCATTCACCTGTTCAGTCTGTGGGAAGGGATTCACTCAGTCATCCAACCTACGGAGTCCCCAGCGAGTTCACACTGGGGAGAGGCCGTTCACCTGTTCAGAATGTGAGAAGAGATTCACTCAGTCATCCAACCTACGGAGTCCCCAGCGAGTTCACACTGGAGAGAGGCGCTTCACCTGCTCAGTCTGTGGGAAGAGATTCACTCATTCATCCGCCCTACAGAGACATCAGCGAGCTCACACTGGGGAGAAGCCATTCACCTGCTCAGTCTGTGCGAAGGGATTCACTCGGTCATCCAACCTACTGGTACATCAGCGAGATCACACTGGGGAGAAGCCATTCACCTGCTCAGAATGTGGGAAAGGATTCAGTGAGTTATCCAACCTACTGGTACATCAGCGAGTTCACTCTGGGGAGAAGCCATTCACCTGCTCAGTCTGTGCGAAGGGATTCAGTCGGTCATCCAGCCTAAGGAGACATCAGCGAGTTCATACTGGGGAGAAGCCATTCACATGCTCAGAATGTGGTAAAGGATTCAGTGAGTTATCCAACCTACTGGTACATCAGCGAGTTCACACTGGAGAGAAGCCATTCACCTGCTCAGAATGTGGGAAAGGATTCAGTGCTTTATCCAGCCAACTGAGACATCAGCGAGTTCACACTGGGGAGAAGCCATTCACATGCTCAGAATGTGGGAAAGGATTCAGTGAGTTATCCAGCCTACTGAGACATCAGCGAGTTCACACTGGGGAGAAGCCGTTCACCTGCTCAGAATGTGGGAAAGGATTCAGTGAGTTATCCACCCTACAGAAACATCAGCGACTTCACACTGGGGAGAAGCCGTTCACCTGTTCAGAATGCGGGAAGAGATTCACTCAGTCATCCCACCTACAGAGTCATCTGCCAGTTCACACTGGGGAGAGGCCATTCACCTGCTCAGACTGTGGGAAAGGATTCACTCTGATATCCCGCCTACAGAGACATCAGCGAGTTCACACGGGGGAGAAGCCGTTCAACTGCTCAGTCTGTGGGAAGGGATTCACCCAGTCATCCGACCTGCGGAGTCACCAGCGTGTTCACACTGGGGAGAAGCCATTCACCTGCTCAGACTGTGGGAAGAGATTCACTGTGTCATCCCACCTACAGAGTCATCAGCGAATTCACACTGGGGTGAAGCCGTTCACCTGTTCAGAATGTGGGAAGGGATTCACTCAGTCATCCAACCTACGGAGTCATCAGCGAGTTCACACTGGAGAGAGGCCATTCACCTGCTCAGAATGTGGGAAGAGATTCACTCATTCATCCGCCCTACAGAGTCACCAGCGAGCTCACACTGGGGAGAAGCCGTTCATCTGCTCAGAATGTGGGAAGAGATTCACTCATTCATCCGCCCTACAGAGACACCAGCGAGCTCACACTGGGGAGAAGCCGTTCATCTGCTCAGAATGTGGGAAGGGATTCACTGAGTCATCCTACCTACAGAGACATGAGAGTGTTCACACCGGTGAAAAGCCGTTCAATTGCACAGAATGTGGGAAACGGTTCACTCTGTCATCCAACCTTCTGAAACACCAGCGAGCTCACACTGGGGAGAAGCCGTTCATCTACTCAGAATGTGGGAAGAGATTCACTCATTCATCCGCCCTACAGAAACACCAGCGAGCTCACACTGGGGAGAAGCCGTTCCTCTGCTCAGAATGTGGGAAGAGATTCACTCGCTCATCCGACCTGCAGAGTCATCAGCGAGTTCACACTGGAGAGAAGCCATTCCCCTGCTCAGAATGTGGGAAGAGGTTCAGTCACTCACGCTCCCTGCAGAGACACCAGTCAGTTCACACTGGGGAGAAGCCGTTCATCTGCTTAGTCTGTGGGAAGAGATTCACTGAGTCATCCAGATTACTGGAACATCAGCGAGTTCACACTGGGGAGAAGCCGTTCATCTGCTTAGTCTGTGGGAAGAGATTCAATAACTCATCCAGATTGCTGGAACATCAGCGAGCTCACACTGGAGAGAGGCCATTCACCTGCTCAGAATGTGGGAAGAGATTCACTCACTCTTCCACACTACAGAGACATCAGCGAGTTCACACTGGAGAGGAGCCATTTACCTGCTGAGAATGTGGGATAGGATTCACTCAGTCATTCCAACTACTGGCACACCAGTCAGTTGATATGAATCCCTAGGTTTTGTTTGCTGTGGACTGTCATTTTAAGAGAGAGAGATTAGGAAGTTTAATCAGTCTGACTTGCAGCTTGTTTACATCACTCACAGCTTGTTTAGTTTTAACTGAGGACACAGACACTCAGAGTCAGACGGAGATGAAGGAGGAAAAATGGAAAGATCGATACAAGGGAAATAGGTGCCAAGGGTCACTGTTTGGAATTTTCCTATGCCCGCAAGTGTGGGTTAATTATCGATTCATCATACATCGAATGTGTGGTTGTCACCTCGTTTGATCCATAGGAGTGGATCTGATTTGGGGTATCATGTGAAGACCACCGATGTGTTAACCCTTGCCTGGGTGTGGTGTGGTAATTCACTTGAAGACGATACGCCTTGTGACAAGTCACTTTGGGTGATAATTATTATGTGGATTTGGAAGGATGACAGATAATATCTACAGTGACTGTTCTCTTGTTTTACCACCATGGAACCTGTGGAAATCGACATAATTGCCTTCTCTCGACATTTACCCTGGATTACATATATCTCTCTCATCACCTATTCTGTGGTTGAACTGAACTTTCATACTTTACCATCTCAAGACTCCAAGCCTTGTTCTCCCCAAGCTCAATAGTTTTGGATTTATATTTACACACATATATACACATAACACTGTTAACTTTTGTTTATCTTGCTTAAGTTACTACATTATAAGTCGATTCTAATAAAGATAGTTTTAAGATCAAAAACAGACTCCTGGTGTAGTCTCCACGAGGAAATCTGCAGATGCTTGGAAGTCAAACACACACAAAATGCTGGTGGAGCACAGCAGGCCAGGGAGCATCTATAAGGAGAAGCACTGTCAACGTTTCAGGCCGAGGCCCTTTGTCAGGCAGTCTCAGGCAGTCCTGATGAAGGGTCTCGGCCTGAAACGTCGACTATGCTTCTTCTTATAGATGCTGCCTGGCCTGCTGTGTTCCACCAGTATTTTTTGTGTGTTGTTCCAGGTGTAGTCTATTGGTGCTGATTCTTTTTTAAAGCTTTACGATTCATAACAAAATTGGGGCCTGCATCTGGGATATGAACAGCTATGGGGGCGTAGTCATTAATTATCGATTTCATTGGGGAAGTCCCTTTTGATATATTTGTGTGTAGAAAATCAGCAGCGGATGCTGATTATTGTTTGGAAGTGGGAACCTCTGAGGCATTAGAGGATGCCAGACGGATTGAGTTGTTGAGTCTTGCTAGAAGGTTAAAACTTGCTATGTTGAAATTGACAATGAGGAGGGAACAGATGCAGAGGGTAATAGCTGAACATTATGTATCTGAGGGTGTGTTTAAAGTGGAGGAGTTGGACGTGTTTCCTGGAAGTAAACCTAGTGAGCTTGAGCTCCAGTACAAGTTAGAAAAATTAAAGATGGAGGCTCCGGAAAGGCAGAGGCAATTTGAGGCTAGAGAGGCAGAAAATCAGAGAGGAGGCAGAAAAACAGAAGGAGGAAGCAGAAAGACAGAGGCTATTCGAGCTGGAAAAGATACAGTGGTTTCAGCAAAGGGGTCTAGCGTTAGACTCTGGTGATAAGTTTGAGGCTAGTCAGGAAATTAAATTGGTACCTCCATTTGATCAGAAAGAGGTTGATAAATACTTACAGCATTTTGAGAAGGTTGCTTAGAATTTAAAGTGGCCAAAAGAGGGTTGGTTCTCTTACAAAGGGGGAGGCTTAGCAAGCCTATTCTGCTTTGACAGTTGATGAAGCAGCTGATTGTGACATAGTGAAACAGGCTGTGCTCAAAGCTTACGAGTTGGTCCCAGAATCATACAGGCAAAAGTTCTGAAATTTGTGGAAATCTGTGAACCGGACATATGTAATTTGCTTATGAGAAGTCTGTGTGTTTTGATCGCTGGTGCACATATATGATGATGATGATAAGTATATGATGATTTTAATAGCTTGAAAGAGTTAGTTTTAATTGAAGAATTCAAAAGGTGTGCTCCTGACGACATAAAGACATATTTAGATGAAAAGGATACTGCCAATTTGCAGGAGTCTGATAGAATAGCAGATGAGTTTGCTTTTACTCATAAGGTTAAGATTATCCCAAATAAGAGCTTCCAAAAGAGTGCCAGAGATCACCAGGGTAAACCAGAAATTACAGCTGGGACTAGTGACAAGAGTAAGGATGAAGGGAAGCAGTTGAAAGAGAAATATTCTGGTCTTGCTTGTTACTATTGTAAGAAAGCTGGTCATGTGATGGCTAATTGTTCTATCCTGAATAAGAAAAATGAAAAGAAGCCAGTCCCAAATGCCGGTGTTCAGTTTGTTGACGCACCTATAAACCCACAGGGTTCTGAACATTCTGTTGAGGCTCAGTTATGGACTGAGAACTCTGACTGAATTAAGAAGGCTTTTGATCATTTTATGTCAAATGGGTTTGTATTAGTAAAGGAAGGGTCAACCCAATTACCAAAAATTCTTCGAGTTACTGGGGATTCTCAGTCACTTATATTAGACAGCGTTCTAAAGTTTGGTGATGAGATGAACAATGATGAGGTAAATCTTATTAAAGGCATTGGGGGTAGCATGGTTTCTGTGCCATTGTACAAGGTAAATTTACTGTCAGGGTTGCTTTTGGGACCTGTTAAAATCGGATTATATTCCATTTTACCATTGGAAGATGTTAGTTTGCTGTTAGGGAATGACCTAAAATTGTTCCTGCAGCGCTGTTGACAACTAAGACAACTGCTGACGACCCACAGATGGATTTTAACATTTATCCTTCCTGCGCAGGAACTCAAAGTATGGCTAAAAGTATGCCGACGCAGACGAATCTGTGCAGCATGATTCTGATACTCATGATAGCCAAAATCGGGATTCAGGTTATGATGACTTGTCAGGGAATTTTCTGCCTTCAGTGTTTCAACAGGATTCAGTCGTAAGTCTGATGAGAAAGATTTATCCCTGTCTAGGAAGGAGTTTATAGCAGAACAGAACCGAGACCCTGAGATTGAAGCTTTAAAAGAAACAGCCCTCTCAGATGATGAGATTAAGAATGTGCCAGTAGGGTATTATCTCATGATGAAGTGTCAATGAGGAAGTGGAGGCCACCTGCTATACCAGCGAGTGAGGAATGGGAAATTGTTCACCAAGTTGTAGTTCCTAAAGTTATATGGCTGAAATTTTAACTTTGGCCCACAGTATGCCATTAGGTCGACATTTTGGAGTGAATAAAACTGTAAACAGTTATGTAATAATTCTACTGGCCTAATTTGAGGAAAGATGTTGTGACCTTTTGCAGAAGCTGTCGCACTTGTCAAGTTGTGGGTAAACCGAATCAGGTCACCCCAGTGGCCCCACTCTGCCCTATAACTGCATTCGGTGAACCCTTTTTAAAATTTATAGTGAGGGGAACCTTGTCCTTGTTAAAGGAACAGTGGATTGATGGGGATGTACATGTTAACTTGTTAGACTCTGTTTAGAAGTTCAAGAATAAACTACACCAAGTCTGTAGTCTAGTGAGACAAAACTTAAAGATCTCTCAAAACAAAATGAAGTGTTGGTTTGATAAGTGGGCTTGAGAAAGAAAATATCAGGTGGGAGATAAGGTGCTTGAAATAGTCTCTCAAATTAATGATCTGAATAATGCTATTAAAACACCCGACCAATGTAAACTAACACAGGTGGTACACATAAATATAATGAAGCCGTATTTTGACAAGCAGGCACCGTCTGGGAGTGTTGTTGTCAAAACATATTGAGAATGAAACAATCGACTCGTCTGAGAATTTTCACAAGCCAAACATGGTCCCAGTTAGGCTAATGAACTCGGTTGTTCCAGAAAACATTGATAACAAGTTGGCTCATCTGCAGCCAAAGCAACAACAGCTGAAGGAAGTAATCCTGATGTTTAAAGATTTATTTCACGATGTTCCCAAGCAAACCACAGTCGCAGTACATGATGTAGATATTGGTCAAGCCAAACCGATTAAACAACACCCATATTGCATGAACGTCGAAAAGTGTAAATTGGCTGAGCAAGGAATTGAATATATGATGAAAATGGTATTATTAGTCCTTTGGCATCAGATTGGAGCTCACCCTGCGTTATTGTGCCCTAACCTGATGGTGGTGTTAGATTTTGCACTGATTATGGGAAGGTAAATGCAGTAACAAAAACAGAATCCTCTCCTATCCCTAGGGAGGATGATTGCATCAATAAGTCTGGAAAAGCTAAATTTCTTACAAAGATTGATCTGTTGAAAGGGTATTGGTGTGATCCATTGACGGACAGAGGTAGAGAAATTTCTGCATTTGTGACACCTTCTGGGTTGTATGAACACAATGTTTTCTCTGTTGGAAGGAAAAATGGTCCAGGATCATTCCAGAGAATGATTGATTCTGTAATTCCAGGGTTAGAACACACAGATGCCTATATTGATGACTTAGCCACAGGGAGTGACACTTGGGAAAAGCATATCTCTGCAGTAGAGAAGCCGTTTGACAGGCTTTCTCAGGACAACCTTACAGTTAACTTGGCTAAGAGTGAATTTGGGTGCCACTGTGACCTGTCTTGGCTATGTTGTTGGTCAAAGCAAGTTGGCTCCTGTTCGGGCAAAAGTCCAGGCAATTTCTCAAGTTCCTATTCTGACTGATAAGAAGGCTCTTAGAAGGTTTCTGGGAATGGATGGATATTTTCGTAAGAACTTTGCTGCTATCGCTCTTTCTCTGACCAATCTCCTGAAGAAGAGTGAAAAGTATGTTTGGACCGAACCTTGTCGGGAGGCATTTGATCGATTGAAAGTTATTATTTGAGATTAGGCCAATCAATGTAGTGCTGTCAGCTAATTTCATTAGCAGGTTGAAGGTGTGGGTGGCAACACAAGTCATGGGTGCACAGAGAGTAAAGGAGAGGGCCAAAGAGACAACACTGTGGGGTATGTGTCCTGAGGGTCAGAGAGACAGGAGATGGAGCCCACTCTTACCACCTGCCGGCGATCTGACAGGAAGTCCAGGATCCAGCGACACACGGCAGGGTGAAGGCCGATGTCTCTGAGCTTCTTGTCGATACTTCACACAGAGAACTTTGGAGAGCAGAGAACATCAGAGAAACAAGCTTCCCCTCCATGGACTCTCCGTACACTTCCTCTCCCTCAGAAAAGCAGGGCATGTACACAAAGAACCTCATAACCTGTACATTCTTCCTGCAAACCCGCTCCCCCATCGGGGAAGAGATACAAAAGCCTTAAAGCGAACCACCCGGCTCAAGGACGGCTTCCTGTCTGCAGTTATAAGCCAAATGAATGATAAAATGGACTCGACCTCACAATGTAACTCGACGTGACCCTGCACCATATGTCTATCTGCACTGCACTTTCTCTGCAGCCATAATGTTTGTTACAGTTATTGTTTTGTCGTATATCAGCTCGATGTACCGTTGTAATGTATCGATCTGTGTGGATGGTACGTCAGGGAAGATTTTCACTGTCGTTCAGTACATGATGATAATAAACAAATTCCCCATTTTAATTGTGTGCAAATATTAGACAGACTGAGCTTTAGCTCAGGAACCACAGAAGGAAACTGAACGCAAATAAATAGAAAAGGCTTTAATCTCTCATTACGATCTGCTGTAAGTGAGATCAGGTGACTGGTGGTGGGTCTCCCATATCAATATCAGAATCAAGTTTAATAGCACCGGCATATGTCATGAAATTCGTTCAGAAGTAGAACCTAATTTTTGACCATAGATTTTAACAATTGTGATTTAATATAAGAATATAACTATCACATTGTTAAATTATATAAATAGTACAAAATGAAAAAAAGATGTAATAAACTATTTTAATTGTGTGGAACTATTTGACTGACTGGGTTGTTGCTTTGGAAGTAGTGGAGTGAAGCTTAACTGAACTGCACACATTTATGAGAAGCTCAGATAATTATAAAAAGCTAAATTCTCACATAAGTGGGTCAGACACCCAGAAACATCGGCAGCACTTCAGCAGGTGAAAACAGTGGAATGAAACATGCTGAAAATATTGCCGAAAAAAAACCATATTGTCCACCACAACGAGAGGACGTGACAGATCCGGATCTCACTGCCTTGTCTGAACGGGGAAAGATGAAGCTCCACGTATAGGTAGAGCAGTGACCCGCAGATGCTGCAGATCTGCAGAGAAACGTGAACAGGAAACGGGATCACGTGGCCGCTTTGGTCTCTCACCCCCAGACAGATGTCCGTTTACCCACTACTCTGTGGAAAGACGCAAACGCCGCTCACATCTCCTCTCACCTTAAATGTATTAGACATTTCAACCCCCAGGAAAAATATATCGTCTATCCACTCTATCTATTCCTCTCGTAATCTTATAAACGTCCATCCAGTCTCACCCCAGCCTGCGCCGCTCTGGAGAAAACAACACAAGTTTGTCCAGCCTCTCGTTATAGCTCATGCCCTCTAATCCAGGCAGTGTCCTGGTAAACCTCTTCTGCGCCCTGTCCAAAGCCCCGACATCTTTCCGAGAATGGGGGCGACCAGAACTGTGTGAAACACTCCAGATGTGGTCTAACTAGTTCTATAAAACTGTGTTACGAACTGTGGCGTTTTAGAAACGAACCAGCAGCACTAGAGTTCACACTGGAGTCTGGTTTTGATGTTAAAACCAATATCTTTAGTAGTATTGACTTATAATATAGTAACTTAACGAAATGAAGGGAAGTTAACAGTGTTATGTGTATATGTGTGTAAATATATCTCCCAGACTATCGAGACTGAGGGAACAAAGCTTAGAGTCTTGAGATGGTAAAGTAGGAAAGTTCAGTAATCCACGGAATAAATGATGGGAGAGAGATATTTGTAATCCAGGGTGAAACGCAGAGAAAAGGCCGTTACTTCAACCAACCGCCGTCGAAGTTCTTATCCGCTGAATCCGTCCACATACGAGTTATCAGCGAAAGTGACCTGTCACAGGAATACCGTCTTCCAGGGGTTACCACACAACATACCCAGGCAAGGGTTAACACAAGATATTCCAAAACCCACTCCTATGGATTATACGAAGTGACAGCCACACACATTCGTTGTGTTTCCGTGTACCGATGATCAACACACTCTTGCGGGCATAGGAGAGTTCCAAGCCTCAGCTGCGACTAACTGAAGCGATCAGCTTTTCCAGTCTCTCTCTCTCTCTCTTTAGACTGGCTGACTGGCTGTCTGCAGATCTCTCTCTCTCTCTCTCTGATGGTTCAGTCCACAGTCAGCGCTGTCAGCCTGTGACTGACGTCATAGTCCCGCCTCCTCACGCCGGCGCTCTTAAAGAAACAGTCACAGTACGACCAAAGGCTCGTAACAGCCGCAACACAACTTTCCGACTTTTGAACTCAATGCTTCAACTAATAAAGACAACCATGCCATTTGCCTTCTTATCCACCCGATCAATCTGTGCAGTCTCTTTCAGGGAGCGATGAACTTGGAGTCTAAGATCCCTCTGATCATCAACACTGTTCAGGGTTTTGCATTCAACAGTGTTCTGTCTCATACATTCGACCTACCGAGTTGCCAAGATGAACATCACTAATCAAATCTCACTGAGATTTCTCAGGTCCTGTTGAATTTATTGCCAAGTGCTCAAGTACGGGAAGGTACAGGGACAGAGAAACACTGACTTGTTGCAGCATCACAGGCAAGTACATTCAGAAAATACGCGGAACAGAAGTTATACGATTCTCTGTCCGTAACAATCTGTAAATATGTTTTATGTCATTAACGATATTTAAAATACATTGTGTCATGATCAATACTAATATGTGCATTTGTGTCAATAACAGACTTGGAAATGTTGAATTTGTTCCCTGTCTCCATTCCTCCTGTAATCCACAACCAGCTCCTTTGTTTTCGTTACAATGAGGGAGAGGTTGTTTTCTTGACATGACCATGTCGGGGTGATGACTTCTTCTCTGTCGGCTGCCTCGTTATTATTTGGGATCCGGCGGATCAATGTACTGTGGTCAGCAAATCTAATTAGCAGATTGGAACCAGCCACTGCAGCCCCACAGTGCACTATGTACTGATTGCAAAGCTACAAAATTGCATGTGAATAGCCTCCCCTCCCTCAACTCCACTCTTTCTGCGTCACCAGCAGACTGGGGCATCTCACATCTCGCTGCCTCCGCCAGGACATTAAACTGTGAACAACTGTGGTCAGGGACTGATCTCTGGGGTACTCCAAACGCTACCTCCTTCCAGTCTGAAAACGACCCACTCATCCAGACACACACTACCGGCAGTTTATCGATCTCCAACGAAAAAGCCTAATCACCTACTCCTGAGGGTCAATACCATTGCTGACTCGGAGTTTACAACCGTCAAATACCAGGAGGGACATAATAATCAGAAAGTCTCTAGTCACAGCCGTGTAAATAAAATGTGATCTCAGTGGGTGTGTGGCGCATGCTCAGAATGCGAAGGAGACAGACAGACTGAGCCAAGTCACAGACTGATGAAGGGGAGGAATGATCCATTTTGATACAGAGAGGGAAGCGGAGAGTTTGATGTTCAGCCTGATGCCGGAACTGTAGCCTGTTAGAAGATGAAGTCTTGTTCCTCCAACTTGTTCTGAGCTGTGACAGTTTTTTTCAGAAGGCACCATGGAGAGTAAAATTACCTGAGTTGAAATGTTGTCCTTCACCCTCCAACGTGCTTTGTAAGCTTTTAACAGTGCAGAAAAGGCAAAGGACTTGTCTATGGGACTCATAAACACAACAGCTCGTTAGTTCCGCTGTATCTGTCAGTTCACCAGCGCTTGAATGCCTCCGGTCCTTGAATGTGGAGGCGGAGATGCTGGAGAAGACAGCGCCCCACTCGCGACAAGGAGAGCCCGATCACGTGTCCATGTCCGTGATCTGATTGGATACATCGCTATGACGTTATAGCACTGTGACGTCATTCACTGGCTCTCATTTTGGAAGGGATTCAGTCGGCCATCGCAGATACACTAACAGCTTCGCACTGGGAAGCGGCCGTTCACCTGCTCCGTGTGTGTGAAGAGACTCATTCAGTTAATCCACCTTGTGATGCTCCGGTGAGTTCGCAATAAATAGAGGCCACATTTCTGTCTGGAGTGAGCAAAGAGTTTTACTCAATCATCCCAGCTGCTGCAACACCAGAAACTTCACATCAGGGAGGAAGTTCAAATCAGCTCCGTGTTAAATGTTTAACCATCACGGTGACTGAAGGCAGCTGCAGGTTTATGAGGGACCGTTACTGTCAGATTCTGCAGTTCTTGCGGCTGCTCATCGCGCCCAGGACTGAACCCTGGTCACTGAGCATTGGAGGAGTCGGTTCTGCTGATGTTAGCCTTAAACTATACTGGTGTTTAATATTGTGGAGCTGTGAAAGATAAATCAGTTTGTATCAAATCCCGTGTCTCACTTGAGAGACCACTCGGCCCAGCTGATCCCTGTCCATTTTTCTGTTCCATATCAGTATATTAAAATCTATCCCTGCCGTTCCCCTCTCACCCTCCCTGAGATGACAGATTGCAACTAGTCACTACTCCGTGGGATAGGAGATTTCCCTTGAATTTCACAGAAACATAGAAATCTACAACATATTACTGATGCTTTGGCCCACAATATCGTACCGACCATGTAACTTAGTCTCTTAACTGTCTAGAATTACCCTACCGCATAGCCACCTATTTCCTAAGCTCCATGTACCTATCTAAGCGTCTCTTAAAAGATCCTATTTTATCCGCCTCTACCGACGCTGGCGGTGCTTTCCACACAGACATCACTCTCTGTTTAAAAAAAAACTTGGCTCTGACGCCTCCCCTGTACCTACCTCCAAGCAGCTTAAACCTATTCCCCCTCGTGTTAGCCGTTTATGCCCTGGGAAAAAGCCTCTGACTATCCACACGACCGATGCCTCTCATCATCTTATACACCTGCATGAATTTCCTGCATGATTTTCTCCTGCTGAACAAGACGATGAGCTCACTGTGGTTGTGACGTTGTTCAGGGCTCAGGACGAAGTTGGTTAAACTCCTTCTTACCCGCCCTTTTCAACGTTTTAGGTCACTCTCACTAATTTCAAAGGTCTTCGCTTCGAACTGCTGGGTTGTTACAATGAACATCTGAAGTCTGACAGCAGACTAGCGAGTGAATGGAGCAGAGTCTGAAACCAATTTGCCAGTCAGGGATTTGGGGCTCCAGAAAGAGATGGGGCCTGGAGTTTACAAGGAGGAGGAAGAAGACAAACCGAACCTGCAGGATGTGGCTACAAATGAAAGATCAGACACATTTGGAAACTGCTTGATTGAAAAAAAAGTGGTTAATTTCTGCAAAATACTGGAGGAAATCAACATATCAGGCAGAAGATGTGGAGAGGAATAAATAGACAACGTTTAGGCCGAGCCCTTCAGTATGCCTAGACTGTGGACTCCTCTGCTCAGTTGCTGCCTGAACTGCACAGTTCCTCCAGCATTGTGGGTTTGTGTGTGTGTGTCTGTATTTCTAGCAACTGCAGAATCGTTTGTGTTTTATATCTTCATTTGTAAGAGGGTTGTACTTCGGCATTAGATAAACAGAATGCCTGTTGATATTGTTTTTGGGAGCCGCTTTCTACGTTAAAAGAGCTGCTGAGTTTTCTACACAGAAAAAACCCTGAGGTGTGGACATAGAACCGGTGCTTGCAGGAACTTTTTATGGCACCGTGATTACCCATAAAACAGTGCGTTTAAAATTTCTCTGCCTCTGAACCACCAATCAAATGCGCAGGCGTCAAGGTTGTTGACGTATTCAGATCGCATGCACGCTGTACACAAAAGGACTCAGCAGGAGCGTTCAAGGTAAGAATGAATCTACGGGCGGCTATCTTAAACACCGAGTGTGGAACAATTGCTCTGATGCCGGACACCGTGACCCACAATCCCGGGACAGTCCTGCTGTCTTCCCCTTCTCTCAGCCCCACGATCCGTACACAGGCCCTGGGAAGCTTCCGGCTGCTGAGGGAATGGGAACCGATGGATCTCTCAAACAGAGCTGAGATCCAGCTATTTAAATGCAAGGATTAGGAACTCGGAGAAAGGGAACAAAATCTTTTACATCACCAGTTGAGAAAATCTTCTTTGTTCTACCTCCAATCACAAACAAGAGAAAACCCGTGGAGAGGGCGCAGTTTTAAGGTGCTTCGAAGCAGGTACGAAGGAGATGTCAGGGGTGTTGTGTTCTTTATACGGACCGTGGGTTACTCATAACAAACTATATTAGGGAAGAATTGACCTTTTATTTAACAGCAACAAAACCACGTTTTACACTGCCATGCTTCTCGATCATTCTTCATTTCTGCTTATTCTCAGAACTCTGTCCAGTCACGTCCTGGCACGTGATATCACCACGGGGGGGTGAGTTTCTTTACGCAGAGTGATGAGTGTCCGGAATGGGCTGCCGGCGACTGTGATGAAGGCGGATGCAATAGTGTCTTTTAAGAGGCTTCTGGTACATGGTGCGCAGAAAAATAGAGGACTATGGGAAACTCTAGGTAATTTCAAAAGTAAGTAATATGTGGCACAGCATTGTAGGCCGAAGGGCCTGTATTGTATTGTATAAATGGTGAAGTCACTTACCCATGACCTCTGCTTGTCAGCCCACCCAACATCAGTGGAAAATGCTGCTTGCAAATACCTCTATCTATACCCTTATAATTCTGTATACTTCCAACAAATCCTCAAAGCAGTGTACAAACTCCATTTCCAAAAAAGTTGAGATATTTTCTAAAATGCAATAAAAACAAAAATCTGTGATATGTTAATTCACGTGAACCTTTATTTAACTGACAAAAGAACAAAGAAAAGATTTTCTATAGTTTTACTGACCAACTTAATTGTATTTTGTAAATATACACAAATTTAGAATTTGATGGCTGCAACAGACTCAACAAAAGTTGGGACAGAGTTAAGATAAGATTGAAAAGTGCACAGAATATTCAAGTAACACCGGTTTGGAAGACTCCACATGAAGCAGGCTAATTGGTAGCAGGTGAGGTATCATGACTGTGTATAAAAGTAGCGTCCATCAAAGGCTCAGTCTTTGCAAGCAAGGATGGGTCGTGGCTCACCCCTTTGTGCCAAAATTCATGAGAGAATTTAGGTCTTTCAATATCTACAGTACATAATAATGTGAAAAGATTCAGAGAATTCAGAGACATCTCAGTGCGTAAAGGGCAAGGTCGGAAACCACTGTTGAATGCACGTGATCTTCAATCCCTCAGGCGGCACTGCCTAAGAAACAGTCATGCTACTGTGACAATTACAGCCATCTGGCCTTGGGAGTACTTCGGAAAACCATTGTCACTTAATGCAGTCTGTCGCTCCATCCAGAAATTCAACTTGAAACTGTATTACTCAAGGAGGAAGCCATACATCAACTCTATGCAGAAACGCCAGCAAGTTCTCTGGGCCTGAGCTCATCTCAGATGGACTGAAAGACTGTGGAACTGTGGTCAGATGAGTCCACATTTCAGCTAGTTTTAAGAAAAAAACGGGCATTGAGTTCTCCATGCCAAAGGTGAAAACGACCATTCTGATTGTTATCAGTGAAAGGTACAAAAGCCAGCATCTGTGATGGTAAGGGGGTGCATCAGTGCCCACGGCATGGGTGAGTTTCATGTATGTGAAGGTAACACTGACTCTGAGGCATATATTAGGATTTTAGAGAGACATATGTTGCCATCAGGGCGACGTCTTTTCCCGGGACGTCCATGCTTATTTCAGCAGGACAATGCCAGACCACATTCCGCACGGGCTACAACAGCTTGGCTTTGCAGACACAGAGTGCGTGTGCTTAACTGGCCTGCTGCCAGTCCAGATCTATCTCCTGTTGAAAACATATGGCGCATCTTGAAGAGGAGAATCAGACAACGGAGACCACGGACTGTTGAGCAGCTGAAGTCTTACATCAAGCAAGAATGGACAAAATTTCCAATTGCAAATCTACTACAATTAGTATCCTCAGTTCCAAAACGATTCAAAAATGTTATTAAAAGGAAAGGGTAATGTAACACAATGGTAATCATGCCTCTGACCCAACTTTTGTTGAGTGTGTTTGTGTTGCAGCCATCAAATTCTACATTTGTGTATTTACAAACTACAATTAAGTTGTTCAGTAAAACTATTGCAAATCTTTTCTTTGTACTTTTGTCAGTAAAATAAGGGTAAATGTGAATTAACATATCACAGATTTCTGTTTTTATTGCATTTTGGAAAATATCCCAACTTTTCTGGAAATGGTGTTTGTATAATTTCCTTGTTTATGCTTAGAGCCTTTTTTAGGTGTATGTGAGCTCGATTTCAACATTTAAGAGGTTTGTATAGGTACCTGGATGGCAGGGGTATGGGAGTGGGCAGTTTAAATGGTTCAACACAAACTAGATGGCCCATAGGGCCTGTTTCTGTTTTGTATTTTTCTATGCCTGTGACAGGATCCTGAGATAATTCTAATATGTACTCTATGAACTTGTAACAGCTGTGTGGACCAACCATTCATCTCAGCAGGAATTTTTTATATGGCTTTAAAACGGTGGCACTTTAAGTTAATAATACATAAAAGAATTCCCAGCAGCACGTCAAGAAAGACTATTTGCGTTTCAGATACTGTGGGGCCAGGCACCCGTGCTGCTCAGCAGGAACAGGGAATACGAGCATTAGAGAGAGTCAAACTGAGCCAAGGCACAAATTCGAGATGGCAGAAATGCCCCATTCTTATAGAGACAGGAAGAGCATCAGAGAATTGATGGTCATTCCAGATACCAGCACTGTGCACAGTCAGGAGATGATTTCTCTGTCCAACTTGGGTTTAACATCACTGTAACAGTGTGATACGAGATCAAACCTCGGCAACTCAAGTAATTTCATCTCAGATGTTGTCCTAAACCAATTGATGGATTATGTAAATCTTTTTACAGGTTAAAAACGAGAAGGAATTTGTCTCCACGAATCTCAGATACGGCACGGCAGTTTTGCTGTCTCTGTCCCGATATTTAAGAAGTGGAGCAAGGGATTCAATCGACCATCCTTCCTGCTCAGACTGTGGGAATGGTTTCACTCGGTTATCTCAGTTGAAGGTACATCAGCAAGTTCCCACTGGGCAAGGCCATTCATCTGCACTGTGTGTGAGAAAGGGTTCTCTTTGGCATCCCACCTGCGGACAGACCAGTCCGATCACACTGGGCCGAGGCTGGTCATCTGCTGAATTTCAGGGAAGGGATTCTCTCGGTCATCTGACCAAATGGCACACCAGCAAGTTCATACCGGGAAGCGGCCATTCACCTGCTCAGACTGTGGGAAGGGATTCACACAGTCATCCACACTACAGAGTCACCGGCGAGTTCACACTGGGGAGAAGCCATTCACTTGCTCGGTCTGTGGGAAGAGATTCAGTGAGTCATCTGACCTACTGGTACATCAGCGAGTTCACACTGGGGAGAAGCCATTCACCTGCTCAGTCTGTGGGAAGGGATTCACACTGTCATCCCAACTACAGAGACATCTGCGAAGTCACACTGGAGGGAAGCCATTCACCTGCTCAGAATGTGGGAAGGGATTTACACTGTCATCCCACCTACAGAGACACCAGCGAGTTCACACTGTGGAGAAGCCATTTACCTGCTCAGAATGTGGGAAAGGATTCACTCAGTCATCCAACCTACTGGTACATCAGCGAGTTCACACTGGGGAGAGGCCATTCACCTGCTCAGTCTGTGGGAAGAGATTCACTTGCTCAACAAAACTGGAGGTACATCAGCGAGTTCACACTGGGTAGAAGCCGTTCACGTGCTCAGTCTGTGGGAAAGGATTCAGTCAGTCATCCCAATTACTGGCACACCAGTCAGTTCACAATGGGGAGTGGCTGTTGTTATGAATCCCTGGGTTTTGTTTGCTGTGGACTGTCATTTTAAGAGAGAGAACAGATTAAGAAGGTGTATCAGTCGGCCTTGCAGCTTGTTTACATCGCTCACAACTTGTTTAGTTTTAACCGAGGACACAGACACTCAGAGTCAGACGGAGACGAAGGAGGAAAAATGAAAAGATCAAAACCAGGGAACTAAAGGCCAAGGGTCAATCTTTGGAACTTTCCTATGCCCACAAGTGTGGGTTAGTTATCGATTCATCGTACATCGAACATGTGGTGGTCACCTCGTTTGATCCATAGGAGTGGATCTGATTTGGGGTATCATGTGAAGACCACTGATGTGTTAACCCTTGCCTGGGTGTGGTGACGATACCCCTTGTGACAATTTGCTATTGGTGATAATTCGTATTTGGATTTGGAATGACGATGGATTAAATCTACAGCGATTATTCTCTCGCTTTACCACCATGGAACCTGTGGAATTCAACATAATTGCCTTCTCTTGACATTTACCCCGGATTACAAATATCTCCCTCATCACCTATTCCGTGGATGAACTGAGCTTTCATACTTTACTATCTCAAGACTCCAAGCCTTGTTTCCCCCGAGCTCAGTAGTTTGGGAGTTATATTTACACACATTTATTCACATAACACTGTTAACTTCTGTTTATCTTGTTTAAATTACAATATTATAAGTAGTTATTAATAAAGATAGTGGTTTTAACATCAAAACCAGACTCCAGGTCTATTGCTGCTGGTTTGTTTCTAAAGCGTTACGGTTCATAACAAAATTGCATCCTGCGTCCGGGATATGAACAAACTTGGGGAAATATTGATCGATTAATTATCGAGTTGATTGGGGTGATCCCTTTTGATTTATTTGTGTGTGGAAATCAGCAGCAATGGATATTTATATAATTCTGGAAGCACCAACCCCTGAGGTATTAGGAAAAGCTAAAAAGAATGAATTGCTGACGATTGAACCTCAATGAGGTAAGGGGGTGTGAAGGAGCAGGGTAAGCATAAAACTGGGAGAGCAGGTAAAGGTGAAAAAAATAGGGGTTTTATTACCCAAAATGTTTATAAACTCAACAGAACTGTTCTAGAGTCTAAACTTGAATCAGCTAAACTTGAATCAGCTAAACAGAACAAAACTGGGTTACAACAATGCAGCGAAATACTCCTCAGACCTAGAGACACCACTCAGCTCCTGGCTGTGGGCTTATATTGGATGCTGGCCATTCAATAGTAAATTGCATGGGACAGAAAACATTCCTCTCCTTTAAAAGATATGCCATAAATGACGTAGCTCCAGAGAACACCCCTCTGGCTGTAGCAGAATCCAATTATCCAGCCCCATCTACTTAGGCTGGTGTCATGCAGCCACTGAGTCATTTCCCAGGTTATCAGGAGGACGGTCGGCTACAGGACACTTTAATAGGCCCGGCTGATGGTGCGGCTGCGAATTGCAGACGCCACAGGGGACTATGAGAAAGCCAGAAATTCAGAGGAAAATAGTTGAGCACTATAGATCTATGAAGGTATTTGATAAGGAAGTGTTAAAGAGGTTTCCTGTGAGTAAAGAGGAGATCCAGTTACAACTAGAACAATTGAGGACTGATGTACTTAGATTAGAGGCTGAAGAAAAAGAGACAGAGGGGGTTTGATGCTAGAGAGGCAGACAAACAGAGGGAGGAAGCAGAAAAAAAGGTGTTTTGAAGCTGAGGAAGCAGACAAACAGAGGGAAGAAGGAAAAAGACAGAGGCATGTTCTGACAGATAAGTTAAGGCTCAAGAAAGAAGTTGCTGTCTCAAAGGAGTTGGTTGAACCATTTATTGCCAGCCAGGAAGTTAAATTGGTCCCTCCATTTGATGAAACCGACGTAGGTAAATACTTCCAGCCTTTTGAGAAAGTGGCTGAAAGTCAAAAGCGGTCGAAAGGAAGCTGGACTCTTTAGTTACAAAGTATAATTAAGGGCAAGGCTCAACACACACATTCTGCCCTATCAATTGAAAATGCAGCTGATTATGTCATTGTGAAACAGGCTGTGCTCAAAGCTTATGTGTTGGTTCCAGAAGCTTACAAAGGCTTAGAAATTGGAGGAAATCTATGAAACAGACTTACATGGAATTTGCTTCTGAGAAGTTTGTGTGTTTTGACCGCTGGTGCACATATAAAAATATAAATGATGATTTTTACAGATAGAAAGAGTTGGTTTTAATTGAAGAATTCAAAAGGTGCGTCTATGATGACATAAAGAGACATTTAGATGAAAATGATGCTGCCACTTTGCAGGAGTCTGCTAGATTAGCAGATGTTTGCTTTAACTCATAAGGTTAAGTTTACCCCGAATAAGAGCTTCCGAAAGAGTAGCAGGGATCACCAGGGTAAACCAGAAATTAAAGCTGGGACTAGTGACAGGAGTAAGGATGAAGGGAAACAGTTGAAGGTGAAATATTCTGGTCTTGATTGTTACTGTTGTAAGAAAGCTGGTCATGTGATGGCTAATTGTTCTGTCCTGAAGAAGAAAATGGAAAATGAGGCAGTCCCAAATGCCCGTGGTCAGTATGTTGAAGCACCTATAAATCCACAGGGTTCTGAACATTCTGTTGAGGCTCAGTTAAGGACTGAGAGGTCTGACTGAGTTAAGAAGGTGTTCGATCATTTTATGTCAGATGGGTTTGTATTCGTAAATGAAGAATCAACCCCAGTACCAGTGAAAATTCTTCGAGATACTGGGGCTTCTCAGTCACTTACATTAGACAGTGTTCTAAAGTTTGGTGATGAGTCTAACACTGGTGAGGTAAATCTTATTCAAGGCCTTGGGGGCGGTGTGGTTTCTGTGCCGTTGCACAAGGTAACTTTATAATCAGGATTGGTTTCAGGACCTGTTGAGATAGGATTGTGCTCCAGTTTACCGGTGGAAGATGTTACTTTGCTGTTAGGGAATGACCTGGCAGATGGTGAAGTTGTTCCTGCAGTGCAGTTCACAACTAAGCCAACCACTGATGACCCACAGATGGATTTTAACATTTATCCTTCCTACGCAGGAACTCAAAGTATGGCTAAAAAGTCTACCAATGCAGAGAGTTCTGTGCAGCATGATTCTGATACCCATGATAGCCAAAATCCGGATTCAGGTTATGATGACTCGTCAGGGACTTTTCCGCCTTCATTGTTTCAACAGGATTCAGGTAGTAAGTCTGATGAGAAAGATTTGTCCCTGTCTAGGAAGGAGATTATAGCAGAACAGAACCGAGACCCTGAGATTGAAGCTTCAAAAGAAACAGCTCTCTCAGATAATGAGATTAAGAAAGTGCCAGTAGGGTATTATCTCAAGGATGGCGTGTTAATGAGGAAGTGGAGGCCACCTGCTATACCAGTGAGTGAGGAATGGGCAATTGTTCACCAAGTTGTAGTTCCTAAAGTTTTTAGGGCTGAAATTTTAACTTTGGCCTACAGTATGCCCTTACGTCGACATCTTGGAGTGAATGAAACTGTAAACAGGATTATGAAATAATTCTACTGGCCTAATTTGAGGAAAGTTGTTGTTACCTTTTGCAGAACCTGTCACACTTGTCAAGTTGTGGTTAAACCTAATCAGGTCACACCAGTGGCCCCACTGTGGTCTATACCTGCATTCGGTGAACCGTTTTCAACATTTATAGTGGATTGTGATGGCCCATTGCCAAAGACTAAAGCTGGCCATCAGTATCTGCTAACTGTTATGTGTACTACATCCAGATTCCCAGAGGCAATAGCTCTCAGAAATATTAAAGCTAAAACTGTGGCAAAGGCTGTTATCAAGTTTTTTACTTTATCTGGTTTGCCTAAAGAAATCCAGTCTGATCAAGGAAGTAATTTTACATCTGGATTATTCCAGCAGGTAGTTTATGAACTGGGAACTAAACAAATTACATCAACTGCATACCATCTGGAATCACAAGGGGCTTTGGAAAGATTTCATTCTGCCCTCAAAACAATGATTAAGACATACCATGATGAAAATGGAAAAGACTGGGATGAAGGAATGTATTTGGTTTTGTTCGCAGTAAGAGTTGGTACAGGATTAACTGGGCTTTAGTCCATTTGAATTTGTATTTGGTCTCAGAGTGAGGGGACCTTTGACCTTGTTAAAGGAACAGTGGATTGATGGGGATGTACAAGTTAACCTGTTAGACTATGTTTTAAAGTTCAAAAATACACTGCATGAAGCCTGTATTCTAGAAAGACAAAACTTAAAAGATTTCTCAAAACAAAATAAAGTGTTGGCTTGATAAGCGGGCTTGCGAAAGAAAATACCAGGTGGGGGATAATGTGCTTACCTTATCTCCAATGTTGATGAATCCACTACAGGTGAAATTCAATGAACCGTTTCAAATAGTCTCTCAACTTAATGATGTGAATTATGTTATTAAAACACCTGATCAACGTAAACTAACACAGGTGGTACAGAAAAATATAATAAAGCCTTATTTTGAGAAGCAGGCACCATCTGTGAGTGTTGTCAAAACATATGAATCTGGTAACCCTGAGAATGAAACAATTGACTCGTCTGAGACTTTTCACAAGCCAAACATGGTCCCAGTTAGACGAATGAACTCGGTTGTTCCAGAAAACATTGCTAACAAGTTGACTGATCTGCAGACAACGCAACAACAACAGCTGACGGAATTAATTCTGAAGTTGAAAGATTTTTTTCCTGATGTTCCCAAACAACCACAGTCGCAGTACACGGCATAGATAATGGTCAAGCTAAACCGATTAAACAACACCCATATTGCATGAACATGAAAAGTGTAAATAGGCTGAGCAAGGAATTGAATATATGCAGAAAAATTGTATTATTAGTCCTTCAGCATCAGATTGGAGCTCACCCTGCATTATAGTGTCCAAACCTGATGGCAGTACTAGATTTTGCACTGATTATAGGAAGGCAAATGCAGTAACAAAAACAGATGCCTATCCTATCCCTAGGATAGATGATTGCATCGATAAGGTTGGAATAGCTAATATCTTACAAAGATTGATCTGTTGAAAGGGTATTGGTATGTTCCATTGATGGACAGAGGTAGAGAAATTTCTGCATTTGTGGCACCATCTGGGTTGTATGAATACAATGTTTAACCTTTTGGAAAGAAAAATGCTCCAGGAACATTCCAGAGAATGAATGATTCTGTAATTCGAGGATTAGATCACACAGATGCTTATATTGATGACATAGTTACAGGGAGTGACACTTGGGAAGAGCATATCCCTGCAGTGGAGAAGCTGTTTGACAGGTTTTCCCAGGCCAGCCTTACAGTTAACTTAGCTAAGAGTGAATATGGCCATGCCACTGTGACCTGTCTTCGCTATGTTGTAGCTCAAGGCAAGTTGGCTCCTGTTCGGGCAAAAGACCAGGCAATTTCTCAAGTTCCTATTCTGACTGCTAAGAAGGCTCTTAGAAGGTTTCTCGGAATGGATGGATATTATCGTAAGTTCTGTAAGAACTTTGCTGCTATCGCTCTTCCTCTGACTAATCCCCTGAAGAAAGGTGAAAAGTTTGTTTGGACCGAACCTTGTCAGGAGGTATTTGATCGATTGAAAGTTATTTTTTGAGATTAGGCCAATCAATGTAGTGCTGTCTGCAAATTTAATCAGCAGATTGGAGCTGTGGGTGGCAACACAAGTCATGGGTGCACAGAGAGTAAAGGAGTGGGCCAAAGAGACAACCCTCTGGGTTCTGTGTCCTGAGGGTCAGAGAGACAGAGGAGATGGAGCCCACTCTTACCACCTGCCGGCGATCTGACAGGAAGTCCAGGATTCAGCTGCACAAGGCAGGGTGAAGGCCGAGGTCTCTGAGCTCCTTGTCGATACTTCACGCCTTCGTATGGCTACTGCTCTGCCCATGACTGCAAGGAACAGCAGAGAACTTTGGAGAGCAGAGAAGATCAGAGAAACAAGCCTCCCCTCCATGGACTCTCCCTACACTTCCCCTCCCTTGGAAAAGCAGGCCATGTACTCAAAGACCCTCACAACCCGGACATTTTTGCTGTAAACCCGCTCCCACATTGGCGGAGAGATACAAAAGCCTTAAAGTGCGTAACACCAAGCTGAAGGATGGCTTCCTGTCTGCAGTTATGCCAAATGAATGATAAAATGGACCCGACTTCACAATGTAACTCAGCGTGACCCTGCACCATATGTCTATCTGCACTGCACTTTCTCTGCAGCCATAATGCTTCGTTACAGTTATTTTTTTGTTGTATATCAGCTCAATGTACCGTCGTAATGTATCGATCTGTGTGAATGGTACATCAGGCAAGATTTTCACTGTAGCTCAGTACGTGATGATGATAAACAAATTTCCCCATTTTAATTCTGTGGAAATATTAGACAGACTGAGCTTCTGCTCTGGAACCTCAGAAGGAAACTGAACTGTTGTCATTTCTGTGGAAAGCAAATATATGGAAAATGCTTCAATCTCACATTACGATCTGCAGTAACTGGGATCAGGTGACCGGTGGTGGGTCTCCCATATCAATATCAGAATCAAGTTTAATAGCACCGGCATATAGATAGATATATAGATAGATACTTTATTCATCCCCAAGGGGAATTTCAACCCATGAAATATAACTCATGAAAGGGGAAATGTGCCATGAAACTTATTGTCTCTGTGGTAGCAGTAGAACCTAATACTTAACAAAAGATTTTAACAATTGTGATTTAAAATAAGAATATATTTCAAAAATAGAAAAAATAAAAATCTAATAAACTTCTAATTCTGTGGAACTATTTGACTGACTGGGTTGTTGCTTTGGAAATTCTGAAGTGAAGCTGAATTAAACTTTACACATTTCTGAGAAACTCAGATAAATACAAATGGCTAAATTCTCACATCAATGGGTCATACACCCAGAAACGTTGGCAGCACGTCAGCACGTCGAAACTGTGTATGAAACATGCAGAAAATATTGCAAGAAAAAAAAACATTGTCTACCCACAATAAGAAGACGTGACAGATCCGGATCTCACTGACTTGTCTGAACGGGGAAAGATGAACCTGCACGTACACGTAGAGCTGTGACTCGCAGATGCTGCAGATCTGCAGATAAACGTGAACAAGAAACGGGATCAGGTGACGAGTGGAGGGACTCCCTCCTGAACCGGTAACTCTGCTCCTCGCCGCTCACACGCTGCCCGACCCATACGCCGCATTCCCCACATTATTCCATATTTACACCAGATACCTGTCTACTTTTCCACATCATATCTACCCCGATCCCTTTCCCTCCACCTCCAGGTCACAGACTCACGGGCTCGATTCCCATCCCCTTTTTCAGAGACTGGGATCCCTGATTCAACAGGTAATGATGTTCTGCATTTCAATGTGTTCAGATCTCAGTCCTCGATTCTCTAAATGACACTTAGAGTTATCACATTTGATCTTTCTTCAAGTTATGACCCCACCACTCCAGAGATCAGTTAGGTATATCTTCATTGCACTCTCTATAACAAATACTCTCTAACCTTTTTGTTCATCCTCTATGGAATTAATTTAAACTTTCTGCAGCCCTGTGTTGCCCCAACTACTGACGTCCCACCCTTGTTACTATTTCCACCTTCCACCTCCCCCCTCACCTGGATCCACCTCTCACTCCCCAGCTCTTGCCCCATCCCCAGCCCTCACCTCCTTTCTCTGACTATTTCCCGTCCACTCTCAGTCCAGAGGGAGGGTCTCGGCCGGAAATGTTGACGGTCCATTTCCCTCCACAGATGCTGTCCGACCCATTGAGTTCCTCCGGCAGTTTGTTCTTTGGTCTGTATAACCCATGTTAATATGGGGAGCGGGATTTTACACCATATTGCAGGGTTAGTTTGTTGACGTTCTTTGTTACGTCAGCAATATTTCAATGTTATTTTCAGTTCGGTGCATTGTTATACCATACCGAGCTGCAGAAATCTTTTCAGCATTTTGTCCAACTTTGCCAAATTATTCCTGATTCCCACATCACTCTCTGGGACTGGGAGCCTTTCCCCATCACCAGGTCTGAGGAAAAGCAGGGAATCCTCTGTCACGGTTTCCTTCTCTGTGAGTTCTGTGATTTCCTGTAAACATGGAAGGTGTTGAGTGATGGACTGAGTGAAAGGGAATGGAGAAGACATTATCTGCTCAGTGATGAGACGACTCAGTGACTTTGATCACAGGAACAGTCACTGGGCAGCCTCTACACCCATTCTGTAAATTACTGGGTTCGGTAATTAGCAGCAAAGCACATGACTGTGGAAATAACAACCTGCATACACTTCCCATCCATGTCCTTACCCAAATTTCTCTTTAGTGTCTAACTAGAACCCACATCCACCCCTTCCACTGGCAGCTCATTCCACACTCTCACCAACCTCTGAGTGAAGAATCCCCCTTCAGATTCCCCAAAAATATTTCACCGTTCACCCTGAAATATCGTGTGACAGTGGGAAAGTGTGTATTGAACCGGAGGAAATACCAGAGATACTTAATGAATACTTTACTTCAGTATTCACTATGGAAAAGGATCTTAGCGATTGTACTGATGACTTGCAGCAGACTGAAAAGCTTGAGCATGTAGATATTAAGAAAGAGAATGTGCTGCAGCTTTTGGAAAGCATCAAGTTGGATAAGTCGCTATGGATATGAACATTTGGAGAGGTATAATATGATTAGTAACAGTCAGCATGACTTTGTGAAGGACAGGTCGTGCCTTACGAGCCCGATTGAATTTTTTGATGATGTGACTAAACACATCGATGAAGAAAGAGCAGTAGATGCAGTGTAAATGGATTTCTGCAAGGCATTTGATAAGGTAACCCATGTAAGGCTTATTGAGAAAGTAAGGAGACATGGGATCCAAGGGGACATTGCTTTGTGGATCCAGAACGGGCTTGCCCACTAAAAGCATAGAGTGGTTGTAGATGGGTCATACTCTGCATGGAGGCCGGTGACCAGTGGAGTGCCTCAGGGATCTGTTCTGGGACCCTTACTCTTTGTGTTTTTTATAAATGACCTGGATGAGGAAGTGGAGGGATGGGTTGGTAAGTCTGCTGATGACACAAAGGTTGGATGTTTTGTGGATAGTGTGGAGGGCTGTCAGACTTTACAGCGGGACATTGATAGAATGCAGAACAGGGCTGAGAAGTGGCAGATGGAGTTCAGCCCAGGTAAGTGTGAAGTGGTTCATTTTAGTAGGTCAAATATGATGGCATTGAAAATGTCGGGACTGAGATGAGGGGAAATGTCTCCACTCCGAGGGTGGTGAATGTCTGTAAATCCACACCACAGAGGGTATTGAAGACTCGGTGATCGTCCTCACATAAAACAGAGGCTGGCAGATTTGTGGAGAGCCAAGGGATCGAGAAAATCAAGATCGGTAGAAGCATGTGGCTGAGATGGGAGAGTAGCATCCATCTTGCTGATGGTTAAAGGGGCCGAATGGCCTCCTCCTGTTGTTTCTCACTTAATGTTGCACTGTTCCTGTCCAGTGAGGCCAGAGGAATGTGAATAGAAATGTGTGTTTATAAACTTAGACTGATTTAAATGACAAACACGAGGAAGTCTGCAGATGCTGGAAATTCAAGCAACACACACAAAATGCTGGTGGAACGCAGCAGGTCAGGCAGCATCTACAGGGAGAAGCGCTGTCCATGTTTCAGGACTGACGAAGGGCCTCGGCCCGAAGCATCGACAGCGCTTCTCCCTGTAGATGCTGCCTCACCTGCTGCTTTCCACCAGCATTTTGTGTGTGTTGACTGATTTAAAAGAAACCAGCTCATTTTCTGTGTGGGTCTGAATTGTGTGTCGGGATTTGTGTGTCTAGTTTCCCCTCAACTAGAAAGGGGAGGAGAGAAGAGAAGAGAGCGATAGTTTTACTGGATTCTATAGTCAGGGGGGCAGATAGGAGATTTTGTGGGGCAGATCGGGAGTCTCGGATGGTATGTTGCCTCCCTGGTGCCAGGGTCCGGGACATCTCAGATCGGGTGCAGGCTATTCTTGAGAATGAGGGCATGAACCCAGATGTAGTGGTCCATGTAGGGACCAACGATGTAGGTAAGGTGAGTGAGGGGGTCCTGCTTAGAGAGTTCAGGGAGTTAGGAGTGAAGCTGAAAGGCAGGACCTCCATGGTGACAATCTCGGGATTGCTACCTGTGCCACGTGTGAGTGAGGCGAAGAATAGAATGATTATGCACATTAATACGAGGCTGAGAGCATGGCGCAGGAAGGAAGGGTTCAGGTTTTTGGATAATTGGTCTTTGTTCCAGGGACATTGGGATCTGTTTCGAAGGGACGGTCTACATCTGAACCGGAGGGGTACTAACATTCTTGCAAGAATGTTTGCCAGTGCTGCTCAGGGGGGTTTAAACTAGATGTGCAGGGGGCAGGGATCCAGATCCAGAGGGTTGGTCAGAAGGAGCATGGGGTTAAATGCGTAGAAGGTTTGGGTGATCTTGAGAAGGTCATCAAAATTCAAGGTGCAATTAGATGGAAGTTCAAGGAGCTGGGTTAGGTACAATAGACAGTGTTTTAAGCAAAGAGAGGAGGAATGGGCTAAGAATTCTATACTTGAATGCGCGTAGTGTCAGAAATAAGACAGATGAGCTTGAAGCTCAGATGAAAATGGGGAACTACGATATTGTTGGGATAACGGAGACATGGCTGCAAGGGGATCAGGCCTGGGAATTGAGTGTACCAGGGTATACGTGCTATCGTAGAGACAGAAATATGGGAAGAGGGGGTGGGGTGGCCCTGTTAGTGAGGAATGAGATTCAGTCCTTAGCAAGAGGTGACTTGGGAACAGGGGAAGTAGATTCTGTGTGGTTTGAGCTGAGGAACAGTAACCGTAAAAAGACCCTAATGGGTGTTGTGTACAGGCCCCCAAACAGTATCGTGGATATTGGGTCCAAGTTGATTAGGGAGTTAACATTGGCATGTGCTAAAGGTAATGCAGTCGTTATGGGAGATTTCAGCATGCAGGTGAACTGGGAGAATCAGGTAGGTGCTGGACCCCAGGATAGGGAGTTTGTGGAGTGTCTAAGGGATGTATTTTTGGAACAGCTTGTGCTTGAGCCAACCAGGAACGAGGCTATTTTGAACTTGGTGATGTGTAATGAACAGGAATTGATAAGTGATCTTGAAGTAAAGGAGCCATTAGGAAGTAGTGATCATAACATGATAAGTTTTTATCTACAATTTGAGAGGGATAAGGGCAGATCAGAGGTGTCAGTGTTGCAATTAAATAAAGGTGACTACGGAGCCATGAGGGAAGAGCTGGCCAAAGTTAAATGGGCGGATGCCCTGGCAGGAAAGACAGTGGATCAGCAGTGGCAGATATTCTTGGGGATAATACAAAAGATGCAAAAGCAGTTCATTCCAATGAGAAGGAAAGATTCAAAGAGGGGGAAGGGGACACAGTGGTTGACAAAGGAAGTCAGAGATCGGATAGCATTAACGAAAAAGAAGTATGACAGGGCTAAGATGAGGGGGAATACAGATGATTGGGAAAGTTTTAAGGAACAGCAGATTTTAACTAAAAAAGCAATACGGAGAGAAAAAATCAGGTATGAGCTCAGTCTAGCCAGGAATACAAAAGGGGATAACAAAAGCTTTTTTAGCTATGTGAAGAGAAAGAAGATAGTTAAGAACAATGTTGACCCCTTGAAGAATGAATTGGGAGAAATTGTTATGGGAAACAGGGAAATGGCAACAGAATTTAATGCGTACTTTAGATCTGTCTTCACCAGGGAGGACACAAGCAATCTCCCAGATGTATGGATGGGCCAGGGTCATAAGATATCAGAGGAATTGAGACAGATTGACATTAGGAAAGAAACTGTGATGAGTAGACTGGTAGGACTGAAGGCTAATAAATCCCCGGGTCCAGATGGTCTGCATCCGAGGGTTCTAAAAGAGGTGGCTCAGGAAATTGCGGATGCATTGGTAATCATTTTCCAATGTTCCTTAGATTCAGGATCAGTTCCTGAAGGTTGGAGAGTGGCTAATGTTATCCCTCTTTTCAAGAAGGGAGGGAAGGAGAAAATGGAGAACCATCGCCCTGTTAGCCTAACGTCAGTCGTGGGGAAGATGCTTGAGTCCATTATTAAGGGCGAAATAGTGGCACATCTAGATGGCAGAAATAGGATTAGGCCGAGCCAGCATGGATTTACCAAGGGCAAATCATGCTTGACTAATCTGTTGGAGTTTTTTGAGGGTGTAACAAGGATGTTAGACGAGGGTAAGCCAGTGGATGTTGTATACCTAGATTTTCAGAAGGCATTCGATAAGGTGCCACATAGGAGATTGGTGAGTCAAATCAGAGCTCATGGCATTGGGGGCAGGGTTTCAACATGGATAGAAAACTGGTTGGCAGATAGAAAACAATGGGTAGCAGTGAATGGGTGTTTCTCGGACTGGCTGGAGGTGACTTGTGGGGTACCACAGGGCTCTGTATTGGGACCACAGCTCTTTACGATTTATGTCAATGATTTAGATGAGGGCATTGAAAACTATATCAGCAAGTTTGCTGACGATACTAAACTGGGTGGCAGTGTGACATGCGAAGAGGACCTTAGGAGAATACAGGGAGACTTGGATAGGCTGGGTGAGTGGGCAGATACTTGGCAGATGTCATTCAATGTGAATAAATGTGAAGTTATCCACTTTGGAAGCAGGAACAAGAGGGCAGAGTATTATCTGAACGGTGTAGAGTTAGGTAAGGGAGAAATGCAAAGAGACCTAGGAGTCCTAGTTCACCAGTCAATGAAGGTGAATGAGCAAGTGCAACAGGCAGTGAAGAGGGCAAATGGAATGTTGGCCTTTGTTACAAGGGGAATTGAATACAACAGCAAGGATGTCCTTTTGCATTTGTACAGGGCCCTGGTGAGACCACACCTGGAATATTGTGTACAGTTTTGGTCTCCAGGTTTAAGGAAGGACATTCTGGCAGTTGAGGAAGTGCAGCGTAGATTCACTAGGTTGATTCCTGGGATGGCAGGGCGTCTTACGCAGAGAGATTGGAGAGATTGGGCTTGTACACGCTGGAATTGAGGAGATTGAGAGGGGATCTGATTGAAACGTTTAAGATAATTAAAGGATTTGATAGGATTGAGGCAGGAAATATGTTCCAGATGTTGGGAGAGTCCAGTACCAGAGGGCATGGATTGAGAATAAGAGGTCAGTTATTTAAAACAGAGTTGAGGAAGAGCTTCTTCTCCCAGAGAGTTGTGCAGGTGTGGAATGCACTACCTCGGAAGACGGTGGAGGCCAATTCTCTGGATGTTTTCAAGAAGGAGCTAGATAGATATCTGATGGATAGGGGAATCAAGGGATATGGGGACAAGGCAGGGACTGGGTATTGATAGTGAATGATCAGCCATAATCTCAGAATGGCAGTGCAGACTCGAGGGGCCGAATGGTCTACTTCTGCACCTATTGTCTATTGTATGTCCATCAAGTGACGTTAGGCACAGGAGTATCTGTACATATGGTGAGTGCCAGGAAATGTTAAACTCGTGGTAATAAGGGTGTGGTGGGGTGAGTTTGTGGGTTGAGGTGTACCCGGCCTTGAACCCTTCTCTCTCTATGTCATCTCATTGATATGTGATGGACCCCACAACTGTCGTGACGCTGGCGAACTTGACAATGTGATTCCCCGGGTGTTTGGCTGTGCGGTCATGTGTGAACAGAATGTACAGCAATGGGCTCAGCACGCAGCCCGTGTTGAGGATGATTGGGAGTGATGAACGGTTCTGGATCCTGACTTTCTGAAGCAGGTTGTTTCAGTCCAACACTGAAACAGGGCTGAAACAGCCCTAAATACAGGGCTGTATTTAGATGGTCCTGCAAAACTTTATTTTTATTGATGCATTGCTGCACGTTTGAGTGTTCGGTCGGGGTTCCAGATGTTTTTTTTTGCTAGTGGTGGGGGGGGGGGTTGTTGCTTTGCTGCTGCTCATGCATGGGAGGGGGAGGTTGGGGGGGGGGGTTGGGGTTTTAACATTTAACTGTCATTCATTCTTTAGGGCACTCCTCTGTTTTCATGGATATTTGCGAAGAAAAATAATTTCAGGATTTATATCGTATACATTTCCCTGATATTAAATGTACCTATTGCAATCTATTCAAACTTATGATGGGGTAGCGTTCGTGGCTGGATTGTGTTGGGTGCCTCGAAGCATTGTTCAGAGTACGTAACGTCCCTGACGTAGTTTGGTGAAAAACGAATTCTTTGAAGAAGTTACGAGGAATGTTGACGAGGGTAAGGCAGTGAATGTAGTCTATATGGAATTCAGCAAGGCCTTTGACAAAGTTCCACATGGAAGGTTAGTTATGAAGGTTCAGTCGTTAGTTATTATTGCTGGAGTAATAAAATGGATTCAACAGTGGCTAGATGGGAGATGCCAGAGAGTAGTGGTGGATAATTGTTTTTCGGGATGGAGGCCGGTGACTAGTGGGGTGCCTCAGGGATCTGTTTTGGGCCCAATGTTGTTTGTAATATACATAAATGATCTGGATGACGGGGTGTTAAATTGGATTAGTAAGTATGCCGATGATGCTAAGGTAGGAGGTGTTGTGGATAATGAGGTGGGTTTTCAAAGCTTGCAGGGAGATTTATGCCGGTTAGAAGAATGGGCTGAACGTTGGCAGATGGAGTTTAATGCTGAGAAGTGTGAGGTTCTACATTTTGGCAGGAATAATCCAAGTAGAACATACAGTATAAATGGTAGGGCATTGAGGAATGCAGAGGAACAGAGAGATCTAGGAATAACAGTGCATAGTTCCCTGAAGGTGGAGTCTCATGTAGATAGGGTGGTGAAGAAGGCTTTTGGAACGCTGGCCTTTATAAATCAAAGCATTGAGTACAGAAGATGGGATGTAATGTTAAAATTGTACAAGGCATTGGTAAGGCCAAATTTGGAATATTGTGTGCAGTTCTAGTCACCGAATTATAGGAAAGATATCAACAAATTAGAGAGAGTGCAGAGACGATTTACTAGGATGTTACCTGGGTTTCAGCACTTAAGTTACAGAGAAAGGTTGAACAAGTTAGGTCTCTATTCATTGGAGCGTAGAAGGTTGAGGGGGGATTTGATCGAGGTATTTAAAATTTTGAGAGGGATAGATAGAGTTGACGTGAATAGGCTGTTTCCATTGAGAGTAGGGGAGATTCAAACGCGAGGACATGATTTGAGTGTTAGGGGGCAGATGTTTAAGGGAAACACGAGGGGGTATTTCTTTACTGAGAGTGTGATAGCTGTGTGGAATGAGCTTCCTGAAGAAGTAGTAGAGGCCAGTTCAGTTGTGTCATTAAAGGTAAAATTGGATAGGTATATGGACAGGAAAGGAGTGGAGGGTTATGGGCTGAGTGCGGGTAGGTGGGACTAGGTGAGATTAAGAGTTCAGCACGGACTAGGAGGGCCGAGATGGCCTGTTTCCGTGCTGTGATTGTTATATGGTTATATGGTAGTCTGCAATGCCGTTAATGCCCAGTCAAATATACCCATGATTGTTCCCCAGGGTCGGGGAGTCCGAAGCCAAAGGACCCAGATACAATGGAGCAGAGATGAGAGACACTGGAGAGGAAATCTCAACACACAGAGCGAGTGAGTGTCTGGAACGAGCAGTTCAGTGTTTGCATCGTTGGTTATCGACCCGGGGATCAGTATTCCCACCGTATTTGGAAATTCCCGCTCCTGTCGCCTGTCTGTCAGCAGCTGGAATTTAAAGGAACGATGATATTGTTAGAGACCTGAAATCAGATCAGAAAATGTTTGAAGCCATTCCGACACAGGGGGTTGGAGCTGAAGCATTAACTTTGTTCCTCTCCACAGATATTCTTTATCTCCAGAGTGTTTCTTGTATTTGCAGCGTTTTAGAACATTACGTTGAAATTATTTAGTCTCCTGGGAAATAGACTTGTGTAGGACGTTCAATTTAAATTCGCTATCTTACAGCACAGAAACAGTGCTTTCGGCCCATCTAGTCTGTTCCTTCCTCTGCCTGGACCCATCCACTTGCACCCAGAACATATCCCTCAATACCTCCCTCATCCATGTAACCATACAAACTTCTCCTATATACTACATTTGAAACCTGCATCCGCATTCATGTCGCCCTCTGAGGGAGATAGTTACTAGTCCGATTCCCTTTAAATATTCCACTTTTTGCGCTAACCCCACGAGCACACCGAACATTAGGGGCGAAACCTATTCACCCTATTTCTACCATCATAGTTTTGTTTACCTCTAGCGTGGTTCCTAACCTGGGGTCCACAGTCCCGCCGACTGGTAGGGGTCCACCGCATGAAAAAGTTTGGGGACCTCTGCTAGCATCTCCCCTCATTCTCCTGTGCTTCAGGGAAACAATTTCTAACCTGTTCAACCTACCCCTGTAACTCTACTCCTTAAATACCGGCATCATCCGTGTCCGACAGGGCTACTGCAGTCTCTACCCTGTTCCGGGGATTTATCCATCCTAATTCACCTCAAGACTGCAAGCACCTGTTGTGTAATCCATGCACAATCCATGACCTGGCCGGCTTTCGTCATTTCTACAGTCCCTTCCTGTCTCCCAAGGAAACACAGGCACACAGAATTAGTTGAAAATCTCTCCCATCTCTTTCGGCTCCATGCATTGATAGGCACACTGAATATCGGGAGATATCTTGTGAAAGTTAACAGGGCAGTAAGAAAAACACAGTTTCTCTCCATAAATTATCCTGCCGCCAACTTGTCTATTATTCGTGGAAATGTGATCATTAGAGTTATTGTTTACAAATTTCACAAGAATTATTCTGGAAAGAGAAGTTTTACGTTTGAGGGGAAGTTGGTGTCTCTGGGCCTGTTCTCAATGGAGGGGTGGTGACTTGGGAACAGAAATGTCAATGAAATCCTGAGGACTGGATAGAGGGACAGGGACAAGATATTTCCAGCAGTAGGAGAGTCTACGATCAGAGATCACAATCTGAATCTATTTATTTCTATCTGGGGACCTTCTCTTCCATTCTTCTGTCCAGTAGCAGGATCTGAATATCACCTGTATCAATGCCGGGGTTGATCGTAGTTATAGGTTATTCGCAGACACAAGAATATAATGGAATTTTTAACTACTTAATTGAACAAAGAAAGACACTTAATGGTTATCACCACAATGTGATGTCCTTTGTAAGTATCCTATAGTTGACATTTGAAACAGACAGGCAGCATCCAACAAAGCACTTTCATTTTGGAACAGCTTCTGCACTGCTGGAAGTTCTGCAGAGGTGAAACTGCTAACAGATTTACTGGAGGCACCTCGAGACAGAATTAAAACAGCCATTAGAATTTTACCTTCCCCCTTACAAAATGGCTGAGAGCTCAGTATTCATCTTTGTCATAATGAAACTCGGGGAGTGTGAGATCGAGTCTGTTAGCTCCTATTTTCAGTTAGTTCTGCTCAGCCTGAACCTCCATCACCAGGGTAACAGCCCGCCAGAGCTGCAGAACATTTAAACATTTAAACATTTTGAACATTTTTATCGCTCTCTGGTCACCGCCCCTCAGTGGTCTCAGGAGCCGGTGTGGAGGCCCGGATGCCTTGAGCATTCACTGTATGGAACATATGATGTTTATGTTGCAATAGAGAGATAACTAATGAATGTAGGGATGGCATCTATGCAAATCTGTTTAGGACGTCACTTACAGGGTTCAACGGGGATTACTCCCTCCACAATCCCCTTGTTCATTCATCCCTGCTCACTAATCCTCCTCCACACACTTATCCCTGCATCCGTCCTAAGTTCTACACCTACCGGTACACCCCCTCCCTCACCACCATTCAGAGTCCAAAACAGTCTTTCCAGTTGAGGCAACACCTGGGCAGCATCTGTGGAGGGAAATGGACCGTCAACATTTCGGGCCGAGACCCTCCTTCTGGACTGAGAGTAGACGGGAAATGATCAAAGAAAAGGGGTGAGGGGTGGGTACGGGGAAAGAGCTGGTAAGTGAGAGGTGGGTCCAGGTGAGGGGGAGGTAGGAAGGTGGAAATAGTGACAAGGGGTGGAATGAGAGTGGTTGGGGCAAGACGGGGATGCGGAAGATTGTATTTAATTCCACGGAGGATTACAAGAAGTTAGAGAGCATTTATTTTAGAGATTCACCAGACTGATTCCTGGAGGACGATGAAGTCTCACTGATCGTCTTCACATAAAACAGAGGCCGGCAGATGTGTGGAGACGGAAGGGGTCGAAGAAATGAGGATCGGTCAGAAACATGAGGCTGAGATGGGAGAGCAGTCGCCATCTTGTTGACGGTTAGAGGGGCTGAATGGCCACTTCTTTCTGTTTCTCACTTGATATTTCAGTGTTCCTGTACAGCGAAGTCCTGTAGGAATGTTAATTGGAATTTGTGTTTGTATCTATAGAACTGATTTGAATGAAAACAGCACAATTCCGGTTTGGGTTTGAATTGTGTATCGGACCGGGATGGGAATCGAACCCGTAACCCTGAGAACCGGAAGGTGGAGCTGAGGGGACGGCGAAGGCACTGAGGGAAAAAATATAAACGTAGCTGGTGTAAATATGAAATGATGTGTAAAATCCGGCAGGTAGGTCGGACGGAGTGTGACACCGGTTCAGGTGGGAGAACCTCCGCCCGTTACGTGATCCACTTCTCGCTCCCATTTCAAACGCAGATCTGCAGCATCTGCGGCTTTTCGAGGCCCCGCCCCCGCTCTCACAGTCCCCGGATGGGCGGTGGTTTTCTTTCCTTCCAGTGTTGAAGCGGATAGTCGGCGTAGAGCCGGGGGTCGGATCACTGTCTGCGGGACAAATTGATCAAGTTCCTACCGGTGAGTATTGAGGCCGGTCCTGAGAGGGAACGGGACCGACAACTTCTGGGGGGAGACCTGACGTTGTTCAGTGAGTCCCGTTAACTTCCCCAAACGGGCGGCCGCGTCCCACTTCCTGGACACAACCTGCCGGGGTTGGAACGGGTTGCGGGTCCTTCACACCGAACCGCTGGAGAGATGAGCCGCCGCTCCGCCTCTGTTGCTCGGGTCCCCGGTCCGGGATGAGGTGGTGTTGCCGGGACTAAATCCATCCGTTCACTTGTACCTGGGGAACGTTACCTCCATCACCCGGCCCGGTAGCCGATCCAAACTTCACCTGGATCCATACCTGGAGTCGATAATGGTTTTACAGCACACTGGAAGCGGCCGTTAGGCCCGTTGTTTTCTTGCAGACAGAGGGTTAAACAGAGTAATCGCACCCTCGGGACACTGCTCCACGTGTATGAGTAGTTCCATCTTTCCCCGTTCAGGGAGGACAGTGAGATCCAGATCTCTCACGTCCTCTCGGGGGACTGGGAAGTTTATTTCCATCTTCTGTCCTTTGGTACGGCTCGCCGAAATGCTGACAGTGTTCCCGATATCTGGCCCCATTAATGCGAGAATTAAGTCTTTCTCATTTATCTGGGTTTCTCTGAAATGTGTACACTCCCTCCGGAATTCCAAAGGAGCAACCCAGGCTGTCGAATATTCCCACACGATTGAAATGGGGATTTTTATTTGACATGAAACGTGGCACAGTAAACATCCTGTCTTTGCCATCACCCACGTAGATCAAGCATTACAACAGTACATCGAGGTGATATAAGGTAAAACAATAACGGAGTGTAACAAATCATTATGGTCACAGAGAAAGTACAGTACAGGTAGATAAGTGGTGCAAGGTCACATCTAGTTAGACTGTGAGGTCAGCAGTCCATCTCATCACACTGGGGAACATTCAGTTCGCTTCTAACAGCAGAACGGAAACTGTCCTTGAGCCTGGTGTTACGATTCTGTTTAATTTTATTCTCGACCCAATCGGAGACTGAGAAGTGAAGCGGATTTTCCATTATGTTGGCTGCTTTACTGAGGCAGCAGGACATATAGACAGAGTCCATGGAGGGGAGTTTGGCTTCTATGATGTGCTCAGCTGTGCCCACTGTTCTCTGTTATTTCATTCATTTAAACGAAGTGCAATAGCCGTATGAAGATGTGAAGCATCGGGATGGGATACTTTCTGTGGAGCATTGATAAAGATTGTAGAGTGGAAAAGGACATATACCACAATTTTTATTGATTGTTCTGGTTTTGTCATATTGAAATCTGTTATCTATCAGAGTGTACTATTATTTCAGTACGGTGTATTGCTTGAGGACCATCACACATTGCCCGTGATTCCATCTCCCTCCCAGTTTCATCTGTTTGTTTCCTATCCATCTTGTTCAACATCAGTCCAGCCTGCGTCATACCACCTCAATGATATATATCAGCAGTCTCTCTACTAAACATTGTCTCAATTGTGAAGTTTTGTCTTCCATTTATTCCGGCATTTTTTTTTAATTAGCTAGAACTACCAGAGGTTAAATTGAATGCAACACGTGGCAGGGTAAAAGCTGCCTTTACAATTTTTGTTTCACCATTACAAAATGGCTGCAGTGTTAATCCTTGTCACGATGAAACACACATCTGATGCTGAGTTTGTTATTTCCTTTTTCGGTTACATTTAGTGAGCCACTTCCTCCGTTTCCAGGGTAACAAACCACCAGAGCTGCAAGGACTGTTGCAAATGTTTATCGCACACAGATAACGGCCTCTCAGTGAAGCACCCCTTCAAATTACCCTTAAATATTTAAAATTTCGGCCCAAATCCACGCCCTCACCCATCCCGAAGGACAATAGCCTACATGCATTCGCCCTATTTATACACTTATAGGTTTGTATGCTCTAGGAGGGGTTTCCAACTTGGTGTCCGCAGGCCCCACCGTTGAGCATAGCAGAAAATGGTCCCGAACCCCTGCGAGCATCTCTCCTGATTCTCATGTTCTCCAGGTTATCAATAACTAATCTGTTCAAACTACCCCTGTAACTCAGTTCCTAAAATGACAGCAACATCCGTGTCTGCCAAGCCTCCTGCACCAGCCTGTCACAGGGTCCGAGGGAGACCTTGTCAGGCCCTGGGGATTTATCCATCCTAATTCTCCTCAAGGCAGCAAACTCCTGTCGTGTAATCTGTACACAATCCGTGTCCTGACTGACTCTCCTCATTTCTATAGTCTCTGTCTGTCTCCCAAGTAAACACAGGCACAGAGATGTCATAGACGATCTCTCCCATCTCTTACGGCTTCGTGCGCAGATGAGCACGCTGAACGTCAGATGTTATTTTGTAACTGTTAGCGGGGCGGGGAGGAAATAACAGGTTTTCTCAATAATTTATCCTGCTACCACATTGTCTGCTATTCATGAGAATGTGCTCATTACAGTTGTTGTTTACAAAGTTCACAAGAGTGATTCTGGAATGAAATGCTTTATGTATGAGGAATACAGGAGGAAATCTGCAGATGCTGCTTATTCAAACAACACACACAAAATGCTGGTGGAACACAGCAGGCCAGGCAGAATCTATAAGGAAAAGCGCTGTCGATGTTTCGGGCCGATACCCTTTGTCAGAACTGACTGAAAGGAAAGATAGTAAGAGATTTGAAAGTAGTGGGGGGGGGGAGGTGAAAATGATAGGAGAAGACCGGAGTGGGTGGGGTGAAGCTGAGAGCTGGAAAGATGATTGGCCAAAGGGATACAGAGCTGGAGAAGGGAAAGGATCATGGGACGGGAGGCCTAGGGAGAAAGAATGGGGTACAGGAGCACCAGAAGGAGATGGAGAACAGGCAGAGTGATGGGCAGAGACAGAAAAAAAAGGGAGGGGGGATAATATATATTGCAGGGATTGGGTAAGAAAGGGGGGAGGGGCATTAACGGAAGCTGGATAAGTCTCTGCTCCTATTATCGATGGAGGGATGGTGACTCTGGGAACAGGAACCTCAGTGAAATCCTATGTTCTGGATAGAGTCGATGGGGACCAGATGTTTTCAACAGTAGGGGAATCTGGAACCTGAGGTCACAATCTTAATCCATTTAATTGTATCTGAGGATCTTCCCTTTCATCATTCTGTCCAGTAGCAGGATCTGAAGTCCACCTATATCAATGCCGGGGGTTGATCGCAGTTAGAAGATATTTGCAGACACAGGAATGTGACGGAAGTTTTAACCACTTAATTAAACAAAGAAGGAAACTTCATGGTTATCACAACAACGCATTGTGTGAAATAAATAAAAACACAAAATGCTGGCAGAACTCAGCAGGCCAGACAGCATCTATGGGAGGAGGTAGTGACGACGTTTCGGGCCGAAACCCTTCAACATGAGTGAAATAACATGGGAAGTCGAGGGGGAATAAGAATTGGAGGGAAATGGGATGGGGGGGAGGTGGAGAATTATGGGAAATAAAAGAGAAAGAAAGGTAGGGCTGCAGGGAGAGATGTTTCTCTTTGGTTCTCTTTCTCTCTCTTTCCCCCTCACTATAATCTCTCCCCCCAGCCCTGCCTTTCTTTCTCTTTTATTTCCCATAATTCTCCACCATCCCCCTATCCCATTTCTCTCCAGCCTATCACTTCCCAGTTCTCTACTTTATCCCTCCCCCCACTTCTTATCCCACCTCGACCATCCTATGTTACTTCACTCCTGAGGAAGGGTTTCGGCCCGAAACGTCGTTATTACCTCCTCCCATAGATGCTGCCTGGCCTGCTGAGTTCTGCCAGCATTTCATTTTTTAAATTAATTTCCAGCATCAGCAGATTCACTCGTATTGCCTTTGAATGCATTGTGTGATGCCCTTTGTAAATATCCCACAGTTGACATTTGGAACAGATAGGCCACATCCAACAACTTGTTTGATTTTGGATCTGCTGAAAGTTCTGTAGATATGGAACTACCAATATATTTACTGCATGCACCTCGAGACAGGGTTAAAACAGCCACTGGAATTTTAGCTTCCCCATTGCAAAATGGCTGACAGCTCAGTATTCATCTTTGTCATAATGAAGTTCAGAGTATGTGAGGTGGAATTCCTTATTTCCTTTTTCAGTTAGTTCTGCTTCCTACATCACCAGGGTAACAAACCACCAGAGCTCCAAGGAGTGTTGAACATCTGGGGTTCGTTGAGACTGTACCTGGAATATGGTGTGAAATCCAGCTGCCCATAATAATGTGGGTTATACAGACCAAAGAACAAACTGCCGGAGGAACTCAGTGGGTCGGGCAGCATCTGTGGAGGGGAATGGACTGTCCACATTCTGGTCTGAGACCCTCCCTCTGGACTGAGAGCAGACGGGGAAAAGTCAGAGAAAACAAGTGCGGGTTCGGGATGGGGCAAGAACTAGGGAGTGGGACGTGGATCCAGGTGAGGGGGGAGATGGGAAGTTGGAAATAGTAACGGGAGTGGAACATGAGTGGTTTGGGCAACACGGGGCAGCAGAAGATGACATTTAATTCTATAGAGGATTAGCAAAGAGGTTAGAGAGTGTTTATTTTAGAGATTCACCACCCTGTTTCCTGGAGGGAAACAGAGATCAGCAGAACGAATGAATCGAGGAGAAACATGTGGCTGAGATAGGAGAGGAGCCATCATCATAAATACAAAATACTCTGCAGATGCTGGGGTCAAAGCTGGATCAACTCAGTAAGTCGAGTAGCATCCGTGGAAAAGAACAGTCAACGATTCGGGCCGAGACTCTTTGTCAGGACTGAAGAAGGAGGGGCAGGGAACCTATGAAGAAGGAGGGAGGAGGGTGGGAAGGAGAAGGCTGGCAGGTGAGAGGTGTAACAAATCAATCTTCACCAGGGAGGACACAAGCAATCTCCCAGATGTATGGATGGGCCAGGGTCATAAGATATCAGAGGAATTGAGACAGATTGACATTAGGAAAGAAACTGTGATGAGTAGACTGGTAGGACTGAAGGCTAATAAATCCCCGGGTCCAGATGGTCTGCATCCGAGGGTTCTAAAAGAGGTGGCTCAGGAAATTGCGGATGCATTGGTAATCATTTTCCAATGTTCCTTAGATTCAGGATCAGTTCCTGAAGGTTGGAGAATGGCTAATGTTATCCCACTTTTCAAGAAGGGAGGGAAGGAGAAAACGGAGAACTATCGCCCTGTTAGCCTAACGTCAGATGTGGGGAAGATGCTTGAGTCCATTATTAAGGACGAAATAGTGGCACATCTAGATGGCAGAAATAGGATTAGGCCGAGCCAGCATGGATTTACCAAGGGCAAATCATGCTTGACTAATCTGTTGGAGTTTTTTGATGGTGTAACAAGGATGTTAGACGAGGGTAAGCTACTGGATGTTGTATACCTAGATTTTCAGAAGGCATTCGATAAGGTGCCACATAGGAGATTGGTGAGTCAAATCAGAGCTCATGGCATTGGGGGCAGGGTTTCAACATGGATAGAAAACTGGTTGGCAGATAGAAAGCAAAGGGTAGCAGTGAATGGGTGTTTCTCGGACTGGCTGGAGGTGACCAGTGGGGTACCACAGGGCTCTGTATTGGGACCACAGCTCTTTACGATTTATGTCAATGATTTAGATGAGGGCATTGAAAACTATATCAGCAAGTTTGCTGACTATACTAAACTGGGTGGCAGTGTGACATGCGAAGAGGATGTTAGGAGAATACAGGGAGACTTGGATAGGCTGGGTGAGTGGGCAGATACTTGGCAGATGTCATTCAATGTGAATAAATGTGAAGTTATCCACTTTGGAAGCAGGAACAAGAGGGCAGAGTATTGTCTGAACGGTGTAGAGTTAGGTAAGGGAGAAATGCAAAGGGACCTAGGAGTCCTAGTCCATCAGTCAATGAAGGTGAATGAGCAAGTGCAACAGGCAGTGAAGAGGGCAAATGGAATGTTGGCCTTTGTTACAAGGGGAATTGAGTACAAGAGCAAGGATGTCCTTTTGCATTTGTACAGGGCCCTGGTGAGACCACACCTGGAATATTGTACACAGTTTTGGTCTCCAGGTTTAAGGAAGGACATTCTGGCAGTTGAGGAAGTGCAGCGTAGATTCACTAGGTTGATTCCTGGGATGGCAGGGCTGTCTTACGCAGAGAGATTGGGGAGAGAGATTACGCAGAGAGATTGGGCTTGTACACGCTGGAATTGAGGAGATTGAGAGGGGATCTGATTGAAACGTTTAAGATAATTAAAGGATTTGATAGGATTGAGGCAGAAAATGTGTTCCAGATGTTGGGAGAGTCCAGTACCAGAGGGCATGGATTGAGAATAAGAGGTCAGTTATTTAAAACAGAGTTGAGGAAGAGCTTTTTCTCCCAGAGAGTTGTGCAGGTGTGGAATGCACTACCTCGGAAGACGGTGGAGGCCAATTCTCTGGATGCTTTCAAGAAGGAGCTAGATAGATATCTGATGGATAGGGGAATCAAGGGATATGGGGACAAGGCAGGGACGGGGTATTGATAGTGAATGATCAGCCATGATCTCAGAATGGCGGTGCAGAATCTAGGGGCCGAATGGTCTACTTCTGCACCTATTGTCTATAGTCTATTGTCTATTCTAGTTACAGAGAAAGTGCAGTGCAGGTAGATATGTGGTGCAAGGTCACATTGATTTAGATTGTGCGGTCAGGAGTCCACACATCATGCTGTTTGCTTATTAACAGCAGAATGGACACTGTCCTTGAGCCTGGTGGTGTGTTTCTGTTTTATTTTATCTTCGGCCCGATGGGAGTATTAGAAGTGCCACCGTTCTGAGGATCTTTCATTATGTTGGTTGCTTTACTGAGTCAGTGGGGTGAAGACAGAGTCCATGGAGGGGAGGTTGGTTTCTATGATGTGCTCAGCTGTGTTCACAGTTCTCCGCTATTTCATTCAGTTACAGGAAAAGCAGTAGCCGTATGAAGATGTGAAGTATCGTGATGGGATACTTTCTACGGTGCATTGATAAAGTGTGTAGAGTAGAAAAGGGCAGATACCAAAGTTCTTATTGTTTGTTCTGGTTTTGTTATATGGGAATCTGTTATCTACTAGTGCGTACTATTATTTCAGGACCATCAGAGATCGCCCTTCATCCCCTTCTCCCATCTGGCTCCATCTGCCCATCCCCTGCCCATCTTGTTCAACCTCTGTCCAGCCTGTATCCCACCACCTCAATGATATATATCAACCACATTGTTCAACCTCTGTCCATTCTGTATCCCACCAACTCAATGATATATATCAACCACATTGTTCAACCTCTGTCCAGTCTGTATCCCATCATCTCAATGACATATATCAACCACATTGTTCAACCTCTGTCCAGTCTGTATCCCACCACCTCAATGATATATATCAACCACATTGTTCAACCTCTGTCCAGCCTGTATCCCACCACCTCAATGATATATATAAACATCTTGTTCAACCTCTGTCCTGTCTGTATCCCACCACCTCAATGATATATATCAACCATCTTGTTCAATCTCTGTCCAGCCTGTATCCCACCACCTCAATGAAATATATCAACCATCTTGTTCAACCTCTGTCCAGTCTGTATCCCACCACCTCAATGATACATATCAACCATCTTGTTCAACCTCTGTCCAGTCTGTATCCCACCACCTCAATGAAATATATCAACCATCTTGTTCAACCTCTGTCCAGTCTGTATCCCACCACCTCAATGATACATATCAACCATCTTGTTCAACCTCTGTCCAGTCTGTATCCCACCAACTCAATGATATATATCAACCATCTTGTTCAACCTCTGTCCAGTCTGTATCCCACCACCTCAATGATATATATCAAACATCTTGTTCAACCTCTGTCCAATCTGTATCACACCAACTCAATGATATATTTCAACAATCTCTCTTTCAAACTTTGCCTTCATTGTGAAGTTTTCTTTTGCATCTTTTCCAAAATTAGTTTTTTCACTAGCTAGAAATATCAGAGGTTTAATTGAACACAACATGTGGCAGGGTAAAAACAGGCATTTCAAATTTAGTTTCACTTTTACAAAATGGCTGCAGTGTTAACCTTCATAATAATGGAGCTCATAGCATCTGAAGTTGAGTTTGCTATTTCCTTTCTCGGTTATTTTCGGTGAGCCACTTCCTCTGTTTCCAGGGTAACAGCCCGTCAGGGCTGCAGCAAGTGTCCCCGTGTGCCACAGGCGATCTCCAGGAATGAAATGTCAAGGCTGCACATACCTGGGGTTTTAATAACATTTACCGACTCAATTGGGACAGGTTTCAATAGATCTAAAAATAAACATCTGTTGGTTTACTTCCAAACTGATTACGTCATCCGAACGCAATCCCGGGTTGCAAAATCGTGATTAACTGAGTGAATTAACTCTGATACTGAAAACAATGGAAACTGTGACGTTACGCAGGGTTGTAAATTACGAGTGGCATTCCTCCAGCAAAGGGAATGTTATTTCACACACAAATAGACCCAACTCTCCACCTCACCTTGTGTCAGTGCGAATCTTGTCCATCGGCTGAGCAGATTGACTGAGAGTAAAGCTGCCTCTCCAGTCCGATTCTCCACCGATTGTAATCAGAGCTCATCTCACCGTCACCTCATCTCCCACTCCCGACGCGAGAAACCATCCTCTGGTTGTTCGAGTGAAGTGTACCAAACTTTGTCCTGGGTCGTAAAGAAGTCTACGTTCACCACCACTGAGAGGAATGTTTGCTCTGAGAAAATAAACTTCTGCCTTCCGTTTGTCCTACATAGAACACAGGTGAAGAATGGGGACTGACACTTCGGACCACATTGACTGCGCCAAACATGACGTCATATTAAAGGGAACCCACCAACCAACACTTGATCAGTCACCCTACACTCCCTAACTGTCACGTGTCAACCGTCACATCAGTAATCCTGGGCTTCTGGGATCTCAGTTCTCAGAAGCATTTTGATCATCTCTGTGGATTAGTTGGCACCGACAAAAGCGATTGAACCTTCAAAGCCATCTCATCAATCGCAAAGTGTTCCACTGTAAATCTGTACTTCAAAGGATCCGTTTGTCAGACACAACACCTTTAATTGTAACATTGTAGCTTAAGTTACTGTATTGAATCACCTATTGTAGCCATTGTCAACACGATTAAAAACTCGTGACGTAATTTGAGTTTGAGAGTCTCTGCCGAGAGTGTGTCCAAGAAAATAGTTATTTGTGGCGATGAATAAACACCTTCATATCCACCAAGCTGTCAAGTGTCTTCTGTGGCTCCCTCACAGTCAGAATATTTGGGGATTCCTCCAGGACCCACCCGTAAACATAATGCATGGCCATCAAAGTCAGCAGTCTGAGGGAATGACTGTGTGTCAAAGACCACGACGGAGAGCGGGAGGGGCGGATAAGAGAGTGTACTTGTGCATGTGTGCCCTCCACAGCACTTTATCGGTCCCTAAACTAATCAAACCGCCCCCTCCTTCTCCAGAGCACTCTCAGTCCCTCAACTAATCACACTGCTCCCTCTTTCTCCGTAGGTGCGGTATCAGCCCCGAACTAATCCCAGCGCCCCCTCTTATTCACAGCACTGTACGAGTTCTAAACTACTCCCACTTCTCTGCTCTGTCTGACGGCGTCACGATATACGTCAGAAACACATCCCACTATCCCCTCGCTCTCCACAGCACTGTATCGATCATTAAACTGGTCCCATTGCTCTGCACTATCTTCCAGAGACAATCCCCAAAATAACCCATCGTGAACTCTCTTTCGCCGCAGGTGGAGAGAGAAAGAGAAAACTGCGGAGTGATGGGCAGAAGGGCGTGGTGGACAAAAGAGGGTGCAGGAAGTGAGAGAGTGGGGGTGAAGGGAGAAACGAGTGAGACACATGGGAGGAATGAGAGAGAGAGTGAGAGAGAGAGAGAAAGAGAGAGAGAGAGAGAGAGAGAGAGAGAGAAAGAGAACAAGGAGAAAAAGTGGAGAGAGAAGTGATAGAGGGGAGACACAGAAGCGAGGGGAGTGAGAGTGAGTGAGAAGAGAGTGAAAGGAGGGAGAGAGGAGAGAAAGAGGTGTGAAGGGAGTGAGATCGCGAGATGTTGGTGAGTGGGGGAATGTGAGATGGGGAATGAAGGGGCAGAGACAGATCTTCTAGGGAGAGAGGTTGGAGAGTGATAAACCGAAAAGGAGAGTGGGTGGAGGGAGCGAAAGCGAAAGGAAGAGATGCTGGAGTAAGAGAGAGCAATGGTGATAGAAGGAAAGAAGGAGAGTGGAACCAGCGGGATCAAGGGAGCGGGAACGAGATGGGAGAGAGTGGGCGAAAAAGATAGGCGACCGAAGAGATGATGGAGAATGAGGATGGGGTAAAATGGGAAGTAAGTGCCAGTGACAGAATGGCCGACTTCTGCTCCTTTATCTTATGGTCTTATGGTAATTTCACTGATTTTGACCGTGGAATGATTGATGCTGACAGAAGGGGTGGTTTGAGAATCTCTGAAGCGAATAATCTCCTGGCATTGTGACGCATGACAGTAGCTCAAACTAACAAATGTGTAACGGCGGTGCGCGGAAGAGCATCTCTGAACTCACAGACGGTAGGCAGGTTCAAAAGGTGCATTTAATGTCGGGGAAATGGATACAATATACATCCTGAAATTCTCTTTCTTCGCGAACATCTACGGAAACAGAGGGTCACAAAAAATCAGTAACGGATAACACGTTACAACCGCAAAGTCCCCAGACATCCCCAGCTCCCCCCTCCCACGCACAAGCAGAAAAGCAACGACACCCCATCCCACCACCAGTAAATGGAAGCATCAGCTCACTCCACCAAGCGCTCAAGCCCACAGCAAAGCATCAATAAAGACACAGACTTCCACTATCCCGAAGACCAGTCCTTCACCCGATAATTCGACAAAGCATAGGCTCTCTTTCTCCCTAATAAGAGGTGTCTCCGTGTCAAAGCGTGAGGGGAGTCATAACAAACAACTGGCAGATTCACAATTTGAAAAGTCTGTTGCGTCGCTTTTTCCGAGCTCTGCGCTCGGAGTATCGGTATCAAAAGTTCGCAGCTCTCCGTGCACACAGCCCCTGGCTGTCAACCCGTAGCTCCCGATGTTCCGTGTTCTCCCTCGACGCTTCAGTCAGGGGCAAGAGCCCAGAATCAGCAAGTTCCCGGAGCCGGGAAATCCCGGAACCCTGAAGGCGCTCTCGTCTTCCAGGCAGCGTCCATGGGATTTCAACACTCGGCCGGTCGTGACACCCTGCGAGCGGTTCTCATTCCCGCAGAGAACTGAAGTCAGAGTGCAACTCCAGGTCAGGGTCTTCAGAAATGCCCCCACACCCTGAAAAGGTATTAAAAGACCAATCAATGATAGAAATAAAGCTGTTTTCGAAGATGCAAGAAAAAGGAGTCGCCGTTTGGAGCCATCTTAAGTTCCTCCCTCCTCTTTGACACGTAGAAGCTGGTAGCAGATGGGTGACAGTAGCAAAGGACCACACCTGTTCTCACTCATGTACTTAATGAGGTGACACTGAGGGTCAATTTATTGACGTACCCTCTACAACTTCCCTGGGCAGTGGATTTCTTATGAGTAAAGCACGTCCTCCGCATCTCCGTCCTAAAGCAATTTCTCAAAAATCTGGAGGCTATGTCCCCAAAGTGTAGTCTCACCTCCCAGTAATGACTTACCTGCCCCTGTTTCTCCCATCTCTCTATCATTGTTTGATATCCACCCGTACGATCCCCTCCCTTTCTCCTGAAGTACAGTCAGTTTCCTCCCAGGAGATTCATATGCATAACCCCGTCGTCTCCTCAATCAATTCCTCCCCACTGTCTCCAACGCCAGTCTATTTTCCGTGACGTAATGTTACAGAAAAGTGTGGTTAGACCAGTCTTGAGTTTTCTGTTGAGCTCTGAACGTTGAACATCTCTGAGCGTATAACATTGAACATAAAACAGTACAGTACAGGAACAAGCCATTCGGCCCTCAATGTTATGCTGACTAGCTAACAATCAAATCAAATACAACGAAGCACTTATCTCTTCTTCTGACACAATGTTGATATCCTTCCGTCTACCTGATGTCCATGAGACAACCCAAACGTCTGTTGAAAGCCTCTAATATTTTTGCCTCTACCACCATATCGGGCAGAGCATTCCGGGTATCCGCCACTCTCTGAGTAACGATAGTTGCCTCTCACATTACCCTTAATCCTATACTCTCTCACTTCCAATGCACACCCTCTGGTATCAGACATTTCAGTACTGTGGAAGACACTCCCTGTCTTGTCCATCTACGCCTCTCATAATCTTATAAGCCTCCATCTGATCTCCCCTCTGTCCCCGCTGCTCCAGAGAAAACAGCCCACAATTATCCAGCTTCTCACATTAACACACTCACTCTAAGCTAGACAGCATCCTGGTAAACCTCTTCCGCACTCCCGTCAAAGCCTGACCATCCTTCTTATGGGGGAAGAAGGAATACAGTCCGGAACTGTTTGCAATACTCCAGATGTGGGCTGAGCAGAGTTTTATAAAGTTACAACATAGCCTCCTGACTTTTGAACAGAATGTCCCAACTAATACAAACAACCACTGAATAAGCCTTTATCGACATGTGTAGCCACTTTCTAGGCGCTATGAACCTGGATCTCAAGTTCCCTCCACTCTGCAACACGGATCTTGCCTTTAGCAGTACACAGTCTCCTTGTACTTACACCACCCAGGTGCAACACCTCACATTTATGTGGGTTGAACTCCAACTGCTATTTCTGTGTCCAAATCTGCCTCTGATCCATATTGCGCTGTATTCTTTGCCAGTCTTCTACACGATCCACAACTCCACCAAACTTGGTATCATCCGCAAACTTAACAACTGTTCCATCTGTATTTTCATCCGGGTCATTTATATCCATCACAAAGACATGCAGGCTCTCCCTAGTTACTCCATGGGTTTCCAAGCGCCCCTGCATACTGTCCCTACGAATTTTCGCCAGCAAATTCCCTGCAACTGATGTGAAACTCTCCGGTCTGTCTTTCCCATAATTTCACTTTTTCCCTTTCTCAAATAGAGATAATGGCCAGTCATCGGGACCACGCCTGTGCCCAGAGGACACGAACATGTCGGTCAAGACCGCAGCACTCTCGTTCCTCGCCTCCTTCAATAACCGGTGTACATCCCATGAGGCCCTGGAGTGCTCCACCTTAAGACTCATTAGGAGGCCCAACACTTCCTCCTGCTTGATCTGTAAACACCGTAACGTGTTTATACACTCAGCACTGATCTCCCGGGCCTCCATGTCCTTTGCCTTGGTAAATACAGAAGCAAAGTACTCATGAAGTGCCTCACGGACATTTTCCGCAGACAAGCAAATGTCCCTTTATCCCTGAGTGATCCCGCCCTCTCCCGAGTTATCCTCTTACTCCTGATGTACCTATGAAAAGCCTTGGGATTCTCCTGAATCCTACTTGTCAAGGACATTTCCTGGTCACCCCTGGCTCTCATCATTCCCTCCCTTTCTTCTTTCCAGGCGTCTTTATTCTCCTCACCGGCTTCATTTGATCCTGACTTCGGAAGCTTTACCTACTTCTCCTTTTTCATCTTGACTGCATTCATCAACTCTCTGGACATCCAAGCATGTCTTATCTTCCCATCCCCTTGCTTCCTAACAAGGGGAAAACAACATTCTTGTACTCTGTGCTATAGGTCGTCAAGCACTCTCCGCATGTCTGAGGTGGAGTTGGCTGAGCAAAGGTCTTCACAAATAGACCTTTCTTGCCTGATTTGTCCAATTTAAAACCCTCCGGCAAGGACCAAACCAGTCCTTATCTACAGCTTGTCTGAAGGTTAGTGAGATGTGATCACTGTTCCCGAACTGCTCCCCGACTGAGAGGTCAGTCACCTGGCCAGGCTCATTACCCAACACCAGGTCCAGTACGGCCCCTTCTGTCTTTGGACAGTCCACATGTTGATTCAATAAACTGTTAAGCATATACTGAACCTACTGAGCCCCATCTGAAGCCGCTGTACTAAGAATCTCCCAGTTTACTGTAGAGTGGGTGAAACGCCTCATGACCAACTGGTATTCCCTGAATCGCATTGTGTCTTCTCCTCACAGTCCCTGGGGCTATTTGTGGGTCTGTAGTACAATCCCATCAGTGCGATTACACCGTCCATAGTCCTGGGTTCTGATCGCCTTGCCGGAGGAAGGATGAGGAAGCTTTAGAGAGGGTGCAGAGGAGATTTACCAGGATGCTGCCTCAGTTAGAGAGTATGTCTTGTGAGGATAATTTGTGCGACCTAGGGCTCTTCACTTTCGAGCGAAGGAGAATGGGAGGTGAATTGACAGGGATGTACAAGGTGATCAGAGGCACCGATAGTGCAAACATACAGAACTATTTTCCTCAGGGCGGAAATCATGATGAACAGAGGAAATTTGTTGAAGTAATTAAGGGACATTTTCAGCGGTTCTCGCAGATTGGATTTTTGCACAGAGTCTGGTGGATGCACGGAACGCGTTAACGGGGAGTAAGGAAGAGGCAAATACACTGGGGGAATTTCAGAGACTTCTGGTTCTCCGTGTGTATGAAAGCAAAATGGAAAGATATATACTGTGTTGGAGGGAAGTGCTAAGTTGATGGAGGGGTAAATTGAATGGTCAGCACACCTTGGGCCGAAGGGCCTGTCCTGTGATCGATCTTTCCTCAAGTAAGCAGGACAGAAAGGCATACGGTAATCCAGCTGCTGCTTCAGCACTACTCTGAAAATATGGAACTTAATCCCCCTTCTTTGAAAGTCTCCAAAGTGGAGAATCTCTCATTCCCAAAGTTGTATTACATCCGGAATACCTTTTCCCTCTCTCTGAACCTGTACATATCACTGTGCAGACTATCCATATCCAAAATTAATCTACATTTCAGTTTAGTGTGGTAAGTAAAATGAACTTCGTTTCGCTGTGTCCCCTCGTCCACCCCGGTGATATGGAGGGTGAACTTTTGTGGCCCCTGATCGAAACCGCTTAGTTTTCCGCTCACCCCTGAAGGCCAACCAGAGGAACATCGGTGGGAGGAGTATCACTGAGACATTGGGGTTTGTAGGATGACAGACGGAGTCAGAGAGAGGAGGCGGCGGGGTTAGTGGGAGCAGGGGTGGACAGTGGCAGGAGGGGGAGCGGTGCCCCATTACAACCTCTCCAGTGTAGACATCTCACATCTATCCTCTTTTCTCTGCCACTTGTATAGAAACTTCGCCGTCAGTCGGCTCTGCTGGCAGTCACATGACTGTTACCTTTCTCAAACAGTATAGGTCCAGTGGGGTGTGATTTCTCTCCCAGCAAACCAGAAATCCGGGAGGTTTCCAATAACGGAATCCCGACTTGAGCAAAGACAGTGTAAATATTACCCATATGCCGTTGTGCATTGGCAAGGAATAGCAGATTATACACCGCATATAATGATAACGTAAATATATTTACTAATTCCAGCTTTAGCGAACAGTTATCAAGAGGAAAAGAAGAAAACATTAAAAGGCCCACTAACTCTCAAAGCTGCTTCTCACACTCATGATTTCTATGTTACGTGTTTCCCGTTTAATTTCCGAGGGGAGTGGGTTTTGAGGTGATATTTTTGTTCTGTTTGGTGCGGAGAAGGGGGTTTGCAGGGTTTGGCGATCGGGATGCTGTTCCTTTCTGCACGGTGTGGGGTAGATGTGTCTCTCCGAACGGCTTTTCTATTCTCTCTTCGTCTCGTTCCTGTCTCGGTAGGTGTACGGATGGGAAGCGGCGTAGAGGGCTAATGTCCCGGTGCAGGCCGAGAGGAGGAGGCTGGAAAGCGGGTCGGCACAGAATGGAAGGGACAAGGACCATAGAACCATAAAACCTTACAGCACAGAAACAGGCCTTTTAGACCTTCACAGCTGTGCCGAAGCATTTTTCTGCCTAGTCCTACTGACCGGTACCTGACCCATATCGCACCATACACCTCTCATCCATGTACCAAGTGTTTCTTAAGTGTTAGAAATGAGCCCGCATTTACAAATTCATCTGGCAGTTCTTTACACAACCCCACCAGTCTCTGTGTGAAGGAGCCTAGCCCACCCCGCAATGGTCCCTTTAAACTTTTTCCCTTTCACCCGTAACCCATGTCCACAGGATTTTTTTTCTAACCTAGCCTCAGTGGAAAAAGCCTGCTTGCATTCACTCTATCTATACCCATCATAATGTTATATACCTCTATCAAGTCTCCCCTTATTCTTCTACGCTCAAGGGAATAAAGTCCTAATCTATTCAACTTCTCTCTGTATCTCAGTTTCTCAAGTCCCAGCAACATCTTTGTAAAATTTCTCTGCACTTTTTCAATCTTATTAATATCCTTCCTGTAGTTCGGTGACCAAAAATGCACACAGATTCCAGATTCGGCCTCACCAATGCCTTATAAAACCTCACCATAACATTCCAACTCTTATACTCATTACTTTGATTTATAAAGGCCAATTTACCAACCGCTCTCTTTACTACCCTATCAACATGTAAAGGCACTTTTAGAGAATCTTGTACCTGTATTCCCAGATCCCTCTGTTCTACTGCACTCCTCAGTGCCACACCATTTACCTTGTATGTTCTCCCTTGGCTTTTCCCTCCGAAGTGCAATACCTCACACTTGTCTGTATTAAACTCCATCTTCCATTTTCAGCCCATTTTTCCAATTGGTTCAGATCCCGCTGCAAGCTTTGAAAACCTTCCTCACTGTCCACTGCACCTCCGATCTTTGTATCATCAGCAAATCTCCTGATACAATTTACCACATTATCATCCAGATCATTGATATAAATGACAAATAACAATGGACCCAGCACTGAACCCTGTGGCACACCACTATCGCAGGCCTCCACTCAGAGAAGCAATCCTCCACTACCACACTCTAGTTACTCCCATTGAGCCATTGTCTAATCCAATCTACTACCTCTCCATTTATATCTAGCGACTGAATCTTCCTAAATAACCTTCCATGCGGGACCTTGTCCAAGGCCTAACTGAAGTCCATATAGACAACGTCCTCTGCCTTCCATTCATCAACTTTCCTTGTAACCTCATCAAAAAAAAATCTGATAGATCTATTAAACATGACCTACCACGCACAAAGCCGTATTGACTCTCCCTAATAAATCTCTGTCTATCTAAATACTTGTAGAGCCTATCTCTTAGTATTCCTTCCAATAATTTACCTACTACCGATGTGAAACATACTGGTCTATAATTTCCCTGGGTCAGTTTGTCTGTATGCTGTTCGATCACTCTACAGCCTCGCCCTGAGAATCCCGTCGAGTAACTCACTTACCCCTGACGTGAGATGGGTCTATGTTTGTCAAGAGCAACCATCTCTGCTCTAAATTGACAAGAACATTAATTATTGTCTTTCTGAAATCTTGCTTGTGGGTGGGGACAACCCATAATGCATTGGTGAAATCCGCAGTACACTCATCTCCTCCATCCCAATAATGTGCAGTAAATCCCGCCAGACGCTGGAGACATCTCCCGCTTAAAAGCTCTTGAAGAGACTGGAACACGACCTCATTAGTGGCCACATGCTCATACAAGCTTAAAAAACGTTTTGTTTCTCCTCATAGTTTCGTGTGCTCGCAAGATAGTGAAGGTTCGGTCACACTCATCAACGGCGGGGAAAAAGCCCCTTCAGCGCATGTGCAAAGCGACAGCGGTTATATTCGAGCCAATTCCTGTCCGAAGGGAGATTGGTCAAACGCAGGCACTTGTTTTCTCAATATTTATTTATTTAATTATTTCCAATTTAGTGTCATTTTGTATCCTTTCCCGCGATTAATGCGGAAAAAAAAACTTGTAAAACACAGTCATGTTAAACCTGACCAAAAGGAGATGTGCGATGCAAATCTTTTTTTTCACACTCATACTGGTGAGTGTCTGGAATGAATTTCAGGGGCGATGGTAGAGGTAGAGGCAATGGAGGAGTTTAGAATCCAAACGAATATAAGGAACATGTAGAGATGTGGACCCTGTATTGGCAGACGAGATTGGTTAAGCTCGGAATGAAATTACCAGTTCAGTTGGTTCAGAACACGCAGTGATCGGAAAGGCCTGTTCCCGTTCTGTCCCTTTCTGGTTTGGTGAGACCACAGCTGGAGAACCGAGTGAAACTCTGGTCGCCCGCCACAGAAAGGACGTAATTAACCTAGTCAGGCGCGGTAAGGATTCGGGACTTTTGTTACCGGGACGGGAGGACTCGAGTCAGGATGAGACTGGATAGTAACTGTGCTCTGATCCCAAATATGAGCGTTGTACAGCAATGGTTGTCCCCTCTGTCGCAACAAGTCCCCCTGTCACGGAACATTTGTGGGGCAATGTAAACTGAGGCAAATGACACAAGCTGTTCGTAGGTGGAAATGCTCGACGTCATTCACAAACTCTATAATGGTATTGTTGTGTTCACTTTACGAGGCTGTGCCTGGCCTAATGACGAATGTCTAGAGCGACTGGCTTTGGATTCTTTGGAATCAAAGTGAAGGTCTCCGACTTTTGTTATGAACTGAAAAGTCACAGATATGTTTTATTCGTAAAATCCTGCGAGCCTGCGTTGACTGCGTACTCATCCCAGAATTCAGACTCACCACTACAATGACACGGAGCACTATGTCCCGACTGCAAAACTACGAAAATGCATGTGAATTGTCCACCTTCCCCATCTCCAACCCCGCAGTGAAGGTGCGTAGAACATACAATCAAGACAGGTCCCTCATGAAGGAAATTAAGGACCCAGGCTGGTCAAACTCTATAACACAGCTGCCAAACCCCACTTCCCGGTATTCCGGAAACACAAACATAAACAGAAACCGTTTCTGTACACTTGCCACTTTGACCGCATTTCTCTCTCTCTCTCTCTCTCTCTCTCTCTCTCTCTCTCTCTCTCTCTCTCTCTCTCTCTCTCTCTCTCTCTCTCTCTCTCTCTCTCTCTCTCTCTCGCTCGCTCTCTCTCTCTCTCTCTCACACACACACGCGCGCGCGCACACACACACACACACACACACACGCGCGCACACACACACACACACACACACACACACACACACACACACACAATTTTGGATTGAGTGATTTTCCCAATCACTCCAAGCCCACAAGAGAACCACTCTCGCTTCCCAACCTCGCTCAGCCACTGTCTCCCCTTCAGAACCACGTATCTCTCTACCACGGTCACGATGCACACCTTTCCATCCTCTGCTGCTCCTGAAGTCCAAGTACTGCCGGTCCATTAAACACTTCCCCGGGAAATAACACAAGGGCAGATCAGACGGTGAATGTGAGGATCTGGGGCCCGGACTGGAGACACTATTGCCGCCTCCAGACTTCGCTCAGTGCGCGGCCTGAGTAATGAACTGAATCACCGAGGTGACCGGATATTTCACCGCGCTGATCACCTGCTCCCTGAATTTCGACTGAGTGACCGCGTAAATAAATGTGTTCGTACAGCAGCTGAAATTCTTCAGCAAGGCTCCGACCATGTGAAAGATTTTTTCGGAATCATTGAATTTAAATCCTATTCCTTTGATCTCATAATACATGAAATTTACAACGTTTGTCATCCACAGGAGAATGAAGCTGCCGGAGAGGGTGAAGAGTAAAACCACAGACCTCCTCCGGCTCTCCATCTCCGGGTCTCTGCTGTTCTCCCCCTTGCTCTGACCCCTCAGCCCCTTACGGACTCGACTGGCCACAACAATGTGCCTGACCGTCAGAGCGTTGGAAAGCAGAATCACAGCGAATGGGATGAATGGAGTTAAAACTATGTCTAGCCAATCGTATACTACCCATCCGAGATCAGTGAAAGTGTTGGCTGTCACTCTACAGCGCCACGGTACGTTGTTGATTATCTCTCTGGGTTCCCAGAGGAAGTAGCGGGGAACGTTTTTCAGAAAGGACAGCACGTCCGTTGTTGTCAGAACCACAGCCGCAGTTTTCCCGGTGCAATATTTTGTTTTCAGCTTCTGACAGCAGATGGCGACAAACCGATCAAAAGTGAAGGTGACGGTGAACCAGACAGAGCAGTAGGTGGCTGTGAGTCTCAGTACCTCGATAAACCTGCATGCAGGGTAAATCCTTAGAAAATTCCACGGAAAGTAATAATCTAAGACTTGACGTCCAAGGACCTCTATGACTACCGTCAGCAGATCTCCCGCTGCCATGGCCACCAGGTAGCGAGTGGTGCAGGTAGAGAGGCCGCACTTTCCACGGGACAGGATCACAATCGCCAATAAATTCACTGCAGGGAGAGAGAAGGGGACAGACACCGGGCATTATTAAACTTAATTTCATTTATGGCGGGAGAGACTCGGACAAGAGGGCACAGCCTCAGGATAGAGATTCGCCCTTTCAAAACTGAGATGCGGAGAACTTTCTTCAGCCAATGGTGGTACATATGTAGAATGTGTTGTTACATGCAGCTGGGAAAGACAGGTCCCTGGGTGTATTTAAGACAGAGATCGATAGGTTCTTTATTGGACAGGACATCAAAGGCTACGGAGAAAGGGACGGGAACTGGGGTTGAGGAGGAGAAAAAAGTATCAGTCCTGACTGAACGGCGGAGCAGACACGATGGGACAGATGGACTACTTCTGCTCCAATGTCTTATGCTCTCATGGTATCTAAAGGGAGACAACGCACACAAATTCCCGGGGAACTCAGCAACAATCGCCACATTGGAATAGACTCAAATTATCCGGCCGAGGCCTTTCTTCAGGGCGGAAATGGGCGCCCCAGTTTACGTCTGGTCTCTGAGTGAAAGCCGGGAAAACATAGTAACCAGATGCCGAGTGGCTCCATTAATGGATTACTTCTCCAGCGCAGCTCATTTCGACAACCCCCGTCAGTAGATCCGTGGACTCGAGTTCACGAGATCGGGCCCAATTATTGACAAACAGGAAATAAAATACGACTGTGACAGGTTCCACAGGGAGCAGTGAAACGCAGGACCTGGGGTTCAACTTGATCAGTGACACAGAGACTGATAAATTCAAAATGCAAACCCCTCCCAGTCACAAAGGCCCGGAGTGCTGCCCGTCCCCAAGTCTGGGACAACTCTGGAGACGGTACCACTGAAAGTCTTCTCGTCTCTCCTTCCTGGAGAGCTGCCTGCCCCCAGCACTGGGACAACATGGCAAGGTTCCATTAAGAGTTCCCAGTCACATTTTCCAGGATGATTCCTGTCTCCCAACACTGGGACAACATGGACAAGGTGTCATTACAATTTCCCAATCACAACTTCCGCGATGAGTCCCGGCTCCCAACACTGCGACAACTCTGGAGAGGATGCCATTGAAAACCAGATATTAATTCCGGTCAATGACTCACAAATGGTCAACACCACAATGTATAACATTCCTAGTCTCACATTCCCGGAGAGCTGCATGTCCGCAGCATTTTGTCCACTCTGCACAAAATTCCATCAAATGGAAGAACAACGTTCGGGTCGATTCAGTGAGTTAGTGGAGAGACAGGGGTTTAGTTCCGTTTGTCATTAAATATGAAAAATAAAAATGTTGAATAGGCATTGTTGATATCACTGGCGGATATTACTGACACTAATGTCCAGCGGGAAACTTGTAAAATGACCAAAAATCGGATCACACCGGTTAACAGAATGAAGTGCCAGACACGAATAGTTGTGCTCACTCACCAGGAACTCCAATGACGACAATGGACACGCTCACTATTTTGTCCACATGTCGGTACCTTTCAAACAATGTAGACATTTTCTCTGATGAGTGATCTGTCCCCGTGTGCCACAGGCGATCCCCCGGAATGCAAAGTCAAGGCTGCACATACCTGGGGTTTTAAAAACACTTACCGACTCCACAGGGGGCATGTTTCAACTGGTTTAGAAATAAACACCTTTTAATTTATTTACAATCCAATTGCGTCAGAGAAGTGCAACACCGGGTTGCGACATTATGGTTAAGTTAGTGAATTAATGTTGAAACTGCAAACAATGGAAATTGTGATGTTACTAAGAGTTACAAATTGCGAGTGGCATTCCTCCGGCAAAGGGCATATTGTTTATCAAACACCAACAGACCCGACTCCCCACCTCACGTTACTTCACCCAGTGTCAGTGCGACTCTTGTCCATCGTTTGAGCATATAAACCGAGAGTAAAGCGCCCTCTTCACTCCGATTCTCTCTCAATTGTAATCACAGCTCATCTCACTGTAACCTTATTTCCACTCCCGATGAGGAACCATCATCAGCTTTTTTGGGTGAAGTGGACCAAATTTTGTCCTGGGTAGAAAACGTGTCCATGTTTATCATGTTTACGTTCGTTATCATTCAGAGAAATGTTGGCTCTGAGAAAATAAACTTCTGCCTTCTGTTTGACCTACATGGAACAGAGAAAGGTAAAGAACGGGAGCAGGTTCCTCGGCCCACAGTGACTGAGCCAACCATGTCGTCGTATAAAACGGAACACACGCACTGACACTCGATCGAAAACTAATCCCACTACCTTCGCCCCCCCCCCGTTCCCCACAGCACTGTATCAATCGACAAACTAACACACGGCAGTGCGCTGTCTTCACGGCCTCGTCTCCTTCCCCGAAATAATACCACTGTCCTCTGGACCGACCGCACAGAGCCAATCCCCCAAATAACCCATCGGTAACACTCTCGCCACAGGTGCAGAGACCAAGAGAAAATTGCGGAGCGATTGGCAGGACTGCGTCGGGGAGAAAGAATGTGTAGCAGGCGAGAGGTGGCAGCGAAGGGAGTCCGGAGTGGAAACGTTAGAAGAGAGAGAGAGAGAGTGAGAGAGACAGGGAGAAACAGAGAGTGAGAAAGGGGGGGGGGCGGAGTGCGGGAAGCAGAGCTGGGAGGAAGAGGGAAGAGGAGACTGGGAAAGAAAGAGAGAGGCTCGGAGCCTCGGGAGCAGAAAGGGGCTGGATGTTGCGGGGCAGTACGGTTGTAAGAGGGGGAACAGTAGAGGGGGGAATATAAGGGCAGAGAGATTGATGTAGGGAGAGAGATGCGGAGGGAGAGTAAGCGAAAGAGAGAGATGATGAAGTGTGAAAGACGAAAGGTGACAGAGGGAAATAAGGGGAGGGAGGGAGCAGTGGGTCAAGAGAGGGGTAACGAGATGGGAGAGAATGAACGTAGCAGATAAGTGTGAGAGCGTGAGGGAAAGAGGAGGTGAATTAAAAAACTGGGAAGTGATAGAATAGCAACGAAGTGCCAGTAGCATGGGATAGAGAGAGGAGGGAGAAAGCCTGCGGGGAAGAGGAACAGCGAGAAATGGTGCCAGGAAGAAATAGGGGCCGAGAAGAGCAGGGGAGAGGTAGGAGACTAGGGGAGAGTGAAGGAGGGAGTGATGCAGTGAAAAATATGGGCGTGTAGTGGGATGGGATGTAGAGGAGGATGAAGGCTGAGTGTGTGCCTTGAGAAAGGGGGGTTGGGCTGAGGGAGTTACAGGGATCTGCAGCTGTGGGGAAAGACGGGGGAGGGTGAGGAAGGAGAGGAGCAAGTGGTAGAGAACGCTACACTGTAGAGAGAAGTATACACACGAGGCAAGTGAGGGGAAGGGAAGAGAGGGGTAAAGTGATATTGTTTCAATCTCTGTTTCCGATATTTTACCTCAACCTCCCGATATCGAAAGAGCGCGTAGAATTTTGACTTTGAAATCTCGGGATCCGAATAAGCCAAGGTCAGTTTGGTCTGTTTCATTCGTTTCAAAGTTGAAGAACAAATCATGAAATATGCAAGGAAACACAGAGTTTTTAAATTCAAGGTTTCCAAGGTTCGTTATTATGAACATTATCCACTGGATGTTATGGCCTTGCGGTGTAAATTCGTTCCAACCATGAAGATAGCCCATGATAAGGGATTATTCCCATCAGTTCACTATCCAGCCAGTTTAAAATTAATTTCCCAAGATTCGACTCCACTTGTTTTTTTTTAAACCCAAAGAGGCATTGGACTCTATCTTAACTCTACTTCGGTTGCAGCCGAGTTTTAGGACTAATGAATAATTGCTATTTGAGAATGAAAATAAGCTTTGAAGATTTCAGTTTTTCTTAAATTGTTCCTTGATCGATGGTCCACTTTAAGATGATGTGTGATGAATGGCTTTTCCGAAATCTGTTTGGTCTACTGAGCGAATTAACACAGCGGGTCCATTGTTAACCGGTTAGGTTATTTGTTGCTATCCTCCTTTTATTTCATTAATTGCTTGATAATTTTCATAGTTCTTAAGGATTTTGTCTTATATATGCATAGTTGGGAGAACTCAGTAGATAGAAAATTTGTTTTTATTTCTAAAAAAATGTTTTTCATTGGTCGTGTAAGTTAAATGAAAATTGGCGCTGATTTTTTTCTTCATGAGAGATTACGTAGTATTCTTCTCTTTGTTTAATTTTATTGTTTTAGCGTTTTGGGAGACTGCTTCTGCATTCACCAGCTTATTTTTAAGGATTAAGTATAAACTGTTATTTCGCTCTGCAGGGCTTTCCTATTTCAGGACAGTGTGGGTTTTTTTGTAACGGGGGGAATTATGGAAAGCTTTAAAAAATAACATTATAAAATGGGCAGCTGGCGGCGTCTTTCTCTTCTTTTCCTTCTATAGGGACTGGTTTTGAGTTATAAGATTAATTGTAGGATTAATTTTAGTTTACCTTTTTATATGTTTTCCCATTACGAAGTTCGGAGCATACATGTTTTGTATATTGTTATATTTATCACAGACAGTTTTGATTAGTCTTCGCTGGTATGAGTTTGTTTATGAGTTAGATATTCCTTTTTCTCTGGTAATTAAACAGGTAAACGTTATGTTCGAACGTATGTGGTTGGAATCATCCTATAAGCACAAGAGGACTTTTAAAATCATTAATCAATTCCAACCCGATATAATTTTTGCTCAAGAAACGCCTATCAGAACGAGCGATCAGAATAGATTTTTTACATGTGGACGGGCCTTCAATTTCAAGCTACTTGTCAGAATAAAACAAAGGGAGTATCTATTTTTATTAAATCTAATATTTTATTCATCCAAAAGACATTGTGTCAGATATTAATGGTAGATGTTTAATTGTTAAAGGAGCAATTTGTGAGAGAAAAATGGTCCTGGTTAATCTATATGGACCTAATGTGGATGATCCTGTTTTTAAAAAAAAGGTTTTTCCTTTCTTGCCGGATTTGACTGAACATATGTTGTTAATGTGGCGTGATTTCAACTGTTGTTTAAATCCTTTGTTTGACAAGAGTCCAACCAAACAGGGGCTTCCGTTTTGTTAACTCTTTTTTAATTGATTTTGGCCTGGCTGAAATTTGGAGACATTCATATCCTAATGATAGAGATTGTTCTTTTTTTTCCAAATGTTCACAAAAAATATTCCATAATCGAATATTTTATAGCTGATCCCCGATTTTTGTCCGTGTTATGAGTGATGAACAGACATGATGGACAATGGGGGTGAAGCGTTAACCATTCCCAGCACCCCCTTCTAAGAACCACGAAATATTACTGTTGTTATGCTGACCATGAGAGACGAAAAACAGGCAAGAACATCAGCGACAGATAGGAGAGAGGGGGAAATTGCTGATTAACTGTATTGTGACTCCTTTTTGAAATTATTTACTGTTTCGCTGCAAGGACAATAGTTTGCTCAATAACATTCCTAATGGCCTAATTTGATGGACATTGTCATTCAGAATTGATGGATAGCTGAGTCCCCGTTGGTAGGGATAAAAGACAGGTCTGGAGAGACACCCTCCAGACACACCAGTGGACGCTGATCGATTGCTGGAACCAGCAAAAAGGTGGGGGCTTCGAAGACCGGACCAGGTGGTCGGTCAGTAAGGCTATCAGTGAAAACGCAGGGCCGGTGGGGACTTGTGTGCGTGTCCAGTCATGCCAGAGTGACGAGTCCACCACAGAATAACGGTCTAGCTGAAGGACGGAGAGGTCATTACTGAACGGCCACAACGATATGACGGATTAAGAAAGCAAAGGAAGGTTTAGCTGCTGTAACTAATTGTTACAGCTCCCTCGCTCTCTCTCTCTTTCTCTGTCCAACGATTTCAATACAACAACCATAACTACATCAGCACTCATGAACTGATCTGAACTTTATGCTTTTCTATGAAAAATCATTTCTAACTAGACATCGATAGAGCTTGTTCATTATTGACCAGGATTATTCCTATACTTTTAGGTTTATTACTGCAAACATGTTTTATGTGTATATTTGCATTATTGATATGGTTTTGCTTATTTTATTACTAAAAACCTTTAGTTTGGTACCACTAAATTCCAACGGATTCTTCTTTCTCTGCTGGTTGGACACCCAGTTACGGGGTACGTAACATCTGAAATCCAGAGATGAGAATCTGATGCTCTCGTTCTCTCGGATCATGCGTCTTTAAGCTTAGCTTTTGAATTGAATGCTGTTATTATTGCAAATTTGCCTTGGCGCTTTCCAGAAAATTAATTACAAATTTCGGACTTTGTCCAATTTATTGAGACAAAATCTATTGTTTTTGATTTTTTTTAATAATACGGGAGATATGTACAAATTGATTACATGGGAAACGTTTAAAGCATTTTTATGCGGTCAGATAATTTCCAATTTAGCTAAGCTTAAGAAACAGACAAAAAGAGAGTTAGATAAGATTTCAAAACAAATTAAAGACTTGGATTTATGCAAGTTCTCCTAATATTGATTTATTCCAGCAGAGTTGAACTCCAATCACAATGCAATTGGATATTAATTTATCCTATTGAAAGAAATTTGCTCAAATTGAAACGTCAATTTCATGTGTTTGGGGATATAAATAATGAGCTTTTAGCATCTCATTTAAAAGTAGCTCGAGCTATCAGACAAATGTTAACCATTCGTAAGGGAGACGGTAGTTTAGCATGTAATTATGAATATATTATTTATTTCTTCAAGACGTTTACATTGTTCATCATGTAACACTTGCTCAACGGGCTGGGATATGTGTAGGGGAAAACTTCCAGCCACTCTACAACCCCGCCTCCCGTAGAAGCAGTTGCTGTGCAAAACAAAATTAATGCAGCGACACACACACAACCAGATACCGTTATAGAATATACCTTAATGATTTTACTAGAACTAAATGGTTACTAGCAATTCAGATTCAGATTCAGTTTTTTGTCACTCAGAAAACACAAATGCAATGCAGTTAAAAATGAGACAACGTTCCTCCAGAATGATATCACAAAACCACACGACAAAACAGACTACACCATAAAATCCACGCAACGTTTGGTAATCCCCAATCCAGAGTCCGGAGAGGATGCTGCGTATTAATAGAGCGCTACCGTCCAGCGCGTTTCCCGGAAAGGAGCCCCAAATCGACCAGACAAAACAAGACCAGAAAGTAAATCTACAAGACCTGCACAAAACCACATAACTACAACGTATAGTTACAACAGCGCAACCAATAGCATAATTGATATATTAAAAAAAAACAGACAATGGGCATAGTAAATATAGCCCAAGATTTAAAAATGTTCAAAATAAATCACCACAGTTTCCACACGTCCCCAGGGTCCCGATAGACTCGCCATCCCACGCCGGCGGCAGAAAGGAATACCCCCGCTATGGACTTACACGGCGCCGCCCGACTCAGCCTCCCAGACGCAGCACACAGCGAAAGCGACCTGAGTCCGTCGGAAGGACGCCGAGCTGACCACCGTCCCCTCCGGCACAGCTTCTCCGAACACCATCCTCTGCCGAGCGTATTAAGACGGACATCGGCAACGCGACCCCGAGGACAGGGGGCCTGTTCTTCCCAGCAGAGTCCCGGACCTCACAGCAGCAGCAGCAACGAAGAAGATCATCCTGGAATTTCCCGATGTTTCCCCGTGCTTCCACGTCCGTTTTCAATCGATTATAATTGCGCACGGTATCCCTCTTCACAAATAACAGATAATCAGTTCCGGAGTGGCCGCTGCAAGCTGCGTCGCGTCACCATCTTGGATCTACACTTGCAGTACAGTACAGTATATAAGAAGGAAAAGGAAATAAAATAAAACGTGCCAAAACTTATCAGAGTTCGGTCAGTTTGGTGCACATCATTGGAGCTCAGCTATCGAACCGTTCGACCCCCCCTGGCTCTCCTCCAACCTCCGGGTCTTCGCACCTGGGGCCACCCGCAGCGGTCAACCGAGCATTGCCGCGCACGTCCACCTTCCTCGGCGACTTCGTTCCCTCTCCCCGAAATAAAACCGCGAAAACCCACCTCCCAGACAACAAGACAAATGAATACAATCCCCCACTATCAGCAATTCTAAACCTAAACCAACTGCAAGAGAAAGCAATTATCATAACAAAGAAGCCATTTCAATTACATACGCAGTACATTATCCCCCCACTAACAAAAGTCCAGCCCTCATGACATCACCAGAGTTCCCCGGTGCTTCCTGCAAGGCACAAGATCCAGGTGCAGTTCAGATCATACTCGGTTCTCCTGGCTCCGGGGGGTGTCTACTTTTCTGAGATCTCCGTGCCCCTCTGCCTCAGACACCAAGGGGGACTCTACTGTCGAACCCCACCCTCCCCCTCACTGGACTCCCGCTTCACTTGAGAACCCAACGCCTCGGACTCCCCATGTCTACCCGTCAGATCCTCACTCCTTCCCTCACTGGGATCCCCCCTCACTTGAGAACACTCTGGCCCGCGGTCAGGCTCCATCCTCTCTCCCCCCAACGGGGTCCAGTATAGGCTTGGCTCAGTGACGCAGGGAAAGGACGACAGTGTAAAGTAACCGGAGTGAAGAAAGCTGGAACAACACGTTAAGAGGAAGAAAGAGCGATATTTACAGAACAGAAGAAAGGATCAGGTAAGGCTATAGCGAATCACCGTGTAGACAGGAAGGAATTTAACAATGGTCTTAACAGAGTAATACGTGGAATTGAGAAATCCTTGGCGAATTGCACTGTGAAGAACAGGAGGAGACTGGGGAGATTATGGGCAGATCAGAGGTAAAAGAGGAAAGCGTATTTGGTGTCGACGGAGGCGGTGCAGCTCCTCACTGAATACATTGATCAATGTGAACACAGCGTCAAAAGGCAGGTATGCTCGAACATGCCGACGCTGAGAAAGAGGATGCGATTGAAACTTAGAAAACATTATGATACATGATTCCCGGTGCCGGAAGAGATATAATCCAGGTAAATTTGGAAGGCGAGCTCAGATATTGCTGATCTTTTGGACGGAATATGTGTGTCTTCGCTGGCCACGAAAGTAGAACTAGATGATTGGAGGCTGGGAAATGTTAATCATTTGTTGACGAAAAATAATAGGGGTACTTCTTGGAATTATAGACCAGGGAGTCTTACATCAGTAGTGGGTAAACTGCTGCAGACGATTATTGAAGAAGGAATTTATGAGTATTTGGAGAATCGTCGTCTGGTTACCGAGAGAAAACATGGCATGTTGTGCTTAATGAGTCAGTTTGGATTATTTGAAAAAGTGAATATTAAAGAAACAGAAGAATCAGGACAGTCGATGTGGGTGCATCAATCTTGGTCAGGCGTTTGATCAGTTCCCCACAGTAGACTCATTCAGAAAGTCAGGAGGCAAGGGATCCAGGGAAACCTTGCTGCGTTGATTCAGAATTGTCTTCCTAACAGAAGGCAGATGATGTAGTAGACAGAGTGAATTCTGCCTGGGAGACAAAGAGCAGCCGTGTTCCACATGGAGAGTCAAAACTCCGGTACACTTCACAACTCTATTGCGTCTGCCAAGAACCAGCCGTCCAAAATGGCAATCCGAATTCCCAATTCAAGTTCACACCAATTTATCCAAATGCCAATTTACCTCTGAATCGTGGTTTTATCGTATCGGGTGTAGATACGCTCATATTTCGATCCATTTAACCCTGAATCCACATGGCCGGTGTGGAATCCGTGTCTCCCTCTGAAATCAATAATAAATGAAACATACAAAACTACACAAACTAAAAACGCAGCGAAGGCAAAGCAAATAATCGGGCACACACTTGTCTCCCTTCAAACCCATCGCAGGCAATTGGAGAATACAGAATAACCATCCAAATTACTTCAGTGTTTCAAGGACAGAGGGATAGAACAGTACCAACGACTTTCTAGATTGGTCGGTGCTGTGAGACACTGAAATTCTAAACCAGATACACAGTCAGACAGCCATAGGAAACTACAGCACAGAAACAGGGTCTGCAGTCCGTCAGGTCACTGAGGAATTACTTAAATTGCCTACTGCCATCGATCTCACCGGGACTGTGCCCATCCATATCCCTCTCATCCGTGTACTTCTCGAATCATCTCTTAAACGTTGGCATCGGAATCTCAATTACCATTTGTGCTGGCAGCACTGTCTACACTCTGTCGACCCTCTGAGTGAAGACGTTTCCTCTGATGTTTCTCTTAAACATTTCACATTTCACACTTCACCCATGATCTCTAATTGTATTCTCGCCCAACATCAGTGGAGAAAGCCCGCTTGCATTTACACTCTCTATACGCCTCATAATAATGTTGTATACCTCTATCAAATCTCCCCTCAGTCTTCTATCCGCTCGGGAATAAAGTGCTGACATATGTAATCTTTCTTTCAATTAAACAAAATCAGTCCGTTCCGGCAATAGCTGTGTAATTTTTTTCTGAATTATTTTAATCACAATTTCATCTTTCTTGCACACCATATTCCAAATTAGGCCACAATAAAGCCTTAAACAACAGCAATTTTACGACCCAACTCCTATACTCAGTACTTTGGTCTTTGAAGGCAAATGTTAGAAAATCTTTTTTTACGACCCTGTCTACCTGTGCCGCAACTTTCATTGAATTATGGACCTACATTCCCAGATTCGTTTGCCCTATCGTACTCCGCAGTACATGATTTCTCATTGTGTCAAACCAACCCTGGCTAGTCCGCCCAAAGGGCAATATCTAACACTTGTGTGTGTTAAATCCGATCTGCCATTTTCAGCCCACTGTTCCAGCTGGTCCAAATCCTGCTTCATGCTCCTGTACTCTTCCCCGCTGTCAAATACACCCGTAATGTTGTTGACATCGGCCAATTATACACCGTTAAAGTTAACAACATTATTATCCAGACAGTTGATATAGATTACCAATAACAACGGGCACAGCGACGATCCCTGAGACACTCGACTCATCACAGGTCCCCCGTCAGAGAGACAACCATCCGTTACCACACTCTAGCTTCCCCAACGTAGCCAATGGGACTGCAATTTAATAGTTCATCATGAAAGCCAAGCGACTGAACCTTCTCGAGCATCCTCCCCTACGGAACCTTGAGAAATTCCTTGCTGAAGTCCCTGTAGACGGCATCCACTGCCTTGCCGTCAACACCACTCCTGGTAACTACCTCGGAAAGCTCTGTGAGATTGGTTAGACATGACCTACTATGCACTGGCCCATACTGACTATCGCTAATGTTCCTGCTTGTCCAGATAATTCCCTTCATACCCCATGACCAGCGTAGTCTGAACACCGAGGGCAATTCATCATTACATAATACTTGGCGAGTCCGTTCCAAGCAAAACTATCGAGATCATCCAGCGGTCGGCACTGATTTTATGGCTTCTTTTTAAGTTCTCCTGCACATTATTATCCGACGCATTGAGAGTAGTCTGGAAAAGCAAGGCGTCAAAGCTGTAAAGAATTAGTCGACTTACTTAACTATAGGAAGAAACGCTACACTCGATCGAGCACGGAACATAGAATATTACAGCACAGTACACCAGGTTCTGATAGGCTTTCAATTAAAGTAAGTTCGATCTAACACACCCACCCCCGCACCTGAATCAGAATCAAAGGTTTCAAAGGTACATTTAAAACATCAGAACCAGATTTACTAATACAGACATACGTCATGAAATTGTTAACTTTACGGTAACAGAACAATGAAATACGGGATAAATAAATACAGAGAAAATAAAACTGAGATAATACACGTGGCAGCGGGGAGAAAAACTGTTCCTGAATCGCTGAGCCTGAGCTTTCAGGCTTCTGTATCTCCTTCCCGATGGTAACACTGTGTAGAGGGCACGTCCTGTTAGTGGGCAATGTTCATGATGGACGCCACTGAGACAAGAATCATCCCTTGCAACAATGATCAATGAGTTACAGAGAATCTGTATTTAGCAACAATTATCTTTTATTATTTCTACTAAAAGCACGTAGATTTACACACTATCTTCCTGTGTGCACCCTACTGGAAACCCAGACACTCCATGAACAGTCAATGAAGAGAAAAGGTATTATCCGGGAAAAGAGACTACGCTGGCAAAGCATTCCATAGAAACATAGAAAACATAGAAACTCTACAGCACAATACAGGGCCTTCGGCCAGCAAAGTTGAGCAGAACATGTCCCTACCTTAGGACTGACTAGGCTTACCTATAGCCCTCTATTTTTCTAAGCTCCATGTACCGATCCAATCGTCTCGTAAAAAGACCCAATCGAATCCGGCTCCACCACTGTTGCCGGGAGCTTATTTCACGCACTCACACTCTCTGAGTAAAAAAAAACTTACCCATCCGCTGTACCGACTCCCCAGCACCTTCAACATGTGTCCTCCTGTGGCAACCATCTCAGCCCTGGGAAAAAGCCTCTGAATCTCCACACGATCAATGCCTCTCATCATTTTCCGATCCTCATGTTCCCGATCTCCACGTGTCCCTGTGCTCCTACCTTTCGCTAATGGTTGGTCTCAGGCCGTTGGTGAGTTATCTCCCCTGCCTATTTGAAGCTGAAGAATCTTATATTGTTCCTCATCAATTGAACCATTGGATCCCCAAACCATTGGCTCAAGGTCACCTGACCTACCTGGGTCACCTGGTTACTGATCATTGTACAGAGCTACAACCAACATATTGTACGTGGCTCTGCCCACCCCAGCCTTGTGTATTCGTCTCTTTACACCCTGACTGGTCCAAATCAGTTACATGAGGCAACCCAGACAGAGGGTAACGGGACTACAGATTGTTTCTTTGATATGTCTGGCATTTTACATAACAAGTAACTGCTCCTCTGAGCGTTGTCTTCGGTTTATTGCTCTGATTAGATTGTCCCAGAGTCAAGTATCAGTTCAGAGTCCACGCCATTCACATAACAAATGGCGACTTGTTTGAGAATGGTCTCAGGGTTAGCAGATCATTACCTAAAGCTCCCTGTGTCCACACTCAGTTCCTCTGATTAAATTATTCCAGTGCCAGAATAAGTTCGTAATCCACAAAATGGGGGAAACTGAGAGAGCTGGTTTGTCTGCATCCCTGTCCTTGATCAGACTGTAATTTCTTCAGGCCAACAGTGTTTTATGAACCATTCAATCTGACACGACTGTACCTTTCTCGGGTCTGCTGTCATCTGAATGCACCAGGCTGGATGATGGAGGTCTTGCAGAGATGCCGAGTGCTGTAGCGGTCGAAGGGGTTTACAGAATTGCGGTGCGATGTAGGAGTTGGAACGGTTTTGTTACGTGCCCCGTAACGGGTTAAAAGAGCCAGCATAAATGGAAGACACCTAGAGTCTGGTATTGCTACAAACAAAACTGTTTATTAGTATCTACGTATTATAGAAATATAAAACCAGATAAATCAAACAGGTTAGCAGAGTTAATGCATATATAAGTTTGTAAATATAAAACCCCAAACTTCTTCAAGCTTAGGTGGTAAATGATACAGGCTTGCGATGGTATAGGAATGACGTCAGTTTAGTTCGTGATTTTAATTTCAGTAGAATTGAGGAGAGAGAGAGAGAGAGCGAGAGGTGATTTGTTTTCCAAGTAAGCCGATGCCGTCGATCTTTCCGTTGTCCTCCGAAGTCCTGTTAACGTTACCGACTGTGACCACACAAAATGGTACAGTCTTCACCCGGAAAAGCTATCAACCCAGTCAAGGGTTAAAAACATCGATAACATTCCACCGGTCACACCCTTACCACACTGCGAGCAAAACCAACACTTTCGTGGGCAGTGAAAGCTCATCCAGTGTCTATTTCTTCTGTATATCTCTCCGTGTCCTCCGTGTGTCTGTGTGTCTTTGAGAATGGAATTAAAGGCAGAGGTGACACTTTCCAGAGTCAACCGAGGGCCGCATGTCAGTACGAGTTCCACAATGGAAACAGAGTGATAAGACTTTCTCCAATAACCAGAATCGGCACGGAGCGGTGCACTGCAGGAGCAGAAGGAAGTGTGATTGACAGGTGAGCTTGAACACGTCGATGTTCTGGACAAACATATAGTGACCGTTACTTAAGAAAACAGTTTGAGGGAATTCTGCGTTTTCTCCTTGGAGCGACGGAGGATGAGAGGTGACCTGATAGAGGTGTACAGGGTGACGTCAGGCGTTGATCGTGTGGATAGTCAGCGGCTTTTTCCCAGGTCTGAAATGGATGCCACAAGAGGATACAAGATTATGGTGCTTGGGAGTAGGTACAGATGAAATGTCAGGGGTACGTTTTCTACGCAGAGAGTGTGAATGCGTGGAATGGGCTGCCAGCGACGATGGTGGAGGCGGACACGATAGCGTCTTTTAAGAGGCTTTTGGATAGGTACATGGAGCTTAGAGAAATATATGGGCTATGTCTAAACTTAGTAATTTCTAAGGTAGGGGCATGTTCGGCACAACTTTATGGGCCGAAGGCCCTATGCTGTGCTGTAGGTTTTCTATGTTTCTATGTTTGTATGAAAGACAATATACCGGAAAGCAAATCAGGAGAAAAACAGACAACTTCGTGGCAAATAAATGGCAGCCTGAAACCCTGCGGTGTGGTCACTGATTTAACTTGTCACTTTTGTTCAAACTAAGAAAGGATGGCGAAATGCTGGTAGAATTGTGGCTGGTTTGAGAATATCTTTAAAGTTAAATCGACTGCAGGTATGGGCTGTACAAGTCATTCACTGGAAGAGGTAAGGGTCATGACAAACGGCCCATGAGTACGTTGGAAGACATTTTGCTTCAAATTGTTCACAGCCGCCGCTAATTTCCCGAGGACTCGTTCCGTTTTTGACCACAGGTCTCTGGAATATCGTTGTGGATCTTTTAAATTGTTTGGACGAATATAAGTGCAGTGTTATTGTAATACATGTCAGCTGTCATTGTTTATTCCACCACTCACACCGCCCGGAATGACTGGAACAAACGAAAGAAAAGAATGAACGGATATTACCCTTTAATAAACGAGTGTTCTCCATTTCACCTGCCAGAACAAACTCCTTCCCTCAATTTCAGAAGCGAATCTGCTCCGTCAAATGTCACAAAATAAATTGACTTCAATATGCATGCCAACTTTAAAAGCAACACACTTCAATAAAAAAAGATAAATTACAAAAAAGAAAGAAATTTAAAAAAAACAACACGGATATTAAAAAAATCATATTTAAATACCTGAAGCCAGGTATCATGGAAAATATCGTGGATAATTCACATTATGTTTTGTTTTAAAGTAAATAGATAGCAATATCCCTTTAGGAGCCAAATTAATGTCACGGGGACAGTCAGTAAAAATAGTTTAATGTAAGTGTTTGTGCAGTTGGTTGTCACTAATGTCCCTGACGTGACAGCCATGCAAATTGACTCAGTGGAATTGCTCTCAACTCAATAAATTTCTGTCTGCTAAACCGATCCCCAGTCCATCTGAGCAGCTGAAACGCTCCGTACAACTGAACGCTTCTTCTTACGGAATATGGGATATGCGGCGATTTACTACATCGCGGGCATATTCTATCCCACACTTGTAGCGGTTGGTGTCCCCGGTAAGATGCCGGAGCTGGTTACTTTATGTATAGTGCTTTCGAAACTTTGCTGCGGTATCCGCACTCTTACTGAGCGCAGATGTTACCGTCGGCTGAAACGTGTTTCCGGAATGGAGGATTCAGGCATCTAACGGTTTTATTGCCATTTTTCATTTTTTGATCGGAGTGTTTTCCTCTTCTGTCAACTAAGTTGGTGATATCGTCACGGTTTCATAATTGCGCATCGCTAGGCTTTCTGAAGTGACGCTGCTCTCCGCTTTTCCAGACCCGAGTCTCTATCAGAGCAGACACTTCAATCATATAACTACATGCCAGCTTACTTAAATGACGGCCCAGTCTATTTTCGACACGTAGGTCTGTTCTTCTGTAAGTCAGTAAATGAGAACTCGTGCTTTCTATCTCCATGATGCCACTTTGATACCGCTACAAATAATCCCGTCTGTTACTTCACATCTAATGATGGAAATGATGTTTACAGGAACGATCGACTACTCACCGGTCCGTGAGTCGTGGAACTCGGACGCCTCACTCTAAACTGTGGGAAGGTCGCCAATCCACTGACACTCACATCCGTCATTGTCCTCCAGCCGGAGTGCAGCGACGGAGACCGCACCCACTGGATTCCCGCTTTCCACTTCCACAGACCATACCCTGCAGGGATCGGGGGGAGTGGTCATTGATCAGTTGCAGCTAAACCATATTCTGCATAGCATCTTTATAATGGTTGTTCAGTGAGTTGTCACTGACGATATTTATTTTTTATTCAAATTTCTTGCAGTTAATTTAACGGCGATTGTGATCCTATCTCGGGGAAAATGCGGACTCTCCAAATGCATCACCCGTTACCTGGTTGGAATGGCAACAGCGGATCTGATGGTGGTTATCGTTGTTGCTTTAGTGGAACAGACCAACTATATCCACAATTATTCCAGAACCCTGCTCATCACTCCTGTATGCGCTCTGACACTTGTATTTCGGGTCATATTGATCGATTGTTCTGTTTGGTTTACGGTAAGTTTTACCTTCGATCGCTTCATCGCGATATGTTGCGGAAAGCTGCGGGACAGATACTGCACTGAGAGAACAGCAACGGTGGTCCTCGTGACTGTGGTTATAGTGAGCTGTGGAAAATCTGTTCCGTTATACTTTGTCATTGAACCTTACGCCATCATTGACAACACGCCGTGGCGTTGCGCCCTCACACAGGAATACGCTACTTCAGACGTGTGGAGAGGATACGAATTACTGGAGAGCATTTTAACACCATTGCTACCAATCGGATTAATCCTGTTGTTTAACGGGTTCACTGTAAGACATATCATTGCGGCAAATATAGTCCGCAGAAAGCTTCGACACAGCGGCGACAATCAGAAAGATGCCGAAGTGGAAAACCGCAGGAAATCGATGATTTTGCTGTTTTCTATATCAGCAAATTTCATATTATTTTGGATGGCCTATTTAGTCCATTCCTTGAAATGGCAAGTGGAAAACTATTTTTACGAGAACAGATATTTGAGTTCCCCGGTATACATCCTACAGCAATTTGGGTTCATGCTGGAAATACTCAGCATGTGCACCAATACTTGTATCTATGCACTGACGCAGAGGAAATTCAGGGAAGAGTTGAGGAATGGAATAACGTATGTGTTTACATTGAATGGCTATCTGTGTAGATCACACCCGTGTTTAGTGGTAAGTAAGCGGAATTTTCAATAAAGCAGTTTTTTCAATGAACAGGTTTGGCAAAAATGTCATTAATTCAAACAATCATATGCCTGGTCATTCGGAAATTGCTGAAATGGCAAAAGATTGTTTGCTTCATACGGTTCAGGTAGGTAGCAATACAAACGCTCAATGCTGCTGGCGTGATTGTTACTCTGATTGAAGAATGTTTCAAACTATCACAGACACTCGACTGTCACAAGGGCAGGGATGGCTTCAGGACTTTCCGGGTTTTAGATGTTGAAGAATGGAAAGGCTCGGGTAACAGAGTGTAAAGGGACTGCGATGAGGAACCAGGGACAGTATCGCAGCTGCAGAAAGGGAGGACAACGTGGAGTGTTTGTTTGTTAATAGACTGGGAGGCGAACACAGAGACATGAAGGGCTCGATCACCCCATTTAGAGTATTCTGTATAGCCGCCGACCTGTTTACCACCCCCCCAAAAAAAACAAGATCTGCAAACGGGAACGGTGAGGGACCGATCGGGAAGCGGATCTTTGACCTGTGTAATGGTATTGGCACGGGTAAGTGAAACTTCCACAATATTCATTGGCACCTTCCCTGGGTAAAAGGTCTGGCATAATCTCTCAGTTATGTGCTGGAAGGATTCATGTCAATGTAAAAAGAAAAACAGTCGCGTGAACAGCCCAGACCGGATCGAATATTAGAAAAGGGAACAAATCAGGTGACAGATCTCTCCGCGGGTCAGCATGTCAGAACGACAGGGCAGAGCTCCCCTCTATTTACCTTACACGGGGATATGACCAGAAAGCATGAGATGTATTGAACAGTTTTTTTTACAACCCTGTCTAACTGTGGTGCAACACTCATTGAATTATGGACCTTCATTCCCAGATTCGTTTGTTCTATCGTACTCCCCAGTGCCCTATTTCTCATTGTGTCAGACCAACCCTGGCTGGTCCTCCCAAAGTGCAACATCTAACACTTGTCTGTGTTAAATCCGATGTTTTCTTAAGACCATTGTTCCAATTGCTCCAGATCCCGTTTCCGGTACCATGCTCTGGTACTCATCCTCGATGTCAACTATGTAGGTAATGCTGCTGTCACCGACAGTTTGCTGATCCAGTTAACGACATCATTATCGAGATCGTTAATATAGATGACAAACAACAAACAACGATGACAGCAACGATCCGTGCGGCATTCCACTCGTCACAAGTCCCCAAACAAAGAGACACCCTTTATTACCACACTCTAGTTTCCCAAAGTAGACAATGGTGAGAGCAATTTAATAGTTCATCATGAAAGCAAAGTGACTGAACCTTCTCCAGCATCCTCCCGAATGGAACCTTGAGACATTCCTTGCTGAAGTCCCTGATCGACGACATTCACTGCCTTGCCTTCTACACCATTCCTGGTAACTACCTCGTAAAGTTCAGTGAGATGAGTCAGACATACGCACAGGACTATACAGACTATTGCTAATAGTCCTGACTCTTCCAGATACTTCCCTTCATATCCCATGACCAGCGTAGTCTGAACACGGAGGGCAATTCATCAATACATAATTCTTGGCGAATCCCTTGCAAACAAAGCTATCGAGATCATCCAGCGGTCGGTACTGAAATTTATGGCCTATTGTTTTTTAAATTCTCCTGCACTTTTTTATCCGACGGTTAAGAACACTCTGGAAAAGCAAGGAGCTGTAGCTCTAAATAATTAATCGATTCACTGAACTATAGCAAGTATGGAGCTCGATGAAGCAAAGAACATAGAATATTACAGCACAGTACATGAGGTTCTGAAAGGCTTTAAACTAATGTAAATTCAATCCAACACATCCCCCTGCATTTGAATCAGAATCAAAGGTTTCAAAGGTACATTTAAAGAATCAGAACCAGATTTAATATCACAGACATACGTCGCAAAATTGTTAACTCTCTGGTAACAGTACAATGAAATACAGGATAAATAAATATAGAGAAAACAAAACCGAGATACACGTGGCAGCGGGGAAATAATGCTGTTCCTGAATCGTTGAGCCTGAGCTTCCAGGCTTCTGAAAGTCCTTTCCGATGGTGACCCTGTGTAGAGGCACATCCTGTTAGTGGGCAATGCTAATGATGGACGCCACTGTGAGATGATTCATCCGTTGTAACAACGAATAATGAGATACAGAGAATCTGTATTTACCAACAAGTATATTTTATAATTTCTACTAAAAGCACGTAGATTTACACACTCTCATCCTATGTGCACCCTACTGGAAACCAGAACACTCCATGAACAGTCAATGAAGAGAAAAGGGGTTATCCGGGAAAACAGTCTACACTGGCAAGGTATTCCATAGAAGCATAGAGAACATAGACAATCTACAGCGCAATACAAGGCCTTCTTCCCACAAAGTTGTGCCGAACATGTCACTACCTTCGAAATGACTAGGCCTACCTATTGCCCTCTTTTCTAAGCTTTTCTAAGCTTCATGTACCTATCCAAAAGTCTCTTTAAAAGACCCAAGCGTATCCGCCTCGACCACTGTTCCCGGCAGCCTATTCAGCCCTGGGAAAAAGCCTCTGAATATCCACACGGTCAATGCCTCTCATCATATTCCGATCCCCATGTTCCAGATCTCCACGTGTCCGAGTGGTCCTACCTTTCGGAAATGGTCGGTCTTTGGCCGTTGGAGAGTTATCACCCCTGCGTATCTGAAGTTCCGGAATCTTATAGGAATATAGGGTAGCAAGAAAGGAGCTTACGAATGGGCTGAGAAGAGCAGGAAGGGGGCATGAGAATGCCTTGGTGAGTAGGGTAAAGGAAAACCCCAAGGATATCTTGGGATTGGCCTACTCCTGCTTCTATCTCTTATGTTTATGTTCTTATGTTATGTTTGAGAGACGACTAGACACGTATATCGAGGAACTTAATGTGGGGGAGGGTGTTAGTTGTTATGTGGGAAGCAGTGTTTGCGGGTCGGAAAAACACTGTGGGCCGAAGGGGCTGTAATGTGGTATACTATTCTATGTTTTATGTTCTATATATAATACAGTAATAGAAAAACCGATAAATCCAACAGGTTAGCAGAGTTTCTGCAGATATAAGTGTGTAAATATAAAACCGCAAACTTCCTCAAGCCTAGGTGGTAAATGATACAGTCTTACGATGGTATAGGAATGACGTCAGTTCAGTGCGTGATATTTAGTTGAGTAGAATTGAGGAGAGAGAGGTGATTTGTTTTCCAAGTAAGCCGATGCCGTTGAACGCTCCGTTGTCCTCCGAAGTCCTGTTAACGTTACCGACTGTGACCGCACAAAAGGGTACTGTCTTCCCGCGGTAAAGCTATCAACCCAGTCCAAGGTTAAACACACGGAGAGAATTCCACTGGTCACCCCCTTCCACACTGCGAGCAAAACCCACCCTTTCGAGGGCAGTGAAATCTCATCCAGTGTCTACTTATTCTTTATTTCTGTCCGTGATGTCCGTGTGTCTGTGTGAAAAGCCAGCTGACCTTGTATGTATCCCAAACATGCTGAACGCCAGCTACCCATTATATGGCCCCGCCCCTCCTTAAGAATGGAGACTCACGAGCTGTTCGGTGCTCTCTCTCTCTCTCTCTCTCTCTCTCTCTCTCTCTCTCTCTCTCTCTCTCTCTCTCTCTCTCTCTCTCTCTCTCTCTCTCTCTCTCTCTCTCTGAATCAGTGTACACTCACTCTCTCCCTTTTTAGAGGGCACATCCATATTGAATAACGCTTAGCATCTTGTCACACCTCCCTCCTGTTGAGAAAAACAAAGTTTGATCAGCGAGCAAAATTGTTGTCAAACATATGATTACAGAATATGAAGCAATACATACATGATTAATATATAGCAGACTAGAGAAGTGTATAAAATATTTTCTATTTCATTCTTAAACTTAACGTCCGGACAGTCAATCCACCATGTCATTGTCTTTACCTTTCACATACATTGTTACAATACCAGATTCCTGCAAAACCAAAACCCCGTTATCTTCAAAATGGCGTTTGATCACACATTTTCTCATTTCCACTTCACTACAGAATATTTAACCATCACGTGCTCAGACCCAACAGGGCTTTCACGTTCCGCCTGAAATTTATCCTGCACAGTAGCTAACTACTCACTCGTGTTTTCTAAACTAAGCCCACTCGCTGAAATTTCAAAGAAATCCTTTGCTCCAAACAAGTCATTAATTCTATCTCCAAGATCATTAGTTCTATATGTTTCCATTAGAACACCTGCCGATGGCCTCTCTTGGTCAACACAACGCTTCCCTTTGTTTTGAGAGGTCTCCGAAGCCTGTCTCTCCAATTCCCAAACTTGAACAACATCACCACGTTGTTTATCTAAATTCAAAAACATAGTTAAGCGAACCTACGTGTACTGACTCAGCATCTGAGAGAGCTGTTTCTGTCAGCAAGGTCAAAAGTCTTCAACCCAATCTACACTTCACAGGTACTTTATTCAAAAGTCCGGAGACAGCACCCTTCTCAATATCCTCAATAACATTCACCTCACCAGTTTTCATCTCATCACCAACATTTAGAACACTGCCTAACTCAGCTGACTGAGAATCCTCAATTTCCACTGCTAACAAGGTTAACCCCTTATTCACTGAACCAAGTCCAGCGGACACAAAAGGACTGTATTCCTTTTCAACCGACTCAGACACCTCAGGCCTTAACTGAGTTCCAAGACAAGGCGCAATACCCTGTAAATTCACAGTTGCTTCAAGAACCTGAACACAGAAAATCGGGCAATCTGCCACTTCTACGCTTTCATTACTAGCCCCAAATTCAAATTCCAGTTCACCCTGATTACCCCAGCTACTCTCTTCGAGGCTCCCATTCAGGAAAAACTTAACCTCATGGGTTAAAGCAAACTCGACTGCTGACTAATCAGACCCTGATTGGTTCTCAGCCACTTTCTCATCCTACCCCTTTAATTTTTCTAACCGAAGCTGAACTTTAGCCTCAGTAGGTTTACTTTAAACAGTATTTCCAAAATATTCTCTTCAACCGTTCCCTTGGATGTATATTGCTTTGCTATTAACGCTTGTATTATGTACGTCCTCATTCTAGTGCTCACCTTAAGTTTTAGATTATGAGTAATTCACAAATGCACATTTCTCTTTGCACCATCTCATACTTCAGGGGATGGCTCCAACGAAACGTACCAACCTCAATCTCCATTGCTGCTGATTTTCCACGAAAGGAAATATAAAGTGTTATTCCCCTTCAGGATAAACCACTAATCACTCAATTAAGCATCCAACAAATTTAGAATGGCTCCAATCAAGTTTTTTTATTAATACCGGACGAGCCCCCAATTTTTAACATACCCCGTAACGAGGCAAAAGAACCATCAGAAATGGAACACACTGGAGTCTGATTTTAGAGCATAGAACATAGAACAGTACATCACAGTTCAGGATTTCTGGACCACAGTGTTGTGCCGACCATTAAACCCGGCCTCCCACCTTAAATTTTAACACCAGATCCCTCTGGTCTCCCACAATACCAAGTTTCCTGACATTTACTTTGAACTCTGCCTTGTAAGTTGACCTTCCAAAGTGTACCACCTCACACTTCTCTGTGTTGAACTTCATCTGCCACTTCTCAGCCCACTTCTGCATCCGATCAATGTCTCTCTGAAATCTGCTACAAACAAAACACTATTTATTAGTATCTACGTGATATAGCAATATAAAACCAGAACAAATCAAACATGCTAGCAGAGCGACTGACGGACTGGTGCAGAGACCTGTTACCTGTCTCTTAATGTGAACAAACTAAAGAGATGGTTGCTGACTTCAGGAGGGCACAGAGCGACCATTCCCCCCTGAACATCGACGGTTTCTCTGTGGAGATCGTAAAAAGCACGAAAGTGTCACCTGATGGAAATTTCACCTGGTACCTCACCTGGTAACTCCAAGCAAAGAAAACCCAGCAGCGTCTCTACTTTCTGCGAAGGCTGAGGGAAGTCTATCTCCCACTCTCCTCCCGCCATCCTCATCACGTTCGACAGGGGTTGTATGGAGAGCAACCTGAGCAGCTGCAGCACTGCCTGGTTCGGAAATTGCACCATTTCGGATCGCAAGACCCCTCAGCTGATAGGTTAGCTGAGAAGATCATCGGGGTCTCTCTTCCCGCCATCTCGGACACGTACACCACACTCCGCATCCGCAAAGGAAACAGCATTATGAAGGACCCCATGCACCGCTCATACAATCTCTTCTCACTTCTGCCGTCTGGGAAAAGGCACCGAAGCATTCGGGCTCTCACGACCAGACTATGTAACAGCTTCTTTCCTCAAGATATCAGGCTCCTCATTACCCGAGCCTGCACAGACCCCTTGCCCTATTTGTCCTGTTAATTGTTTATTGCAATATATGCACTGTTTTATGCATTTTATGCATTCCTCTGTAGGTCTGTAACCTAGTGTATTTTCTCTGTGTTGCTGTTGCTGTTTTTTTTTTTTTACGTCGTTCAGTCTAGTTTTTGGACTGTCATGTAACACCATGGTCTTGAAAAACGTAGTCTCATTTTTACTATGCACTGTACCAGCAGTTATGCTCGAAATGACAATAAAACTGACTTGACTTTACTTGATTATGCATATTTAAATCTGTAAATAGAAAACACCAAACTTCTTCAAGCTTAGTTGGTAAATGATACAGTCTTACGATGGTATAGGAATGAAGTCAGTTCAGTTCGTGATATCAAGTTGAGTAGAATTGAGGAGAGAGAGAGAGAGCGAGAAGTGATTTGTTTTCCAAGTAATCCGATGTCGTCGATCTTTCTGTTGTCCTCCGAAGTCCTGTTAATTTTACCAGCTGTGACCACACAAAAGGTTAGCATCTTCACGCGGTGAAGCTATCAACCCAGGCAAGGGTTCAACACCGGTCCCCCCTTTTCCACACTGCGAGTAAAACCCTTCCGTGGGAACTGAAAGCTCATCCAGTGCCTATTTCGTTTGTATTTCTGTCCGTGTCTTCACGTCTGTGTATTGGTCTGAACAGCCAGCTGAGCTTGTATACATCCCAAGTATGCTGAACACCAGCTGTCCATTACACAGCTACGCCCTTCCGTAACGATGGAGACTCACGAGCTGTTCGGTGCTCTCTCCCTCTGAATCGGTGTACACCCATTCCCTCTTTTTAAAGTCACAGTCCATATTGAATACACCTTTGGATCCCGCCACAGTTTTTACGGATAGCGAGGGGTGCCAGCACAATGCTCCATCAATGTGGAAATGTAGTTTACATGTAGAACCAAACTGGCATTTCTGTCTGTAACAAAATGAAACCCGTATCGCGTCAAAGTGTTTTGCTAATAATGTTCGTGCAACATTACGCTGAGCGAACCTGAGTACCTGACACAGACCGCAGTCCCTACACTGTATTTCATCTGCCACTTCATTGTCTGTTATTCAAATCTGTCTGAGTCCTTCTGCAGACACTCACTTTGCTCTAAGCTCCCTGTCCGGCTCCTATCTTCGTAGCAACTACAAAGTCGGTCACCAAGCCAACAACTCTGTCATCCAAATTGTTCATTTTAAAATGCACTGATGCAATCTCAATACCGACTCCAGAGGAACGTCATTGGTTACCGGTAGCCAACAGAATAGGCACGCATTGTGCTAACTCTTTATCTGATGCCAGTATACCAATCTTCGATCCTTGCCAGTATTTTTCCGGTAATACCATGAGTTATGATCTTGTTTGGCAGCCTCATGTCCAGCAAGTCGTTAGAAACCATCTGAGAATCCAGGAGACAAACATCCACGGCCTCTCCTGTCTATTCTGCTTGTTATTTGCTCAAAGAATTCCAAGAGAGTTGCAGACAATATATATCCTTCAGAAAAACAAGCTGAATTTGGCCTACTTTAACATGCGCTAAATACCCCTAAAAATCATCCTTAATGGAATCCAACCACTGACTAACTGTTCTATAATTTCCTTTCTTCTGCCTCCCTTCCTTCTAAAAGTGTGGGGTGACATTTGAAATTTCCTAGTTCGCCAAAAGCTTTCCAAAATAGAGACACTCTTGAAAGATCATTACTCATTCTTTAAGAGAAAGATGAGGGGGAATTTCTTCTCTCAGAGGCGGTGGGAATGTGGAATGTGCTGCCAGAGCAATGGCACGATTGATCTTCCAACATTTCAGAGATGTTTGGATGGGAGGGAATGTAGGTTGCTGGAACTAGGCAGATTAATGGCTTGGCACAGACTAGACTGGCCCAATGGCATTTTCCTGTGCTGCCAAAGCACATTTTCTCATTAATAATAGCATCCATACTCACTTCTGTCCATGATACTCTTCAATTACTGGCTTTTTCTGAAAAAGGTGAAAGGTCAGGGTAAGAGGTGTAGTGGGCAGGGGAGACAGAATAAAAAAGCGGTACATCATCGGTGACATGGGGAGAAGGGGAGAGGTGTTAATTAATAAAAATCTCCTCAGGATATGTTTTTCTTAACGAAACCAGATTTGAGCACTGCATGCCGGCATGTGTAAAACTAATATAAAATTTGCCCCATTCAGACCTAACACAAAATACAGATCACTAAACTCAAATGAGAGCATAATCCAGAAACATGAGGAAATGGTCACTATGGAAGATCAAGTGAACCACTCATGTCAGTCCATAGAAGAAATCCCAGCGATTTGAAAACACAATTTCCTTGCAAACTGAGAAATGAGTGTGCTTCGTGATGGCTGTACCTCAAGTTGTACCGGCTTGATCTAAGAAACGAGTAAAATATAACTATTATTATTATTATTATTATTATTTTTTCATCATCATCATCCATCATCATCATTATTTGACAAACCTTGCATAGACATTCGATCGCTCCTTCATCATTAAAGGTAAAATAATTAATTAAATAGCCTCACTATATTCTAAAGATATAAATATGAACTTTCGTCAGGATCCGTGAAGAGCAAAGTTATGAAAGTTGCCATAGAGCTGGTAGTTTATGAACCAGATCAGCCCGATAGAATACAACTGAGAGATAGATATTAAACACGATTAAAAGACGTGGGAGCAGAGATAGGTTATCGAGTTTGCACCACCATTTCATCATGGCTGATCCAACTTTCGTCTCTGACCCAATCGCTTGCTTTCACCCTGTATACCTTCATGTCCTGACAAGTCAGGAATCTATCAATCTCTGTCCTAAATAAGCAGAAAGTCTCGGCCTCTACAGCTGCCTGTCGCCACACTCTGGCTGACCTCATCAGCGTTGGATATGGTGGCCCCGCTATTCAGAAACTGTTTCCTCTGTTCCAAGAATCTCCCACCACAGGACGCATTCCGACATCATCCAGCCCATCGGGGACATTCGATATATTCAAATTCTATCACCCGTCAAATTCTCTTCAGATGACAAAATATTGAATCCCGGAATCATTTTCATAAACCTCTGTTAAACTCGTTCAGATGTTGCGACTTTTTCAGTTCACAGCTGGTATGTACAGACCACGTGAGGTCCTCGGTGATGTGGATGCTAAGGATCTTAAAGCTGTTTACCCTCTCAACTATAGATCCATTGATGTCAATAGCGGTTGGCCCGTCACTCTTCCTCCTGTAATCAACATCCAGCGCCTTTGTTTTTGCGTCATTGAAGGAGAGGTTGTTTACTTGACGTCACTGTGTCAGAGAGATAACTTCTTCCCTGGAGGCCACGTCGTTATTTTTTGAGATTAGTCCAATCAATGTACTATCGTCGGCAAATTTAATTAACAGATTGGAGCTGTGGGTGGCGATACAATCATGGGTATACAGGGAGTAAGGGAGGGGACTCGATACATGGCCCTGAGCTGCCCCTGTGTTGAAAGTCAGAGGGGTGGAGGTGAGGGAACCCATTCTTACAATATTCTGGCGATCTGAGAGGCGGGGTCAAGGACGAGACCTCTGAGTTTCCTGTCGAGCCTGGGGGCAATTATGGTGTTGAATACTGAACTATAGTCCAATAATAGCAATCTCACTTAAGCATCCTTCTCCGGATGAGTAAGGGCGATGTGTAGATCAGCGGCTATTGCGCCGTCTGCCGATCGGTTGCATCGGTTGGCAACTTTTAAGGGGTCCAGCACCCTCCTTTCATAAAAGGGTTACATACACTAATCACACAGGCCTGCGTTCGTCACCAAGTAATCTCAATGCCCCGCTGTGTCCCCACAACCTCGTGTCAATCAGGAACGGATACGTCCTGGGAAATGCACAACGGAAATGTGAAGGAATTTTAGGCTGGTGTTCTGGACAGGTTTTCCCCATGCAGGCAGGGAAAGGACGGTAGGCTGAAGGAACCGGACCGGACCCTAACAGCATCACCTCTGCCTTCAAATTCATCCTTCCAAAGTGAATCATTCCGTACCTTTCCGGGTTGAACTCCATCTGTAACTTTTCAGCGCTGCTCTGCGTCCTGTAGCTGTCCTGTTGTAATCTGTGACAACCTTCTATACCATCCATAATTCCACCAACTTGCACATCATTGCATGTGCAATAAACCACCATTCCACCTCCTTATTTACATAATTTTTAAAGCACTAAAATTCGGTGCTCACGGAACAAATTTCTGCAGGACAACACGGGCACCGGGATCCAGAGAGGAAACGTTCCATTCACAACTATCCTCTGCCTTCTAGGGCGTCGCTCCTGAATCCACCAGCCAACTTTTCCAGGATACCAAGTCTTCTAACGTTTTGAAATGATTAACTGAAGGATGACCATCACATCCTCACAGAATTGAAGCAGGCTCGAGAAACATTATCTTCCCCTCACAAAGCCATACTGATTCTTCCAAATCAGGTAATACTTCTCCAAATTCTCCTAAATTCTGTTTCTAAGAATGTTCTCAATTAAGTAGGGCTTACCGCTTCACACAGTCACCCAGGGATTCTCCCGACAACAAAAGAGAACTTATCTATCCTAATGTATTTTTTCAGAAGTTCCAGTACATCCTCCCTCCTAATCTCGGTATGTTGTCGCACCTGCTCTGTACCTGGTCCACCGGATCTGAATCCTGCTGTGTACCTGTTTCGGCCGCTCCGGATCTGGTTCTACCCTTGTAGCCGCCCTGCTCTATATCTTGTTCTGCGCTGTTTGCCGGCCTGTTCATTATCTGTTTTGTCCAGCTGGTCGTGTTCCCCTGCTTCTCTCGTACGCTGGTCGCGCTGTTCCGCCTTATTCGCCTTGCCCGCGTTGTCACGCTGTCGGTTGACTTTCCCAATGTACCCGGTGTATCACGGCAGTACTGCTGCTCACCCTGGACCAAGCTCCCTTCTGTTACCTCGCCTCCTTCGGGTAAGCCAGGCCGTCGCCGTTACCCCTCGCCTGGTTCTGTCCCTTCTTGTCCCTTGCCCCCATCGGGTAAGCCAGGCCGTTGCCGTTACCCTACGGGTGGTTCTGTCCCTTCCTACCCCTCAGCTCTGATGGGCTGTGCCCCGCACCTGCCCAGGTGTCCGCGCCTTGCCCAGGCCTACGTGTTTCCGCCTGGGATGCGGCCCTGCCCGTGATCCATATGCCTTGACGACTCATCCTGCCCCGCTTGAAATCTGTGATCCTCTCGCCTCGCTTGACCTCCGGGATCCAGTCCCGCCTGCATTACCCTTTACATGCCATGGCATCCCCATCCTGTCCTACCCCTAGCACTTCAGTGCCTGCGTCCTACATTTGGGTCCATTCCATGTCCGCTCCTGACAGATACTTTCTCAAGTCAACCGAGGGGCGCATGCTAGTAAAAATTCCTCAATGGAAACAGAGTGATGAGACGTTCTCCAATAAGCCGAGACCCGCTCATCGCTCCGAGAACCACAATAGGCACAGAGCTACTCACTGCAGAGGAAGTGTGATTAAGCGGTGACCTTGAACACTTCCGCTGTTCTGCACTTACTCATTGTGACGCTCGAAAGGCAATATACCTGACAGTGAATCAGGGGATAAAAATACAACCTCGTGGCAAATAATAGAACAACTTGGGAACCTGGGCAGGATTCACAGATTTCACTTGTTTCTTTTGTTCAAAGAGAGAATGGATAGAGAAATAGTGGTAGAATTGTGGCAGGGTTGAGAATATCATTGAAGTGAAATAGACTGCACCGCACGTCACGGGTTTGAGGTGGTCAAGTCCTTCACTGGCAGAGGTCAGGTTCCTGCCAAACACCCCATGTGTGCGCTGGAAAACATTGCTCTTCAAACTGTCCACAGCCCTCGCTAATTTCCAGGAGACACGTTCCGTTTTTGCTCATAGGTCTCTGGAATATCTCTGTGGATCTTTTAAACTGTTTTGAGGAATATGTGCAGTGCACTTTATTGTAAAACGTGTCAGATGTTACTGAGATTTCCATCGCTCAGTCCGCCCTGAACGGCTGGAGCGAACGAAAGAAAAGAACAAACGGATGTTCCGCTTTAATAAAGAAGTGTTCTCCATTTCACCTGCCAGAACAAACTCTTTCCCTCAATTTCAGAAGCCAATGTGTTCCGTCAAATGGTACCAAATAAATCGACTTCAAGGTGAATGTCTACTTTAAAAGCAATACAGATACAAAAGATAGAATAGACACATATCCTATTTTAATGACTCAAGCCAGGTATCACGGTAAATAACGTGAAAAATTCACATAGATTGCAATATCCCTTGAGGAGTCAAATTCATGACACGGGAACAATGAGTAAAAACAGTTCAACGTAAGTGTTTGTGCAGTTGTTTGTCACTAATGTCCCTGACGTGATCGCCACGCTAATTGCCTCAGTGGAATTGTTTTCACCTCAATAAAAGTCTGTTAAACCGATCCCCAGTCCATGTGAGCAGCTGAAACGCTCCGTACAACTGAACGCTCCTTCTGACGGAATATGGGATATCCGCCGATTTTCAACATCGCGGCCATTTTCTATCCCACACTTGTAGCGGTTGGTGTCCCCGGTAAGATGCCGGAGCTGTTTACTTTATGTATGGTGCCGCCGCTACTCTGCTGCGGTATCCGCACTGTTACTAAGCACAGATGCAACCGTCGGCTGAAACGTGTTTCCGGAATGGGGGATTCAGACTTCTAACGGTTTTACTTGCATTTTCCATATTTCGATAGCAGTGTTTTCTTCCTTTGTCAATTAGGTTGGTCCAGAAATTGCCGCAGTTTCATAATTTAACCTCCCTAGGCTTTCTTAAGTGATGCTGGTCTCTGCTTTTCTAGGTCCGTGTATCTATCAGCGGAGACACATTTATTTAAATGAAGGTCCAATATATTTCCAACATATAGGACTGTTCTTCCGTAGTCAGTAAATGAGCACTCGTGCTTGATATCTCCATGATGCCAATCTGTCAACGCTACAAACAACCCCTTCGGCTATTTCACCTCTAATAATTGACATGGTGTTGTTTACAGGAGCGATCGACTGCTCACCGGTCCGTGAGTCGTGGAACTCGGAATCCTCGCTCTAAACTGTGGGAATGTCGCCAACCCACTGACACTCACATCCGTCATTGTCCTCCAGCCGGAGTGCAGCGACCGAGACCGCACACACTGGATTCCCGCTTTCCACTTCCAAACGGACCATGCCCTGCATAACATCGGTAGAATGGGGGCATTCAGGGAACTGACCGTATCACTATTTTGTTTCCAAATTTCTTGCAGTTAATTTAACGGCGATTGTGATCCTCTCTCGGGGAAAATGCGGACTCTACAAATGCATCACCCGTTACCTGGTTGGAATGGCAACAGCGGATATGATGGTGGTTATCGTTGTTGCTTTAGTGGAACAGACCAACAATATCTACATTTATTCCAGATCCCTGCTCATCACTCCTGTATGCGCTCTGACACTTGTATTTCGGCTTGTAACGAGGGATTTTTCTGTTTGGTTCACGGTCAGTTTTACCTTCGATCGCTTCATCGCAATATGTTGTCAAAAGCTGCGGGAGCGATACTGCACCGAGAGAACAGCAACGGTGGTTCTGGTGACCGTGGTTATAGTGAGCTGCGGGAAATGTGCACCGGTTTACTTTGCCGTTGAACCTTACGTCATCATTGAAAACATGCCCTGGCGTTGCGCCCTCACATATGAATACGCTAATTCACCCGTGTGGAGAGGTTATGCATTACTGGACCGTATTTTAACACCATTGATACCAATAGGCTTAATCCTGGTGTTTAACGGGTTATCCGTAAGACATATCGTTGTAGCAAATAGAGTCCGCAGAAAGCTTCGGCACAGCGGCGACAATCAGAAAGATGCCGAGGTGGAAAAACGCAGAAAATCGATGATTTTGTTGTTTTCTATATCAGCTAATTTCATCTTACTTTGGATGCCCTCTGTAGCCTATTCTATGAAATGGCAAGCGCAAAACTATTATTACCAGGACAGATATTTGAGTTCCCCGGTATACATCCTGCAGCAATTTGGGTCCATGTTGCAAATGCTCAGCATGTGCACCAATACTTGTATCTATACACTGACACAGAGGAAATTCAGGGAAGAGCTGAGGAATGGAATGAAGTACGTGTTTACATTAAATGGCCATCTGCGTAGGTAACGCCCGTGCCTACTGATAATTCAGAGGAGTTTTCAAATAAAGCCGTTTTACAATGAACCGGTTTGTCAAATGTGTCATTAATTCAAGCAATCATATGCCTGTTCGTCCAGAAATTGCAGAAATGTCGGAGTATTGATGACTTCATACAGTTCAGGTAGGTAGCAATACAAACTCTCAATGCTTCTGGCGTGATTGTCACTTTGGTTGAAATATGTTCCAAACTATCACATCACTCGACTGTCACAAGGACAGGGATGGGTGCAGAAATTTCCGGGGATTAGATGTTTCAAGATGGACAGTTTCGCGTAACAAACTGGAAAGTGAGTGCGATGGGAAACCAGGGATATTATCGCAGCTGCAGATACGGAGGGCAACAGTGAGACAAACAGAGATATGTGATCACCTCATTTGGATTATTCCATGCAGCCGCCTAAAACCTGAGGAACCGATCGGGACGCGGGACATGGACATTTACCATGTTATTGACATGGCGAACTGAAACTTCCACAATATTATTTGGCAACTCCCCAAGGTAAAAAGTTTCGGTATAGCATAATTTCTCAGTTGTGTTCAGGAAGGATTAATGTCACTATAAGAAGAAAGGTGGACTAGCGAACAGTCCAAACCGGATCTAATATTAGAAAAGGAAACGTATCAGGTGACAGATCTTTCCGCGGCTCAGCATTACAGAACAACAGGGCACAACTACCCTCCATTTACCTTGACCAGGGAGCATGGGATCTATTTAAGTGGAGATCCGCGAATTATGGAATTATGGTGCTAGCTGGCAGGAACTTGGGAAGGTAAATTGGGGAAAGATGTACTCAGTGAAATGCGCAACAAATATGAGGGGATTGGATAGGGAGCATTGACATAGGGTTCAGTATAGGCTTGTCTCCGTGAAGCAGGGAAAGGATGATAGCGTAAAGTAACTCTGGGTGACAAGAAAGTTGGAACAACTCCTCAAGAGGGAGAAATAACGATTCTTAAAAATTAGGAAGAAAGAATTAGGTAAGGCTATCGCGGTTCAGAGTGCAGAAAGAAAAGAATTTAACAATGGAGTTAGAAGAGGTAGAAGGGGACTTGAGAAGCTCCTGGCGAATTGCACTGTGAAGAACGGGCGGAGACTGGACACAGTCTGGGCAGTTCAGAGGAAAACTTGTATCCAAAAAGGCAGTGAAGCTCCTCACTGAATACATTGATGAATGTGAACACAGCGTAAAACGGCAGACGCTCAGAAAGAGGATTCGGGGGAAACTTCGAAAACATTATGATGGATGATTCCCTAGTGCCAGAAGGGATATAGTCCACGTAATTTGGTAAAGCGAGAGATGTTATTAGTGAGCTTTTGGACTGGATCTTTGTCTCATCGCTGGCCACGGAAGTAGAACTGGATGACTTGGGTGGGGGCGGCGGGTGTAAACTATTATTCATTTGTTGACGAAAGATAATAGGGATACTTCTTGGAATTACAGATGGAGCCTTACATCAGTAGTGGGTAAATTAACGGAGACGATTATTGAAGAAGGAAATTATGAATATTTGGAGAAACGTTGTCCGGCTACGGAGAGAGAACATGGCATGTTGTCTTTTATGAGCCAGATTGAATTATATGAAAACAAATGTGAAAATAAAACCAACAGATGAACCAGGACAGTCGATGTGGGTGCTTTAATTCTGGTCAGACGTTTGATCAGTTCCCCATACTAGACTCATTCAGACAGTCAGACGCATGGTATCGAAGGAAACCTGGTTTCGTAAATTCAGATTTGGCTTCCTAACAGAAGGTAGATCATGTAGTAGATAGGGTGAATTCTTGCTGGAAGACAGCGGACAACCGTGTTCCGCACAGAGCGTCGAAATTGTGGTGCAAGTTACAACTCTATTTTGGACTCTGCAGTTACAGTGTACCGAGAAACAGTGCTGAGGGAAATAACCGATTTAGTCTGACCACCCAGCAACAGCTGGAATGTTAATGGAATTAGGGGTGACGATGTAAGCAAATCGCTGAACTATTGACTGCACCGGCACGTTATCTTAACTATCCCGTCATTTACTTATTACAGTAAAGATGCTAATTTATGGAAATAGGGCTGATAACGTACGCAGATCGCTCAGCTGTTGACTGCACCGGAACGTTATCTTAACTACCCCGTCATTTACATATTACAATAAAGGTGCTAATTTATGGAAATAGGGCTGAAAACGTAAGCAGATCGCTCAGCTATTGACTGCACCACCATGTTATCTAAACTGACCTGTCATTAACATATTACAGGGCAGATGCTACAATGACTTCAAAGCAATCATTTCCAACGGAGCCCTACAACTTAAAAACAGCTTTTCAAAGTGTACAGCAGCAGGTTTTTCTGCTGATTAAAATAACTAGCCTTCCAAAATGCCAATTCCAAATTCACAGTTCAAGTACACACCAAGTTATCTTAATGCCAATTTACCTCTGTATCGTGGTTTTATCGTATCGGGTGTAGATACGCTCATATTTCAATCCCTTTAACCCTGAATCCACATGGCCTGTGTGGAATCCGTGTCTCCCTCTGAGATCAATAATAAATGAAACACGCAAAACTACACAAACTGAAAACGCAGCGAAGGCAAAGCAAATATCCGGGCTCACACTTGTCTTCCTTCAAACCCATCGCAGGCAATTGGAGAATACAGATTAAACAACTTCCAAATCTTCCATCTTCTCATGCTGTAAACATCCATTAATTCAGTCTCCATGCTTCAGTTTGCGCAAGGACAGAGGGATCGAACAGTATCAACGACTTTCTAGATTGGTCTGTGCAGTGAGACATTAAAATTCTAACCCAGATATCCAGCGAGATAGCCAGAGGGAACCAACGCACAGAAATAGGGACTTCAGCCCGTCCAGTCAATGAGGATTTATTTAAACTGCCTACTCCCATCGATCTCACCCGGACCGTGGCCATCCATATCCCAGTACTTATCCAATCATCTCTTAAACGTTCACATCGGAATCTCAATACACTTGCGTAGGCAGCACTGTCTACACTCTGGAATCCATCTGGGTGAAGAAGTTTCCCCTCCTATATTCCCTAAACATTTCACATTTCACCCTTCACCCATGATCTCCAGTTGCATTCTCGCCCAACATCGGTGGAGAAAGCCGGCTTGCATTTACACTCTCTATACGCCTCATAATGTTGTCTTCCTCTTTCAAATCTCCCCTCAGTCTTCTGCCCACTCGGAACATACGTAACATACGTAATTGTTCCTTCTAATTCAAAACATCCAGTCCCGGCAATAGCCGGGTAACTTTGTACTTTATTCGTTCAAACATATTTATATCTGCCCTGTTGGTAGTTGAGCAAAAATTAGATCTAATTAGGCCTCAACAATTTTTTAAACAGCATCGACATAACACCCCAACTCCTGAACTCAGTACTATCGTCAATGAGGGCCAATGTAAGAAAAGCTTTTTTTTTGCGACGCTGTCTAACTGCGCCATAACTTTCATTGAATATGGAGATGCATTCCCAGATTGGTTTGTTCTATCGTACTCCTCAGTGCCCTGTTTCTCATTGTGTCAGATCAAGCCTAGCTTGTCCTCACAAAGTGCAAAATCTAACACTTGTGTATGTGTTGAATCCAACCCGCCGTTTTTCAGCCCGTTGTTCAGGTTGGTCCAGATCCCGCTTAATGCTCCGTTAGTCTTCCTCACTGAGGAGAAAGAGACTGGGGAATGTAAAGAGACGGCGGCGAGAGTCTGAGATGATCGGAAGGGAGAGAGACGCAGCCGAGATTTTAGGAGAGGAGAAACGGCAAAAGGCGAGAGAAACTGAGCGAGACCGGGTGCGGCGGGGTAGAAGGAGAGACCGAGGGCTTAGAGAAAGACCGGGGGGAGGGAGGCCGGGGAAGTCGAGAGATCTGAAGGGAGAACAGATATTTGTGGTGTGCAAAGATCATTGTGAGGAGGAAGATTGGAACAGAACTCGCTCGGGGAGAGCCCGAGACAGCGGAGGGCGGCGTAAGATAGGCGTGAAACATGATAGGAGAGAAATTGGCCGGCGGGGGGGGGGGGGAAGAATTGGGGAGGCTGATGGATACAGAGGGACGCGAAATTAAAATACCTGGGAGGGAAATAGACACTATGGGTTGAGAGAGAGAGAATTGGATGTGGTCGGAAAGTGTGAGTCAGAGAATACAGTCCATACATGCACTGAGCGATTAGAGGACTTTCCTTCCTGCAGGGAATTCTGGGAGTACAGCGCTTCCATTCTAAAGTCCTTCAGAAACAAGCAACCCGTGTCATCTCGCTGACCTCTCTCACCTCGACTGCTTAAGTACTCTCCTTCCCACACCGTATCCTTGATCTCGCTTTCCTGAACCGGTTTTCGCGATCTTCACCCTCTCTCTCCCTCTCTGTGATCACATCCGTTGGCTCCTTTTAGGAACGCGCAAAGTAGTTTGATGAAACATACTTAGTCATGTTAGTTATGGGACACTCTGGACAATTTACAGTGACCTTTTTCCCGGCGCCCCTCTACCCGCCTGTCGGCTGTATAACCTGCCCGACCAGAAAGGGAAGCATTGGAGGCTTACCTAAATGACTCTTTCACGGCAGGCATTATCCGAGCCTCATCTTCCCCTGTAGGCGCAGGATTCTTCTTTGTGGGGAAGAAGGACAGCTCACTGCGCCCCTGCATTGTCTACCGTAGCCGGTAGCCACTAAACTAGAGAAACACTGAAGCGCATCGAGCACTGCCTGAGGCAGCAGATCCCAATGTCCTGACCTTCACCGACACAAGCGCAGGCCGATAGCCACTAAACTAGAGAAACACTGAAGCGCACAGAGCACTGCCTGAGGCAGCAGATCCCAATGTCCTAACCTTCACCGACACAAGCGCAGGCCGATAGCCACTAAACTAGAGAAACACTGAAGCGCACCGAGCACTGCCTGAGACAGCAGATCCCGATGTCCTGACCTTCACCGACACAAGCGCAGGCCGATAGCCACTAAACTAGAGAAACACTGAAGCGCAGAGAGCACTGCCTGAGACAGCAGATCCCAATGTCCTGACCTTCACCGACACAAGCGCAGGCCGATAGCCACTAAACTAGAGAAACACTGAAGCGCACCGAGCACTGCCTGAGGCAGCAGATCCCAATGTCCTGACCTTCACCGACACAAGCGCAGGCCGATAGCCATTAAACTAGAGAAACACTGAAGAGCACCGAGCACTGCCTGAGGCAGCAGATCCCAATGTCCTGACCTTCACCGAGACAAGCGCAGGCCGATAGCCACTAAACTAGAGAAACACTGAAGCACACCGAGCACTGCCTGAGGCAGCAGATCCCAATGTCCTGACCTTCACCGACACAAGCGCAGGCCGATAGCCACTAAACTAGAGAAACACTGAAGCGCATCGAGCACTGCCTGAGGCAGCAGATCCCAATGTCCTAACCTTCACCGACACAAGCGCAGGCCGATAGCCACTAAACTAGAGAAACACTGAAGCGCACCGAGCACTGTCTGAGGCAGCAGATCCCAATGTCCTAACCTTCACCGACACAAGCGCAGGCCGATAGCCATTAAACTAGAGAAACACTGAAGCGCACAGAGCACTGCCTGAGGCAGCAGATCCCAATGTCCTGACCTTCACCGACACAAGCGCAGGCCGATAGCCACTAAACTAGAGAAACACTGAAGCGCACCGAGCACTGCCTGAGGCAGCAGATCCCAATGTCCTGACCTTCACCGACACAAGCGCAGGCCGATAGCCACTAAACTAGAGAAACACTGAAGCGCATCGAGCACTGCCTGAGGCAGCAGATCCCAATGTCCTAACCTTCACCGACACAAGCGCAGGCCGATAGCCACTAAACTAGAGAAACACTGAAGCGCACCGAGCACTGTCTGAGGCAGCAGATCCCAATGTCCTAACCTTCACCGACACAAGCGCAGGCCGATAGCCATTAAACTAGAGAAACACTGAAGCGCACCGAGCACTGTCTGAGGCAGCAGATCCCAATGTCCTAACCTTCACCGACACAAGCGCAGGCCGATAGCCATTAAACTAGAGAAACACTGAAGCGCACAGAGCACTGCCTGAGGCAGCAGATCCCAATGTCCTGACCTTCACCGACACAAGCGCAGGCCGATAGCCACTAAACTAGAGAAACACTGAAGCGCACCGAGCACTGCCTGAGGCAGCAGATCCCAATGTCCTGACCTTCACCGACACAAGCGCAGGCCGATAGCCACTAAACTAGAGAAACACTGAAGCGCATCGAGCACTGCCTGAGGCAGCAGATCCCAATGTCCTAACCTTCACCGACACAAGCGCAGGCCGATAGCCACTAAACTAGAGAAACACTGAAGCGCACCGAGCACTGTCTGAGGCAGCAGATCCCAATGTCCTAACCTTCACCGACACAAGCGCAGGCCGATAGCCATTAAACTAGAGAAACACTGAAGCGCACCGAGCACTGTCTGAGGCAGCAGATCCCAATGTCCTAACCTTCACCGACACAAGCGCAGGCCGATAGCCATTAAACTAGAGAAACACTGAAGCGCACAGAGCACTGCCTGAGGCAGCAGATCCCAATGTCCTGACCTTCACCGACACAAGCGCAGGCCGATAGCCACTAAACTAGAGAAACACTGAAGCGCACCGAGCACTGCCTGAGGCAGCAGATCCCAATGTCCTGACCTTCACCGACACAAGCGCAGGCCGATAGCCACTAAACTAGAGAAACACTGAAGCGCATCGAGCACTGCCTGAGGCAGCAGATCCCAATGTCCTAACCTTCACCGACACAAGCGCAGGCCGATAGCCATTAAACTAGAGAAACACTGAAGAGCACCGAGCACTGCCTGAGGCAGCAGATCCCAATGTCCTGACCTTCACCGAGACAAGCGCAGGCCGATAGCCACTAAACTAGAGAAACACTGAAGCACACCGAGCACTGCCTGAGGCAGCAGATCCCAATGTCCTGACCTTCACCGACACAAGCGCAGGCCGATAGCCACTAAACTAGAGAAACACTGAAGCGCACCGAGCACTGCCTGAGGCAGCAGATCCCAATGTCCTGACCTTCACCGACACAAGCGCAGGCCGATAGCCATTAAACTAGAGAAACACTGAAGAGCACCGAGCACTGCCTGAGGCAGCAGATCCCAATGTCCTGACCTTCACCGAGACAAGCGCAGGCCGATAGCCACTAAACTAGAGAAACACTGAAGCACACCGAGCACTGCCTGAGGCAGCAGATCCCAATGTCCTGACCTTCACCGACACAAGCGCAGGCCGATAGCCACTAAACTAGAGAAACACTGAAGCGCATCGAGCACTGCCTGAGGCAGCAGATCCCAATGTCCTAACCTTCACCGACACAAGCGCAGGCCGATAGCCACTAAACTAGAGAAACACTGAAGCGCACCGAGCACTGTCTGAGGCAGCAGATCCCAATGTCCTAACCTTCACCGACACAAGCGCAGGCCGATAGCCATTAAACTAGAGAAACACTGAAGCGCACAGAGCACTGCCTGAGGCAGCAGATCCCAATGTCCTGACCTTCACCGACACAAGCGCAGGCCGATAGCCACTAAACTAGAGAAACACTGAAGCGCACCGAGCACTGCCTGAGGCAGCAGATCCCAATGTCCTGACCTTCACCGACACAAGCGCAGGCCGATAGCCATTAAACTAGAGAAACACTGAAGCGCACAGAGCACTGCCTGAGGCAGCAGATCCCAATGTCCTGACCTTCACCGACACAAGCGCAGGCCGATAGCCACTAAACTAGAGAAACACTGAAGCGCACCGAGCACTGCCTGAGGCAGCAGATCCCAATGTCCTGACCTTCACCGACACAAGCGCAGGCCGATAGCCACTAAACTAGAGAAACACTGAAGCGCACCGAGCACTGCCTGAGACAGCAGATCCCAATGTCCTGACCTTCACCGACACAAGCGCAGGCCGATAGCCACTAAACTAGAGAAACACTGAAGCGCATCGAGCACTGCCTGAGGCAGCAGATCCCAATGTCCTGACCTTCACCGACACAAGCGCAGGCCGATAGCCACTAAACTAGAGAAACACTGAAGCGCACCGAGCACTGTCTGAGGCAGCAGATCCCAATGTCCTGACCTTCACCGACACAAGCGCAGGCCGATAGCCACTAAACTAGAGAAACACTGAAGCGCACCGAGCACTGCCTGAGGCAGCAGATCCCAATGTCCTGACCTTCACCGACACAAGCGCAGGCCGATAGCCACTAAACTAGAGAAACACTGAAGCGCATCGAGCACTGCCTGAGGCAGCAGATCCCAATGTCCTAACCTTCACCGACACAAGCGCAGGCCGATAGCCACTAAACCAGAGAAACACTGAAGCGCATCGAGCACTGCCTGAGGCAGCAGATCCCAATGTCCTGACCTTCACCGACACAAGCGCAGGCCGATAGCCACTAAACTAGAGAAACACTGAAGAGCACCGAGCACTGTCTGAGGCAGCAGATCCCAATGTCCTGACCTTCACCGACACAAGCGCAGGCCGATAGCCATTAAACTAGAGAAACACTGAAGCGCATCGAGCACTGTCTGAGACAGCAGATCCCAATGTCCTAACCTTCACCGACACAAGCGCAGGCCGATAGCCACTAAACTAGAGAAACACTGAAGCGCATCGAGCACTGTCTGAGGCAGCAGATCCCAATGTCCTAACCTTCACCGACACAAGCGCAGGCCGATAGCCACTAAACTAGAGAAACACTGAAGCGCATCGAGCACTGTCTGAGGCAGCAGATCCCAATGTCCTAACCTTCACCGACACAAGCGCAGGCCGATAGCCACTAAACTAGAGAAACACTGAAGAGCACCGAGCACTGTCTGAGGCAGCAGATCCCAATGTCCTGACCTTCACCGACACAAGCGCAGGCCGATAGCCACTAAACTAGAGAAACACTGAAGAGCACCGAGCACTGTCTGAGGCAGCAGATCCCAATGTCCTGACCTTCACCGACACAAGCGCAGGCCGATAGCCACTAAACTAGAGAAACACTGAAGCGCACAGAGCACTGCCTGAGGCAGCAGATCCCAATGTCCTGACCTTCACCGAGACAAGCGCAGGCCGATAGCCACTAAACTAGAGAAACACTGAAGCGCACAGGGCACTGCCTGAGGCAGCAGATCCCAATGTCCTAACCTTCACCGACACAAGCGCAGGCCGATAGCCACTAAACTAGAGAAACACTGAAGAGCACCGAGCACTGTCTGAGGCAGCAGATCCCAATGTCCTGACCTTCACCGACACAAGCGCAGGCCGATAGCCATTAAACTAGAGAAACACTGAAGCGCATCGAGCACTGTCTGAGACAGCAGATCCCAATGTCCTGACCTTCACCGACACAAGCGCAGGCCGATAGCCACTAAACTAGAGAAACACTGAAGCGCACCGAGCACTGCCTGAGGCAGCAGATCCCGATGTCCTGACCTTCACCGACACAAGCGCAGGCCGATAGCCACTAAACTAGAGAAACACTGAAGCGCACAGAGCACTGCCTGAGGCAGCAGATCCCAATGTCCTGACCTTCACCGAGACAAGCGCAGGCCGATAGCCACTAAACTAGAGAAACACTGAAGCGCACAGGGCACTGCCTGAGGCAGCAGATCCCAATGTCCTGACCTTCACCGACACAAGCGCAGGCCGATAGCCACTAAACTAGAGAAACACTGAAGCGCACCGAGCACTGTCTGAGGCAGCAGATCCCAATGTCCTGACCTTCACCGACACAAGCGCAGGCCGATAGCCACTAAACTAGAGAAACACTGAAGCTCACCGAGCACTGCCTGAGGCAGCAGATCCCAATGTCCTGACCTGCACCGACACAAGCGCAGGCCGATAGCCACTAAACTAGAGAAACACTGAAGCGCACCGAGCACTGCCTGAGGCAGCAGATCCCAATGTCCTGACCTTCACCGACACAAGCGCAGGCCGATAGCCACTAAACTAGAGAAACACTGAAGCGCATCGAGCACTGTCTGAGGCAGCAGATCCCGATGTCCTAACCTTCACCGACACAAGCTCAGTCCGGTCGGTTCTGGCGTCTTCAAGCGACGGCTGACATTTAGAAAAAGAGAGCACGCATCTCTATCAATGACGAATTGTTTTTATTGGACCATTCTCGCTGATTCCAATCCCAGAATATAAGGCCGCCTCAAAAGTCAGTGGCGTGCATCTTTACAGATGTTTTTTTTTCTGTAAGAGAAACAGCGAAATAGAATATTACATTTAAACAAAGTTGCAAAATTTATTGATATTAACAGCAGTAGTCGAATGTTCACCTGGGATGAAAACACTGCGTTTTAATATTACGTTTAGATCGGTCAGATGATGAGTCATCTCGCGGAAATGCCTGACAGCAATTCGCACGTTTCGCATTTTTTTTCTCTTCGCATTTCTTGCAGAAGACGATCGTGTGGCCGAATGGATAAGGCGTCCGACTTCGGTGCTTAATTCGAAGTGATCAGAAGATTGCAGGTTCGAGTCTAATCACGGTCGATTTACCAACCTGACGGTTTTGGTGCCATTCTGTTACCCACTCTCTGCAGCACAGTTGCCTCATGTGACTGTACGCACGGGGATTAACCGGATTACTCCGCCCTGCTGGGAAACCGAGCGAAATATCACTTCTTCATTATACGTAAATTATGTTACGTGTCGCGTCTGTGATGTATTTCTACAAATACTTACATAAACAACGCGTTGAAGCTTCTCAAACTTTCGGGACGAGCTGTTGCTTGGAAGGTGATATGTGCTTCACATTGAACTCCGTTTCCGACCATACCTTTTATGAACGAATTTTCAACCCCGCACTGATAATCACTTCTCCCGTCTCGAAACCCTCTCCAATTCTTGGACAACCCGATCTAATTCTGTGCCTCCCCGGACGTTTTCATCTCTAACTGCCGACGAGACATCATCCGGCTCGACGTTACCACACTTACTCCTCGTCGAAGTTGATTCTCTCCGAACGCACTTTCCACTTTCCACTCTCTGAACATACCATCGGACAGCAGGCAAAGGGGTTGCTGCTTTAATGTGGCGGACTATCGCCTTGCTTGTAGAGACCAGGCAGTAGCTTTCAGACACCTCCACCTACTCAGAGAGGGAGATACATCAATGGGAAGGGATAGCTGGAGAATGACAGACCGACAGACCAACTCAAACGGGATCTTATGTAAACCCTAGAGTTCGAACCTGCGATTTCGTATCCCTAACGAAATTGTAAGAATTTCTGTCTGTCTGCCTGTCTGCCTCTCTCTGTCTGTCTGTCGCTCTCTCTCTCTCTCTCTCTCTCTCTCTCTCTCTCTCTCTCTCTCTCTCTCTCTCTCTCTCTCTCTCTCTCTCTCTCCCTCTCTCTCTCTCTCCCACCACCCCTGTATCTCTTCATCTCTCTCCGTTTCTCCCTCCCTCTTCCGTTCCCCTTCTGGCTGGTAGACTCTTTGTGCTGGTTACCATTGACAACCGCTCCCCAGGCATTGTCAAATGAATGACATCGACCCTGATAGTCCACTCACTCCTGGCCCTGCTTATTCAATCCTATTTGGGATTGCAACCCCAGAATATAACGCCGTCACTAAAGTCAGTGACGTGTGGCTTTGAGAAATCCTTTCTGTGTGACAGAAAGAGATAATTGAATTTAAATGAAGAGCCCAAAGCAAGAATGAATGCAGAGATATTGAAAACAATGGCTGAATGCTCACCTGGGATGAGAAAACTGTGTGCCTGTACTTTTAGCTCGGTCGGGAAATCATTCTACACGTGGAAACTACTTGCAGCAGTCAGCATGGTCCCCATTTTCTCCCTGACATTTCTCCTACAATAGGACTGTGTGGCCTAATGGATAAGGCGTCTGACTTCGGTGCTGGATTGGAAGTCCTCAGAAGATTGCAGGTTCGAGTCCTGTCACGGTCGTTTTGCCAAACTGGCGGATTCGGTTCCATTCTGTTTCTCACTCCCTGCAGAATGGTTGTCTCAATTCCGCGTGGGGATTAACCGGAGTACTCCACCCTTGGGGAAAACGTAATGCCTCGTCTTCGTTGTACGCAACCTATAATAGTATGTGTCTAGTCTTTGCAGTATTTCTGAAAACACTTTCATAAACAATTCATTGGGGCCTCTCAGTCTTTCAATTCTTCTCAGCCAATCTGTTAGACTTCATGTTCATGTGAGTTTGCTCTCTGCGGAGTCCTTCTCATGTTCGGTACCACTGCTACCGACAGCGGCTGCTCACCTGTAAGGAAACGTTTCATAAGAATGTTGCCTGGAACACCCGGTTTGAGTTATAAGGCGATGTTGCGTAAACTGACAGATGTCTCCCTGCTGCACAGGACGCTGAGGGGTGGATTAACGAGGTGTTTTATATCATGAGGGTCTGCAGCAGTGAGAGCGATGAGAAGAACTCTGCAGAGAACAAAACCACATCAACACAAAGTCTTACAGGTCGGCCTCCCTACCGAATCTCTCAAGGAAATGCTGTGCACGCTTCGAGGGATGCAACACAACACTTCCCTGCTGAGCAGCCGCTGTCTCCAGCAGCGGCAGAGACGAGAGCAAATCTGCAGAGAGCCAGTCCCCGTCAACACAACACTTCCCTGCTGAGCAGACGCTGTCTGCAGCAGCGGCAGAGACGAGAGCAGATCTGCAGAGATTTCCGCCAGCGCTGGTAGACTCAATGGCCTGCAATTTATGCATCGTTATTCCATTAGCTGTACAGATCAAAGACAGATCGTGTTTAACCATGCTGTGCGATGTGATGCAGTTTGTAGGCTCAGGTAAGTGCATCATCGATGAGGCTTCAGGGAGTTTTGAGTTCGTGTATAAATTCAAAGATCCACAATGGCACTGTCGATACAGACGACTTACCGCCGACAGCTCGCAAAATGTCTCGATGTGCTTCCTCTGTACCACATTCGCATCAATCTGAAGCCCGTAATTTCCCTTTAAGAAACGTGCTGTTGATCTGTCTAAATTAATCGGCAGTTTAACGAGCTGCTGAAGGACCAGGTGGACTTGACTCTCGGGAATGCAGCTGCGACACCTTTCAGCGATCAGCGAAGTTCAGCCATTACCATTACCGGAAAAGAGGTCGGTTCGGAAGACTCCAAAGCAGACTAAAACGATGGGACATGGAGCCACCTCTACCCGGCACGATTACCACAAAAGGCCATTTACTAGAAAGCAAAACACATGACGTAACTTCAACATTGCTGTTTCGGAGGGAAATGGGGGACTGTTGCCTTCAGTGTCTCATAGAGACACGGCTCACTTCGGTGGAACAGTCTGAAGGCTTCTCAATCCACCGTTCGGAGAGAGTGATAAGTTATTGTGGTGGCGGTGGTAGGGGAGTGTTGATTCATGATTGACTCTTCATGCTCTCCGTACATAATTTTCTTGCTGCATGCTTGTTCTCCCAAGCTGGAACATCCAATGATTAAGTTCTGTCGGGGCTACTTACCGAGACGGTTCTGCTCTATGATCCAAACCACATGTTACACACCATCAGAGCATGGAGACACGGGTTGCTTGTTTCTGAAGGAATTTAGAATGGAAGCGCTGTAATCCCAGAATTCCCTGCAGGAAGGAAACTCCTCTAATCGCTCAGTGCATTTATGGACTGTATTCTCTGACTCACACTTTCCGACCTCATCCTAGTCTCTCTCTCAACCCGTTGTGTCTATTACCCTTCCAAATATTTTAATTTCGCGTCTCTCTGTATCCACTAGTCTCCCCAAACCACCCCCGGGCCAATTTCTCTTCCTACCCTCTTTCACTCATATCCACACCTGTCTCGGACCCTTCCCAGTTCTCTTCCAATCTTCCTCCTCACATTGATCTTTCCACGTCACAAATATCTGTTCTCACTCCAGACCTCCCGATTTCCCCGTTCTCCCTCCCCCTGGTCTTTCTCTAAACCCTCGGTCTCTGCCTCTACCCCGCCCCACCCGGTCTCGCTCAGTTTCTCTAGCACTCTGCCGTTTCTCCTCTCCTAAAATCTCGGCTGCCTCTCTTTCCCTCCCGTCCTTCTCAGATTCTAGCCGCCGTCTCTTTACATTCACCAGTCTCTTTCTCCTCAGTGAGGAAGACTAACGGAGCATTAAGCGGGATCTGGACCAATTTGAACAACGGGCTGAAAAACGGCGGATCGAATGGAACACATACACAAGTGTTAGATGTTGCACTTTGTGAGGACCAGCCAGGGTTGATCTGACACAATGAAAAACAGGGCACTGAGGAGTACGATAGAACAAACGAATCTGGGAATGCAGGTCCATATTCAATGAAAGTTGCGGCGCAGTTAGAAAGCGTCGCAAAAAAAAAGGAGACGAAAGTACTGAGTACCGGAGTAGGGGTGTTATGTCGATGCTGTTTAAAAAATTATTGAGGCCTAATTTGGAATATTGTTGTGTTTTTGCTCAACTACCAACAGTGCAGATATAAATACGTTTGAACGAATACAGAACAAAGTTATACGGCTATTGCCGGGCCTGGATGTTTTGAATTAACAGGAACGATTCGGTATGGTAGCACTGTATTCCCGAGCGGGTAGAAGACAGAGGGGAGATTATGATAGAGCTATACAACATTAAGACGCGTATAGAGAGTATAAAAATGCAAGCGCGCTTTCTCCACTGATGTTGGGCGAGAATACAACCAGAGATCATGGGTGAAGGGTGAAATGTGAAATGTTTAAGGAAAATAGGAGGGGAAGCTTCTTCACCCAGATGGACTCCAGAGAGTAGACAGTGCTGCCAACACAAATGGTTATTGAGATTCCGATGTGAACGTTTAAGAGATGACTGGATAGGTACTGGGATATGGATGGCCACGTTCCTGGTGAGGTCGATGGCAGTTTAAATAATTCCTCATTGACCTGACGGGCTGAAGACCCTGTTTCTGTGCGGTGGTTTCCTTTGGCTGTCTAACTGTGTATCTGGGTTAGAGCTTTAATGTCTCACAGCACCGACCAATCCAGAAAGTCGTTGATACTGTCTGCTCCCTCTGTCCTTGCTCATACTAAAGGATGGAGACGGAGTTAATGGATGGTTACAGCGTGAGAAGATGGAAGCGCAGATGTGAGATGATGAAGGATGGAAGCGCAGATGTGAGATGATAAAAGATGGAAGCTTTGGAAGTTGTTTATTCTGTATTCTCCAATTGACTGCGATGGTTTTGAAGGAAGACAAGTGTCAGCCCGAATATTTGATTCGCCTTCGTTGCGTTTTCAGTTTGTGTAGTTTTGTATGTTTCATTTATTATTGATTTCAGACGGAGACACGGATTCCACACCGGCCATGTGGATTCAGGGTTAAATAGATCGAAATGTGAGTGTATCTACACCCGATATGATAAAACCACGATTCAGAGGTAAATTGGCATTCAGATAAATTGGTGTGTACTTGAATTGGGAATTTGGAATTGGCATTTTGGAAGGCTAGTTATTTTAATAAGCAGAAAAACCTGCTGCTGAACACTTTGAAATTTTGTTTTTAAGTTGTAGGGCTCCACTGGAAATGATTGCTTTGAAGTCATTGTAGCATCTGTCCTGTAATATGTTAATGACAGGTCCGTTTAGATAACGTGGCGGTTCAGTCAATAGCTGAGCGATCTGCTTACGTTTTCAGCCCTATTTCCATAAATTAGCAACTTTACGTAATATGTAAATGACGGGATAGTTAAGATAACTAGTTCACTAGCAGTCACTAGTTCAGCGATTTGCTTACATCGTCAACTCTAATTCCATTAACTTTCCAGCTGTTGCTGGGTGATCAGATTAAATCGGTTATTTCCCTCAGTCCTGTTTCTCGGAACACTGTAACTGCAGAGTCCAAAATAGAGTTGTAACTTGTACCACAATTTCGACCATCCGTGCGGAACACGGTTGTCCGCTGTCTTCCAACAAGAATTCACCCTATCTACTACATGATCTACCTTCAGTTAGGAAGCCAAATCTGAATCAACGCAACCAGGTTCCCTTCGATCCCACGCCTCCTGACTTTCTGAGTGAGTCCACTATGGGGAACTGATCAAACACCTGACCAGAATTAATGCACCCACATCGACTGTCCTGGTTCATCTGTTGGATTTATTTTCATTTATTTTCAAATAATTCAATCTGACTCATAAAGGACAACATGCCATGTTGTCTCTCCGTAGCCAGACAACGTTTCTCCAAATATTCATAATTTCCTTCTTCAGTAATCCTCTCCAGTAGTTTACACACTACTGATGTAAGGCTCCCTGGTCTGTAATTCCTGGAAGTATCCCTATTATCTTTCGTCAACAAATGAATAACATTTTCCATCCTCCACCCACCCCCCAAGTCATCTAGTTCTACTTCCGTGGCCAGCGAAGACACAAATATCCTGTCCAAAATCTCAGGAATATCTCCACTCGCTTTCCCAAATTACCTGGACTATATCCCTTCCGGTTACGGGGAATCATCTATCATAATGCTTTCCAAGTTTCCAGCGCATCCTCTTTCTGAGCGTCGGCATGTTCGAGCTGTGTTCACATTCATCAATGTATTCAGTGAGGAGCTTCACTACCTTTTTGGACTCCAGATACAAGTTTTCCTCTGATCTGCACAGACTCTCTCCAGTCTCCGCCTGTTCGTCATAGTACAATTCGCCAAGAACTTCTCAAGTCCCCTTCGACCTCTTCTAACTCCATTGTTAATTTTTTTCCTTTCTACATTTTGAACTGCTATAGCCTTACCTGATTCATTCTACCTAATCTTTAAGTATCGTTCTTTCTTCCTCTTGAGGAGTTGTTCCAACTTTCTTGTCACCCAGAGTTACTTTACGCTATCCTCCTTTCCCTGCTTCACGGAGACAACCTATACTGAACCGTATGTCAATGCTCCCAATACAATCCCATCATATTTGTTGCGTATTTCCCTCAGTAGATCATTTCCCAATTTACCTTCCCGAGTTCCTGCCAGGTAGCACCATAATTCGCTGATCCCCAATTAAATAGTTCCCATGCTCCCTGGTCAAGGTAAGTGGAGGGGAGTTGTGCCCTGTTGTTCTGTAATGCTGAGCCGCGGAAAGATCTGTCACCTGATTCGTTTCCTTTTCTAATATTAGATCCGGTACGGACTATTCGCTAGTCCACCTGTCTTCTTATAGTGACATTAATCCTTCCTGGACGCAACTGAGAAATTATGCTGTACCGAAACTTTTCACCTTGGGGAGATGCCAAAGAATATCGTGGAAGTTTCAGTTACCCATGTCAATAACATTGAACATGTCCACGTCCCGCTTCCCGATCGGTTCCTCACTGTTCCCGTTGCAGGTTTTTTTTTTTTTTTGTTAGAGGGGCGGCTGTATAGAATAATCCAAATGAGGTGATCACATATCTCTGTTTGTCTCACTGTTGCCCTCCGTATCTGCAGCTGCGATAATATCCCTGGTTTCCCATCGCACTCACTTTCCAGTTTGTTACCTGAATCTGCCCATTTTGAAACATCTGAACCCCGGAAATTCCTGGAGCCATCCCTGCCCTTATGACAGTCGAGTGTCTGTGACAGTTTGGAACATACTTCAACCAAAGTGACAATCACGCCAGAAGCATTGAGAGTTTGTATTGCTACCTACCTGAACTGTATGAAGTCATCAAATCTGCAAATTCTGCATTTCCCGGATGACCAGGGATATGTTTGTTTGAATTAATGACATATTTGCCAAACCTGTTCATTGAAAAACAGCTTTATTTTAAAACTCCACTGAATTGTCGTTAGACGCGGGCATTATCTACATCGATGGCCAGTTAATGTGAACACATACTTTATTCCATTCCTCAGCTCTTCTCTGAATTTCCTCTGTGTCAGTGTATAGATACAAGTATTGGTGCACACGCTGAGCATTTGAAACATGTACCCAAATTGTTGTAGGATGTATACTGGGGAACTCAAATATCTGTCCTGGTAAAAATAGTTTTCCTTTTGCCATTTCAGGGTATGGGCTACATCAGGCATCCAAAATAATATGAAATTAGCTGATATAGAAAACAACAAAATCATCGATTTTCTGCGTTTTTCCACCTCGGCATCTTTCTGATTGTCGCTGCTGTGCCGAAGCTTTCTGCGGACTCTATTTGCCCCAACGATATGTCTTACAGTTAACCCGTTAAACACCAGGATTAAGCCGATTGGTATCAATGGTGTTAAAATACAGTCCAGTAATGCGTATCCTCTCCACACGGGTGAAGTAGCGTATTCATGTGTGAGGGCGCACCGCCACGGCGTGTTGTCAATGATGATGTAAGGTTCAATAGCAAAGTATAACGGGACACATTTCCCGCAGCTCACTATAACCACGGTCACGATAACCGCCGTTGCTGTTCTCTCGGTGCAGTATCGCTCCCGCAGCTTTCGACAACATATTGCGATGAAGCGATCGAAGGTAAAACTGACCGTCAACCAAACAGAACAGTCCCTCGTTACAACCCGAAATACAAGTGTCAGAGCGCATACAGGAGTGAGGAGCAGGGATCTGGAATAAATGTAGATATTGTTGGTCTGTTACACCAAAGCAACAACGATAACCACCATCAGATCCGCTGCTGCCATTCCAACCAGGTAACGGGTGATGCATTTGGAGAGTCCGCATTTCCCCCGAGAAAGGATCGCAATCGCCGTTAAGTTAACTGCAAGAAATTTGGAAACAAAATAGGAATATAGTCAGTTCCCTGAATGCCCCCATTCTACCGATGCTATGGAGGGCATGGTCTGTTTGGAAGTGGAAAGCGGGAGTCCAGTGTGTGCGGTCTCGGTCGCTGCACTCCGGCTGGAGGACAATGACGGGTGTGAGTGTCAGTGGATTGGCGACCTTCCCACAGTTTAGAGCGGGGCATCCGAGTTCCACGACACACGGATCGTTGAGCAGTCGATCGCTCCTGTAAACTGCACCGTTTCCATTATTGGAAGTGAAAGAACAGACGTGATTATTTGTAGTTGTATCAAAGTGAGGAGATATAAAACACGAGTTCTCTTTTAGTGCCTTACAGAAGAACAGACCGACGAGTCGCAAATAGACTGGACCGTCATTTAAATAAGCTGTCACATTGTTAAAAGGTCGGAGTGTCTGCACTGATAGAGACTCGGACCTAGAAAAGCAGAGACCAGCATTACTTCAGAAAGCCTAGCGAAGTGAAGTTATGAAACAATGTCAATATCGGCACAAACATAATTGATAAAAGAAAGATCACTTCGATCAAATTATGAAGCAGTGTCAATATCGAAAAAAGAAGAAAGCCCTGTGAGTGAAGTATGAAAAATGAAAATAAAACCATTAGATGCCGGAATCCTTCATTCCGGAAACACGTTTCCACCGACGGTAGCATTTGTGCTCAGTAACAGTGCGGATACCGCAGCAGAGTAACGACGGCACCATACATAAAGTGACCAGCTCCGGCATCTTACCGGGGACACCAACCGCTACAAGTGTGGGATAGAAAATGGCTGCGATGTAGTAAATCGCCGGATATCCCATGTTCCGTCAGAAGCAGCGTTCAGTTTTACGGAGCGTTTCAGCTGCTCAGGTTGACTGGGGATCGGTTTAGCAGACTTTGATTGAGGTGAGAACAATTCCACAATTCCACAAGACAATTAGCGTGGCTATCACGTCAGGGACATTAGTGACAACCAACTGCACAAACAATTGCGTTAAACTATTTTTACTCACTGTCTCCGTGTCATTAATTTATGAATTATTATAATTATTATATTAATTATTATAAAGTATGATGTGAATTTTCCATGTTATTTTCCATGATACCTGGCTTCAGCAATTTAAGTAGGATATTTTTATATCTGTGTTGCTTTTAACGTCGGCATGCATTATTGAAGTCAAATTATTTTTTTTAACATTTGACGGAGCACATTCGCTTCTGAGATTGAGGATGGAGTTTGTTCTGTCGGGTGAAATGGAGAACACTTATTTATTAAAGGGGAACGTTCGTTCTTTCTTTTCTTTCGTCCATTCCAGTCATTCCGGGCAGTGTGAATGATGGAATGACATGACAGCTGACATGTGTTACAATAAAACAGCACTTATTTTCCTCCAAACACTGTAAAAGATCCACAGCGGTATTCCAGAGGCCTGTGATCAAAAATGGAACGTGTCCTCAGGAAATTAGAGAGGGCTGTGGACAGTTTGAAGAACAGTGTTTTCAAGCACAACATGGGGTGTTTGGCAGGAACCTGACCTCTTCCAGCGAATGACTTGACCACCCCATACCCGTGACCTGCGATGCAGTCGATTTAACTTTAAAGATATTCTCAAACCCGCCACAATTCTACGAGTATTTCGCCATCCATTCTATGTTTGAAGAAAACTTAACAAGTGAAGTCTGTGACCATTCCGCAGGTTTTCAGGCTGTTCTATTATTTGCCACGAAGTTGTCTGTCTTTCTCCTGATTTGCTTTCAGGTGTATTGTCTTTCATACAAACATAGAAACTTAGAAAACGTATAGCACAACATAGGCCCTTTGGCCCAAAGTTGTGCCGAACATGTCCCTACCATAGATATTACTAGCGTTACCCAGAGCCCTCTATTTTTCTAAGCTCCATGTACCTATTCAAAAGTCTCTCAAAACACCCTATTGCATCCGCCTCCACCACCTTTGCTGGCAGCCCATTCCACACATACACCACTCTCTGCGTAGAAAACCTATCCCTGACATTTCATCTGTACTTACCCCCAAGCCCCCTAATCCTGTGTCCTCTTGTGGCAACAATTTCCGCTCTGGGAAAAAAGCCTCTGACTATCCACATGATCAATGACTCTCATCACCCTGTACACCTCTATCAGGTCGCCTCTCATCCTCCTTCGCTCTAAGCAGAAGAGCCGAGTTCAACTGTTTTCATAAGACAATCGTCACTATGATTATGTGCAGAACAGCGGATGTGGTCAAGCTCACCTGTCAATCACACTTCTTTCTGCTCCTGCAGTGCACCGCTCCGTGCCGATTGTGGTTCTCGTAGCGATGAGCGGCCCTCGGCTTATTGGAGAAAGTCTTATCCATTGTGGAACCTGTACTAATGTGCGACCCTTGGTTGACTCGAGCAAGTAGTCCCTCTGTCTGCAAATCCATTCTCCTAAAGAGAATCACTCCGTAACATTCGGATTGAGCTCCATCTGTAACTCCTCAGGGCAGCTCTGCGTCCTGTCACCGTCCTGTTGAAATCGGTGAAGACCTTCTAAAATCATTCATAAAAACCCAAAAGCCGGGGGTCTCAAACTGATCCGTGCAGGACACCACTGGTCACCGAAATCCAGGGAGAAAACGCTCCATCCACAACTACAGTCTGCCTTCTGTGGGCGTCAGTCCTGAATCCACCAGCCAACTCTCCCTGGATACCAAGCCTTCTGACGCTATGAACGGTCCTACCATGGTTAACCGTATCAAATGCCTTATTAAAATCTATGTATACCTGATAAACTTTTCTACCTTTACCAATGTGCTTTGTCACATCCTCACCGAATTGAACCTGGTAGTGAGCTATGACCTATCTTTCCCAAAGCCATTCTGATTCTCCGAAATCAATTTCTCCCAAACCTGGCAAATTCGGTTTCTAAGAAACTTCTCCAATAATTTGCCCGTCACTGAATTAGGTCCCCGATCCTACAAGTGCGGCAGTGATAACGCAAAGGTAATCGCCAAGGGCGCAGAAATCTCTTCCTCCGCTTCCCACAGTAACCTGGGGTTTCTCGCAGCTTCAGAAAAAGGACTTATCTATCCGAATGTTTTTCAAAAGTTCCTGTACATCCACGTTTTTACATCCCCGTCCTGTTTTTGCACAACAGCCCGTTTAGAACTGTCCTCCCAAATGTTAGGATCGCTCTTACTGTTGAAAATTTAAGTAAAGTCCGCATTAAGGACCTGTCCCACCTCTACCAAATCCAGCCGTATGTTTCAGGGTAGAAATACAGTTCCACTAGCAATTCAGTTTGGGTTGAACTGCTGAACCTACTTTCCTTCCTTATTATCAGAACTGTGGATGTTTACTGGTGATAGCACAATGCTCAATTTCATTTGTAAGTCCTTAGGAAATAAGTAGGCCATACTTGCTTGCAGCAAGACCTACACATCATTCAGTAAAAGGCTGATACACAAGTCAGGTAATGAATATCTCTCATAAGAGATTGGATAACCAGCTACAATTGATATTCAATAGCATTATTATTAATAAATTCCCCAACATGAGGAGACATTGAACAGAAACTCATCATACACACTGTGATTGAACCAGCAGATCATATTTTTTCTCTACCCCTGACCGGTCCTACTCTTACTCTAGTCATCCTCTTCTTCTCATACATCTAGAATGCCGTGGGGTTTTCAACTTCCCTAATTCCATTCTTCAGCTCGTCCCTGGCTGCCTTGTAACTCTACAGCCGTGTCCGATCCTAGCTTTCTAAACCTGGCCAGTTTCTTTCTTCCTCTTGACCAGATGATCCACATCTCTGTCGAACATGGCTCATTCACCTGTCCAGAACCCTATGCAAGTGCTATCTAAAATACCTTCTCATTTCCGGTGAACATTTCCCAGGGTGCATCCGTTCCCTGTTTTAGCTCTGAGATTCCAGCCTAAAGCATCACAATTACATTTAGCCAATTCATTACCTTGGAAACTTCGGGCCTGTGAGGAGATAGACAAATAGAAAGACAGACAGACATACTTTATTGATCCAGAGGGAAATTTGGTTTCGTTACAGCCGCAACAACCAAGAATGGTGAAGAAATATAACAATAACAAATAAATAATTAAATAATAATGTTTATCATGCCGAGTGGATATAGGTCCAGGACCTATTGGCTCAGTGTGTCTGACACTCCGAGGGAGGAGTTTTATAGTTTGATGGCCACAGGCAGGAACGACTTCCTATGACGCTCAGTGTTACATCTCGGTGGAATAAGTCTCTGGCTGAATGTATTCCTCTGCCTAACCAGTACATTATGGAGTGGATGGGAGTCATTGTCCACGATGGCATGCAACTTGGACAGCATCGTCTTTTCAGACATCACCGTCAGAGTGTCCAGTTCCACCCCCACAACATCACTGGCATTACGAATGAGTTTGTTGATTCTGTTGGCGTCTGCTACCCTCAGCCAGCTTGCCCAGCACACAACAGCAAACACGATAGCACCGGCCACCACAGCTTCGTAGGACATCCTCAGCATCGTCCGGCGGATGTTAAAGGACCTCAGTCTCCTCAGGAAATAGAGACGGCTCTGACCCTTCTTGTAGACAACCTCAGTGTTACTTCAGTGACTGACATAGGTTCGTGTGGAGAGTTCGCTGTAACGGGATTCGTTTGGGAACTGACACGATAGTGTGGGGAGAGAGCGGGGCAGGGGGATTCGTTTCAGGACTGACACATGGCTATGGGGAATATGCTGGGACAACGGGGCAGTGGGGTTTGTTTGGGGTGACACCAGGCTGGAGAGACATAGGGAGATGGTGGCATTATTTTGATACTGACACAGGCCTCTGGGATTAGTGTGTGTCCCCGTTTACGAAAGGTGTGTGCCAGTACCGAGTGATGCACTCTAAAACAAAAATGTTGCTGTTTTTTTTTTCACAGTAGTCAGTTTCGTGTTATTCCATAAATAGTTACAATGACAAATCGAGCTTCCCCGCCACATCCCTCCATCCAGTAGCTCCCCCTAACGGCGCAGTCCCGCATTCCCATGCTTTTACTCCAGCCTTCCATTGACCTCCAGGCTACGGAATCCCCGAGCCCAGGAGCACCGCCAAACACACGAGTGCCTGGACTTCTGATCACCAACCCACCGGGACGGCTCTCCCCCATGAATCACGGAGTTGAGGTAAAGCTCCAACCTTCCCTCACCTTCCCACAGCCACTTCGTCCTCAGGACCAATGGACGCAGAACGACTCGCAGGCGAGGCCACCCTGAACACACACTCAGGATGCTCCCGCGCCTTCAGCACCCTTACCGTCTGGGACAGAGGCAGGAGCCGGGGGCGTTTTGCGTCCGGATAAGGATAGGCACCAGTGAATCACCGTATTGAATGGGAAGTAGAATGGACCTGCTGGTTGGAGGGGGAACACGGGTACTTCAAGGTACAGGCGACGGAGACACGGGCCAGATTCTCCCTACCTACTTCCAGTCCACCCAGGCTCCAGTCTGCGACTCTAAATCCGACTGCAGACTGGGAACAGGGCTGGCTGTATCCCGTCTGCGTACACAACCCCCTCCACTCCCCGGGGCGCTGCATCTCTCGCCGGCAGGCAGGCACTGTCCCGATTGTGAAGGACAAGGGGCAACAAAGAGGGCAGGAACACAATTTCAGAAGAGGGTCACCGAGATAGTGAGGGTCAAGTCGGAGGAGGGGAGGGAGGGCGTCATACAGAAGAGGGTGGTCGGGAGAGGAAGTGAGAATTGTCGCGAAGGTGGTCAGAGAAGGGGATCGCGAGTTATGGTGGAGAGGGGGATCAGTGTGACAGGGAGGGAAGGGGCAGTCCGAGACGGAAAGGGCTGGATGGATGCTTCAGAGGGATTTTACAATGGAAGTTGTGCGATCCTAAAATGACGAGCGAGTATGAAAACCCTCTAATGAATCACGGTACATAAACGTTTTCTCTGACTCACAATGCCCCATCCTCCCTCATCCCAGTCTGTGTCTCATCCCCGAGTTTCTCTATAACCCTCCCCCAGTCTCTTGCTCTGCCGGCTCTATCTAACATCTAGTCTCTCGCCTCACTTCTAACAGGCTGTCTCATTGACTCTCTACACCTCACAGTCACTCATCTGCACCTCTCTCCAACCCTGTGGTCTCCCTCCAAGCTTCTCACCAACCCCCGACAAATCACTTGCTACTGTCTCCCGTCTTGTTTTCACATAGAAACATAGAAAATAGGGGCAGGAATAGTCCATTCGGCCCTTTGAGCCTACACCGCCATTCAATATTATCATGGCTGATCATCCAACTCAGAACCCTGTACCTTCCTTCTCTCCATACCCCCTGATCCCTTTAGCCATAAGGGGCATATCTAACTTCCTCTTAAATATAATCGATGAACTGGCCTCAATCTTCCCTGTGGCAGAGAATTCCACTGATTTACCACTCTCTGTGTGAAGAAGATTTCCTCATCTCGGTCCTAAAAGGCTTCCCCTTTATCCTTAAACTGTGACCCCTCGTTCTGTACTTCCACAACATCGGAAACAATCTTAACCAATCTTTTTTTTTTTCTTTTCACATATCTGTAAAAGCTTTTACAGTCAGTTTTTTATGTTCCCTGCCAGCTTTCTTTCATAATATTTTTTCCCATTCCTAATTAAGCCCTTTGTCCTCCTCTGCTCGACTCTGAATTTCTCCCAGTCCTCAGGTGTGCGGCTTTTTCTGGCTAATTTATGTTTCTTCTTTGGACTTGATACTATCCCTAATTCCCGTTGTCAGCCACGGGTGCACTACCTTCCCTGGTTTATTCTTTTGCCAAACTGGGATGAACAATTGTTGTAGCTCATCCACGCAATCTTTAAATGCTTGCCATTGCATATCCACCGTCAACCCTTTAAGTATCATTTGCCAGTCCATCTTAGCTAATTCACGTCTCATACATTCAAAGTTACCCTTCTTTAAGTTCAGAACCTTTGTTTCTGAATTAACGATGTCACTTCCATCTTAATAAATAATTTCACCATATTATGGTCACTCTTACCCAAGGGGCCTCGCAAAACAAGATTGCTAACTAACCCTTCCTCATTGCTCAATACCCAATCTAGAATGGCCTGATTTCTAGTTGGTTCCTCGACATGTTGGTTCAGAAAACCATCCCGCTTACATTCCAAGAAATCCTCTTCCTCAGCACCCTTACCAATTTGGTTCACCCAATCTATATGTAGATTGAAGTCACCCATTATAACTACTGTTCCTTTATTGCATGCATTTCTAATTTCCTCTTTAATGCCATCCCCAAACCCCAAACTCACTTAGATGGCCTATAGAGAACTCCCACCAGTGTTTTCTGCCCCTTAGTGTTATGCAGCTCTACCCATATCGATTCCACATCCTCCAGGCTAATGTCCTTCCTTTCTATTGCTTTAATCTACTCTCTAACCATCAATGCTACCCCACCTCATTTTCTGTCCTGTCTATCCCTCCTGAATATTGAATATCCCAGTATGTTGAGCTCCCATCCTTGGTCACCCTGGAGCCATGTCTCTGAGATCCCAACTATATCATATTCATTAATAACTATCTGCACATTCAATTCATCCATCTTGTTACGAATGTTCCTCTTACTGACGCAAGAAGCCTTCAGGCTTGTTTTACAACACTCTTTGCCCTTATACAATTATGTTGAAAAGTGGCCCTTTTCGCTTTTTGCCCTGGATTTGCCTGCCACTTTTACTTTTCACCTTACTACTTTTTGCTTCTACCCTTATTTTACACCCCTCTGTCTCTCTCCCCTTGTTCCCATCTCCTTTGCCAATTAGTTTACACCCGAACCATGCTAGCAAACCTACCAGCGATATCTGCTCTTCCCGTCTCTTTCTCTTACTTCTCTCCCCCAAGTCCCTCTCTGCAGCACTCCGCTCTCTCTCTCTCTCTCGGCACTTTTTCCTTCCACTTCCTACCTGAACCCAATTTCCCTCCACGCTCCGATATTTCTCGCCATATCTCTGCCCATTCCAGATCCCTCAGCTCACCCCGACCTCTCTTCCATTTCGTCCACTCTCTCTCTCCGCCTGCTCTTTCTCTCAAACCTCAAACTCTCTCTACCCCAACAATCACTCTATTCTCACTCTCACTCCCCACTTTCTCTCTCCTCAGCACTCCAGACACTGTCACCCGTATCCTCTCTCTCTCTCTCCCAATCTCTTCGTCCAGTCTCTAACTCTCTCGCTCTTTCTCGCTCTCTTCCTTATCACTCCCTTTCGTTTCTTCCTAGTGTCCCCCTTCTCTTTCGCCACCAGCGCTCTGTCTCTTCACATCTTATCTTCCCCGACACTTTGTCCCTCGACTTTCTACCCGCCTTCTCCCCGTCTCTGTCGCTCCCCAGTGTCCCTCCCCTCATCTGTCCTGTTCCTCATTCTCTTTCCCAAAGTCTCTTCCTACCCAGTTTGTCTTAATAAACAGTCATCCCCTCTACCCCTTAGTCTCTCTTTCAGCCCAAAATATCTGTGTCCCTTACCGAACTGGCACACATATGTCAACTTTCTTCTCCAATCTCTTTCTCCCCAATCTGTCTATCCCAAAAATGTCTCTCTCCCTGTCTGTTCTCCTAGTATTTCTCGCCCCACCCCATTCGCCCTGGAGTCTCCCTCGCCCTCTCTCTCCATATCTCTCAGCATCTCGCAGAACCCACAGTCTCTACCCCTACGCTTTCTATCCCCTCAGCCCCCTCGATTCCTTTCCCTACCCACTCGCTCTACCCGTTATCCTTCTCCCCCAGTCTCTCTGTTCTCCAGTTTCTCTCTCTACCCTACTATCTCCTCGTCACTCTCTCCCTCTCTCTCTCTCTCTCTCTCTCCCTACTCTCTCTACTCAACCTTTCTCACTTCCGTCTCTCTGCCCAATGTCTCTCTACCCACTTTCACACTTCCGGTCTCTCTCTCATAACATTCTCCCACTGCCATATCTCCACCTCTCTCCAGCCCGTTTTCACTCCCCCGTCAATCTCTGCTGTTTTTCTGTCCCTCAGAGTATAATCCCCCGTGTGTCTCCCCACCCAACTGTCCTTCTCTAACCCCCAGTCTCTTCCCCTTCCCACCAATCTCTAACTCCCTCAGTTACTCTTTCCCGTCTCCACAACCTCGTGTCTCTCCCGAGCCCGGTCGCTTTCTCGCACAGTTTCAATCGCTACGTATCCCCCTCCATCTCACTTTCCTCCAGGCTCTCTTTACTCCGGTCGCTTCCCCCTCCCAATCTCTCTCCTAGGTTTCAACCGCTCTCTCCGTCTCTCTGTACCCCAATCTCGCTCCTCATCCTGGTCTCTGCCCAACCGAATTTCCATCCCCACTCCGATCTCTCTTCCCAAACCACATCTACGAGCTTTACCCACCCCGATCTATTTGCTCACCATGGCCACTCACCGCATCCAAGGTCCCTTTCAAACTTCTCATGTTTTATCTCTCTACCCCACCAGTCTCTCTCTTGTTGTCACATCCCGCCCCTTTCTCACTCTCCTCAGCAATCCAGTCAGCCACACTCTCTTCCAGATGTTCTTCCTCCTAGTCTCTCCCTCTCTCCAGTCTCTCTCTCTCGCTACCTCCAGACACTCTCTCCCGGACCACTCCGTCTCTCCCACAATCTCTCTCCGTAACGAGTTCTCCCCTGTCTCTCTCTCGCGTCCGAATCTCTGTCTCCGTGTCTCCCCAATGTCTGCCTTTCCACTAGTATCTCCACCCGCTTCGTCTTACTCTTTCCAAAGTCTCTTCTGACCCCTGTCTGTTCTCTCCTAGTATTTCTCATATTCCCCATTATGTCTGCGTCAGTCTCTCTCACCGCAGACTTCATTTCCCCTTGGATTCACCCCATCCTTCCGTTTCTCTCTCCATAGACCCAGTCTCCAAACCCTCGTCGAGGGGAAGTGGTTATGTTCGAGAGGTGAAGTGGGCCTCGAGATATTTATTGCGTGAATGTGTCCTTGTGTGTGCTCACTGTGTGTGTCTGTTGGGTATGATCATCGATTTCTCAAAGTTCCGGGTCACCTTTTCACTCCTTGGACATTGTCGGAGTCGATGGTCGGGAGGGGAACTGCTCCATAAAGCCGCGGTGTCGCCTAACAGGTGGTCGGGGAGCGTCGGGAGATGATATCGGTGGGCTGGGATGTCCAGTGTTAAGCTATATATGTCCTGCGTTGTTGTTTTTTTACTGATGTTCTGTGTGGGTGTGATGACGTATACATGCAGCCACGGCGTCACCGGGGTGGGGGGGGGGCGTGGATTGGGAAGGCTGGTTTCGGGACTGTTGTTACGTCATCATGATCTTTTGTGTGCTCACTGTGTGTGAGTGCTGGTGACGTGTCTTGCTGAGTGGTAGGACGGTGTGCTGAGGGGTTGGAGTGGGCTGAGAGAATGGTAAGGGGTAGGGCGGAAGGGAGAAACGAAATAGTTGAGCACTGTGGAGAGGGGAGGGAAGACGAATGTGAGCGAGTTGCACACATTCAAAAACAGGGTGTTAGTGGAGTTTTAATTCCCTCTGCTGCAAAGTTAACACAAAAAATTAAATCACACAGTTAAAGACCAGCAAGACGACAAAAGGAGAAAATGCCAAGAGAATCCGGAAACTATCCGACACATTCCGGGATCTTGCAACAGTTTAGTTCAATCCGATTACTCACACAGGCAGAACCAAGTGGCAAGCATCATTCACCAAAAACTTGCTTTGAAACACAAACTCATGAAGGATACGGTCCATTACTATCAATACAATCCTCATTCAGTCTGACAGCCGGAGTACATATTGATACGAGGACCGATCTATTATTACATATCCATAATAACCTTTCCGATAGAATATTACAGGACACACCAGCAAGAACAACTTCCTTCATGGACCGATTCCAAACATGCACAACATTCTGAAATCTAGAAGTGAAAACAGTAGAAATATTATGACTTCAAGGAGAAAATGGATAGACGATGGTATGACCTGTGTATATATTGTACCGACAGTAATATCTACAACTGTTTCCACCTTAAAGTCACTACACAATAATATTAAACAATTAGGCCGACACAACAATATTTATGTAATTGTCCAAAACGCCACAACACTAAACACCACTAGAATAGACGGAAAGCTTTTGGCAATTGAGAAGTCATTACAGGTCTTTTTTTACTCTTCCTCCCGTGCAGGCGCGTGGCCAAGTGTTTAAGGCCTTGGACTACTGATCTGAAGTTCACTAGTTCGAGTCTCAGTTGAGGCAGCGTTTTGTGTTTCTGAGCAAGGCGCTTAACCACACGACAGCGGTGCCAAGCTGTATCGGCCCCTTGCCCTTCCCTTGGACAACATCGGTGGTGTGGAGAGGGGAGAGTTGCAGCATGGGCAACTGCCGGTCCTCCAGACAATCCTGCTCAGGCCTGCGCCCTGGAAGCCTTCCAAAGGAGCAAATGCATGGTTTCACAAAGATTAACGGATGCCTATACCTCCCCCATCCCCGCCAAATTTCCAGGGAAATGAGGAAACGTGTTTTTCTCACAAAGTAATATAATTCAACTTTAATGATAATCGGACCTTCGGCAGACATTCCCTGGGCAGGTGAACACAACAGGAAGATGATACAAACTCACTGGGTGCAGGTGAAGACGAATGTTGAAGTTTGAATATCTGTAAACAGGGACGTTGTCTGCTCAAAGCGTGTTGGCGGACGTGCCGATCCGATGCTGGATGCGAACAGTTAATTCTTACTGCGGTGTTGTCTACTCACTGAGAGCACGGAGCGGTCCCGAGCTGGTCTCCGGTGCGCTCAGTGTGAATTCCCCCCGTACTCCTTGTGCCGGCAGTGTTTCTGCCCGGTGCTCCATTTCCTCACCGTCAGCGAGAAGCAACGGATATGCCGATCACTTGACCAGTGAGCATTTACACCGGAGGGCGGGATCTGTTACCGATAGACGCGTGGCGGTAACGGGAGTGGGAATGTGGTGAAACATACAAATAGAAGGTGGTTTGAGTTTAATGACCGGTGGGAGGTGGAAGCCGCCGGCTGCAGTTACCGAAGAGCCTGTTCCGGATCTGGGTCTCGCTCGGGCTCTCAACCACTCTCGCAGCTGCCTCGTTCACCGATGACCGTCGGTTCTGTCGTGTCGAGATGGAAAACAAAAACTGCCCCAGCCTCTGGGAAGAACTTAGGTAGTTTGTTTGTTAATCAGTTGAATAATTGACGTTAGTGGATATTTCGCTGCGCTGATGAACTGCTCTCTGAACTTGGACTGAGTTACTCCATAAATAAACGTGTTTGTGCAGCAACTCAATACCATCAGCATGTATCCGGTGTGTTGAAATATGTATTCCGAATCGTTGTAACTATTCTGATCCAATCCGGCGATGATGTAATAAAGGAATTCGGCAACTTTTACCGACCACAGGATGATGAAGCTTCCGGAGATGGAGAGAAGTAAGATCACAGACCTCCTCCTGCTCTCCATCTCCGGGTCACTGCCGTTCTCCGCCTTGCTCTGTCCCCTCAGCCCCTTACGGACGCGACTCGTCACTAAAATGTGTCTGACTGTCAGAGCGTTGAGCAGTAGTATTAACACGAACGGGAGTAATGGCGCTAGAACGGTAGAAAGCCAGCTATATCCCACCCAGCCAGGGTCCGTATAGTAGCTCGCTTTGCGAATGCAGCCCCAGGGTATATTGTCAATTACTTTCATAGGTCGATACATAAAGAAGTAGGGCACATTTTTACAAAAGAAAAAAACGCCGGTTGTTGTCAGAACTACAGTCGCAGTTTTCCCGGTGCAATATTTTGCTTTCAGCTTTTGGCAACATATGGCGACAAACCGATCGAACGTAAAAGTGACGGTGAACCAGACAGAACAATCTGTGGCTGCCCTTAACGGGATATAGTTCACACTGCATATGGTGGTTATGTCCAGAAACGTCCCGGGCAAGTAATAATTAAAAACCCGCCCCAGTATAACCTGAAAGATGATGGTCAGTAGATCCGCCGTTGCCATGGCCACCAGGTAGCGAGTGGTGCAGGTGGAAAGTCCGCACTTTCCCCGGGACAGGATCACAATCGCCACTAAATTCACTGGAGAAACAGCAGAAAGAATGAGTGAATTACTGTCACGCCGCACCACGAGTGTCAGCGCAGAGATATGCTGAAAATAAAGAAAAATCAAAGTTTACAGGAAACGCATTTCTGGATTTTAACAGGTGTAAACTAGGATTGTAGATTGTACAATTACATGCTGGGTGAATGGCAATGCTACTCGATCCTGGAAGAGGAGCAGGGTTTGGGAAGGAGGCGTTGTAAACGAAATATTGTATGTTCTTTGGTTTGCAGAAATCATTATAAATCTTCAAACATCCGGAAGCAATTTCCTGGAACACAACGCAATACGATAAATCTGAATGTAAAGTATTTTATGCCGTTGATACGGAATATCACCAAGCTGTCCGTAAAGATACCGATCGCGCTGGATTATCGGCGTGTACTTTGACAGAGGCTTTGCATTGATAAATCACAACTGTCTGTCATGAATCCGCAAAATGGATCTATCTTCCGCTCTGCAGCTGTTTCAGCTGCCGGTTTATTTTGAGTCGAGGTCACGGATCAAACTGCAAGGGATCTTCTGAATGAACACAGAGCTTTGTTACAATGTCTGCACCGCACTTACTGATACACCGGCATCACGACGCTGACGGTAACTGAGCGTGTCCAAAGACCGCACACACAGATCAGCAAACGTTAGTTCGCCTCGGTCCTTACCAGGGACGCCAATAACGGCAGTGATCAAGAAGTATATCTTTCTCACAAGGAAAAATGTTTCAAGCATGCCGTGTGAGATTCAGCCTGTCTTCCAGCTGCCCGCGATCTCGCTGAAGAAACTCTGAGCTGGTGAATCTCCACAGTCATTCTTTTATACTCGCTCCAGCACACCGAATATTCAATACTACACAAGACTGACGTGTCTTCCAACAGCTGGGGGTAAAAATAAACATGAGGTACTTCAATTAAAATCCCAGTTGTGATGAGGTAACGGTAGCTTGACACGAAATTGCAAAACCTCAAAGACGACCTTACATCGGTGAATGTTGCTGCGAAATAAGCTCAGGCTCACCTCTCGGTTTCATGATTGTTATTGTTGATCGTTTCATTCCTTGGCTCCATGGACATGGACATCATAGACCAGTGTTGTATTGGCATTGTCTGACTGTTTCACTGAGAACTGTTTCGGTGATAGATCTTACAACAGTATTATACAAAACAGATTAAGTTGTTTGCATGTCGCTGTATATAGTGAAGGGCCTTAAACTAATATCGCATCCAGGCTTACGAAGATAGTCAACGCCCAAACCGTTCATCGAATGAATTGCAGCAGAGACACAGAATGCTGGAGGACGTCAACAGGTCAGCAGCATCTGTGGAAATGTATGGACAGCCATCGCTCTCGCCGAGACCCCTCTTCTCATTAATGAACACGTCGTCGAACACCTCAGCTCCAACGACAAGCTATTCCAGTAGCAAACCGTTTCCATTTCCGGTCCGACATAATTATAGCCCCCTATTCTGCCACGATATGGCCACTCTCACACTGGAGGAGTAACACCTTTTATTCCGTCAAATAACCTCTAATCTTATGGCATGGACATGGATATCTCCATCTTCCGATATTTCCGTCTCTCCCTTCCCTCTTCTGAATTTCTCCACTCTGGGCTCCAACTCTTCTACTCTTCTGTCTGTCACCCACCCCCACCGACCCCCCTACTCATTCCCTTTCTCCCATGATCCACTGTCCTCTCCAATCAGATTATTTCTTCTCAAACACTCTGTCTTTTCCGTTAATCACCTTCCAGCCTCGTATTTGGTCACCCGACTCCAAACACCTGGCTTCACCTACCATCTTCCGGCGTGACCTCCTCCCACTCTCCCAAACATTCCTTTTCTGGCACCTTCCATTCTACTCCAGTTCTGTTGTAGTTTTCGGCCTGAAACATGAAGGGCCGATTCATTTCCATAGATGTTGTTCTTCCAGCGTTGGTGCAGCCCGTTACGTGGTAAACCAGCTCCAGTCAAGGTTCGCGCCGGTCTGACGTAAAGTAATTCAATTACCGTTCACATGATCCTCGGATTGGTGAAAATGCTTAAACCGACAGAGAATCTGCATTCATTACATTTGTACCAACAATGCAATTGTTTTGCTAATGCACAAAATTGGTAGCGTTGTTGACTGTGAGGCAGGTACTCGGATTGACATATTTGACGAACTGTCCGGCGCTTTCATTGGAAATATAACATAAATGATTGTTCGTAAAGAAGTGCTCGTGTATTACATGGTCTGAAGTGAATGACACATAAGAAGAGGCTCACACTGTGACTAGATAGTCGTTGCAGTAATAAATTAATGGGTTATGGGATTAATTTCATTGGATGGGCTCTGGACGGCAATCGGGGTCAATATTGAGGTGTGTGGTAATTATTGTCCCTGGGTGAGAAGTGCTGGGTTATTCACAAAGTGTAGTGGGGTTTTCGTGAGTGCTGATCTGAGTCAGATCAGAATTCGGTTTATTATCACCATCATCCAGAGTGCCAAAACGTTTGCTTTGGGCCTTTTGCTTTGTTGTTATTTCCAATCTGTAAAAGATGGAAATAATCTTGCTTAAAGATCTGTGTCATCTTTAACTTTATGTCTGTTCGAAGCAGGTCATCTTCTACTCTCTTAGCTATTCGCAGCAACAGAAATATTGTCCAGGGGTGCCTAGACTTTTGCATGCCATTGCAATTGCACTTCCCTCAACTCATTGCTTTAGAAACTGAAACAGAGCTGTGTGCAAATAATGGTTCGAGGCTGAACGGTCTGTGGGTAGATCGAGGGACTGAATGTTTTGAGGTCTGACGCTGTCTGTTGCTGGTAGTCGGACAGGCTGCTTCGTGGGGAGAGAGAGGGGTCGTGGAATTAATTTGGGGACAGTCGTACGCCTGTCGGAAGAGAAGGGAACCGTGGGATCATTCCAGGGACAGACACGGTCTGCGTGGAGAGAGTGGGGCAGGGTAATTAGTTCGAAGACTGAATCGAACTACAGAGTGAGAGAGGGGCAGCGGAATTAATTTGGGGACTGACGTGGACCTGTGGAAAGAGAACGGGGCCGCGGGATTACTCTGGGGATTGTCACAGGCAGTGGGGAGAGAGTGGGACAGTGTGATTAGTTCGGTGACTGGCACAGACTCTGGGGAGAGAGTGGGACAGTGTGATTACTTTGGATACTGACACGCACTATGGCGAGAGAGAGGGACAGTGTGATGAGTTCGAGGATTTACACGAGCTGTGGGGAGGTTGTGGGAAAGTGTGATTAGTTCAGGAACTAACACAGAGACTGACACAGGTCTGTGGGATTAGTGTGTGTTTCCTTTATAAATGGAAGCTGCTGGAACAGAGTAAATCACAATAAAATGTTAATATTATCCTATTTTACATAAGTCTTCTGTTTGTGTTGTTCCATAAACAGTTACAGATATCAAGAAGATGTCAGAGGTCGGAGGATGGAAGCGAAGGTATCGTGGAGATGGGAAGAAGTGCAGTGGAAGGATGTGAACTGTGACAAAGTGGCAGGTGCGCATGCGGCTGTTCGATAGAGCGGGGTGTGTATCGATTACCCCTCTTGGCCGTCGGAGGTGCTGTATTGGCGCAGGCGTTCGAGAGTCCATGTTTTTCGTCTCGGTGGGTTCGGTTCGTAGCACCCACATTGTTAATTGCCCGGCGTGTCCCTGTACTAACACGACTCGGTACAAGTGTTTGATCAAACTAATCCGCGCATGCGTAACATGAGGGGGAGATGTGGTAACATGTTTCCGACATGCTGTGTGAGATTCAGCCCGCGTTCTCGCTGAAGAAACTCTGAACTGATGAATCTCCACTGTCATTCATTTATACCCGCTCCAGAACACTGAATATTAAATACTACACAAGGCTGACGTGTCTTCCAATAGTTGCAGCTGTGTATCACCAGGAAGGTGCCGACGATGGAACATTTTTTTCTAGATGACTTTTTTTTTAACTCTTTCTTGAGCTATGATAGTGAGTTTTTGAAGAAACGAGCACGGAGATGAGTACGATGTCCACAAGAGCTAAAGGGACAGATTTTGAAAAACGGGAAAGAATCCGACGGGAACGGTAAGAAGAAAAGAGGTGAACCCAAGCAAACTGAATTAACTGAGGAGACAACGTTCGATTTTTTTGAAGGCACAATCTACTGAACTACGCCAAAATACTAAAGAAGATTTGAAGGTACTTCAGGACTCTTCGGCTGCGCTCGATCACGAAGTTAAACTACAAAATTCCAAAATTTAAGAACTACAGGACGATGCTCGGAAGAAAGATCAGAAAATTGATCGTTTGGAACAAACTCCGACTTCGACAGTTGAACAGTTGCAGAGCTGCAAATCCAAGATCATCGATCTCGAAAACCGACCCAGAAGACAGAATCTACGTCTAATCGGTCTCCCCGAAGATATCGAGAAAGGGGACCCTTAAAAATTCCTTTCTCAACTTGTAAAGGATGCGTTTACCTCTGAATTTCCAAACGAACGTCCATTACTTGAGCTTTTCATCGCTCTTTTCCCCGATATCCGAGCCCTGGGGCCAGACCTCGAGCAGTGATTGTCCGGCTCCATTATGTGCATGCTAAAGAGCATTTCTCAGCATCGCTCGTCGGCAAAGTATGATCATATTTCAAAATTATCGGTTCCGTCTCCTGGAGGATTACAGCCCAGAAGTGATGAAGACACGATAGGTTTTTAAATCTTTGATGTCGGAAAGTTACGAAGCAGGTCTCAAACCAGCTTCACTTCATCCTGCGCCCCTCAGAATTACTACTTCCGAAGGTCAACACCATATTTTCCTGTCCACAAACGCCGCTCGAAGCTTTTTGGATGAACACTATAACATTATCCATTTGCTTCGGATACATGTATTATGAGATCTCAGGAATAGGATTCGATTTCAATGACTCTGAATGGATCTTTCATAACGTGGGAGCCTTGCTGAAGAATTTGAGCTGCTGCACAAACACATTTATTTACGCGGTCACTCAGTCGAAATTCAGGGAGCAGGTGATCAGCGCGGTGAAATATCCGGTCACCTCGGTGCTTCATTAATCAAGCCGCGCACTGAGAGCGTCACGTGTTTAAAGTGGAAAGAGTTTGGCCAAGATTAACGAGGTGTTGCCAGGAGGAGGGGAACTCTATATTGCGGAGATTGCCCAGGCTGGGGCTTCATTACCCGACTGGACTGGCCTGTTTTGTTTCACTGCGGGCTGGAGCTGGGAAAGGGGAGACAATTGACATGCCTTTTCATAGCTTTGCAGCCGCTAGATCGTGCACGGTGCGCCGGCAATGGTCGAGTCCGAATTCTATGATGATTTCACAGTCAAAGTATGCTCGCAAGATTTTGTGAATAATGCGAGTCCGTGTCTTTTTAATTGTCGTATAACAGCAGACCGATAGCCAACCCCCTGCCCCACTGCCCCGCGGAAAACAGAACAAAAATATCGACTCAAACCTCACTCTCCATTGAAATCAAAAGGCAAGAAACGGCGAAAATCACGGATCATCGAAACATTCGTGCGAGATCGCCACAATCCGTAAACACCAAGAACATTCGCATAACCTACTCTCTCCGTCCGCTTTCCATCCATACTCCCAGTTTTCCCCACGCTTCCTCTTTCCCTGACCCTTCCTCCCCTGCCGGTCTCTTGCTCTGGCCCCCGCTGTTCCTTTCCTCCCCTTCTTTCTCTCTATCGCACTCTCACCCTCACTCCTCACTTACTCACGCAATCCCCTCTCGTTCCATTGATCTCCTTCCGCCCAAAACTCTCTCCCTACACCATTTTACCTCTGCTTCATTCTCTTTCCCTCTCCTTGCCCCTGCCTCCTCCCGCTATCTTGCTCCCGACGCTCTCTGCCTCTTTCCTTATGTCCCACTCGCCACCTCCGCTTCCCTCTGCCTCCCGCTGCAATCTCACCACTCCTTTGTTAACCTGCTACCTCTATTATCCCTCTCTTGTACTTTCTGCTCCCGCGCTAACCACTGTCTCCTCATCTGTGCTTCCCATTCTTTCCTACACCCGGCTCCTTTCGCCTCCACTCTCTCTATTAGGCCAGATCTGAATCTTCCTAACTACTCCCATGCGGGCCCTTGTCAAAGGCCTTACCGAAGTTCATGTAGACAATAAGCACTGCCTTCCCTTCATCTACTTTCCTAGTAACATCCTCGAAAAACTCTAATAGATTGGTTAAACATGACCTACCACGCACAAAGACATGCTGACTTTTTCTAATAAGTCCCTGTCTATCCAAATACTTGTAGATCCTATCTGTTCGTATTCCTTCCAATAACTTACCTACTCCCGATGTCAAAATTTCGGGCCTATAATTTCCCGGCTTATTTTTGAGCCTTTTTTAAACAAGGGAACTACATGAGCGATTCTCCAATCCTCCGGCACCTGACCGATGGATATCGACATTTTAAATATTTCTGCCAGGGCCCCTGCAACTTCAACACCAGTCTCCTTCAAGGTCCGAGGCAATACCCTGTCAGTTCCTGAGGATTTATCTACTCTGATTTGCCTCAAGACAGCATGAACCTCCTCCTCTTCAATCAGCATAAATTCCATGACCTCCCCCCTTGTTTGCCTTGTTTCCATAGACTCCAGTCCAGTTTCATTAGTAAATACAGATGCAAAAAAAAACCCATATAATACCTCTCCCATTTCTTTTGGTTCCATACATAGTCGACCACACTGATCTTCTAGAGAACCAATTTCATCCCTTACTATAGAAACTTAGAAAATAGGGGCAGGGGTAGGCCATTCGGCCCTTCGAGACTGCACCGCCAATCAGTATGATCATGGCTGATCATCCAACTCAGAACCCTGTACCTGCTTTCTCTCCATACCCCCTGATCCCTTTAGCCAGAAGGCCCATATCTAACTTCCCCTTAAATATAGCCAATGAACTGGCTTCAACTGTATCCAGTGGCAGAGAATTCGCCACTCTCTGTGTGAAGACGTTTTTCCTCATCTCGTTCCTAAAAGGCTTCCGTTTTATCCTTAAACTGTGACTCCTCATTCTGGACTTCCCCAAAATCGGAAACAATCTTCCTGCATCCAGCCTGTCCAAACCCTTTAGAATTTTATACGTTTCAATAAGATACCACCTCAATCTTCTAAATTCCAGAGAGTATAAGCCTAGTCGATCCAGTCTTTTTCATATGAAAGTCCTGCCATCCCAGGAATCAATCTGGTGAACCTTCTTTGTACTCCCTCTATGGCAAGAATGTCTTTCTTCAGATTAAGAGACCAAAACTGCACACAATACTCTTGGTGCGGTCTCACCAAGGCCTTGTACAACTGCAGTAGATCCTCCCTGCTCCTGTACTCAAATCCTTTAGCTATGGATGCCAACATACCATTTGCCATTTTCAACGCCTGCTTTACCTGCATGCCCACCTTCAATGACTGGTGTACAATGACACCCAGGTCTCGTTACACCTCCCCTTTTCCTAATCGGCCACCATTAAGATAATAATCTGTTTTCCTGTTCTTGCAACCAAAGTGGATAACCTCATATTTATCCACATCAAATTGCATCTGCCATGAATTTGTCCACTCACCTAACCTATCCAAGTCACCATGCATCCTGTTAGCATTCTCCTCACAGCTAACACCGCCGCCCTGCTTCGTGTCATTTGCAAACTTGGATATGCTGCATTTAATTCCCTCGTCTAAATCATTAGTAAATATTTTAAACAACTGGGGTTCCAGCACTAAGCCTTGCGGTATCCCACTAGTCACTGCCTGCCATTCTGAAAAGGTCCCGTTTACTCCCACACTTTCCTTCCTGTCTGCCAACCAATTCTCTATCCACCTCAATACCATACGCCCAATACCGTGTGCTTTAGGTTTGCACACTAATCTGCTGTGTTGGACCTTGTCAAAAGCATGTTGAAAATCTAAATATACCACATCCACTGGCTCTCACCTATCCACTCTACTGGTTACATCTTCAAAAAATTCTATAAGATTCGTCAGACATGATTTTCCTTTCACAAATCCATTTTAGCTTTGTCCGATGATTTCACTTCTTTCCAAATGTGCTGTTATCACATCTTTGATAACCGACTCTAGCATTTTCCCCACCACCGATGTCAGTCTAATCGGTCTATAATTCCCCGGTGTTTCACTCCCTACTTTTTTAAAAACCGGGGTTACATTAGCCACCCTCCAATCCTCAGGAACTAATCCAGAATCTAAAGAGTTTTGAAAAATTATCACTAATGCATCCACTATTTCTTGCGCTACTTCTTTAAGCACTCTGGGATGTAGACCATCTGGCCCTGTGGATTTATCTGCCTTTAATCCCTTCAATTAACCTAACACCACTTCCCTACTAACATTTATTTCCCTCCGTTCCTCCATCTCACTAGACCCTCGGTCCCTTACTATTTCCAGAAGATTATTTATGTCCTCCTTAGTGAAGACAGAACAAAAGTAGTTATTCAATTGGTCTGCCATGTCTTTCTTCCCTATGATCAATTCACCTGTTTCTACCTGTAAAGGACCTAAATTTGTCTTGACCAAACTTTTTCTTTTCACATATCTATAAAAGCTTTTACAGTCAGTTTTTATGTTCCCAGCCAGCTTTCCCTCATAATCTTTCTTCCCTTTCCTAATTAAGTCCTTTTTCCTCCTCTGCTGGTCTCTGAATTTCTCTCAGTCCTCAGGTGCGCCGCTTTTTTTTTTTCTTTTTGCTAATTTATATGTTTCTTCTTTGGACTTGATACTATCCCTAATTTCCCTGTCAGCCACGGGTGCACTACCTTCTCTGGTTTATTATTTTGCCAAACTGGAATGAACAAATGTTGTAGTTCATCCATGTGATCTTTAAATGCTTGCCATTGCATATCCACCGTCAATCCTTTAAGTATCATTTGCCAGTCTATCTTAGTTAATTCACGTCTCATACCTTCAAAGTTACCCTTCTTTAAGTTCAGAACCTTTGTTTCTGAATTAACTATGTCACTCTCGATCTTAATGAAGAATTCTACCATATTATGGGCACTCTTACACAAGGTGCCTCGCAGGACAAAATTACTATCTAGCCCTTCCTCATTGCTCAATACCCAATCTAGAATGACCTGCTCTTTTGTTGGTTCCACAACATGTTGGCTCAGAAAACTATCCCGCATACATTCCAAGAAATCCTCTTCGTCAGTACCCTTACCAATTTGGTTCACCCAATCTATGTGTAGATTGAAGTCACCCATTATAACTACTGTCCCTTTATTGCACACTTTTCTAATTCCCTGTTTAATGCCATCCCCAACCTCACTACTACTGTTCGGAGGCCTGTACACAACTCCCACCAGCGTTTTCTGTCCCTTAGATTTATGCAGCTCTACCCATATCGATTCCACATCCTCCAGGTTAATGTCCTTCTTTTCTATTACGTTAATCTCCTCTCTAACCAGCAATGCTACCCCAGCTCCTTTTCTTTCCTGTCTATCCCTCCTGAATATTGAATATCCCTGGATGTTGAACTCCCCTCCTTGGTCACTCTGGAGCCATGTTTCTGTGATCCCAACTATATCATAATCATTAATAACTATCTGCACATTCAATTCATCAAAATTGTTACGAATGCTCAGCGCATTGACACACAAAGCCTTCAGGCATGATTTTAGAACACTCTTAGCCCTTACACAATTATGTTGAAAAGTGGCCCTTTTTGCTTTTTGCCCTGGATTTGCCTGCCTGCCACTTTCACTTTTCACCTTACTACTTTTGGCTTCTACCCTCATTTTACACCCCTCTGTCTCTCTACACTTGTTCCCATCCCCCTGCCACATTAGTTTAAATCCTCCTGAAAAGCAGTAGCAAACGCACCCCCTTAGACTTTGTTTCCAGTCCAGCCCAGGTGCAGGCCGTCCTGTTTATCCCGGTCCCACCACCCCCAGAACTGGTTCCAATGTCCCAGAAATTTGAATCCCTCCCCCTTGCAACATTTTTCAAGCCACGTATTCATCTGAAATGTCCTCCTACTACTCTGATTAGCACGCTTTTGATGTTAAAACCACTATCTTCATTAGTATCTAACAGTATAGTAACTTAAGCAAAATATGTGCGTGTAATTATAACACCCAAACTATTGAGCTCGGTACTGGGTTGGGGTGGGGGGGGGAGGAAGGCTTAGAGTCCTGAGATCGTAAAGTATGAAAGTGTAGTTCATTCACTGAATAAGGGATGGGAGAGAGATATTTTTAATCCAGGGCAAATACAGAGAGAAGGCAATTATGTCGAATTCCATAGCTTCCACTGTGGTAAAATGAGATAACAGTCGCCGTAGATTTTATCCGTCGCCATTCCAAATCCACATACGAATTATCACCGAAAGTGACTTGTCACAGGGATCAACAACACACACAAAATGCTGGTGGAACCCAGTAGGCCAAGCAGCATCTATAGGGAGAAGCGCTGTCGACGTTTCGGGCCTAGACCCTTCGTCAGGGCTAACCGAACGGAAAGATGGTAAGAGATTTGAAAGTAGTGGGGGGAGGGGGAAATGCGAAATGATAGGAGAAGACCGGAGGGGTTGGGATGAAGCAAAGAGCTGGAAAATGATTGGCAAAAGTGAATCAGAGCTAGAGAAGGGAAAGGAGCATGCGACAGGAGGCCACGAGCGTAAGAAAGTAGGGGGAAGGGATCACCAGAGGGAGATGGAGAACAGACAAACAACTAAATATGCCAGTGATAGTGCATGAAGGGGAGGAGGGGCATTAACGGAAATTAGAGAAGGCAAAGTTCATGCAATCAGGTTGGAGGCTACCCAGCCTGTATGTAAGGTGTTGTTCCTCGAACCTGAGTTTGGATTCATCTTGACAATAGAGGAAGCCGTGGACAGACATATCAGAATGGGAATGGGACGTGTAATTAAAATGTCTAACGCGTTAATGCCCCTCCTCCCCTTCTTACCCCATCCCTGACATATTTACTTGTTATCTGTTCTCCATCTACACCCCCTCCTTTCCTTCTCCCGAGGCCTCCCGTCCCATGATGCTTTCCCTTCTCCAGCTCTCTATCACTTTCGCCAATCACCTGTCCAGCTCTTAGCTTCATCCCACCCCCTCAGGTCTTCTCCTATCATTTCGAATTTCCCCTCCCCCCACTACTTTCAAATCTCTTACTATCTTTCCTTTCGGTTAGTCCTGACGAAGGGTCTCAGCCCGAAATGTCGGCAGTGCTTCTCCCTATAGATGCTGCCTGGCCTGCTGTGTTCCACCAGCATTTTGTGTGTGCTGTTGTTTGAATTTCAGATTTCCTCGTGTCTGCTTTTAGGGATATCGTCTTCAAGTGAATCGCCACACCACATACCCAGGCAAGGGTTAACACGTAAGTGGTCTCCACAGGATTCTCCAAACAAAACCCACTCCTGTGGATTATTCGCGGTGACAGGTACACAGTCGATGTGCACTGGATCGATAATCAAACCGCCCTTGTGGGCTCAGGAGAGTTCCAAACAGTGACCCTTGGCCACTAGCTTCCTTGTCTAAATCCTTTTGTTCTCTTTCTTTGCGTCCTTCTGACTGTGAGTGTCTGTGTCCTCGCTTAGAACGAAACAAACTGTAAGTCAGACAGTCCCGCCTCCTTGATCTCTCTCTCTGCAAAAATCAAAAGTGAGCTGAGAAAGTCAGCGGCTGACGTCATTGTTAGTCCCCAACTCACTCAGGCACTCTCTTAAAGTGACAGTCCACAGCAACCGAGACTTCGGGATTCATAACACTTCCCCTTCCACAAAAAAAAAAATATTTTTGCTCTAAAAGAGAACAATTTTTAACTGCAAGCTACAGTATGTAAAATAATGCATGTATGGTTACCATGTAACACATTGCAGAATCGTATACAAATACCAGATTCTGCTTCACTAATAAAACTGTAAGCTCAGCATCTGGAAAAACAATCGGCAATGATATTGTCCGTGCTTTTCATATGCATTATCACAATACAATATTCTTGCAAAATCAGACTATAGTTTAACAATAACTTCGTTTTGTCCTTTACCTTAATCAAAAACACCAACAGATTGCTATCGGTATAAACTATAAGAGGTTACTTCTCAGGACAAACATCGACATCAAAATGCCGCAAAGCCAAGATGAGTGACAACAACTGTTTCTCTAAGAACCACAGAACATTACAGCATAGAAACAGGTGTTTTGGCCCTTGTTGGCTGAGCCGAACCATTTTTCTGCCTAGTCCCACTGACCTGCACCTGGGCCATACCCTCCAAGCCCCTCTCATCCATATATCTGTCCAAGTTTTTCTGAAATGTCAAACGTGAGCTCGCTAAGGTGGAATAATTTATTTGCTGCTCATTGAATTTTCTCGAAAAGTAAGCTACAGGCTGTTCAACATCATCATCATCTTTTTGTAATAACACTGTCCCGGCAGCTTCATCACTGGCATCCACAGCTACAGAAAATGGCTTTGTAAAGTCAAATGCCCTGAGCACAGGTTAATGACACAAAAATGGCTTTCAATCGATCAAGTGCTTCCTGACAAGGCTCGGTCCAAACAAACTTTTCACCATTCTTCACGAGATTAGTCAGAGGAAGAGCGATATCAGTAAAGTTCTGGCTGAACTTTATGCAACCATTCCCAGAAACCTTCTAAAAGGCTTCTTAGCAGTCAGAATAGGAACTTGAGAAATTGCCTGGACTTTTGCCTGAACAGGAGCCCACTTGCTTTGACCTACAACATAGCCAAGATAAGTCACCGTGGCATGGCAAAACTCAATCTTAGCTAAATGTAAGGCTGGCCTGGGAAAGCCTGTCAAACGGCTTCTCTACTGCAGAGATATGCTCTTCCCAAGTGTCACTCCCTGTGACTAAGTCAACAATATAGGCATCTGTGTGTCCTAACCCTCGAATTACAGAATCATTCATTCTCTGGAATGTTCCTGGACCATTTTTCATTCCAAACAGCAAAACATTGTATTCATACAACCCAGATGGTGTCACAAACGCAGAGGTGTCCCTCTGCCCGTCAATGGAGCACACCAATACCATTTCAACAGACCAATCTTTGTAAGAAATTAGCTTTACCAACTTCATCCCGCACTCTCCCACTGTAGCAGAGACTGACAGATACAGAATGAAACCCACTCTCTCACACTGCAGCAGAGACTGACAGATACAGAATGAAACCCACATTCTCACACTGTAACAGAGACTGACAGATACAGAATGAAACCCACACTCTCACACTGTAACAGAGACTGACAGATACAGAATGAAACCCACACACTCACACTGTAACAGAGACTGACAGATACAGAATGAAACCCACACTCTCACACTGTAACAGAGACTGACAGATACAGAATGAAACCCACACTCTCACACTGTGGCAGAGACTGACAGATACAGAATGAGCCCCATACTTTCGCACTACAGGGGAAACTTGTATATACAGTATGAAATGCACAGACGCACACTCCAAGGGAGAGAGCGGGAGCCTGTGTGTGAGTATATCTGTGTTTGGCTGTGAGAGAGTGTATCTGCGTGCACGTATGTGTATGTGCGTGTGTATGTCAGAGACAGTATATATGTGTGTATGGAAGTCTGTTTGTGTGTGTGTGTAAAAGAGTGTGTGTGTGTGTGTGTGTGTGTGTGTGTATGTGTGTGTGTGTGTGTGTGTGTGTGTGTGTGTGTGTGTGTGTGTGTGTGTGTGTGTGTGTGTGTGTGTGTGTTGATGATACTTTTCAATATACCTTTATATGATGACGTGGCTTGATGTGACGGTAAAGAACACTGTAAAGGAAATGCCAAAGACACGAGAATCTTTATGTTAAACCAAGAGATCAAATCGGAACGGAATCTATACAGGTCAGAAAGTATTTTGTTAAATCATGCGGGTATTTACATCATGGAGAAACGTGTTGTGGTTGTGTTCGTAACCCACAGTGCAGTGAATGGCAGCCTTATCATCTCAGTATATTCCTACAGCTAAATGAACACCACAGTGTTTCAGCATCTAACTGTTCGTCAGGTGGATTCAACAGCGGCTTTGTCCGTCAGCTTCAAAATCCACAGCACAAATAACAAATCTTATGCATGTACATTTTGTGATATATATATATATATATATATATATATATATATATATATATACACACGCGCACACACACACACACACACACACACACACAGATACTAAAGATTTGGAGAAGATAGTTTAAGAGATGGAGAGAACATTATACCGGGAAGGTGATCAAAATAACGTAAACATCGATGTCGTCCAGGACTGAAGGAGAACTGGACCGAGTGTGTGTGTACGCAATGAGTATGTTTTATATCTGGTGTCACAGTCGGATGGGGTGTGATGGGTTTGGTGTCTGAGCGGCCAAACTGAACAGCTGAATTAAAAAGTGAAAGATATTAAACTGAAGTCTGCAGGAGGAGACTGGGAGGGCTTTCATATGTCCCTGGATCCAGAGCGCACTGAGGGGAAACCGGATCTATTTGTAGATGAAACAGCAGGCGCGACAGTGAAAAGTGCCGAAAATGATGGAAACATCGATTCCGGAATGCTTGTGGAAAGAGAACCACAGTTAAAGTTTCAGGTTCGAAAATGGGAACAGTCGTGACCGCTGTCAACTGTGGAATGTTGTAAATGAAGCTGATTGCTCAATTACTGGTCTCATTGCACATTTTGGTCGAATTACACAGAGGGATCTGAATGTGGTAATGCCAATGGTATTGACGTGTTTGTGTCACATCCCCACAGAATTTACATCTGAGAGACTGCCGGTGATGTAATTTGTTTGTTCAATAACAATGGTCAGATGTGGGACCTTGTCACTGGAGATCGATCCCCTGTATAAATCAGAGCCTGTGGCAGTACGTCAGCACAGAGTGTCTTGCCGAGCTGAGGAATTCAGAGCAATCGCGTTCACTGCGTCCCTCAAATGGGATATCCAGTAATCTGGCGGATAGAAGACATTTACCACCCTGTTATTTCAGCCGTTGGAATTCCCGGTAAGCCGCTGTCACACCTGCAAACGGCAGAAACTGAGAGTTAATTCCGATGTTCTGAAGTGTTTCTCTCGCTACTTGTTTCCACAGCCACCTGTCCAGTCCCCGCATTTTAGTCATGGGCGGAAGGCGCTGACAATGTTAATCCCTTTGCTTTCTTAGCAGACAGCGCTCCATATTGGAGCCGAGATGGTGCCTTTGACTGAAATACTCTCCGCTGCCTCGATATCATGGAATAATTGTGAATCGAAATGTCTGCACAGGAGCACACCGGGCGACACTGCATCTGTGGAGAGCCAGCCGACCTTCTGTTCTGTCCGTAGGAATCGACTGTGAATTGCCTGAGTGGGTGATGGAGCAACGCGAATGGCGCATTTATGTTAGAAATATGAGCAGAGGGAACCGCCGATGTTGATTTCATTTCATTCCTGTGATGCTCAGGCCAGTGACGTTGGTATATCATACCCATTCCTCACTGCGGCCAGGAAGCGTTTGACCAGCTGTCATCTGGTCGGTTTGGGAATTCACCCAGATTGAACCCATTTACAAAACTCGCGGAGAGTTCTCTGTCACGCTGTCACTGCATTGCACACTGTCAGCGGGTTCATATGTTCTGGGTCCAGTTTCCACCATTTGGAAGCAAAAAAAAAAAAAAACACAAGATGAAGTCTAATAATAATAATTTTGTTCTATTGCCTTGACAGGTGAGTAATTTCTCTACTTCTTTCCCTCTCTCTTGCAGTTAACCTGGTGGCGATTGTTATCCTGTCCCGAGGAAAGTGCGGTCTCTCCAAATGCATCACTCGCTATCTGCTGGGAATGGCAGCAGCCGATCTCCTGGTCGTTATCTCTGACCCTCTGCTGAACTGGACTGTACTGATATACTTTAGGTCTTCCTTCCTCTATTGGACTCCCGTTTGTAGGGTTGTTCTCTGCCAGCTGTTAGCAAGCACCGGAGTCTCTGTCTGGCTGACAGTCGCGTTCACCTGTGACAGATTTGTGGCCATTTGTTGTGAAAAGCTGAAAACAAAATATTGCACCGAAAAAACGGCGGCTGTGGTTATCGGGACAGTGAGCGTTCTGGGCTGTTTGGAAAGTGTCCCTTTCTACTTTACATTGGAGCCTTTGGTGATAATTGATGGAGTTTTCTTTGGCTGTGACAGCAAAGACAGTTTCTATACGTCTCCCTCGTGGGCCGCATTTCAGATGATTCATCGCATTTTCATGCCTTGTCTCCCGTTTGTTCTGATTTTATTGTTCAATGCTCTGACAGTCAGACGGATTTTGTCCGCCAATAAAGTCCGGATGGGCCTCCGGGGCCGCAGTAACGGAAAGAATGACAAGGACCCGGAGATGGAGAACCGAAGGAAATCGGTCGTTTTTCTATTCAGTATAACCGGTAGTTTTATATTTCTGTGGTTATCTCTGCTGGTTTTTGATCTCTACGTACTGATTGCAAACATCCCTCGTTACTCGGACGCGGATCCGATTTATATCGCAGAATCCACGGCGACGATGTTGCAGGTCCTCAGCTCCTGCACCAACACATGTATTTACGCCGTGACTCAGAGCAATTTCAGAGAGGAGCTGAAGAACGCGGTGAAATACCCGCTGAAACTCTTAACCAAATTCCTTAAATCATAGAGCGACTTGTTGGTTTCTGCCGGAGATTTCAGTCAAACACCATGTTTCCTCCAAAATCTATCCATTTGCCGATATGTAGAACCATGGGTAACAACTGAGCGCTCTGAAATACGCATGCGTTTTGTGATGATATATTCCACTCGCTGTTTACCCCGTACAGGTGAAATGTGTCCTTCATCAGATATGTAATATGTAGCGGTCACCTCAGCTGTAATTCACCCCAATGGAGGGTCTATAGTCAGGTCCCGTCCATTTTACTTTAATAATCTCCATCACATCTGACAGCGTTTTACTCTGGGCTGGTGCAGTTAGGAAGAATCCTCTCCCTTTTCTCCATTCTCTCCGTTGTTTCTGATTCATCCTTCTCAGTAATGCTCACGGCGTTTTACTCCCGATATCTCTCACGTTGTCCTCGCTCACTCCTTCCCCCACGCCGGTGAGGGGAACTGGATCAGACTGAAACATAGCGGAGTCGTGTGTGTGTGTGTGTGTGTGTGTGTGTGTGTGTGTGTGTGTGTGTGTGTGTGTGTGTGTGTGTGTGTGTGTGTGTGTGTGTGTGTGTGTGTGTTTGTGTGTGTGTGTGTGTGTGTGTGTGTTTGTGTGTGTCTTTTCTTTACTATTCCAACTCCTTTTCCATCTCCGGACTGCTCCGCTTTGTCCTTTCATATCTGCCCCTTTATCTCCGTTCACATCCTGAGGTCCCGTGAATCTCTGTTCCCTGTTTCTCTCTGTCCGCTCGTCCGGTCCCGTTCTGAAAAGAATTTAATCTCCTTGCAGACTAGTGAGTTTCACCGTGAGAAAGATATGATCGGGCTGGAACATGGCGTGTGGTGCGATCTTTTCCTTCTTTTTCAACAGCATCTCCATATCCGTCCTGCTCCTTTGTTGTCCCGGCATCTCTCCGGCTTTATCTTTGTTCACATCCCGAGGCCCCGTCACAGTCTGTTTCTTTCCTTCTGTTTCCCTCTGTTCACTGTTTCTCTCTGACCACACCTTTCGTCTGGTCGCGTACTGAGCAAAGGAAATCTAATTGCAGGAACATATATTTATATTGATCATCAATATACGCTGAAATTGAATCAACTTCCAGAGCCACGGGAAAAAAAGTTATTTGTTTATTTTTTTCTCTCTCCAACTAACTGAGCTCTACCTGGAAGTTTTATCGATATATGAAAAATAAAAGAATTATACTGAAAATCTGAATTAAAATTACTTTAAAAGACGTTGTACCACTCTGAGGCGGAGTATTACTCACTCTGTTGCATTTCCAGTTCCGTCTCACTGATGTCTGTCCTGCCGCCGATCAGCGTTACACAACAAAGGTGATTCTCCTCGCCCGGAGTTGACGGAAGTAAGAGTCGACACCACAGATGTCTTTTCGAGAGCAGAATAGATTTATGCACCTCGCGCCAGGTATTAACAACTCAACGCTTTATCATAAATAGTGTTTCCAGTGATACGTAAGGATTATGTCCAATCTCCGGCCACCGTGAACACAAAAGCAGCGTGAATCCCAAGCGACGTCATTCTAGTCTTGACCAATTTATCTCCCAATCAGACTGTGTGTCTTAAAGACTACGACATAATTGCCTGGCAAGATTAAATGACAAGAGCGTCGCATTCCGGAGTTGGTGATGACCCAGGGTTAATTTTGTTTCGTGTCTGCAGTGCAGTTTCTTATGTTGTTTACTGTTGTCCAAATCTAATCGCAAACTGGAGAACATCTGCAGAATCTGGAAATCAAAGTAATATGCACACATTCCTAAGGAGCTCAACAAGCCGGGCAGAATCTGTGTAAAAGTGTAAGCAGTAAATGTTCCGGGCCGACACACTTCATCAGGGAGATCCAATTTAATAGGATCGGACGTTTCTACCATAATAATATGTACAAGATGATGAGCGGTATTGATCGTGTCGATAACACGTGTCTTTTTCCCCGGGACAAAATGGTTAAAACGCGGGGTATACTTTAAAGGTGCTTGGAAACAGGGAGTTCAGAGTTCAGTTTTCACACAGAGAGTGTTGGGTGTGTGGAATAAACTGCCGGCGGCGGTGATGGAAGCGAATACAATAGGGTGTTTAAGAGCCTCTCAGACAGGTACATGGGACTTTGAGAAGTAGAGGTCTATGCACCAAGGAAATCCAAGGCAGTTTCTAGAGTGGGTTTCATGGTGGGCACAACATTGTGGGCCGAAGAGTTTCTATGTTCTATGTTTTTTAATTGCAGTGTCGGCGACAGGTGTTAGACACCCAGGCATGCCTCTTACAACTGCTGGTCATTGTGCAGACCGCTATGCACAGGGTTGTCTGCATTAGTCTGCATTCAGTAAATCCTTGACATGCTATCTTGCTAATCGCCCTTAAGTATTGCAAAAAATTTACTCATTATCACGACCTGGTTTCGGAACTGGTAAAATAAGGGACCGCAGGTTGATATAAGCCCTTGCTAATCGAAACGTGTTCTTATGACAGGATTCATGCTTTACATTGCCTCCAGTGACAAATCATATTGTCGTATAGAGGGTAGAATAGCATAGGTCTTCTTGTGGTGGGGCAGAACGTACGTCACTCGTAATTTTTGTTTATCGCCCACCGAGAGGGAGGTGTCTACGAAAGCAGCAAAACTACGACATACTCAGGCAAAGCAGGGGGAGCAAACAGGGCAATCTTTGCTTTAACGATGAAGAAGGAAATATTACACAACCAGCCTGAGCGGAATGAAGTAGTCGAGTAGCGTTAGTATTAGGCAGAGTTATACACCGTGTGCGGTTTAACTCCTGTAAAGTCTGAAGCGCGGGTCCGAGTATTTCAGGAGTTGCAGGGGGTTTGATGGCTGTGGTGACATGAGGGGTTAGGATTGGCAGTTTAAATCGCTCATCCTGATATTCTCTCGAAAACCCTTCTTCCACTTTGTCTTTTGGACCATAGTAGATGTGTTCTGTTACAGAAAGAGTTTCTGCTCTGTTAGTCACGGAAAGGAGCTTCTGGTGATCGCTCGGCTGAGATGTTTCAGTGTATCGGACGGTGCGATAGAAATGCATCAGAGGTCGGCCTGTCAGGATAAGCTGTCGTTGGTTAACATCTCAGTCCAAGTGTATTTCCAATTCTGTGTACGGCCGCGCAGAGCTGTTGTGCAAGTCTATCATGTGTTATGGAAACGGGAAATGAAGTCAGTTATATTATAGAAAATAGACAATCGACAATAGGTGCCGAAGTAGACCATTCGGCCCCTCGACTCTGCACCGCCATTCTGAGATCATGGCTGATCATTCACTATCAATACCCAGTCCCTGCCTTGTCCCCATATCCCTTGATTCCCCTATCCATCAGATATCTACCTAGCTCCTTCTTGAAAGCTTTTGTCTCCTGTTTTTTGCCCGCACCTTGTTCCCTCTCCAAAATTACTATGCTGACAGATTGCCCCACACGGGCAGCCGAGCACGGTCCCCTTTAACCTCGTCCCCATGGCAACGGAATATCCATCATTATCGTTTTCCCCTCTATTCCTCTGGGGAATTCCTCTATTCCTCTGCACTTGTACTGCAGGCCAAGTGGGTTCCGCACACAACTTTTAAGAACATCTAAACATTTCCATGCAAGGAGTTATAAATTTCACAAATTTGTCCCATATTCGAATTTCAGGAGGGGTCTACAGCATAGTTACCGCTGTGGTGCCAACTATATTTTTTTTTTGGATATTATGTAACAAGAGATGGTTCTGAACTCGCTTCTTTTCATTTCTCCTGTTCTGTTTCCTGTTCTAATACGCAAATTATAGGCGTGTCCTCCTTTTTCAGTCCCTGCGACGGTTCAGAAGGGACCCTAAAAGTGTGTTCATCTTTCCTTCGATAGATCTTTGTCTTGCCGTTTGTCCTCCTCCGGCCGCTTTGCTTCGGTTGCCTGAACGTTATCAGGCGGGGTCGGGGTGATTGATCCAGCCGTACAGCTTCTGCTTACATGAAAACTTAGACCAGACCTGATTCCTGCCTGAGCACAGGCTGTCCAGGTGAGGATAGAGACTTTGAGATTCATCACCTTTCCTTTGTTTGGACATGGTTTGGACAGTCAGTCTATAGTTTTTTTCGGAGGTTGGTGTGCCTTGGCTAACTCCAGACGAGTTTACTGTCATTTAATAGCACAAACTAGACAAGGTTTCTCCGAGCCGGGTTTTGAAGAACAGCAGCACAAACAGCACTCAGAACGCACAACACACAACGCTGGAAGAACTCAGTAGGTCAGGCAGCATCCGTGAGAAAAGAGTAGCGAACGTTTCGGGCCGAGACCCTTCATCAGGAATGGGGTGGGGGAAGAGCGGACCGAAGCCCAGTAATAGAGATAGGGGAGGGGGTAGGATCTAAAAGCCACAAGTGGAAAACCAGTCATAGGAAAGATAAAGGGGAGAGGGAGGGGATAAGCATGAACGAACTATAGAAATAAAGAAGCAGAGCACACAACTACTTATGAAAGAAAGGACGGAATCCTCCGATAAGCCAGGCACAAATAAACAAAGTTGCATGAATCAAAACACGTTATTATATAATCATAATCCCAAGCAGGGTCTCGTTTTCAAGCACAAGCGTGAATGAAATTTCGTTCCGTTCGCCTCTTCAAGTCCTATTTATATCGCAGATGTTGGAAATTCAAGCAACACACACAAAATGCTGGTGGAACGCAACAAACCAGGCAGCATCGAGAGGAAGAAGCACCGTCGACGTTTCGGGCCGAGACCCTTCATTAGGACTAACTGAAAGGAAAGATAGTAAGAGATTTGAAAGTAGTGGGGTGAGGGGGGCGGAAATGCGAAATGATAGGAGAAGACCGGAGGGGGAGGGGTGAAGCTGAGAGCCGGAAGAGTTTGACAAAAGGGATACAGGAGGCCTCCTGTCCAATGATCCTTTCCCTTCTTCAAAGCGAAACACGCACCAGATGGCGAACTCGAACTTGCCTTTGCTGCCCCTAGTTTCTCCATCGTCCGTTATGTCGGAATCATGCTCGACGACGACAATTTGCCAAAAATAGTTTGAAGATGAAATTCTTTACCGGACTTCAATTGGCGAATATTTTAGGTCATGGAGAGTCAGCGTGTGTGGAACTTTAAGGTACAATTGAAAAGCTTGTCTTTATATCTGGTAGCAAAACGTTTGCCAGACCTTCCCAGAACAGTGGAATTAGTTCATAATGTTCATCTCGGGATTTGTGACTCATCCACTTACACTCATCTCACTTGTGTAGCTCTAAGGAGTAGCAGTGCCAAGCATGATATTCATCTGGAAAACGCTGAATTCCACAATATCACTAAACTACAGCAACATACATGCCTGTGAAATTTATAATCGGAAGTTTCATGCACGTGCAGGGAGGTTGGAGGTCAGACAGTGAGGGAGAATGATGGTGGCGAAGAAGGCTTGGAGGGAGGGAGATTGTGGATGCGGGTTGGAAGGAGAGGGGTCGAGGGAAAGAGTCACCGAGACGGGAAGGATTGTATGTTATTGCAGCACCTCACAGTGGGGAAACAGTAATCCCAAAATGCATTGCGTAATGGAAAGCCCTCCAGCTCCTCACAGTACATATTTTTCAGGATTTTGACGCGCCTCCCCACATACCCTCTTCCCAGACACCCCGGCCACTGTCTTTCTCTCCGCCGTTCCTCTGCCCAACCCCGGTCTCTTTCTTCGACCAGTGCACCACGTCTCTCTCTTCCCAACGCTGTGTTTCCGATCCCGCCGCACACTGAGTGCACTATCTTCACAGTGTCTGTTTCCCAACTCGTTCACTCACCGTCTCGATACCGTTCCTGTCTATCTCCTCCTTCCACTGGCCTCTCCTCAATCCTATCTCCGGCTCCTCCGTCAATCAGATCTCTCTACCCATCCGAAATTTCTCTCATTACCCTGGCATCGCACTTCACCAAATATCCCTCATTTCTCCCCATTGTTCTCCCGTCTGTCTTCTCCACTCGGCCCTACAGTTTCTCTCTCTCAGGTTCTTCCTCTCCCCAGTTTTCCTAACACCAAGCCCTCTCTCGTTCTACCCTGTCTCCGTCTCTCCCCACTTCCATCGCTTTCCCCGTCCCTACTTCACAACCATCACCTTCCCTCTCTCTCTGACCTCCAACTTCCTTCCTTATTTTGAAATAATTCTTTCCCACTGAAAACTATATCAGCAAGTTTGCTGACGATACTAAACTGGGTGGCAATGTGACATGCGAAGAGGACGTTAGGAGAATGCAGGGAGACTTGGATAGGCTATGTGAGTGGGCAGATACTTGGCAGATGTCATTCAATGTGAATAAATGTGAAGTTATCCACTTTGGAAGCAGGAACAAGAGGGCAGAGTATTGTCTGAACGTTGTAGAGTTAGGTAAGGGAGAAATGCAAAGAGACCTAGGAGTCCTAGTTCACCAGTCAATGAAGGTGAATGAGTAGGTGCAACAGGCAGTGAAGAGGGCAAATGGAATGTTGGCCTTTGTTACAAGGGGAATTGAATACAAGAGCAAGGATGTCCTTTTGCATTTATACAGGGCCCTGGTGAGATCACACCTGGAATATTGTGTACAGTTTTGGTCACCAGGTTTAAGGAAGGACATTCTGGCAGTTTAGGAAGTGCAGCGTAGATTCACTAGGTTGATTCCTGGGATGGCAGGGCTGTCTTACGCAGAGAGATTGGAGAGATTGGGCTTGTACACGCTGGAATTGAGGAGATTGAGAGGGGATCTGATTGAAACGTTTAAGATAATAAAAGGATTTGTTAGGATTGAGGCAGGAAATATGTTCCAGATGTTGGGAGAGTCCAGTACCAGAGGGCATGGATTGAGAATAAGAGGTCAGTTATTTAAAACAAAGTTGAGGAAGAGCTTCTTCTCCCAGAGAGTTGTGCAGGTGTGGAATGCACTACCTCGGTAGACGGTGGAGGCCAATTCTCTGGATGCTTTCAAGAAGGGGCTAGATAGATATCTGATGGATGGGGGAATCAAGGGATATGGGGACAAGGCAGGGACTGGGTATTGATAGTGAATGATCAGCCATGATCTCAGAATGGCGGTGCAGACTCGAGGGGCCGAATGGTCTACTTCTGCACCTATTGTCTATTGTCTATTATGCACGAAATTTCCGAATATTTATCTCACAGGGCTGAATGTCTCTGCAGCTTAGCGATATTGCGGACTTCCGTGTTTTCTACAGAAGATGTCTAAAGATATTTTAAATGGGGGTCTGAAATCTTTTTCTTTTGGAGCAATAACCTCCCCCTCCGCTTAGCACTACGTATTGATCTGTTGTCTGCCCATGCACTGTTGTCCACGCATGCACATTGTTCTCTCTCTCTCTTTTGAGCGTTCACTCCCTCGCCACAACGTGAAAACACCAATTAAAGCCAACTCCTGCGTGCGTGTATTCAGTTAATCGAAATATAGTTGTGCACAGACACAACAATTCCACCTGATCTCCCGTCAGCCGCCGCCGACCGTGACAAAACAGCCCAAGTTTCTGCAGTCTCTCCTGTTGGCCTAAGCCCTCTAAACCAGCCAGGATCCCGATAAATATCTTGTACTTCTTCTCAAAATCCTCGAAGGCTTTCCGGCAGTGGGGCGACCCGAACAGCGTGCAATAGTCCAGAATTGGCCAAAGCAGATTCCAAATGTGAAAACTGAGCTCAGTCACAATTTTATCCATTAAAAAATGCTTTGCAAGTTACAGAACATTCTGAAAGCGTGATTGGAAAATCGAAATCAATATTACGTTATTTATGAGTGGCATATCACTTTCCAATAAACTCATACTCTGGTGCACATTGGGAAGATCCTGACAGAATCGTCAAACACAAGGATGCAAAGATGGAAGGTGAATGAAAGAATTTAGAATTTCTCAGAGAAATGTATTCATATAAATGATAAAAGAAACCCACACTCTCATACTGTAGCAGAGACTGAAAGATACAGAATGAAACCCACACTGTAACAAAGACTGACAGATACAGAATGAAACCCACACTCTCACACTGTAACAGAAACTGACTGATACAGAATGAAAACCACACTCTCACACTGTAACAGAGACTGACATATACAGAATGAAATCCACACTCTCACACTGCAACAGAGACTGACAGATACAGAATCAAACCCACGCTGTCACGGCTGGTATGTACAGAATGAAATGCATAAACTCTAACTGAATCAGAGAGTGACAGCTACAGGAACCCACTGTCACAGGCTGTACCAGGGACTGGTTTCTACAAAATGAACCCCACACTCACACATTGCACCGGAGGCTGGTGGGTACAGAATGAACAACCTCTCTTCACATTAGACCGGCGAAATGAATGAAACACCCACTCTCAAATTATCCGACTGAATATCTCCCGTTTGCTGATTGCCTCTGCACTGCTGTCGTTCTCTCTCACTAGCTTCCCTTTCATTCTGCTCTGAATATTTCTTGTTTCTGCAACATGGCTCTACGACTGTTTCAAGGTCCCTTCCTTTTCTTCCATCCCTTAATCGATATGCTGACTCAAACCTAAAATACCGCGTTTGACACGCTCAGTGAGGGAAAAGAAAGGGATGGACCTGGAGATCGGCAGTTACCCTAATACACGATCTGAGGATTATTTGGCTGCGTCTTTCTTTCTTTGTGTGTGTGTGTGTGCATGTCTGTGCGCGTGTGTGTTTACGATGTTTGTGTGTGAGTTTTATGATGTGTGTGTCTGTGTGTGTGTGTGTGAGAGTGTGTGCGTGTGTGTGCGTGTGTATGTGGGTGTATGTGTGTCTGTTCTGATAATCGTCTCTAATATTCACACCAGAGAGAAACGTGTTGATGGTAGTGCTCGTAACCCACAGGGCAGTAAATGGCAGCCTTATCAGCCCATTATATTCCTACAGCTAACTGAACACCACAGTATTTCAGTATCTATCAGGTGGGTTCAAGAGCGGCTTTGTCCTCAGCGCAAGTAGTAAATATTTTCTCATGTAAATTACAAAATATATAAGAGTTACTTTTACGCATCAATATATGCATATACACACACAGAAACACATGCATACACACGTAAGTATTATATTTACGAGCAGACACACACACACGCACACACACACGCACACACACACACACACACACACACACACACACACACACACACACACACACACACACACGCACACACACACACACACACACACACACACACACACACACACTCGTAGAGATTCCACAGATCTGGAGCACATAGTTTATCAGATGGAGGGAACACCGTGGTCAGCCCAGTTTTTCCGTCTTCCAATTAGCATGGAGCATTGGGATTGTGCTCAGAATCTCTGAAAGTTGCAGGAAATATGAATTCGTTCAGAATAAATCAATAGAATAAAATCCCCCCTCCCACTTTGTCTGGGAAGGTGGTTCCATAGCAACATGTGGTTGTACATGTCATTTGGTTTAGGTGTGTAAACCCACAGTCCGGCTTGTTCCAGTTCACTTTCACTGCCAACTGATAAGACAAGCAATTGATTCGGTTCATTTACAATTGATATTTATGATTTCTTGACTGTATCAGCGATCCTACATCAAGAGATAGGAGAAATGTATGAAGGGATTAAATAATGGCATTGGAGAGTGAGGAACAGGAAATGTAACTGCAGGAGAGCGAACAACTCCGGGAAATCTGGGTTTAATATGTTTCGTCTGTCTTCAATGCCGGATAGGAAGTCAGATCTCCGTTGTTACTAATTATTCTTGTACATTCTTCAGGTTTTCTGTTCTATCCGTTTTCATCTCGGAAAACACTCCAATGAAATGAGTTTTCATTTATTGCCATCACACTGATACTCGCTACGGATAAACTCAGAGAGCTGCTGCGGGTCTGCATCACGACTGAACGATCCTTTGCTTAAATTGTATAATATCAAATGAGTTTTCATCGCGTAATGACATTTAACCCAACTGGCTGGTAACGCCTGGCCATAGCCGATTGTGCCCGGCTGATTTTACCGGCTGATCACGCATGTGGAATTAGAAAAGGCGCAGGAAGAGACCTAGAATCTTCCAGAAGCTTCAGCATTTCAATGTTAGTTCCTAAGCAATACAAAATGAACCACGGCTTTGTCGGGCATAGTTTTCACATTAGGAGCTAAATACACAAAATAATCTGCCTGAGTTTTAAATTATCAAACCCACCCTTTCTGCAACCTTTCCTCGGAAAGGGTAACGGGAATCAAAGCGGCACAACGTGTGTAGGAATGTCCGGAAGATTCTGGTGTTTCTGGAAACAACTTCTTAATAACTTAACTTTTTAAAAGTCATTTACCAATTCCGGGTTGCACAATATGTTCCCATAAATCCCGAATTAACGAAGTGGCATTTTCAAAGGTGGCGACTCGATCAATACATAAAGTTGTTCCACTGATTGGAGCGTTTTCCGTAAAGTGTTTGAGCCAGATGATGCGTGGGGCATGACACACACTGACTGGAGAGAATATGATTGGTTCAGAGGAAGAAGCATAACTAATTTCACGTCACAGAGATTCACCCAGGAATATCTAAATAAAGTGCTAATGAAAAACCGGTGAAAAATATTGGAGAATGATTATATATTCAGTCCAGCAGAAACTTCAGATAGAAGGTCACCTGATGATTTTCATTTTGGATTTACTGTTTAAGCTCTTAGAACAAGTGTAGAAGACTTGAGAAACTGATGCAACGTGTCGCTGAATCAGAATAAATTCCATAAGACCAAAGGCCGTAGGAGCAGAATTAGGCCATTCTGTCAATCGGGCCCGCTCCGCCATTCCATTATGACTCATTTATTATCCCTTTAAAGACTGTTTTCCTGCCTTCTCCTCATCGTCTTTAATCTAGCAAACTCCTGCTTAAGTATAACTAATATCTTGAACTGCACAGCCAAAGAATTCCACAGATTCACTGCCCTCTGGCTGAAGATTTTTTTCTCATCTGTGTTCTAAATGAATGTCTTTTAATTCTGAGGCGTTGATCTCTGGTCCTAGCCTCCCCACTGTATGAAACGTTCTTTCAAAATCCTCTGTACCAAGAGCTTTCAATTTTCGATAGTTTGCCACGAAATCCCCCTTCTTACTGCTAAACTCCAGTGCATACAGATACAAAGTTATTAATCCGCAGTGATTGTTTTCAATCCTCTGTATCGGGAGCTTTCAATGTTCGATAGTTTGCCACGAGATCTCCCTTCATACTGATAAACTCCAGTGCATATAGACACAAAGTTATCAATTCGCAATAAATGTTTTCAACCCAGCTGCTTGCAACACAAGACACGTCAAACAGGGTCACAGTTCAATACAATTACAGCGCGAGAAAAGAGAATGAAACCTCGGAAAGCATAAACCGAGTGGATAGGTGAGAAACCGGAAGAACAGCTGATGTCAGTCGAGGAAGGAATTTAATTGACTTTATGTCCTTCACACACATGAAGAGGAAAATACTTACGTCACGTCTCCGTCTAAATGTGCAATGCGAAATCATAGTACTTTATAATAAATAGAACAATCAATGTAACATAGAAATACATTCAAATCACCGTGAGTTAATCAGTCTGATGGTCTGGTGGAAGAAGATGTCCCGGGGTCTGTTGGTCCGTGCTTTTATGTTGCGGTACCGTTACTTGGATGGTAGCAGCTGGAACAGTTTGTGGTTGGGGTGCCTCTGGTCCCCAGTGATACTTTGGACGCTTTTTTACACTTGTCTTTGTAGATGTCCTGAACCATGGAAAGTTCACAACTACAGACGTGCCGGGCTGTCCGCACCACTCTCTGCAGAATTCTGCGAGTAAGGGAGGTACAGTTCCCATACTCGGTAGTGACGCAGCCAGTCGTGATGCTCTCAATTGTGACCCTTTAGAAAGTTCTGAGGATTTTTGGGCTCATACCAAATTTCCTCAACCGTCTGAGCTAAAGGAGGCGCCGTTGTTCCTTTTTCACAACGCACCTGGTGTTCACAGATCACGTGATGTTTATGCCGAGGAACTTAAAGCTGTTCAACCTCTCAACCCCAAATCCAATTATATCCCGTCTCCATTCCTCCTGTAGTCCACAATCAACTCCTTCATTTTAGCCACATTGAGGGAGAGGTTGTTTTCTTGACACAACACTGTCAGAGAGATGACTTCTTCCCTGTAGGCTATCTCGTTATTGTTTAGGGCCAATCAATTTAGTGTCCTCGGAAAATTAATTAGCAAATTATAGGTGTGGGTAGCGAAACAGTCATGTGTATACCAGGAGTAAAGGAGCAGATTTGGTACACAGCCCTAAGGGGCTCATGTGCTAAGAGTCAGAGTGGTGGAGATGATGGAGCTCTCTCTTGTGAATTGTGAAGTTATACATTTTAGCATTATGGAAAGTATTAAACGATTTTTTAAACGCATCTAATGTTCCTCATGCTCGACATCATTACTATAAAGGCACTGTGCTGCAAACCTGCTACAGCAAGATTAACGTGAATTTGCTGTATGAGATTACTATCAGGCCAATAGGAAATTTGTCCCCATATGTTGTCGAATTAGAGAGAAGTTGGGCCGATGAAGAATTACATCTCATCCGGACTGTAGGATTCGATGCTTGCTGAAACTGGAAAGCTTCAGCCGGACAGAGAAAAGGCAATTATTCTCCTAGCATCATACTGGTATTGCAGACAAACCGGAAGTTTAAATAATGGGAAAAATCCGAACAAGAGGGAAAGAGAATGGATTGGCAGACACGGCCAGGTCACTAGGAAGGTTAGAAAATGGACACTTCAACAATGGATCTGTGTGTTTTAAATCCCGGATATCAGGGTGATATAACATGCAAGGCAAAATACATTTTTCAGAACGGAAAGACAAGCAATCTAATCTATAATAGAAAATTAAATAATTTTTCTTCTGAAATGACGGAAAGGCATAACTGCTGGGAACTAACTTTTGCAGATAGTTCAATTCATTAATGTGCTTAAAGAGTACGTATGCTTTTTCTTAGATATTGGAGAATTATTTGACCCTTTCATTTGAGCGGTACAGACTTCTGAAACATTTCAAAACTAAAGTAACTGGGGAGAGAAGAAGAGCTTTGAACTGCTCAATGAATCTGGTCTGGGTCACTTCGTAGATAAATGTATTCGTGCAGATGCTGAAATTCTGAATCACAGAACCCCAAAACTGTGCCTGATAAAACCGAATGGACGTTTCCACGTCTGTTTAGAGGCATCGCATGAGAATGAAGACCAGAGTGGTTGTCGCCCAACAGGGAAAGGAAACTCGCCGACAGGCTGAAGAGCAGAATGATGGATTGTCTCCGACTCTCCATCTCCGGATCTCGCTATTTCCCTGTCCCTTCAGCCCCCTGCGGACCCTGCCCGCCGCCAGTGTCTGTCTGACGGTCAGAGCATTGAGGGTCAAAATGAGGAAGAAAGGAAGTAGCGGATTCAACAGACGGTCCACCCAATAAAACCCCTCAAACGATCCCGAGAAAAGAAGTACGGACCAACCGAAACAGATCCAGTCACCCCTCACCAGCAAGGCTACTCTTTCCATGTATATGAAAAAAAATGGTATGATCTTTAAACAGAAACCGATCGATATTGCGCCGATCACCAAACCCGCAATTTTTGGGATGCAGTATTTTGTTTTAAATATAGAGGAGCAAATGGCCACAAAGCGATCGGAAGTGAAAGCGACAGTAAACCACACGGAACAGTCAACGGCCACGTGACACATGACGTAGTGGACAAGGCAGAACGGAGCGTTGTCCAGGACTCCGTAATTAAATCCGTATGCTCGACCCATCTGGTAGAACAGGACTTCGATAATCACCACCATTAGATCCGCCGCAGCCATCGCCACCAGATACCGCGTGACGCATTTGGAGAGACCGCAGTTTCCTCGGCTGAGAATGATGATCGCCACAAGGTTAACTACAGTGAAGCAAAATTGACCAAAAATAAGAAAAAAAAGTAAATCAAATGCAATGTTTGCAGAAGTACAGCCATCAGTTGTTCGTTCATCACTGCTGGACATTATCAGAGGAAGTAATAAATACCCATCTATATGTGATTAGTTTGAACAACTGAGCACATTATAAAGCGTTTTACAGTAGCGCATGCTCACATTAATCTCTTCACCTTCACAGATGCAGCAGCGATGAGCAGAGTCCAAGAATGATGGATCACAGAAACGGGTCCTTCGGCCAAATATCTCCATGCCGACCGACCTGGCCACCTGAGCTGGTCTCGTTTGTTCCCGTTTTGATCTCATCTCTCTAAGTTTTTCACATTTCTCAAACTGTCCAGGTGTATTTTAAATTTTGTTAATGAACCTCTATCGCCCTTTTCCTTTGTCAGAGCAACTTCTGTGTGAGAAAACATTGCTCGGAATCAAACTACATTTCTGCCCTCTGAAGTTAAAACTACCCCCTTTTGTTCACGATTAACTTACCTCACGGAGATGAAAGGCAGTATCTATACATTATCATGACTTTATGCACCTCTATTCAGCTATCCGTCAATCACCTGCCTCAAGGAATAAAATCCAATTCGGCTGAAACTCTCCCTGTAACTCAGGCCCTGGAGAACACGAGCATCTTAGTAAATATTATGTGCTTTCTTCTCAGCGTAATTCTGCCTTTACTATAATAGGGCGTCCAAAAGTGTTCATGAACTCCAATCGCGTATCACCAAGGAAAGAGGTAGTGTAATTAAAGTGCGCATCTATGCTTCTTTACAACGGTTTTAGTTATTGTTCGATGGCAAAGTCAGATTCTGAAACCAAAATCTTGCACCCCAGCCATCTTCCGTCTTTTTTTCTTTTGCCGTTTCGTGGACAAACCATTGCGCTGAGCAAAACATTTTTACACTGTTTGCAAATTGCACAGCACTTTATTTTTTTTTAATCTGTAATATGCTTGTCAAACAATGACAAAACATAACTCACAACACAGGTAAACCCTGTCAGGTAGTCACCTCTGACAGGGAGTATACCAAAGTGAAATGTTCTGACTGAACGGCGTTGGTGGTTTCTGTCTTTATTTTTCCCATCTTTGACAGTGTTGTAACTTGAAACAATGAAGCAAACTTTAAACAAAAAATACCTTGAAGCTCTAAAATGTTCCAATGCAAATGTGGAACGTTAATCCGGGACTGTTAGTATTTACAGTTCTGTTCGGAATGTTCCCTATTTCTAAACGTCATAAAAGTTGTAAATAGCTAGTAAATGAACTCAAGCAGTTATAACAAAGCCCAGAGAGCAAATTTCTTTCGAAGCGACTGGTTAAAACTCTTCACGGATCACACGTTGTTGACAGTCCACCGCGTCTGGATGTTTCCGTCCTCAATGTAGCTGCAGCACAGGATGACATTCTTCTGTAGATAATCGGTTACCAATGTTGAAAATAACTGGTTCATTGATTGTTGCTAATTACTGCTAATTAACAATTATTTCTCTGCTCTAACGAACCGTTATGCCAGTGGGCAAGCAACACGCCTTATTTCATTGAACTGAACGCAACACCATTCGTAAAGCCTCAAGAGGCGGCTGACGCTGGGACTGCAAAACTGAGTTGTTGTCAAACTACTCTGTGTAATGACAGGACATTAACTGCGCATCGCTAGTGACGACAGTAGTGTGTAATCCTGTGGGTGAGTCCACCTCATCAGCGCTCTCACATTGCGAGTGGATTCTCTGTCTTGTTAATTCGCTGTGATGACGCACCTTTAATATGATTCATTCTTCAGTGATTTTTTTTGGATATGATACATTAGCATTAATGTTGTTGTTTTTTTTCTGGCGCAAACCCTCACTGTTTGCACTTTTACCGGAGTCAGTCGCAAACACAGATGTTGGCGAGTATGCGGCGGGAAATGCAAACCAATGACCCCAGCATTACAGACATTGTCCGCTGCTGTACCAGACAGAGAAAAACAGAAAATATTGTGTCAGCACCGGTTTTAATGCAAATAAGTACCAGTGACGATATTACAGAGTCGCCAGGTGATTTTCGAAGTTGGATTTCAGAAAGAAGTTGATTCAGTAAAAAAGTGCGCATTAAGCTGCTAACGGTAAGTATGTAAGTGTACACCTCTTAAATATCTTATCACGAGTATGTATAAAATTTCCTACTCGTGCTGTTGAGTTTGAAACGGTAAAGTGACGGACAAAGCCGGTGTGGAATCCACCTGAGGAACAGTTAGATACTGAAGTACTGTTTCACTTAGCTGTAGGAATATAATGGGCTGATAAGGCTGTCATTCACTGTCCTGTGGGTTACGAGCACAACCATCCACACGTTTCTCCCTGGTGTGAATACCGTTATAAAATAAAATACTTTCTGCCGTCTGTAGATTTCATTCCGATTCTTCTCATGGTTGAACATAAAAATGCCCGTGTCCTTGGCATTATCTTCGCAGTGCCCTGCAGAAATAAGTGCAGGACCGACAAGTAGGGCCACCCCATCACATAAAGCCATATTAAAATCCAATATTGGCACACACTCGCTCAGACGAATACACACACACACAGTCGTGAACACAAACACATGGACTCAACATCCACACACACACACAAACACGCATGAACGTCAGTACATATATTAAATTCTTTGTCGATCTTCCAGTTCATGCCTTTCTCTTCCCAATCGGAACGCGGTGAACACGATGTTTCACGGTGGAGTCGGCATTTCGATTAAGGGGTTGAAGAAGCAAAAGCGGAATTGAAACAGCTGCAAGGTCATGTTGTAGAAACAAGGATTATTTACAGCAGAATAAAAGAAGAAGAACAATAAATTGGGAGAACAGAGTAATAGGCCAGTCTACCAGAGAGAGGATAGGATTGAGCATGCAGTTGATCACGAGGTGAAAATGAAGAGAGGGTTAATATGCAGTTGACATAAAATGCAGAATTAGTGAGTGAGAACGATAGCAGTGCAGAGACAATCGACAAACGGGAGACACTCAGTCCGATAATATAAGAGTGTGGGTTACATTCTTCACCTGCCTGTCACCGGTAGATTGTGGAGGGGTGGTCCATCCTGTACCCACCAGTCTGCGGTAGAGTCTGGAGGGGTGGTTCGTCCTGTACTCACCAGTCTCCGGTGCAATGTGACAGTGTGGGGTTCATTTTATAGATATCAGTCCCTGTTACAGACTGGGAGTGTCCGGTTCTTTAGTTCTCACTCTCTGGTTCAGTGTGAGAGTGTGCATTTCATATTGTACATACCAGTCTCTGTAGAGTGTGCGACTGTGTGTGTCATTCTGTATATGTCAGTCTCTGTTACAGTGTGCGAGTGTGTGTGTCATTCTGTATCTGTCACTCTCTGTTACAGTGTGAGAGAGCGGGTTTCATTCGGTGTCTGTCAGTCTCTGTTATAGTGTGAGAGTGTGGGTTTCATTCTGTATCGGTCACTCTCTGCTACAGTGTGAGAGTGTGGGTTTCTTTCCGTATCTGTCATTCTCTGTTACTATGTGAGAGTGTGGGTTTCATTTTCCATTTATCTGCCTCGGATCCACCGTTAAATGTGTCTTCTCAGTCCTGTACCTGTGAGACTCTTATGCATTCTGAGCACGTATTTTTCTCATTTTTTCCCGCTGTCCGTCAAACCTGGTAAATAATCTTAAAATAGATTCTGTATTCCATGAGCTATTTTTAGAGCACGAGTCTCCTGCAGTCGGTTTTTGTTATGATTGTGAGATGGACAGCGCACCGATGAATGATGACGGCTGTATCCAGCAGGACATTCAGCGTCGTAGAGTCATATGGCAAACAGACCATTCGGCCCGACATCATTTTGCACGCTATATTTTACTCAACCACAGAGAACCAATTGAGCAGCACGTGATTTGCAACTTTCTCTGGTTTGGCAAAACAACCTCGTAAATGTTGAATGAAAATTATCAAATTAAATAAATTCATTAATTTATATAAATAAGTGAGTAATTAAATTAATAAATTGCTCGACATAAGACCAACTGAGGCAGAGCGTTGCATGTTCCAGCAGTATTTATGTGAATACATTTCCTCTCAGCGATTCTAAATTGCTACCTTCACCGTGTATCTGCTCTGTTATGTTTGCCGATTCTGTCACATATTCCTCAATGTGCACCAGACCATTAGTCTATTTGAGTTAATTCCCACTCATAAATAATATAATATTCATTTCGTTTTTCTTAGATAACCTCAGAATTGTCTGCAAATGCCATGCCTTTCCCATTGATAAAATTGTGTCTACGTTGTTCTGTGCAGCACCGAATGAGTTTGTGAATAGGAGTGCGAGGGAAGGTAAATTTTCAAAGTTGGAATTTCCCAAAATTCCAAATTGCAGCATCCGGTTAATTGATGAAATCCTGAGAATTTGGCGTCACTGGTTACGTCACAGCTTAGCCGGGAATGTTCCGCTCGTCAGGGACATGGTGGACGGAAGAGTTTGTTCCTGTGTAGCAAGAAACCGTGATCTATATTACACTCACCAGTGCAGAAGAACGAGATGAATGGAGGAGAATGGGCAGCTGATGATTAATAGATTAATATTACAAGGTGAACACGTCACATGGACATGTTGGGATCCTGGGAACAGTACAGCACGGGAACAAGCCCATTGACTCACAACTTCTGCTCTGAACAAGATACCGAATGAGATTAAACTCTGATGACTGTACACGACCCATCTCCCTTCACTCACTGCCTACACGTGTGCTTTGATTTAATATTTACCGTTCTAGGAAGCTGGAGGGTATATCTCAAAAGATGGCAAACCTGTACTATCAGCTCCCTTGTTGATGTACATATTTTAGAAGGGAAGAGGAAACACCTAATTTAACAAAAAGTTGAATGCTCAGTTAGACTTTCCGGGAAGGGAGCAGGAAGGCTGGTGAGTGAGAGAAACCATCAAACTGTACACATATAGACGTAGTCATGAGACAGCATGTCATGGTCCGGTCTGTGAAAACCGCATTCTGGTTCACGGTCCGGTCCGAATTCCTTATTCTAGGTTTTCCGGGTTTCTCCAGTTTCTGTTCAGGCAACTGATTCTCGTTTGGGCTGCTTCATAAGTAGCTTCACGTTCAGCCTCTGGCTGCCGGATTGTTTCTGTCCAAACCCCTTGTCTGTATCCATTCCCTTCACCTTCCTCCTGGATCCTAGCCTAGCATAGCTTTGCCTCGCCTCGCTTTGCCTCTGCCTGGAGCCTTGCCTCACCTCGCCTTGCCTCTGCCTGGAGCCTTGCCTCGCCCTGCCTTACCTCTGTCTGCAGCCTTTCCTCGCCCTGCCTTGCCTCTGCCTGGAGCCTTGCCTCGCCCTGCCTTACCTCTGTCTGCAGCCTTTCCTCGCCCTGCCTTGTCTCTGCCTGGAGCCTTGCCTCGCCCTGCCTTACCTCTGTCTGCAGCCTTTCCTCGCTCTGCCTTGCCGCTGCCTGGAGCCTTGCCTCGCCCTGCCTTACCTCTGTCTGCAGCCTTTCCTCGCTCTGCCTTGCCTCTGCCTGGAGCCTTGCCTCACCTCGCCTTGCCTCTTCCTGGGGCCTTGCCTCTTCCGGGGGCCTTGTCTCGCCCTGCCTTACCTCTGTCTGCAGCCTTGCCAGTGTCTGGATCCTCGCCCTCATTGGAACTGTCTGTCTGTGTCCACGCCTTCGCTAGGTAGGTTCGGCCGTTTTGCCGCTGCCTAGCATTGGGAACTGTGTCGTCGTGTTCAGCGTTCTGTGTGATGAGTCCCGGCCCGATGTCCTGTACCCAAGGAGGGGTTCCGGCTCGGTGTTCCATGTTCCTGACTCTCCCTCGACTCAGGCTCAGTGTTCATCGCTCCCGTTCTTCTTCGATCAAGTCTCTGCGTTCCTGCCTCTCCCTCAACCAAGTCAAGGCTTCGGGGTCTCGTCCAGTCCCAGTCACGTCCAAGATCCTTGTCCTGTCCAAGCCACGGCTTTGTGTCCTCGTCTTGTCCATGTGCATCGCCCAGACCAGGAGTTCCTTGCCCATCCCTGAGCTGGGGTTCCCTCGTCCTGAGCTGGGGTTCCCTTGTCCTGTTCATGAGTCTCACGTCCCGTCCTGTAAACTCTTCATGTCCTCGCCTGGTTCTGGGGTCCGAGCCCGAGTCAAGACCCAGGTACCGGGTCCTTGTCCAGTCTCTGGCTCGGAGTCCAAGGACAGGCTCCTGATTCCCAGTTCCATGTCCTGGTTCCCCATCCTAGTTACGTCCTAGCCCAAGCTCGGAATCCTTGTCTCGTCTGGGGCCTTTGTCATGTCCAGCGTCCTTTCTTCCTTCCTTCCCCTGCTTCCTTCTCACGCCTAGTCCTGTTCCTGGTAGTTCAGTGTCTGTGTCTTGCTTTTGGGGTCAATCCCAGCCCCAACCCCACCCCCACACATATGACAAAGCAAGAAGTTCAGGAGTTATTGTTATTGGCCTAATATTCTTTAAATTCTCCTGCACTTTATTTTCTGACGCATTGAGAGTAGTCTGGAAAAGCAAGGCGTCATAGCTTTAAATAATTAATCGACTTGCTTAACTAGAGCAAGATAAGGTACGCTCGATCGAGCACAGAACATAGAATATTACAGCACAGTACACGAGGTTCTGATAGGCTTTCAACTAATGTAAGTTCGGTCTAACACAACCCCCCTGCATCTGAATCAGAATCAAAAGTTTCAAGGGTACATTTCAAGAATCAGAAACAGATTTAATATCGCAGACAAACGTCGCGAAATTGTTAACTTTACGGCAGCAGTGCAATGAAATACAGGATAAATAAATATACAGAAAACAAAACTGAGATACAGGTGGTAGCGGGGTAAAAAAGCTGTTCCTTAATCGCTGAGCCTGAGCTTTCAGGCTTCCGTATCTCCTTCGCGACGGTAACACTGTGTAGAGGGCACGTCCTGCTAGTGGGCAATGTTAATGATGGACGCCACTGTGACAAGAATCATCCCTTTCTGTTGTGCCCCGAAGAACTGTTAAAGTTATCGACTGTGAACACACAAAAGGATACCTTTTTCACCTGGTAAAGCTATCGATACAGTCAAGGGTTAAACACACAGAGAGCATGACACCGGTCCCCTCTTTTCCACACTGCGAGCAAGATCCATCCTTTCGTGGGCACTGTAAGATCATCCAGAGTCTATTTCTTCTGCATTTCTGTCCGTGTCTTCCGTGTGTCTGTGTGTCTGTGTGAAAAGCCAGCTGACCTTGAATATATCCCAGACATGCTGAGACTCACGTGTTGTTCGGTGCTCTCTCTCTCTCTCTCTCTCTGAATTGGTGTATACCCACACATTCTCTCTTTGTCAAGCCACAGTCCATGTTGAATAATGATGAGGATCTCGTCACACCTCCCTCCCTCTTGGGAAAAAAATTGATAAAGGAGCAAAATTATTGTCTAACTGTAGATTAAGTTATAAAGCAATACCTACCTGATTAACATGTAGCAGACTACAGAAGCATATAAAATAGTAATTTCTATTTCTTTCTTACACTTAAAATCCAGACAATCAATCCATCATGTTATTGTCTTTACCTTTCACATACTTTGTTACAAAATCAAATTCCTGCAAAACCAAATCCTGTTATCTTCAAACTAGCGTTTGATCACACATTTTCTCTTTTGCACTTCACCACACAGCAATTAAACCTCACGTGATCAGCTCCAACAGGGCTTTAAAGGAGGGCCTGAACTTTATCCTGCACAGGTGCTAACTCCCCACTCGTAATTTCTAAACTAAGCCCATTCGCTGAACTTCCAAAGAAGTCCTTTGTTCCAAACGAGCCATTACTTCTATCTCCAAGATCTTCAGGTCTATATCTTTCCATAAGTACACCTGCAGATGGCCTCTGTTGGTCGAAACAACACTCCCCTTTGTTTTCAGAAGTCTCAGAATCCTGTCTCTCCAATTCACAACGTGAACAACATCACCGCTTTGTTTGTCTTTAAATTCTAAAATATAGCTAACCAAATCAACGTGTACTGTCTCAGCACCTGAGAGAGTTGTTTCTGTCAGTAAGGTCAAAGGTCTTGAAACCAATCCAGACTTCACAGTTACTTTGTTCAAAATTCCAGAGACAGCACCCTCAACACCAGCTCCATAGCAAAGAAAGCCTAGCAGCGTCTATACTTTCTGCAAAGGCTGAGGTAAGGCCATCTCCCACCCCCAGCCCCCATCCTCATCATATTCGACAGGAGTGTTATGAGAGCATCCTGAGCAGCTGCTCAGTGGTTCGGAAATTTCACTACCTCAGATAGCAAGACCCTGCAGCTGACAGTGAGTTCAGCTGAGAAGATCATCGGGTTATCTCTTCCCACCATCACGGACAATTACACTACACGTTTCATCCGCAAAGGACCCCATGCACCCCTCACACAATCTCTTCTCCCTCCTTCCGTCTCGGAAAAGGCTCCGAAGCATTCGGGCTCTAACGGCCAGACTATGTAAAAGCTTTTCCCCCCCAAGCTATCAGACTCTTCAATACCCGAGGCCTGGACTGACACCTTGCACTATTTATTATTTATTTTAATGCCTTCACTGTTCTTCTGCACTTTATGCAGTCCTGGGAGGGTCTGTAGTCTAGTGTAGTTGTTTTTGTGTGTTTTCTTTTACGTAGTTCAGTCTAGTCTTTGGACGAAGTCATGTAACACCATAGTCCTGAAAAAAGTTGTCTCATTTTTACTATGTACTGTAGCAGCAGTTATGGCAAAAATTATCGTATAAAAGTGACATGACTTCACTTGATTATGCATATATAAGTGTGTAAATATAAAACCCCAAACTTCTCAAGCTTAGGTGGTAAATGATACAGTCTTACGATGGTATACGAATGACGTCAGTTCAGTTCCTGATATTAAGTTGAGTAGAACTGAGGAGAGAGAGAGAGCTGATTTATTTTCCAAGTAAACCGATGCCGTCGATCTTTCCGTTGTACCCAGAAGTCATGTTAAAGTTATCGACTGTGACCACACAAAAGGATACCATCTTCAGCCGGTGAAGCTGTCAACCCAGGCAAGGGTTAAACACTCCGATAGCCTTCCACCGGTCCCCCTTTTCCACACTGCGAGTAAATCCCTTCCGCTGGCACTGAAAGCTCATCCAGTGTCTATTTCGTTTGTCTTTCTGTCCGTGCATTCCGTGTGTCTGTGTATTGGTCTGAAAAGCCAGCTGAGCTTGTATGCATCCCAAACATGCTGAACGCCAGCTGTCCATTATATAGCCCCGCCCTTCCGTAACCATGGCGACTCACGAGCTGTTCGGTGTTCTGTCTCCCTCTTTGAATCGGTGTACACCCGCTCTATCTTTTTAAAGGCACAGTCCAGTCCACAGTGAATGCGCCTCAGGATCTCATCACAGTTTTTAGAGATAGCGAGGGGTGACGGCACGCTTCTCCACCAATGTGGAAATGTAGTTTATTTGCAGTACCAAACTGGTATTATTGTCTGTAACAAAATTAAACCCGTATCGTGTCAGAGTGTTTTGCTAATAATGATCGTGCAACATTACGCTGAGTGAACCTGAGTACCTGACTGCAGACTGCAGTCCCTACACTGTATTCCATCTGCCACTTCATTGTCTGTTCTTCAAACCTGTCTGAGTCCTTCTGCTGACACCCACTTTGCTCTCAGCTGCCTATCCGGCACCTACCTTCATAGCAACTACAAAGTCGGTCACCAAGCCACCAGCTCTGTCATCCAAATCGTTGATTTTAACATCAACATAAATAATCTCATTACCGACTCCAGAGGAACGCCATTGGTTACCGGTAGCAAACAGAATAGGTTGGCATTGTTCTAACTCTTTCTCTCATGCCGGTAAACCAATCTTCGATCCGTGCCAGTATCTTTCCTGTAATACCATGAGTTGCGATCTTGTTTGGCAGCCTCATGTGCAGCAAGTCTTTAAAAACCATCTGAAAATCCAAGAGAAAAACATACACTGCCTCTCTTTTGTCTATTCTGCTTGTTATTTTGTCAAACAATTCCAAGAGATTTGTCACGCAATATACACCCTGAAGAAAACCATGCTGAATTTGGCCTACATTAGCATGAGCCAATTACCCCGAAAAATCATCCTTTATGGAATCCAACCACTGACTAACTGTTCTATAATTTCCTTTCTTCCGCCTCCCTTCCTCCTTAAAGAGTGTGGTGACATTTGCAATTTCCTAGCTCGTCAGAAACATACCAAAATCGAGACACTCTTGACAGATCATTCCTCATTCTTTAAGAGATGCGTGAGGGGGAAGGTCTTCACTCACAGGCGGTGAGAATGTAGAATGTGCTGCCAGAGCAAGGGGCAGGGTCGATATTCAACATTTCAGAGAAGTTTGAATGGGTATATGGATGACTATGGTCCCGTTAGAGGTTGCTGGAAATCGGCAGATTAATGTCTTGGCACAGATTAAGCTGGCCGAATAGATTTTCCTGTGTTGTAATGTTCCATGACTCTAATGCCTCACAAACTGTTCAACTACTTCTTTCTGAACCCTAGGGTGTACTTCATCTGGTGCAGGCGGCTTATCTACCTCCAAAGCACATTTTCTCATTAGTAATGGCATCTATACTCACTTCTGTCTTCGATACTCTTGAATTATTGGTTTTGTTTTTGAAAATGAAAATGGTAAGTCAGAGTAAGAAGTGTAGTGGACAGAGGAGGAAGAATAACAAGGAAGCACATTGGTGAAACTGGTAAATGCGAAGTGGTGTTAATTAGTCTGTCTTAAATAAGCACAAAATTTTGCGCTAAACGCTGCCTGTACCAACGAAGTCCACGGATTCACTACTCTCTGGCTAAACTCATTAATGTTGCAAATGGACGATTCCCTATTCAGAGATTGTCCCCTCTGGTCCAAGACTGTTCTACCATAGGACACATCCCGTCCACATCCAGCCCTTCGAGGATATGCCGTAGGTTTAAACTGTATCACCCATCAAATTCTCCTCATACGACAAGGTATTCAATCCTGGAATCATTTTCATAAATATATGTTAAACTCAATCACGTGTTAACTCATCCTTTCTAAAATCGGCGGCCCAAAACTGCTTACAATCTCTAGGTGAGCTGTCGTGCCTTTTTCAGTTCACGGCTGGTCTGTACAGTCCACGTGAGGTCCTCGGTTATGTAGATGCTGAGGAATTTAAAGCTTTTTACCTTCTCAGCACCAGATCCATTGAGGTCAACAGGTTATCTCGTCTCCAATCCTCCTGTAATCAACAACCAGCTCCTTCGTTTTTGCGAAATTGAGGGAGAGGTTTCTTACCTGACGACAGTATGTCTGAGAGATAACATTTTCCCTGTAGGTCACTTCGTTATTTTTTGAGATTAGTCCAATCAATATAGTATCGTCGGCAAATGTAACAGATTCGAGCTGTGGGTGGCGATACAGTCATGGATATACAGGGACTAAGGGAGGGTAGTCAGTTCATGGCCCTGAGTGGCTCCTGTGTTGAAAGTCGGAAGGGTGAAGGTGAAGGAGCCCACTCTTACAACCTTCTGGTGATCTGAGAGGCAGTGTCAAGGACGAGATCTCTGAGCTTCCTGTCAAGCCTGGGGGGAATTATGGTGTTGAATGCAGAATTGTAGTCCAAGAGTCCAAGAATAGCATTCCCACATAAGCATCCTTCTTGTCCAGATGTGTAAGGCCGTTGTGTAGAGCAGTGGCTATTCCACCGTCTGTCGATCGGTGGTGTCGGGAGGCAAATTATAAGAGGTTCAGCACCCTCCTTTCGTAAAAAGGTTACATACGCTAAACACACAGACCCGTGTCACATTTAATCTTAATGTCCCGCTGTCCCCACAATCTCGTGTCATTCCCCATACACATCCCATTGCCACACTCTCTGCCCACAGCCCTGTGTTAATTCCCAAATTTATTAACAGTGTAAGAGGAATTACGATTAAATTAAGCTGGAACATCAAAGTATAAATCAGGAAAGTATATATCCTGGGTCATAATCAATAGAAATGTGAAGGTATTTTAGGCTGCACTTACACGGGGTTCTGGACAGGTTTGTCCATTCAGACAGGGAAAGGACGGTAGGGTGAAGGAACCATGGTTGACAAGAGATGTGAAAAATCTGGTCAAGAGGACGAACGAAGCTTTAGGAAGCTGAGCTCAGGATTAGAAAGCAAGGATCAGACATGACTGTAGATTTACAAAGTAGCCGGGGACAAACTAAAGAAAGGAATTTTGAAAACAAGAAACATCTACAGAAGGTCTGCTCTGGTTTAAGGAAATCCCCAAGCTATTCTAGATGTATGTAAAGAAAAAGATGACTAGAGTGAATGTAGGACCGGTCTGGGACAGAAGATCAAACAAGCCCGTGAAGTCGAGAGGGATAAGGGCAGGTCCTGTTGGAAGACTTTAGTTCAGTATTCACCAGTCAGTGTGACATTTGTGAGGAGTGCGTTAAACAAGCTGATCTGAGACAACATATCGAGGTTAAGAGAGAGAATGTACTGGAACGTTTGAAAAGAATAAACAAAATTACGACGGATAAGTCCTCTTGTGTGCTCGGGAGGAACCCTGGGTGACTGCGGGAAGCGATGAATCCTATTGTAGTGACTGGCAAATTATTGAAGAACATTCTTAAAAACAGGATTTATGTGAATTTGGAGAGGCAGTAGCCGATTTTGGAGAACCCGTATGGCTTTGTGAGGGGTAAATCATGTCTCACGATCCTGGTTCAATTTGTGAGGATGTGGCGGTTATATTTGCGGTTATCCATGGCCGGACCTTTCAGAAGGATTGGTGTCCTGCGGAAGTTGGCTTGTGGATTCAGGACTGACACCCAAGAAGGCAGAGGATATTTGTGGGTGGAGCGTTTTCTCCGTCTTCCAGAGATCTGTTCTGAGAACCACGGATTTTTGTGTTTTAGAAATGATGTGAATAAGGAAGTGGAAGGGCGTTTTATTGTATTTTCAACGATGAGGAAGTTGGTGAAATTATAGATGGAGTTCAACCCAGAACATTACGGAGTGATTCTCTTAGGAAGGATGAATTTAAAAGCAGATGCGATACTTTACCCAAATAACCATATAACAATCACAGCACGGAAACAGGCCATCTTGGCCCTCCTAGTCCGTGCCGAACCCTTAATCTCACCTAGTCCCACCTACCCGCACTCAGCCCATAACCCTCCACTCCTTTCCTGTCCATATGCCTATCCAATTTTACCTTAAATGACACAACTGAACTGGCTTCTACTACTTCTACAGTAAGCTCATTCCACACAGCTATCACTCTTTGAGTAAAGAAATACCCCCTCGTGTTTCCCTTAAACTTCTGCCCCCTAACTCTCATATCATGTCCTCTAGTTTGAATCTCCCCTACTCTCAATGGAAACAGCCTGTTCACGTCAACTCAATCTATCCCTCTCAAAATTTTAAATACCTCGATCAAATCCCCCCTCAACCTTCTACGCTCCAATGAATAGAGACCTAACTTGTTCAACCTATCTCTGTAACTTAATTGTTGAAACCCAGGTAACATCGTAGTAAATCGTCTCTGCACTCTCTCTAATTTATTGATATCTTTCCTATAATTCGGTGACCAGAACTGCACACAATATTCCAAATTTGGCCTTAACAATGCCTTGTACAACTTTAGCATTACATCCCAACTTCTGTACTCAATGCTTTGATTTATAAAGGCCCACGTTCCAAAAGCCCTCTTCACCACCCTATGTACATGAGACTCCACTTTCAGGGAACTATGCACAATTATTCCTAGATCTCTCTGTTGCTCTGCATTCCTCAATGCCCTACCATTTACTCAGTATGTTCTATTTGGATTATTCCTGCCAAAATGTAGAACCTCACACTTCTCAGCATTAAACTCCATCTGCCAACGTTCAGCCCATTCTTCTAACCGGCATAAATCTCCCTGCAAGCTTTGAAAATCCACCTCATTATCCACAACACTTCCTACCTTAGTATAATCGGCATACTTACTAATCCAATTTACCACCCCATCATCCAGATCATTTATGTATATTACAAACAACCTTGGGCCCAAAGCAGATCCCTGAGGCACCCCGCTAGTCACCGGCCTCTATCCCAATAAACAATTTTCCACCACTACTCTCTGGCATCTCCTAGCTAGCCACTGTTGAATCCATTTTATCACTCCAGCATTAATACCTAACGACTGAACCTTCTTAACTAATCTTCCATGTGGAACTTTGTCAAAGGCTTTGCTGAAGTCCATGTAGACTACATCCACTGCCTTACCCTCGTCAACATTCCTCGTTACTTCTTCAAAAAATTCAATAAGGTTTGTCAAACATGACCTTCCACCCACAAATCCATGCTGGCTACTTCTAATCAGATCCCGTCTATCCAGATAATTATAAATACTATCTCTAAGAATACTTTCCATTAATTTACCCACCACTGATGTCAAACTGACAGGTCTATAATTGCTAGGCTTACTTCTAGAACCCTTTGTAAACAATGGAACCACATGAGCAATACGCCAATCCTCCGGCACAATCCCCGTTTCCAATGACATATTAAAGATCTCCGTCAGAGCTCCTGCTATTTCGACACAAACTTCCCTCAAGGTCCTGGGGAATATTCTGTCAGGTCCCGGAGATTTATCCACTTTTAAATTCCTTAAAAGCGCCAGTAACTCCACCTCTTTAATTGTCATCGGTTCCATAACTTCCTTACTTGTTTCCCACACCTTGGACAATTCAATATCCTTCTCCTTAGTGAATACCGAAGAGAAGAAATCATTCAAAATCTCTCCCATCTCCTTTGGTTCCACACATAGCTGACCACTCTGATTCTCTAAGGGGCCAATTTTATCCCTCAATATCCTCTTGCTTTTAATATAACTGTAGAAACCTTTCGGATTTACTTTCACCCTATTTGCCACACCAACCTCGTATCTTCTTTTAGCTTTTCTAATCTCTTTCTTAAGATTCCTTTTACACTCTTTATATTCATCGAGCAATTCCTTTACTCCATGCTGCCTATATCTATTGTAGACATCCCTCTTTTTCTGAACCAAATTTCTAATATCCCTTGAAAACCATGGTGCTCTCAAACATTTAACCTTTCCTTTCACCCTAACAGGAACATAAAGATTCTGTACCCTCATAATTTCACCCTTAAATGACCTCCATTTCTCTATTACATCCTTCCCATAAAACAACTTGACCCAATCCACTCTCTCTAAATCCCTTCGCATCCCCTCAAAGTTAGCCTTTCTCCAATCAAAAATCTCAACTCTAGGTCCAGTCCTGTCCTTCTCCATAATTATATTGAAGCTAATGCTATTGTGATCACTGGATCCGAAGTGCTCCCCAACACATACATTTGTCAGCTGACCTATCGCATTCCCTAACAGGAGATCCAACACTGTCCCATCTGTAGTCGGTATTTCTATGTATTGTTGCAAAAAACTATCCTGTACACATTTCACAAACACTAAACCATCCAGCCCTTTTACAGAATGAGCTTCCCAGTCTACGTGTGGAAAATTTAAATCTCCCACAATCACCACCTTGTGTTTACTACAAATATCTGCTATCTCCTTACACATTTGCTCTTCCAACTCACGCTCCCCATTAGGTGGCCTATAATACACTCCTATCAGTGTTACTACACCTTTCCCATTCCTCAATGCCACCCAAATAGACTCCCTAGAGAATCTCTCTAATCTATCCTTCCAAAGCAACGTGATAAGATTTTCTCGGACAAGCAATGCAACACCTCCTCCTCTGGCCCCTCCTACTCTATCACACCTGAAGCAACTAAATCCAGGAATATTTAGTTGCCAATCACACCCTTCCTGCAACCATGTTTCACTAATAGCTACATCATCATAATTCCAGGTATCAATCCACGCTTTAAGCTCATCCACCTTTCTTACAATGCTCCTAGCATTAAAAGAGATACATTTAAGATACTCCCCACCTCCTCCTCTCTTTTCATCCTTAGGAATGCATTCAAATTTATTATCCTTTTCTTTCTTCTCCCCTACATCTTCGGGCTGAGCGCATCCCTCCTCCATCACCTGCCTTTCCTCCCTCACACACTGTCTATTTACTTGCTCCACTGGTGAATCAATCCGGAGTTGCACATTTCTTGAGTCAATCCGGAGTTGCACATTACTACGAGTTCCACAATGAAAACAAGAGTGGTGAGACCCTCTCCCATAAGCCAAGGTCCGTTCCTCGGTCCGAGAACCAAAATCGGAACGGAGCTGTGCTCTGCAGGAGCAGGAGGAAGTGTGATTGACAGGTGAGCTTGAACACATCCGCTGTTCTGCACAAACTGATAGTGACGCTCGGTAGGCAATATACCTGACAGTAAATCAGGGGGAAAAGACAGTTTAATGGCAATAATACTACAACCTGAGATCTGCGGATTGTGCATAGATTTTACTTTCTATGTTCTAACAGAGAACGGATGGAGAAATAGTGGTAGAATTGTGGCAGGTTTGAGAATATCTTTAAAGTTAAATCGACTGCATAGCACGTCAAGTGTGTGGGATGTCAATTCATTCACTGACAGAGTTCAGGTTCCTGCCAAACAGCCCCTGTGTGCGCTGGAAAACATTGATCTTCAAACTGTCCTCAGCCTTCACTAATTTCCCGAAGATACTCTCCCCTTTTCATCACAGGTCTCTGGAATATGGCTGTGGATCTTTTAAATTGTTTGGAGGAATATAAATGCAGTGCATTGTAACACATGACAGCTGTCACTGTGATTTCCATCACTCAAAATGCCCGGAATGATTGGAACAAACGAAAGAAAAGAATGAACGAATGTTCCCCTTTAATAAAGAAGTTTTTTTTTCCATTCCACCTGCCAGAACCAACTCCTTCACTCAATTTCAGAAGCGAATGCGCTACGTCAAAGGTTACAAAATAAATCGACTTCATTATGAACGCCTCCATAAACACTGATACAAACATGTCCTGTTTAAATAGCTGAGGTCATGTGCCATGGAATTTATACTGGCAAATTCAAATTATATTTTGTTTTAAAGTACATTGCAATGTTCCTTGAAGAGTCAAATTCATGCCATGATGACAGAGAGTGTAAAAATAGTTTAATGTAAATGTTTGTGCATTTCTTTGTCACTAATGTCCCTGACGAGATCGCCAAGCTAATTGCCTCAGTGGAATTGCTCCCTCCTCAATAAAAGTCTACTAAACCGATCACTAGTCCATCTGAGCAGCTGAAACGCTCCGTACAACATAACGCTGCCTCTGACGGAATGGGATATGCGGCGATTTACTACATCGCGGCCATTTTCTATCCCACACTTGTAGCGGTCGGTGTCACCGGTAAGATGCCGGAGCTGGTCACTTTATGTCTGGTGCCGTCGTTACTCTGCTGCTGTATCCGCACTGTTACTGAGCACAGATGCTACCGTCGGCTGAAACGTGTTTCCGGAATGGAGGATTCAAGCTTCTCATTGTTTTATTTTCATTTTCGTACTTTGATTGATGTGATTTTTCTTTTGTTAATTATGTTCGTGCCGATATTGACATTGTTTCATAATTTCCCCTCGCTACGCTTTCTGAAGTGATATGGTCTCTGCATTTCTAGGTCCGACTCTCTACCAGTGCAGACAGTTCGACCTTATAACAACGTGGCAGCTTATTTAAATGGCGATCCAGTCTATTTCCTACACGTAGATCTGCTCTTCCATAAGTCAGTAAATGAAAAATTTTGTTTTGTATCAATTGATTCCACTTTCTCACAGCTGCAAACAATCCCATCAACTGTTTCACCCCTAAGAATGGAAATGGTGTTGTTTACGATCTTCCCTTCACCATTCCGGGAGCCGTGGAACTCAGATGCCTCGCTCTAAACTTTCGGCAGGTCGCCAATCCACTGACACTCTCATCCGTCATTGTCCTCCAGTCGGAGTGCAGCGACCGAGACCGCACACACTGGATTCCCGCTTTCCACTTCCAAACAGATCATACCCTGCTTGGCATCGGTAGAATGGGGGCATTCAGAGAGATGACGTATTTCTATTTTGTTTCCAATTTATTGCAGTTAACCTAACGGCGATTGTGATCCTATCTCGGGGAAAATGCGGACTCTCCAAATGCATCACCCGTTACCTGGTTGGAATGGCGACAGCGGATCTGACGGTAGTTATCGTTGTTGCTTTAGTGGAACAGATCAATAATATCTACATTTATTCCAGATCATTGCTCATCACTCCTGTATGCGCTCTGACAATGGTATTTGGGATGGCAGCGACGGACTGTTCTGTTTGGTTCACAGTCAGTTTTACCTTCGATCGCTTCATCGCAATATGTCATCGAAAACTGCGGGAGCGATACTGCACCGAGAGAACAGCAACGGTGGTTATAGTGACCGTGGTTATAGTGAGTTGCGGGAGATGTGCCGCGGGTTACTTTGCCCTTGAACCTTACGTCATCATTGACAACACGCCGTGGAGGTGCATCCGCACAGATGAATACGCTACCTCACCCGCGTGGAAAGTATACGAATTACTGGACAGCATTTTAAAACCATTGCTACCAATCGGCTTAATCCTGTTGTTTAACGGGTTTACTGTAAGCCATATCATTATTGCAAATAGAGTCCGCAGAAGGCTTCGGCGCAGCAGCGACAATCAGAAAGATGCCGAGGTGGAAAAACGTAGAAAATCGATGATTCTGGTGTTTTCTATATCCGCTAATTTCATATTATTTTGTATGCCCTCTGTAGCCCATTCTCTAAAATGGCAATTGCAAAACTATTTTTACCAGGACAGATATTTCAGTTCCCCGGTATATATCCTACAACAATGTGGGTTTATGTTACAATTTGTCAGCATGTGCACGAATACTTGTATCTATACACTGACACAGAGGAAATTCAGAGAAGAGCTGAGGAATGGAATTAAGTATGTGTTTACATTAAATGGCCATCTGTGTAGATAACGCCAGCGTCTAACGACAATTCAGCGGTGTTTTCAAATAAAGTCGTTTTACATTGAAAAGGATTGTCAAATATGTCTTGAATTCAAACAATCATATGCCCGGTCATCCGGAAATTGCAGAATTGGCGGAAGATTGCTGACTTCATACAGTTCAGGTCGGTAGCAATACAAACGCTCAATGCTGCTGGTGTGATTGTTACTTTGGTTGAAGTATGTTCCAAACCATCACAGACACTCGACTGTCACAAGGACAGGGATGGCTTCAGGGTTTTCCCGGGTTTTCGATGTTGAAGAATGGATAGAGCCGGGTTACAGAGTGTAAAGGGAGTGCGATGGGAAACCAGGGACAGTATCGAAGCTGCAGAAAGGGAGGACAACGTAGAGCGTTCGTTTATTAATAGACTGGGAGACGAACACAGAAGCATGACCGGCGCGAACACCCTATATGGAGTATTCTGTACAGCGGTACACCAGTTTAACAAAAAAAAATTGCAAAGGGAACAATGAGGAACCGATTGGGAGCGGAAATTGGACATGTAACATGTTATTAGAACGGAAAACTAAAACTCCCACAATGTTATTTGGCACTTCCACAGGTTTAAAGGTTTAGGTATGGCATAATCTCTCAGATGTGTCCAGGAACAATTCAAGTCACTATATGAAGAAAAGCAGACTAGCGAACAGTCCGTACCGGGTCTGATATTAGAAAAGGAATCGGATCAGGTGAGAGATCTCCCCGCGGTTCAGCGTTTCTGATCGACCCGGCACAACTCCCCGACATTCATCTTGCACAGGGATCGGACCAGGAAGCATGGTATGTGTTTAATTGTGGGTCTGCGATGTATGGTGGTACCTGGCAGGAACTGGGGAGCGTACATTGGGAAATGATGCAGTCGGGGAATTGAGCGACAGGTACCTGGAGATTGTTTAGGGAGCACTGACATGGGGTTCAGTAAGGGCTTGTCTCAGTCAGGCAGGGAAAGAATGATGGCGTAAAGTTACCCTGGGTGACAAGATCTTTGGAACAACTCGTCAAGAGGAAGAAAGATACATAAGGATTAGGAAGGAAGGATCAGGTCTGGTTATGGCGAGTCACAATGTAGACTGAAAACAATTTAACAATGTATTTCAGAGTCAAAAGGGGAGTCGGGAAGCCCCTGACGACTTTGCACTGTGAGGAACAGGATGGGACTGGGGAGAGTGTGGGCAGATCAGAGGTAAAAGAGGAAAACGTCTCTAGAGACCAAAGAGGCGGTGAAGCTCCTCACTGAATACATTGATCAATGTGAACACAGAGTCAACAGGCAGATATGCTCGAACGTGCCGGCGCTGAGAAAGAGGATGCGCTGGAAACTTGGAAATCATTATGATAGGTGATTCCTCCTTACCGGAAGGGATATAGTCCAGGTAATTTTGAAAGGCGAGCTCAGACATATCTGCGCTTTTGGACAGGATATTTGCGTCTTTGCTGGCCACGGAAGTAGAACTAGATGATTGGAGGGTGCAAAATGTTATTAATTTGTTGACGAAAGATCATAGGGATGTTTTTTTGGACTTGTAGACCAGGGAGTTTTACATCGGTAGTGGGTAAACTACTGGAAAGGATTATTGAAGAAGGAACTTAAGAGTATTAGGAGAAAAGTAGTCTGGCTACGGAGAGACAACGTGGCATGTTGTCCTTTATGAATCAGATTGAATTATTTGTATAAGTGAAGATAAAACAAACAGAAGAATCAGAACAGTTGATGTGGGTGCATTAATTCTGGTCAGGCGCTTGACCAGTTCCCCATAGTAGACTCATTCAGAAAGTCAGGAGGCATGGGATCGAGAGAAACCTGGTTGCGTTGATTCGGAATTGGATTTCTAACAGAAGGCACATGATGTGGTAGACAGAGTGAATTCTGGCTGGAAAACAAAGGGCAACCGTGTTTCGCAAGGCGAGTCGAAACTTCGGTACACTTTACAACTGCATTGCGAGTCTGAAGTTACAGTGCTCCGAGAAATAGGGCTGAGGGAAATAACCGATTTAATCTGATCACACAGCAGCAGGATCATTTATGGAATTAGGACTGACAACGTAAGCAAATCGCTGACCGATTGACTGGACCTGCGCGTTTTCTAAACTGACATGTTATTTATATATTACGGGGCAAATGCTCCGATGACTTCAAAGCATCCTTTCCAAAGGAGCCCTACAACATAAAACCAGCATTTCAAAGTGTTCAGCAGCAGATTCTGATGCTTATGAAAAGAAGAAGTCTTCCAAAATGCCAATTCCCAATTCCCAATTCAAATACCCACCAATTCATCTTAATGTCAATTTACGTCCGAATCGTTGCCGAAACGGGTGTGGGTACGTTCATTTTTCGATCTATTTAAACCTGAATCCACAAAGCCGGTGTGGATTCCGTGTTTCTCTCTGAAATCAATAATGAATGAAACACACAAACTAAAAACGCAGCAACGGCAAAGCAAATATCCGTGCTTATACTTGTCTTCCTTCAAAGACATCGCTGGCAATTGGAGAATACAGAATAAACAACATCCAAAGCTTCCATCCCCTCATGCTGTAACCATCCATTAACTCAGTCTCCATGCTTCGGTGTGTGCAAAGACAGAGGGATAAACAGTATCAACGGATTTCTAGATTGGTCTGTGCAGTGAGACATTAAACCTCTAACCCAGATATCCAGTGAGATACCCAGAGGAAACCACTGCACAGAAACAGGGACTTCAGCCCGTCCAGTCAGTGAGGAATTATTTAAACTGCCTGCTCCCATCGACCTCACCCGGACAGTGGCCATCCATATCCTTCTCATCCGTGTACCTCTCCAATCATCTCTTAAACGTTGACATCGGAATCTCAATTACCACTTGTGTTGGCAGCACTGTCTACACTCTGACCACCCTCTGGGTGAAGAAGTCTCCCCTCATGTTTCCCTTAAACATTTCACATTTCACCTTTCACCCATGATCTCCAGTTGTTTTCCCGCCCAACATCAGCAGAGAAAGTCCGCTTGCATTTACACTCTCTATACCCCTCATAATGTTGTATACCTCTATCAGATCTCCCCTCAGTCTTCTACCCGCACGGAGTAACGTGCTGACATATGTAATCTTCCCTTTTAATTCAAAACATCCAGTCCCGGCAATAGCCGTGTAGATTTTTTTCTCATTCTTTCAATCTAATTTGCAACTTTCCTGCAGGTAGTTGAGCCCAACCGCACACAGTATTTTAAATTGGGCCCCAATTAAGCCTTAAACCATAACAACATAACAACCCAACTCCTGTACTCAGTACTTTGGTCTCTGAAGGCCGAAGTGAGAAAAGCCGTTTTTACGACCCTGTCTAACTGTGCCGCAAATTTCATTGAATTATGGACCTGCATTCTCAGATTCGTTGATTCTATCGTACTCCTCAGTGCCCTGTTTCTCATTGTGTCAGGCCGACCCTGTCTGGTCCGCCCAAAGGGCAACGTCTAACACTTGTCTGCGTTAAATGCGATCTGATATTTTTCAGCCCATTTTTCGAGCTGTCCAGATTCCGCTTCATGCTCCAGTACTCTTCCTCGCTGTCGACTACTCCTGTAATGTTGGTGTCATCGGCAAATGTGCTGATCCAGTTAACGCCATTATTGTTCAGATCATTGATCTAGATGACAAACCACAACGGACGCTTTGTTCAATTGTCCTGCAGTATTATTAGACACATTGAGAGTAATCTGGAAAGTAGAGGCGTCGTAGCTTTAAATAATTAATCGATTGGGCTTAAATAGTGAGATATGGTACACTAGATAGAACATAGAATATTACAGCACAGTACAGCCCATCGTCTCACGAGTTTCTGATAGCCTTTCAAATAAATTAAGTTCAAACTAACACATCCCCGCTGCGTCTGAATCAGAATCAGAACCAGATTTAATATCATCGAGATATGTAGTGAAACCTTTTAACTTTTCTGTAGCAGTACAGTGAAGTAAAGAATAAATAGATATAGGGGGGAAAACCTGAGTTGCAGGTGGCAGAGGGGAAGTAGTTGCTCCTGATTCGCTGAGGGTGAGCTTTCCGGCTTCTGTATCTCCATCCCGGTGGTAACACCGTGTAGATGGCGTGTCCTGTTGGTGGGCAACTTTAATGATGGACGCCACTCTTACAAGAATCACCCCTGGTAATAATGATCGGTGAGGTACAGAGAATCTGTATTTGCCAACAAGCAGCTTTTATTATTTCAACTATAAAGCACATAGGTTCACAAGCCATCTTCACTCCATGACACTCCATGAACAGTCAATGAGGAGAAAAGGTATTACCCGGGAAAAGAGGCAACTGTGGCCAGAGAGACGGGAGGGAAGGACTGGGGATGTCTAGATGTATTTCTGTTGAACCACTGTAGCTGCAATCTGAAGCCCCTGATTTCCCTTTACGAAACGTACTGTTGATCTGTCTAAATTACTCAGCAGTTTATCAAGTTGCTGAAGGACCAGATGGACTTGACTCTCGGGAATGCAGGTGAGGCACCTTTCAGCGATCAGCGAAGGTCAGCCATTACCATTGCCGGAAAAGAGGTCGGTTCGGAAGACTTCAAGCCTGACTAAATCGCCGGGCTAAGAAGCATCCTCTACCCAGCATCTTCTTAGCCAAAGGCCACCGACTTGAAAACAAGATGCATTACATAAGCACAACGTTGCAGTTTCGGAGGGAGATGTCTGTCCTCTCTGTTTCATGGAGACGGAAGGCTTCTCAGTCCACCGTTCGGAGAAGATAAGACGGTATTGTGGTGCTGGGTGGGGGGGGGGGGGAGGGTGGAACGGCTGTGTTGTTTCATGACTAACTCTACATGCTCTCTGTACATAGCGGTCTTGCCGCACCCTTGTTCCCCCAATCACAACATCCAATGATTGAGTTCTGTCGGTGCTGCTTACCGAGAGGTTCTCTTCATTGATCCGGACGGCACTTCACATACCGCCAGAGCAGATGTTAAGCAAGCAAACCATGTACTGAGTGCCGCGATCGGCAAACAAAGAACTGCCTACCCTGAGGACTTTCAAATCATTGCGGGGGTTTCTATCAGGCTTATTTAATGAAATCTAGGCTCATTTGTCACCAGCACGTCATCCTCAGTACCAAGGGCTCCGGCACACTCGACCACTGTTAGAGCACGATCAGGAAAGCCTACCATTCCACCCCCGGACCATATTTCGGGCATTCTGAACATCTGGTTTTCTTTCTCCTACCTCCATCCAGGCGGAGGGTGAGGAACAAGACACAAGATGTATCGGCAACAACGTCGCGGGAATCGGAGGGCCGACTACTGAGTTGGTTTGAGGCGATAGACAGAAACAAAAATGACCCAGGGTTCATAAGAGAATCTGAATGTCACCATCTTTATAAAGACACTGGAGAGCGAGTGTTTCCCACCGATTCATTCAGAGTCCAGAGTGTTTCTTAACCTGAAGCAATGGGTGAGCACGCGGTCTGCAAAATGCTGAGCAGTAGATTCGTGACAATATTTATCACATTTATTCATTATTATTCATCTATAGGTTTCATTTCATATTTTGCTGGTTTGGTCGTTGCCTGCTGCTTTAGTCAGAACTTTATCATCTTCATTGGTGGTCTAGTGGTTAGGATTCGGCGCTCTCACTGCCGCAGCCCGGGTTCGATTCCCGGTCAGGGAATTAAGATATTGCCTGCTGTAATTTAATGTGTTTATTTTAAATTATTTTGTGTATTAACTTGCTTCCACAACAACCCGATTCCTGTCTGTGCTTAACCTGCATCCGTCTGATTCAGCACCATAAAATCACAAAATATATGAGCAGAACATGACATTGAGAAAAATATCGCAGGTGCAGTCTCAATAAAGCTGGAAATAACTGCGAGGTCTTGCTGGCAATAACTTGCAATCGATACAATGTAGATTTGATCTTCTTCACTCCTCACTGCACCTCAATCCACTCAGAGACGCTGTCTCTCTGTAGAAGAGGGTGACCATACATTTCCCATATTGGACTCTGGTCCTACTCACTCAGTTTGCCGACATCATCTTGACTCATTTGCCCGGGGCATCACTGCTCAAATCTCAGTGAGTATTGTCAGGTCCAGCCGGGTTTATTGCCGTGTGCACAGGGACAGGTGCAATTAAACACTTGCAGCATCATTGCAGGCTCGAAAAGACAGACAGTACGCAACGCATATATTGTACAATTCTGCGTCATTAACAAAAGATAGATATAAATCTTCTGCCAGTTTCAGGCTTGGAAATGATTCCTCAGGCAAACTGATGATATAGATTGCGAACTATTATATCCACGGGACAGCATCCAGGCCCAAGAAAGGCTGTTTATTCCTTTTCTTTAAACAGACAGACAACAGAAAGAAGGGAAGTGTCTAGTCCTTTTCAGCCAGCCCCGGCATTCAATAAGATCAGGCTGGCCCAGACTTTTTCTCAAAGCTCCCCCCCCCATACAGCAGTTGCCAGTCAAAAGTCGGCCGGTCACCTCCACCAAATCTTCTACCGTCTCCCCAGGTGAGAGGCGATAAACCTCTGTCGCCCGCCTTTATTTCGACGCCCTGACAGCGCCCCCAGCTTCGATCAGAAGCATAGTGATATTAATGTTATATAATGGGACATTGTACTGAGTTTTGGATTTTGGGAGGCAGAAGCAGTCAGAGTCTGCGTGAGGGAACAACTCTTGGGTGAAACCCTTTCCGCAACTGGATAACACGTTGGATTGACATCTGCATACACGAATGGGAGCTAGGTAGGTTGCACGTCATTTGACGAGATTTGTTGATATCGGACAATTACACCGCTCAGTGACAATTGGCGAGGGTGATTTTGACGGAAGGTCAGCGAACCGATTTGTCTATGGCAATAGGCGGGGTCGCTCACTGGACAAAAGAGCAATGGGGAGTCTGTACAATGAGGGATATGAAACCGGCGAAAGCTTTTCACGTTCAGAGACCGTGCTGCCCACTTCAGTGAAAGGATGAAGTCCACTTCTTTACACTGACGCTGAAATATCCGTTCTCTGCATTTGATTCTTTTAGTTTTACAAGTCGGTAAAGCTGCAAACTACAAAGCGTTTATGCTGCCCAGAGGGGGAATGGTCAGAGTCGTAATAGAAATGAAAGTTGCACAATGAGTGTAAAAATCTCTAAATCTGCCGGCTGGTACGTAGTTGTCAACTGAACACAGACAGCAGCCAGGGTGTTAAATTTTTGTTGGCAGTGAGGTTTCTAATCCCTGGCGCTGCAGTTTGAGCGCTGCAAACAGGATTCGAACCTGCGCGGAAAATCCCCATTGGATTTCAAGTCCAACGCCTTAACCAATCGGCCATCGCAACTCCATCAACGTTCATTGCACCCACCGTAGTACTAGAACTGAAGTGATGGTTGTACTTGATTTATTTTCGGTAACGGAAAACGTGATTCATCATTCCAATACAAATAGTATAATTCGACAGCTTTGGAATTTGTTTCAACACAGTTACGTCAGAACGCGAATGTGGAGCGATAACACTGCCGTCAGTATCGTAAATGAAGGAGATTTCCATTGTTGGGGATAAAGGTCAGGATCAGAATCAGGTTTATAATGACGGACATATGTCAGCATTACATTGCTGCTTATATATTCTACCCCTCCGGAACCGAATGTTAAAATTGCATTTGCCTTCCTTTACAGCTGACTAAGCCTGGAAGTAAACATTTAGGGAATATTGCACAAGGTCTCAGCACCTCTGATTTCAGAAAACCTTCCCCATTTAGAGACTTTTTATCCTTTCTTCCAAAGTGCACCATGCTGTATTTGACAAATCTCCTCCCTTTCTCTTCAACTGTCTTTGATCTTCAATCTGCTTGGAATCTTTTGAGTTATCTAACACGTTCAAGTCAGGCTACGTTTCTTTAAATGTCCATTCTTCAGCCTAACTTTCTTTCAGAGTGGAGTGACAGACATAATTCTCCAGTCATCAGGATCTATTCTCGAATATCAAGTCAAGTCACGTTTATTGTCATTTCGACCATAACTGCTGGTACAGTACATAGTAAAAATAAGACTACTTTTTCAGGGCCATGGTGTGACATAACACAGTACAAAAAACTAGAGTAAAGTACGTAAAAAGCAACACAGAATAAAACTACACTAGACTACAGACCTACACAGGACTGCATGAAGTTCACAAAACAGTACAGGCATTACAATAAATAAGAAACAAGGCAATAGAGCAGTAAGGTGTCAGTCCAGGCTCTGGGTATTGAGGAGTCTGATAGCTAGGGGGGAAGAAACTGTTACATAGTCTGGTCGTGAGAGCCCGAATGCTCCGGTACCTTTTTCCCCGACGGCAGGAGGGAGAAAGGTTTGTAGGAGCGGTGCTTGTGGTCCTTCATAATGCTGTTTCCTTTGTGGATGCAGCGTGTAGTGTAAATGTCCGTAATGGCGGGAAGAGCTACACCGATAATCTTCTCAGCTGACCTCACTATCCGCTGCAGGGCCTTGCAATCATTATTGGTTCAGTTTCCGAACCAGGTAGTGATGCAGCTGCTCAGGAAGCTCTCAATACAACCCCTGTAGAATGTGATGAGGATCGGGGTGTGGTAAATGGACTTTCCTCAGCCTTCGCAGAACGTAGAGACGCTGCTGGGCTTTCTTTGCTATTGAGCTGTTGTATGTAAATAATGATACGTGAAGGAGTGCCTACAGAATCTCTCCAGTTACCACTTTCAGGACCATGGGGTGTAGTCCAACTGGTCCCGATGACATCTAACTTCTGTCCTTTCAGCTTCACGGGCACCTTCTCCAGGTGATAACATCCACTCTCACTGATGCCCTCTGACACGTGTTTCTCGCTGCCTGCCATTATGCTGGCGTCTTCCACAGAGCAGCCTGGCGAAAAATATTCATTCAGTCCGTCCCTTTTCTTTTCCTCCCATTACTGCTTCTTCCGCGTCATTTTCCAGCTTTCTGATACCCACACTCGCATCCCTTTTAATATTCATATGTCTGAACAGAGGTATTTTCTCCAGTATTGGCCAGTTTTGAAAGCGTCCCAAACCTCCGGCTTCCCTCTAATGCTTGCTACATTATAAACCCTCACTTTTGGCTTTATGCTGTCTTTACTTTCTGGTATCAGCCATGGTTGCCTCATCCGCCCTTTCCAATATTTATTCTTATTTAGGATGCACCTTTCCCATTAACCCGTAAAACACCAACCATTGTGGATTTTCTCTCAACCATGCTAGTGCCCCTTTCCAATCCACCTGGCCCGCTCCAGACTTGGGTCGCCGTTCTTTTCTGCGAGTAACAGGGTCGAGGACTATTATCGTCCCTGTTTTCATTTCTGCGAGTGACGGGTTCGAAGACAGTTATGGTCCCTGAGTTTATTCTGCGAGAGTGTCTGATCATAAGACCCTGGGGCATATTCTGACCGGCAACCGATTGAACTCCTGCCAGTCCCGTTGGCCATTGCTCTTTGGGCGGTTCAAGTTTACCCTCACGTATCGTCCAGGATCCAAGATCGGGAAGCCGGACGCGCAATCCCGTCAGCATGACTCCAAGGATGACACCTCCATTCCCGAGACGATCCTCCCACCATCCTGGGTGAGGCCACCCTCACTTGGGAGATCGAGGCTAAGGTAAAGGAAGCCTAGCGGGACGACCCCGACCATGGGAATGCACCCGGCGATGGCCTGTCCTTGCCGGTCTCCATCGGGTCTCAGGTTCTCCAATGGGGGCACACATCCCGGTTCACCTGCCACCCCGGGAGTGATCGGACCCTGTTAACGGATCCGGCGATCGCCTGTACGTGCCGGTCTCCGTCAGGCCTCAGGTTCTCCAATGGGGGCACACATACCGGTTCACCTGACACCCCGGGAGTGATCGGATCCTGGCTCACCTGAGGAAGCTCTTTTGGGTGCCGTCCACGGAGGGGGCACCCGTTTTTATGTCTCGGCTTGTTCCGTCTGAGCCCGGGGAAAGTTCTCTCATCGACCACCCGCGGGTCTTCTTCGTCTTCTACCTGTTCCTGGTCGTCCCCTGTCACACATCGCCCTAGACCTCTTCACCGGTCGACCCCCCTCCAAAGGAAACACAGCTGTCTTCATTGTGGTAGACCGATTCTACAAGGAGGTGCGCTTTGTGGCCCTCCCTGAACTCCCTTCCTCTAAAGAAACCGCAGATCTTCTCGTCTTCCGCCTCCACGAATCCCGGCGGACATCGTCTCCGATCGAGGTGCCCAGTTCATCTCGCAGCTATGGAAGGCCTTCTGTCAGGCCTTAGGTGCATCGGCCAGCCTGTCATCCGGCTTCCACCCCCAGTCGAACGGGCAGACGGAACGGATCAACCAAGATCTGGAGCCATCACCTCCCGTGGGTTGAGTACGCCCACAACTCTCTGGTGAGCTCTGCCATTGGGAGGTTTCCGTTCCAGTGATCCCTTGGGTACCAAGCCCCGATGTTCCCTGCGCAAGAAGAACAGATTGCGGTACCGTCGTTTCGGGACCATATTGATCTGTGCCGTAAGTTTTGGGAGAAAACACGCGCGGCCCTACTCAGATCAACAAATCAACATAAGAAAACAGCCAACCGACACCGGACTCCGGCACCGGAGCTTTCAACCTGGGCAGATGGTGTGGCTTTCCTGCAAGGGCATCCCGCTCAAAAGAGAACATAGGAAATTCGCCCCCCGCTTCCTGGGACCATTCAAGGCTGAAAAGGTTATCAATCCCACAGCGGTCCGCCTGAAATTGCAAGGTCCATGCGCATTCACCCAACTTTTCATGTGTCTTAGTGAAAACCAGTCTCCGTCAGCCCCATGTGTCCCCCGGCTGAGACTCCTCCACCTGTCCGTCTCATCGACAACAATCCGGCATACACTGAACGACGACTACTGATGTGCGCCGTCCGGCAGGTGTCTCCAATACCTGGTGGACTTGGAAAGGTACGGTCCTGTAGAGAGCTCCTGGTTCCCCCGCTCCTTTCCCCGAGACACTTCCCTCATCCAGGACTTTAATCGGAACCATCCAGACAGGCCTGGAGGATCGCCGGGAGGCTCCTGTTGGCGGGGGGTGGGGGTGGTGGGTTTCTGTCTAGATCTCTTCTGGCAATCGCCTTCCTGGCTATGTTCCTCAGGAGTTGTGGCTCAATCACCTCGTTTAGTTCCCAATCATTCCCAGGTTCCAATAACTACGAACACCTGCTTTCCATCAGCAAATGCAGGGTAAAAATCCCGTGACCACAACAAGGAGCTGCCAGTTCGATGGTTGACTCGTGTTTGAGTAACCTCACCCCATGGTTCTTAGGACGATCAGTTCTAAGTCGAGCATCGTTTCTGAATTCTGTACTGAAACCAAGACCCCGGGTAAACACTGCCTTGTCACCCATTCCACGCCCGTGTTCAGCCCTTAGGTTCGTTCCACAGCCACGTCTTTGTAACACTCTACCTATACCCATATTCTAGGGAATAAAGTCCTAAACTATTTAATACGTGTTACTGAAAACGGGAAGTAACAGTGGGCAATGTTTTGTTCTTATTGCTGTACTTCAGAGCAGGGCGGGGAGGGGGTGCCTCGGGTCATTGCTCAAGAGCGCAAAGCACTGAGCGCTTTGCACGGTTTCTGTGGTGTAGTGGTTATCACATTCGCTTCACACGCGAAAGGTCCCCAGTTCAATCCTGGGCAGAAACATTGTTTGGGTTTCAGTGCTTCAAATGAACTTGAGACTCAACTTTTCAGTTTGTGTTCAAGTTTACTGTCATGGGCATCCAGGTGTAAATATAATGAACATTTGCTTTTCTAGCAGTAGCGCATTGTATTTCAAACCTGCCAAAGGTAACTTAAAGAAAGAAAAATTAATAGAAATTATATATAATTTCCAGGAGAATATAAACGGATTTAAACCTAAGGAGGTTCGTGGATAACGTACACTGCGTAACGGGAGAATTAGCCTTCAAAGCTATTGTCATGTATTGTCGTATGAGGATGCATTGAGGTTTCAACGGAGCTCACATCTCAAATGTTGTCATTGAGACTAACATCAGGAAGAATAACCGTGTGCTGCAAAATTTTAAACCTACTTTAACATGTTAAATTGCTTTCTTTTTCCTCCCCCCTGTATTCCACCCCTTCCTAGTCCCACCATACAGACTCTCTGTTCAAATTCTCCGCCACGGTCTTCTAGGTTCCACCTTTTCCGTCTGCCTCTCCTCTCTCTCTCTCTCTCTCTCTCTCTCTCTCTCTCTCTCTCTCTCTCTCTCTCACCCACCCACACACACACACGCATTCAATCTCTCTGTTTTTCTTTGTTTACTCTGTCGCGAGCAGCACCACAACCACCCCACGTCAGCCGCGCAAATATTTGTGCTTCTTACCGTTTAAGCCGCGGTAAAAACAGTTGGTAACATCAACACCCAAATTATTCAGGACTCGAATCTGCGAGCGCCTGGTATTTACGGCATTATATTAATCTTCGGTTACCTTCTCGCGTTTATCAATACCGCAGAGATTTGGATTCTAATATAAACTTCGCGATGATTTTCCTGTTACTCCTCTAATTTTACCCCACTTTCTTGTGCCGATAACATCATTCATGGAGAAGTAACAATGTAAAAACAAGGCCGTGCCGGAAGTATTCAGACTGCCTACTCTGATTAACATGCACCGGGAACATCTCTACTATCCATGTACCTATCCGAAATTTTCAAACGTTGAGATCGAGCATGTATACACCACTTGTGCCGGCAGCTCATTCCACACCCTCGCGATCCTCTGAGTGAAGAACATCCCCCACTTCTTCCCCCTTGAACTTCTTATCTTTCAAATTTACCCCATCACATCTGTTTATAGTTCCCACGAACCATAGTGGAGAAAACTTTTTTTTGTATTTGCCGCATCTGTGCCCTCATGATTTTCAATACCTCTGCCAAATCTCCTCTCCAACTTCTACTTTGCAAAGAATGCAGTCCTAACCGATTGAAACTTTCCTTATAATCAATAATTCCATGCGAGTCAATATCTTTGTGAAATGTTGTTGTACTCATTGAACCTCGTGTATACCTTTCCTGTAGAAAAGTAACCGAATCTGCGCACGATACTCAAATTAGGCCTCACCAAATCTTATATAACGTCACCCCTGAGACCGTTTTGTCCAGCAACCAACCTATTAACCCTGGCCAACCTATTAACCAACCTATTAACCCTGGCCTAACCACTGGGACATTTAGAATTATCAATGAACCTAATAAGAGGTAAGTCTTTTTATTGTGAGAGAAAATCAGAGACTCCCGAGGATCCCGTGCCGAATAGGAAGGAACATATAATTTTCCTCACGGAGGAAGCCGGAATTAAACTCCGACGTCCCGAATTTTACTATCGTTATGCGAAGCGAACTGCCTCTGTACCCTTGCCTCGATATATCATGAGTCCACGTCGCCCATCTCTAGTCACTAGTCATAAGATTGTCTCTCATTCGCCGGTTTAGTCTCTTTTTTCCGATTAGGACTGTACCAGCCCTGATGAATCACACTGTTCTCCAGCCTTGTTTTGCATTGGCTTCCCTTTTCCATTCCCTTCAGCATGTCTGGTGCGGTGTTTTGTATCAATAGTTTCATGCGCGCTGATCTCGGAACTGGGTCAAGGGAAACGAGAATCCCAAACGGGGAAGGATAAATAAGTAAATGCAGAACACATTTCAGAATATTTAACAAAATGGTTCAAGGGGTTCCGGTTAAATATCAGAGAATGTCTACAGTATACAATCGGAAAATCTTACTGTCCGTTGACATCCACGAAAAACAGACGAGGGCACCGAGGAATGAGAGACATAAATTACCTCTGAAATTTCCTCCTACAAACCTCAATGCATGCACACTGGTGATAGTCATTTCAAACCTGTCGGACTGATACTGACTCTCTGGTCTAACTATGACTCTGAATCTCATAAATCTATAAATCCACTCGGTTATACAAAAAAACGAAACCTAATTTTGTCCAAAATCGCCGAAAGCGCATGTTTTTAATGCAGGCATCATCTGGAAAACATCACCGGCGCCGTTATCAGACTCCTGACTGAAATACAGAGGCCAGACCTCAATGCAAAATTCCACATGTAGCCTAATGATAATTTTATAATGAATCGTCAGAAATTTGTCGATTCCCTAATAGTCGATTCATCGACTGATAAATGCAATCATCCCACAGCGCCTTCTCTACCACCCTACCAACATGTGCAGCCGTTTTCAATGCGGTGTGAACTTGGATCCCGAGAACCGTCTGCTCATGAATATTGTTGTAAATCTCAATACTACGAGCAAACTGTTTATTTAGATGTAATGGCCTAAGGTACAAAAAAACACAACAGGACGCCCAATCATTAGCAGGATGTAGAGATAGATGTATATAGGGAGGTAAGGGGAGGATACATTAAAAATAATAGGGTGTAATACTTGATGAATTTAATCTCCGAAATACTGCGCGGGACTGCCCAAGCGTCAACAACTTCGATTGGCTGAAGTGCGTTCATTGCTCCCAGGAATGCTTTGTGAGTTTAAATAAAAATGATACTAAAAGTCAAATGGATGAATTCGATCACCGTTGAAGGAATGAGTTTGTTCGATTGGCTGATGTGTTAGCGTGGAAGTTGCTTGGGACCGATGGCCATCACTCTCCTGGTTTACAGTTGTTTAGACAGAACAGATAGAACTGACTGCAGACATTGAAGTCTAAGACCTTAAATGCGCGGACCATAGTTTAGGTGGCATGGGGTAGGAAATCGCAAATGACGCCGGAAAAGTGTGCAGCCTTTAGGAAAACAGTGGAAGTATGTTCGTGTTCGAGTCAAGGGCAGTGACGACAAAATTAGGGCAGTTCATTTGGCAATGGTCATGGAAGAAATAAAGATATGTCCAGAAGTCCAGATGGATCAAAATAGGTCCTTGTGACGTAAAAGGGTCATGGCAGCACTTTAGCAGATCCATGAATATTCCTTTTTTTAAAATTATAAAAGAGAACCGTGAAATACTGCCTTTAAAATACTGTACAAAATTCTTGAGCATATGCACATAGGGTGCCACCGACTTTTGCACCGTACTGTAGTAATTTTATATTCGCACTGTACTGCTGCCGAAAATAAATCATGGCATATGTGTGTGATGATAAACCTGTTTCATACGTTGATTTCAATTGTAGTCTGAGAGTGGGGAGGGGGGCAGGGTGAGAGGGGATTCCAGGGAAAAGCGGATGGGCGTGGGGAAGGAGCGGAAGCACCGGACTGATATTCTGTAATAAACAATAAAGAAATTGTTTGGAATCAATTCTCCTTGCCGGGTATTTCAGGGATTTGTGTGCCCTGGTATAACATTCCTGCCATCTATCCCACAAACCTCCCGTGGAGGTCCATCCTTGTCCAATCCTTATCAGAACCTAATGTATTGAAAGTGCGGGAGACAGCTAATGTTGTGTCCTTATATAAGGGAAGCAAGATACAAGCCAGGGAACGACTGGTTGGACAGCTTTACAGCAGTAGAGAGTCGGCGAATGGATGGGGTTCGGACTGGCAGGATTTACCTGCAGAGAGAAGTAGTATCGCTGACATGCAGTGAGCTTGACAGAGTGAGCAAAGTGCAGGTGGAATTCAGTGTATGGAGGTGTGAGGGATACACTTCGGAACGAAAGGTTAATGTGTCGAAACGTTTCTAACTGAAGAAAATTCAGAAGTGATAAATACATAAGGAATTTTGGATGTTTGTTCTAGATTCCCTGAAGGCTAATTTACAGGGTATTTCGGAGTTATGAAGGCAAATGCAATGCGGGAACTCATTTCCAGAGGACTCGAATTTGCTGCCTCGGAAGGTGTGGAGAACAAGTCACTGAGTCTAGTGAAGAAAAGGGTTTAAATATTTTGATTGGAGAGGGTGCTAATGGCTTATGGGAGGAAGGAGATCGAGGTTGAGGAACAGATCACCCACTAAAGGATAGGTGAAATAATTCGATGGAACGAATGGTCTACTTCTATTCCGATATCCTGTGGATTAATTGTTTTATCCCATGTCAATAGATTGTCTGAATCAACCATCGGGCCTTCACACACAGCCTTACCAAATTGCCTATCGGTGGCTTCTGCTACATTGCGGTCATTACACCTCTTTGTTATTGATTAAAATACACCCAGGGAAACAAAGAAGACAGGTTCCTTCCTCATAAATTCAGGCAATAACCTTTAGAAATTGACTCGCTTCAGATGATAATTCGACTTTGAGCAGAATATTGTGAGCAGAACACATCTAAAATTTCATACCATCGCACTGAACACAGGTAAACTCGACAGTTGAAGTTAGGATATGGGTAGACGTGGATATTGCCAGCGGACTGAGAACTGAGAGACGTGCGGATGTTGGATACCATCAGCTATCTCTCTCTGCGGTGCTGCCTGCTCAATCTGCGCAATCCGAGCCGGTCCCGATCTGATCTCCGGGCGCTCAGTGAATTCCGCCCCATCTCCGGATGACGGCAGTATTTCCGCTCGGAGAATCGTTTCCTTTCCGTCGCCGAGATGCAACGGCTTTGTAGGTCAGTTGAGCGTTGCGTATTTACGCTGTGATGAGGGATACATTATTAAAAGAAGGATGGCGGTAAGGAGAGCGGGAACATGGGGAAAATGAGGAAAATAAATTTAATGAGTTTAATAACTGGTAGGGGGTTGGCGTCGCTGGCTGTGGGTCTTTTCCCGTGCTGTGTCTCTCGGGCACGAAACCGGTTTTATGCTCCCTACAACCCCACTCTCCTGTGACAGCCCGTTCTACAGTGTGCAGATGGAAAACACTGCGATTGCCTCTGAGAGGAACTTAAATAGCTTGTTTATTAATTAGTTGAATAATTGACATGAGCGGATGAACTGCTCTCTAAACTTGTTCTGAGTTATTCCATAAATAAAAGTGTTTGTGCAGCAACTGAACACCAGCAGTATGTGTCCAGAGTGTTCAAATATGTATTCCGAATCATTGTAATTATTCTGATCCAATCCGGCGATGGTGTAATAAAGGAATTCGGCAACGTTCACCGACCACAGGATGATGAAGCTCCCGGAGATGGTGAGAAGTAAGATCACAGACCTCCTCCTGCTCTCCATCTCCGGGTCACTGCGGTTCTCCGCCTTGCTTTGACCCCTCAGCCCCTTACGGACGCGACTAGTCACCAAAATGTGTCTGACTGTCAGAGCGTTGAACAGTAGTATTAACACGAATGGGAGTAACGGCGTCAGAACGATAGAAAAGCATCTAAATCCCACCCACCCGGGGTCCGTATAGTAGCCCGGCTTTGTAATACAGTCCCAGGGTATATTGTCGATCACTTTCACAGGACGATATCGAAAGAAGTAGGGCACATCCTTAAAAAAGAGCAGGACGCCGGTTGTTGTCAGAACCACAGCGGCAGTTTTCCCGGTGCAATATTTTGCTTTCTGATTCTGACAACAGATGGCGACAAACCGATCAAACGTAAAGCTGACGGTGAACCAGACAGAAAAGTCGGTGGCTGCCTCTCCCAAGGCGGAGATCACACTGCACACGGGGGTGATGTCCAGGAAAGTCCCGGGGAAGTAATAATAACTGACTCGCCAAAATATGACCTCAAAGATTATGGTTAGTAGATCCGCCGTCGCCATGGCTACCAGGTAGCGAGTGGTGCAGGCAGAGATGCCGCACTTTCCCCGGGACAGGATCGCAATCGCCACTAAATTCACTGAGGGAACAACAAAAAGAAAGAGTGAATTACTGTGTGTCCGTTCCGTGGGTCTCAGGGCAGAGACAAGCTGGAACTTTGGACTCTATTCATTTCTGGAGGTTTAAAGGTTGCAAAGCGGGAGACGCAGATGCCACACACGCGTGCCTGCTGGGTGAAAGGTAACAGTTTTCTGTACTGGATAAAGAGCTAAGTTTGGGAAGGATGCATTGTCAACTGATCGCTGAGTGTGCGTTGGAGAAATAAATATAAATCTCCTGCCATCAGTTTTTCGACTGATGTGTAAAGGCTGGATACCTCGGCAACTTTCTCAGGGGTTGTGTTCAGATCCCCCTTTCCTGACACCTTCTCCATACGGCGAAGTCCCTCTCCCTCCGCCTCGGACGATTTACAAAATTCAAAGCGTTGATTTCACCTGTTCGCATGTCTTCGTCTCCTCCTCGACTCTCCTTTCTCCCCCACCCACAGGCTCCCTTCTTTTAAATTCTACAACTGCTCTTATCCGCGGTTCCTTCTCATTGTATCAGAAAATTCCCAGTTTCGTTTTTTAAATATTCTGGACTTTTTAGACATCTTTCATTTGGTGGGTAAAGCATCTAATTTCTGAAGCAACGCCAATGTAGATGCTTCGCAGCAGTTTCTCCTTTGGAGTTTGCCTCAAAACACTGCAGATTATTCTAAATTACTTTCTTTTCTGAGCCGAGTATCACATGTAACACAGACCGTCTGACCTTTAACAAACACCGCTGGTTTGGCTCTTAACTCCCACCCCACTACACGAAAAATAGAATATGCAAACTAACCCTGTTACAGTAAAACACCCACAGACCCTGATTTGAATTTTCTATGCTCCCGGTGTTTCAGAGTTTGAATCACAAACGATGTTTACCGGTCTCCCCTGAATCCCGCCGGTGATTTGCTTTACCCGTTCCATTCAAACTTGCAGCAATTCCTTAAAAACAGCGCAATACATTTAAAATTGAATTTGAAGCACATTGCTTGATCAATACGAAATAACACCAACGAGGCCGTAAAGGTACCGGTCACGATGGACTATTGGAGTTTACTTTGCCAGCGAATTTCCATTGATAACTCAAAACTGTCTTGCATGAATCCACTTCCCAAATCTACCGCTCTACATCTCTTTAAGCTACCGGTTTATTTTCAGCCGAGAGCACTGCAAGGGGACTGCTGAACGAACATGCAGTTTGGCCGCAGTGTCTGCACCGCACTCACTGATACACCGGCATCACAACGCTGTCGGTAATTGACCGAGTCCAAGTACTGTGCACACAAATCTGCAAATGTTAGTTCGCCTCTGTCCTTACCAGGAACACCGATAACGGAAACGATCAGGTAATATATCTTTCTCACACGGTAAAATGTTTCAATCATGCCGTGTGAGATTCAGCCTGTCTTCCAGCCGCCCGCGATCTCGCTGAAGAAACTCTGAGCTGATGAATCTCCACGGTCATTCATTTATACTCGATCCAGCACATTGAATATTCAATGCTGCACAAGGCTGACGTTTTATTGCCCAACAGATAGGGTAAAAATAAACATGATTTCATTCAAGTGAAATCCCAATTGTGATGAGGTGTGGGTAGCTTGACACAAAATTGCAAAATCTCAAAGACGATTCGAGAAGTCAGTGAACATTGTTGGGAAACGCTCTCCGGCTCATCCCTCGGTTTCATGATTGTTGCTCATCTGGTCCATTCCAAGGCTTTGCCGTCCATCGATTTCGTCATCAAAGGTGTAACATCATGGTTTGCTCTGTTTCACTCCAGACATTGCTTCGGTTACAGGCGACAACAATAGAAATATGGCGTTTGTATGTTTCTGTTAATGCAATAACCAACATAAACTCTCGTTCCTCTGAATGAGGAAACTAAGAAATAGCGGACGAATTCAATAACTCCTGTCTTTTCCCACCGTGAGAGACGCCAGCAGTATGCCAGTCGAACGAGACTATCAAGCCATAGAAGTTGCTATTACTGAGGAGAAGGAGCCTGGGAGGCTGACAGATGTGGAATTAAATTTGTCATCTGGACATTAGTATTCCGAAACAGGGATCTGCCAGACTGTGGAAGCATTAGCGGCGAACTTTCAATACCAATTGGAATTTGGAATAGTCCACATCACTAGAATATAGGAAATGTCAATCCACATAACTTGTTACGAAGAGAGATAGTCAATAGACAGAACATTATACGGCAGGTAGCCTGACCTCAGAAGTTGAAAAGACGAACCTTTATGAAGGATGAGGTCTCGGTGACATGGAGACACATAATAAAATCGGCCGAATTACGGAAAGTCCGGCCTGAAAGCTGTTGGAATTCTTTGTCAACAATAAAAGGCAGATGAGATAAACGGAGATCAATGGATGTTGTTTCATTGGATTTTCAGAAAGCCTTTTACAAGGTGCCACACACGAGAGTGCTAAAGAAGGTAGAACGCCATAGGTATTACTGAAAGATGCTATGGTGCATAGAAGATTGGCTGAATAGCAGGAAGCAAGGAGAATAAATAAACAGGACTAATTCCTGTCGGCGTCTTTTGAGAAACGGTCAGCCCTGAAACGCCGAGAACGGGTCCCATTCCTCGAAGAACCGAAGTCAGCGTGTAACTCCACGACAGGGTCTTCAAAATATTCTGAAAGGAAAAGAATAAAGACATTAAAGATGGAAATAGAACTGTTTCCGAAGATGCAAGCAAATGATTCGCCGTTTAGAGCCTCCTTAACTTCGCCACGTATTCTCGATTTACTCTAGAGCATACGTCGCCGGCTCTCGTAACCTTCCATCATCGCAGATGTACGTCAGTTCATCGATCTCTGCCTTCAGTGTGTCCAACCAGCGGCTCTGTTACCTCCTGCGGTGCCCAGCAGTACCTCGACGCTCAAACTCACTCATCGCCATGGATTTCATAATGGGATTAGCACCTTCTGATGGGGCCACGTGGTCATGAGAGTGGTAGATCAGTCGTTCAAACCGGCCATTTAACGGTCAGTCAGAATGAACAAATCAGCAATTGCATGCGTTTCTCAATGATATACCGTCTCTGACCTTTCACATGGAAGAAGTATGTTCCCTTCACCGAGCAGTCCCACAGGCTATTCGCCTACTCTGAAACTTGTATATCACCCTTTGATGTCTTCCTGGCTACCAGCCTCCGCTGTTCCCTGCGGAGGAGCCCGCGTTGGAGGTTCCGTTAGCCAGAGTCCTGGTACGCTGCTGCTCAGTACTTCGATGAGGACATGGAGGGCCATTCCAGCCGCCATCTATGCCTACTGCCGCCATGACAATTGCTCTGCCGCCCATCTAGACCTAACAGGCTTCAGGAATTGTCTGGCTGTCCACTTGATATCCGCCCCTGCACAACTACTTTCTCTCTCCGGTTTGAAGATAATCCAACGCATCATCCCAGTCACTTACCGTCTCCAGCCGGCACCGTCCCTCAAGATCACACCTAACAACCTCAAGGTCTACCCCAAGCCAGCTGTCTACCCCAAGACGGCCCAACCTACCCGATTCTGCACCTCCGGAACCCCGGACGGTTAAATGTGCTCCAGTGTACACGACTCACAGGTTGTTGGATGATCAAATACAAGGGATGGTGTTTATTGGGTGCCGTTGTTGCATCTTGGATCCTTCGCTCAACGATGATTTCCATCGAATGGATCCGGAATATCCTGGAACGTTAATGATCGGCCGTCGTTCGTTGCGGGGATCCTACCAATTCTGCTCCCGATGACATCTCCAAGCCTAACTCTTACTTGAGCTGTTATTTGCGCTATCGCTTGCGGCAGTAATGCCAATGCGAATGCCGAGAAGTAAAGCCTTCGAAGACAACAACGAAAAACAGAAATGCCTAAAATACAGGTATGAACTTAGTTGATCTCTTTGATCTAGCTCATGGACGATCAGCTGACTGCAACGATCGTTCACTGATTTGTATAAATCACTAGCTGAATATTCTACAAAGAGGATAAATTTAAAATATGGATTCTTAGGACTGCATTTCGGTGAATGACCAGCGTACGCTGTGACATCATCACTTTGGTCAGCGACTGTGCAGGAGAAAACATTATCATAATGGTCAACAATGGGCGTGGATTAGTAATGACGCCGTCATCTTTGCCAGAAATGATATCATCATCTCAGCTCATCATCATCATCATCATCTTCAGCAGCAGCAGCAGCAGTGATAACATCAGAGTGGCAAGTGACGTGTTAATCAAAGCGCGGTGCAGACCATTCAACTTATATAACGGAAGTATCTATATGAGCAATAAACCAGACACGTAATCATTCAAACAGTTCAATAGTACAGTCAGGGTGTCGGCTTTATGTCAGCTGTCGTGTTATCCCTGTCCAGGTAGTGATACTCCAGACAATCAGACAGATGTGGGTGAGTGCGCTTGCTGGACAGTTTAAGCACCTTCATCAAATTGTGTTTCACTTCAATCCCCATCTGCAGAGACCACTTTATTCTATTCATTTTCTCTAATTACAGCAATATTTACAAATTATTTCAAGATCTTTCACAAAATGCATGGAGGTCGGTGATCAGTGAGGTGCCTCAGGGATCTGTTCTGGGACTCTTACTCTTTGTGATTTTTATAAATGACCTGGATGATGAAGTGGAGGGATAGGTTAGTAAATTTGCTTATGACGCATAGGTTGGGGGTGTTGTGGATACTGTGGAGGCCTGTCAGAGGTTACAGCAGGACGTTGATAGGATGCAAAACTGGGCTGAGAAGTGGCAGATGGAGTCCAACCCAGATAAGTGTGAAGTGGTTTATTTTGGTAGGTCAAATATGTTGGCAGAATATAGTATTAATAGTAAGACTCTTTGTAGCATGAAGGATCAGAGGGATCTTGGGATCCGAGTCCAGCTGTGCAGGTAGACTCTCAGGCTAAGTATGCATACGGTGTATTGACCTTCATCAACCGTCGAACTGAATTTAGGACCCGAGAGGTAATGTTGAAGCTCAATTGGACACCGGTAAAAACCCACTTTGAGTTTTGTGCTCAGTTCTGGTCGCCTCACTACAGGAAAGATGTGGAAAGGCTGAAGAGGAAATTTGCAAGGATGTTGCCTGGATCGGGAGCATCCCTTATGAGAATAGGTTGAGCGAACTCAGCCTGTTTACCTTGAAACGATGGAGGATGAGAGGTGACCTGATAGAGGTGTGAACGATGATGAAATGCATTGATCGTGTGGATAGTCAGAGGCTTTTTTCCCGGGGCCGAAATGGCTGCACAAGAGGGCACAGTTTTAAGGCGCTGGGGTGTGGGTACAGAGGAGATGTCAGGGATAAGATTTGTTTCGCAGAGAGTGGTGAGTGCGTGGAATAGGCTGCCGGCAACGGTGGTGGAGATAGGGTCTTTGAAGAGACATTATTTGTTTGTAATATACATACATGATCTGGATGATGGGGTGGTAAATTGGATTAGTAAGTATGCCGATGATACTAAGGTAGGAGGTGTTGTGGATAATGAGGTGGGTTTTCAAAGCTTGCAGGGAGATTTATGCCGGTTAGAGGAATGGGCTGAACGTTGGCAGATTGAGTTTAATGCTGAGTAGTGTGAGGTTCTACATTTTGGCAGGAATAATCCAAATAGAACTTACAGGGTAAATGGTAGAGCATTGAGGAATGCAGAGGAACAGAGAGATCTAGGAATAACAGTGCATAGTTCCCTGAAGGTGGAGTCTCATGTATATAGGGTGGTGAAGAAGGCTTTTGGAACGCTGGCCTTTATAAATCAAAGCATTGAGTACAGAAGTTGGGATGTAATGTTAAAATTGTACAAGGCATTGGTAAGGCCAAATTTAGAATATTGTGTGCAGTTCTGGTCACCGAATTATAGGAAAGATATCAATAAATTAGAGAGAGTGCAGAGACGATTTACTTGGATATTACCTGGGTTTCAGCACTTAAGTTACAGAGAAAGGTTGAACAAGTTAGGTCTCTATTCATTGGACGGTAGAAGGTTGAGGGGGGATTTGATCGAGGTATTTAAAATTTTGAGAGGGATAGATAGAGTTGACGTGAATAGGCTGTTTCCATTGAGAGTAGGGGAGATTCAAACGAGAGGACATGATTTGAGAGTTAGGGGGCAGAAGTTTAAGGGAAACACGAGGGGCTATTTCTTTACTCAGAGAGTAATAGCTGTGTGGAATGAGCTTCCTGTAGAAGTAGTAGAGGCCAGATCAGTTGTGTCATTTAAGGTAAAATTGGATAGGTCTATGGACAGGAAAGGAGTGGAGGGTTATGGGCTGAGTGCGGGTAGGTGGGACTAGGTGAGATTAAGAGTTCGGCACGGACTAGGAGGGCCGAGATGGCCTGTTTCCGTGCTGTGATTGTTATATGGTTATATGGTTATTTAGATAGGTACGTGGAGCTTAGAGAAACGGAGGGCTATGGGTAAGACTAGTAATTTCTAACGGGATATGTTCGGCACAACTTTGTGATGCTGTAGTTTTTTCGTTTCTATGTTCCTAAAATAAATCTGTTCGCTTGTTCTACGTATCCATACTATAAGGAATTAACTACGTCGCTTCTTGACTGTAATTAATCTGATTAGGATTGTGCAACAATTCTCCCTTGATGTTGTTGCTACACATCCTGTTTGGAATCACAAAAACTTGTATATTTATTCGCAGCATACAATATACATTTGTTCAAATGTTAACTGTATTAATCGTCTAGTAAACATGGGTGAAAGTTGTAAATGATGTCGTCTCGATATTCTAATGTTCTCCGATGGTTCCATTATCAGCAACAAGGCGCATCTATTTTCTTAAATTATGTTCTTTATCCACTGAATAATGCCGGGGTTTGCATCGAGCCCAGAGCCCGCAAATATTTGAGCGTAAGACGTCTTGAAAATAAATGAATAACACCGAATTTCATTTAGATATACAAAAATAAAAATATGCCGGAAAATCACTCTCTTTCTCTGGTGGCCTCGAAATATAAGCACCGCCCAATATGATGACACAAAGAAAAAGAGTATTTTCGCTAACCACCTGGTCATTCTTTAAAATAGTAACAAAATGCAAGTTCAACGTCTTTATTTTCTGCTGTCATTTTGGTCGATCGTTGGTACATTGTCCTCACACCTCTGCCTCTAAACTGTATTACCGGTAAACTCCAATCGAAATCGACACGTTCCACGGGATGGAAATTCTGCCTGTCATCTCCTTCTTTGCAGCCGATCACGAGTTCCATGTATGGCTGTAGTTTTGAAGTATTGATTCTGCAGTTTGTGAGTTTTGGCATTGCCAGCATTTTTATTCGCTGTCAACGGAGCGGGAATGACCAATAATTTCATGACCAACGTGTGCCAATACCGAGTGTCAGTGTGATCAGATGACTGGGCATCATCGCTGACAGTGTGATTGCGTTGAGGAACATGTTTATAAAGAGGGATATTTTCGCTATGTCCATCAACAGACTGGACGAGCTACGAAAGTACAAATTTTGCCGAGGGGATACTGAATATGCAGTGACATTCTCTCTGTGTCCAGCAGTGAGACCCAATAACATTGCGTTACAGAGGGAACCGGACAAGCAGGGACATTATCTGTGTGGTTGCTGACAGGTCCGAGTAAGCAGTGATGATACCAGTGTGGCCAGTGATGTACCACTGGAGCGGCAACAGTTCTGTTCATTCCCGTAATGGAGACACCTGAAGGAGGGAAATAACCAATCTGTCATCCTTTGCAATCGATGGTGAAATGCCATGATTTTTTTTGGGGAAAAAAATTCTCATTTGAGCGGTCTATCCATAAGTATTATTGTCATGTTAAACGAAGACTGGTGAATGACACCTGTTCGGTTTTAATTTGCAGACCCACAAGCCTCTGTAGCAGGTCAGGAACAATCACACTATTGGAAGTATTCCATGGATACCACACTCCTTCCCCGCTCTCCCACCCCGGAGTGACCATGTGGGGTTTGGTATCACACAATGAACCGGATCAGGTGACAAGTCTCTCCGTTGCTGAGCATATCGTACACAGTAACCACAACTCCCTAACATTTCCCGTTTGGGGACACACTTTGGGGGTGATGAATAAAGCTCCACACTGTATCTGACCAGTGTCCCGGGGGTAGTCGCCCTCAACACCTTCCAACATTCGGCGCAGGGGATTTCACCATTTAGGTGCTAATTTGTTTACCGACTGCCTCTCCTTTTGGAATAAGAATCCCAGGTTAGGTTTCCTGCGGCCGAAGATCTCCTCCAACGCTGCAAGCACAAGATGATTCGGGGAAGAGCGATTTTGCTGTCTGCCCGTGGAACGGAGACTAATGAAAACCGATTGAGAAGTCGGGGACTGATTTATAAGTCTGTTACTAGTAGCGGGCAGTAGGGATAGTTGTTGGGTCCTGAGGTTTGAGCGATACAAATTGCTGATGAACCTGAGTATCATATACACTCCACCGCGTATCAAACATAATTTTGTTAGATGACGTGCCGAATCTTTGCAAACGTCTAATAAAACCGAAAGGCTGCACTGGCTTCTTTATAACTGACCAATAAGACCATAAGATGACGATGGCATTCGTCTGTATCGAAGGACAATTGCTACTTGTGCTGAACAAACCAAATGGAAATGTGGTCCAGAGCTGACCCCCCCCCCCCCCCCCGGGAACTATGCTGCTAATGAGAGAGAGAGAGATGAAGAACAGGGGTAGAGGCAACTGCTACAGATAAGAGAGAGACAAATGATTTAAGTATTATGGCTTCTTCACTGATGGAAAGGTAAACAATCATTTGCTACAAGGACACTTCTTTGCTCGTTAACATTCTTGCTGAGACAGCAGGGAGTGGCCGAGTTTGATGGACATGGTCATTTGAGTTGATGGACGGCTGATACACCATCAAGGGGAGTTAAACGACGGGTCTGCGGAGACACAGATAGACAGACCAGTGGACACTGAAAGAGTGTTGGGCACCCACAGGAAGGTGGGGGACTGAAGGATCGGTTCAGGAGAATCGGTCCGGAGCACGGTGGATGAAGGCAGACCGGTGGGGACTTGTGTGCGTCCGCCCTTGCCTGGGTGACGAATCCGTCACAGAAAAACGGTCTAGCCCGGAACGGAAGGGTCATAACCGATGACCCCCAACCGTACAACGGAACAAGAAGACTATGGAAGGTTTGCCTGCTGCAGCTGCTCAACTCTCGCTCTCTCTCTCCCTCTCTCTCTCTCTCTCTCTCTCTCTCTCTCTCTCTCTCTCTCTCCAACATTGCAACACAACAACAACTACCTCAGCACGAACTGAACTGAACTGAACTTTATATTCTTCTATGACAATTCACTTACCCCGAGACATTGATAGAGCTTGTTTCTTATTATTGATTATTATTCCTACACTTCTATGTTTATTATTGCCAACCTGTTTTATAAGTATATTTGCATTATTGACACTGTTTTGCTTATTTTACTAACAAACTCCTCTAGTGACGGTACCACCAGACTCCAACGTATCATTCCTTTCCTGCTGGTCTGTTAACCCAGTCACGGGGTACGTAACAAATTGGTGCATCGTCTCGGGATTTGAATTCGCAAATTGGGGTGCCGGTGAATCTGGATAGATTTCCCTTATCTGATCTGGTTGTGTGAAAAACCAGAAAGGCAAGCAACAGAAATGGATGTTGACGAGTGTCTGTCAAGTCCGAACCCTGTGGGTTTAAAGACGGCTAAAAAGTCTGAGTTGTGGGGAATGCTGGAGTCCTTGGAACTCACGGAGGTGAAGAAAGGGATGACGAAGGCTGAGATACAACGTAAGATAGCTGAACATTATGTCACGATGCAGATATTCAAGGCGGAGGTGTTAGAACACTTTCCTGCAGGGAAAGGGGAGGTCCAGTTACGTCTAGAATAGATGCGACTGGAGAGAATTAAGTTGGAGGGGGACGAAGCAGAAAAACAGCGACAGTTCGAGAGGGAGAAATGGAAACGTGTGGATAGCGGGGCAGACCGTGGGGAAAGTTTAATTCAACATTTCCAAGACTGTTATTGACACAAAATGCACATTTTAATATTGATCATGACACAATGTATTTTATATATCGTTAATGACATAAAACATATTTACAGATTGTTACTGACAGAGAATCGTATAATTTGTGTTCCGCGTATTATCTGAAAGTACTTGCCTGTGATGCTGCAACAAGTCAGTGTTTCTCTGTCCCTGTACCTTCCCGTACTTGTGCACTTGGTAATAAATTCAACAGGACCTGAGAAATCTCAGTGAGATTTGATTAGTGATGATCATCTTGGCAGCTCGGTAGGTCGAATGTATGAGACAGTACACTGTTGAATGCAAAACCCTGAGCATTGTCGATGATCAGAGGGATCTTAGACTCCAAGTTCATCGCTCCCTGAGAGAGACTGCACAGATTGATCGGGTGGTTAAGAGGGCAAATGACATGGTTGTCTTTATTAGTTGAAGCAGTGAGTTCAAAAGTCGGGAAGTTGTGTTGCAGCTGTTTCGAGCCTGCGGCCGTACTGTGACTGTTTCTTTAAGAGCGCCGGCGTGAGGAGGCGGGACTATGACGTCAGTCACAGGCTGACAGCGCTGACTGTGGACTGAACCATCAGAGAGAGAGAGAGAGAGCGATCTGCAGACAGGCAGTCGGCCAGGAGAGAGGGAGAGAGGGGGAGAGGGGGGAGAGGGGGAGAGGGGGAGAGAGAGAGAGAAAGACTGGAAAAGCTGATCGCTTCAGTTAGTCGCAGCTGAGGATTGGAACTCTCCTATGCCCGCAAGAGTGGGTTGATCATCGGTACAGAGAACCGCAACGAACGTGTGTGGCTGTCACTTCGTATAATCCATAGGAGTGGGTTTTGGAATATCTTGTGTTAACCCTTGCCTGGGCATGTTCTTGTGGTAACCCCTGGAAGACGGCATTCCTGTGATAGGTCACTTTCGCTGATGACTCGTATCTGGACAGATTCAGCGGATAAGAACTTCGACGGCGGTTGGTTGAAGTAACGGCCGTTTCTCTACGTTTCACCCTGGATTACAAATATCTCTCTCCCATCATTTATTCCGTGGATTACACTGAACTTTCCTACTTTACCATCTCAAGACTCTAAGCTTTGTTCCCTCAGTCTCGATAGTCTGGGAGATATATTTACACACATATACACATAACACTGTTAACTTCCCTTCATTTCGTTAAGTTACTATATTATAAGTCGATACTACTAAAGATAATGGTTTTAACATCAAAACCAGACTCCAGTGTGAACTCCAGTGCTGCTGGTTCGTTTCTAAAACGCCACAGTTTGGAACACATTTTTATAAAACTAGTTAGACCACATCTGGAGTGTTTCATACAGTTGTGGTCGCCCACATTCTCGGAAGGATGTCGGGGCTTTGGAGAGGGCGCAGAAGAGGTTTACCAGGACACTGCCTGGATTAGAGGGCATGAGCTATAACGAGAGGCTGGACAAACTTGTGTTGTTTTCTCCAGAGCGGCGCAGGCTGGGGTGAGACTGGATGGATGTTAATAAGATTACGAGAGGAATAGATAGAGTGGACAGTCGATATATTTTCCCTGGGGGTTGAAATGTCTAATACATTTAAGGTGAGTGGAGATGTGAGCGGCGTTTGTGTCTTTCCACAGAGTAGTGGGTAAACGGACATCTGTCTGGGGTGAGAGACCAAAGCGGCCATGTGATCCCGTTTCCTGTTCACGTTTCTCTGCAGATCTGCAGCATCTGCGGGTCACTGCTCTACCTATACGGGTAGCTTCATCTTTCCCCGTTCAGACAAGGCGGTGAGATCCGGATCTGTCACGTCCTCTCGTTGTGGTGGACAATATGGTTTTTTTTTCGGCAATATTTTCACCATGTTTCATTCCACTGTTTTTACCTGCTGAAGTGCTGCCGATGTTTCTGGGTGTCTGACCCACTTATGTGAGAATTTAGCTTTTTATAATTATCTGAGCTTCTCATAAATGTGTGCAGTTCAGTTAAGCTTCACTCCACTACTTCCAAAGCAACAACCCAGTCAGTCAAACAGTCGGCACAGTTAAAATAGTTTATTACATCTTTTTTTTCATTTTGTACTATTTATATAATTTAACAATGTGATATTTATATTCTTATATTAAATCACAATTGTTAAAAACTATGGTTAAAAATTAGGTTCTACTTCTGAACGTATTTCATGACATATGCCGGTGCTATTAAACCTGATTCTGATATTAATATGGGAGACCCACCACCAGTCACCTGATCTCACTTACAGCAGATCGTAATGAGAGATTAAAGCCTTTTCTATTTACTTGCGTTCCTCAGAAAGAGAACTGTTCAGTTTCCTTCTGTGGTTCCAGAGCAGAAGCTCAGTCTGTCTAATATTTGCACACAATTAAAATGGGGAATTTGTTTATTATCATCATGTACTGAACGACAGTTCAAATCTTCCCTGACGTACCATCCACACAGATCGATACATTACAACGGTACATCGAGCTGATATACGATAAAACAATAACTGTAACAAAGCATTATTGCTGCAGAGAAAGTGCAGTGCAGATAGACATATGGTGCAGGGTCACGTCGAGTTACATTGTGAGGTCGAGTCCATTTTATCATTCATTTGGCTTATAACTGCAGACAGGAAGCCATCCTTCAGCTTGGTGTTACACAATTTAAGGCTTTTGTATCTCTTCCCCGATGGGGGAGCGGGTTTGCAGCGAGAATGTCCAGGTTATGAGGTTCTTTGAGTGCATGGCCTGCTTTTCCAAGGGAGGGGAAGTGTAGGGAGAGTCCAGACGAAGGCGTGAAGTATCGACATGGAGCTCAGAGACCTCGGCCTTCACCCTGCCTTGTGTAGCTGGATCCTGGACTTCCTGTCAGATCGCCGGCAGGTGGTAAGAGTGGGCTCCATCTCCTCTGTCTCTCTGACCCTCAGCACACATAACCCACAGGGTTGTCTCTTTGGCCCTCTCCTTTACTCTCTGTGCACCCATGACTTGTGTTGCCACCCACAGCTCCAACCTGCTAATGAAATTGGCTGACAGCACTACATTGATTGGCCTAACCTCAAATAATAACTTTCAATCGATCAAATGCCTCCCGACAAGGTTCAGTCCAAACATACTTTTCACGCTTCTTCAGGAGATTGGTCAGAGGAAGAGCAATAGCAGCAAAGTTCTTACAGAACTTACGATAATATCCATCCATTCCCAGAAACCTTCTAAGAGCCTTCTTAGCAGTCAGAATAGGAACTTGAGAAATTGTCTGGACTTTTGCCCGAACAGGAGCCAACTTGCTTTGACCAACAACATAGCCAAGACAGGTCACAGTGGCATGGCCAAATTCACTCTTAGCTAACTGTAAGGTTGTCCTGGGAAAGCCTGTCAAACGGCTTCTCGACTGCAGTGATATGCTTTTCCCAAGTGCCACTCCCTGTGGCTAAGTCATCAATATAGGCATCTGTATGTTCTAACCCTCGAATTAGAGAATCAATCATTCTCTGGAATGATCCTGGACCATTTTTCCTTCCAAAAGAGAAAACATTGTATTCACACAACCCAGAAGGTGTCACAAATGCAGAAATTTCTCTACCTCTGTCCGTCAATGAAACACACCAATACTCTTTCAACAGATCAATCTTTGTAAGAAATTTAGCTTTTCCAACCTTAATGATGCAATCATCCTCCCTAGGGATAGGAGAGGAATCTGTTTGTTACTGAATTTACCTTCCCATAATCAGTGCAATATCTAACACCACCATCAGGATAAGGCACAATAACGCAGGGTGAGCTCCAATCTGATGCTGAAGGACTCATAATACCATTTTCAGCATATATTCAATTCCTTGCTCAGCCAATTTAACATTTTTCAACGTTCATACAATATGGGTGTTGTTTAATCGGTTTGGCTTGACCAATATCTACATCGTGTACTGCGACCGTGGTTTGCTTGGGAACATCGGGAAATAAATCTTTAAACATCAGGCTTACTTCCTTCAGCTGTTGTTGTTGCCTTGGCTGCAGATGAGCCGACTTGTTAACAATGTTTTCTGGAACAACTGAGTTCATTAGCCTATCTGGGACCATGTTTGGCTTGTGAAAAGTCTCAGACAAGTCAATTGTTTCATTCTCAGGGTTGCCAGATTCATATGATTTGACAACAACACTCACAGATGGAGCCTGCTTGTCAAAATAAGCCTTTATCATATTTATGTGCACCACCTGTGTTAGTTTACGTTGGTCAGGTGTTTTAATAGCATTATTCAGATCATTAATTTGAGAGACTATTTCATGCGGTCTATTGAACTTAGCCTGAAGTGGATTCATCAATATTGGAGATAAAGCAAGCACTTTATCCCCAACCTGGTATTTTCTTTCCAAAGCCAACTTATCAAACCAACACTTCATTTTGTTTTGAGAAATCTTTAAGTTTTGTCTCACTGGACTACAGACTTGTAGTTTATTCTTGAACTTCTACACAATGTCTAACAAGTTAAGATGTACATCCCCATCAATCCACTGTTCCTTTAACAAGGACAAAGGACCCCTCACTATAAATTTTAAAAAGGGTTCACCGAATGCAGGTATAGGGCAGAGTGAGGCCACTAGCGTGACCTGATTCGGTTTACCCACAACTTGACAAGTGTGACAGATTCTGCAAAAGGTCACAACATCTTTCCTCAAATTAGGCCAGTAGAATTATTTCATAACTGTTTACAGTTTTATTCACTCCAAAATGTCGACCTGATGGCATACTGCAGGCCAAAGTTAAAATTTCAGCCATATAACTTTAGGAACTACAACTTGGTGAACAATTGCCCATTCCTCACTCGCTGGTATAGCAGGTGGCCTCCACTTCCTCATTGACACTCCATCCTTGAGATAATACCCTGCTGGCACTTTCTTAATCTCATCATCTGAGAAAGTTGTTTCTTTTAAAGCTTCAATCTCAGGGTCTCGGTTCTGTTCTGCTATAAACTCCTTCCTACACAGGGATACATCTTTCTCATCAGACTTACGACCTGAATCCTGTTGAAACAATGAAGGCAGAAATTCCCTGACATCATAACCTGAATCCCGATTTTGGCTATCATGGGTATCAGAATCATGCTGCACAGAACCGTCTGCATCGGCAGACTTCTTAGCCATACTTCGAGTTCCTGCGCAGGAAGGATAAATGTTAAAATCCATCTGTGGGTCGTCAGCGGTTGTCTTAGTTGTCAATAGCACTGCAGGAACAATTTTAGGTCATTCCCTAACAGCAAACCAACATCTTCCAATGGTAAAATGGAGCATAATCCGATTTTAACAGGTCCCAAAACCAACCCTGACAGTAAAGTTACCTTGTACAACAGCACAGAAACCATGCCACCCCCAATGCCTTTAATAAGATTTACCTCACCAGTGTTAAGTCTCATCACCAAACTTTAGAACGCTGGCTAATATAAGTGACTGAGAATCGCCAGTAACTTGAAGAATTTTCACTGGTTCTTGGGTTCACCCTTCCTTTACTAATACAAACCCATTTGACATAAAATGATCAAAAGCCTTCTTAATTCGGTCAGAACTCTCAGTCCATAACTGAGCCTCAACAGAATGTTCAGAACCCTGTGGGTTGATAGGTGCTTCAACAGACTGATCACAGGTATTCGGGACTGACACCTTTTCCTTTTTCTTCTTCAGGACAGAACAATTAGCCATCATATGACCAGCTTTCTTACAATAGTAACAAGCAAGACCAGAATATTTCTCTTTCAACTGCTTCCCTTCATCCTTATACTTGTCACTAGTTCCAGCTATAATTTCGCGTTTACCCTGGTGACCCCTGCTACTCTTTTGGAAGCTCTTATTCTGGGTAAACTTAACCTTATGAGTTAAAGCAAACTCATCTGCTAATCTAGCAGACTCCTGCAAAGTGGCAGCATCCTTTTCATCTAAATATGTTTTTATGTCATCAGGGACACACTTTTTGAATTCTTCAATTAAAACTAACTCTTTCAAGCTATTAAAATCATCATATATTTATCATCATCATATATATCATCATATATGTGCACCAGCGATCAAAACACACAGACTTCTCATAAGCAAATTACATATGTCCGGTTCACAGATTTCCACAAATTTCTAAACTTTTGCCTGTATGATTCTGGGACCAACTCGTAAGCTTTGAGCACAGCCTGTTTCACTATGTCACAATCAGCTGCTTCATCAACTGTCAAAGCAGAATAGGCTTGCTGAGCCTCCCCCTTTGTAAGAGAACCAACCCTCTTTTGGCCACTTTAAATTCTAAGCAACCTTCTCAAAATGCTGTAAGTATTTATCAACCTCTTTCTGATCAAATGGAGGTACCAATTTAATTTCCTGACTGGCCTCAAACTCATCACCAGAGTCTAACGCTAGACCCCTTTGCTGCAACCACTGTATCTTTTCCAGCTCGAATAGCCTCTGTCTTTCTGCTTCCTCTCTGTTTTTCTGCCTCCTCTCTGATTTTCTGCCTCTCTTGCCTCAAATTGCCTCTGCCTTTCCGCAGCCTCCATCTTTAATTTTTCTAACTTGTCCTGGAGCTCAAGCTCACTAGGTTTACTTCCAGGAAACACGTCCAACTCCTCCACTTTAAACACACCCTCAGATACATAATGTTCAGCTATTACCCTCTGCATCTGTTCCCTCCTCATTGTCAATTTCAACATAGCAAGTTTTAACCTTCTAGCAAGACTCAACAACTCAATCCATCTGGCATCCTCTAATGCCTCAGAGGTTCCTGCTTCCAAACAATAATCAGCATCCGCTGCTGATTTTCTACACACAAATATATCAAAAGGGACTTCCCCAATGAAATCGATAATTAATGACTACGCCCCCATAGCTGTTCATATCCCAGATGCAGGCCCCAATTTTGTTATGAATCGTAAAGCTTTAGAAACGAATCAGCACCAATAGACTACACCTGGAACAACACACACAAAATACTGGTGGAACACAGCAGGCCAGGCAGCATCTATAAGGAGAAGCATAGTCGACGTTTCAGGCCGAGACCCTTCATCAGGACTGCCTGAGACTGCCTGACAAAGGGTCTCGGCCTGAAACGTTGACAGTGCTTCTCCTTATAGATGCTCCCTGGCCTGCTGTGCTCCACCAGCATTTTGTGTGTGTTTGACTTCCAAGCATCTGCAGATTTCCTCGTGGAGACTACACCAGGAGTCTGTTTTTGATCTTAAAACTATCTTTATTAGAATCGACTTATAATATAGTAACTTAAGCAAGATAAACAAAAGTTAACAGTGTTATGTGTATATATGTGTGTAAATATAAATCCAAAACTATTGAGCTTGGGGAGAACAAGGCTTGGAGTCTTGAGATGGTAAAGTATGAAAGTTCAGTTCAACCACAGAATAGGTGATGAGAGAGATATATGTAATCCAGGGTAAATGTCGAGAGAAGGCAATTATGTCGAATTCCACAGGTTCCATGGTGGTAAAACAAGAGAACAGTCACTGTAGATATTATCTGTCATCCTTCCAAATCCACATACTAATTATCACCCAAAGTGACTTGTCACAAGGCGTATCGTCTTCAAGTGAATTACCACACCACACCCAGGCAAGGGTTAACACATCGGTGGTCTTCACATGATACCCCAAATCAGATCCACTCCTATGGATCAAACAAGGTGACAACCACACATTCGGTGTACGATGAATCGATAATTAACCCATACTTGCGGGCATAGGAAAATTCCAAACAGTGACCCTTGGCACCTATTTCCCTTGTATCGATCTTTCCATTTTTCCTCCTTCATCTCCGTCTGACTCTGAGTGTCTGTGTCCTCAGTTAAAACTGAACAAGCTGTGAGTGATGTAAACAAGCTGCAAGTCAGACTGATTCACCTTCTTAATCTCTCTCTCTTAAAATGACAGTCCACAGCAAACAAAACCTAGGGATTCATAACAACTGACTGGTGTGCCTGTAGTTGGAATGACTGAGTGAATCCTATCCCACATTCTCAGCAGGTAAATGGCTCCTCTCCAGTGTGAACTTGCTGATGTCTCTGTAGTGTGGAAGAGTGAGTGAATCTCTTCCCACATTCTGAGCAGGTGAATGGCCTCTCTCAAGTGTGAGCTCGCTGATGTTCCAGCAATCTGGATGAGTTATTGAATCTCTTCCCACAGACTAAGCAGATGAACGGCTTCTCCCCAGTGTGAACTCGCTGATGTTCCAGTAATCTGGATGACTCAGTGAATCTCTTCCCACAGACTAAGCAGATGAACGGCTTCTCCCCAGTGTGAACTGACTGGTGTCTCTGCAGGGAGCGTGAGTGACTGAACCTCTTCCCACATTCTGAGCAGGGGAATGGCTTCTCTCCAGTGTGAACTCGCTGATGATTCTGCAGGTCGGATGAGCGAGTGAATCTCTTCCCACATTCTGAGCAGGGGAACGGCATCTCCCCAGTGTGAACTCGCTGGTGTTCCAGAAGGTGGGATGACAGAGTGAACCGTTTCCCACATTCTGTGCAATTGAACGGCTTTTCACCGGTGTGAACACTCTCATGTCTCAGTAGGTAGGATGACTGAGTGAATCCCTTCCCACATTCTGAGCAGGTGAACGGCTTCTCCCCAGTGTGAGCTCGCTGGTGTCTTTGTAGGGCGGATGAATGAGTGAATCTCTTCCCACATTCTGAGCAGATGAATGGCCTCTCTCCAGTGTGAACTCGCTGATGACTCCGTAGGTTGGATGACTGAGTGAATCCCTTCCCACATTCTGAACAGGTGAACGGCTTCACCCCAGTGTGAATTCGCTGATGACTCTGTAGGTGGGATGACACAGTGAATCTCTTCCCACAGACTGAGCAGGTGAATGGCTTCTCCCCAGTGTGAACACGCTGGTGACTCCGTAGGTGGGATGACTGGGTGAATCCCTTCCCACAGACTGAGCAGTTGAATGGCTTCTCCCCCGTGTGAACTCGCTGATGTCTCTGTAGGCGGGATATCAGAGTGAATCCTTTTCCACAGTCTGAGCAGGTGAATGGCCTCTCCCCAGTGTGAACTGGCAGATGACTCTGTAGTTGGGATGACTGAGTGAATCTCTTCCCGCATTCTGAACAGGTGAACGGTTTCTGCCCAGTGTGAACTCGCTGATGTCTCAGTAGGCTGGATAACTCACTGAATCCTTTCCCACATTCTGAGCAGGTGAACGGCTTCTCCCCAGTGTGAACTCGCTGATGTCTCAGTAGGCTGGATAACTCACTGAATCCTTTCCCACATTCTGAGCATGTGAATGGCTTCTCCCCAGTGTGAACTCGCTGATGTCTCAGTTGGCTGGATAAAGCACTGAATCCTTTCCCACATTCTGAGCAGGTGAATGGCTTCTCCCCAGTGTGAACTCGCTGATGACTCTGTAGGCTGGATGACCGAGTGAATCCCTTCGCACAGACTGAGCAGGTGAATGGCTTCTCCCCAGAGTGAACTCGCTGATGTACCAGTAGGTTGGATAACTCACTGAATCCTTTCCCACATTCTGAGCAGGTGAATGGCTTCTCCCCAGTGTGAACTCGCTGATGACTCTGTAGGTTGGATGACTGAGTGAATCCCTTCGCACAGACTGAGCAGGTGAATGGCTTCTCCCCAGAGTGAACTCGCTGATGTACCAGTAGGTTGGATAACTCACTGAATCCTTTCCCACATTCTGAGCAGGTGAATGGCTTCTCCCCAGTGTGAACTCGCTGATGTACCAGTAGGTTGGATGACCGAGTGAATCTCTTCCCACAGACTGAGCAGGTGAAGCGCCTCTCTCCAGTGTGAACTCGCTGGGGACTCCGTAGGTTGGATGACTGAGTGAATCTCTTCTCACATTCTGAACAGGTGAACGGCCTCTCCCCAGTGTGAACTCGCTGGGGACTCCGTAGGTTGGATGACTGAGTGAATCCCTTCCCACAGACTGAACAGGTGAATGGCTTCTCCCTAGTGTGAACTCGCTGGTGAGCCATAAGGTCAAATGACTGAGTGAATCCTTTCCCAGAAATTCAGCAGATCACCAGCCTCTACCAGGTGTGGTGTGAACTGACTGGTGTGTCCACAGGTCCAACTGAATCCTTTCTCACACACAGAACAGATGAATGGCCTTGCCCAGTGTGAACTTGCTGATGTACCTTCAATTGTGATAACTGAGTGAATCTATTCCCACTGTCTGAGCAGGTGAACAGCCTTTCTCCTGTGTAAGATGACTGGCTTGCTATTTGGTCAAATGATCAATTGAATCCCTCTCCACAGTCTGAGCAGGAAGGATAGTCGATTGAATCCCTCGCTCCACTTCTTAAATATCCAGACAGAGACAGCAAAACTGGCGTTTTCTGTTTGAGATCCCCGGCGACAAATTCCTTCTCGTTTTTAACCTGTGAAAACATTTACAAAATCCATCAATGGGTTTAGGACAACATTTCAGATGAGATTACTTGAGTTGCCATGGTTTGACTTGGTATCACACGGTTACAGTGAGGTTCAACCCAAGTTGGACAGAGAAATCATCTTCTGACTGGGCAGAGTGCTGGTATCTGGAATGACAATCAATTCCCTGAAGCTCTTCCTGTCTCTATAAGAATGGGGCATTTCTGCCGTCTCCAATCTGTGACCTGGCTCAGTTTGACTCTCTCCATTGGTATTACTCCCTGTTCCTGCTGAGCTACATGGGTGCCTGGCCCCACAGTAACTGAAACAGTCTCACGCAAATTGTCTTTGTGGATGTGCATCTGGGAATTCTTTTATGTATTATTAACTTAAAGTGCTACAGCTTTAACACCATATAAAAAAATTCCTGCTGAGATGACTGGTTGGTCCGCACAGCTGGTAAAAGGGGTTAGAGTGAATTTTTGTAATATTTCAAGTTCTTGTAGAAAAGTACAACACAGAAACAGGTCCTTTGGGCCATCTAGTCTTGTGCTGAACTATTTAAATTGCCCCTCCCACACTCCTACAATCCAGGTACCTACACGAACTTCCTAAATGTTGAAATCGAGCTCGCGTGCACCACTTGTGCTGGCTGCTCATTCCAAACCTAGATGACCATCTGTGTGCAGAAGCTTCCCCTCATGTTCCCCTTAACATTTCACCTTTCACCCTTAACCCCTGGCCACTGGTTGAAGTCCTACCCAATCTCAGTGGAGAAAGCCAGCTTGCATTTACACTATCTATGCCCCTCTACCACAATCAAATCTCACCTCAATCTTCTACATTCCAAAGAATAAAGTCCTGACCTGTTCAATCTTTCCTTATAACCCAAGTCCTCCAAACTTGACAACAGCCTTGTGAATTTTCTCTGAAATCTTTGAATCTCTTTTAAATCTTTCCTGTCAGTAGGTGACCAAAACATCACACAATACTCCAAATTAGGCCTCTTTTACAAGTCAACATAATATCCATCTATTGTCAGGATTTGGTTCACGAAAGCCAATGGGCTAAAATCTTTCTTTCCGTCACTATCTAACTGTGATACCACTTTCAGTGAATTAAGGACTTGTATTCCCAGGTCCCTTTCTTCTACAACACTCCTCCGTGCCCGACCAGTCACTGTGAAAGACCTCCCTTGGTAGGTCAAACCAAAGTGCAACAGCTCACACTGGTCTGAATTAAATTCCATTTTCCATTTCTCAAACCATTTTCCCAGGGGGTCCAGATTGCACTGCAAGCCATGATAGTCTTCCTCGCTGTCCACTACACCACCAGTCTTGGTGGTCATAAATCTGCTAATCCAGTTAACCACACTATCATCCAGATTACTGATATAGATGACAAACCACAACAGATCTAGCACTGATCCCTGTGGCAACCACTAGTCACAGGCCTCCAGTCAGAGAGGCAACCATCTGCTACCACACTCTGGCTTCTGCCAAAGACAGTGTCTCATCCAATTTACTATCTCATCTAGAATGCTGAGTGACTGAACCTTCTTGACCAACCTCCCATATGAGACTTTGTCAAGTGCCTTGCTAACATCCATGTAGACAACATCCACTGCCTTGTCTTCATCCACTATCCTGATAACTTCCTCGAGAGACTCTATAAGATTGGTTAGACATGACCTATCCTGCGCAAAGCCATGTTGCCTATTCTTAATCATTCCACATCTATCCAAATACTTATATTTCCGGTTCCTGGTCATACGTTCCAGTAACTTTCCCACTATTCACTACTAGTCACCACTCCGTGGGTTTGGAGATTTCCCTTGAATTTCATAGAATGATAGAAATCTATAGCACATTACAGACCCTTTGGCCCACAGTGCTGTGCCGACTATGTAACTTACTCTAGAAGCTGCCTGGAGTTTCCCTAGCGCATAGTCCTCTATTTTTCTGAGCTCCATGTAACTATCTAAGAGAGTGTTAAAAGTCCCTGTTGTATCCGCCTCGACATCCGCTGCTGGCATTGCATTCGACACATCCAACACTCTCTGTGTAAAAAAACTACCCCTGACATCCCCTCGGCATATATTTCCAAGCACCTTAAAACTATGCCCCCTCCTGTTAGCCATGTTAACACTGGGAAAAATCCTCTGGCTCTCCACACACTCAATGCCCCTCATCATCTTATACACCTAAAAAAGGCTCCAAACATAAACAAGGAAATTATACATTGCTCTGAGGATTTGTTAGAAGTAAACACAATTATGAGGGTATAGATAGGGTAAATGCAAGCAGCTTTTTCCACTGGGTGGGATGACAACCAGAGGTCATGGGTAAGTGGGGGAGGTGAAAATTTAATGGGAACATTTGGAAAAGTTCTTTGCTGAAATGGTCGTGAGAGTGTAGAATGAGATGTCAGCACTAGTGGTGAATATGAGCTCGATTTCACCATTAAGAGAAGTTTGACAGGTACCTGGATGGTAGGGGTACGGAGGGTGATGATCCCAGTGCAGGTAGTTGCATTAGAGAGATTAAATGTTTTTGGCATTGACTAGATGGGCCAAATAGCCTGTTTCTGTACTGAACTTCTCCATGTTTCTGTGACAGAGAAGCTGGCCAAACTTGTTTGGAAGGGAAAAGGTAGGAGTGACAATGGAGCAGCAATGGCTGGAGTTTCTGGGAGCAATTCGAGAGCTGAGTGATCGATACATCCCAAAGACGTGGAAGCATTGGAAAGGCAGCAGGGCACAACCGTGGGTTAAATGAGAATCCAAAACCAACATAAAATCAGAGGAGAGGGCAAACAAAAGAGCAAAGGACCATTAGGAAGCTTTTAGAATCCAACAGAAGACAACTAAAGGAAAGTCAGATGAGTTCGGGAGTGGAATTATGAAATGGCTGTCATTAATGAGTTTTGGTTGCACCCAACAGTCCGCGGCATTTAGAGGAACGAGATATCCAGGGCCTCAATATCTCTTGAAAACCAAGATTCCCTGCACTAGTTACCATTCAACTTTTATTTTGTCAGACACATACAAACTCTACACCCTTAAAATTTCACTTCTGAAGATCTCCCACTTACCAAGTTCTCCTTTGCTAAAAAACATCCTGTCCCAATCCACACTTGTCAAATCCTTGTAAATATCATAAAAATTGGCCTTTCTCCAATTTAGAATCTCAAGAGAGGTCCAGGCCTCTGCTTTTCTGTATTTACTTGGAATCTCATGATCAGTAGATACAAAGTGTTCCCATACACTAATTTCTGTCACTCGCCCTAGATCACTTCCCAATAGCTTATTGCACACTTCTACATCGGGAATTTTACGTACTGATTAAGGTAGATTTAATAAGCTCTACCCCATCTAGTCCTTTTACAGCCTAGGATTCCAGTCAATAAACGGAAAGTTAAAATCACTCACTTTATCAACCTTTGTTTCTTGGCATAGTCCGCAATCTCTCTACAGATTTGTTCCTTGAAATCCCTCAGACTGTTGGGCGCAAGCAAGTTCAAGTAATGGCTACAGTATCATAATTTCATGTCCTGAGGTCTGAATGACATCTGTTTGGTGTCAAAAAAAGAACCTTGCCCTCAATGTCACTGAAACAAAGGAGCTGGCTGCAGACTACAGGAGAAATGGAGACAGGCTGACCCAGGATCTGGGGTTGAGAGGGTGAACAGCTTTAAGTTCCCTGGCACACACAACACCGAGGATCTCACCTGGTCTGTACATACTGGCTGTGTGGTGAAAAAGGCACAACAGCACCACTTTCACCGCAGGCGGTTCAGGAAGTGTGGGACGGGGCCCCAAATACTAACAACTTTCTACAGGGGCACAATTGAGAGCATCCTGACGGGCTGCATCACTGCCTGGTATGGGTGCTGTACTTCACTCAGTTGCAGGACTCTGCAGAGAGTGGTGCGGACAGCCCAGCGCATATGTAGATGTGAACTTCTCACTATTCAGGACATTGACAAAAACAGGTGTGTAAAAAGGGCCACTGTGTAAAAAGGATCATTGGGGACCAGAGTCACCCCAACCACAAACTGTTCCAGCTGCTACCATCTGGGAAACGGTACCACAGCCAGAAAGCCCGGACCAACAGGCCCAGGGACAGCTTCTTCCACCAGGCCCTCTGATTGATTAATTCATGCTGATACAATTGTACTTTTATTTATCCTGACTGTCCTGTTGTACATACTATTTATTATAAACTATTATAAATTTCACATTGCACATTTAGACAGAGACGTAACATAAAGATTTCTGCAACTCATGTATGAAGAATGTAAGTAATAAAGTCAATTCGATTCAATTCACCCTCTCCACTATCTGCTGTGTCATTCTGACTCCAATCCTCCCTGCAACTTTAGTTTAACCACCCACCCCACAGGGTAGCACTAGCGAGCCTTGCCACTAGGATATTCGTCCCTTTCTACTTCTGTTCCACTAACTAACAAATCCCCTATCACCCCTTTGACTTTCCTCTGCCAGGTAATTCCCCCCAACAGTTTCTAAAGCATCCACCTGTTGTTGTGTGGGACAGCAACAAGAGTACTCGGCGATGGCTATTTAACCTCATTCCCCTTCCTGACTCTCACCCAGTTTCCTGTGTCCTGCACCCTGGGTACAACTCACCTCTCTGCACGTCATACCTATCACACCCTCTGATGCTTGGATGATGCGGAATTCATCCATTACCTACTCCAACTCCTTAAAGTGCAGCTGGATATACACCTTCTACGTGAGGGCGTCAGGGACACTGGAGGTCTCCCCGCCTTCCCACCAATGTCCCCTCTAATTTGTAATGACCAGTGTGTGCAAAAACCTTGTACTGTACAATTTTTACCCAGTGACAACAACATGTGCAAACTGAATTTTATATAGAGAGATATCCATTTCAACAGCGAGCAAGTCACTGTCAGTAAGAACTTTAATCTCCTCCGGTTGAGTCTTGATTGAGTTCATCTGCACTCTCACACAACCTATGTAACAGGTTAATGAAGGATTTACTCGCCACAGCTTTTGCAAACCACCTATTTGTGATTTTCTTGCTAAATGATGCTTTCAATTTCAGATTTCCAAATATCACTCCTCTTCTTCCCACTTGAAAATTCCCCAGCAACTCTTGCATCACCACAATACACACAGTATTGTACATAAATATTTCCCCTGAAGTCTCACCCAGGTGACTGAAAGTGGTGAACTCAGTGATGGTAATGCCAAGGAATACTGCCTTTAAGGGTGGTAGTCTGTCTCCCTGGAGTCTGGCACATTTGTGATGTGAAAGCTACTTGTTGGCCAGGGCAAAGGTGTTTGATATCATTATGTAGCCAGACAGAATTGGTGGAAGCATGTTTTCACCCATCCTGATAAATCCCCAGGGTATGGCCAGGAGCTCCCTCGGACCCTGTGGGAGGCAAGAGCAGAAATTGTAGGGGCCCCAGCAGAGATAATTAAGTCATCTTTAGTGACGGGGTGGTAATAGAGGATTGGCGAATAACCAAAGTTGCTTTGCTCCTTCACATAGAACAGAGATACCTACAGCACATTACAGGCTCTTTGGCCCACAGTCCTGTGCCGACCATGTAACCTACTCTAGAAACTGCCTAGAATTTCCCTCGCACACAACCCTCTATTTTTCTATGCTCCATGTACCTATCCAAGAGGCTGTTAAAAGACCCCATTGTATCTGCCTTGACAAACGCTGCTGGCATACATTCCACGCACCCACCACTATCTGTGTAAAAAAAACCTTACCCCTGACATTGCCTCGGTATCTATTTCCAAGCACCTTAAAACTATGCCCCCTTGTGTTAACCATTTCAGCCCTGGGAAAAAAACCTCTGGTTATCCACACGATCAATACCCCTCATCATCATATGCACCTAAAAAGGGCTCCAAAAATAAACAAAGAAATTATACATTGAATTGACGACTTGTTAAAAGCATATAGTACCATGAGAGTATAGAAAGGGCAAATGCAAGCAAGAGCTGAGTGATCAATATATCCCAAAGAAGTGAAAACATTGAGGACACAACAGTGGCTGGAATGAGAAGCCAGAGCCAACATAAAAGTCAAACAGAGGGCAAACAAAAGAGCAAAAACTATTTGGAAGGTTTTAGAACCTAACAGAAGATGACAACAAAAAAGTCAGATGCGCTCAGTGTGTGGAATTGTGATTTGTAGTCATTAATGGATCTCAGTAGCACCCAACAGTCTGAGGCATTTAGAGGAACAAAATATCCGGGGCTTCAATTTCTCTTGAAAATCAAGGTTCCCTGGACCAGTTACCTTTCAACTTTTACTTTGGCAGGCACATACAAGCTCTATATCCCCAAAATTTCACTTCTGAACAAGTCCCATTTACCAAGTACTCCATTGCCAGGAAACAGCCTGTCCCAAACCACACTTGTCAGATCCTTTCTGATACCATCAAAATTGACCTTTCTCCAATTTAGAATCTCAACCCGTGGTCCAGACCTCTCTTTTTCCATCTTTACTTTGAATCTCATGGTATGATGTTTAATAAATTCTGTCACCAGAAGCCCTGGATCATTTCCTAACAGCTTATTGCACACTTCTACATCGGGAATTCTACGTACTAAGGGCACATTTGACAAACTTTACTCCATCTAGTCCTTTTACAGTATGGGAGTCCCAGTCAATTTATGGAAAGTTAAAATCACTTACTGGAACAACCTTTGTTTCTTGGCATGGTCTGCAATCTCTCTACAAATATCTCTAAATCCCTCAGACTGTTGTGTGTAAACAAGCCCCAATAACGGCCACAATATCATAATTCCCTGTCCTGAGCTCATCTGGCTTTCCTCCGATGCTTCTTGCATTGTGATATACACATCTCAGCACATTCATCGCACCATGCTCAACCATTTGATTGCTGACTCTGTCTGAGGTCTGAACAACATCTGACTGGTGTCAAGAAAACAAACTCCCCCTCATTGTCACAAAAACCAAGGAGCCGGTTGTGGATGACAGGAGGAATGGAGACACTCTAACCCCTCTTGACATCAATGGATCTGGGGTTGAGAGGGTGAACAGCTTTAAGTTCCTCAGCAAAAACATCACCAGGCATCTCAGATTGTCTGTACATACCGGCTGTGTTGTGAAAAGAGCACAGCAGCACCTCTTCCACCTCAGATGGTTGAAGAAGTTCGGGATGGGGCCCGAAATCCCAAGGACTTTCTACAGAGCATCCTGACTGGCTGCATCACTGCCTGGTATGGGAACTGTACTTCCCCTAATCTCAGGAACCTGCAGAGAGTGGTGCAGACAGCCCAGTTCATCTGTAGATGTGAACTTCCCACTATTCAGGACATTTACAGAGACAGGTGCGGAAAAAGGGCCCAAAAGATATTTGGGACCCAATTCACCACAACCACTAACTGTTCCTGCTGCTACCATCCAGGAAACGGTATCACAGCAAAAAGACCAACAGGCTCCGGGACATCATCTTCTACCAGGCTATCAGACTGATTAATTCATGCTAATACAATTGCATATCTATGTTATACTGACTGTTCTATGCACAAACTATTTATTATAAATTACTATAAATTACACCACACATTTAGATGGAGATGTAACATAAAGACTTCTACTCCTCATTTACATGAAGGATGTATGTAAGAAAGTCAATTCAATTCAATTCACCCTCTCCACTATCTGTCCTGTCATTCTAGCTCCCATTCCCCCTACAATTCATTTTAACCACATCAGCACCCCCCTCCACCACACTTGCTCTCGCAGCCGTACCACTAGGATATTAGTCCCCTTCCTGTTCTGTTCCCCTAACTAATGAATCCCCTATCACTCCTTTGACTTTCCTCTGCCAGGTAATCCCCCCTAATACTTTCCAAAGTGTTCCACCTGTCGTTGTGTGGGATGGCCACAAGAGTACTTTGTGATGCTATTTAACCTAATTTCCCTTCCTGACTGTCACCCAGTTCCCTGTGTCCTGTACCTTGTGTGTAACTCACCTCTCTTCCTGTCATATCTATCACCCCCTCCAACTCCTGGATAATCTAGAATTCAACCATTTCCAGTTCCAACTCCTTAAAGTGCCGGGTTACAAGCTGCAGCTGGATGCACATCTTGTAGGTGAGGGCATCAGGGACACTGGAAGTCTCCCCTCCTTCCCACCAACGTCCCCTCTAATTTGTAATGACAAGTGTGCACATAAATCATGTACCGTGTATTTTTTTTACACCAGTTTCTGTGTTGTACATAAATATTTCCCCTGAACCCTCTCCAGATGACAGACGGTGATGAACTCTGTGATGGCAATGCCAATGAACATGAAGGGAAGGGCAGTAGTCTGTCTCACTGGAGTCTGGCACATTTCTGACGTGAAAGTTACTTGTTGCCCAGGGCAAAGGTGTCTGATATAATCATGTACCCAGAGAGAATGGGTCAAAACATGTTCTCGCCTGTAGAAAAGTTCAGAACAAAAGGAGGTGGAACAAACAACACACACACAAAATGCTGAGGAACTCAGCAGGCCGGGCAGCATCTATGGAAAAGAGTACTATTGCTGAATTCCTCCGGCATTTTGTGTGTGTTGCTTGGATTTCCAGCATCTGCAGATTTCCTCTTCTTTGTGATGGGAGGTAGAACAAAGGTGATTTTCTCAACTGCTGATGTAAAAGATTTTGTTCCCTTTCTCCGAGTTCCTAATCCTTGCATTTAGATAGCTGGAGCTCAGCTCTGTCTGAGAGATCCATCGGTTCCCATTCCCTCATCAGCCGGAAGCTTCCCGGGGCCCGTGTACGGATCGTGGGGCTGAGAGAGAGGGAAGAGGGCAGGACTGTCCCGGGATTGTTGGCCACGGTCTCCGGATTTCACAGGAATCGCTCTGAAGTCGGTGTTTAAGATAAAAACACGGAGAATCGCTCTTACCTGTAGCCGACATTTTCAAGGCCTTCAGTGTACTGCGCGCATGCGTGATACTCGGGGACGTCCTCAGCCTGACGCCTGCGCATTTCATCGGCGCTTCAGCGACGGCAGAATTCTTAACGCATGGTCCTATGGGTAATCACAATGCCATTAAACATTTCTGCAAGCACCGGTTCAAAGTCCATACCTCATTTTTTTTCGTGTGTATAGAAAAATCTGCAGCTGTTTTAACGCAGAAAGCGGTTTCCATAAGCAATATACTCAATATCAATGTGTATCTAATGCCAAAGTAAAATGCAGTTATAAAACACAGGAGATTCTGCAGTTGCTGGGAATACAGAGACGCACACATACAAAATGCTGGAGGAACTCTGCAGTTCAAGCAGCAACTAAGCAGCGGAGTACACAGGCTAGGCATGCTGAAGGGGCTCGGTCTAAACGTTGCCTTTTTATGCTCTTCACAATTGCTGCCTGACTGTTGATTGCCACCAGTATTTTGCAGAAATTAACCACCTTTTTTTTCGATCAACCAGTTTCCAAATGTTTCTAATCTTTCTTTTGCTGCCAAATCCTGCTGGTCTGATTCCTCTTCCTCCTCTTTGCAGCCCTAAAGTCTGACTCAATCTGGCAGCTCTTTGGTTTCTGACTCTACACCATCGAAGATTCACTCGCTAATCTGCTGTCAGACTTTAGAGGTGCATTGTGTTAGGAGACCGCAGGTTCGTTTACTGTGAGTGTCCCTTTAATTGCCTGAGTGAGGTGGGTCTGTGACGTGAAACACCAACGGAGGGAGAGAGAGAAGGGGAGGGGAGGGGAAGGGAGGAGAGGTGGAGGACAGGAGGGGAGGAGGGGAGAAGGGGAGAGATAGAGGAGGAGGGGAGGGGGGAGGAGGTGAAGGGGAGAGGGGGAGGGGAGGAATGGAGAATGGAGAGGGGGGAGAGAACGTCAAAATCACAGTGGGTTTATCGTCTTATTCAAACCGGAGAAAATCATGCAGGTGTATAAGGTCATGAGAGGCATTGGTCGTGTGGATAGACAGAGGCTTTCCCCAGGGCTGAAACGGCTAACACGCGGGGGAATAGGTTTAAGCTACTTAGAAGTAGGTACAGAGGAGATGTCAGAGCTAAGTTTTGTTTAAGCAAAGAGTGGTGTGTGCGTGGAATGCACTGCCAGCGACGGTGGTAGAGGCGGATACAATAGGGCCTTTTAAGAGGCTCTTAGATAGGTACATGGACCTTAGGAAAATAGGTGGCTATGCAGTATGGTAATACTAGGCAGTTTCTAGAGAATGATGCATGGTCGGCACAACCATGTGGGCTAAACGTATCTGTAATGTGCTACAGATTTCTATGATTCTATGAAATTCAGTGGAAATCCTTCCTCCCACAGAGTAGTGACTAGTTGCAACCTGTCATTTCAGGGTGAGTGAGAAGGGAATGGCCGGGGTAGATTTTGATATTCTGATATGGAACAGAGACATCGGCAGGGACTTCTCTAGTGAGAAACGGAATTTGATACAGAAGTGATTTATCTGTCACAGATCCACAATATTAAACGCCAGTCTAGTTTAAGGCTAACATCAGCAGAACAGACTCCTCCAATGCTAAGTGACCAGGGTTCAGTCCTGGGTGCGATGAGCAGCCGCAAGAACTGCAGAATCTGACAGTAACGGTCCCTCATGAACCTGCAGCTGCCTTCAGTCACCGTGATGGTGAAACATTTAACACGGAGCTGATTTGAACTTCCTCCCTGATGTGAAGTTGCTGGTGTTGCAGCAGCTGGGATGAGTGAGTAAAACTCTTTGCTCACTCCGGACAGAAATGTGGCCTCTATTTACTGTGAACTCACCGGAGCATCACAAGGTGGGTTAACTGAATGAGTCTCTTCGCACACACGGAGCAAGTGAACGGCCGCTTCCCAGTGGGAAGCTGTTGGTGTATCTGCGAAGGCCGACTGAATCCCTTCCAAAATGAGAGCCAGTGAAGACGTCACAGTGCTCTGAACGTCATGGCGATGTATCCAATCAGATCACGGACATGGACACGTGTTCGAGCTCTCCTTGTAGCGAGTGGGGCGCTGTCTTCTCCAGCATCTCCGCCTCCACATTCAAGGATCGGCGACATTCAAGCGCTGGTGAACTGACAGATACAGCGGAGTGAGTGTCGCTTTAAGTGCCTGAGGGAGGCGCGGCTGTGACGTCACAAACGCGCTGCAGCAGAGACAGAGAGACAGAGGGGAGGGGAGAGAGGGAGGAGAGGGAGGGGGAGAGAGCGAGAGGGAGAGGAAGAGAGTGAGAGTGAGAGTGACTTCAGCTTGTCACTGCTACGCCCAAAAGATTGGGTTGATCATCGGCACGCAGTGCACAACGGATGTCTGGCTGTCACTTCGTATAATCCATATGTGTGGATTTGTTGGAGTGTCCTGTGGTATCACTTTTGTTGGGCCTTGCCTGGAATCAGGGTGTTCTGTGGTAACCACTTGACGATATTCCTGTCACTGTCACTGTCACCTGGTGATCTTTCTAAGTGGATTTCGGAACTAATCGACGGATAAGATCTTCGGCGACTGTTTTCTCGTTTACCCAGCGTGGAATGTGTGTGGAATTCTTCGTAATTGCCTTCTCTCTACGTGTCCGTGAGGATTTACAAATCTCTCCTCTCACTCACTTATTCCGTGGATTACTGAACTTTTCCAATTTACCATCTGAAGACTTTTAGCATTGTATCCCAAGGTTGATAGTTTAGGAGCTATATATACGCATAACACAGTTAATTGCTGTATTTTTCATTCAATCTTTTAGATTTGGAGTAGATACTAATGAAGAGAGTGTTTTTACCATCGAAACCAGACTCCATGAGTGATCTGTTGCTGCTGGTAGGTAACAATTGCAACAACCCAGCTGTCTGAGGCACAATCCTTTAAAATTCTTGAAAATGACCCAAAACATTGAAAAGAGCGGGGAAGAAGGAGTTTAACCAACTTCGTCCGGAGCCCTGAACAACGTCACAACCACCGTGAGCTCATCCTCTTGTTCAGCCTGGAGAAAATCATGGAGGAAATTCATGCAGGTGTATAAGATGATGAGAGGCATTGGTACCGTGGATAGCCAGAGGCTTTTTCCCAGGGCAGAAACGGCTAACACCAGGGGGAATAGGTTTAATCTGCTTGGAAGTAGGTACAGAGGAGATGTCAGAGCTACGATTTTTAAGCAAAGAGTTGTGTTTGTGTGGAATGCACCGCCAGCGACGGTGGTAGAGGCGGATACAATAGGGTCTTTTAATAAATACATGGAGCTATGCGGGAGGGTAATTCTAAGCAATTTCTAGAGTAAGTTACATAGTCGGCAGAACATTGCGGGCCAAAGCGTCTGTAATGTGTCGTAGATTTCTATGATTCTATGAAATTCAAGAGAAATCTCCTATCCCACGGAGTGGTAACTAGTTGCAGCCTGTCATCTCAGCGAGAGTGAGAGAGGAACGGCAGGGGTAGATTTTGATATACTGATATGGAACAGAAACACTGCCGGAGCCAGATGGGCCGAGTGGCCTTTCTAGTGTACATTGTGAAGTCAATTCAATTCAATTCACCCTCTCCACTATCTGTTCTGTCATTCTGGCTCCCATTTCCCCAGCAACTTATTTTAACCACCACACTCTCCACCCACACTAGCACTAGCAAGCCTTACCACTAGGATATCAGTCCCCTCCTGTTCTGTTCCCCTAACTAATGAATTCACTATCACCCCTTTGACTTTTCTCTGTCAGGTAATCTATCCTCCCCACCCCAATAGTTTCTAAAGTGTTCCACCTGTTGTTGTGTGGGATAACAACAAGAGTTCTCTGTGATGGCTATTTAACTTTATTCCGCTTCCTGACTCTCGCCCAGTTTTCTGTGTCCTGCACCTTGTGTGTAACTCACCTTTCTTCATGTCATATCTATCTCCTGCTCCAACTCCTGGATGATCCGGAATTCATCCATTTCCAGTTCCAACTCCTTAAAGTGCAGGGTTACAAGCTGCAGCTGGATGCACACCTTGTAGGTGGGGGCATAAGGGACACTGGAGGTCTCCCCAATTTCCCACAATGTCCCCTCTAATTTGTAATGACCAGTGTGCACATAAATCATGTACCGTGCATTTTTTTACCCAGTGACATGTGCACAGTGAATTTTATACAGAGAGGTAATCATTTTCACAGCGAGCAAATCACTGTCGATAAATACTTTGATATCCCCCGGGTTTGATGGAATTCATCTGCACTCTCACACACACTATGTAGCAGGCCTGTAACGAGTAATGAAGAATCATCTCACCAGAGCTTTTGCACATTGTTCATATGTGGTTTGCTTGCTAAATTATTCTTTAAAAAGTCAGGTTTGCAAAGATTACTCCAAGTCTTTCCACTTGCAAATTCTCCAGCACCTCTTGCATTGTCACAATAGACAATAGACAATAGGTGCAGAAGTAGACCATTCGGCCCCTCGAGTCTGCACCGCCATTCTGAGATCATGGCTGATCATTCACTATCAATCAACCAGTCCCTGCCTTGTCCCCATATCCCTTGATTCCCCTATCCATCAGATATCTATCTAGCTCCTTCTTGAAAGCATCCAGAGAATTGGCCTCCACCGGCTTTCGAGGCAGTGCATTCCAGACCCGCACAACTCTCTGGGAGAAGAAGTTTTTCCTTAACTCTGTCCTAAATGACCTACCCCTAATTCTCAAACCATGCCCTCTGGTATTGGACTGTCCCAGCATCTGGAACATATTTCCTGCCTCTATCTTGTCCAATCCCTTAATAATCTTATATGTTTCAATCAGATCCCCTCTCAATCTCCTCAATTCCAGCGTGTACCAGCCCAATCTCTCCAATCTCTCTGCGTAAAACAGCCCTGCCATCCCAGGAATCAACCTAGTGAATCTACGCTGCACTTCCTCAATTGCCAGAATGTCCTTCCTTAAACCTGGAGACCAAAACTGTACACAATATTCCAGGTGTGGTCTCACTAGGGCCCTGTACAAATGAAAAAGGACATCCTTGATCTTGAACTCAATTCCCCTTGTAATAAAGGCCAACATTCCATTTGCCCTCTTCACTGCCTGTTGCACTTGCTCATTCACCTTCATTGACTGACAAACTAGGACTCCTAGGTCTCTTTGCATTTCTCCCTTACCTAACTCTACACCATTCAGACAATACTCTGCCCTCTTGTTCCTGCTTCCAAAGTGGATAACTTCACATTTATTCACATTGAATGACATCTGTCAAGTATCTGCCCACTCACACAGCCTATCCAAGTCTCCCTGCATTCTCCTAACGTCCTCTTCGCATGTCACACTGCCACCCAGTTTAGTATCGTCAGCAAACTTGCTGATATAGTTTTCAATGCCCTCATCTAAATTGTTGACATAAATCGTAAAGAGCTGTGGTCCCAATACAGAGCCCTGTGGTACCCCACTTGTCACCTCCAGCCAGTCCGAGAAACACCCATTCACTGCTACCCTTTGCTTTCTATCTGCCAACCAGTTTTCTATCCATGTTGAAACCCTGCCCCCAATGCCATGAGCTCTGATTTTACTCACCAATCTCCTATGTGGCATCTTATCGAATGCCTTCTGAAAATCTAGGTACACAACATCCACTGGCTTACCCTCGTCTAACATCCTTGTTACACCCTCAAAAAACTCCAACAGATTAGTCAAGCATGATTTGCCTTTGGAAAACCCATGCTGGCTCAGCCTAATCCTATTACTGCCATCAAGATGTTTCACTATTTCGTCTTTAATAATGGACTCAAGCATCTTCCCCACGACTGACGTTTTCTCCTTCCCTCCCTTCTTGAAAAGTGGGATAACATTAGCCACTCTCCAATCTTCAGGAACTGATCCTGAATCTAAGGAACATTGGAAAATGATTACCAATGCATCCACAATTTCCTGAGCCACCTCTTTCAGAACCCTCGGATGCAGACCATCTGGACCCGGGGATTTATTAACCTTCAGTCCTACCAGTCTACTCATCACAGTTTCTTTCCTAATGTCAATCTGCCTCAATTCCTCTGATATCTTATGACCCTGGCCCATCCATACATCTGGGAGATTTCTTGTGTCCTCCCTGGTGAAGATAGATCTAAAGTACGCATTAAATTCTGTTGCCATTTCCCTGTTTCCCATAACAATTTCTCCTAATTCATTCTTCAATACACACAGGTAATACCAGTTTCTATATTGGACATAAATATTTCCCCTGAACCCTCCTGAGGAATTGAGGATATATAAACAAAAAACCTATGTAACCTATGTAACCTCTGGCTAAAAGAATAATTGTGACTGAATAGGAATATTTGAACCGAAGTAAACACTGTCTTCAGTGGTTAGCTCAGCCAGGCTCATTGCCAGTTCTCTGTGGCTTGCAGAGAGGCACACTGAGAGCTGATAACATTGTATACTGTACCGTTGTTAGATACCATTATACGTTCTACCCTCATTTGAGTAAGGGGCAGAGGACTCACTGATAAGGACAGGAATGAACATCTGTTTGTAATTAAGTCAGGGCTTTGCAAAGGGAATAAGGATTGGACAGTACATCCATCCATAATTAAAACCTCAATATAACAAACTCTGTTATCTAAGTAATTAAGATTTGCACCAACAAACTTGGTGGGCATACCAGTTCAAATAACATCTTGAAATAGTGATGCATGGGGTGTACTATGTATAAATATACGGCTGTAACCTAAGTCAGACGACTTGTCAGATAGTGGCAGTGCTTACGTGCCTTCCCTTTCACAACTGGGGCTCAAACTCCTGCAGAAGAATGTGCAATAAACTGTGGTGTCAATAAGAAGCTTGTATCTCGAGTTTTATTCAGATTCAGCTTTAACATTTGGCATCACAAACAGGATCTCTATCTACAGAGCACTGAGCAGACGGGCTGAGTAAGCAGCTGAACCACTCTGGGGACTGTGGGGACTGACCGGGAGCCCAATAGGTATTTTACATTTGCCGCTCACTGTTAGTTCCTTTGGATGTATGGTGCCTTGCCCAAGGCTGGTCACATACCTTGACAGGATCGGGAAAAAAATCTGTCAGGAGACTAGTATAAGGTAGGCAAAATTTTTACTAAGTGGGCAGGAGGAAGTATTGGATAAAGTTTACTAAGTGGCCAGGAAGCAGACATGTCAGGTAAATTCATCAATTGAGCAGGAGGTGCCTGCTGGGTAAATTTATCAGATTGTTAATTGAGCAGGAGGCCTTGTGCCTGATAAATTAGTTAGAGATAATCGGTCAATTGCAGTCGATTGATACGAGTGTGCCAGCAGCAGCCCGACACAATTTTGTGTGAGAGTTTTCCGGACGAGGAAAAAGATTTTCAAATGTTTAGTATAGCACTGAGTAAGAAATTGGGGAACAAAATGTGGCCACGGACTGAGGGGGGTAGGGGAAGCCTGGGTTATTACCTCATTAGAACAAGCAGTAAATCTGATATGGAAAAAGAACTGAGGAAAGAAGTGGAAATCATTGAAAAGGGAATGGAAGGAAAAGGCAGATGTAAAATGGAAGTCTGCCAGCTATGCCACTGATGGCTTACTGGCTTCAGAATTGGACTTTGAGGCGAGAGGTCTTGAGTTCGAATCCAGTCAACTCCCTTGCACACTTTCATCCGTGCTGGGTTAGAGCTGGTGATCTCTTAAACAAAACAATTCACCCAGCAGAAGGCAATGGCAAACTACTGCTGTAACTTGCCTTGTACATGATTTCCCAACACCGCACAGCGGCGTGGAAGGAAATCCTCGGCTAACTGGAAAAAGTTCCGGATGTGACATACGTTTAAAGTGGAACAGTATATTATCAGCAAGTTGGAGAAATAATGGAATGGGATAGAGGTATGTACTGCAGAAGGAATGCCAAAGGTTGGGAGCCGCTAAAAGCGGAGCGTGAATGGGTGGATGTGATTTGTGGCCTGCTACGGCAGTTTCACAGGAGACCAAGCCTTTAAACTGGAGGGACAAATACCCATTATTAATGACTTACTGCTCCAATGCTTACCAACTAAGTTAGCCAACATTATTAAGACAAATAATATGGATTGGCCTGACAATGACCGAAATCGAATGTGACGAGCTTCGACATATTTTTGGGACCCGACTTTCGAATCCCGATCAACCCCGAAGGGAACTAATATTCTCCTGTTTGATTCTTACTAAGAGAGAGAGGGGGGCAGAACTATTTGACTATGCAGCATGTTTACACTTGTTCGCAGCTTGTGTTTATATAGCTCACAGTTTGTTTTATTTAAGCAAGGACAGTCACAAACACAGTCAGCCGGAGAGAAAGAAAGAAGATGGAAGGTTCGAAACAAAGGACCTAGTGGCCAAAGGCCACTATTTGGACTCTACTATGCCCACAATGTGGGTTGACTATTGATCCAGCGTGTACTGAATGTGTGATTGTCACTTTGATCCACTGGAGTGGATCTGTTGGCTTGGGAGTATCCTGTGAGGACCACTTGTGCTAACCCTTGCCTGGGTGTGGTAATTCACTTGAAGAGGTACCCTTGTGACCAATCACTGTTGGTGATAATTCGTATAATCCATATGGGGATGTTGTTGGAGTATCTCGCGGCTACCACTTTTGTTAACCCTTAGCCGGATTCGGGTGTGTTATGTGGTAACCACTTGTGAGAAGGGATATTCTGTGGAAATCACTGTCGGTAATACTTTGTGTGTTGGATCTGGATTGGGAGTACCTTGTGGAATCTACCTGTGTGTCAACCCTTGCTTGTGTGGTAGTTCCTTCTGAAGACAGTACGCCTGTGATAAGCTGCTTCTGGCGATAATTTGTATGTAGATTTAGAACGACGACGGATAGAACCTACAGCGACTGTTAACCTGTCATTTATTCCATGGCTGAACTGAACTTTCATAGTTCACCATCTCAAGACTTTAAGCTTGGTATTCCCTGAGCTCAAAGGTTTGGGAGTTATATTTACACGTATGTGTACTCATAACACTTTTTAACTTTTGATTATTTTGCTTAATTTGTTATATTATAAGTAGATACGAATAAAGAGAGTGGTTTTAACATCAAAACCAGACTCCAGGTGTGGTCTATAGCTGCTGGTTCATTTAAACCAATTGGGTACGTAACGGTGCTGCTCGTGTTTATGTCTTTAAGAGGGCTCACCCCAGCGCCCAGGGGCCCCCATGTTAACACCTTTCTGTCTCTCTGTCACACCTATGCCAAGCAGGTAGAACCAGAGGCCTGCTGGGTTTGTGCTGAAATTCCTCGGTATGGTAAAAGTATGATTCAAATGTCAGTAATCCTGCTCAACTAGAGTGAGGAACTATCTGCCTGGGCTTTTTCAAATAACACCCGGGGAAGAGAGTGAGGAACTGTTGTCCAGTCTGTGATGACCGTGGCTGTCAGTGTTTTGAGGGATGGTGTCTCAGGGCCCCACCAAGCGGAACTTCCTACGCTGGGAAACATGCATCCTGGCCATATCTGCAGGAGCCCAGCAGCCGAGAGGAATAACTGAGACTGAGCGATTTTTGATGATAGTTTTTCTCTCCTATAGCGTAGCCAGAAATTCATGAGAGATAATCAATTTGGCTATAAGAACTTCAGGAGCTGGCCACAATGCTGCAGGGGCCCTGTGACAGAAACACAGGCCCAAGTAACAGAAACATCCATTGAAATGATTGCAATCTGGCAAACAGTCGTACAGAATCGTACGACTTTAGATTTTATCCTAGCTGAGAAAGGGGGAACCTGTGCTATTATTGACACAGAATGCAGCACCTATATCCCTGATGAGTCTACTAACGTTACATCCCTCTCCAAGCACACTGTCAAGGAGACTGACAGCATCAAGAAAGTAGGGCAGGGTTTACACGGGTTCACCGAAGGGTTGAAATGGTGATCTTCAAAGGCCTGTAAGGTAATATGTGGGGCATAGTCCTAATCCTATGTCCTAAAAGTTGTACATATCATTGTTATAATTACTGATGTATGTTGTTTTTCCCCACTGAGAAGTCAAAGCTGTACTCAGTTGTTTTCTCTGTAAAAAAGTTACTGCTTTGTTGATCATGTAATGATCTAAAGAAGGGAATGATAAAGTATGTAAAAGGGTTAACACTTCGTTAATCTATAACAGCCTGTTTTTCTGAAAGAAACTGCTGATGATCAACAGATGTACTAAGCCATGCTGAGCCATATTTCTTCTTGAGGGTAGCTAGCTACGGTTTCAGGATGCTTATCTCCTTGTGCACTCATGTGTAGAGATAGGACAGCTTCTGTCTGTTCTGTGTGTGTGAGCCATTATGACTATTTTGTAATTTGTCTTTAGGGGCTGTCATAGTAAATAACTTTGGCTCCATCCAGTCTTGTGTGGGGGAGTATCTGGACAGATAAATTTATTGTGTAAGGGGAATTGGTGGATAGGGTGGTAGCATTCACAGTCTGTTCCTGTCTGAGTGACTAACTGAGTACGCCCCGGGTGCTTGGAACAAAGAGTTTGTACCATACGGTCTCTGAGTGACTTTATCTGGATTCAACTTCCACAGAATGGGAGTGGTTTTAAAGGGCTGGGCTGCTGGAAGCACATCACCAGACCGGGACTGATTGCAACTGGGTCTGACAGAAGCATAACTGGTTCTTCTGGGGACATTCAGTCTCACTCCAGCTATTTCCTACCTTCCCTTGTACAGGTATGTAATGTCCAAAGGACATGTTTTTGAGTAAATGAGACTCACCAAACTTTCTCCTGACTGAATCACTGGGAAATCCGAGTCTCTTGATGCAGAGTTGTTCTCTCCAGTTGCTGTTCTCAGTCCTCGGGCCAATTCACTTGTTGCTGTTCTCTCGTCTTCAGCTGTGGTTTGCTTCCAGTTGGGGTTTTTCTTCAAATAAACTTCTCACCGCAGGTCTAACTTTAACCAGAGAGATAATGAAGTATGTTAACATTAAAAAGGAGAACCAAACATTTCTGCTCAATGTTACTAAGAACAAAACTCACTGAAATTTAAACATTGAAGGCAGATATAATGATCGCAGTGAACAATTTATTGTCCCTCACACATCACAAAACGATATGGGACAAGGAGGAGCCATCATACAGTCAGGAACAGAATTATGTGATTTGATCCATCTGGTCTGCCCCACCATTTACCATGGCTGATTTTTATTCCAACACCATATTCCTGCCTTCCTCCTGTAACCCTGAGCTACTCACCAATCATGAATATATTACTTTGTGTCATAAATATACAAAATGGCAGCCTCAACCAACCTCTGCAGCAACAAATTCCACAGATCAGACATCTTTTAGCCAAAAAATTCTTCTCATCTCAGTTTTAAAGGGAAGCATCTTTTTTCTGAGACCGTGCTGTCAGATCACAGACTCTACTTCTGATGGAAACATCCTCTCCATGTCCACTGTATCCAGGCTTTTCAGCATTCTGTGCGTTTACTTATCCATACATCCCTCCCACAACTCCCCAATGTCCCTCTGAACTCCATTGAGCACAGGTCCAGAACCATCAAATGCTCCTCATACATAACAATGATTATTCCTGAGATTATTTTTGGAAACCATGTTTACAAGCAGCAATTGTACTGAACACATTTCCAGGAATAAGAGATAAATTGATACCAGGATAATTTACAGAGTAAGTTGAGATTTCTCTATTGTTCTACTAGCACAGAATGAGCCATTTCCATTTCCAGGTTAATTTCTGGAAATATAAACCATTCCAAGGTAAATGTAATAAAAAGAAACTAGAATTATCAGAAATTCTCAGTAGGTAAGGAACAGCTTTGGGAGAGGAACAAACTTTACAATTCAGGGTAATAATGTTTTGTCAGAATGACCAAGCATTTTCAGTTTTTATTGCAGATCTCCAGCAACTTGAGATTCTGCCTGATTTCCACCGAGTGACAGACAGATGACAGTGAAAGGGGGATTTCGAAGCATAGTTTGAACACCAAACTCAGGGTCTATCTCTACTGTTGTAAACACGGAACAGCCCATTTACTCACAGCCTCTCCCTGTGAGGATGGAATGGGAACTCATCCTCTCCTCAGACTGGCAGTCATTGCTTCCAAAGGAACTCCAGAAAGAAACATCTGATCCCAGACGAGAAATACTCGATCAACACCTCACAAGCCCAAACAGCTCGATCCCCGGGTCCACTTTCCCTGGATCAAAAGCTATGATATCCCAGGACCCAACCTCACAGAGTCACACAGCTTAATCTGCCACTCACCGACCCTGAGAGTCTCACACATTGTCCCCACATCTCACACTGGGTAGTGCAATCCAGGATTTCCCCACAACCAATGTCCAGCTGCTCGAAGAAGGACATCCATCCAGCCCCTTCTGTAGAAGCACTAAGCAAAGTCAAAGCCAAAACACCAGCAGTTCCATTTCCCTGGAATGCTGATCACAGGACTAGAGCCCAAGCACCAACTCTCCCAGAACTCTTTGCTGACTGTAATATGATGAAGTGTGTCAGGCAGTCACAGTTCACAAAATAGGACTCCACACCAATGCACAACAGAACTGGCACCTGATGAGCCTCTGGCTTTCCAGCTGACAAAAACTGATTCTGGAAACAACTCAGCAAGGCCGAAGGTGTAAAAGAATACTTCACAATGAAGCCAAGAATGATTGCCGATATATATCACTAAAGAGGTGTGACACAGGGTGGACCAAGGTTGACCCAGATAGTTGATGCATGTCACTGAAGTTGGTGGGAGAGAGACTGGACAGAGGTTGAACAAGATGGGCAGGGAATGAGCAGATGGAATGAGGTGGAGAAGAAATCAAGGACGATCAATTATGGTTCTCCAGCAATACACAGATACTGAATTAATAGTACTCACTACTGTATAAAGGATCTTAAAATGACAAAGTTAGAACAAAACAACAAGAACTTTGCCATATATACTTTGAACCCTCACCAAATTTTTATCAACACACCATAGAAATTTTCCCATTCAGACACTTCATGCTTTTCATGGTAACTGTTCTGCCCGTGACTGTGAGGAACAGCAGAGACCTTTGGACCCAGATCAGCACATCACAGAAACCATTCTAACACTGGACTTTCCAGTCCCTCAGGAAAGCAGGTAGTGAAATCAAAGATCCCCACAACCTGGTACATTCTCCTTCCTCACCCACCCCAGTCCGGGAGAAGACACAACAGCCAAAAAGCTCAAAGACAAATGCGAGGAGGCTCAGGAAGTGAGACAAGTTGGGGGAAGTTAACGGGACTCAGTGGCCAACATCAGATTCCCCAACACAACATGGAGGAAGCATCACCTCACATACGGGGACTCTGACCGCACACCACATGATCTTGAGTCACAAACCAGAGGGCGGGGTAGATCTGTGTTAAACAGCCTCATGTGACCTGTTGGTGGGTCTCCCATTTCAACTCTGTGAAAATAAACAGCCTGGGCTCCTGGTTTGGATCGTTCAATGCAGATTAAGTGACATCTACATATTTTTGAAGAGCCCAGATAATAGGAAAATAAATGAGTAATTGGCCCTCAGTTCAGCACTCACGGCTAACATTGGATCTCCCCACTCGGGATCGGTCTCAATACGCACTGATGGGAAAACGATATCTTCGGCCCGCAGACTGTGATCTGATCCCTGGCTTCCTGACCCAGGAGGGGAGGACCCTTTCCCAATCCCGCAGACAATCCGCTTCAGTACTGAGCAGAAAGGAAAACACCACCCAACCGGAGACAGTGAGCATGCGCGAAGAGTTAGTTACATCTGTGGATAAATGGGAGGGGCAAACAGGATCACGTGACTGGTGGGGTCCCGTTCCCCCCCCCAGGCAGAGAGTCCAGCTACCCACCACTTCTGTGGAAAGAGACAAACTTGCCGCTCAGATTTCCTCTCACCTTAAATGTATTAGACATTTCAACCCCCAGGAAAAATATATCATCTGTCCACACAGATTCATAATCAGGTTTATTATCACTGGCGTGTGGTGTAAACTTTGTTAACTTTGCAGCAGCATTTCAATGCAAGACATAATATAGACAAAAAAGAAAACACAGAACAAAATAATAAGAATTACAGTATATGTATATCTGGGACCATTGCTCATCGTGATTGTTATAAATGACTTGGATGAGGAAGTGAAGCGATGTGTTAGTAAATTTGCTGATGACACAAATGTTGGGGGTGTTGTGGATAGTGTGGAGGGCTGTCAGAGGTCACAGTAGGATACCGAAAGGATGCAAAACTGGGCTGAGAAGTTGCAAATGGATTTCAATCTGGATAAGTTTGAAGTTGTTCAATTTATTAGGTCAAACATGATGGCAGAATATAGCATTAATGGTAAGCCTCTTCACAGTGTGGAGGATCAGCGGGATCTTGGGGTCTGAGTCCAGAGGACACTCAAACCTACTATGCAGGTTGACTCCGTGGTTAAGACGACAAACGGTGCATTGACCTTTATTAATCGTGGGATTGAGTTTAGGAGCCGAGAGGTTTTGTTGCAGCTATATAGGACCCTGGTCACACTCCACTGTGCTCAATTCTGGTCACCTCACTACAGGAAGAATATGGAAACCTTAGAAAGGGTGCAGAGGCACGTTACAAGGATGTTGCCTGGATTGGGGAGCATACCTTATGAGAATAGGTTGAGTGAACTCGGCCTTTTCTCCTTGGAGCGACAGAGGATGAGAGGTGACCTGATAGAAGTATATAAGTTTATGAGAGGAATTGATCATGTGGATAGTCAGAGGCCTTTTCCCAGTGCTGAATTGGTTACCACAAGAGGGCACAGGTTTAAGTTGCTGGGGAGTACGTACAGAGGAGATATCAGGGGTGAGTTTTTTTTTGCCAGAGATTGGTGGGGAGTGGTGTAATGGGCTGCCGGCAATGTTTATGGATGTGGGCATAATAGGGTCTTTTCGGAGATTTTTGGATAGGTACCTGGCGGCACTGGAGAAAAACTAACTTAGAAAAATAGAGGGCAATGGATAACTATAGTAATTTCTAAGGTAGGGACATGTCAGCACGACTTTGTGCGTCAAAGGGCCTGTACTGTTCAGTAGGGTTTCTATTATTCTATGAATAAATTAAAAATCATGCAAAAAGCAGAAATATTATATATTTATATTGAGGTCGTGTTCAAGGGTTCAATGCCCATTTGGCTATCAGATGGCAGAGGGGAAGAAACTGTTCCTGTATCACTGAGTGTGTGCCTTCAGGCTTCTGTACCTCTCTCTCTCTCTGATGGTAACTTTGAGAAAAGGGTAGCCCTGGGTGCTGGAGTTCGTTAATAATGGACGCTGCCTTTCTGAGACACTGCTTCTAATCCTTTGGTAATCTTATAAACGTCTATTCAGTCTCATCCCAGCCGGCACGTCTCCAGAGAAAACAACTCAAGTTTGTCCAACCTCTCGTTATAGCTCATGCCCTCTATTCCAGGCAGTGTCCTGGTAAACCTCTTCTGCGCCCTCTCCAAAGCCCCGACATGCTTCAGAGAACGAGAGCGACCACAACTGTATGAAACACTCCAGATGTGGCCTAATTAATCTTATAAAGCTGCAACACAACTTCCAGACTTTTGAACACAATGATAAAGAGAACCACACCATTTGCCTTCTTAATCTGTGCAGATCAATCTGTGCGGTCGCTTTCAGGGAGCGATGATCTCGGACTCCAAGATCCCTCTGATCATCAACACTATTCAGTCTTGCATTTAACAGTGTACTGTCTCTTTACATTCCACCGACCGAGCTGCGAAGGTGATCATCACTAATCAAATCTCACTGAGATTTCTCAGGTCCTGTTGAATTTATTGCCAAGTGCACAAGTACGAGAAGGTACAGGGACAGAGAAACACTGACTTGTAGCAGCATCACAGGCAAGTCTATTCAGATAACACACGGAACACAAATTGTACGATTCTCTGTCAGTAACAGTATAGAAATATGTTTACGTCATCCTGCTAATAGGACCAGAACAACAGGGGCTGAGCGGCAGCTCATCTCAGAGACCTTGTGAGACCTTCACTCCGGACCGACACCGGCAGATTCTGTGAAGGAAGCGAGGCGAGGCCGCCAGTCCGGGAAAGTTCATCCCCTCCCCCTTCAGGTTTCACCGATCACCTTCTGTTTCTCTCTCCCTTCCCCACCCCCACCTTTTATTCTCCAGTCCAGCCGAAGGGTTTCGGCCGGTTATGTCGACTGTACTCTTTTCTTAGATGCTGCCCGGCCTGCTGAGTTCCTCCAGCATTTTGTGCGCGTTGCTCGCATTTCCAGCAACTGCAGATTTTCTTTGTTTGAGTTCAGGAAAGTTAACTCACTACCCACCGTCAGAACTCCCCGATCGGAACCGGCTTCAATACTCACCGAAGGAAAATTGTTGGTGTTGCCCCGCAGAGAATAATCCGTCTCCGGCTCCCCGTCCAAGGGGCCGAGAACCCACTCCCCATCCCGATCTCACCACCGACCCGGTTTCACAAAGAACGAAAAAACTAGCACTGCCAAGCCCGGGAATGTGAGCATGCGCAATGTGCTAATTGCGTCATCAGGCGGTGGGCGGGGCCTCGGAAACAAACCCGAAGATGCTTCCGATCTGCGGTAAAACGGGATCACGTGACGAGTGGAGGGTCTCTCAAGTCACCCGTTGACTGTTCCTCGCCCTTCACACCCTGCCCTTCCCACCGCCGCATTTCCCACATTATTTTATTATTTCCCTATATTATCTCCAAATTTAAACCAGATATGTATTTAGTTTTTCCCACCATATCTTCCCCGGTCCCGTTCCCTCCAGCCCTAGGTCACAGAGCGCTCAGAGTTAGAGTTTCGATTCCCATCCTGGTCAGAAACTGAACTCAGACCCAAACCGGAAATGTGCAGGTTTCATTTAAATCAGTCTATGTCAGTAAACACTAATTTCTATTCACATTCCTCCGGCCTCACTGATCAGGAACACTGAATCATTAAGTGAGAAACAGCAGCAGGAGGCCATTCAGCCCTTCTAACCATCAACAAAATGGCTGCTGCTCTCCCTTCTTAGCCACAAACTTCTGCCCTATCCTCTTTTCCTCGATTCCCCTCGGTCTCCACACATCTGCTTTTCTCTGTTTTATGTGAGGACGATCACTGAGTCTTCACCACCCTCTGTGGTGGGGATTTACAAACATTCACCACCCTCAGAGTGGAGACATTTCCCCTCATCTCAGTCCCGCACAGTCCATCCCTGTTTCAGAGACTGGGATCCCTGGTTCAACCGGTGCATTTCAATGTGTTCACCTTTCAGTCCTCGCTTCTCTAAATGAAAGGGTTATCACATTTGATCGTTCTTCATATGATGACCCCACCACTCCAGGGATTAGTCTGGTGAATCTTCATTGCATGCTTTATAACAAATACTCTCTAACCTCTCTGTTAATCCTGTGGAATTAATTTCCATCTTCTGCAGCACCGTGTTGGTCCAACCACTTACTTCCCACCCTTGTCACTATTTCCACCATCCCACCTCCCCCCTCACCTGGATCCACCTCTCACTCCCCAGCTCTTGCCCCATCCCCACCCCTCTCCTCTTTTCTCTGACTATTTCCCGTCTACTCTCAGTCCAGAGGGAGGGTCTCGGGCCGAAATGTTGACGGTCCATTTCCCTCCACAGATGCTGCTCGGCCCACTGAGTTCCTCAGGCAGCGTCTTTGCATCCTGGTAAACTAACAGCCTGACAATGTGGACCATGGATACCCCTTCCTCTAAAAGTCATCGAATCACTCAGACGGCTAATCGCTGACAGGAATTATATTTGTTGGTCATTACATTCCAGCTGGATGGAGTTGATGGGGAGTTCGGCGTGTCCCCGTGAAACAGCCGAATGGCCGAGCTCTCTGCACTGTCCCTCCGGCTCCGGCCAGTGGTGGCGCTGTAGGGACCCCCGGCCAGTGTCTTGAGCATAGGGAGACGCGCAGGCGCGCTGCCGACACTAAGCCTCGCAACTCCGAGCGGCGGTGAGCCGGGGCCGATGTCGGGTTTGTGTAAATCGGGGCCGGTAGCAGTGAGAAAGGGCCTGGCCCGAGCTCTGCCGGGTGGCTGTGGGCTCCAGGCACTCCTCAGTCCCGGTTTTAACTTTGCGACCGAGCCCGGGCTGTGGGATCAATTCCTTGTGGTTCTCCAAGGTGTGAAGGGGATCTGTCCGTGTGTGTGGGTAGAGGTTATCAGTGGAGTGTGGGCGTGGGGTTGTAAGCGTGTTGGGTTCTTTTGCGAGAAAGTGGGATGATTGGACATTCCGTGATAGAGGGAGGAGGGTACCGAGACAAACTAAGTTGTAAACAAGGGATGATCTGGTGAACTGGATCAGACAGCTTAGCTCGCGTGTCCTTTCAGGAAACAACAATTCTCTCTTCATATTAATGACTGTCTAAGCTTGCTGTTCACAAGATTATGAGTTACAAGATTGTGTGTCACAGAGCCCCAGACAGCTGTCTCCGTCATGGGCTGCGAATGCAGATTGGGAAGGGGGAGGGTGTGTCAGTGACCCTTGCATCAGGGGACACGGGTTTCTACATCCTCCTGTGAGGTATAAATGTCCTTAGAGTGAATTCGGATATGCTGGCATATCGGGAGTCTGAAAGGGAAAGGGAATCAGGAAGGGGCTCAGGACAGAGTTTTAACAGAAGAACATGTTCAGGGGTAAAGGGGTACAGGAGCTGTCTAATAGATCATTTTATTTATTTATTTTTTGTTTGTGTGAACTCACAGAAGGTGACTGAGGAAGAAGCTTGTTGACGGAGGATACCCAGAGGCGAGCAGGTCAGGCACAGAATCAGGAATTGAACTGAATTGACTTTATTTCATACATTCATGAGGAGTATGTCTCCATCTAAATGTGCAACGTGCAATCATAGTAATTTATAAGAGTTTATAATAATTAAAACAGACAATGTAATATAGAGTACATTCAAGTCAGCGTCAGTTCATCAGTCTGATGGCCTGGTGAAAGAAGCTGTCCCAGAGCCTGTTGGTCCTGGCTTTTATGCTTTTATGGTGGTAGCAGCTGGAATAGAGTGACAGAGATGTTATTTCCTTTGTCACGGGTACAGACAGTCGTCTCAAGTGAGGAGTTTGTGTGGAGATGCAGCTTCCCTGGAGGTGGAGGAAAGAGGACACACCAACAGGTGGAACCAGCTGTGGGAAGACATGGTTTGTCAGGTCTGACGATGAGCTGAATGTACCATAACCTTCAGACTGAATCAGAAAACCATTCTGAGGGTATTTGAAATGTCAGAAGCAGGGGAGATTTGATCACATATGCAGAGGGCAGGGTTTGTGTCTACAGAACCTCAGTGAGATGGTTCAAGTGCAGGGTTGAAAGCACAGTGTTTGGTGCGGGATTTAATCACTGATTGTGACACTGTGAGAGGGTTAGTTTTGCTGTAAGGCAGCAACATTAATGGAAGACACAGGAACTTCATCAATTGCCAGTTATTTAGCAGAAGTGACCAATCTCAATGCTACCTTGACAGAAACAGATACTTCCAAAGGTGACAAAGGGGTTCAGTCTGGATTATTTTAGGTTGGAGAGGGGTGTGGAGTTTTGCAATCAATGCCTTGCGGTGCCACCATCGGTAATTTACCATGTCCGGAGTGGTGGATCAAACAGCACGGAAACAGGCCATTGCCGGCCATACCTATTCTGACCATCCACTCACTGTCTACCCTGGTCCCATTTATCAGCACATGGTTCACAGCCGACTGTATCTCGGCAGTTTCAATGCTCATCCTCTTCGTAAATGTTGTGAAGGGACCTGCCTCCACCACCACCTCGGGCAGTGAGTTCCAGATTTCAGCTATCCTCTGAGTGACAAATCTCCTCCTCAGATCCCTCTGAACCACTTCATCCTCTGATTAAATCCATGCCCTCTGATCGGTGACACCTCTGTCCCAGGATCGTGGCCGATATGGGCATCAGTGAGTTCTTTCATACGGTTCAGCATGGTAAGTTGCTGTCGAAAGTTAGATCACACGGGGTCCAGGGAGAGCTGGTTAACTGGATGCACAGTTGTCTTGATGGTAGGAAGCAGAGAGTGATGGTGGGAGGCTGTTTATTGGACTCGAGGCCCGAGCCCAGTGAGGTTCCCCAGGGTTACACCCCATTGCTCTCATTATTCATTGATATTTAATTATATTTGGATTTGCATAGTTGGTTGAATTCTGTGCTCTACTTGATCTTTCATCGATCATGTTACTATTCTAAAGATTTGCTAAGTATTCTTGTAGGAAAAGATATCTCAGGGTTTTATGTGGTATCTGACTATATAAAAGTTATGTACTCTGATAATAAAATTTACTTTGAACATCAACCATTGCTACTTGTCATCTGGATCAGTAATCTGGTTAAGATTATACAGGATATGGAGAGTAGCTTTGCAGCAAGTTAAAACGATTAATTTTTCTCAAAAAATATTAAGTATAAACACTCCGCTCTGTTTCCCTCTCCACATTCAACCACCCCTCCCTTTACTGTCTTCCCTCTCTGCCCCGTCCACTCTCCCATCCTGACATTTCACATAAGTTCCGTGTGAAAGTGAATTATTTTCAGGGAATCTGAAGGGGAATTCTTCACTTTGGTGAAGAGGTTGGTGAGAGTGTGGAATGAGCTGCCAGTGGAAGTGGAGGATGTGGGTTTGATTTAGACACTAAAGAGGGATTTGGGTGAGGACGTGGGTGGGAGGTGTATGGAGGCTCTGATGCAGGTAGCTGGAAATGGGCAGTAACAACAAAAACAGGTCAGCATTGACTAGAAGGGCTGATAGGCCTGTTTCATTGCTGCTTGGCTCTGTGATTCTAATAATATTGTGGTTTGTAATTTCCACAGTTAGTACATTGCTACTAATGTCTGAACCCAGAAATTTGCCCAAACAAGAATTGAAAGACTCTTAGCTGGCTACAAATAGTGTCTGCAAGCTGTGATACTTGCCAAAGGGGGTGCTACTGAAAATGTAGGGCGCCCAAACATTTGCTTCTGGCCCTTTTCCTTTTTTTGTTATTTTGAAACTGTAATAGATTAAAATAAAAATGTAATCTTGCTTAAATATTAAAGAAATGTGTCATCTCTAACTTTACGCCTTTTGGAAATCAGGTCGTCTTTTACTCGCTGATCTATTCACACTAGCAGAACTTTTGACAGGGGGTGAAAAGCAAGGAAAATCATTGGGAAAATCAGATCGCTACTGGAAGAGTGGATTGGGAAAATCAGTTCTGCATTGGATCTCAAGAAAGAGAATTTCTAGAATGTCTATGAGATGGCTTTTTAGAACAGCTTGTTGTTGAGCCCACTAGGGGATCGGCTGTACTGGATTGGGTATTGTGTGATGAAACAGAGGTAATTAGAGAGATGGAAGTGAAGGAACCCTTAGTGATGACAACATGATTGAGTACACTGTGAAATTTGAGAAAGAGAAGCCAAAATCAGATGTGTCAGTATTTCAGTGGAGTAAAGGAAATTACAGTAGCATGAGAGAGGAACTGGCCAAGGTTGACTGGAAAGGGACACTAGCAGGGAGGACGGCAGAGCAGCAACGGCTGGAGTTTATGCGAGAAGTGAGTAAAGTGCAAGACAGATATATTCCAAAGAAAACTAAGTTTTCGAATGGATAAAGGATGTAACCGTGGCTGACAAGAGAAGTCAAAGCCAAAGTAAAAGCAAAGCATAGGGCATACAAGGAAGCAAAACTTAGTGTGAAGACAGAGGATTGGGAAGTTTTTTTAAAAACTTACGAAAGAAAAGTATGGTCATTAATAGAGAAAAGAAGAACTATGAAAGAAAGATAGCAAATAATATCAAAAAGGATACTAAAATCTTTTTCAAGTATATAAGGAGTAAAAACAGGTGAGGTAGATATAGGACCGAAAGAAAATGATGTTGGAGAAATTGTAAATGGAGATAAGGATATGGCGGAGGAACTGAACTGACTCCATGTGTGTATATGCAATTATGATAAGAAATACAGACCATAAAGCTTAAATGACAAGCTGGCTCAGAAAAATAAATCATCACTCTGGAAGAAAACATTAACCAGTGAAATGTGTATGACCCTCCATGGGAGACATCCCAATGAGCTGAGCAGACGAGATGGTGACAAGGAAGCATCGAGCACCTGACTGAGAGTTGGAGACTTCTTCCCAGAAACAGAGGAGTTCCTTGCGGAAATACAGGACGAGGTGGGTAACAAAAGTAAAACAAATCGAAACTTCATGAAATACAAACAAACAAGGCAGTAAGTGCAGAAAAGGCCAAGAGAAACCAGACACAGTCCAACACTTTCTAGGATCCTGCATGAGTTTAACTCAATCTGATTACTTACGCAAATACAATCAAGTGGAAAATATCATTCACCAAAATCTTGCTTTAAAATACAAACTCATGAATGCCCTCCATCACCTCATGAAAACACCATAAATTCAAGCCTGATCCAGTTTTAGAGCCAAAATCTTGCAAATTATATGATCATCAATACATTATTTCAGATAGGTCAATCCATCTGGTTATAATATTACAGGATAAACAAGCAGGAACAACTCCCCCAATAGATAAAACCATTCCTAACACACATGTTCCTCAACCAGTGGAACACCTCACCACAGGTAGTGTTTGTGTCGTCAGTCAGATAACCTAATTACTTTCCCTGTCAATCTGCTTCCAAATGTCATTCGTTGACATGCCCTGTTACTGAATCCCCTCTCCTCATCATACGTTCTTACCCCGAACATCGTCCAGGGCCCCAAACTCTGCTCTGTGCAGACCTGCCTCTGGTTTCTGACCCAGCTTCGTTGAAAATCCAATTGATGGCTTCCCAGTCTGCTTTCAGTCTTTAGAGGACAGTGGTGTTCGCTAACAACATTTTAGAAGTGGGGAAAGTGACCCATAATGTGGACATGAGTCGTGATTAAGGAGGTTAACTCCCAATGTCATTCTTCCTCAGCCCAGAGATTAGAGGGGCAAAGAACATCTCAGACAGATGCGCAGTCAGCTCGACTTCTTCAGTCTGCAGGAAATTCAAGGGAAACATATTCACCCACAGAGTGATGACTATTTGGACCTCATCCCAGGGAGAATGAGAGGTGAACAACAGGCGAGGATTTGAAAGATCTGTTGTGGAACGGAATCACTGGCAGGGTTCAGCCGGCCTGAGTTGACTCTCTACTGCACACTAGGTGTGTTATAAATTCACTAAGTAACAGAGACAGTGCTTAAGATAGAACTGATTCATTTGTCACAGATGTAGTCCCATTAAAGGTGAATATGCAGCAGAGGAAACTCCTCCCATGCCCAGTGACCAGGGTGCAGAACTGGGTGTGGTGAGCAGCAGCAATAATTGCAGAGTTCAACACTTACAATCACTCTCAAAATAGCATTCAGCAATGGTGATGGACAAATATCCAGCATGAAGCTTATTGAAACTTTCTCCCCTGTGTGAACCCGGTAGTGTGTTGTAAGTGTAACACACTGTAAGGTTTCACTGCTAATGTAATGACCTCTCTGTAATGTTTCACTGCTGAGGTAGTGGTTTCTCTGCAGCAGCAATGTTTAGGATACAACTAGAGATAACAGGGTTTTGGAGTGCTGGGCTGTCCAATGACAGAAATGTTCTTTCTTGTGAGTCTGGATGAGAGAATTTCATGGGCTTTTGCTGTGGAGAGATGAGAAGCCACAAATGGGGAGAGTGGGCCCTTTTTTTTACTTTACTAACCCTATAGTCAAAGTAAGAATTATGAATCACATCTTGTGTACTGTTTGTTATTTTGGGGTATTGATTTGTAACAGGGGACGCGGCGCAGCATCCACACACATTTGGCCGAGCTAGGGGGCTATCACCCCCTATATTAAGCTGCTAGCCGGAGTGAGAGTTACATAAGGTTAGATGACTGAGTGAATACATTCCCACATTAACAGGAGGTTAACGGCCTCTCTCCAGTGTGAACTGACTGGTGTGTCAGTAGGCGAGATGACCGAGTGAATCCCTTCCCACAGTCTGAGCAGGTGAATGGCCTCTCACCTGTGTGAATTCGCTCATGTACCTTCAATTGAGATGATTGAGTGAATCCCTTCCCACAGAATATGCAGGTGAACGGCTTCTCCCCAGTGTGAACTGACTGGTGTGCTTGTAGGCCAGCTAACTGTGTGAATCCCTTCCCACAGTCTGAGCAGGTGAATGGCCTCTCCCCAGTGTGTACTCGCTGATGTACCTTCAATTGAGATGACCGAGTGAATCCCTTCCCACAGTCTGAGCAGTTGAATGGCCTCTCCCCAGTGTGAACTAAATGGTGTGCTTGTAGAGTAGCTAACTGAGTGAATCCCTTCCCACAGTCTGAGCAAGTGAACGGCCTCTCCCCAGTGTGAACTCGCTGATGGACTTTCAGTTGAGATGACGAAGTGAATCCCTTCCCACAGTCCAAGCAGGTGAATGGCCTCTCCCCAGTGTGAACTCGCTGATGTACCTTCAGTTGAGATGACCGAGTGAATCCCTTCCCACAGTCTGAGCAGGTGAATGGCCACTCTCCAGTGTGAACTGACTGGTGTGTCAGTAGGCAAGATGATAGAGTGAATCCCTTCCCACAGACTGAGCAGGTGAATGGCCTCTCGCCAGTGTGAACTGACTGGTGTGCTTGCAGGCCAGATAACTGTGTGAATCCCTTCCCACAGTCTGAGCAGGTGAACGGCCTCTCCCCAGTGTGAACTCGCTGATGTACCTTCAGTTGAGATGACAAAGTGAATCCCTTCCCACAGTTTGAGCAGGTGAATGGCCTCTCTCCAGAGTGAACTGACTGATGTACCTTCAGTTGAGATGACCGAATGAACCCCTTCCCACATTCTAAGCAGTTGAACGGCCACTCTCCAGTGTGAACTGACTGGTGTGCTTGTAGGTTAGCTAACTGTGTGAATCCCTTCCCACAGTCTAAGCAGGTGAATGGCCTCTCCCAAGTGTGAACTCGCTGATGTACTTCAGTTTAGATGATGAATTGAATCCCTTCCCACAGTCTGAGCAAAAGGACGGCCTCTCCCCACTGTGAACTGACTGGTGTGCTTGTAGGTTAGCTAACTGTGTGAATCCCTTTCCACAGTCTGAGCAGTTGAACGGCCTCTCCCCAGTGTGAACTCGCTGATGTACCTTCAGTTGAGATGATGAAGTGAATCCCTTCCCACATTCCGAGCAGGTGAACGGCCGTTCCTCAGTGTGAACTCGCTGGTGAGCCATTAGATCAGATGACCGAGTGAATCCTTTCCCACAAATTCAGCAGATGACCAGCCTCTGCCCAGTGTGAACTGACTGGTGTGTCCACAGGTGGGAAGACGACTGAATCCCTTCTCACTCACAGAACAGGTGAATGGCCTTGTCCCAGTGTGAATTTGCTGATGTACATTCAGTTGAGAAGACCCACTGAATCCATTCTCACAGTCTGAGCAAATGAACGGCCTCTCCCCGTGTAAAATTTCCGCTTTGCCAGTCGGTCAGATGACCAAGTGAATCCCTCCCCACAGCCTGAGCAGGAAGGATGATCGAGTGAATCCCTTGCTCCACTTCTTAAATATCTGGACAGAGACAGCAAAATTGGCATGTTGTGTTCGAAATTCCCGTAGATAAATTCCTTGTTTTTAGCCTGTAAAAAGATTTACAAAATCCATCAATGTGTGTGGGGCAACTTTTCATATGAGATCACTTGAGTTGTCACGGTGTGATCTGGCAACACACTCTTACAGTGAAGTTCAACCCAAGTTGGAGAGAGAAATCATCTTCTAACTGGGCACAGTGCTGGTACCTGGAATGACCATCAAACTCTCTGATGCTCTTCCTGTCTCTTTAAGAATGGGGCATCTCTCCCATCTCCAATAGTGACCTGGCTCAGTTTGACTCTCGCCATTGGTATTGCTCCCTCTTCCCACTGAGCAGCACGGGCTCCTGGCCCCACAGTAACTGAAATACTCTCACACATTCCATGCACCCACCACTCTCTGGGTAAAAATCTTACCCCTGACATCCTCTTGGTATCTATTTCTAAGCACCATAAAACTATGCCCCTTCATGTTAGCCATTTCAGCCCTGGGAATAAACCTCTGCCTATCCACATGATCAATGCCCCTCATCATCCTATACACGTAAAAAAGGCTCTAAACATAAACAAGGACATTGTACATAGCTTTGGGAAATTGTCAGAAGTATACAAGATTATGAGGGTATAGATAGGGTAAATGCAAGCAGCTTTTTCCACTGAGGTTGGATGGGATGGCAACCAGAGGTCATGGGTAAGTGGGGAAGGTGAAAACTTAATGGGAACATATGGAAAAGCTCTTTACTGAAATGGTCGTGAGAGTGTGCAATGACATGTCAGCACAAGTGGTTTCACCATTTCAAAGAGGTTTTGATGGAAGCCTGGATGGTAGGTGTATGGAGGGCGATGGTCTTGGTGCAGTTAGTTGCAATAGACAGCTTAAATGTTTTTTTGGCATTGACTAGATGGGCCAAATGGCCTGTTTCTATTTTGAACGTCTCCATTATTCTATGACAGAGAAGCTGGACAAACTTGTTTGGAAGGGAAAAGGTTGGAGTGACAACGGAGCAGCAATGGCTGGAATTTCTGGGAGCAATTCAGGAGCTGAGTGATCGACATATCCCAAGGAAGTGAAAACATTGGAAACCAGGAGTACATAACCATAGTTGAATTGAGAAGCTAAAGCCAACATAAAAGCCAAAGAGAGGGCAAACAAAAGAGCAAAAGCTATTGGGAAGCGAGAAACCAACAGAAGACAATGAAAATGTTCAGATGAGCTCAGGGCATGGATGATGATTAATGAGTCTTGGTAGCACCCAAAAGTCTGAGGCATTTAAAGGAACGAAATATCCGGGGCTTCAATATAGCCAGAAAGCCAAGATTCCCTGCACCAGTTATGTTTCAACTGTTACATTGTTAGGCACATAAAGTCTCTACACCCTCAAAATTCCACTTCTGAAGGCCTCCCACTTACAAAGTACTCCTTTGTCAGAAAACAGCATGTCCCAATCCACACTTGTCAGATCCTTTCTGATACCATCAAAATTGACCTCTCTCCAATTTAGAATCTCAACCCATGGTCCAGACCTCTCTTTTTTCATCTTTATTTTGAATTTCATGGCATTATGAACACTAATTTCTGTCACCAGCCCTGGTCATTGCCTAACAGCTTATTGCACACTTCTACATCGGGAATTTTACGTACCAATTAAGGGCACATTTGACAAACTTTACCCCATCTAGTCCTTTTACAGTATGGGAGTCCCAGTCAATATATGGAAAGTTAAAATCGCTTACAATCTCAACCTTTGTTTCTTGGCATGGTCTGTGACCGCTCTGCAAATTTGTTCCTCTAAATCCCTCAGACTGTTGGGTGCAACCAAGCCCCTATAATGGCCACAATATCATAATTCCCTGTCCTGAGCTCATCTGGCTTTCCTACAATGCTTCTTGCATTGTGCTATACACAGTTCAGCACATTCATCGCACCATGCTCAACCATTTGATTGCTGACTCTGTCTGAGGTCTGAACAATATCTGACTGGTGTCAAGAAAACAAACTCTCCCTCATTATCACAAAAACAAAGGAGCTGATTGTGGAGGACAGGAGGAGTGGAGACACAGATAAGGGCATCACCCTGGGGCCAGTGACCAAACGACAGCTTCCCCAGTTTCCGAATCCCCAGTAGTGGGCACTTAATCTGGACTCCACCGCGTTTGAACCCCTTCCGTCAGCGGCCGACCCTCATGTGATTCTGTGCTATGACACTAGGGGGTGCTCATTGAGGAAAGCCAATATTATGCACCCCTCGAGCGAGAGAAGTTCCCAGTCATGGTGATTGGACAGGATTAAGGAAAAGAGGGCAGCACATTACTGGCCAAATTTCCGGATTTCCTTTGGTGGCAGGCAGGACTGGTGGCTCCCCGTACCATCGTTAGGGTTTGCCCTGGGTTCAAGTCAAAGAGCCCAGAGTTCCTTGCCTTCACCCTGAGGAAACAAGCCTCCAGCAGCAAGGGAGACTGGCAAGACTTGGCCGTGGGCCAACTCCGATACTGGAAGGACATTGAGGTGAAGACGGGACATCTGGTAAGACTCTCTTTTAAAATTGACTGAACCCAAGACATTGCACACAATCTCTGCTCAATTTCAGGCAATGAATTTGACTGCACCAACTGCCCCCTGTCTGGATCACCGTAAAAGAAGGACAGACTCTCCCATCCCTTCCTCAAAACCCCCTCTAGCCTGAGGTAACGTTCCTTGAGGATGGAAGCTCTTTTGTGGATCCAGCAGGAAAACGATATTCTGACTATACAATAGTGACGGACAGTGAAGTAATTGAGAAGGCCTCTTTTGAAGCAGCTGTCTCTGCCCAGAAGGCTGAACTGTTTGCTCTGACTCGTGCCTGTATCCCAGCAACAGACTAAAGTGGGAACGTTTACACAGACTCCCGTTATGCATTTGGAATTGTACATGACTACGGGGCTCTCTGGGAACATGGGGATTCCTGTCTTCCTCTGGCCACCCCATTAGTAATGTCACCTTTGTAAACAACTTACTCACCGCTCTACAGCTACCTCGAGCTTTGGCTGTTATTTAATGAGCGGCCCACACCCACATGTTGACTGAGTCACTAAATGCAATGCTTTAGCGGATGAGACAGCGAAAAGTGTGGCACAATCCTGGTAGTTGTAGTCTCCTCGGGTTCCCATCAGGCAACCCTCTGTGTCATAAGCAGAACAGGTTTGCCAGACATGTGGGAGGTACATACTTTTCATGGGGACATCTCTGAGCAGCAGCGCAAATTGTGGTCCCAGATGGGGTGCTAGAAAGAACCCAACCTAGCTATTTGGATTACTCCAGCGGGACAGGTTTGTGTTCCTACACAGTTTTTACCAATATTGGTCGATCATATACATGATTTGACACACCCGGGAAAGGGGGGAATGGTTGGTAACCTGTACCCTGCACACTGGGTACGAGTCCCTTGCCAGGTGTCTACAAGTTGATTTTATTGAATTGCCTAGAGTACATTGCTATAGATACTGCTTAGATATTATAGATGTGTTTAGTAGATGCATTGAAGCTATTCCAACTACCAATAATACTACTATGTCTGTTGTGAAGTTATTATTATGGGAAATAATTCCCAAGTATGGCCTGCCAGAGATGCTGAGCTCTCACAATGGCCCACACTTTGTGGTGAAAGTATACGAAGGGGTACCAAACGAACTAGATATCAAGCAACAATTCCACGGTGTACACCACCCACGGGCCGCTGGCAGAGTGGAAAGAGCCAATGGCACTCTGAAGAGTAAACTGGCCAGACTAACAGCGGAGACTGGACTCACTTGGTTGAAGTTCCTACCATTAGCCTGATTCCACATGAGGGTTACCCCACAGGGGAAAACAGGGTTGTCACCAGCTGAAATCATTTCCAGATGGCCCATGAAGACACCCTGGGAACTAAGGCCTTGTGTACCATTGCTCCCAGAAAGTCTACCAGCAAAATTGGATATGCATATCTGAAGGGAAGAGATTGGGAAATATGTATGCCAACTAACCAAAATTTTCCAAGAATTACATTCACAGGTATGACAGGCTTACAAGGAAGAGAACTACCCCACAGAGAGGAGTGACTATCCCACCATAGAACCTGGGAATTTTGTCCTAATCAAGAACTGTGATTGAGGAAAACTCTGACCTCAGTGGACAGGACCATATCAGGTGCTACTGACCACTCCCACGGCTGTGAAACCGAAGGGGCAATCTCGATGGACACATTGAACAGACTGAAAATGTGTTACAGAAGGAACTGAGTAGAAGAGCTCTCTCGGACTGAAGGAAAATGTATTCGTTGATAGTGGTCTTTGTATTTTGCCTTATTGCTCAAACGATATCCGTGGGCCCCCATGTTAACACCTTTCTGTCTCTCTGTCACACCTATGCCATACAGGCAGAACTAGGGGCCTGCTGCGTTTGTGCTGCAATTTCACAGCATGGTAAAACTATGGTTCCAATGTCAGTAATTCCGCTCAACCAGAGTGAGGAACTCTAAGCCTGGGATTTCTCAAATAACACCCGGGGAAGTGAGGTGAGGAACTGCGGTCCAGTCAGAGATGACAGTGGCTGTCAGTGTTTTGAGGGATGGTATCTCAAGTTCCCATCAAATGGAATTTCCTACACTGGGAAACATGAATCCTGGTCTTAGTTGCAGGTGCCCAGCAGCAGAGAGGAATAACAGATTGAGTGCTTTTGGATGATCGCTTTTCTCGCCTATGGAGTAGCCAGGAATTCACGAGAGACAATCAATTTACCTACAGCACTTGAGGAGCTGGCCACAACACTGCAGGGGCCCTGACAGAAACACAGTCCCAAGAAACAGAAATATCTACTGAAATGATTGCAATCTGGCAAACAGTCCTACAAAATTGTAGACTTTATCCCAGCTGAGAAAGGGGGCACCTGTGCTATTATTGACACAGAATGCTGCACCTATATCCCTGATGAATCTACTAACATTACATCCCTCTCCAAGCACACTGCCAAGGTGATTGATAGCTACTAGATAGAAAGCAGGGCATGATTTACATCGGTTCACTGAAGGATCGAAGTGGTGGTCTTTGAAGGTATGTTCAGTAATACATGTAACAGGATATTGCATTATGACCTAATAGTTGTCCATATCATTGTTATAAATACTGTTGTACACTGTTTTTTTTTTCCCACTGATAAGTCAATGTTGTACTCATTTGCTTTCCCTGCAAAAAATTACTGCTTTGTTGATCATGTAATGATCAAAAGGAGGGAATGATAAAATGCATAAAAGGGTTAACACTTTGTTAAAAAATAGCAGCCTGTTTTTCTGAAAGAAACTGCTGATAATCAACAGATGTGCTAAGCCATGCTGAGCCATATTTCTTCTTGAGGGTAGCTAGCTAGGGTTTCAGGATGCTTATCTCCTTGCACATTCACATCTAGAGATAGTACAGCTTCAGTCTGTTCTGTGTGTGTGTAAGCCATTATGACTGTTTTGTACTCTGTCTTTAGGGGCTCCAGCTTGTCATGTAGTAAATAACTTTGGCTCCAGCATGTCTTGTGTGGAGGGTATCTGGACGGATATATCAGTGGTGTAAGGGGAATTGTTAGTCAGTTAGTGGATTGGGTGGGAACAGTCATCAACTGTTCCTGTTTGAGCGACTAACTGAGTAAGCCCGATGCTTGGAATAAAGAGTTTGTACTTATACAGTCTCTCAGTGACTTTATCCAGATTCGACTTCCACATAATGGGAGTGGTTTCAAAGGGTTGCTGGATGCACATTACCAGACCTGGAGTGATTGCAACTGGGTCTGACGGAGGCATAACTGGTACTTCTGGACATGTTCAGTCTCACTCCAGCTATTTGCTACCTTCCACTGTACAGGTATGAAATGTCTAAAGAACAGGAAGTAAGACTCACCAAAATTTCTCCTGACTGAATCACTGGAATCTCCGAGTCAGTTGGGTTCTCTCCAGTTGATGCTCTCAGTCCTCGGGTTGGTTCACTTGTTGCTGCTCCCTCGTCATCAGTCGTGGTTTTCCTCCAGTTGGGGTTTTTCTTCAAATAAATCTCTCACTGCAGGTCTAACTTTAAATTGAAAGATAATGAAACATATTAACAGCAAAAAAGAGAACCAAACATTTCCGATTCATGTTATTAAGAACAAAACTCACTGAAATTTAAATATTGAAGGCAAATATACAGTAATGATCTCAGTGAGCAATCTTTTATTGTCCTACACACGTCACCAAACGATATGGAATCAGAAGGAGCCATCGTTCAGTCATGGTCAGGCAGAAGGAACAGAATTAGATGATTCGATCCATCTGATCTGCCCCATCATTCAACTATGGTAGATTTTTATTCCAACACCATATTCTTGCCTTCCTCCTGTAACCCTGTAGCTACTTAGCAATCTTTAATGTATTAAACTCCCTCATAAATATACCCAAACGGCAGCCTCAACCAAACTCTGAAGCAACAAATACAGCTGTATGGATCCGCTGATCCATAGACGTGTATCTGATTTGAGGTATCCTGTGAAGTCCACTTATGTGTTAACCCTTGCCTGGGTGTGACGTGGTCATTCATTTGAAGATGATACCCCTCATGACAAGTCACTTTCGGTGATAATTCGTATGTAGATTTGTAAAGATGATGGATAAAATCTACAGCAACTGGTCTCTCATTTTACCACTGTGGAACCTGTAGAACAGACAGACAGACAGACGTACTTTATTGATCCTGAGGGAAATTGAGTTTCATTTCAGCCACACCAACCAAGAATAGTGTAGAAATATAGCAATATAAAACCATCAATAATTAAATAATAATAAGTTAATCTTTGCATGTGGAAATAATTCCAGGACCAGCCTATTGGCTCAGGATGTCTGGCACTCCGAGGGAAGATTAGAAAAGTTTGATGGCCACAGGCAGGAATGACTTCCTGTGACGCTCAATGTTACATCTCGGTGGAATGAGTCTCTGGCTGAATGTACTCCTGTGCCTAACCAGTATATTATGGAGCGGATTGGAGTCATTGTCCAAGATGGCATGCAACTTGGACATCATTCTCTTTTACGACACCACCGTCAGAGAGTGCAGTTCAACCCCCGGAACATCACTGGCCTTACGAATGAGTTTGTTGATTCCGTTGGTGTCTGCTACCCTCAACCTTCTTCCCCAGCACACAACAGCAAACATGATAAGACTGGTCACCACAACCTCGTAGAACATACTCACCATCGTCTGGTAGATGTCAAAGGACCTCAGTCACCTCAGGAAACAGAGTCGGCTCTGACCCTTCTTGTAAACAGCCTGTGTGTTCTTTGAGCAGTCCTGTTTATTGTCAATTCGTATCCCCAGGTATTTGTAATCTTCCACCATGTCCACAATGACCCGTTGGGTGGAAACAGGGGTCACCGGTGCCTTAACCCTCCTCAGGTCCACCACCCTCCTTAGTCTTTTTCACAGTAAGCTGCAGATGATTCTGCTCGTACCATGTGACAAAGATTTCCACCATAGCTCTGTACTCAGCCTCATCTCCATTGCTGTACGACATAACTGCCTTCTCTCGACATTTACCCTGAATTACAAATATCTCTCTCATCACCTATTTTGTGGATGAACTGAACATTCATACTTTACCATCTGAAGACTCCAAGCCTTGTTTCCCCTGAGCTCAATAGTTTGGGAGTTATATTTACACACATATATACACATAACACTGTTAATTTTCATTTAATTTGCTTAAGTTACTATAGTATAAGTGGATACTAATAAGCATTCTGGTTTTCACATCAAAAACAGACTCCAGTAGTAGTCTGTTGCTGCTGGTTCGTTTCTGAAGCGTTAAGGTTCTTAACAAAATGGGGCCTGCTTCTGGGATATGATCAAATTTGAGGATTGATTAATTATCAATTTCATTGGGGAAATCTCTTTTAATTTATTTCTGTTTGGAAAATTTGCAGCAATGGATGTTGATCAATGTCAGGAAGCGCCAACCTCTGTGGCATTAGAGGACGCCAGAAGGGTTGAGTTGTTGAGTATTGCTGAAAGGTTAAAACTTGCTAAGGTGAAATCGACAATGAGGAGGGCACAGATGCAGAGGATAATAGCTGAACATTATGTATCTGAGGTTGTGTTTAAAGTGGAGGAGTTGGAGGTGTTTCCTGAAAGTAAACCTAGTGAGCTTGAACTCCAGTACAAGTGAGAAAAATTAAAGATGGAGGCTGCTGAAAGGCAGAGGCAGTTTGAGGCTAGAGAGGCAGAAAAATAGACAGAAAATTGTCTCATAAAGTGTAATAAAGGGAAAGGCTTAGCATGCCTATTCTGCTGGGCTATAAATGTGCAGGAGCTGTGTGTGGTTCAGTGCTTTGCTCAAAGCCACTCATACTGCCTTGGCTGAGGCTTGAAATCATGACCTTCAGATTGCTAGTTCAACACCTTAACCAGTTGGCCATGTACCACACATTATGACGTAGTGAAGCAGGCTGTGCTCAAAGTTTATGAGTTGGTCTCAGAAGCATACAGGCAAAAGTTTAGAAATTTGAAGAAATCTGAGCCAGACTTATATGGAATTTGCTTATGAGAAATTTGTGTGTATTGCCCGGTGGTGCACATATAAAAATGTAAATGATGATTTTAGCAGCTTGAAAGAGTTGGTTTTAATTGAAGAATTCAAAAAGTGTGTCCCTAATGACATAAAGACGTATTTAGATGGAAATGCTGCTGCCACTTTGCAGGAGTCTGCTAGATTAGCAGATCAGTTTGCTTTAACTCATAAGGTTATGTTTACCCTGAATAAGAGTTTTGAAAAGAGTAGCAGAGATAACCAGGGTAAACCAGAAATTAATGCTTGGATTTGTCACACTAGTCAAGTTTTGGCTAAAACTAATCAGGTCATCCCAGTGGCCCCACTCCGGCCTATACCTGCATTTGGTGAACCCTTTTCCAAAGTTATAGTGGATTCTGTTGGCCCATTGCCAAAGACTAAAGCTGGTCATCAGTATCTGCTAACTATTATGTGTACTGCGTCCAGATTCCCAGAGGCAATACCTCTCAGAAATATTAAAGCTAAAAATGTATCGAAGGCTCTTACCGAGTTTTTTTTTACTTTATTCGATTTACCTCAAGAAATCCAGTCTGATCAAGGAAGTAATTTTACATCTGGGTTATTCCAGCAGGTAGTTTATGAACTGGGAGCAAAACAAATTACATCGTCTGCGTACCATCCAGAATCACAAGGGGCTTTAGAAAGATTTCAATATACCCCCAAAACAATGATTAAGACATACTATATTGAAAATGGAAACGACTAGGATGAAGGAATACATTTGCTTTTGTTCGCAGTAAGAGAGTCGGTTCAAGAATCATTGGGCTTTACTCCATTTGAACTCGTATTTGGACGCAGAGTGAGGTGAGCTTTGACCTTGTAAAAGGAATGGTGGATTGATGGGGATGTACATGTTAACTTGTTCGACTATGTATTAAATTTCAAAAATAAACTACACCAATTCTGTGGTCTAGCAAGACAAAACTTAAAGATTTCTCAAAACAAAATGAAGTGTTGGTTTGATAAGCAGGGTTGCGAAAGAAAATACCAGGTGCGAGATAAGGTGCTTGCCTTATGTTGACGAATCCACTTCAGGTGAAATTCAATAGACCGTTTGAAATAGTCTCTCAATTTAACGATGTGAATTATGTTGTTACAACACACGACTGAAGTAAACTAACACAGCTAGTACACATAAATAGGATAAAGCCTTATTTTGACAATCAGGCACCATCTGTGAGTGTTGTTGTCAAAATATATGAATCTGGCAACCCTGAGAATGAAACCATTGACTCATGTGAGACTTTTCACAAGCCAAACGTGGTCCCAGTTAGGCTAATGAACTCCGTTGTTCCAGAAAATATTGATAACAAGTTGGCTCAACTGCAGCCAAAGCAACAACAACAGCTGAAGGAATTAATTCTGAAGTTTAAAGATTTATTTCCCGATGTTCCCAAGCAAATCACGGTCTCAGTACATGACGCAGATATTGGTCAAGCCAAACCGATTAAACAACACCCATATCGCATGAACGTAGAAAATGTAAATTCGCTGAGCAATTGTTGTAAGTGTGGAAACAGATTCAGTAGGTCTCAGAGGCACAGATTATGGGAAGGGAAATGCAGCAACAAAACATCTTATCGCTAGGATAGATGATTGCATCAATAAAGTTGGAATAGCTAATTTCTTACAAAGATTAATCTGTTGAAAGGGTATTGGTGTGTTCCATTGATGGAGAGAGGTAGAGAAATTTCTGCATTTGTGACACCATCTAGGTTGTATGAATACAATGTTTTGCCTTTTGGAAAGAAAAATGCTCCAGGAACATTCCAGAGAATGATTGATTTTGAAATTCGAGGGTTAGAACACACAGATGCCTATATTGATGACTTAGTCACAGGGAGTGACACTGGGGAAGAGCATATCTCTGCAGTAGAAAAACTGTTTGACAGGTTTTCTCAGGACGACCTTACAGTTAGCTAAGAGTGAATTTGGACATGCCACTGTGACCTGTCTTGGCTATGTTGTAGGTCAAGGCAAGTTGGCTCCTGTTCAGGCAAAAGTCCAGGCAATTTCTCAAGTTCCTATTCTGACTGGTAAGAAGGCTCTTAGAAGGTTTCTGGGAATGGATGGATATTATCGTAAGTTCTGTAAGAACTTTGCTGCTCTCGCTCTTCCTCTGACTAATCTCCTGAAGAAGGGTGAAAAGTTTGTTTGGACTGAACCTTGTCAGGAGGCATTTGATCGATTGAAAGATATTATATGAGATTAGGCCAATCAATGTAGTATTCTCAACAAATTTAATTAGCAGATTGGAGCTGTGGGTGGCAACACAAGTCATGGCTGCACAGAGAGTAAAGGAGAGGGACAAAGAGACAACCCTGTGGGTTATGTGTGCTGAGGGTCAGAGAGACAGAGGAGATGGAGCCCGCTCTTACCACCTGCCAACAATCTGACAGGAATTCCAGGATCCAGCTACTCAAGGCAGGGTGAAGGCCGAGGTCTCTGAGCTCCTTGTCGATACTTCACGCCTTTGTATGGCTTCTGCTCTGCCCATAACTACAAGGAACTTCAAAGAGCTTTGGAGAGCAGAGAACATCAGAGAAACAAGCCTCCACTCCATGGACTCTCCCTACACTTCCCCTCGCTCGGAAAAGCAGGCCATGTACATAAAAAACCTCATAACCTGGACATTGTTGCTGCAAACCCACTCCCACATTGGCAGAGAGATACAAAAGCCTTAAAGGTATACCTGGTGTACCACCAGGCTGAAGGATGGCTTCCTGTCTGCAGTTATAACCAAAATGAATGATAAAATGTACTCGGCCTCACAATGTAACTCGACGTGACCCTGCACCATATGTCTATCTGCACTGCACTTTCTCTGCAGCCATAATACTTTGTTACAGTTATTTCTTTGTTGTCTATGAGCTCAATGTACTGTTGTAATGTATCGATCTGTGTGGATGGTACATCAGGCAAGGTTTTCACTGAAGCTCAGTACGTGATGATGATAAACAAATACGCCACTTTAATTGTGTGGAAATATTAGACAGACTGAGCTTCTGCTCCGGAACCACAGAAAGAAACTGACCAGTTGTCATTTCTGTGGAACGCAAATATATGGAAAAGTCTTCAATCTCACATTACGATCTGCAGTAACTGGGATCAGGTGACCGGTGATGGGTCTCCCATATCAATATCAGAATCAAGTTTAATAGCACCAGCATATGCCATAAAATTCGTTGTCTCTGCGGTAGCAGTAGAACCTAATTCTTAACAAAAGATTTTAACAATTGTGACTTAAAGTGTATATATATATATAGTACAAAAATATAAAAAAATGTAATAAGCTATTCTAATTGTGTAAATGTAATAATCTATTTTAATTGTGCGGAGCTATTTGATCCGGATCTCACTGCGTTGTCTGAAGGGGACAAAGGTGAAGCTACACGTACACGTAGAGCAGTCAGCCTCCCTTCACCTCCCTCACAATACATTTCCTGCTCATACCATCCTCCCTGCCACCGTTATCTCTTCAGAAGCCATGCTGTTGTATATATGTACATTTCTGCTCACTAGTATTGCTAATGCGAAACAGGTGTTCTTTAACTGCCACAGTATGTTGCTAAGAGAATACAAGGTACCGAGTAAAAAATACATAGCAAAATGTGTCTAGTAAAATAATACATGGTAATATTCAGTACATAAGAGTGATTACATTGTTTTACAGACATTCACAACCCTCGGAGTTTCCCCTCATCTCAGTCCCGGACAGTCCACCCCCTTTTTCAGAGACTGGGATCACTGGTTCAACCGGTAATGATGTTCTGCATTTCAATGTGTTCACCTCTCAGTCCTCGATTCTCTAAATGACATTTAGAGTTATCACATTTGATCTGTCTTCAGGTTATGACCCCACCTCTCCAGGGATCAGTCAGGTGACTCTTCATTGCACTCTGTATAACAAATACTCTCTAACCTCATTGTTCATGGAATTAATTTCCATCTTCTGCAGCCCCGTGTTGCCCCAACCACTCAGCTCCCACCCCTGTCACTATTTTCACCTTCCACCTCCCCCCTCACCTGAATCCACCTCTCACTCTCCAGCTCATGCCCCATCCCTACCCCTCACCTCTTTTCTCTGACTATTTCCCGTCCACTCTCAGTCCAGAGGGAGGGTCTCGGCCCGAAATGTTGACGGTCCATCTCCCTCCACAGATGCTGTCCGACCCACTGAGTTCCTCCGGCAGTTTGTTCTTTGGACTGTATAACCCGTGTTAATATGGGGAGCGGGATTTAACACCATATTGCAGGGTTAGGGTTAATGGACTTTTCGGTGAGACGACAACATTAATGACGGGTTTCATCACTGAATCCAGTGTTGTGGGATGTAAAGTCCCCTGTTATGTGTACGGCTGTGCCGTGTTGTTGGTGGAGTGGGCAGCGTGGTGTTTGTCTCGATTCGGGTCATAACACCAGAATTGCCAGCGGGGTCCACACACAGTGTATTAGTCAACAGAAAACCTCTCGTCCCTGCAGTCTTTGTCTCCTGGTAAACTCAACACCCTGACACTGTGGACCATAGATACCCCTTCCTCTCAGAGTCAGGGAATCATTCAGACAGCTAATCGCTGAGAGGAATTATATTTATTGGTCATTAAAGTTCACCCAGATTCATTTGGACGGATTTGATGTGGAGTTCGGGGTGTCACAGTGACAGGGCCGGACGGCCGAACTCTCTCCGTTGTCCAAACATCCTTCCAGGAGCGGCGACAATTCACCTGTGAATCTTCCGGGGTCGCCTGTTGTGTCCGCTGCTCCCGATGCGGCCGCCTCGACACTGGTGACACCGGCTCCTCCGCAGTTGTGCGGGGTAGGGGTGATTTTTAACGGGTGTCGATATTTTTCTTCCCTTTTGTGCGGGAGGGGTGGGTTTTGGGGGTTGATGATCGGGATGCCGTCCTTTTGATGCGGGGGGTGGGGAGGGAGTTTCAGTTTTTTCTCTCTCTGAACGACTTTCACGATTTCTTTGTTTCGTGGTTCTCTGGAGAAGGAAAAAAAAACTCAGCGTTATTTATGAATTCCTGCTTTGATAATAAATTAATCTTTGAACCATCCACTCCGAGCGGGACTTCCCGGTGTCCAAACATTTCAATTCCGATTCCCATTCCCGTTCCGACGTGTCATCCCATCCCTTGCCAAGATGAGGCCACCCTCAGGGTGCGGGATCAGCAACTTGTATTCCGTCTGGGTGCCCCCACCCACCCTGATGGCATGAATATCGATTTCCCCTTCCGGTGAACAAATTTACCTCACACCCCTCCGTCCCACTCCCTCTCATCCTCTCTGTCTTTGTACGTCCTCTCACCTGCTTATCACTTCACTCTGGGTCCACTGCTCCATCCCTTTCTCAATATATTGAAGTGTACCTGTGAGTGTCGATACTCAAAATATCCTCACAAGTCTGGTGTTACATGGTTCGACCTTTATACATCCTGTTTAGTGTTTAAATATATAAAAAGTTAAAGAAGCTAGAATCTTTACATAAATTATTATCGCAACTATACGAATAGAAAATATTGTATTTTGGAAGTGACAAATGTTAATGGGAGGAGAGCAACCATTTGGGAGGTTTGGAAATGCATTTCATCTCGTTCATTGCCTCACTAAGTTACTCTTTTTCCTATCAACACAAAGAGAAAAAAAGCCTCTTTTCAATCAACTACAGTTGGTGGAGCGAGGCCAAGGAGTTAATCAGCTACTAATGATATGAAATGACGTAAAGCTCTCTTGTAGCCTCGAATTTTTTTTTCCATTTGGCTTCCAAAACAAAACTAAATTTATCCAGGTGTAGAAGAGGATTTTGGATGATTAGCTTGTGTATTTTTCTTTCATTATTTTCGACTCTTAAGCATGGGTTTCGATGTTCATTCCGTGCTTAATATAGCTCCTTCCTGGAATCCAATGGTATCCATTGGAAAGAGCGGAAAAATGCTTGCATTTGTGTACAGGTATTTCCCAAATTCCTTGGACAACGGGACGAGCGAGAAGGAATTTCACAAATACCTAAATAAAAAACAGTCACAGCTCCAGGATTTCACCAAAAACAATCAAATATCCTAATGTTATTAGTGGTATTTCTCCCCACCAGCCAACACCCCCGCTTCTGTAAAATTCGCTCTATTTAATATCCGGGGTTGTTAAATTCCGCGCTTGTTTATATTGACTTTTTTACAGAGGTGTCAGAGCGGCGCTGCTGTGAGCTCTGGTAGCACTGCACCCCTGAATGTATGAGACAGTACAGTGTTAAATGCAAAACCCTGAGCAGAGTCGATGGTCAGAGGGATCTTAGACTCCAAGTTCATCGCTCCCTGAAAGAGACTGCACAGATTGATCGGGTGGTTAAGAAGGTAAATGGCATGGTTGTCTTTAATAGTTGAAGCACTGAGTTCAAAAGTCATGAAGTTGTGTTGCAGCTTTGTAAAACTTGTTAGCTCACATCTGGAGTGTTTCATACTGTTCTGGCCGCCCCCCATTCTCGGAAGGATGTCCGGGCTTTGGAGAGGGCGCAGAAGAGGTTTACCAGGACACTGCCTGGATTAGAGGGCATGAGCTAATTCAAGAGGCTGGACAAACTTGTGTTGTTTTCTCCAGGCTGGGGTGAGACTGGATGGACGTTTACAAGATTACGAGAGGAATAGGTAGAGTGGACAGAGGGTATGTTTTTTCCTGGGGGTTTGAAATGTCTGACACATTTAAGGTGAGAGGAGATGTGAGGGGCAAGTTTGTTTATTTCCACTGAGTGCTAGGAAGCTGGAAACTATGCCTGGGATGTTAGACCCCACCAGTCACGTGATCCCATTTAACCATAGATGTAACAATCTCTTTGTGCATGTTCACAATCTCCAGGTGGGTGGTCACGCATCCTCCATGTTGTGTTGGGGAAATCTGATGTTGGCCCCGAGTCCCGTTAACTTCCCCCGAACTGGCCTCGTTTCCTGAGGCTCCTCACATTTGACCTGGAGCTTTATGGCTGTTGTGTCTTCTCCCGGACTGGGGTGGGTGAGAAAGGAGAACGTCCCAGATTGTGGGGATCTTTGATTTCACTGCCTGCTTTACCGAGAGACTGGGAAGTCTCGGGGTGAGAATGTTTCCTGTGATGTGCTGATCTGGACACAAGGACACACATGCAACCTCTGCCAAGGCTCGAACTAGCAACCTTCAGATCTCTAGATGAACGCCTTAACCACTTGGCCACGCGCGAACACATGTGATAGTAGAACACAAAAGAAAGCACAATGTTCCCTTTAAATTATCCTGGTACCAATTTGTTTGTTATTCCTGGAAATGTGTTCAGTACAGTTGTTGCTAACAAGGTGTACATAAGTAATCTCAGGAATGATCGGCTTTATGTATGAGGAGCATTTGATGGTTCTGGACCTGTGCTCAATGGAGTTCAGAGGGATGGTGGGGGTGGTGGAGGGATGTATGGTTAAGTAAACCGACTGAATGCTGAAAAGCCTCGATACAGTGGACATGGAGAGGATGTTTCCATTAGACAGCGAGTCTGTGATCTGACAGCACTGTCTCAGAGTAAAGATGCTTCTCTTTAAAACTGAGATGAGAAAAAAAAAATTGGCCTTAAGGTGTCTGATCTGTGGAATTTGTTGCCACAGAGGTTGGTTGAGGCTCCAATTCGGATATATTTGTGACAGATTAATATATTCATGATTGCTGAGTAGCTTCAGGTTTACAGGAGGAAGACAGGGATATGGTGCTGGAATAAAAATCAGCCGTGCAGACCAGATGGATCGAATCACCTAATTCTGTCTTATATCTTACCATGACTGAGTGATGGCTCCTTCTTATCCCATATCGTTCTGTGAGATGTGAGGGACAATAAAAGATTGTTCACTGAGATCGTTAAATCTGCCTTCAGTGTTTAAATTTCAGTGAGTTTTGTTCTTAGTAACATTAAGCAGAAATGTTTAGTTCTCCTTTTCATTATTAATGTGCTTCATTGTCTCTCTGGTTAAAGTTAGACCTGTGGTGAGAGATTTATTTGAAGAAAAACCCCAACTGGAGGCAAACCATGACTGAAGACGAGGGAACAGCAACAAGTGAACCAGCCCGAGGACTGAGAGCACCGACTGGAGAGAACACATCTGACTCGGAGATTCCAGTGATTCAATCAGGAGAATGTTTGGTGAGTCTCGTTTACTCAAACACTGGTCCTTTAGATATTTCATACCTGTAAAAGGGAAGGTAGGTAATAGTGGGGAGTGAGACTGAATGTGCCCAGAAGAACCAGTTATGCCTCTGTCAGACCCAGTTGCAATCACTCCAGGTCTGGTAATGTGCTTCCAGCAGCCCAGCCCTTTGAAACCACTCCCATTCCCTCACAGTGGTCACTCAGTTCAAGATCTTGCATCCTCTGATGTAGCTTTTGGTCAGTTCTGAGTGGGGAGAGGGAAAGAGAGGGGAGTGTTTATACTGACTGTCTTTCAAAAACATTAATTGTTTGAACTTGCTGCAATCTTTCTACCCATACCCTGTACTTTCTCAACCAAATTATTGACATAGATGACAAGTAGCAATGGGTGTAACCCCAGGGAACGTCACTAAGCATGGAACTCGAGTCCAAGAAACTGCCTCTCACCATCACCCTCTGCCTCCTACCACCCAGCCATTCCCAGACCCTGGGGCTCTGTAACAAACTCAATGTTAACAGGAAGATTAATCAGTGATTAAGATGATGAGAGAATTGTGGCCTCCTGAAAGGACACGCGAGCTGAGCTGTCTGATTCACTGGACCAGTTCCACCCTCGTTGACAACGTAATTTACCCCTTGCCCATCCACCCAGGTCATGTTACTTCCGATCACCCACAGTACCCCAACCACCCTCCGTTCCGCCAGTGGCCCCACACCCTTCTGACCATTCATCCCACACCGACACACAGAGAGGCCCCCTTCACCCACGTCCACCCTCCCAGCTTGGGGAACCAGAGCAAACTGATCCCGCGATCTCGACTCAGTGCAAAACTAATACCAGGGATGCAAGACTGGAGAGCCCGGAGCCTCCCGCTGTCCGGCTCGGTCCCGGCCCTTTCCCACAGCAACCAGCCCTCGATTTACACAAACCCGAGATTAACCCCTTCCTCACCGCCACCTGAACAGGGGAAACACCCGCATCAGCTGGGGTTGAGCTGCAGTTGGTCCCCATATGAGTTAAAACTCCCCGCTATCGGATATGGAGACCAGAATCGTACGCGGTAGAACCACATAACAATTACAGCACGGAAACAGGCCATCTCGGCATTCCTAGTGCGTGCCGAACGCTTACTCTCACCTAGTCCCACTGACCTGCACTCAGCCCATAATCCTCCATTCCTTTCCTGTCCATATACCTATACAATTTTTTTTTAAATGAAAAAATCGAACCTGCCTCTACCACTTCCACTGGAGGCTCGTTCCACACAGTTACCACTCTCTGAGTAAAGAAGTTACCCCTCATGTTACCCCTAACCTTTTGCCCCTTAACTCTCAACTCATGTCCTCTTGTTTGAATCTCCCCTACACTCAATGGAAAAAGCCTATCCACATCAACTCTATCAATCCCCGCATAATTTTAAATACTTCTATCAAGTCCCCCCTCAACCTTCTATGCTCCAAAGAATAAAGACCTAACTTGTTCAACCTTTCTCTGTAAATTAGGTGCTGAAACCCAGGTAACAGTCTAGTAAATCTCTGTTCTCTGTTGACATCTTACGTATAATTTGGTGACCAGAACTGTATATAATGCTCCAAATCTGGCCTCACCAATGCCTTGTACAATTTTAACATTACATCCCAACTCCTGTACTCAATGCTCAAAGGTCAGCATACCAAAAGCTTTCTTCATCACCACATGAGCTTCCTCCTTCAGGGAAATATGCACCATTATTCCTAGATTTCCTCACACTGTCTACAAGCTTTCTCTATTTGTGAACTAACCTCTTCTCCCCTAGTCTCTTCAATCTGATTCCCACCCCCCCAACCATTCTAGTTTAAAGTCTCCCCAGTAGCCTCCACAGATCTCCCTGCCAGGATATTGGTCCCCCTAGCTTTCAAGTGCAACCCGTTCTTTTTGTACAGGTCACACCTGTCCCAAAAGAGGTCCCAATGATCCAAAAACTTGAATCCCTGCCCCCTGCTTCAATCCCTCAGCCACACATTTATCCTCCACCTCATTCCATGACTACTGTCACTGCCACGTGGCATAGGCAGTAATCCCGAGATTACTACCTTTGCAGACCTTCTTCTCAAATCCCTTCCTAACTCCCTATATTCTCCTTTCAGGACCTCTTCCCTTTTCCTACCTATGTCATTGGTACTTATATCTACCACGACCTCTGGCTCCTCACCCTCCCACTTCAGGATATCTTGGACGCGATCAGAAGTATCCCGGACCCGGCACCAGGGAGGCAAACTACCATCCGGGTCTCCTGACTGCGTCCACGGAATCGCTTGTCTGACTCCCTAACTGTTGAGTCCCCTATTGCTACTGCCTTCTCTTTCTCTACCCTTCTGAATTACAGGGCCGGACTCTGTGCCAGAGGCACGGCCGCTGTTGCTTCCCCCAGATAGGCTGAGCCCCCCCCCCCCCCCCAACAGTACTCAAACAGGAGTACTTAATTGTCAGGGGGTACAGCCACTGGGGTACTCTCTAGTACCTGACTCTTCCCCTTCCCCTCCTAACCGTGACCCACTTGTCTACCTCCCATGGCCCCGGTGTGACCACCTGCCTGTAACTCCTCTCTATCAACTCCTCGCTCTCCCTGACCAGACGAAGGTCATCGAGCTGCAGCTCCAGTTCCCTGGCACAGTCCCTTAGGAACTGCAGCTCGGCTCACCCGGCGCAGATGTGAACGTCCGGGATGCTAGGAAACTCCAGGACCTCCCACATCCGACACCGAGAACAGCAAGCTGCCCTCACACTCATAATTCCCAGCATGGAACCGTAATCCCACGGTGGATTTGTTCGGTGACTTGTGAACATACGTGATTAATGACCCTGCAACTGGGGACTGGATAAATAGTTAATCTAACAATTCAGATCATACACACCAATCTCCTTGCCTTTCTCCCTCACCCCGAGCTACTTACCCCATTTCCCTCTCCACACCCTCCTCACAGTCCGTCTTCCTCATAGGGCCCTCTACTCCAGCCCTCCCTTCCTGCTCCCTCTCTCCCTCACTCTCAACTCTCCCTCACCCCTTCCTTATCATCACCCCTCTCAATCATCCGTGCTTCCTCACCGCCTCTCTCCCTCCCGCTTCTCTCTTCCCTATCCCTCTCAGTTACACTGCTACTTGACCAGCCTCCCACTCTCTTTCACCCCTTTCCTTGCGCTCTCCTTTTTTGTCACTCTCTCTACCCCTCTAGTAATAAATTGTACTCCTCTCTCTTGTTTCTCTTCATCTCCTCACTCTGTCATGCCTCTTTTCATTTCTCTCTCACTCTCTCCCCTTCTATCCATCTCTCCATCTGTTTCTCTTCCATTCTCTCTCCCATTCCACAATCCCTGTCCCTACCCCTATCACCCGCCATCCCACTCTCAATCTCAGTTACCCTCTGTCTTCCCCTCTCCATCTCCTCCTCTCTCACGCACCTCAATCAAACTTGTCTCTCACTCACTCACCTCCGCCACTCTGTAACCACCTCCATTTCCAGCTCTCAACCTCTCTCTCTCTCTCCCTACATCCCACCCTCCCCCCTCTCTCAAACACTCTCCCCGCTGCCTCCCGTATCCCACACTGTCTTCCCCTCTTTCTCACCCTCTAAATCTACCACTCACCCCACGCGTTCTCCCTCTTCGCTCCCTGTCAGTCCCACTCCTCCTCCTCCTCCTCTCTCCCGTCACACCCCGCGCTTTCCACCCCATCCCATACAGTGGTATGCAAACGGCTGGGCACCACTGGTCAAACTTCCTGTTACTGTGAATAGTTCAGTGAGTAGAAGGTGAACTGGTCTCCAAAAGTCTCAAAATTAAAGACAAAATATTCAACATTTTAAGCAAGATTAGTGTATTATTAAAAACACAAAATGCTGGCAGAACTCAGCTGGCCAGACAGCATCTATGGGAGGAGGTAGTAACGAAGTTTCAGGCCGAAACCCTTCATCAGGAGTTTAGTGTATTATTTCTGTTTTGTACAATTTTAGAGTGGGAGAAAAAAGGGAAAGGAGCACCAAGGAAAAGTTCGGGCACCCCAAGAGATTTGAGCTCTCAGTTAAATTTTACCAAGGTCTCAGACCTGAATTAGCTTGTTAGGGCTATGGCTTGTTTGCAATCATCATTAGGACAGGCCAGGCTGTACAAATTGCAAAGCTTTATAAATATCCTGACTCCTCAAACCTTGTCCCAACAATCAGCAGCCATGGGCTCCTCTAAGCAGCCGCTGAGCACTCTGAAAGTTAAAAAAAATGATGCCCACAAAGCAGGAGTAGGCTATAAGAAGATAGCAAAGCGTTTTCAGGTAGCTGTTTCCTCAGTACATAATGTAATTAAGAACTGGCAGTTAACAGGAACGGTGGAGGTCAAGTTGATGTCTGGAAGGCCAAGAAAAGTTTCCGAAAGAGCTACTCATAGGATTGCTAGAAAGGCAAATCAAAACCCCCGTTTGACTGTAAAAAACATTCAGGAAGATTTAGCAGACTCTGAACTGGTGGTGCACTGTTCTACTGTACAGCGACACCTGCACAAACATGACCTTCATGGAAGAGTCATCAGAAGAAAACCTTTCCTGCATCCTCACCACAAAATTCAGCGTCAGAGGTTTTTCTGACTGAGGGAGAGGTTGTATTCTTGACACCAGACAGATGTTGTTCAGACCTCAGACAGAGTCAGCAATCAAATGCTTGAGCCTGGTGCGATGGATGTGTTGAGCTGTGGAAATCACGATGCAAGAAGCATTGTAGGAAAGCCAGAAGAGCCCAGGGCATGGAATTGTGATATCGTAGGCATTACTGGGAATTGGTTGCACCCAACAGTCTGAGGAATCTGGAGGAACAAATTTGTAGAGAGTTCACAGACTATACCAAGAAAAAAAAAGTTGATATAGTAAGTGATTTTAACTTTCCATATATTGACTGGGACTCCCATACTCTAAAAGGACTAGCTGGGGTAGAGTTTGTCAAATGCTCCTTAATCAGTACATAAAACATCCGGCGTAGAATTGTGCAATAAGCTGTTGGGAAACGATCCAGGGCTGGTGATAAAAATTAGTGAATGGGAACACTTTGTGTCTAGTGATCATAATGCCATGAGATTCCAAGTAAGTATTGAAAAACAGAGGTCTGGACCTCTCTTGAGATTCTAGATTGGAGAAAGATCAATGTTTATGGTATTTGCAAGGATTTGACAAGTGTGGACTGGGACAGGCTGTTTTCTGCAAAGGAGTACTTGGTAAGTGGGGGTTCTTCAGAAGTGAAATTTTGAGGGTGCAGAGTTTGTATGCACCTACCAAAATAAATGTTGAAAGGTAACTGGTGCAGGGAACCTTTGTTTTCAACTGATATCGAGGCCCCGGATATTTTGTTCCTCTAAATTCCTCAGGCTGTTGGGTGCTACCAAGACACATTAATGACTACAATATCATACTCCCACACCCTGAGCTCATCTGACTTTCTTTAGTTGACTTCTGTTGGTTTCTATAAGCTTCCCAATGTTCTTTGCTCTATTATTTGCCCTCTCTTTGGCTTTTATGTTGGCTTAGGCTTCTCATTTCAGCCACAGTTGTGTCCTCCTGCCTTTCCAATGTTTCCACTTCTTTGGGATGTGTCTATCACTCACCTCCCGAGTTGCTCCCAGAAACTCCAGCCATTGCTGCTCCATCGTCATTCCTACCAGATTCCCCTTCCAATCAGGTTTGGCCAGCTTCTCTGTCACAGAAACATGGAGAAGGTCAGAACAGAAACATGCCCACTCTGGACGATCAGAATGGTAATCTGTACGGGAGACAAAATAGATGGGGGTGGTTTTAAATAGTAGTTTTGCATCCGTATTTACTCAGGAGATGGACACAGAGTCGATAGAGGTGAGGCAAGGCAGCATCAAATTCAGAGACCCTGGACAGATTACAGAGGTGGAGGTGTTTGCTGGCTTAAGGCAAATTAGCATGTATAAATCCCCAGAGCCTGACTAGTTGTTCCCAAGGACCCTGCGGAACACAAGTGCAGAAATTGTCGGGGTCCAAGCAGAGATATTGAAATAATCCTTAGTGACAGGTGAGGCACTGGAGGATTGGAGGAGAGACAATGTTGTTCCACTGTTCGAGAGGGGGTCTAAGGATAAATGAGAAAATGTTACGTTAGTGAGCGTGACATCAGTAGTGGGAAAGTTATTAGAACATATGTGCAGGAACCGGATATATAAGTATTTGGATAGATGTGGACTGATTAAGGATAGAGAGCATGGTTTTGTGCATGGTGGGTCATGTCTAACCAGTCTTACAGAGTCTCTCGAGGAAGTTATCAGGAATGTGGCTGAGGGCAAGGCAGTGGATGTTGCCTACATGGACTTTAGCAAGGCACTTGACAAAGTCTCATATGGGAGGTTGGTCAAGAAGGTTCAGTCATTCAGCATTCAAGATGAGACAGTAAATTGGATGAGACACTGTCTGTGGGAGAAGCCAGTATGGTAGCAGATGGTTGCCTCTCTGACTGGAACCTGTGACTATTGGTGAGCCACAGGGATCAGTGCTGGATCTGTTGTTGTTTGTCATCTATATCAGTAATCTGGATGATAAGATGGTTAGGGATCAGCAAATTGGAGGATGAAACCGAGTCTGGGGATTCAGCGGACTGTGAGAAGACTATCATGGCTTGCAGTGCGATCTGGACCAGGTGGAAATATGGCTTGAGAAATGGAAAATGGAATTCAATGCAGAGAAGTGCGAGATGTTGCATGTTGGTAGGACCTACCAGGGTGGGTCTTACACAGTGACTGGTCGGACATGTAGGAGTGTTGTTGATGAAAGGGATCTGGGAATACAGGTCTATGTTTCACTAAAAGTGGTGTCACAGTTCGATAGGGACGGAAAGAAAGATTTTGGCACATAGTCCTTCATAAACCAAAGTACTGGATGGTATGTTATGTTGACTTTGTACAAGACATTGGTGATGCCTAATCTGGAGTATTGAGTGCAGTTTTGGTCATCAACCTACAGGAAAGATGTAAAAGGGGTTCAGAGATTTCAGAGAAATGCCAGGTCTGGAGGACTTGGGTTATAAGGAGAGACTGAAACAGGTCAGGACTTTATTCCTTGGAATGTAGAAGATTGAGGGGAGATTTGATGGAGGTATACCACAATTATGAGGATTATAGATGGGGTAAATGCAAGCTGGCTTTCTCCACTGAGATGGGGTGGGACTACAACCAGAAGCCATGGGTTAAGGGTGAAAGGTGAAAGGTTAATTGGAACATGAGGGGAATATTCTTCACACAGATCCGGGTGTGGGATGAGCAGCCAGCAGAAGTGGTGCATGCGAGCTCAATTTCAAAATTTAAGAGGTTTGCATAGGTACTTGGATGAAAGGGGTATGGGAGTAGAAAGTTTAAATAGTTCAACACAAACTGGGCCTGTTTCTGTGTTGTACTTTTCCATGACAAGAACCTTAAATAATACTACCATTCACTCGAATTCCTTTTAAGAGCTGTGCAGACCAACCGTATATCTGAGTAGGAGAAATCCTCAATTCCAGAGTTTCTCCATGTCTCTCTAACATTGAGGCAAGTTACTGCAGTGGTTTGCCATTACCTTCTGCTGGGTGAGGGGCCAAAGAGATCACCAGCTCGTAACCCAGCACGGATGGAATGCGTGCAGGGGAGCCGGCCGGATTCACACTCAGGACCTTTCATCTCGAAGTCTGGCGCTGATGCGCCATGAGAGGGTTTCTGTTACTGTGGGGCCTGATACCCTTTCAGCTCAGTGGGAACAGGGAATAATACCATTGAAGAGAGTCAAACTGAGCCGTCACATATTGGAGATGGCAGAAATACCCCACCCTTATACAGCATCAGAGAGTTTGTGGGTATTTCCAGGTACCAGCACTGTGCCCGGTTCGAAGATGATTTCTCTCTCCAACTTGGGTTTAACCTCACTGTAACAGTGTGATAACAAATCAAACCTTGGCAACTCAAGTGATCTCATATCAAATGTTGTCCTTCACCCACTGATGGATTTTAAAATTTTTTACAGGTTAAAAACGACAAGGAATTTGTCTATGGGAATTCAAACACAACACACCAGTTGTGCTGTCTCTGTCTAGATATTTAAGGAGCAACAGATTCAAACAACCATCCTTCCTGCTCAGACTGTGGGGAGAGATTCACTCGGTCATCTGACCAACTGACACGTCCGTCATTTTACACAGGGGAGAGACCGTTCACCTGCTCAGACACTGGGAATGGATTCACTTGGTAATCTCAACTGAAGCTACACACTGGGCAAGGCCATTCAACTATTCTGTGAGTGGGAAGGGGTTCAGTCGGTCTTCCCGCCTGTGGACACACCAGTCAGTTCACCCTGGGCAGAGGCTGGTCATCTGCTGAATTTGTGGGGAAGGATTCACTCGGTCATCTGACCTAATGGCTCACCAGCGAGTTCACACCGAGGAGCGGCCGTTCACTTGCTCAGAATGTGGGAAGAGATTCACTCAGTTATCCAGCCTACAGAGACATCAGCGAGTTCACACTGGGGAGAAGCCGTTCACCTGCTCAGAATGTGGGAAGAGATTCACTCGGTCATCCCACCTACTTGAACACCTGCGAGTTCACACTGGGGAGAAGCCATTCTCCTGCTCAGAATGTGGGAAGGGATTCACTCAGTTATCCAACCTACAGAGACATCAGCGAGTTCACACTGGGGAGAAGCCGTTCACCTGCTCAGAATGTGGGGAAGGATTCACTGATTCATCCAGCAGACAGAAACATCAGCGAGTTCATAGCAGGCAGCGGCTGTTCACCTGCTCAGACTGTGGGAAGGGATTCACTTACTCATCTAATCTCAAGGTACATCAGCGAGTTCACACTGGTGACAGGCTGTTCACCTGCTCAGTCTGTGGGAAGGGATTCATTCAGTCATCCAAACTACTGAGTCATCAGCGAGTTCACACTGGGGAGAAGCCGTTCACCTGCTCAGAATGTGGGAAGAGATTCACTCGGTCATCCCACCTACTTGAACACCTGCGAGTTCACACTGGGGAGAAGCCATTCTCCTGCTCAGTCTGTGGGAAGGGATTCACTTGGTCATCTGGTCTCGAAAAACACCAGCAGGTTCACACTGGGTAGAGGCCGTTCACCTGCTCAGACTTGACAAAACTGTTTGACCAGGAAACAGAAATCTGGGAGCTTTGAGCTGGAACAGCAAGAGCAATAACCTGGAGTCCTGAAAAAGGAAGGAAATCAAGTTGAGATAAAAAAACATCAAAGCATCACTAAAAAGTTGTACTTTCACCTGCAGAGGGAATCAGACATGGCTGATCAAGCTATTGGGAAATCAGTTGAGCAACTCAAGCTAGAGAGAATGACAGCAAAACGATTGTTTTCTCGTCTGGCCAACAGTATTACCAGGACCTATGAAGACATGTCTGAAGAGGAGCTCAGAGTGAGTTTCAATAAACTCACAATAGAAGCCGAGGAAGTCATGAAAGCCAATGATGATGCGGAGGCCGGACTCACCGCAGAACGGGAGGCGGTGCTGAACACAGAGAAAGTAGCTGTGTTAACTGAACAGCAAAAAGCTGACCTGGCAAAGACGGCAAATGAGTGTGAGTTGAAACTAAAGGAAATCAGAAGGCTGATCCTGGAGACTCTTTGGACCAACTTTGGAAATGTTGAGTTGCTCATAGCACTACAAGCAGCAGAGGATGAATGTGAAGACGTCACTGCTGTACAACCTGATGGCCACCAGGAGGCGGACGGCTTCATGCTTAACCACCTGCAAGGACTGGTAAAGACAGCGAAGGAGGTGGGAACGATGGAACCGGCCAGGGGATCGGAAGCACCTTCAGAGTCGCCTAAAGGGGCTCAAACACCAAATCCCCAAGCTAGTTTCCAAGAAGGCCCACTTCATACAGGCAAGGAGAAAGGAGGACGCTGAAAGACTAACACCGACGGCATTGGGCTTTTCCTCCAATTTTCCCACGCCAGCCATCAGACTGAAACCGACGGCCCTTCACAAGTTTACTGGCAGCATTTTCACAGGTGGAGAAAGGACTGGGAAGCACTCCAGAGGCAGAGAGAGCCAACCGGTTCAAGAGAGGTGGAAAAGGTTCAACTGCTGGACAGTCTTGACGACAAAGTCAGAAGAGACCTTCGCCTCAAAACTTATAAAACTGCAGATGACATCTTCTGTGTTCTAGAAAACCGCTATGGAAATGGAGTGTGGAAATCGGAAGTGGGATAGTATTGGCGCAGCATGCGAGCCAAAATGCGGGGGTTGCGGCTGCGGAAACTGCCAGCCAGGCGGCAAAGGAATGACTCTTGCTGAAGAGAGGGAACTTGTATACAAATTCATATACAAAAAAAAATCAAAGCAATAGTGATAAGGGAGAAAGAAAGGCATGAATATTGACTTCTGTAACTTCTGTTAATGCCCCTCCTCCCCTTCTTACCTCATCCCTGACAAGCTTAGTTGCCCATCACTCCACTTGTTCTCCATCTCCCTCTGGTGCTCCCCTCCACCTTTCTTTCTCCCTAGGCCTCCTGTCCCATGATCCTTTCCCTTCTCCAGCGCTGTATCACTTTTGCCAATCACCTGTCCAGCTTTCAGCTTCACTCCACCCCCTCCGGTCCTCTCCTATCATTTTGCATTTCCCCCTCCCCCAACTGCTTTCAAATCTCTTAGTATCTTTCCTTTCTGTTAGTTCTGACGAAGGGTCTCGGCCAGAGCCGTTGACAGTGCTTCTCCCTATAGATGCTGCCTGGCCTGCTGTGTTCCACCAGCATTGTGTGTGTGTTTGAATTTCCAGCATCTGCAGATTTCCTCGTGTTTGCACAATATACGAAGGATACTTCACATTATGGATCATATATACAAAAAAGTAAAATCAAAGCAATAGTGATAAGCGTGGATGCTGAAAAGGCATTTGATTCGGTTAATTGGAATTTTCTTTACAGAGTTTTACATAGAGTTGGTTTCCATAACAATTATTAAAACTATACAGGCACGATATGACAACCCTACCGCTAGGATTAAAATCAATGGATATTTAATCAAATAGTCTTACCCTAGAAAGGGGCACAAGACAGGGTTTTGCATGGTCAGCACTACTCTTCGCATTATATCTGGAACCATTAGCTCAATACATCAGACAAAGTGGGGAATTACTAGTAAAGGGGCAGAGCATAAATTGGCTTGTTACGTGGATGACATTTTGATCTATCTAGGGCAACCAACATACTCTTTACCTGAATTGATGCAATCCTTTGAACAATATGGTCAATTATCAGGATACAGGATCAACATAGATAAAACCCAATTACTTTCATATTACTACAGCCCAGCAAGAGAAATTGAAAGTAGATAACCCCGGGCATGGCACACAGAGTCTTTCAAATATTTGGGCATCATTATGCCAAAAGATTAGGCAACATTATCAGAATGTAATTATCAGCCTTTATATAAAAAGAACATTAAGGAATATATAGCAAGATGGAACCCGATTCCTTTCTTTTAGTTTCAGTTCAAGGAGTGAGTCTATTATAATGAATACACTGCCCAGACTGTTATAGCTCTTTCAGCCCCTACCAATAGAGATTAATCAAAATCAATTCAATGAATGGAACAAGATGTTATCAAGGTATATTTGGCAAGGTAAAAGGCCTAGAGTTCATCTCAAAACTTTGCAATTAGCAAAGGAAAAGGGTGAATGTGGCCTCTTCGAGGTTATTATTTTGCAGCACAGTTGAGAGCTGTGATGTGCTGGAGCAACCCATCGTATGACGCACAAAGGAAAAACATTGAGGAGCGGGTACTTCCCATCCCCATACAAGCAGTTTTGGCTGATAATAACTTGCAAAGGTACATAAATACTATTGATAATCCATGGGTGAAATTGACTCTTAATATGGAAAACTATTATAAAAGAATATAATCTCGAGGGAGATACTGCAATTCTTCAATGGTGTGCATATAACTCAGATTTTACACCAAATAAATTGGATGCTAGATTTAAGGACTGGACAGCTAAAGGAATAACAGTTCTTTGCAACATAATGAAAGAAGGAATACTGTGACAGTATGTAAATAGGATGCTTAAAATTGTATCCAAGGCAAGCACATGCATGATAGAGCTATTTAGAAAAGCATATAATTCAGATAACGGTAGTAGAATTATTACAAGCATGTATAAGAGTTTGTCAAATCTTAAAACATATTTGACTTCAAACATTAAAACAAAATGGGAGAAGGAAGGAGGGATAATTATATCTGAGGAAGAATGGACAATAATATGGAGGTATCAATGGAAGTGTACCAGTTCTCAGAAATGGAGGGAGTTCGGATGGAAAAACTTGATAAGATATTTCATTACACCCTCCCAGAAATCCCATTATGATAGTAACATCACTGTTTGCTGGAGAAACTGTGGACATTGAAATGCAAATCATTATTATATTTTTTGTGACTGCCCTGTTATCAAAAGCTATTGGAGGGGGATACACAATGCCCTACATGGCATCGTTAGATATGAAATACCCTTGGGGAGTAAGACCATATATTTTGGATGTATACCTCAATGGTTGAAAAAAGATAAATATTTAATGAATATATTGTTGGCAGCTGGTAAAAAGACTGTTACTAGGAAATGGTTATCACAGGAGAGCCCAACTTTAAATGCATGGATGGAAATTACAATGGACAAGATGGAGAAGATAATCATAATCTGGAACAAATTGATTCATACTGGGAAAAATGGTTTAACTACATAATCCCTCTAGGCCTGCTTTTATTCTCACAAATCAATGAATATGTTATAAAAAAAGATCACTCCCTACTTGTACATAGTTTTTTTTTCCTTTTGCTTGTTTTTTCTTTCACACTTATAGAAGTGTATACCTCAGATAAATTCTATGTGGGGATTTGTGGCATATATGATTATATGATATATATTTACAATGTCTGAAATACATCTTCTGGAAATTTTTGTTTTATGATGAACTTCAATAAAAAAAACGAAAAAACAGTCAGATAATACTTTTAAGTATATATTTTCATCAAAAATGAACAGGATTCAGCACTCCATGTGTGTATTTGCAATCGTGATAAGAAATACAGACCAGAACACGTACATGAGAGGCCAACTCAGAACAATCAATCATCACTCCGGAAGAAAACTTTAACCAGTGGAATGAGTAGGACCCTCCATGGGAGACATCCCAATGATCTGAGTAGACTAGGTGGTGACAAGGAAGCCTTGAGCACCTGACTGAGAGTTGGAGACCTCTCCCCCTAAAAAACAAAGGAGTTCCTTGCAGAAATACAGGACAAGTTGTTTGACAAAAGGGGGGAAACATCAAAAATACATGAAATATTAACAAATGAGGAAGTTAGTGCAGAAAATGCCAGAGAAATCAGACACAATCCAACACATTCCAGGATCCTGCAGCAGATTTACTCAATCTGATTACTTACAAAGTTACAAAGAAATGGCAAATATCATTCACTAAAATCTTGCTTTAAAATACAAACTCATGAATGCCCTCCATCACTTCATAAAGGTACAATAAATTCAAGCCCAATACAGTTTTAGTGTCAAAATCTTGCAAATTAGATGATAATCAATACATTATTTCAGATAGGACAATCCATAAGAACCATCCAGATATAATATTACAGGATAAACAAACAGGAACAACTCCCCCAACAGATAAAACCATTCCCAACACACACATGTTCCTCAACCAGTGGAGCACCGCACCCCAGGTATTGTTTGTGTCATCAGTCAGACAACCAAATTATTTTCTCTGTCAATCAGCTTCCAAATGTTGCTACTCTGTCATTCATTGCCTCATTCTGCTGCTGATCCCCTTCTCATCATATGTTCTTACGTCAAATATCATCCAGACCCCCAAACTCTGCCCTGTGCAGACTCGCCTCTGGTTTCCGACCCTGCTTCATTGAGCATTCAACTAATCGTTTCCCATTCTGCTTTCAGTTTTTAGAGAACAGTGGTGTTCTCTAACAACACTTTAGAAGCAGGGAAAGTGACCCATAATGTGGAAATGAGATGTGATTAAGGAGTTTAACTGAAGAACATCTCAGACAGAACTGCAGTCAGCTCGACTTCTTCAGTCAGCAGAAAATTCAAGGGAAACCTTTTCACCCACAGAGTGGTGACTGTTAGGAACCCATCACCACAGGGAGAGTGAGAGGGGGAAAACCGGAGGATTTACAAGGACTGTTGTGGACAGAATCACTGGGTCCAGCTGGCCCGAGTTGACTCTCTACTGTACACTAGGTGTGTTGTAAATTCACCAAGACAGAGTTTAACATAGAACTGATTTATTTGTCTTAGACCCAGAATATTAAACTCCCGTCCCATTAAAGGTGAATGTGCTGCAGAAAAAACTCCTCCCATGCCCAGTGACCAGGGTGCAGGACTGGGTGTGGTGAGCAGCAGCAATAATTGCAGAGTTCAGCACCGACAGTCAGTCTCGAACTTGCATTCAGCAACAGTGATGGACAAATATCCAGCATGCAGCCTATTGAAACTTTCTCCCCAGTGTGAAACTGGTAGTCTGTCACAAGTATAACAATGTTTAGGTTATGACTAGAGGTGACAGTGCGAGGCTATCCAATGAGAGAAATGTTCTTTCTTGTGAGTTTGGAAGAGAGATTTTGTGCTCTTTTGCTGGGGAGAGATGAGAAGACGTGAATGGAGAGACTGGACCCTTTTTCTTTTTTTTTTGTTTTCTTTACTAACCTTGGGGTCAAAGTAAGAATTATAAAGCTCAATCATTTAATCACATATTGTGAACTGTTTTGTATTTCAGGGTACTGATTTACTACAGGGGACACGGCACACAGCATCCACCAAAACGAGATTTCTTTAGTTTGGCCGGGCTGCGGGTCTATCACCCCCCATATTAAGCTGAGGGCCAAAGCGAGAGTTACATGTGGTTAGATTAAAGAACACTGGGGCTGTCTACAAGACGGGTCAGAGCCGTCTCTATTTCCTGAGGTCCTTTAACATCTGCCGGACGATGCTGAGGATGTTCTATGAGTCTGTGGTGCCCAGTGCTATCGTGTTTGCTGTTGTGTGCTGGGGCAGCAGGCTGAGGGTAGCAGACACCAACTGAAACAACAAACTCATTCGTAAGGCCAGTGATGTTGTGGGGGTGGAACTGGACTCTCTGACGGTGGTGTCTGAAAAGGGGATGTTGTCCAAGTTGCATGCCATCTTGGACAATGTCTCCCATCCACTCCATAAAGTACTGGTTAGGCATAGGAGTACACTCAGCCAGAGACTCATTCCACTGAGATGTAAACCTGAGCGTCATAGGAAGTCATTCCTGCCTGTGGCCATCAAACTTTACAACTCCTCCCTCAGAGTTTCAGACACCCTGAGCCAATAGGCTGGTCTTGGACTGGTTTCCACTTAACCCTAGACATTGATAGAGCTTGTTTCTTATTATTGATTATTATTCCTACACTTCTATGTTTATTTTTGTTAACCTGCTTTATATGTGTATTTGTATTATTGATACTGTTTTGCTTATTTTACTAATAAACGCCTTTAGCTAAAATGATAGATTTCCCTTATCTGATCTGGTTGTGTGAGAAACCAGAAAGACAGGCAGCAGAAATGGATGTTGACGAGTTTCTGTTAAGTCCAGACTTTGTGGCATTAAAGAAGGCTAAAAAGTCTGAGTTTTGGGAAATGGTGGAGTCCTTGGAATTCAAGGAGGTTAAGAAAGGGATGATGATGGCAGAGATGCAACGTAAGATAGCTGAACATTATGTCACGATGCAGATATTCAAGGCAGAGTTGTTAGAACACTTTCCTGTAGGGAAAAAGTGGCCGTGAACCAGAAGTGGCCTAGAGATAAGTGGGTGGTGTTGTTACAAAGTGTACTTAAAAGGAAGGCTCAACGTGCATATGCAGTGTTGTCTATGGAGGCTGCAGAGGATTATGAGGAAGCAAAACTGGCTATCCTTCAGGCCTATGAGCTGGCACCTGAAGCCTATAGACAAGAGTTCAGGGACTTAAGGAAGCAGTGGAATCAGATGTTCACAGAGGTTACATACGACAAGTGTGTGTACTTTGACCGTTGGTGCGCTGCAGAAGGGGTTGAGGAGGATTTCTACTGCCTACGAAAGATGATCCTGATTGAAGAATTAAAAGATTGTGTTCCGGATAATGTCCGGAGATACCTGAATGAGAAGAAGAATAAGTCCATATCAGAATCTGCCAAGCTAGCAGATGAATACGCCTTAACCCATCAAATGAAATTTTCCCCAAATAAGTGCTACCACAGGAGTAGTAGGGGTGGTAGAGAAAGCCTAACGGCTAAGTCTGAGACTAAGCCGGGGTCTACCGGAAAAGACAAGGAGGAAAAGCCGTCTGGCAGGTCTCCTAGCGGTGTGTGTTATAACAGTGGGAAATCTGGCCACATAGCATCTAAGTGCTTTGCTCCAAAGAAGGAGACGGGGAAAGGAAAGGCGACCGCGCCGACGGGCTGTGTTAAGCCGGTTGAAATGCCGTTAAAAGAGGAGCTAAACCGAGTTCAGGAGGGATGTGAGAAATCCCTTTCAACCGGGTTGGTACCTGTGAGGGAGGGGTCACCCCCAGTGCCAGTAAGAATCTAGAGAGACACTGGGGCTTTTTAGTCCTTAATCCTAAGCAGAGCATTGGAATTCAATAGTGAGGCAGATACTGGTGACGTGAACGTGATAGAAGGGGTTGGAAAAGGAACTGAGGCCATACCGTTACATAAAGTATTTCTGAAGAGTGACCTGGTATCTGGACCAGTCACGACAGGGGTACGGGCTGCACTCCCGATACCCCATGTAGATGTCTTACTCGGGAATGACCTGGCCGGGGGGGATGTGTTCTCTGCAGTTCAGCTCACGAGTAAGCCTGCCAGGACTGAGCCCCCGCCCATAGTTCCTGAATTTAATCCCGCAGGTGCAGTCACCAGAAGAATGTCGAGGAAAGCTGTTAAGACAACCCCTGATTTAGCCGAGTCCAACCTTGATTTAGCTGAGACGTTTTTACCAGCCCCGTACCAGGAGAGGTTGGAGGGTGGTAAAACGGAGAATAGTGGGGCTAAAGAAAGTAAGGGAGACAAAGCAGAGTCAGTGTTGTCAAGGAACAGAATCTTGAAATTGGCCCATAAGATACCCCTGGGTGGACATTTTGGAGTGAGCAAGGAATTTATGGAGGCACAGAGCCAAGATGAGGAACAGATGTGGCAGTTAGAAGGTCCAGGGTTGGACACGGATGATGTTTCTGGATTGACAGAGCTGGTTGTAGTTGAAGAATTTAAGTGTGTTCTCAATAATGCAAAGGCTTTCCGAGATGAAAAGGATGCCGCTACCTTGAGGGAGTCCGCTGGGTTAGCAGACGAGGTTGTTTTAACCTGCAAGGTTGAGTTTACTCCAGATGGGTGTTGCCCAGAGAGTAACTGGGAGGATAAGGGGAACTTGGAATTTGAAACTGGGACTGGTATTGAAAGCCTAGAAGAGGCAGTTGTCCCATTGGCCTGTGTTCAGGTTACTGAACCTTGTGTGGAGACTCAGGAAAGGTCTGAAATGTCTGATTTGGTTAAAAAGGAATGCAATCCTTTTGGGTCAAATGGACTTGGTTCCATGAAGAAAGGGTTAACCTTGGCACCAGTAGAGAGTGAGGATTCTCAGTCACGTGTATTAAAAGTCAGTGATGAGATAAAAGCTGGTGAGATGGATGTTATTGAAGATACTGAGGGAAAAAGTGTTACTCGACTTTTGAATAAAGTAAATGTAAATTCGGGTTTGGTTCCAGGACTGTTGTGCAAAGGGAAGAGACCGTTAACTAAACAATGGTTTGTTAACAAGATGTTTGTTTTGAAATTTAAGGATAAACAACTTGGTGATGTTGCTCAAGTATGTGATTTGGAGAGGCAGAACTTAAAGTGTTGTTTTGGCCCAGAGAGACCATCTGCTAGTGTCATCAAGGAAACTAATCAAATTAAATATCCTGAAGATAAAATTAATGACCTGCTTAAAATTAATGAGTGGGTGTGGAAGTTCAGAAAATGGGCTTAGTTTATTTGGTGATCAGCTTTGTTTTTCTGGACGAAGCTTGTGAAAGTTAAAGATGATATCATAGCAGGTTGACTGAAAGTGAGGTTTAGCAGTAAACCAGAGATTACTATTTGCACAAACTTCTGTAATGTACTACATTATAATCACACATGTATTGGTTCACTCTTTATGATATACACCTAAGCTAAGAATTAACTCCACTGTAGAAAAAGAATTACTGTCACTTACCCTGGCATTACAGCAATTTGAGGTCGACATTTGTCCAGCGTAGAAACCAGTGATAGTCTATACTGATCACAACCCCTTGGTATTTTTGACAAACATGAAGAATAAAAATACATGGTTATTTAGTTGGAGTCTGTTGTTACAAGAATTTGATATTAAAATACAAAATGTAAAGGGAAATGACAATGTAATTGCTGATTGTTTATCCAGGTGTTAATTTGAAAGTATACCTGTGTTATCCTTGTAGTTAAAGACCACTTCTGTATTAGATTAGACTCTGTAATGTGCTTTACTAGTGAATTTTCAACCCGGTGAAGATTCTTTGAAGGGTGGGGGTGTTATGTGTGCTGAACAGACCTGATGGAAATGGGGTCCAGAGCTGACCCTTCCCCCCCCCCTTTGAGGACTATGCAGCTAATGAGAGTGAGAGAGAGATGAAGAACAGAGGTAGAGATATCTGCTACAGATAAGAGAGAGACGACTGATTTAGGTATTATGGCTGCTTCACTGATGGACAGGTAAACGAAACCTTTTGCTGCAGGGACACTTCTTTGCTCGTTAACATTCCTGAAGAGACAGCAGGAGTGGCCTAGCTTGATGGACATAGACATATTGAGTTGATGGATGGCTGATACCCCGTCAGTGGGGATAAAAGACGGGTCTGGGGAGACACTCTTCAAACACACCAGTGGACACTGACCGAGTGTTGTGCACCCACAGGAAGGTGGGGGCTTAGAGGACCGAATCAGAAGATCGGTCACAAAGGCTCACAGTGTGACGGCAGGGCTGGTGGGGACTTGTGTGTGTGTCCAGTCATGCCAGGGTGATGAGTCCACCACTGAAGAACAGTCTAGCTGAGAACGGAGGGGTCATAACCGAATGACCACAATGGTACAACGGAATAAGAAGACAACAGAAGGTTTGCTTGCTGCAGCTGCCCAATCTCTTGGTCGCTTTCTGCCCCCCTCTCTCTCTCTCCAATTGCAGCACAGCAACAGCTACCTCAGCATGGACGAACTGAACTGAACTTTATATTCTCTTATGACTATTCATATACCCCTAGATATTGATAGAGCTTGTTTATTATTGCTAACCTGTTTTATATGTATATTTGCATTATTGATACTCTTTGGTTTATTTTACTAATAAACACCTTTAGTTAAAGAACCACCAGACACCAACATATCCTTCCATTTCTGCTGGTCTGTTAACCCAGTTACTGGGTACGTAACAGCATACTTGACTTAGTATTATTTAATTATTTATGGTTTCATATTGCTATATTTCCTGTTCTTGGTTGGTGCGACTGTCACGAAACCCAATTTCCCTCAGGAATAATAAAGTATGTCTGTGTCTGATTACTGAGTTAATTGCTTACCACATTCACAGCAGGTGAACGGACACTCCCCGGTAAGAACTCAATGATGCCTACTTGGTTGATTTGGCTGAGAAAATCTTTTCCCGAAGTCTGAGCAGGTGATCAGCCTCTACCCAGTGTGAATTTGCTGATGTACCTTCAGCTTAGATGACCGAGTGAATCCCTTCCCACAGTCTGAGCAAGTGAATGGCCTCTCCCCGGTGTGAACTCGCTGATGTACCTTCAGTTGGGATGACCGAGTGAATCTCTTCCCACAGTTCGAGCAGGAGAACGGCCGCTCCCCAGTGTGAACTCGTCGGTGTGCCATTAGGGCGGACGACTGAGTGAATCCCTTCCCACAGTCTGAGCAGGTGAATGGCCTTTCGCCAGTGTGAACTGACTGGTGTGTGAGTAGGTCGGATGACTGAGTGAATCCCTTCCCACATTCTGAGCAAGTGAATGGTCTCTCTCCAGTGTGAACTCTCTGATGTGCCTTCAGTTGGGATGACTGAGTGAATCTCTTCCCACAGTCTGAGCAGGTGAATGGCCGCTCTCTGGTGTGAACTCGCTGGTGAGCCATTAGGTTAGATGACAAAATGAATCTTTCCCCACAAATTCAGCAGATGAAGAGCTTCTGCCCAGTGTGATCTGACTAGTGTGTCCACAGGTGGGAAGACGACTGAATCCTTTCTCACAAACAGAACAGGTGAATGGCCTTGTCCCGGTGTGAACTTGCTGATGTACCTTCAATTGAAATGACCGAGTAAATCCCTCGCCACAGTCTGAGCAGGAAGGATAATCGAGTGAATCCCTTGCTCCACTTCTTAAATATCAAAAGAGACAGCAAAACATGTGTGTTGTGTTAGACATTCCCATAGACAAATTCCTTGTCATTTTTAACCTGTGAAAAGATTTACAAAATCCATCAATTGGTGCAGAACAACATTTCAGCTGAGATCACTTGAGTTGTCAAGGTGTGTTCTGACATCACACTGTTACAGTGAAGTTTAACCCAATTTGGAGAGAGAAATCACCTTCTAACTGGGCACAGTGCTGGTATCTGGAATGACCATTGAACTCTCTGACGCTCTTCCTGTCTTTATAAGAATGGGTCATCTCTGCCATCTCCAATCTGTGACCTGGCTCAGTTTGACTCTCTCGATTGGTATTATTCCCTGTTCCCACTGAGCTGCATGGGTTCCTCCCCCACAGTAACTGAAACACTCTCACACAAATAGCCGGCAGTGCATTCCACGCACCCACCACTCTCTGTGTAAAAAAACTTACCCCTGACATCCCCTCGGTATATATTTCCAAGCACCTTAAAACTATGTCCCCTCGTGTTAGTGATTTCAGCCCTGGGAATAAACCTGTGGATATCCACATGATCAATACCCCTCATCAGCTTATACACCTAAAAATGCTCTAAACATAAACAATTAAATTATACATTGCTTTGAGTATTTGTCAGAAGTATACAACATTATGAGGGTAAAGATAGGGTAAATGGAAGGAGGATTTTCCACTGAGGTTGGGTACAATGATAACCAGAAGTCATAGGTAAGTGGAGAAGGTGAAAATTTAATGGGAACATTTGGAAAAGCTCTTTACTGAAATGGTTGTGAGAGGGTGGAATGAGATGTCAGCACAAGTGGTAAATATGAGCTCGGTTTCACCATTTAAAAGAAGTTTGGATGGGAGTGTGGATGGTAGGGGTATGGAGGGCGATGGTCCTGGTGCAGGTAGTTGCACAGCTTAAATGTTTTTTTCAGCATTGACTAGATGGGCCAAATAGCCTATTTCTGTACTGAACTTCTCCATGTTTCTATGTCAGAGAAGCTGGCCAAACTTGTTTGGAAGGGAAAAGGTAGGAGTGACAACGGAGCAGCAATGACTGGAGTTTCTGGGAGCATTTTGGAAGCTGAGTCATCGATGCATCCCAAAGAAGTGGAAGCATTGGAAAGGCAGGAGGACACAACCGTGGCTGAAATGAGAAGCCAAAGACAACATAAAAGCCAAAGAGAGGGGAAAACAAAAGAGCAAACATTATTTGGAAGCTTTTAGAACCTAACAGAAGACAACTAAAAAAAAGTCAGATGAGCGCAGGAAGTGGAATTATGATATTGTAGTCATTAATGAGTCTTGGCAGCACCCAACAGTCCGAGGCATTTAGAGGAACAAAATATCCGGGGCCTCAATATTTCCTGAAAATCAAGGTTCCCTGCACTGGTTACGTTTCAACTTTTATGTTTTTAGGCACATACAAACTCTACACTCTCAAAATTTCACTTCTCAATGCCTCCCACTTACCAAGTACTCCTTTGCCAGGAAACAGACTGTCCCAAGCCACACTTGTCAGATCCTTCCTGTTACCATCAAAATTGACTTTTCTCCAATTTAGAATATCAACCCGTGGTCCAGACCTCTCTTTCTCTATCTTTATTTTGAATTTCATGGCATTATGATCACTAATTTCTGTCACAAGCCCTGATCATTTCCTAACAGCTTATTGCACACTTCTACGTCAGGAATTTTACATACTGATTAAGGGCACATTTGAGAAACTCTACCCCATCTACCCCTTTTACACTATTCGAGTCCCAATCAATACAGGTAGTCCCTGAGTTACAAATGTCCGACTTACAGGCAACTTGTACTTACGAACAGAGGAAGGAGAATGCAGTCCGCCATTTTAAGTCATTGCCTCTACTGTGTTGAGTGTTTAACTTTGTATTGGGCTTAAATTTTTCTTAGTAAGATTTACCCTGACCCCACAAACCCCTCCCACCATTCCTGTCTTGGGGTCCGAGTCCATAGGACACTCAAAGCTGCGACGCAGGTTGACTCTCTGTTTAAGGCGATGTATATTGCATTGATCTTTATTAATCGTGGGAATGCGTTTAGAAGCAAGAGGTAATGTTGCAGCCATACAGGACCCTGGTCACACACAACTGTGCTCAATTCTGGTCGCCTTACTACAGGAAGAATGTGGAAACCTTCGAAAGAGTGCAGAGGAGGTTTACAAGGATGTTGCCTGGATTGGGGAGCATGCCTTATGAGAATAGGTGGAGTGAACGCGGCCATTTCTACTTGGAGAGACGGAGGATAAGAGGTGACCTGATAGAGATCCCTCTGATCATCGACACTGTGTAGGGTTTTGCATTTTACAGCGTACTGTCTCTCCACATTCGACCTACTGAGCTGCCAAGATGATCATCACTAATCAAATCTCACTGAGATTTCTCAGGTCCTGTTGAATCTATTGCCAAGTGCACAAGTACGGGAAGGTACAGGTACAGAGAAACACTGACTTGTAGCAGCATCACTGGCAAGTACATTCAGATAACACAGAGAACAGCAAATATACAATTCTCTGTCAGTAACAAGATAGAAACATGTTTTACTTCATCCTGCTAACAGGACCAGAACAACAGGGGCTGAGCGGCGGCTCATCTCAGACGGTTCGGTGTGAAGGTCTCACAACCCGGACCGACCCCGGCAGATTCTGTGAAGGAAGCGAGGCGAGGCCGCCAGTTCGGGAAAGTTCATCCCCTCCCCCTTCAGGTTGCACCGATCACCTTGTGTTTCTCTCTCCCTCCCCACCCCCACCTTTTATTCTCCAGTCCTGCCGAAGGGTTTCGGCTGCTAATGCCGACTGTATTCTTCCCCTAGATGCTGCCCGGCCTGCTGAGTTCCTCCAGCATTTGTGCGCTTTGCTCCCATTCCCAACATCTGCAGGCTTTATCTTGCTTGAGTTCTGGAAAGTTAACTCACTACCCACCGTCAGACTTCCCCGCTCGGAACCGGCTTCAATACTCACCGAAGGAAAATTGTTGGTGTTGCCCCACAGAGAATAATCCGCCTCCGGCTCCCCGTCCAAAGGGGCGAGAACCCCCTCCCAATCCCGAACACACCGCCAACCAACTTTCACAAAGAACGTAAAAACAACACTGCCTTTCCCGGGACTGTGAGCATGCGCATTGTGCTCATTGCGTCACGGGCGTTGGGCGGAGCATCGGAATCAAACCCGCAGATGCTACCGATCTGCGGTGAAACATGATCACGTGACTCGGTGACTGTTTCTTCCCCCTTCACATATTGCCCTACCCACCGCCGCATTTCCCAAAATATTTCATTATTTCCCTATATTATTTCCATCAGACAAGTATTTAGTTTTTCCCTCCATATCTTCCCCGATCCCTTTTCAGCCACCCCCAGGTCATAGAGTTCTCAGAGTTATAATTTCGATTCCCATCCCGTCCCGACACACAATTCAGAACCACCCCCGAAATGTGCGGGTTTCATTTAAATCAGTCTATGTTCATAAACAGTTATTTCTATTTACATTCCTCTGGCTTCATTGGACAGGAACACTGAAACATCAAGTGAGAAACAGCAGGATGTGGCCATTCAGCCCCTCTAACCGTCAGCAAGATGGCGGCTGCTCTTCCATCTCAGCCACATGTTTCTGCCCGATCGTCATTTCCTCGATCCCTTCGGTCTCCACACATCTGCCGGCCTCTTTTGTACGTGAGGACGATCACTGAGTCTCCACCGCCCTCTGTGGTGGGGATTGTTGTGGTTACATGATATGAACAGGAGACGCAGACAATTCTTCGAGAAGTTTAAACCTTTATTTGAAAACAAAGGCTGAGGCAATCAATGATCTTGTCACCGAAAGCCCGCCGAGCTCCGGTGTACAGCATTCTTTATAGTAATTTCTTATCTCAGTTACATTTCGGTTTCATCACCATACCCAATCAATTTTTAGTTGCATATCATCTATACATGAACTAATCAAACGCTCTTGCCCAGCTCTCGGTGCGCCACCAGTATTTCTTTCCACTTCACCTCTTGTGCCTCATTCCTGGCCACGGTTGTTTCTCAGTCAGCCTCCCTTAACCTCCCTCACATTTCCTGCTCATACCATCCTCCCTGTTATCTCTTCAGAAGCCATGCTGTTGGATATATGTACATTTCTGCTCATTAGTGTTGCTAATGCGAAACAGGTGTTCCTTAACTGCCACAGTATGTAGCTAAGAGAATACACGGTATCTAGTAAAAAATACATAGCAAAATGTGTCTAGTAAAATAATACATAGTAATATTCGGTACACAAGACTGATTACATTGTATAGTAAATAGCTACTACATAGTGATTATACTTCAGGTATATATTGTGATTATGTCATGTATATTTCTCAATAGGATTTACAGACATTCACCACCCTCGGAGTGGAGACATTTCCCCTCATCTCAGACCCGGACAGTCCATCCCTGTTTCAGAGACTGGGATCCCTGGTTCAACCGGTAATGATTTTCTGCATTTCAATGTGTTCACCTCTCAGTCCTCGATTCTCTAAATGAAAGGGTTATCACATTTGATCTTTCTTCGTATGATGACCCCACCACTCCAGGGATCAGTCTGGTGAATCTTCATTGCACTCTCTATAACAAATACTCTCTAACCTCTTTGTTAATCCTCTATGGAATTAATTTCCATCCTCTGCAGCCCCGTGTTGCCCCAACCCCTCACCTCCCACCCCTGTCACTATTTCCACCTTCCCACTTCCCCCCTCACCTGGATCCACCTCTCACTCCCCAGCTCTTGCCCCATCCCCACCCCGCACCTCTTTTCTCTGACTATTTCCCGTCCACTCTCACTTCAGAGGGAGGGTCTCGGCCCGAAATGTTGACTGTCCATTTCCCTCCACAGATGCTGTCCGACCCACTGAGTTCCTCCGGCAGTTTGTTCTTTGGTCTGTATAACCCGTGTTAGTATGGGGAGCGGGATTTTACACCATATTCCAGGTACAATCTCAACAAAGCACAAATAATTGTCACTTTGTCCTGACCATCAGCCCCGCTTGCAGGGCAACAGTCGGCTGGTGTTTGCCCCCAAGGCGGTGAATCCCTCTGCTCAACACCACCGTGGGCTCAGACATTTCAACAGATGAGCCCTCCACGTCCGCACCGGGACAAACATCCTGTCCGCCCCCTCTCACACCATCTTCACCCTTTCAATAAAATCCCCCCCTCCCTCCCTCCGCGGGATGACGTAAGACACCGCGCACCTGAGGGCAGATCCCGGTGTGGGGAGCCCGTGTGTGACGTCAGACGCGTGTGGGGTGTGCCCGACGTCACCTGCGGAAGAGCGCTCGTATTTAAAGCACATTAATGGACGTTTCTTATGATTTCGGTGGGACAACAACATTAATCACGGGTTTCATCACTGAATCCAGTGTTGTGAGATGTAAAGTCCCCTGTTAAGTGTCCGGCTGTGCCGTGTTGTTGGTGGAGTGGGCAGCGTGGTGTTTGTCTCGATTCGGGTCACAACACCAGCATTGCCAACGGGGTCCACACACAGTGTATTAGTCAACAGAAAACCTCTCGTCCCTGCAGTCTTTGTTTCCTGGTAAACTCAACACCCTGACAGTGTGGACCATAGATACCCCTTCCTCTCAGAGTCAGGGAATCACTCAGACAGCTGATCGCTGAGAGGAATTATATTTATTGGTCATTAAAGTTCGCCCAGATTCGTTTGGACGGATTTGATGTGGAGTTCGGGGTGTCACAGTGAAAGGGCCGGACGGCCGAACTCTCTCCGTTGTCCAAACATCCTTCCAGGTGAGGCGACACTTCACCTGTGAATCTTCCGGGGTCGCCTGTTGTGTCCGCTGCTCCCGATGCGTCCGCCCCCACACTGGTGACAGCGGCTCCTTCGCAGTTGTGCGGGGTAGGGTTTTTTATGGGGGCGGGGGATCGATGATAATATTCCCTTTTGTGCGGGAGGGGTGGGTCTGGGGGTTGATGATCGCAATGCCGTTTTTTTATGCGGGGGGTGGGGTGGGTGTGTGATTTTTCTCTCTGATAGATGCTGCCCGGCCTGCTGAGTTCCGCCAGCATTTTGTTTGTGTTGCTCTGAATTTCCAGCATCACAACTTTGTGGTGTTTGTGATTTAACTCTCCGTTGTCCCTCCCGCCTCCGGCCACGGCTGGTGCTGAAGAAGGGTCTGATTTTGGGTTTGTGGAAATCGGGGCCGGTTGGCGTGGAATTTCAACTTTGTAGGCCGAAGGGCTTGTATTGTGCTGTCGGTTTTCCATGTTTCTATGAAAAGTGTCGGGAACGAGCTCTGCCGGACGGCTGGAGGCTCCGGGCTCCCCCGATCCCGCAGCCCCGGTTTTAGCTTTGCACCAGCGTCCGGGCTGTGGGATCAGTTAGTTGTGGTTCCCGGGCTCGGAGTGGGATTGGGGTGAAGGGGATCTGTCTGTGTGTGCGTGGGTAGAGGTTGTGTGTGTACTTGGCCGTGGAGTGAGTGCATGGAAGGTGTGGGACCATAGTCGGGGACGGGGGAGGGTGGGGTTGCTGTTGTGAGAAAGTGGGATGATCGAACGTTCCGTGACCCGGGTCAAATAAAGTTGTAAACAGGGGAGGATCTGCTCCGTTGTGTCGGACGCTCGCGTGTCCTTTCAGGAAGCAGCAATTCTCTCTTCAAATTAATCGCTGTCTAATCTTGCTGTTAACATTGTGTTTGTTACAAAGCCCCAGTGTCTGGAAGAGCTGTCACCGTCATGGGCTGTTGATACAGATTGGGATGGCGGTGGGGTGTCAGTGACCTCTGTATCAGAGAACAACACGGGTTTCTACATCCTCCTGTGAGATATAAATGTCCTCACAGTGGATTCGGATCAGCTGGCATATCTGGAGTTTTCTAAAGGGAAAGGGAATAGCGAAGGGGCTGAGGAGAGAGAGTTTTAATCAGCAAACCGTCGTCCGCGGTGGAGGGATACAGGAGCTGTCTGATAGATCGTTTTACAGTAATTGTGTTTTTATATAATCTCACAGACGGTGACTGAGGAAGAAGCTTGTTGAGGGAGGAGACCCGGAGGTGAGCAGGTCAGACACGGTATCAGGAGAGTGACGGAGATGTGATTTCCTGTGTCACGGGTACAGACAGTCGTCTGAAGTGAGGAGTTTGGTGGAGATGCAGCTTCCCTGGAGGTGGAGGAAAGAGGACACACCAACAGGTGGAACCAGCTGTGGGAAGACATGATTTGTCAGGTCTGACGACGAGCTGAATGTACCATAACCTTCAGACTGAATCAGAAAACCATTCTGAGGGTATTTGAATTGCCAGAAGCAGGGGAGATGTGATCACATGTGCAGAGCGCAGGGGTTGTGTCTCCATCAGACCCACAGTGAGATGGTTCAAGGTACAATGTGCAGGGGTGAAATCACAGTGTTTGGGGCCGGATTTAATCACTGATTCTGACACAGTGAGAGGATTAGTTTTGCTGTAAGGAAGCAACATTAATGGAAGAAGACACGGGAACTTCATCAATTGCCAGTTGTTTAGCAGAAGTGATCAATCTCGATGTTACCTTGACAGAAAAAGATACTCCCAGTGGTGACAAAGGGGTGCAGTCTGGTTTATTTCAGGTTGGAGAGGGGTGTGGAGTTTTGAAATCAATGCCTTGCGGTGCCACCATCGTTAATTTACCATGTCCGGAGCGGTGGATCACACAGCACGGAAACAGGCCTTTGGCCGGCCATACCTGTTCTGACCATCCACTCACTGTCTACACTGGTCCCATTTATCAGCACTTGGTTCACAGCCGACTGTATCTCGGCAGTTTCAATGCTCATCCACTTCGTAAATGTTGTGAAGGGACCTGCCTCCACCACCAACTCGGGCAGTGAGTTCCAGATTTCAGCTACCCTCTGAGTGAAAAATCTCTTCCTCAGATCCCTCTAAACCTCTTCATCCTCTGTTTAAATCTATGCCCTCTGATCGGTGACACCTCTGTCCCAGGATCGGGGCTGATATGGGCATCAGTGAGGCCTTTCATACGGTTCAGCATGGTAAGTTCCTGTGGAAAGTCAGACCACATGGGATCCAGGGAAGCTGGATAATTGGATGCACAGTTGTCTTGATGGTAGGAAGCAGAGAGTGATGGTGGGAGGCTGTTTATTGGACTCGAGGCCCGGGCCTAGTGAGGCTCCCCAGGGTTACACCCCATTGCTCTCATTATTCATTCAGATTTAATTATATTTGCATTTGCAGTTTGTTGAGTTCTATGCTCCACTTGATCTTTCATTGCTCCTGTTACTATTCTATAGATTTGCTAAGCATTCCAGTAGGAAAAACAATCTCAGGGTTGTACATGGTGACATATATGTACTCTGATAATAACATTTACTTTGAACATCAACCATTATTGTCATCTAGATCAATAATTTGGTTAAGAATGTACAGGATATAGAGAGTAGGTTTGCAGCAAGTTCAATTACTATTTCTGAAAGATATTCAGTATAATCTCTCTGCTCTGTTTTCCTCTCTGCATTTGACCACCCCCTCCCCTTACCGTCTTCCCTCTCTGCCCCGTCCTCCCTCTCACCCTGACATTGGACATACGTTCAGGGTGAAAGTGAATTATTTTTGGGGAATCTGAAGGGGAATTCTTCACTCAGAGGTTGGTGAGAGTGTGGAATGAGCTGCCAGTGGAAGTGGAGGATGTGGGTTTGATTTAGACACTAAAAAGGAATTTGTGTGAGGACGTGGATGGGAGGTGTATGGAGGCTCTGCTGCAGGTAGCTGAAACTGGGCAGTAACAACAAAAACAGGTCGGCATGGACTAGAAGGGCCGAGCGGCCTGTTTCTGTGCTGCTGCTCTCTGTGACTCTAATAATATTCTGAGTTGTAATTTCCACAGTCAGTACTTTGCTACTTCTGACTGAACCCAGACATTTACCCAAACAAGAACCGAAAGACTCTTGGCTGGCTACAGAAAATGTTTACAAGCTGTGATACTTGCCAAAGGGGGTGTTACTCAGTACTGACAATGCAGGGCACACAAGCTTTTGCTTCCGGCCTTTTTCCTTCTTTATTATTTTGAGATTGTAAAAGATGTAACTAAAAATGTAATCTTGCTTAAAATATTAAAGAAATGTGTCATCTTTAACTTTATGCTTTTTGTAATCAGGTCATCTTTTACTCGCTTAGCTGTTCACAGGAACAGAAATTTTGACCGGGGTGCCCAAACTTTTGCATGCCACTGTATATATCCTGTGCCTTCCAAATTGCTTCCAGAAATTCCAGCCGTTGCTGCTCTCTTTTCGTCCCTGCCCATGTTCTTTTAAAATCAATTTTGACCAGTTTTTAATCTCATGCCTCTCTAATCCTCTTTATTCCACATATGACTTTAGCTTCTCCTTCTCTAATGTCGGGGTGAATTTGATCATATTAAGAGCACTTACCCCTAAGGGTTCTTTGGACTTTAGTGACCTAATTAATTCCGGTTCATTACAATAATCCAGTATATCTGATCCCCCAGCGGGCTCAACCACGAGCTGCTCTAAAAAAACATTTCGTAGGAATTCCTCCTCTTGAGACCAACACCATCCTGATTTTCCTAATCACCTGCATGACAATCCCCCATGACTCTGGTAACATCGCCCGTATGGCACACATTTTCTATTCCCCATTGTAATTTGTGGACCTCATTCTTACTATTGTTTGGAAGTCTCTGCACAATTCCCATCAGGGTTTTTCTTAACATTTGCTGTTCCTTAATGCTACCCACAGATTCTACACCTTCCAACCCTTTAATACCTCTTTCTAATGATTTTATTTAATATTTCACCAACAGAGCCACACAACCCCACTACTAGCTTGTTCTTGGCTTGTTCTTTCAAGTAAGATAAGTATCTGGGAAACAAGAGGACCTGCAGATGCTAGAAATCTAGAGAACTACACACAAAGTGCTGGAGGAGCTCCGCATGTCAGGCAGCATCTATGGATGAGAATCAACATTTCAGGCCAAGACCCTTCACCGGGACTCTTAATACACCCGTATCTGGAATATCAACAAGCAAAGAGAATAGAAAGTGGTGCGGAATAGGGAAAACCTTTGAGAAAATTTAGACCAAGGCTTGAAAAAAACTACCAAATAGAGCTCAATAATTAACAAATTCAATACAGGTAATAAAGATTTTCATCAATACCGACATTGAATTTTTCTTAAATAAAAATATCTTGGTCCCATTTCAATCAGTAAAATTTTGAATGATAAACAAGAACTTAAGAAAGCTTTAGAAAAGACCATTTACACTCAAACCCACTTAGATTAACACTACCTTGGACAGGAGGAGGAAGAGAAATAACACACATGAAATAAAAAGAAATCACACAACAGTCAGATAAAACTTCTTGGTATATATATTTTTATCAAAAATGAACTGGATTCAGCACTCCATGTGTGTATATGCAATCGTGATAAGAAATACAGAACAGAAAACTTAAATGAGAGGCCAACTCAGAAAAATGAATCATCAGTCTTGAAGAAAACATGAACCAATGGAATGAGTATGACCCTCCACGGGAGATATCCCAACGATCTGAGAAGACTCGATGGTGACAAGGAAGCACCGAGCACCTGACTGAGAGTTGGAGACCTCTTCCCAGAAACAGAGGAGTTCCTTGCGGAAATACAGTACAAGGTGTTTAAGACAAAGAAAAAAATCTGAAATACATGCAATACAAGCAAACAAGACACTAAATGCAGAAAATGCCAAGAGAAACCAGACACAATCCAACACATTCCAGGATCCTGCAGTAGTTGAACTCAATCTGATTACTTATGCAGGTAAAATCAAGTGGCAAAAATCATTCACCAAAATCTTGCTTTAAAACACAAACTGATGAATGACCACGGTAACTTCATTAAGGCACAATGACTTCAAGCCTGATTCAGTTAAGGACATAATCTCACAAATTATATGATAATTAATACACTGTTTCAGATAGGATCATCTCAAATAACCATTCAGATATAATATTACAGGATAAACTAGCAGGAATAACTCCCTCAATAGGTATAACCATTCTCAACACACACATGTGCCTCGACCAATGGGGCCCCTCACCACAGGCATTTTTCGTCAGTCAAATAACCAAGTTATTTCGTCTGCCAATTAGCTTCCACATGTTGCTACTCTGTCATCCATTGCCACGTCCCACTGTTGAATCCTTTTTCCTTATCATACGTTCTTAGCCCATCCATCGCCCAGAGTCCCAAACTCTGCCCTGTGCAGACCCACCTCTGGTTTCTGACCCTGCTCCTTTGAACATCCAACTTATGGGTTCCCATTCCAATTTAAGTCTTTAGAGGACAGTGGTGTTTCCAACAACCCTTTAAAAGCAGGGAAAATGAGTCATAATGTGGAAATAAGTTGTGATTAAGGAGGTTAACGAACAATGTCATTCTTAATCAGCCCTGAGATTAGAACTGCAGTCATCTCGACTTCTTCAGTCTGCAGAGATTTTAGGGAAACAACAGGGGAGGATTTAAATGGACTGATGTGGAACAGATTCACTGGCCGGGTTCAGCAGGCCTGAGTACACCAGTTGTGTTATAAATTCACGATGTACCAAACACAGAGATTTTTTATTAGTTTTTTAATACATTTTCTACATAGCTACAGATAAAAAAAAGCCCGGATCAAAATGAAGAACATTGATACAGTGCAAAAATATACAATAATAATATGATACGAAGAAAGATAATTGAGAAAGCAGCCAAATTGAAGACATGTAAAATTAGTGTCCTCCCCAAGCCCCGCAACAAAAAAAAAAAAAAATCCAGACCAACCACAACACAATATAGAGAATATAAATCAGGACAATCAAACCCCCAAACTGTGAATACACTCAGCGTGTGTGGGCAGGGCCACATCTCTCCATCTAAGGAAGATGAAACGCCTAACCAGGAGAGAGGCAAAAGATAATATTCGACACTTAGTCAAACTCAGACGTAAATCTGTCTCACCCCCGAAACCAAACAAAGCAATTAAAGGGTTAGGTTCTAGGTGGTGATTCTGAATATACGATAACGTTATGAAGACATCTTTCCAAAATTTCTCCAAGCTAGGACAAAGCCAGTACATATGAATGAGAGAGGCCTCGCCCCTTTTGCATTTATCACAAAGCGGACTGATGTTAGAGTAAAACCGAGATCATTTGGATTTAGACATATGGGCTCTATGAACAATCTTAAACTATAAAAGGCAATGGCGAGCACACAGGGAGATTGAGTTAACCGATTTGAGATTCGAGTCCAAAGTCTCATCGGATAAAGAGGTATTTAAATCATCCTCCCATGCCATTTTAAGTTTATCCACAGGGGCACGTCGTAGGGCTGCTAATTTATCACGAATAAATGATATTAAAACTTTACCTAGTGGATTAATAGAAAGAAATAAGTCCATAACATTTTTCTCAGGCATTTCAGGGAAGTTAGGGATTAAAGGAGTAATAAAGTGTCTAATTTGGAGATATCTAAAAAAAATGAGCATTAGGCAGATTAAACTTAGCAGAGAGCTTTTGAAAAGAGGCAAAGCGATTATCAATAAAAAGATCTTCAAAATGTCTAATGCCCTTCCTATACCAATCATGGAAGGCTGAGTCATATGTAGTAGGTTAAAAAAAAGGTGATTATGTAAGATAGGGGTAGAAAAGGAAATACCATGGAACCCATAAAGTTTCCTATACTGAGCCCATATACGCAAAGTGTGTCTGACAAGAGGATTAACTATTAATCTGGACAAACTACTAGGGAGTACGGTGCCGAGAAGTGCAGAGATAGATAATTCTTTAGTGGAGCTCAACTCCATTGCCACCCGATTAGGGCACTCGGGTTGGCCATGGAAAAAAGACCAAAAGGTAGCACAACATATATTGGCTGCCCAATAATATAAACGAAAGTTAGGTAAAGCCATGCCACCTTGTTTTTTAGACTTTTGGAGATAAACTTTGTTAATTCTAGAGCGCTTATTCTTCCACAGATATGACAAAATAACAGAGTCTAAGGAATCAAATAAGGATTTAGGAATAAAAATTGGGATTGATTGAAATAAATATAAAAGTTTAGGGAGAACATACATTTTAACAACATTAATACGACCTACCAAAGACATAGATAGAGGTGACCAATGTAACAGACTCTGTTTAATAGTATATGAAAGATTGGCAAAATTTTCATGAAAGAGATCTTTAAACTTCCTTGTGAATATAATCCCAAGATAAGTAAATTGATTGTGGACTACTTTAAAGGGGAGATCACGAAATGTTAATTCTTGTGCTTCTTTATTAATTGGGGAAAGTTCGCTCTTATGTAAATTAAGTTTATATCCAGAGAACTGGCTAAACTGGTCAAGAAGTGAAAACATTGGAGGTAAGGATGTAGACGGATTTGAAAGAAAAAGTAATAAGTCATCAGCATAAAGAGAAACTTTATGCTCAACACCCCCTCTCCAAATCCCGGTCAGTTCAGGACAATTTTGAAAAGCTATCGCCAAAGGTTCTATAGCCAAATCAAAGAGAAAGGGACTTAAAGGGCATCCATCCCTGACGGGTGCCACGTTTGAGGTTAAATAACTGGGATTTCTGAGAATTAGTTAAAACAGAGGCAGTCGGACACAAATACAGCAATTTGATCCAAGAGATAAAACTTTGACTGAAGTCAAATTTTTTCTAAAACTGCAAAAAGGTAGTTCCACTCTATACGATCAAATGCTTTCTCCGCATCAAGGGAAATAACACATTCAGGAATCCCAGTTGGAGGTGAATATAAAATGTTAAATAAACGCCGAATGTTAAAAAAAAAAAGGAAGACGGTTTTTAATAAAACCAGTTTGATCATCAGAAACAATAGAGGGAATAACAGTTTCTAATCTATGCCAAAACTTTGGCCAAGATTTTAACATCAACATTAAGCAATGAAATCGGCCTATACGAGGAACACTCTGTTGTGTCTTTACCCTTTTTAAATAAAAGAATAATAGAAGCCTCATTGAAAGAGGGTGGCAATTTGCTGTAGTTAAACGAGTCAGATAATACTGAAAGTAACTGAGGGGAGAGAAGTGAAGAGAATGAGTTATAAAATTCTACAGGGAACCCATCAGGTCCAGGAGATTTCCCTGAAGACAGTGCAGAAATTGCAGTAGATATTTCTTCTAATGATATAGGCGCATTGAGTTTGGCTTTAAAATCAGATGAAAGTGAAGGAATATTCAGATTATTTAAAAAAAATGATCGATAGAGATATTGTCATTTAATGATTCAGAGGAATAAAGTCGAGAATAGAATTTTTTAAATGCGTCATTGATTTCTAAGTGATCCGATGTAAGGTCTCCATTCTCCTTCCGGATCTTTGTAATATGTTGCTTGGCTGTGGAATGCCTCAGCTGATTGGCTAGAAATTTACCAGATTTGTCACCATGAATATAAAAACCACTCTTACTTTCAAGAAGTTGGCGTTCGACAGATTGAGTGGACAGAAGATTAAATTTAGTTTGAAGTTCTACACGTTTCTTGTATAGTTCAAGATTCTTAGTTTGCGCATAGAGTTGATTCAACTCTTTAATCTGATTAATGAGGTCTAATCGATCTGCACAGGACTTTCTATTAAGAATTGCTGTATAGAAGATTATTTGACCCCTCAGATACGCTTTCATGGCATCCCAGACAATCTGGGATGACACTTCAGGTGATGTATTGGTGTTAAAATAAAAGGTTATCTGATCTTTGATAAATTTTAGAAAATCATCATCCAATAGTAAAGTCTTATCAAACCGCCAGTGTTTATTCCTCTGAGGAAGGCCAGGAAAATTTAAGGACAGAGTAATTGGGGCATGGTCAGAAATCAGTATACTCTGATAATCACAAGAATAGACAAATGGAATGAGTTGATTGTCGAGTAAGAAGTAGTCAATTCTAGTAAAGGTATGGTGAACATGTGAAAAAAAAGAATAATCTCTCTCAGTAGGATGAAGGAAACACCATATATCAGAGATATCATAATTAGAGAGAAACGATTGAATAGCTGAGGCAGATTTAGTAGGTGGAAGACAGAGTTTAAAATAGAACTGGTTTATTTGTCTCAGATCCAGAATATTAAACTGCAGTTCCATTAAAGGTGAATGTGCAGCAGAAAAAACTCCTCCAATGCCCAGTGACCATGGTGCAGAACTGGGTGTGGTGAGCAGCAGCAATAATGGCAGAGTTCAGCACCGACAGTCACTCCCAAAATTGCATTCAGCAACGGTGATGGACTAATATCCAGCATGCAGCCTATTGAAACTTTCTCCCCAGTGTGAACCCGGTAGTGTGTCACAAGTGTAACACACTGTAAGGATTCATTGCTGATGTAATGGCCTCTCTGTAATGTTTCACTGCTGAGGTAATGGTTACTCTGCAGCAGCAATGTTTAGGTTACGACTAGAGATAACAGGGTTTTGGAGTGCAAAGCTATCTAATGACAGAAATGTTCTTCCTTGTGAGTCTGGAAGAGAGATTTTCATGGCCTTTTGCTGGGGAGAGATGAGAAGACGTGAATGGAGAGAGTGGGCCCCTTTTCATTTTTTTTTGTTTTCTTTACTGACCCTTTATTCAAAGTAAGAATTATAAATCTTAATAGTGTAATCACATATCATGCACAATTTGTTACTTCAGGTGTCACACAGGCACAAACCTATAAAACTACCAGCAACAATTGAACACACTTGGGAGTAGGGTTTTGCAGTGAAAAAACACTATTTTAGTGGTAACTACTAATAATAGTGAACTTAAACCAGATAATCCAAGGGTTAGCAATGTTATGCATATATAGGTGTAAATACAGGTTTCCCCCGGTATCTGAAGGTAGAGTGTTCCTATGAAACCTTTTGTAAGCCGAAATGTCATGAAGTGAAGAAGCAATCACCATTAATTTAAATGGGAAAAGATTGTGGATGTCCCCAGGCCCAAAGAATAACCCACCAAATCATACCAAATAGCACATAAAACCTAAAATAACACTAACCTATAGTAAAAGTAGGAATGATATGATAAGTATACACACTATATAAAGTAGAAATATTGTATGTACGGTGTAGTTTCACTGAAAATCCAGAAGATAGTGAACTGAAATTGATTTGGAGAGAAAGAAAATCGGCACGTGCACGCATGCATACACCACTGCCGCACAAGGCTTCACGGTCACGGTAGTCTTTCTCGGGGTAAACTCATGTATAAAGCAGTCATCAGCTTTATCGTAAAAGTGAAAATCCTCTTTGGTTAGAAAAAACAGGTACTAACGTAGGTCTTTCATAACAGTGAGCTTGTGGCGGCTCATTTCCTAGAGTATCCGAACCGACTTACAATTAGATAGCCTACGGGGGTTTGCGAGCACAGAGCTTTGGAGCCTCTTCGCCATGGGGGGCCGGTTGACAGAGGCTTAAAAGTGAGGCTGAAGTTTTCGAATAAAGTTTTTTCCTTCGATTGCAGTTACCGACTCCGTGTCGTAATTTTAGCGCTGCGTGTAGCACACCGCTACAATTGGTGACCCCGACGGTCCAAACGATTTTTGGACCAGAAATGACCGACGCCGCCTCTGTTCATACGGTTCCGTTGAAACTGCCGGGTTTCTGGACACAGCGCCCGGACCTATGGTTCCAGCAAGCCGAAGCCCAATTCCACGTTCGCCGGATCACCTCAGAAGACACCCGCTACTACTACGTGGTGGGCTCCCTCGACCAGGACACAGCTGCCCAGGTCGCGGAGTTCGTACAGTCGCCCCCGGCAGACGGCAAGTACACGGAATTCAAAGCCCTGCTCCTCAGGACTTTCGGACTCTCACGGCGCGAGCGGGCTGCCCGTTTACTGCACCTGGATGGCTTGGGCGACAGGCCTCCATCGGCTTTAATGAATGAGATGTTGTCTCTGGCCGAGGGACACACAGGCCTCATGTTTGAGCAGGCATTCCTGGAGCAGCTGCCCGAGGACATACGCCTGCTGCTGTCCGACGCGGATTTCAGTGACCCCCGGAAGGTGGCAGCCCGGGCTGACTTGCTGTGGAACGCCAAAAAGGTGAGCGGGGCGTCCATCGCACAGATCTCCCAGCCACGCTCCCGGCAGCAAACCAGTCCAGGCCCGGCCGCAGAGCCCACTAACCCCGGGCCCAATGAACACTGGTGCTTCTACCACCAGCGGTGGGGCGCAGAAGCCCGCCGTTGCCGCCCGCCCTGCAAGTTCCCGGGAAACGCCAGGGCCAGCCGCCGCTGATGGCTACGGCGGCTGGCCATCGGGATAGCCTCCTGTATGTGTGGGATAGAAGGTCGGGACGCCGGTTTTTGGTCGATACTGGGGCTGAGATCAGCGTTTTACCTCCGACGAGTTACGACACCCGCAGCAGGGCACCGGGTCCCCCCCTGAGGGCCGTGAATGGCAGCACAGTAAGGACCTATGGCACCCGTCAGGTGCAGCTACTGTTCGGCCCCAGCCAGTTCACGTGGGACTTCACACTGGCCGCCGTAGCCCAACCGCTTCTGGGTGCGGATTTTTTGCGAGCTCACAGCCTGCTGGTTGACCTGCCCAGGAAGAGACTGGTACACGCCGAGACCTTTCAGACGTTCTCCCTGGGCGCGGCCCAGTTGCCAGCCCCTCACCTCGGCTCCATCACGCTGTCCGACAACGACTTCACCAGGGTCCTGGCGGAGTTCCCATCGGTTCTGGCACCGCAGTTCACAGCAGCCATGCCCAGGCACGGCGTACAGCACCACATCCCGACACAGGGACCACCCCTCCATGCCCGTGCTCGGCGGCTTCCCCCGGACAAGCTCCGACTGGCGAAGGAGGAGTTCCAGAGAATGGAGGAATTGGGGATCATCCGGCGGTCCGACAGCCCCTGGGCTTCCCTTCTGCACATGGTGCCCAAAGCGACGGGGGGCTGGAGACCGTGCGGCGACTACCGCAGGCTGAACGAGGCTACCACACCGGACCGCTACCCTGTGCCGCACATTCAGGACTTTGCGGCAAACCTGCACGGCGCCCGGATCTTCTCCAAGGTCGACCTTGTCCGAGGGTACCATCAAATCCCGATGCATCCTGACGACGTCCCCAAAACGGCTCTCATCACCCCGTTTGGCCTCTTCGAGTTCCTCCGCATGCCGTTCGGCCTGAAGAATGCCGCACAGACGTTCCAGCGGTTAATGGACGCGGTGGGACGGGACCTGGACTTCGCGTTCATCTATTTGGATGACATCCTCATAGCCAGCGGCAGTCGTCAGGAGCATCTGTCCCACCTCCGTCAACTCTGCGCCCGACTGAGTGAGTACGGTCTTACAATCAACCCTGCCAAATGCCAGTTCGGACTTGATACCATTGACTTCCTGGGCCACAGGATTACTAAAGACGGGGCAACCCCTCTGCCCGCTAAGGTAGATGCGGTCCGCCGCTTCCCCCGACCCACCACGATCAAAGGCCTTCAGGAATTCGTAGGTATGGTCAATTTCTACCGCCGCTTCCTCCCTTCAGCTGCCCGGATCATGCGCCCCCTGTTCGCCCTGATGTCGGGTCCGAGCAAGGACATTACCTGGGACGAGGAGTCCGCCGCCGCTTTCGTTCAAACGAAGGAAGCTTTGGCTGACGCCGCAATGCTAGTACATCCCAGAATGGACACCCCTACCGCCCTCACAGTGGACGCATCAAACACGGCAGTCGGTGGGGTGCTGGAGCAGCTCATCGCAGGTCGCTGGCAACCCCTGGCGTTTTTCAGCAAACACCTGCGGCCACCCGAGCTCAAGTACAGTGCTTTTGACCGGGAACTGTTGGCGCTCTACCTGGCAATCCGGCATTTCAGGTACTTCGTAGAAGGTCGGCCCTTCACCGCGTTCACGGACCACAAACCGCTTACCTTTGCGTTTACGAAAGCATCCGACCCCTGGTCATCCCGCCAGCAACGCCACCTGTCCTACATCTCTGAATACACAACGGATGTCCGGCACGTCTCGGGTAAGGACAATGTCGTGGCGGATGCGCTCTCTCGCCCTACCGTTCATGCCCTTTCCCAAGGGGTAGACTTTGAGGCACTGGCAGAGGCACAGCAGGTAGATGAGGAGATTCCGAGTTACAGGACTGCAGTCTCTGGTTTGCAGCTCCAGGACCTCCCCGTGGGCCCAGGTGAGAGGACCCTACTCTGTGACGTCGCCACCGGCCAGCCCCGTCCGGTCGTCCCCGCAGCCTGGCGGCGACGTGTTTTCGACTCCATTCATAACTTGGCGCATCCCTCCATCCGGACAACTGTCCGGATGGTTTCCAGCAGGTTCGTTTGGCACGGACTCCGCAAACAGGTCAGTGAATGGGCCAGAACGTGCATGCACTGCCAGACGGCCAAGGTTCAGCGGCACACCAAAGCCCCACCGCAGCAGTTCCATCCCGCCCACCGGCGTTTCGACCACATTCATGTGGATATCGTGGGCCCCCTGCCAGTGTCGCGCGGAGCGCGTTACCTCCTGACTATCGTGGACCGGTTCACAAGATGGCCAGAGGCGGTCCCGCTCACCGACACCACCTCCGAATCTTGCGCCCGAGCCCTGATCGCCACCTGGATATCCCGCTTTGGTGTACCAGCCCACATTACCTCCGACAGAGGCGCCCAGTTCACCTCCAGCCTGTGGTCTGCTATGGCCAGCCTTTTGGGGACTCAGCTGCACCACACCACTGCCTACCACCCACAGTCGAACGGGCTAGTGGAGCGTTTCCACCGTCACCTGAAGTCGGCCCTCATGGCCCGCCTGCGAGGAGCCAACTGGGCGGACGAGCTTCCCTGGGTCCTTCTCGGCATCCGCACAGCGCCCAAGGACGACCTGCACGCCTCGTCGGCCGAGTTGGTATACGGCGCGCCCCTGGCCGTCCCCGGGGAGTTCCTACCAGCCCCGAGGGGGCAAGAGGAAGAACCCGCTGCAGTCCTGGGCAGACTTCGCGAGAAGCTCGGTAACCTGGCCCCCATACCCACTTCACAGCATGGGCGGCACCCGACCTGCGTACCCAAAGACCTACGGAACTGTAAGTTTGTGTTTGTACGAAGGGGCGGGCATCGGCCACCGCTGCAGCGGCCATACGAGGGGCCGTTTACGGTGCTCCGGAACAACGGGTCCACGTTCGTGCTGGACGTTGGGGGGAAGGAGGAGGTTTTCACGGTGGACCGCCTCAAGCCGGCCCATGTGGACCTGGCGCAACCGGCCGAGTTTCCGGCGCCTCGGCGCAGAGGCCGACCTCCCAAGCAGGTTCTGGCCCAGGCTGTGGACATTGGGGGGTGTATCGCCGGTTCCGGGGGGGGGGTTATGTGGCGGCTCATTTCCTAGCGTATCCGAACCGACTTACAATTAGATAGCCTACGGGGGTTTGCGAGCACAGAGCTTTGGAGCCTCTTCGCCATGGGGGGCCGGTTGACAGAGGCTTAAAAGTGAGGCTGAAGTTTTCGAATAAAGTTTTTTCCTTCGACTGCAGTTACCGACTCCGTGTCGTAATTTTAGCGCTGCGTGTAGCACACCGCTACAAGCTGTTGTAAAGCGAACGTCCGAAAAACGGGAGCCACCTGTATATAAAATCCAAAACCTCGGTGGTAAACGATATAGTCAATAGACAATAGGAAATAGGTGCAGAAGTAGACCATTCTGCCCCTCGGGTCTGCACCGCCAGTCTTACGATGATGTGGTAGATTCAATTTAGTTCACAAGATTGGAGGGGGAGGGAGGGAGGGAAGGAGAGGGCGAGGGTGAGGGAGATGTAATCCAAGTAAACAGGTGTTGTCGACCTTTTCCAATGCCCATCAAATCTTCCAAGTTAGCCAGACGTGACCAACTCAAGAGCACCTTCTTCAAGAGAAAGTCTCCCAACCCAAGCAAGGGTTAGACTCTCCGGTAGATCCCACAGGGTCGCTCTTACACGCACTAAAAGCCACAGATCGATTCTTCTTTATCGATCCTCAAATCCCACCCTTGTGGGTACAAGAAAGTCCAACTAGCAGAAACTTTCATCACTAGCCTTTGAGCGTCTGCGTGTCCTGCGAGAAAAGCAGTTACGTGTGTTTAAATACCGTTGTGCTGAACACCATCTGTCCATCACGTAGCTCCGCCCCCTTTCTCTGTAAGAAGTCGCTTGCTTGTTCTGTGTCGGTAAAGGATCATTCTGACCTTGCTTAACCACACAGAACATAAACATTAGCTGGTCACCATAGCAACCCAGCACTTCTGCAGAAATCCAACAGCGTGTCCAAAGTCAGTCTCGGTTCTCTTTGCATTTTAAAGAGACAGTTCACAGAAAGGGGACACATCACTCAGTATCCACCCAAACGAGATTATTCAGTTTGGCCAGACTGGGGTGGGCAGGCTATAACCCCCTCTGTTAAGCTGCCAGCAGAACTGAGAGCTACATAAGATTAGATGACTGAGTGAATCGCTTCCTACATTCACAGCCGGTGAATGGCCTCTCCCCAGTGTGAACTCAGTGATGCGCACTGGTTGATTTGGCTGAGAGAATCTTTTCCCAAAGTCTGAGCAGATCGGTCTCTACCCAGTGTGAAGTCGCTGGTGTGCCTTTAGGATGGATGACTGAGTGAATCCTTTCCCACAGTCTGAGCAGGTGAACGGCCCCTCACCAGTGTGAACTCACTGATGTATCTTCAGATGGGATGATGAAGTGAAACCCTTCCCACAGTCTGAGCAGGTGAAGGGCCTCTCACCAGTGTGAACTCGCTGATGTATCTTCAGATGGGATGACGAAATGAATCCCTTCCCACAGTCTGAGCAGGTGAACGGCTTCTCTCCAGTGTGAACTCGCTGATGTACCTTCAGATGGGATGAGCAAGTGAATCCCTTCCCACAGTCCGAGCAGGTGATTGCCCACTCTCCGGTGTGAACTCCCTGGTGTGCCTTCAGTTGAGATGTCAGAGTGAATCCTTTCCCACAGTCTGAGCAGGTGAACGGCCTCTCTCCAGTGTGAACTCGCTGATGTATCTTAAGTTGAGGTAATTCGGAGAATCCCTTCCCACAGTCTGAGCAGGTGAACGGCCGCACCCCAGTGTGAACTCGCTGATGTATCTTCAGATGGGATGACGAAATGAATCCCTTCCCACAGTCTGAGCAGGTGAACGGCCTCTCTCCAGTGTGAACTCGCTGATGTATCTTCAGATGGGATGACGAAGCAAATCCCTTCCCACAGTCTGAGCAGGTGAATGGCCGCACCCCAGTGTGAACTCGCTGGTGAGCCATTAGGGTGGATGACTGAGCAGATAAATGGATTCCCCCCGTGTAAATTGACAGCATGTCAGTCGGTCAGATGATCGATGAATCTCTCCCCCAGTCCGAATAGGAATAATGATCGAGTGAATCACTCCCCACAGCCTGAGTAGGAATGATGATCGAGTGAATCCCTTGTTCCACTTCTTAAATATCTGGACATAGACAACAAAACAGCGTGTTGTGTTCGACTTCCCCGTAGATAATTTCCTTGTTGTTTTTAACCTGAAAAAGATTTATAGTACATCAATGGGTGAAGGACAATATGTCAGACGAGATTACTTGAGGTGTCAAGGTGTGATCTGGCATCACACTGTTACAGTGAGGTTCAACCCAAGTTGGAGAGAGAAGTCATCTTCCAGCTGGGCACAGTGCAGGTATCTGGAATGACCATCAAACTCTCTGATGATCTTCCTGTGTCTATAAGAATGGGGCATTTCTGCCGTCACCAATCTGTGACCTGGCTCAGTTTGACTCTCTCCATTGGTGTTATTCTCTGTTCCCACTGAGCTGCAAGAGTGCCTGTCCGCAAAGTAACTGAACACTCTCAAATACCCTTTGTTGACCTGCAGCTGGGATTTTCTTTTATCTATTGTCAATGTGAAGTGCCACAGTTTTGAAGCCATGCAAACGTTTCCTGCCCAGATGAATGGTTGGTCCGCACAGCTGTTAAAAGGAATTAAAAGAATAATCATATTATTTCAGGTTCTTGTCACAGTCATAGAAAAGCACAACACAGAATCAGGCACTTTGGCCCATCTAGTTTGTGTTGAACTATTTAAACTGTCTGCTCCTGTACCCCTGCCATCCAGGTACCTATACACCCCTCTTAGAAGTTGAAACTGAGCTCGCATGGACCAGCTGGGTTTTCTGCTCATTCCACACCCGGATGACCGTCAGTGGAAGAAGTTTCCCCTCATGTTCCCCTTAACATTTCACCTTTCACCCTGAACCCATGGCCTCTGGTTGTAGTCCCACCCAATCTCAATGGAAAAAGCCAGCTTGCATTTACCCCATCTATAACCCTCATGATTTTGGAATGCCTCTGTCAAATCTCCCCTCAATCTTCTACATTCCAAGGAATTCCAATTTTGGGGGATATTAACTTGCGAGTGGATTGGGAAAGTCAGGTCAGCACTGGATCTCAAGAGAGAGAATTTGTAGAATGTCTCTGAGACTGATTTTTAGAACAGCTTATTGTTGAGGCCACTAGGGGATCAGCTGTACTGGATTGGGTATTGTGTGATGAAACAGAGGTAATTAGAGAGATGGAAGTGAAGGAACCCTTAGGAGGCAGTGATCACAACATGACTGAGTTCCTGTGAAATTTGAGAAAGAGAAGCTGAAATCCGATGTGTCGGTATTTCAGTGGAGTAAAGGAAATTACAGTGGCATGAGAGAGGAACTGGCCAAGGTTGACTGGAAAGGGACACTAGCAGGAAGGACGGCAGAGCAGCAGTGGCTGGAGTTATGTGAGAAGTGAGGAAGGTGCAGGACAGATATATTCCAAAGAAGAAGAAATTTTCAAATGGAAAAAGGATGCAACCGTGGCTGACAAGAGAAGTCAAAGCCAAAGTTAAAGTAAAGCAGAGGGCATAGAAGGAAGCAAAAATTAGTGGGAAGACAGGGGATTGTGAAGTTTTTAAAAGCTTACAGAAGGAAACTAAGCAGGTCATTAAGAGGGAAAAGATGAACAATGAAAGGAAGCTAGCAAATAATATCAAAGATGATACTAAAAGCCTTCTCAAGTATATAAAGAGTAAAAGGCAGGTGTGAATAGGTATAGGACTGATAAAAAATGATGCTGGCAAATTGTAATGGGAGATAAGGAGATGGCGGAGGAACTGAACGAGTATTATGCATCAGTCTTCACTGAGGAAGACATCAGAAATATACCGGACATTCAAGGGTGTCAGGGAAGAGAAATGTGCGCAGTCACAATTACGACAGAGGAAGTACTCAGGAAGCTGAATAGTCTAAGGGTAGATAAATCTCCTGGACCAGATGCAATGCACCCTCGTGTTTTGTAGGAGGTAGCAGTGGAGATTGCGGAGGCATTAGCAATGATCTTTCAAAAGTCGATAGTCTCTGGCATGGTTCCGGAGGACTGGAAGACTGCAAATGTCACACTGCTGCTTAAGAAAGGGGCAAGGGAGAAAAAGGAAATTATAGACCTGTTATCTTGACAGCGGTGGTTCAGAAGTTGTTGGAGTCGATTGTCAAGGATGAGGTTACGGAGTACCTGGAGGCATATGACAAGATAGGCTGAACTCAGCATGGTTTCCTTAAAGGAAAATGCTGCCTGACAAACCTAGTGTAATTTTTTGAGGGAATCACAAGTAGGCTAGACAAGGGAGATGCAGTGGATGTTGTGTATTTGGATTTTCAGAAGGCCTTTGACAAGGTGCCACACGAGGCTGCTAAACAAGATAAGAGTCCATGGAATTACAGGAAAATTACATACGTGGATAGAGCGTTGGTTGATTGGCGGGAAACAGAATGTGGAAATAAAGGCATTCCCATTGAGTCCTGACGAAGGGTCTCGGCCCAAAACGTGGACAGTGCTTCTCCTTATAGATGCTGCTTGGCCTGCTGTGTTCCACCAGCATTTTGTGTGTGTTGTTTTATAAAGGCATCCCATGCTGGTTGGCTGCCGGTTACCAGTGGTGTTCCACAGGGGTCCGTTTCTTTTTACGTTGTGTATCAACGATTTGGATTATGGAATAGATGGCTTTGTGGCTAAGTTTGCTGATGATACAAAGATAGGTGGAGGGGCTCGTAGTACTGAGGAAACAGAGAGTCTGCAGAGAGCCTTGGATAGATTGGGGGAATGGGCAAAGAAGTGGCAATTGAATTACACTGTCAGAAAGTGTATGGTCATGCACTTTGGTAGAAGAAATAAATGGGCAGACTATTATTTAAATGGGGAGAAAATTCATAGTTCTGAGATGCAACGGCACTTGGGAGTCCTTGTGAAGGATATCCTTAAGATTAACCTCCACACTGAGTTGGTGGTGAAAAAGGCAAATGCAATGTTGGCATTCATTTCTAGAGGAATATAGAGTATAGGAGCAGGGATGTGATGTTGAGGCTCTATAAGGCACTGGTAAGATGTCACTTGTGTGCAGTTTTGGGCTCCTTATTTAAGAAAGGATGTGCTGACATTGGAGAGGGTTCAGAGAAGATACACTAGAATGATTCCAGGAATGAGAGGGTTAACATATGAGGAACGTTTGACCACTCTTGGACTGTACTCCTTGGAGTTTAGAAGAATGGGGGGGGGGACATCACAGAAACATTTTGAATGTTGAAAGACATGGACAGAGTGGATGTGGCAAAGTTGTTTCCCATGGTGGGGGGAGTCCAGTACGAGAGGACATGACTTGAGGATTGCAGGGCGCCCATGCAGAATGGAGATGCGAAAACATTTTTTCAGCCAGAGAGTGGTGAATCTGTGGAATTTGTTGCCACCAGCGGCAGTGGAGGCCGGGTCATTGGGTGTATTTAAGGCAGAGATTGATAGGTATCTGAGTAGTCAGGGCATCAAAGATTATGCTGAGAAGGCGGTGGAATGGGACTCGAGGGGAGATTGGATCAGCTCATGCTGAAATGGCGGAGCAGACTCGATGTACTGAATGGTCGACTGTCTTATGGTGATTCCTGTGTATGCACCCTGGAAGCCTCAAGAAACGATAATGATCATGAATCAGGCCCCAGATAGAAAAGAAAAACCAGCACAGTTTACTCAGTGTGTCCACAGTACTATACAAATGTCTAATGCGACTCCGCAAGATTTATTCGGTCTCTGCAGCATGATTCTCTCAGCTGATGAGGGGCGGAAATGGAAGGCAGAATTGCGATACCAAACCTATCCGGAGTTACAGGCAGGAAACCATAATGAGAATGAACGGACAGACCAGATTATTCAAGCCTTGGAAAGGGCTCTCCAGCAACCTGTAAACATCACTAAAGTACTTGAATGCAAACGTAAGCCTGGGGAATCAGGACCAGACTATTGGGAGTGATTTGTGGCCTGCTATGGCACTTTCACAGGAGACCAAGCCTTTTAATAATGGGAATCTGTACCCCCAGTTTAATGCCCTACTGCTCCAAAACTTACCAACTAAGTTAGCCAACATAATTAAAACAGATAATATGAATTGGCCTGACAATGACCGAAATTGAATGTGATGAGCTTTGACATATTATTGGAACCTGATTTCGATTCCTGATCAACCCCAAAATGAACTAATATTTAAAGTGAACATGTTCAGCGGGAAGAAGGATGCGAGCGGGCTATATATTGGGATCAGAAATAGGATCAAAAACGTACCAAGGGACAGGTGGGGACAACAACCCGTTTAGAAATTGACAAGCAAAGATGCTTCCTACTGTGAGTATCATCCCTCAGGAAGAGCCCAATGTAATATTGACAGGTGCTGGAATTTCAATTCCGGTTATGATTGATATTGGGCAACGAAAACCACTCTCGATCAGGAAATAGTATCGGAAAAAGGATTCCAGCTATCAGACGCTACAATCACTCTGTCTGGGTTCGAAAAGCACGGAACGTACGTATTCACGTACCCAGCCACTGCAGGTGGAATTCCAGGGGAGCCAGTGTGAGGTTTCGTTTACAGTCACCACCAGACGGGGGTGTAATCTCGTAGGGAGAGACTTGCTCTGTCCGTTGGAAGTCGAGATTCTATACACGGACAAGGATATCATGCTGGAACTGCGAACAACTGATAGCTTCCTCTGACCACCCAGTGGTGGGCTCTTTATCTGGACTCCAGTACATTTGAACCCCTTCTGCCAGTGGCCAGCTCTCATGTGACTCTGTGCTATGACCCTATGCTCAACTGAGGAAACCCCTCGAGGGACAGAAGTTCCCAGTCACAGTGATTGGAGAGGTTAAAGGAAGAGACGGCATTGCATTTCTGGCCAAAGTTCCAGATTTCTTTTGGTGACTGGAGGTTCCCCATACCACCGTTAGGGTTTGCCCTGGGTTCAAGCCAAAGAGCCTAGGGCTCCTTGGACGAAACAGGCCTCCAGCACCGAGGGAGACTGGCAAAATTGGTCCTCTTGAAGATCAGAGTGGTCAGCTATGAATGGAACCAAAAAAAATTGGGGGGATCTTAAATGTATTTTTTTGCTCCTGTACTTACTAAGGAAACTGGCATGGAGTCAATGTAAATAAGGCAAACAAGGATTAAGGTCATGGAATCTATACAGAAAGAAGAAGAGGAGGTGCTTGCTATCTAGAGGCAAGTCAGAGTAGATAAATCCCCAGGACCTGACAGGGTATTCCCTCGGACTTTGAAGGAGACCAGTGTTGAAATTGCAGGGGCCATGGCAGGTATATTTAAATGTTGTTATCTGCGGGTGAGGTGCTAGAGAATTCGAGGATAGCTCATGTTGTTCTGTTGGGTAAAAAAGACTCTAAAAGTAATTCAGGAAAGTATAGGGTAACTTTGACGTCGGTCGTGGGTAAATTATTGGAAGTGGTACTAAGCGATAGGATCTACAAGTATATAGACAGACAGGGATTTATTAGGGCGAGTCAACATGGCTTTGTGTGTGGTAGGTCATGATTAACAAATCTATTAGAGTGTTTCAAGGAGGTTACAGGAAAATAGATGAAGGCAAGGCAGTGGATGTTGTCTACATGGACTTCAGTAAGGACTTTGACAAGGTCCTGCATGGGAGGTTATTTAGGAAGATTCAGTTGCTAGGTATACATGGAGAGGTAGTAAATTGGGTTAGACATGGAATAATGGAAGAAGCCAGAGAGTGGTAGTGGAAGATTGCTTTTCTGAGTGGAGGCCTGTGACTAGTGGTGTGCCACAGGGATCAGTGCTGCGTCCATTGTTATTTGTCATCTATATCAATGATCTGGATAATAATTTGGTAAATTGGATCAGCAAATTTGCTGATGATACAAAAATTGGAGGTGTAGTGGACAGTGAGGAAGGTTTTCAAAGCTTGCAGAGGGAACTGGACCAGCTAGAAAAATGGGCAGAAAAATGGCAGAAGGAGTTTAATACAGGCAAGTGTGAGGTATTGCACTTTGGAAGGAAAAACTAAGGTAGAACATACAAGGTAAATGGTAGGGCACTGAGGAGTGCAGTAGAACAGATGGATCTTTGAATACAGATACAAAATTCCCCAAAAGTGGCGTTACGGGTAGATAGGGTAGTAAAGAGAGTTTTTGGTACATTGGCCTTTATGAATCAAAGTTTTGAGTATACGAGTTGGAATGTTATGGTGAGGCTGTATAAGGCATTGGTGAGGGTGCATTTGGAGTATTGTGTGCAGTTTTAGTCACTAAATTACAGGAAGGATATTAATAAGGTTGAAATAGTGCAGAGAAGGTTTACAAGGATGTTGCCGGGACTTGAGGAACTGAGTTACAGAGAAAGGTTGAATAATTTAGGACTTTATTCCTTGGAGTGTAGAAGAATGAGCAGAGACTTGATAGAGGTATATAAAATTATGATGGGTCTAGATAGAGTGAATGCAAGCAGGCTTTTTCCACTGAGGCTAGGGGAGAAAAAGAACAGAAGACATGGGTTAAGGGTGAAGGGCGAAAAGTTTAAAGGGAACATTGGGGGGGGGGGCTTCTTCACAACTGGGTCTGACTGGTACTGGCATAACTGGTTCTTCTGGGCACATTCTGTCTCACTCCCAACTATTTCCTACCTTCCTTTGTGCAGGTACGTAATGTCTAAAGGACCAGTGTTTGAATAAATGAGACTCACCAAACTTTCTCCTGACTGAATCACTGGAATCTCCGAGTCAGATGGGTTCTCTCCAGTCGGTGCTCTCAATCCTCGGGCTGGTTCACTTGTTGCTGTTCCCTCGACTTCAGTCGTGGTTTTTCTTCCAATAAATCTCTCACTGCAGGTCTAACTTTAACATGTAAGATAATGAAGCACATTAACATTACAAAGGAGGACCAAACATTTCTGCTTAATGTTACTAGGAACAAAACTCACTGAAATTTAAACATTGAAGGTAAATATAATGATCTCAGTGAACAATCTTTTATTGTCCCTCACATGTCACAGAATGATATGGGATAAGAAGGAGCCATCATTCAGTCATGGTAAGACACAAGACACAGGAACAGAATAATGTGATTCGATCCATCTGGTCTGCCCACCATTCAACCAGGGCTGATTTTCATTCCAACACCATATTCCTGCCTTCCTCCTGTAACCCTGAAGCTACTTAGCAATCATGAATATATTAATTTCTGTCATAAATACCAGAAACACTCAGCAGGTAAGGAACAGCTTACAATACAATTCAATTAATAACATTTCATCAGAATGACTTCAAACACTTTCAGTTTTTAGTGCAGATCTCCAGCACAGCTGCCTGATTGACAGTGAGGGAGGATGGGGGGGGGGGATTTCCAAACACAGTTTGAACACCAATCTCTGGGTCTATTTCTACTGTTGTAAACACGGAACAGCCCATTTACTCACAGCCTCTCCCTGTGAGGATGGAATGGGAACTCATCCTCTCCTCAGATTGTCAGTCATTGCTTCCAAAGGAACTCCAGAAACAAACAGCTGATCCCAGACCAGAAATACTCGATCAACACCTCACAAGCCCAAACAGCTCGATCCCTGGGTCCACTTTACCTGGATCAAAAACCATGATCTCCCAGGACCCAACCCCACAGACTCACACAGCTGAATCTGCCACTCACCGACCCTGAGAGTCTCACACTTTGTCCCCACATCTCACACTGGGTAGTGCAATCCGGGATTTCCCCACAACCAATGTCCAGCTGCTCGAAATTTCTGCTTCATTGCAGGTCGAGCATCCAGCCCCGTCTGTAGAAGCACTAACCAAAGTCAAAGCTAAAACACCAGCAGTTCCATTTGCCTGGAATGCCAATCAAAAGATTAGAGCCCAAGCACCAACTCTCCCAGTACTCTTTGCTGCCAGTAAAATGCTGCAGTGCGTCAGCCCGTCACTGTTCATAAACGAGCACCTCCACACCAATGCACAACAGAACTGGGACCTGATGACCCTCCGACATTCCAGCTAACAATAACCGATTCTGGAAATGACTCAGCGAGGCCAAAGGTACAAAAGAACACTTCACAATGAAGACAAGGGTTGGAGGAAAGATTGCTGATATATAACATTGAGGAGGTGGGATACAAGGCGGACTGAGGTTGACCCAGATGGTTGGTGTACATCACTGAAACGGGGTTGGGGGTTGTGAGGAGACTGGACAGAGGTTGAACAAGATGAACAGATGGAACAAGGTGGGAGAAGGGATCAAGGACGATCACTGATGGTCCTCCAGCAACACATAGGTACTGAATGAATAGTACATACTATTGTACAAAAGATTCTAAAATGACAGAATTAGCAAAAACAACAAGACTTTGCAAGATATACTTTGACACTCACAAGATTTTTATCAACACACCATAGAAAGGTTCCCATCCGGAAACTTCACGCTTTGCACGGTAACTGCCCTGCCCGTGACTGTGAGGAACTGGTAAGACCTTTGGATTCAGATCAGCACATCACAGAAACCATTCTCCCCCCGAGACTTCATGGTCCCTCGGTAAAGCAGGCAGTGAAATCAAAGATCCCCATAACCTGGGTCGTTCTCTTTCCTCACCCACCCCAATCCGGGAGAAGACACAACAGGCATAAAGCTCCAGGACAAATGTGAGGAGCCTCAGGAAGCGAGGCAAGTTCGGGAGAAGTTAACAGGACTCAGTGGCCAACATCAGATTTCCCAACACAACATGGAGGATGCGTGACCACCCATCTGAACATGCACAAAGAGATCGTTACATCTCCAGTTAAATGGGAGGGGCAAATGGGATCTCGTGACCGGTGGGGTCTGACACCCCAGGCATAGTCTCCAGCTTCCCAGCACTCTGTGGAAATAAACAGACGCCCCTCACATCTCCTCTCACCTTAAATGTGTCAGACATTTCAAACCCCAGGTAAAACATACCCTCTGTCCACTCTATCCATTCCTCTCGTAATCTGATAAACGTCCATCCAGTCTCACCCCAGCCTGCACCGCTCTGGAGAAAACAACACAAGTTTGTCCAACCTCTCGTTACAGCTCATGCCCTCTAATCCAGGCAGTGTCCTGGTAAACCTCTTCTGCACCCTCTCCAAAGCACCGACATCCTTCCGAGAATGGGGGCAACCAGAACTATCTGGAACACTCCAGATGTGGTCTAACTAGTTTTTTAAAGCTGCAACACAACTTCATGACTTTTGAATTCAGTGCTTCAAATAATAAAGGTAACCACGCCATTTGCCTTCTTAACCACCCGATCAATCTGTGTAGTCTGTTTCAGGAAATGATGAACTTGGAGTCTAAGATCCCTCTGATCATCGACACTGCTCAGGGTTTTATCTCATACCCTGTACTATCTCATACATTCAGGGGTGCAGTGCTACCAGAGCTCACCGGAGAGCCGCTCCGACACCTCTGTAAAAAAGTCAAAATAAACAAGCGCGGAATTTAACAACGGCCACATATTAAATAGAGGGAATTTTACGGAAGCGGGGGTTGGGAAGAGGGGGTGTTGGCTGATGGGGAAAAATACCACTAATAACATTAGAATATTTGATCATTTTTCGTGAAATCCTGGAGCTGTGACTGTTTTTTATTTAGGTATTTGTGAAATTCCTTCTCCCTCGACCCATTGTCCTAGGAAGCTCGGAAATCCCTGTACACAAGTGTGAGCATTCTTCTGCTCTTTCCAATTGTTACCATTGGATACCAGGAAGGAGCTATATTCAGCAAGGAATGAACATGGAAACCCAAGTTTAAAAGTTGAAAACAATGAAAGAAAAATTCACTACTTGCTTATCTTCCGTCTGATTTTGATCAAATACACATGCTAATCATCCAAAATCCTCTTCTACACCTGGATAAATTTAGTTTTGTTTTCCAAGCCAAATGGAAAAAAAGACATTTCCAGGCTTTAAGCTAGTTTTACATCATTTCAACTATTATATCATTAACAGCAGATCAACCCCTTGGCCTCGCTCCACCAACTGCAGCTGATTGGAAAGAGGCTCTTTTTCTCATTGCGATGATAGGAAGGAGAATAATTTAGTGAGGCAATGACGAGACAAAACACATTTCCAAACCTCCCAAATGGTTGCTCTGCTCCCCGTTAACATTTATGACTTTCAAAATACAATCTTTTCTATTCGTATAGATGCGATAATAATAAAGATTCAAGCTTGTTTAACTTTTTATATATTTAAAGACTAAACAGTGTCTGTATCGGTCTCACCATGTAACACCTGACCTGTGAGGATATTGTGAGAATCAACACTCACAGGTACACTTCCCATCCAACCACTTCTCCGAGAGAAACAGTACGAAGCAGAGTTGACAACCTACATCTTTTGAGACTAATATTCAGCAATATTCATGGCTTTAGCAATAGTTCATCAGATGTTATTTTTTCATACTTGATTACTTGGTTCCAATTTAGGGGCTAAAAGTATAAAAACTGAACTGCTTTATTTTTGTTATTTTTATACCTCTGAGGAACACTGCTAAGCGCTGCGGCCGTCTGCTCTGACTCAGTCGTATTAGTAAGGCTACATCTGTGGTGGTCCGTGGATTACTCGCTAATCCTAAAGTACATTTTTCTCACTTACAACCGTTTGACTTCTAAGGAAACAAAGTTATTTTACTTGCTTGATAATTATATTCTATGATAATCAGTTAAGTGCAACTGTGTAATGCTTTGTCATGTTATTAAATTAAGTATTATATGTTTAATTGTACCAGTTATACACTGAAATGTAGTGAGAGGCTGTAATCTTGTTAATGTCTTAGCTATCACTATATTTCTGCGGAGCTCTGGAATTCATATATTTCTTTCATCTTGGTTTACTGCTTGACATTATAAGAAGCCCTATATATGTCACACCCAATTTGTGCACCTGCTCATTACACGAATGGCACAAGGAAGTTGCCCAGTAAATGAAATGAGCATGTACACAAATTGGGTGTCACAAATTAGGGGTGATTAATAAGTTCGTGGCCTAAGGTGGAAGGATTCAATTTTACAAAACTTAGCAATTTCCAATTATCTGAAACAGAAATACCACAAAAGTTATTAACTTCAAACTTTCTGCATAATCACTCAAAGAGTTGAACTACACGTGCAGGTACCGAGCGCTGTATAACTTCAGGCCTTCTAACTTAGGCCACGAACTTATCAATCAAACCTACCGACCCCCCCCCCCCCAACCCCAAACCACTCGCACCCCAACCCCAAACCACCCCCACCCCCTTACAGCTCTGGCAGCTAAAAAATTGTCACTGCACCCCTGCTCCAGCCGTCCAGCAGAGCTCGGGCCCAATGCAACCGGCCCCCGAGGTGCACAACACCGGGATCATTCCCTACTCACCCCTGCTCCAATCGGAGAACCGCCAAACAGCGGCACTCGGCACCGCGCATGCGTTCAGCAGCGTTCCTCCACAGCGCCACCAATGGCCGGATGTCTGCATATCGTCGCCGACGGCCGGAGACCCGCACAGCAGCGCCACAAGTGGCCGGAAGCGGGACGGACAACGGAGAGGTAAATCACAAACGCGACAAAGTCTGCAGATCCTGGAAATCCAAAGCAACACAAACAAAATGCTGGCCGAACACAGCAGGCCGGGTAGCAACGGGAATGGGAATCGGAATGAAAATGTTTGGACACCGGGAACTCCCGCTCGGAGCGGATAGTTCAAAGGTTAGTTTATTATTAAAGCAGGTGTCCATAAATAACACTGCGTTTTTGTTTCTCCATAGAACCACGAAACAAAGAGAGAGCAAGAAAGTCGTTCGCAGAGAAAAATCAAACTTCTACCCCACCCCCCGGATCAAGAAGAGCAGGATCCCAATCATCAAACCTCAAAAACCACCTCTCCGGACAATAAGGAACAATAATAACGACCCCCGATAAAAAAAATACTCCTACCCCGCACAACTGCGGAGGAGCCGGTGTCATCACTGTCGAGGCGGCCACATCGGGAGCAGCGGACACAACGGGCGACCCCGGAAGATTCACAGGTCAAGTGTCGCCTCACCTGGAAGGATGTTTGGACAACGGAGAGGATTCGACCGTCCGGCCCTTTCACTGTGACACCCTGAACTCCACATCAAATCCGTCCAAACGAATCTGTGTGAACTTTAATGACCAATAAATATAATTCCTCTCAGCGATCAGCTGTCTGAATGATTCCCTGACTCTGAGAGGAAGGGGTATCTATGGTCCACACTGTCAGGGTGTTGAGTTTTGCAGGAGACAAAGGCTGCAGGGACGAGAGGTTTTCTGTTGACTAATACACTGTGTGTGGACCCCACTGGCAATTCTGGTGTTGTGACCCGAATCGAGACAAACACCACGCTGCTCACTCCACCAACAACACGGCACAGCCGGACACATAACAGGGGACTTAACATCCCACAACACTGGATCCAGTGATGAAACCCGTGATTAATGTTGTTGTCCGACCGAAATAATAAGAAACGCCCATTTTGGTGCGTTTAAATACGAGCGCTCCGCCACAGGTGAAGTCAGACACCCCCCACTTGCCTGACGTCACACATGGGCTCCCCACACCGGGATCTGCCCTCACGTGCGCGGTGTCTTACGCCACCCACGCGCTGCTGTGCTCGAGCTTTATCGATTTAACTGCTGGGCTAATAATCACGTGACCAGCCTCTTCCCCCACCCCCCCCCCCCACCGCTGTCAGCAGCGGATTCAGGACCTGCGCTACTCCCATTGGTGCGAAGCGATGTCAATCACCGGTTACAACCAGTCCCGGAGGTGGACAAGCGGAGCGGGCGTTACGTCGCTGAGTTCGTCTCCCGCTCAGGCGCCGACCGCCTCCTCAGAGCGGAGAAAACCTCAAAGTAAATGTCCGTTTTCTGATTTATTTCCATTTCCCTCCGAGGGCAGTTGGGGCGTTTGTGAAGCGTCTCCTGCGGCCGGAGTCTGATGTATCGCTGAGAGGTAGGAGGAGACCGCTCGGCCGATCGGTTCGATGCCGGTTCCCCGGGGAGGGAGAGGGGGATTTTATTGAAAGAATGAAGATGGTGTGAGAGGGGCCGGACAGGATGTTTGTCCCGGTGGGGACAGGAGGGGCTCATCTGTGGAAATACCTGGGCCCTCGGTGGTGTCGAGCAGAAGGATTCACCACATTGGGGGCAAACACCGGCAGACCGTTGCCCTGCAAGCGGGGACAATGGTCCGGGCAAAGTGACAATAATTTGTGCTTTGTTGAGATTGTACCTGGAATATGGTGTAAAATCCCGCTCCCCATACTAACACGGGTTATTCAGACCAAAGAACAAACTGCCGGAGAAACTCAGTGGGTCGGGCAGCATCTGTGGAGGGAAATGGACCGTCAACATTTCGGGCCGAGACCCTCCCTCTGGACTCAGAGCGGACGGGAAATAGTCAGAGAAAAGAGGTGAGGTGTGGGGATGGGGCAAGAGCTGGGGAGTGAGAGGTGGATCCAGGTGAGGGGGAGGTGGGAAGGAAATAGTGACAGGGGTGGGAGGTGAGTGGTTGGGGCAACACGGGGCTGCAGATGATAGAAATGAATTCCATAGAGGATTAACAAAGAGTTTAGAGAGTATTTGTTATAGAGAGTGCAATGAAGATTCACCTGACTGATCCCTGGAGTGGCGGGGTTATCACATGAAGACAGATCAAATGTGATAACCCTTTCATTTAGAGAATCGAGAACTGAGAAGTGAACACATTGAAATTCACAACATCATTACCGGTTGAACCAGGGATCCCAGTCTCTGAAAAAAGAAGTGGTCTGACCGGGACTGAGATGAGGGGAAATGTCTCCACTCCAAGTGTGGTGAATGTCTATGAATCCCCACCACAGAGGGCGGTGAAGACTCAGTGATCATCCTCGCGTAAAACAGAGATCGGCAGATGTGTGGAGACCGAAGGGATCGAGGAAATGAGGATCGGACAGAAACATGTGGTTAAGATGGGAGAGCAGCCGCCATCTTGTTGATGGTTACAGGGGCCGAATGGCCACCTCCTGCTGTTTCTCACTTGATGTTTCAGTGTTCGTGTCCACTGAAGCCGGAGGAATGTGAATAGAAATTAGTGATTATAAACACAGAACTGGTTTAAATGAAACGTGAACACTTCCTGTTTGGGCTTGAATTACGTGTCGGACTGGGATGGGAATCGAGCCCGTGACTTTGTGACCTAGGGGTGGAGGGAAAGAGATCAGTGTAGATATGATGTGGAAAAGTAGACATGTATCTGGTGTAAATATAAAATAATGTGGGCAATGCGGCGGATGTGTCGGTCAGCGTGTGAGGGCCGAGGAGCAGAGTCACTGGTTCAGGTGGAAGTCCCTCCACCCGTCACCTGATCCCTTTTCCTGTTCACGTTTTTCAGCAGATCTGCAGTATTTGCGGGTCACCGCTCTACGTGTCCGTGTAACTTAATGTTTCACCCGTTCAGACAAGTTCGTGAGATCCGGATTGGTCAGGTCCTCTCGTTGTGGGTGGACAGTATGTTTTTTTTCTGCAACATGGAAGTATGTTTTATTCCAGTGTTGTGCCCTGCCAGACTACACACAATATTTCCGGGTATATTACCTACTTATGTGAGAATTTAACTTTCACAATGCACCTGACCTTCTCATAGATGTGCACAGTTCAATTAAGTTCAACAACCAAGTCAGTCAAATATTTCCACAGAATTGAAACAGTTCATTACATTTATTATTTTTCATATTGTTGCACTGCTTCTATAATTTAACAATTTACTATGTATATTCTTATTGTAATTCGCAGTTGTTAAAATCTATAGTGATGAATTAGGTTGTACTTTTGCTGCAGAGACAACAAATTTCAGGACATATGCCGTTGATATCAAACCTGATTCTGATAATTGGTATGGGAGACCCAACACCGGTCACGTGGTCCCCGTTGCCTCAGATCTTAATGCGAGATTGAAGCCTTTTTCAATCATTTGCATTCCTCCGAAATGAACACAGTTCAGTTAAGTTTCGCTCTGAAGTTCCAGAGCAGAAGCTCAGTCTGTCTAATATTTCCACACAATTAAAATGGGGAATTTGTTTATTATCATCACGTACTGAGCTGCAGTGAAAATTTTGCCTGACGTACCACCCACACAGATCGATACATTTCAACAGTACATTGAGCTGATATACAACAGAACAATAACTCTAACAAAGCATTATGGCTGCAGAGAAAGTGCAGTGCAGATAGACATATGGTGCAGGGTCACTTCGAGTTACATTGTGAGGTCGTCCATTTTATCATTCATTTGGCTTATAAACACAGACAGGAAACCGTCCTTGAGCCGGGTGGTTCGCGCTTTAAGGCTTTTGTATCTCTTCCCCGATGGAGGAGAGGGTTTTGCAGCAAGAATGTCCAGGTTGTGAGGATCTTTGAGTACATGGCCTGCTTTTCCGAGGGAGTGGAAGTGTAGGGAGAGTCCATGGAGAGGAGGCTTGTTTCTCTGATGTTCTCTGCTCTCCAAAGTTCTCTGCAGTTCCTTGCAGTCATGGGCAGAGCAGTAGCCATACAAAGGCGTGAAGTATCGACAAGAAGCTCAGGGACCTCAGCCTTCACCCTGCCTTGTGTAGCTGGATCCTGGACTTCCTGTCAGGTCACCGGCAGGTGGTAAGAGTGGGCTCCATCTCCTTTGTCTCTCTGACCCTCAGCACACATACCCCACAGGGTTGTCACTTTGGACCCCTCCTTTACTCTTTGTGCACCCATGACTTGTGTTGCCACCCACAAATCTGTTAATTAAATTTGCTGATGACTCTACACTGACTGACCTGATCTCAAATAACAACGAGGCTGTCAACAAGGAAGAAGTCATCACCCTGACACAGTGGTGTGAACAAAACAATCTCTCCCTTAATGTCACAAAAAGAAAGGAGCTGGTTGTGGATGACAGGAGTAATGGAGACAGGCTACCCCCTATTGACATCAATGGATCTAGGTTTAGCGTGTTATATAGCTTTAAGTTCCTTGGCATAAGCATCACTGAGGATCTCACGTGGTGTGTACATACCAGCTGTGTGGTGGAAAAGGCACAACAGCACCCCTTTCACCTTAGGCCACTGGGGACCCGAGTCACCCCCAAACAAAAACTGTTCTAGCTGCTACCATCTGAGAAATGGTACCGCAGCATAAAAGCCAGGACCAGCAGGCTCGGGAACAGCTTCTTCCACCAGGCCATCAGATTGATTAATTCATGCTGACACCACAGTATTTCAATGTTATATTGCTGTACATACTATTTACTATAAATTACTATTACTTCTACGTTGCATATGTAACCCCGTGGGTCACCTCAGGCTCGCTCAGCTCGTTCTCGTCCAGGGGGAGCAGCCTTCGGCCCGCCAAACTGGGTAATCAGCTGGTGTGGATGCTGTGTGATGTCCCCGCCTCGCCCAAAAACAAACAGTACACCATATGCGATTAAGTGAGTACAATTTATAAAGGTTACTATAACTAAGTGATTAATAACAATACAGTATATATGAAGGAAAAGAAAATAAAGAAAAGACGCCAAACTTATCAAAGTCCAAACCACTTCATGCACGACTTTTGGAGCTCTATTACTGAAGTCTTCCAGCCACCATTTCATCCCCTCCGAACTCCTCGACTTGCAGCTCAGGACCACCCGAAGTGGTCAACCAAGCACACATATCTTCATCTGCTCTCCTCGGGATACCTCCTGGCCTCAGAACCCCCTCCCCCCCACTGCTTGAGGTCCGTTCCTCACCCAGTTTGCAGCATCACGTCCTCTCTCCTTCACTCCCTCGTGACAAGTCCCCCAAAATGCCCGCCAACAATAGCTTACAGACTCAGAAGAAAGAACTACATTAATCCCAATTGGTTTACAAAGGAATACAATTCTCCGTATCAGTAAATTTGAACCCAAACAAGCTTCCAGCACTCTTGCAACAAAGAAGCATTCCTACTTTTAACAAACAAAGAGGCCATTTTGATTAACATACCAGTAACAAAGAAAAAGAAGAAACCCCCTTTACACATATTTAGACGGAGACGTAAGGATTATTACTCATGTATATGAAGGATGTAAATAATAGTCAACTCAATGATATATACCAACAATCTTGTTCAATCTCTGTCCATCCTGTTTCCCACCACTTCAATCATATATATTAAACATCTTGTTCAGCCTCTGTCCAGCCTGTATTCCACCAACTCAATGATATATATCAACCATCTTGTTCAACCGCTGTCCAGTCTGTATTCCACCACCTCAATGATATATATTAAACATCTTGTTCAGCCTCTGTCCAGTCTGTATTCCACCACCTCAAAAATACAATTTGGGCCAAGACCTTTCATCGTGACTCTAGATACACACGTATCTGGAATAGCAACACGCAAAGTAAATAGAAAATATGCGGAATAGGGAAAACTTTTGACAAAATTTAGTTCAAGGCTTAAAACAACCTGCCAAACAGATTTCAATAGTTTCCAAATTTAACAAAGGCAATAAACACTTACATCAATACTGACAATGACATTTTGGATAAAAATATCTTGGTCTCATTTCAATCAATAAATTTACAAAGTTTAATAAGAACTTTAGAAAACATTAGAAAAGACTATTTACACTCAAATGCACTTCGATTAACATTACCTTGGAGATAAGGAGAAAGAGAAATAATGAACATGATAAAAATAAATCACACAGCAGTCAGATAAAACCTCTAAGTATATATTTTCATCAAAAATGAACAGGATACGGCACTCCATGTGTGTACATGCAATCGTGAATAGAAATACAGACCAGAAAACTTCAATGAGAGGCCAACTCAGAAAAATGAGTCATCACTATGGAAGAAAACATTAACAAACGGAAAGAGAATGACCCTCCATGGGAGACATCCCAACAATCTGAGCAGACTAGATGGTGACAAGGAAGCATCGAGCGCCTGACTGACAGTTGGCGACTTCTTCCCAGAAACAGAGGGGTTCCTTGCAGAAATACAGGACAATGTTGTTAACAAAAGAAAGAGAGAAAAAAATGAGAAATACATGAAATACGAACAAACAAGGCAGTAAGTGCAGAAAATGCCAAGAGAAACCAGACACAGTCCAACGCACTCCAGGATCCTGCAAGAGTTTAACTCAATCTCTTTACTTACAAAGGTACAAACAAGTGGCAGATATCATTCACAAAAATATTGCTTAGAAATACAAACACATGAATGTCCTCCATCACTTCATAAAGGCAGCATAAATTGAAGCCTGATACAGTTTTAGAGTCAAAATCTTACAGATTATATGATAATCAATACATTATTTCAGATAGGACAATCCACAATAACCATCCGGATATAATATTGCAGGATAAACAAGCAGAAACAACTCTCTCAATAGATAAAACCATTCCCAACACACACATATTCCTCGACCAGTGGAGCACCTCACCACAGGCGTTGTTTGTGTCATCAGTCAGACGAACAAAATAATTTCTCTGTCATCAGATTCCAAATGTTGCTACTCTGTCAACTGTTACCACGCCCCACTGCTGATTCCCTTCTCCTCATCACACATTCTTACCTGGACCATCGTCTAGAGCCTCAAACTCTGCCTGTGCAGACCCACCTCTGGTTTCTGACCCAGCTTCGTTGAACATCCAACTAATGGTTTCCCATTCTGCTTTCAATCTCTTTTCAAGAAGGGAGGGAAGGAGAAAACGGGCAAATCATGCTTGACTAATCTGTTGGAGTTTTTTGAGGGTGTAACAAGGATGTTGGACGAGGGTAAGCCAGTGGATGTAGTGTACCTAGATTTTCAGAAGGCATTCGATAAGGTGCCACATAGGAGATTGGTGAGTAAAATCAGAGCTCATGGCATTGGGGGCAGGGTTTCAACATGGATAAAAAACTGGTTGGTAGATAGAAAGCAAAGGGTAGCAGTGAATGGGTGTTTCTCGGACTGGCTGGAGGTGACTAGTGGGGTACCACAGGGCTCTGTATTGGGACCACAGCTCCTTACGATTTATGTCAAGAATTTAGATGAGGGCATTGAAAACTATATCAGCAAGTTTGCTGACGATACTAAACTGGGTGGCAGTGTGACATGCGAAGAGGACGTTAGGAGAATACAGGGAGACTTGGATAGGCTGGGTGAGTGGGCAGATACTTGGCAGATGTCATCCAATGTGAATAAATCTTAAGTTATCCATTTTGGAAGCAGGAACAAGAGGGCAGAGTATTGTCTGAACGGTGTAGAGTTAGGTAAGGGAGAAATGCAAAGTGACCTAGGAGTCCTAGTTCACCAGTCAATGAAGGTGAATGAGCAAGTGCAACAGGCAGTGAAGAGGGCAAATGGAATGTTGGCCTTTGTTACAAGGGGAATTGAGTACAAGAGCAAGGATGTCCTTTTGCATTTGTACAGGGCCCTGGTGAGACCACACCTGGAATATTGTGTACAGTTTTGGTCTCCAGGTTTAAGGAAGGACATTCTGGCAATTGAGGAAGTGCAGCGTTGATTCCTGGGATGGCAGGGCTGTCTTACGCAGAGAGATTGGAGAGATTTGGCTTGTACACACTGGAACTGAGGAGATTGAGAGGGGATCTGATTGAAACGTTTAAGATAATTAAAGGATTTGATAGGATTGAGGCAGGAAATATGTTCCAGATGTTGGGAGAGTCCAGTACCAGAGGGCATGGATTGAGAATAAGAGGTCAGTTATTTAAAACAGAGTTGAGGAAGAGCTTCTTCTCCCAGAGAGTCGTGGAGGTGTGGAATGCACTGCCTCGGAAGACGGTGGAGGCCAATTCTCTGGATGCTTTCAAGAAGGAGCTAGATAGGTATCTGATGGATAGGGGAATCAAGGGATATGGGGACAAGGCAGGGACTGGGTATTGATAGTGAATGATCAGCCATGACCTCAGAATGGCGGTGCAGACTCGAGGGGCTGAATGGTCTAATTCTGCACCTATTGTCTATTGTCAATTTTAGAGGACAGTGGTGCTTTCAACAACACTTCAGAAGCAGGGAAAGTGACCAATAATGTGGAAATGAATCGTGATAAAGGAGGTTAACTAACAATGTCATTCTTCCTCAGCCCAGAGATTGGAGGGGTGAAGAACATCTCAGACAGAGCTGCAGTCAGCTCCACCTCTTCAGTCTGCAGAAAATTCAAGGGAAACCTCTTCACCCACAGAGTTGTGACTGTTTGGAACCCATCACCACAGGGAGAGTGAGAGATGAACAACAGGGGAAGATTTATTAGGACTGTCATAGAAATGAATCACTGGCAGGGTAAGCTGGCCTACGTTGACTCTCTACTGTATACTAGGTGTGTTATAAGTTCAATTAATTACCAAACTCAGAGTTTAAAATTAACGGATTTATTTCTCTCAGATCCAGAGTACTAAACACCAGTCCCATTAAAGGTGAATGTGCAGCAGAAGAAACTCCTCCCATGTCCAGTGACCAGGGTGCAGAACTGGGTGTGGTGAGCAGCAGCAATAATTGCAGAGTTCAGCACCGACAGTCAGTCTCGAAATTGCATTCAGCAACAGAGATGGACAATTATCCAGCATGCAGCTTATCGAAACTTTCTCCCCAGTGTGAACTCAACGATGCACATTCATTGGATTTGGCTGAATCTTTTCCCAATGTCTGAGCAGGTGAATGGCCTCTCTCCAGGGTGAACTTGCAGGTGACTCTGTAGGGTGGATGACCGAGTGAATCCCTTCCCACAGACAGAGCAGGTGAATGGCTTCTCCCCAGTGAGAACTGACTGGTGTGCTTGTAGGTGGGATGACCGGGTGAATCCCTTCCCACAGACTGAGCAGGTGAACGGCCTCTCTCCAGTGTGAACTCGCTGGTGTATCTGTAGATGAGATGACTGAATGAATCCCTTCCCACAGATTGAGCAGGTGAATGGCCTCTCTCCAGTGTGAACTGACTGGTGTACCAGTAGGTGGGATGTCTCAGTGAATACCTTCCCACAGTCTGAGCAGCTGAATGGCTTCTCCCCAGTGTGAACTGACTGGTGTCTCTGTAGGGAGAATGATCGAGTGAATCCCTTCCCACAGTCTGAGCAGGTGAATGGCCTCTCCCCAGTGTGAACTGACTGGTGCCTCAGTAGGAGAGATGACAAAGTGAAACTCTTCCCACAGACTGAGCAGCTGAACGGCTTCTCCCCAGTGTGAACTCGTTCATGACTCCGTAGTTCGGATGACTGAGCGAATCCTTTCCCACATTCTGAGCAGGTGAATGGCTTATACCCAGTGTGAACTCGCTGATGTACCTTCAGTTTAGATGAGTATGTGAATCCCTTCCCACAGTCCGAGCAGGTGAATGGCCGCTTCCCAGTGTGAACTCTCTGGTGAGCCATTAGGACAGATGACCGAGTGAATCTTTCCCCACAAATTCAGTGGATGACCAGCCTCTGCCCAGTGTGAACTGACTGGTGTGTCCACGTGTGGGTTGACCAACTGAATCGCTTCTCACTCACAGAACAGGTGAGTGGCCTTGCCCAGTGTGAACTTGCTGATGTACCTTTAGTTGAGAAGACCGACTGAATCCATTCCCACTGTCTGAGCAGGGGAATGGGCTCCCCCTTTGTAAAATGACAGGCGTGCCAGTCAGTCGGACAATTGAGTGAATCCCTCCCCACAGTCTGAGCAGGAAGGATGATCGAGTGAATCCCTCCCCACAGTCTGAGCAGGAAGGATGATCGAGTGATTCCCTTGCTCCGCTTCTTAAATATCTGGTCAAAGACAGCAAAACTGGCGTGTTGTGTTCGAGATTCCCGTAGAGAAATTCCTTGTCATTTTTAACCTGAAAAAAAGATTTACAAATTCCATCAGTGGGAATACGTCATTATTTCAAATCAGATCACTTGAGTTGCCAAGGTGTGATCTGACATCACACTGTTACAGTGAAGTTCAACCCAAGTTGGAGAGAGAAATCATCTTCTAACTGATGATATTCTAGCTGGTATCTGTAATAACTATCAAATTCTCTGATGTTCTTTCTGTCTCTATAAGAATGGGTACAGAGGAGGTATCGGGGTAAGATTTTTTTTAATGCAGAGCGTGGTGAGTGCGTGGATTGGGCTGCTGGTGACAGTGGTGGAAGCGAATACAATAGGGTCTTTTAAGAGACCCCTGGACAGATATATGGAGCTCAGAAAATTAGAGGCCTATGGGTAACCCTTGGTAATTTCTCAGGGAAGGGCATCTTTGGCACAGTTTTGTGACCAAAGATCCTGCATTGTGCTGTAGGTTTTTGTTTCCATGTTTCTGCCATCTCCAATCTGTGACTTGGCTCAGTTTGACTCTCTCCATTGGTATTATTCCCTGTTCCCCCTGAGCTGCATGGGTTCTTGGCTCCACAGTAACTGAAACACTCTCACACAAATAGCCTTTGTTGATGTGCAGCTAGGATTTTCTTTTATGCACTGTTAATTTAAAGTGCCACAGCTCTAGAGCCATGTAAAAATTTCCTGCCCAGATGAATCGTTGGTCCATACAGCTGTTAAAAAGAATTAAAGTGAATAGTAACATTATTTCAGGTTTTTGTAACAGTCATAGAAAATTACAACACAGAACAGGCCCTTTGGGCCAACTGGTCTGTGCTGAACTATTAAAACAGCCCACTCCCACACCTCTACCATCCAGGTACCAACAGAAACCTCTTAAATGTTGAAATCGAGCTCGCATGCACCACTTGTGCTGGCTGCTCATTCCACAGCCGGATAACCGTCTGTGTGAAGAAGTTCCCCTCATGTTCCCCTTAACATTTCACCTTTCACCCTTAACCCATGGCATCTGGTTGTAGTCCCACCCAATCTCAGCGGAAAAAGCCAGCTTGCATTTACCCTATCTATAACCCTCATAGTTGGGGTATACCTCCATCAAATCTCCCCTCAATCTTCTATATTCCAAGGAATAAAGTCCTGACCTGTTCAATCTCTCCTTACAACCCAAGTTCTCCAGACCTGGCAACATCCTTGTGAATTTTCTCTGAACTCTCTGAACCTCTTTTACATCATTACTGTAGGTAGTTGACCAAAACTGCACACAATACTCCAAATTAGGCCTCACCAATGTCTTCTAGAAATCAAGATAACATCCATCTATTGTTATCAGTACTTTGGTTCATGAAGGCCATTGGGCTGAAATCTTTTTTTCCATCTCTATCTAACTGTGACACAACTTTCAGTGAATTAAGGTATTCCCAGGTCCGTTTCTTCTACAACACTCCTCCGTGTCCGACCAATCACCGTGAAAGACCTCCCTTGGTAGGTCAGACCAAAGTGCAACAACTCACACTTGTCTGCATTAAATTCCATTTTCCATTTCTCAAACCATTTTGCCACCTGGTCCAGATCGCACTGCAAGCCATGATAGTCTTCCTCACTGTCCGCTACACCACCAGTCTTGGTGTCACCCACAAATTTGCTGATCCAGTTAACCACACTATCATCCAGATTACTGATATAGATGACAAACAACATCAGATCCAGCACTGATCCCTGTGGCAACCACCAGTCACAGGCTTCCAGTCAGAGAGGCAACGATCTGCTACCACACTCTGGCTTCTCCCAAAGACAGTGTCTCATCCAATTTACTATCTCATCTTGAATGCTGAGTGACTGAATCTTCTTGATCAACCTCCCATATAAGACTTTGTCAAGTGCCTTGCTAACGTTCATGTCGACAACATATACTGCCTTGCCTTCATCCACTTTCCTGAGAACATCTGCAAGAGACTATAAGATTGGCGAGAGCCATGCTGTCTATCCTTTATCAGTCCACACCTATCCAAATACTTACAGTATATACCTGGTTCCTGCACAGACATTCCAATAACTTTCCCAGTTCTGATGTCAAGCTCACCAACGTATAATTTCCTAGTTTATTTTTGCAGCCTTTCTTGAACATCAGAACAACATTGTCTGTCCTCCAATCCTCCAGTACCTCACCTGTCACTGAGGGTGATTTAAATATCTGTGCTAAGGCCCCGATAATTTCTGCACTTGTCTTCCGCAGGGTCCTAGTAAACAACTTGTCAGGCCCTGGGGATTGATCCACACTAATTTGCCTCAAACGCCTCCACCTCTGTAATCTGTACAGGGTCCATGAAGTTGATGCGGCTTTGCCTCACTTCTATAGACTCTGTGTTCATCTCTTGAGTAAATACGGATGCAAAAAAAATCTCCCCAAGTCTATGTTATCCCTTCATATGGATTACCATTCTGATCTTCCAGAGAATTAATTTTTTCCCTTGCAATATTTTTGCTCTTAACATATCTGCAGAATCCCTGAGGATTCTCCTTCAACTTGTCTGCTGGGGAAACCTCATGCCTTCTTTTATTTCTTTCATAAGTGTTCACTTGAATTTCCTGTATTTCATAAGTACCCCATTTGTTCCTATCTGCCTGTACCTGGTATGCACCTCCTTTTTATTGATCTGGGTGAGGAAAGCCAAAGGGGTGATAGATCTGCATGGTGGGAGGTGGGGTTAAAGAGGGTTAACCTAAAGTTGCAGGGGGAATGGGAGCCTGAATAACAGAACAGATGGTGGTGGGGTTGTGGAGAAAGATGTTGTTCAGGCCTCAGACAAAGTCAGGAATGAAAAAGCTGAGCATGGTACAGTGAATATGCTGAGCCCTGTATATTTCAATACAAGGAGCAGCGTAGGAAAGGTGGATGTGTTCAAGGCATGGATCAACACCTGGAATCAACACTAGGATCTGGCAACTGTGGATTGGGACAGGCTGCTTTATGGCAAAGATGTGCTTGGTAAATGGGAGGCCTTCAAAGCAAAATTTTGAAAGTAGTAAGCGGGTATGTCAGAATAAAAGGTAAAGATAGAAACTGTAGGGAAACTTGAATTGCACGAGATATTGAGACCCTGGTAAAGCACAAAATGGAATTGCATAACAGGGATAGGCAGTCACTTTCTTATGGAGTATAAGAAATGCAAGAGAACACATAAGAAATCAATCAGGATGGCTAAAAGATGGCATGAGGATATTACCACTAGGATATTCATCCCCTCTTGTTCTGTTCCTCTAACTAACAAATCCCCTATCAGCCTTTTGACTTTCCTCTGCCAGGTAATTCCCCCCAACAGTTTCTAAAGTGGTCCACTTGTTGTTGTGTGAAATGGCCACAAGAGTACTCTGCGATGCCTATTTAACCTCATTCCCCTTCCTGACTCTCACCCAGTTTCCTGTGTCCTGCACCTTGGGAGTAGCTCACCTCTCTTCATGTCATATCTATCACCCCCCTCCAACTGCTGGATGATATGGAATTCACCCATTTCAAGCAGCTCATTGAAGTGCAGGGTTACAAGCTGCAGCTGGATGCACATCTTGTAGGTGAGGGCATCAGGGACACTGGAGGTCTCCCCTCCTTTCCTCCAATACCCCTCTAATTTGTAATAATCTCCCCTCTAATTTGTAATAACCAGTGTGCAGATAAATCTTGTGCTGTGCATTTTTAACCCAGTGACAAGATGGGCACAGTGAATTTTATATAGAGAGGTATTCATTATCACGGCTAGCAAATCACTGTCAATAGGAGCTTTGATCTCGTCTGGGTTTGATCGAGTTCATCTGCACTCTCACACAACCTATGTAGCAGGCCTGTAACAGGAAATGGAGGATTTTCTCACCAAAACTTTTTCACATTGTCCATATGTGGTTTGCTTGCTAAATTATGCTTTAAAAAGTCAGATTTCCGAATATCACTCCACTTCTTCCCACTTGCAAGTTCTCCAGCAAGTTTTACATCACCAAAATGGAAACAGGCATCCCCAGTTTCTGTATTCCACATAAATATTCCCCCTGAACCCTCCCCCAATGACTGACGGTGGTGAACTCAGTGAATGAAATCCCAATGAATATGACGGGAAGGGCAGTAGTCTGTCTCACTGGAGTCTGGCACATTTGTGAAGTGAAAGCTACTTGTTGTCCAGGGCAAAGGTGTTTGATGTCATTACGTACCCAGAGAATATGGGATGAAACATGTTCTCACCGGTAGAAAAGTCCAGAACAAGAGGAGGTAGAGGAAGCAACACATACAAAATACTGGAGGAGCTCAGCAGGCCAGACAGCATTTACGGAAGAGTACTCATGCCGATTTTCTCAACTGCTGATGCAAAAGATTTTGTTCCCTTTCTCCGAGTTCCTAATCCTTGCATTTAGATAGCTGGAGCTCAGCTCTGTCTGAGAGATCCATCGGTTCCCATTCCCTCAGCAGCCGGGAGCTCCCCGGAGCCCGTGTACGGATCGTGGGGCTGAGAGAGAGGGAAGAGGGCAGGACCGTCACGGGATTGCTGCCCACGGTGTCCGAAATTCGGAGGAATTATCCTGAAGTCGGTGTTTAAGATAAAAACACGGTTAATCGCTCTTACCTGCAACCGACGTTTTCAAAGGCTTCTGTGTACTGCGCGCATGCGTGAAACTCAGGGACGGCCTCAGCCTGACGCCTGCGCATTTCATCGGCGCTTCAGCATGGCCCTATGGGTAATCACGGTGCCATTAAAGATTTCTGCAAGCACCGGTTCAATGTCCATATCTCATTTTTTTTTTATCTTGGGTATAGAAAAAATCTGCAGCTGTTTTAACGCAGAAAGCGGCTCCCATAACCAATATACTCAATATCAACGTGTATCTAATGCCAAAGTAAAATGCAGATATAAAACACAGGAGATTCTGCAGTTGCTGGAAATACAGAGACGCACACACACAAAACAATTCAGAGATCAACTAAGCAGCGGAGTACACAGGCTGGGCATGCGGAAGGGGCTCTGCCTAAACGTTTTCTATTTATTCCTCTCCAAAATTTCTGCCTGATCTGTTGATTTCCACCTGTGTTTTGCAGAAATTAACCCCCTTTTTTTTCGATCAACCAGTTTCCAAATGCTTCTAATCTTTCACTTTTAACCACATCCTGCTGGTCTTATTCGTCCTCCTCCTCTGGGCCCCATTTCTCTCTGGAGCCCCTGATTCAAGCTGGCAACTCTTTTGTTTCTGACTCTGCATCACCGAAGATTCACTCGCTAGTCTGCTGTCAAACTTTAGAGGTGCATTGTGTTACGAGACCGCAGGTTCGTTTACTGTGAGTGTCGCTTTAAGTGCCTGAGTGAGGAGGGCTGTGACGTCAGACACAAGCTGCGGCAGCCTGAGGGAGCGGGAGAGGGAGCGGGAGAGGGAGCGGGAGAAGGAGACAAGTTGTTGGAACTTCAGCGTGTGACTGCTATAGGCTGCAACTCTTCCATGCCCAAAAGGTACGGTTGATCCGATCATCGGCACGCAGTGCACAACGGATGTGTGACTGTCACTTCGTATCATCCATATGTGTGGATTTGCTGGAGTATCCTGTGGTATCACTTTTGTTGGCCCTTACCTGGAATCGGGGTGTTCTGTGGTAACCACTTGAAGACGATATTCCTGTCACTGTCACCTGGTGATATTTCTAATCTTCGGCGACTGTTATTTCGTTTACCCAGCGTGGAATGTGTGTGGAGTTCTTCATAATTGCCTTCTCTCTACATTTTCGTGTGGATTTACAAATCTCTCCTCTCACTCACTTACTCCGTGGATTACTGAACTTTTCCAATTTACCATCTGAAGACTTTAAGCATTGTTTCCCAAGCTTGATAGTTTGGGAGCTATATATACGCATAACACTGTTAACTTCTGTTTATTTCATTTAATCTTTTATATTTGGAGTAGCTACTGTTACGTACCCCGTGACGGGTCAAAGATCCAGCAGAAACAGAAAACACCGTGTAGTCGGGTATTGCTATAAACTAATGCTATTTATTAGTAACTACAGCAATATAAATGCAGATATATCAAACAGGTTATTAATGATTATATATATATATATATATGTGTGTGTGTGTGTGTGTGTGTGTGTGTGTGTGTGTGTGTGTGTGTGTGTGTGGAAATAGGAAAGCCAAGCTTCTTCACGCCTCGGGGTGAATGGATGCCGTCTGACGGTGATGAGTGAAGTTCGGTTCAGTTTGTGGGATTGAGTCGGGTAGTGATGGAGAGAGAGAGAGGGAGAGTTTTGAGTCTTCAGGTAAGCTGACGCCGTCGATAGTCCCTTCGTCCTCCGAAATCCTTTGGAAGTCACCGACTGTGACACTACAAACGATACCGTTCTTCTGTGGTGGAGTTATTAACCCAGGCGAGGGATGGACACACGAATAACTCCCCACCAGTCACAGCCTTTTCACACTGCGAGAGCCACTGATCGATGCTCCTGATCGATCTTCCAAAGCCCAACTTTTTCTGTGGACACAACAAAGCTCATTCAGTGTCCAACACCATGTGTCTGGAGGTCTATCAGCGGACCTCCTACTTATCTCACCGTGCTGAGCCCCAGCTGTCCATCAAACAGTTCCTCCCTTCTCTCTCTGTAAGAACACAGAAGCTGACAGTGTCCTTGTAAAAGTGGAAACAAGCTTGCAGAGAAACCGTAACACTCTATCTCTCTCTCTCCACCTCCCTCCCTCCCTCTCTCTGTGTCCGGTGTTGAACATCTCCCTCTCTCTTTTCAAAAACACAGTTCATAGGGGTAATTCAGGACCCCGTCACAATACTAATGAAGATAGTAGTTTTAACATCGAAACCAGACTCCGTTAGTGATTTATTGCTGCTGATATGTAACAATTGCAACAACCCAGCTGTCTGAGGCACAGTCCTTTAAAATTGGTGAAAATGACCCAAAACGTTGAAAAGAGCAGGGAAGAAGGAGTTCAACCAACTTCGTCCGGAGCCCTGAACAACGTCACAACCACAGTGAGCTCATCGTCTTGTTCAGCCCGGAGAAAATCATGCAGGAAATTCATGCAGATGTATAAGATGATGAGAGGCATTGGTCGTGCGGATAGCCAGAGGCTTTTTCCCAGGGCTGAAACGGCTAACACGAGGGGGAATAGGGTTAAGCTGCTTGGAAGTAGGTACAGAGGAGATATCAGAGCTAAGTCTTTTAAGCAGAGAGTGGTGTGTGTGTGGAATGCACCGCCAGCAACAGTGATAGAGGCGGATACAATAGGGTCTTTTAAGAGACTCTTGGATAGGTACATGGAGCTTAGGAAAATAGAGGGCGATGCGGCAGGGTAATTCTAAACAGTTTCTAGAGTAAGTTCAACATTGTGGGCCAAAGGGTCTGTAATGTGTTGTAGATCTCTATGATTCTATGAAATTCAAGGGAAATCTGTTATGAGTGATGATCTGATGGACGATGGGGTGAAGAGTTAACCATCCCCCCAACCCCCGAGAAACACGAACTATTACGTTGCTATGCTGACCATGAGAAAGAGACGAAAAACAGGCAAGAACATCGGCGACAGATCAGAGAGAGGGAGAGAGACTGTTGATTTACTGTATTATGACTTCTGCAAGGGTTATTTATCTTCTACTGTTTTGCTCATAAACATTCCTCAGTGGACTGAAAGAGTGGCCTGATTTAGTGGACACAGTCATTCAGGATTGATGGATAGCTGAGTCCCCGTGAGTAGGGATAAAAGACAGGTCTGGAGAGACACCCTTCAGACACGCCAGTGGCCACTGATTGAGTGTTGGAACCCACAAGAAAGGTGGGGGCTTCGAAGGCCAAACCAGGAGGTCGGTCAGTAAGGCTATCAGTGTAAAAGCAGGGCCGGTGGGGACTTGTGTGTGTGTCCCCTCATGCCAGAGTGATGAGTCCACCACAGAAGAACGGTCTGGCTGAAGACCAGAGGGGTCATAACTGAATGACCACAACGGTGCAACGGATTAAGAAAGCAAAGGAAGGTTTGGCTGCTTGGCTGCTGTAGCTTTTACATATCTCTCTCTCTCTCCCTCTCCCTCTCCCTCTCCCTCTCTCTCTCTCTCTCTCTCTCTCTCAATCTCTCTCTCTCTCTCTCTCTCTCTCTCTCTACAACAACCATAACTACATCAGCACTCATGAACTGAACTGAACTTTATACTTTTCTATGACAATTCATTTACCCCTAGACATCGATAGAGCTTGTTTATTATTGCTTGTTATTATTCCTACACTTTTAGGTTTATTACTTCTGACTGGTTTTATATGTATATTCGCATTATTGATATGGTTTTGCTTATTTTTATTAATAAACACCTTTAGTTTGGTACCACCAGACTCCAACAGATTCTTCTTTCTCTGCTGTTTAAATACCCAGTTACGGGGTACGTAACAAATCTCCTATCCCATACAGTGGTGACTAGTTGCAACCTGTCATCTCAGGGTGAGCAAGAGGGGAACGGCAGGGATATATTTTCATATACTGATATGGAACAGAAACATGGGCAGGGACAAGATGGGCCGAGTGGCCTCTCCAGTGAGACACGGAATTTGATACAGAGGTGATTTATATATCACAGCTCCACAATAGTAAACACCAGTCTAGTTTAAGTCTAACATCAGCAGAACAGACTCCTCCAATGCTCAGTGACCAGGGTTCAGTCCTGGGTGCGATGAGCAGCCGCAAGAACTGCAGAATCTGACAGCAACAGTCCCTCATGGACCTGCAGCTGCCTTCAGTCACCGTGATGGTGAAACATTTAACACGGAGCTGATTTGAACTTCCTACCTGATGTGAAGCTGCTGGTGTTGCAGCAGCTGGGATGATTGAGTAAAACTCTTTGCTCACTCCGGACAGAAATGTGGCCTCTATTTATTGTGAACTCACCGGAGCATCACAAGGTGGGTTAACTGAATGAGTCTCTTCGCACACACGGAGCAGGTGAACGGCCGCTTCCCAGTGTGAAGATGTGGATCTCGGTCTTGACCCGAAACGTTGACTGCTCATTTACACGGATGCTGCCCGACCTGCTGAGTTCCTCCAGCGTCTTGTACGTGTTGCTTTGACCACAGCATCTGCAGTGTACTTTGTGTTCAAGCGCTGGTGAACTGACAGATAGAGCGGAACTAACGTGCTGTTCTGTTCGAGATTCCCATACACAAATCCTTTTAATTTTCTACACTGTTAAAAGTTTACAAAGCACGTCAGTGGGTGAAGGACAACATTTCAACTGAAATAATTTTAGTCTCCATGGTGCCTTCTGATTAAAACACTGTCACATCTCAAAACAATTTAGAGGAACAAGATTTCATCTTCCAACTGGCCACAGTTCCGGAATCAGGGTCAACATCAAACTCTCTGCTTCCCTCTCTGTGTCAAAATGGATCATTCCTCCCCTTCATCAGTCTGTGACTTGGCTCAGTTTGTCTGTCTCCTTCGCGTTCTGAGCATGCGCCACACACCCACTGAGATCACATTTTATTTACACGGCTGCGACTGGAGACTTTCTGATTATTATGTCCCTCCCGGCATTTGACGGTGGTAAACTCATAGTCAGTAATGGTATTGACCCTCAGGAGTAGGTGATTAGGCTTTTTCGTTGGAGATCGATAAACTGCCAGTAGTGTGTGTCTGGATGAGTGGGTCGTTTTCAGACTGGAAGGAGGTAGCGTTTGGAGTTCCCCAGAGATCAGTCCCTGACCACAGTTGTTCACAGTTTAATGTCCTGGCGGAGGCAGCGAGATGTGAGATGCCCCAGTCTGCTGTTGACGCAGAAAGAGTGGAATTGGGGGAGGGGAGGCTATTCACATGCAATTTCGTAGCTTTGCAATCAGTACATCGTGCACTGTGGGGCTGCAGTGGCGGGTCCCAATCTGCTAAGTAGATTTGCTGACGGCACTACATTGATCGACCGAATCCGAAATAATAACGAGGCAGCCGACAGAGAAGAAGTCATCACCCCGACACAGTGGTGTCAAGAAAACAACCTCTCCCTCATTGTGACAAAAACACAGGAGCTGGTTGTGGATTACAGGAGGAATGGAGACAGGGAACAAATTCAACATTTCCAAGTCTGTTATTGACACAAAATGCACATTTTAATATTGATCATGGCACAATGTATTTTATATATTGTTAATGACATAAAACATATTTATAGATTGTTACTGACAGAGAATCGTATAATTTGTGTTCCGCGTGTTATCTGAATGTACTTGCCTGTGATGCTGCCACAAGTCAGTGTTTCTCTGTACCTGTACCTTCCCGTACTTGTGCACTTGGCAATAAATTCAACAGGTCCTGAGAAATCTCAGTGAGATTTGATTAGTGATGATCATCTTGGCAGCTCGGTAGGTCGAATGTATCCGACAGTACACTGTTAAATGTAAAACCCTGAACAGTGTTGATGATCAGAGGGATCTTAGACTCCAAGTTCATCGCTCCCTGAAAGAGACTGCACAGATTGATCGGGTGGTTAAGAAGGCAAATGGCATGGTTGTCTTTCTTAGTTGAAGCATTGAGTTCAACAGTCGGGAAGTTGTGTTGCGGCTGTTACGAGCCTGTGGTCGTACTGTGACTGTTTCTTTAAGAGCGCCGGCGTGAGGAGGCGGGACTATGACGTCAGTCACAGGCTGACAGCGCTGACTGTGGACTGAACCATGAGAGAGAGAGAGAGAGAGAGAGAGAGAGAGAGGAGAGAGAGGAGAGAGAGAGGAGGAGAGAGAGAGAGAGGGAGAGGGAGGGAGAGAGGGAAGAGGGAAGAGGGGAAGAGAGAGAGAGAGAGAGAGAGAGAGAGAGAAGAAAAGCTGATCGCTTTAGTTAGTCGCAGCAGATGCTTGGAACTCTCCTATGCCCACAAGAGTGGTTTGATCATCGGTACACGGAAACACAACGAATGTGTGTGGCTGTCACTTCGTATAATCCATAGGAGTGGATTGTGGAATATCTTGTGTTAACCCTTGCCTGGGAATGTTGTGTGGTAACCCCTGGAAGACGGTATTCATGTGACAGGTCACTTTCGCTGATAACTCGTCTGTGGACGGATTCAGCGGATAAGAACTTCGACGGTGGTTGTTTTGAAGTAACGGCCTTTTCTCTACGTTTCACCTTGGATTACAAATATCTCTCTCCCATCATTTATTCCGTGGATTACTGAACTTTCCTACTTTACCATCTCAAGACTCTGAGCATTGTTCCCTCACGCTCGATAGTCTGGGAGTTATATTTACACATATATACACATAACACTGTTAACTTTCCTTTATTTCGTTAAGTTACTATATTATCAGTCGATACTACTAAAGATAATGGTTTTAACATCAAAACCAGACTCCACTGTGAACTCTATTGCTGCTGGTTTGTTTCTAAAACGCTACAGTTTGTAACACAATTTTATAAAACTAGTTAGCCCACATCTGGAGTGTTTCATACAGTTCTGGTCGCCCCCATTCTCGGGAGGATGTCGGGGCTTTGGAGAGGGCGCAGAAGAGGTTTACCAGGACACTGCCTGGATTAGAGGGCATGAGCTATAACGAGAGGCTGGACAAACTTGTGTTGTTTTCTCCAGAGCGGCGCAGGCTGGGGTGAGACTGGATGGACGTTTACAAGATTACGAGAGGAATAGATCGAGTGGACAGACGATATATTTTTCCTGGGGGTTGAAATGTCTAATCCAGTTAAGGTGAGTGGAGATGTGAGCGGCGTTTGCGTCTTTCCACAGAGTAGTGGGTAAACGGACATCTATCTGGGGGTGAGAGACCAAAGCGGCCATGTGATCCCGTTTCCTGTTCACGTTTCTCTGCAGATCTGCAGCATCTGCGGGTCACTGCTCTACCTATACGTGGAGCTTCATCTTTCACCCGTTCAGACAAGGCAGTGAGATCCGGATCTGTCACGTCCTCTCGTTGTGGTGGACAATATGGTTTTTTTCCGGCAATATTTTCAGCATGTTTCATTCCACTGTTTTCACCTGCTGAAGTGCTGCCGATGTTTCTGGGTGTCTGACCCACTTATGTGAGAATTTAGCATTTATAATTATCTGAGCTTCTCATAAATGTGTACAGTTCAGTTAAGCTTCACTCCACTACTTCCAAAGCAACAACCCAGTCAGTCAAACAGTCGGCACAGTTAAAATAGTTTATTACATCTTTTTTTCATTTTGTACTATTTATATAATTTAACAATGTGATATTAATATTCTTATATTAAATCACAATTGTTAAAATCTATGGTTAAAAATTAGGTTCTACTTCTGAACGTATTTCATGACATATGCCGGTGCTATTAAACCTGATTCTGATGTTAATATGGGAGACCCACCACCAGTCACCTGATCCCACTTACCGCAGATCGTAATGAGAGATTAAAGCCTTTTCTATTTACTTGCGTTCCTCAGAAAGAGAACTGTTCAGTTTCCTTCTGTGGTTCCAGAGCAGAAGCTCAGTCTGTCTAATATTTGCACACAATTAAAATGGGGAATTTGTTTATTATCATCATGTACTGAACGACAGTTCAAATCTTCCCTGACGTACCATCCACACAGATCGATACATTACAACGGTACATCGAGCTGATATACGATAAAACAATAACTGTAACAAAGCATTATTGCTGCAGAGAAAGTGCAGTGCAGATAGACATATGGTGCAGGGTCACGTCGAGTTACATTGTGAGGTCGAGTCCATTTTATCATTCATTTGGCTTATAACTGCAGACAGGAAGCCATCCTTCAGCTTGGTGTTACACAATTTAAGGCTTTTGTATCTCTTCCCCGATGGGGGAGCGGGTTTGCAGCGAGAATGTCCAGGTTATGAGGTTCTTTGAGTGCATGGCCTGCTTTTCCAAGGGAGGGGAAGTGTAGGGAGAGTCCAGACGAAGGCGTGAAGTATCGACATGGAGCTCAGAGACCTCGGCCTTCACCCTGCCTTGTGTAGCTGGATCCTGGACTTCCTGTCAGATCGCCAGCAGGTGGTAAGAGTGGGCTCCATCTCCTCTGTCTCTCTGACCCTCAGCACACATAACCCACAGGGTTGTCTCTTTGGCCCTCTCCTTTACTCTCTGTGCACCCATGACTTGTGTTGCCACCCACAGCTCCAACCTGCTAATGAAATTGGCTGACAGCACTACATTGATTGGCCTAACCTCAAATAATACCTTTCAATCGATCAAATGCCTCCCGACAAGGTTCAGTCCAAACATACTTTTCACGCTTCTTCAGGAGATTAGTCAGAGGAAGAGCGATAGCAGCAAAGTTCTTACAGAACTTACGATAATATCCATCCATTCCCAGAAACCTTCTAAGAGCCTTCTCAGCAGTCAGAATAGGAACTTGAGAAATTGTCTGGACTTTTGCCCGAACAGGAGCCAACTTGCTTTGACCAACAACATAGCCAAGACAGGTCACAGTGGCATGGCCAAATTCACTCTTAGCTAACTGTAAGGTTGTCCTGGGAAAGCCTGTCAAACGGCTTTTCGACTGCAGTGATATGCTTTTCCCAAGTGCCACTCCCTGTGGCTAAGTCATCAATATAGGCATCTGTATGTTCTAACCCTCGAATTAGAGAATCAATCATTCTCTGGAATGATCCTGGACCATTTTTCCTTCCAAAAGAGAAAACATTGTATTCACAGAACCCAGAAGGTGTCACAAATGCAGAAATTTCTCTACCTCTGTCCGTCAATGAAACACACCAATACTCTTTCAACAGAACAATCTTTGTAAGAAATTTAGCTTTTCCAACCTTAATGATGCAATCATCCTCCCTAGGGATAGGAGAGGAATCTGTTTGTTACTGAATTTACCTTCCCATAATCAGTGCAATATCTAACACCACCATCAGGATAAGGCACAATAACGCAGGGTGAGCTCCAATCTGATGCTGAAGGACTCATAATACCATTTTCAGCATATATTCAATTCCTTGCTCAGCCAATTTAACATTTTTCAACGTTCATACAATATGGGTGTTGTTTAATCGGTTTGGCTTGACCAATATCTACATCATGTACTGCGACCGTGGTTTGCTTGGGAACATCGGGAAATAAATCTTTAAACATCAGGCTTACTTCCTTCAGCTGTTGTTGTTGCCTTGGCTGCAGATGAGCCGACTTGTTAACAATGTTTTCTGGAACAACTGAGTTCATTAGCCTATCTGGGACCATGTTTGGCTTGTGAAAAGTCTCAGACAAGTCAATTGTTTCATTCTCAGGGTTGCCAGATTCATATGATTTGACAACAACACTCACAGATGGAGCCTGCTTGTCAAAATAAGCCTTTATCATATTTATGTGCACCACCTGTGTTAGTTTACGTTGGTCAGGTGTTTTAATAGCATTATTCAGATCATTAATTTGAGAGACTATTTCATGCGGTCTATTGAACTTAGCCTGAAGTGGATTCATCAATATTGGAGATAAAGCAAGCACTTTATCCCCAACCTGGTATTTTCTTTCCAAAGCCAACTTATCAAACCAACACTTCATTTTGTTTTGAGAAATCTTTAAGTTTTGTCTCACTGGACTACAGACTTGTAGTTTATTCTTGAACTTCTACACAATGTCTAACAAGTTAAGATGTACATCCCCATCAATCCACTGTTCCTTTAACAAGGACAAAGGACCCCTCACTATAAATTTTAAAAAGGGTTCACCGAATGCAGGTATAGGGCAGAGTGAGGCCACTAGCGTGACCTGATTCGGTTTACCCACAACTTGACAAGTGTGACAGATTCTGCAAAAGGTCACAACATCTTTCCTCAAATTAGGCCAGTAGAATTATTTCATAACTGTTTACAGTTTTATTCACTCCAAAATGTCGACCTGATGGCATACTGCAGGCCAAAGTTAAAATTTCAGCCATATAACTTTAGGAACTACAACTTGGTGAACAATTGCCCATTCCTCACTCGCTGGTATAGCAGGTGGCCTCCACTTCCTCATTGACACTCCATCCTTGAGATAATACCCTGCTGGCACTTTCTTAATCTCATCATCTGAGAAAGTTGTTTCTTTTAAAGCTTCAATCTCAGGGTCTCGGTTCTGTTCTGCTATAAACTCCTTCCTACACAGGGATACATCTTTCTCATCAGACTTACGACCTGAATCCTGTTGAAACAATGAAGGCAGAAATTCCCTGACATCATAACCTGAATCCCGATTTTGGCTATCATGGGTATCAGAATCATGCTGCACAGAACCGTCTGCATCGGCAGACTTCTTAGCCATACTTCGAGTTCCTGCGCAGGAAGGATAAATGTTTAAATCCATCTGTGGGTCGTCAGCGGTTGTCTTAGTTGTCAATAGCACTGCAGGAACAATTTTAGGTCATTCCCTAACAGCAAACCAACATCTTCCAATGGTAAAATGGAGCATAATCCGATTTTAACAGGTCCCAAAACCAACCCTGACAGTAAAGTTACCTTGTACAACGGCACAGAAACCATGCCACCCCCAGTGCCTTCAATAAGATTTACCTCACCAGTGTTAAGTCTCATCACCAAACTTTAGAACGCTGGCTAATATAAGTGACTGAGAATCGCCAGTAACTTGAAGAATTTTCACTGGTTCTTGGGTTCACCCTTCCTTTACTAATACAAACCCATTTGACATAAAATGATCAAAAGCCTTCTTAATTCGGTCAGAACTCTCAGTCCATAACTGAGCCTCAACAGAATGTTCAGAACCCTGTGGGTTGATAGGTGCTTCAACAGACTGATCACAGGTATTCGGGACTGACACCTTTTCCTTTTTCTTCTTCAGGACAGAACAATTAGCCATCATATGACCAGCTTTCTTACAATAGTAACAAGCAAGACCAGAATATTTCTCTTTCAACTGCTTCCCTTCATCCTTACACTTGTCACTAGTTCCAGCTATAATTTCGCGTTTACCCTGGTGACCCCTGCTACTCTTTTGGAAGCTCTTATTCTGGGTAAACTTAACCTTATGAGTTAAAGCAAACTCATCTGCTAATCTAGCAGACTCCTGCAAAGTGGCAGCATCCTTTTCATCTAAATATGTTTTTATGTCATCAGGGACACACTTTTTGAATTCTTCAATTAAAACTAACTCTTTCAAGCTATTAAAATCATCATATATTTATCATCATCATATATATCATCATATATGTGCACCAGCGATCAAAACACACAGACTTCTCATAAGCAAATTACATATGTCCGGTTCACAGATTTCCACAAATTTCTAAACTTTTGCCTGTATGATTCTGGGACCAACTCGTAAGCTTTGAGCACAGCCTGTTTCACTATGTCACAATCAGCTGCTTCATCAACTGTCAAAGCAGAATAGGCTTGCTGAGCCTCCCCCTTTGTAAGAGAACCAACCCTCTTTTGGCCACTTTAAATTCTAAGCAACCTTCTCAAAATGCTGTAAGTATTTATCAACCTCTTTCTGATCAAATGGAGGTACCAATTTAATTTCCTGACTGGCCTCAAACTCATCACCAGAGTCTAACGCTAGACCCCTTTGCTGCAACCACTGTATCTTTTCCAGCTCGAATAGCCTCTGTCTTTCTGCTTCCTCTCTGTTTTTCTGCCTCCTCTCTGATTTTCTGCCTCTCTTGCCTCAAATTGCCTCTGCCTTTCCGCAGCCTCCATCTTTAATTTTTCTAACTTGTCCTGGAGCTCAAGCTCACTAGGTTTACTTCCAGGAAACACGTCCAACTCCTCCACTTTAAACACACCCTCAGATACATAATGTTCAGCTATTACCCTCTGCATCTGTTCCCTCCTCATTGTCAATTTCAACATAGCAAGTTTTAACCTTCTAGCAAGACTCAACAACTCAATCCATCTGGCATCCTCTAATGCCTCAGAGGTTCCTGCTTCCAAACAATAATCAGCATCCGCTGCTGATTTTCTACACACAAATATATCAAAAGGGACTTCCCCAATGAAATCGATAATTAATGACTACGCCCCCATAGCTGTTCATATCCCAGATGCAGGCCCCAATTTTGTTATGAATCGTAAAGCTTTAGAAACGAATCAGCACCAATAGACTACACCTGGAACAACACACACAAAATACTGGTGGAACACAGCAGGCCAGGCAGCATCTATAAGGAGAAGCATAGTCGACGTTTCAGGCCGAGACCCTTCATCAGGACTGCCTGAGACTGCCTGACAAAGGGTCTCGGCCTGAAACGTTGACAGTGCTTCTCCTTATAGATGCTCCCTGGCCTGCTGTGCTCCACCAGCATTTTGTGTGTGTTTGACTTCCAAGCATCTGCAGATTTCCTCGTGGAGACTACACCAGGAGTCTGTTTTTGATCTTAAAACTATCTTTATTAGAATCGACTTATAATATAGTAACTTAAGCAAGATAAACAAAAGTTAACAGTGTTATGTGTATATATGTGTGTAAATATAAATCCAAAACTATTGAGCTTGGGGAGAACAAGGCTTGGAGTCTTGAGATGGTAAAGTATGAAAGTTCAGTTCAACCACAGAATAGGTGATGAGAGAGATATATGTAATCCAGGGTAAATGTCGAGAGAAGGCAATTATGTCGAATTCCACAGGTTCCATGGTGGTAAAACAAGAGAACAGTCACTGTAGATATTATCTGTCATCCTTCCAAATCCACATACTAATTATCACCCAAAGTGACTTGTCACAAGGCGTATCGTCTTCAAGTGAATTACCACACCACACCCAGGCAAGGGTTAACACATCGGTGGTCTTCACATGATACCCCAAATCAGATCCACTCCTATGGATCAAACAAGGTGACAACCACACATTCGGTGTACGATGAATCGATAATTAACCCATACTTGCGGGCATAGGAAAATTCCAAACAGTGACCCTTGGCACCTATTTCCCTTGTATCGATCTTTCCATTTTTCCTCCTTCATCTCCGTCTGACTCTGAGTGTCTGTGTCCTCAGTTAAAACTGAACAAGCTGTGAGTGATGTAAACAAGCTGCAAGTCAGACTGATTCACCTTCTTAATCTCTCTCTCTTAAAATGACAGTCCACAGCAAACAAAACCTAGGGATTCATAACAACTGACTGGTGTGCCTGTAGTTGGAATGACTGAGTGAATCCTATCCCACATTCTCAGCAGGTAAATGGCTCCTCTCCAGTGTGAACTCGCTGATGTCTCTGTAGTGTGGAAGAGTGAGTGAATCTCTTCCCACATTCTGAGCAGGTGAATGGCCTCTCTCAAGTGTGAGCTCGCTGATGTTCCAGCAATCTGGATGAGTTATTGAATCTCTTCCCACAGACTAAGCAGATGAACGGCTTCTCCCCAGTGTGAACTCGCTGATGTTCCAGTAATCTGGATGACTCAGTGAATCTCTTCCCACAGACTAAGCAGATGAACGGCTTCTCCCCAGTGTGAACTGACTGGTGTCTCTGCAGGGAGCGTGAGTGACTGAACCTCTTCCCACATTCTGAGCAGGGGAATGGCTTCTCTCCAGTGTGAACTCGCTGATGATTCTGCAGGTCGGATGAGCGAGTGAATCTCTTCCCACATTCTGAGCAGGGGAACGGCATCTCCCCAGTGTGAACTCGCTGGTGTTCCAGAAGGTGGGATGACAGAGTGAACCGTTTCCCACATTCTGTGCAATTGAACGGCTTTTCACCGGTGTGAACACTCTCATGTCTCAGTAGGTAGGATGACTGAGTGAATCCCTTCCCACATTCTGAGCAGGTGAACGGCTTCTCCCCAGTGTGAGCTCGCTGGTGTCTTTGTAGGGCGGATGACTGAGTGAATCTCTTCCCACATTCTGAGCAGATGAATGGCCTCTCTCCAGTGTGAACTCGCTGATGACTCCGTAGGTTGGATGACTGAGTGAATCCCTTCCCACATTCTGAGCAGGTGAACGGCTTCACCCCAGTGTGAATTCGCTGATGACTCTGTAGGTGGGATGACACAGTGAATCTCTTCCCACAGACTGAGCAGGTGAATGGCTTCTCCCCAGTGTGAACACGCTGGTGACTCCGTAGGTGGGATGACTGGGTGAATCCCTTCCCACAGACTGAGCAGTTGAATGGCTTCTCCCCCGTGTGAACTCGCTGATGTCTCTGTAGGCGGGATATCAGAGTGAATCCTTTTCCACAGTCTGAGCAGGTGAATGGCCTCTCCCCAGTGTGAACTGGCAGATGACTCTGTAGTTGGGATGACTGAGTGAATCTCTTCCCGCATTCTGAACAGGTGAACGGTTTCTGCCCAGTGTGAACTCGCTGATGTCTCAGTAGGCTGGATAACTCACTGAATCCTTTCCCACATTCTGAGCAGGTGAACGGCTTCTCCCCAGTGTGAACTCGCTGATGTCTCAGTAGGCTGGATAACTCACTGAATCCTTTCCCACATTCTGAGCAGGTGAATGGCTTCTCCCCAGTGTGAACTCGCTGATGTCTCAGTTGGCTGGATAAAGCACTGAATCCTTTCCCACATTCTGAGCAGGTGAATGGCTTCTCCCCAGTGTGAACTCGCTGATGACTCTGTAGGCTGGATGACCGAGTGAATCCCTTCGCACAGACTGAGCAGGTGAATGGCTTCTCCCCAGAGTGAACTCGCTGATGTACCAGTAGGTTGGATAACTCACTGAATCCTTTCCCACATTCTGAGCAGGTGAATGGCTTCTCCCCAGTGTGAACTCGCTGATGACTCTGTAGGTTGGATGACTGAGTGAATCCCTTCGCACAGACTGAGCAGGTGAATGGCTTCTCCCCAGAGTGAACTCGCTGATGTACCAGTAGGTTGGATAACTCACTGAATCCTTTCCCACATTCTGAGCAGGTGAATGGCTTCTCCCCAGTGTGAACTCGCTGATGTACCAGTAGGTTGGATGACCGAGTGAATCTCTTCCCACAGACTGAGCAGGTGAAGCGCCTCTCTCCAGTGTGAACTCGCTGGGGACTCCGTAGGTTGGATGACTGAGTGAATCTCTTCTCACATTCTGAACAGGTGAACGGCCTCTCCCCAGTGTGAACTCGCTGGGGACTCCGTAGGTTGGATGACTGAGTGAATCCCTTCCCACAGACTGAACAGGTGAATGGCTTCTCCCTAGTGTGAACTCGCTGGTGAGCCATAAGGTCAAATGACTGAGTGAATCCTTTCCCAGAAATTCAGCAGATCACCAGCCTCTACCAGGTGTGGTGTGAACTGACTGGTGTGTCCACAGGTCCAACTGAATCCTTTCTCACACACAGAACAGATGAATGGCCTTGCCCAGTGTGAACTTGCTGATGTACCTTCAATTGTGATAACTGAGTGAATCTATTCCCACTGTCTGAGCAGGTGAACAGCCTTTCTCCTGTGTAAGATGACTGGCTTGCTATTTGGTCAAATGATCAATTGAATCCCTCTCCACAGTCTGAGCAGGAAGGATAGTCGATTGAATCCCTCGCTCCACTTCTTAAATATCCAGACAGAGACAGCAAAACTGGCGTTTTCTGTTTGAGATCCCCGGCGACAAATTCCTTCTCGTTTTTAACCTGTGAAAACATTTACAAAATCCATCAATGGGTTTAGGACAACATTTCAGATGAGATTACTTGAGTTGCCATGGTTTGACTTGGTATCACACGGTTACAGTGAGGTTCAACCCAAGTTGGACAGAGAAATCATCTTCTGACTGGGCAGAGTGCTGGTATCTGGAATGACCATCAATTCCCTGAAGCTCTTCCTGTCTCTATAAGAATGGGGCATTTCTGCCGTCTCCAATCTGTGAACTGGCTCAGTTTGACTCTCTCCATTGGTATTATTCCCTGTTCCTGCTGAGCTACATGGGTGCCTGGCCCCACAGTAACTGAAACAGTCTCACGCAAATTGTCTTTGTGGATGTGCATCTGGGAATTCTTTTATGTATTATTAACTTAAAGTGCTACAGCTTTAACACCATATAAAAAAATTCCTGCTGAGATGACTGGTTGGTCCGCACAGCTGGTAAAAGGGGTTAGAGTGAATTTTTGTAATATTTCAAGTTCTTGTAGAAAAGTACAACACAGAAACAGGTCCTTTGGGCCATCTAGTCTTGTGCTGAACTATTTAAATTACCCCTCCCACACTCCTACAATCCAGGTACCTACACGAACTTCCTAAATGTTGAAATCGAGCTCGCGTGCACCACTTGTGCTGGCTGCTCATTCCAAACCTAGATGACCATCTGTGTGCAGAAGCTTCCCCTCATGTTCCCCTTAACATTTCACCTTTCACCCTTAACCCCTGGCCACTGGTTGAAGTCCTACCCAATCTCAGTGGAGAAAGCCAGCTTGCATTTACACTATCTATGCCCCTCTACCACAATCAAATCTCACCTCAATCTTCTACATTCCAAAGAATAAAGTCCTGACCTGTTCAATCTTTCCTTATAATCCAAGTCCTCCAAACTTGACAACAGCCTTGTGAATTTTATCTGAAATCTTTGAATCTCTTTTAAATCTTTCCTGTCAGTAGGTGACCAAAACATCACACAATACTCCAAATTAGGCCTCTTTTACAAGTCAACATAATATCCATCTATTGTCAGGATTTGGTTCACGAAAGCCAATGGGCTAAAATCTTTCTTTCCGTCACTATCTAACTGTGATACCACTTTCAGTGAATTAAGGACTTGTATTCCCAGGTCCCTTTCTTCTACAACACTCCTCCGTGCCCGACCAGTCACTGTGAAAGACCTCCCTTGGTAGGTCAAACCAAAGTGCAACAGCTCACACTGGTCTGAATTAAATTCCATTTTCCATTTCTCAAACCATTTTCCCAGGGGGTCCAGATTGCACTGCAAGCCATGATAGTCTTCCTCGCTGTCCACTACACCACCAGTCTTGGTGGTCATAAATCTGCTAATCCAGTTAACCACACTATCATCCAGATTACTGATATAGATGACAAACCACAACAGATCTAGCACTGATCCCTGTGGCAACCACTAGTCACAGGCCTCCAGTCAGAGAGGCAACCATCTGCTACCACACTCTGGCTTCTGCCAAAGACAGTGTCTCATCCAATTTACTATCTCATCTAGAATGCTGAGTGACTGAACCTTCTTGACCAACCTCCCATATGAGACTTTGTCAAGTGCCTTGCTAACATCCATGTAGACAACATCCACTGCCTTGTCTTCATCCACTATCCTGATAACTTCCTCGAGAGACTCTATAAGATTGGTTAGACATGACCTATCCTGCGCAAAGCCATGTTGCCTATTCTTAATCATTCCACATCTATCCAAATACTTATATTTCCGGTTCCTGGTCATACGTTCCAGTAACTTTCCCAATATTCACTACTAGTCACCACTCCGTGGGTTTGGAGATTTCCCTTGAATTTCATAGAATGATAGAAATCTATAGCACATTACAGACCCTTTGGCCCACAGTGCTGTGCCGACTATGTAACTTACTCTAGAAGCTGCCTGGAGTTTCCCTAGCGCATAGTCCTCTATGTTTCTGAGCTCCATGTAACTATCTAAGAGAGTGTGAAAAGTCCCTGTTGTATCCGCCTCGACAACCGCTGCTGGCAGTGCATTCGACACATCCAACACTCACTGTGTAAAAAACCTACCCCTGACATCCCCTCCGCATATATTTCCAAGCACCTTAAAACTATGCCCCCTCCTGTTAGCCATGTTAACGCTGGGAAAAAATCCTCTGGCTCTCCACACACTCAATGCCCCTCATCATCTTATACACCTAAAAAAGGCTCCAAACATAAACAAAGAAATTTTACATTGCTTTGAGGATTTGTTAGAAGTAAACAAAATTATGAGGGTATAGATAGGGTAAATGCAAGCAGCTTTTTCCACTGAGGTTGGGTGGGACGACAACCAGAGGTCATGGGTAAGTGGGGAAGGTGAAAATTTAACGGGAACATTTGGAAAAGTTCTTTGCTGAAATGGTCGTGAGAGTGCAGAATGAGATGTCAGCACTAGTGGTGAATATGAGCTCGATTTCACCATTAAGAGAAGTTTGACAGGTACCTGGATGGTAGGGGTACGGAGGGTGATGATCCCGGTGCAGGTAGTTGCATTAGAGAGATTAAATGTTTTTGGCATTGACTAGATGGGCCAAATAGCTTGTTTCTGTACTGAACTTCTCCATGTTTCTGTGACAGAGAAGCTGGCCAAACTTGTTTGGAAGGGAAAAGGTAGGAGTGACAATGGAGCAGCAATGGCTGGAGTTTCTGGGAGCAATTCGAGAGCTGAGTAATCGATACATCCCAAAGACGTGGAAGCATTGGAATGACAGCAGGGCACAACCGTGGATTAAATGAGAAACCAAAACCAACATAAAAGCAGAGGAGAGGGCAAACAAAAGAGCAAAAGACCATTAGGAAGCTTTTAGAATCCAAAAGAAGACAACTAAAGGAAAGTCAGATGAGTTCAGGAGTGGAATTATTAAATGGTTGTCATTAATGAGTTTTGGTTGCACCCAACAGTCCACGGCATTTAGAGGAACGAGATATCCAGGGCCTCAATATCTCTTGAAAACCAAGATTCCCTGCACTAGTTACCATTCAACTTTTATTTTGTCAGATACATACAAACTCTACACCCTTAAAATTTCACTTCTGAAGAACTCCCACTTACCAAGTTCTCCTTTGCTAAAAAACATCCTGTCCCAATCCACACTTGTCAAATCCTTGTAAATATCATAAAAATTGGCCTTTCTCCAATTTAGAATCTCAAGAGAGGTCCAGGCCTCTGCTTTTCTGTATTTACTTGGAATCTCATGATCAGTAGATACAAAGTGTTCCCATACACTAATTTCTGTCACTCGCCCTAGATCACTTCCCAATAGCTTATTGCACACTTCTACATCAGGAATTTTACATACTGATTAAGGTAGATTTGATAAGCTCTACCCCATCTAGTCTTTTTACAGCCTAGGATTCCAGTCAATAAATGGAAAGTTAAAATCACTCACTTTATCAACCTTTGTTTCTTGGCATAGTCCGCAATCTCTCTACAGATTTGTTCCTTGAAATCCCTCAGACTGTTGGGCGCAAGCAAGTCCAAGTAATGGCTACAATATCATAATTTCATGTCCTGAGGTCTGAATGACATCTGTTTGGTGTCAAAAATGAACCTTGCCCTCAATGTCACTGAAACAAAGGAGCTGGCTGCAGACTACAGGAGAAATGGAGACAGGCTGACCCAGGATCTGCGGTTGAGAGGGTGAACAGCTTTAAGTTCCCTGGCACACACAACACCGAGGATCTCACCTGGTCTGTACATACTGGCTGTGTGGTGAAAAAGGCACAACAGCACCACTTTCACCGCAGGCGGTTCAGGAAGTGTGGGACGGGGCCCCAAATACTAACAACTTTCCACAGGGGCACAATTGAGAGCATCCTGACTGGCTGCATCACTGCCTGGTATGGGTGCTGTACTTCACTCAGTTGCAGGACCCTGCAGAGAGTGGTGCGGACAGCCCAGCGCATATGTAGATGTGAACTTCTCACTATTCAGCACATTGACAAAAACAGGTGTGTAAAAAGGACCACTGTGTAAAAAGGATCATTGGGGACCAGAGCCACCCCAACCACAAACTGTTCCAGCTGCTACCATCTGGGAAACGGTAGCACAGCCTGAAAGCCCGGATCAACAGGCCCAGGGACAGCTTCTTCCACCAGGCCCTCTGATTGATTAATTCATGCTGATACAATTGTACTTTTATTTATCCTGACTGTCCTGTTGTACATACTATTTATTATAAACTATTAAAAAATTTAACATTGCACATTTAGACAGAGACATAACATAAAGATTTCTACAACTCATGTATGAAGAATGTAAGTAATAAAGTCAATTCGATTCAATTCACCCTCTCCACTCTCTGTTCTGTCATTCTGGCTCCGATCCTCCCTGCAACTTTAGTTTAACCACCCACCCCACAGGGGAGCACCAGCAAGCCTTGCCACTAGGATACTCATCCCTTTCTAGTTCTGTTCCACTAACTAACAAATCCCCTATCACCCCTTTGACTTTCCTCTGCCAGGTAATTCCCCCCAACAGTTTCTAAAGTGTCCACCTGTTGTTGTGTGGGATAGCAACAAGAGTACTCGGCGATGGCTATTTAACATTCTCCTTCCTGACTCTCACCCAGTTTCCTGTGTCCTGCACCCTGGGTACAACTCACCTCTCTGCTCGTCATACCTATCACACCCTCTGACGCTTGGATGATGCGGAATTCATCCATTTCCAGCTCCAACTCCTTAAAGTGCAGCTGGATATACGTGAGGACGTCAGGGACACTGGAGGTCTCCCCGCCTTCCCACCAATATCCCCTCTAATTTGTAATGACCAGTGTGTGCAAAAACCTTGTACTGTACAATTTTTACCCAGTGACAACAACATGTGCAAACTGAATTTTATATAGAGAGGTTTTCATTTCAACAGCGAGCAAATCACTGTCAGTAAGAACTTTAATCTCCTCTGGTTGAGTCTTGATCGAGTTCATCTGCACTCTCACACAACCTATGTAACAGGTTAATGAAGGATTTACTCGCCACAGCTTTTGCAAACCACCTATTTGTGATTTTCTTGCTAAATGATGCTTTCAATTTCAGATTTCCAAATATCACTCCACTTCTTCCCACTTGAAAATTCTACAGCAACAATACAGACGGTATTGTACATAAGTATTTCCCCTCAAGTCTCACCCAGGTGACTGACAGTGGAGAACTCAGTGATGGTAATGCCAAGGAATACTGCCTTTAAGGACAGTAGTCCATCTCCCTGGAGTCTGGCACATTTCTGATGTGAAAGCTACTTGTTGCCCGGGGCAAAGGTGTTTGATATCATTACGTAGCCAGACAGAATTGGTGGAAGCGTGTTCTCACTGGTAGAAAAATGCAGACCGAGAGGAGGTAGAACAAGCAACAGACACAAAATGCTGGAGGAACTCAGCAGGCCAGGCAGCATCTATGGAAAAGAGTACTAATGCTGAATTCCTCCAGCAATTTGTGTGTGTAGCTTGGATTTCCAGCACCTGCAGATTTCCTCTTTGTGATTGGAGGTAGATCAAAGATGATTTTCTCAACTGGTGATGTAAAAGATTTTAGAGCCATAGAATAGAACACTACAGCACAGTACAGGCCCTTCAGCCCTCCATGTTGTGCCAACCCATATAAACCTTAAAAAAAAGAACTAAACCCACACTACCCCGTAACCCTCCATTTTTCTTTCATCCATGTGCCTGTCCAAGAGGCTGTTAAATACCCCTAATGTTTTAGCCTCCACCATCACCCCTGGCAAGTCATTCCAGTCACTCACAACCCTCTGTGTAAAAAAAAAACTTACCCCTGATGTCTCCCCTGAACTTCCCTCCCTTAATTTTATACATATGCCCTCTGGTGTTTGCTGTTGGTGCCCTGGGAAACGGGTACTGACTATCCACCCTGTCTATGCCTCTCGTAATCTTTTAGCCCTCAATCAAGTTCTAGACCTTTCATATTATTTCACATTTCATAAAGATTGAAACAGAATAGGCTGAAACACACTGTTCAAAAGTGCTGGCGTTCAATCCACTTGGTGCATTGACTCATTACATTTTTTGGGTGTTTGTTTGTCAGAAACACATCCAACAGATTTCCCATCAGAAGTGCAGAAAAATTCTGGACCTGATTTCAAATGAACCACTGAGCACTCTGAAAAAAAGGTGCGGCAGAGGCCGATTTCTCCCTTGTGCTTTTATTTTCAGTGTGAACTATGTAACATTGATGGTGATTAATGATCATTACTTTCAGGCGACAGCCCTCCAAACATGTGACGAACCACAGTAAAACTTAGTGAACCTGCCATGGTTGGGTCTTGGGTGTCGGACCAGCAGATTTTCTGTATTATTAGATGTTCTCATATTAATATATCATACCTCACTTCCAAATCACTGTTTTTAGACATCACATTACAGAATGATGTGTTCCACATAACCTCCAAGTTTAAAAGAAGCTCAGAAAATAAGGTCAAAGTAAGTTTCAAAGGCATCTGGGAAACAGAAACGTGCGAGTTTAAAGGGAGCAGAGATACCTGACTGACCTGCTTGAGGTGTTGAGCTACCTAAAATGCATTCTTGAACATATAGTGTAGATTTAAAGCATTAATTGGATTTAAATTATTTCATTAAATTAACATTATCTTGGATCTCTTAATCCTAATTCACAAGTTTAACGTAGGATTAACCCTTCTGCATTTGGATAACTACAATCTTTGTTCTTTTCTTTTGAAAAATGCAGTCACATGATAACACTATTCAAACTTCAGACCAAAAGTCTTTTTTTTCCCCACTTCTATTTTTTCCCAGGAAAAAAATACTATAAACTTTTTGCTATTTAAAATTGGTAACATTTGTCAATTCATGCTGTTGTTTAAAATTAAATTGCTTAACTCCCTGAAGCAAACTTGTAAGTTCACGAGCTAATAAAGAATTGAACAAAGAGGATTGTATATTTTACACACAAAGCAGCATAATGTCAATGCTCCTACATCATAAATTGGGAGACGAATGTACACATCCCAACCTTATTAGGTATTTGTACTCAATTTTTCCCACAGATGGTGAACTGCTAATCTTGGCTGGTTCATCAGGCATAGCATGGAGTAGATTTGAAGGGAGGTGGGGTGGTTTGTGTATTTGCGGCAGTGCTGGGAGGAAAAATCAGCATGAATGATGAATGTCTTTAATGTCCCTTCCTATAAAATACTCTACAAATGTTTCACACTTATTTGACCTTGAGCTTTTTTTTTCAAACATTAATACACTTTAGTCAGGATTACTTAGAATTTCAACATCTCTTTTCCAGCGAAAATAATAAGTGGGAAGGGGTATAATTTAAAGATCCTATATATTCAATTTAATCTACCCCATTCTAATGAGATGTTTATTCAGTTATTCATGCTATTGACAAGGCTCCGAATAAACCAAATGAGGACCAATAGGTGTGGTCCATTCTTACAACCAGTTCAATGGCATAATTTTAAACTCACTTCTCCACGTCTTCACATTTAGGAGCAGAATCACAAGAAGAGGTGGCAAATGACCAGGGAAAGCTTCACACAGAATCACAGAACAATTTTATAAAATTATTGTTGGCATGAAAGGAGATCATCAACCAGAACTATCCTCTCAATTCCAATCCTTTTCTCTTGCTCTGCATCACTCAAAAATTCCCTCTCATTTCCTTTCCAATTCTATTTGAAAGTACCATCTTAGTCTTTGACAGTACTGTCCTGTGGATATCCAATAACTGTGCTCTGGAAGTCCAATCCACAGTAGAATATTTGCTAATCTACAATGCTAGCAATGCACCTCACCATACTTTATGTCCAGTAATTTAACCAAGATTCCGATTTTCTAATCACAGAAAAGACTAAGTATTGATTTAAAACAAAGGCTAAGGTTTAAACTTTCATCTTATGCTGGATCATCTAATGTTATACTGCTTTTCCATATATATAATATAGATAGATGGATAGATAGATAGCTAGATAGATAGATAGATAGATAAATAAATAAATAAATAAATAAGGAATGACAGATAAGGTTGTGGCCTAAGGTAGAAGGAGTCAATTTTAGAAAATCTAGCACATCTATTTTTCAGCATAGTCCACTCCTACATTTACACACTTAGTCCAGCAGTCGTGTAACATACGAATCTTGGACCTCCAGAGAGTGTCCACAGATGGGTGATGTAAAAGATTTTGTTCCCTTTCTCCGAGTTCCTAATCCTTGCATTTAGATAGCTGGAGCTCAGCTCTGTCTGAGAGATCCATCGGTTCCCATTCCCTCATCAGCCGGAAGCTCCCCGGGGCCCGTGTACGGGTCGTGGGGCTGAGAGAGAGGGAAGAGGGCAGGACTGTCCCGGGGTTGCTGGTCACGGTCTCCGAAATTCAGAGGAATTATCCCGAAGTCGGTGTTTAAGATAAAAACACGGAGAATCGCTCTTACCTGCAACCGACATTTTCAAGGCCTCATGTGCTGCGCGCATGCGTGATACTCGGGGACGCCGTCAGCCTGACGCCTGCGCAGTTCATCAGCGCTTCAGTGCCTGATAAGAATTATTCTGGCAGGGCCTTTTGGGTAATACCGGTGCCATTAAACAGTTCTTGAAGCACCGATTCAATGTCCATATCTCATTTTTTTTTCGGGTATATAGAAAAAATCTGAAGCTTTTTTAACGCAGGAAGCGGCTCACATAAACAATGTATTCAATATCCACGTGTATCTAATGCCAATGTAAAATGTGGATATAAAACACAAGAGATTCTGCAGTGGCTGGACATACAGAGACGCGCACACACACAAAATGCTGGAGGAGCTCTGCAGTTCAGGTAGTAACTAAGCAGTGGAGTCCACAGTCTAGGCATGCTGAAGAGGCTCGGTCTAAAAGTTGTTTATTTATTCCTCTCCACAATTGCTGCCTAATCTTTTGATTTCCACCAGTATTTTGCAGAAACTAACAATCTTTTTTCCAAATTTTTCTGATTTTCCTTTTGTAGCCATATCCTGTTGGTCTGTTTCTTCCCTCTCCTCTTCCTCGTAAACTCCAGACCCATTCTCTCTCTGGAGCCGCAAAGCCTGACTCAGGCTGGCAACTCTTTGGTTTCCGACTCTGCTCCATCGAAGATTCACTCGCCAGTCTGCTGTCAGACTTTAGAGGTGCATTGTGTTACGAGACCGCAGGTTCGTTTACTGTGAGTGTCGCTTTAAGTGCCTGAGTGAGGCGGGTCTGTGACGTCACACAGGCGCTGCAGCAGAGACAGAGAGACAGAGGGGGGAGGAGAGGGAGAGGAAGAGAGGAAGAGTGAGAGAGACTTCAGCTTGTCACTGCTATGCCCAAAAGATTGGGTTGATCATCGGCATGCAGTGCACAACGGATGTGTGACTGTCACTTCGTATCATCCAGATGTGTGGATTTCCCTTACCTGGAATCGGGGTGTTCTGTGGTAACCACTTGAAGACGATATTCCTGTCACTGTCACCTGGTGATATTTCTAAGTGGATTTCGGAACTAATCGCCGGATACGATCTTCTGCGACTGTTATTTCGTTTATCCAGCGTGGAATGTGTGTGGAATTCTTCGTAATTGCCTTCTCTCTACATCTTCGTGTGGATTTACAAATCTCTCCTCTCACTCACTTATTCCGTGGATTACTGAACTTTTCCACTTTACCATCTTAAGACTTTAAGCATTGTTTCCCAATAGTTTGGAATACGTACAACACCGTTAATTGCTGTTTATTTCGTTCAATCTTTTAGATTTGGAGTAGATACTAATGAAGAGAGTAGTTTTAACATCGAAACCAGACTCCGTTAGTGATCTATTGCTGCTGGTACGTAAAAATTGCAACAACCCAGCTGTGAGTCAAAGTCCTTTAAAATAGGTGAAAATGACACAAAACATTGAAAAGAGCGGAGAAGAAGGAGTTTAACCAACTTCGTCCGGAGCCCTGAACAACGTCACAACCACAGTGAGCTCATCGTCTTGTTCAACCCGGAGAAAATCATGCAGGGAATTCATGCAGGTGTATAAGATGATGAGAGGCATTGGTCGTGTGGATAGCCAGGGGCTTTTTTTCCCAGGGCAGAAACGGCTAACACGAGGGGGAATAGGTTTAAGCTGCTTGGAAGTAGGTACAGAGGAGATGTCAGAGCTAAGGTTTTAAAGCAAAGAGTGGTGTTTGTGTGGAATGCATTGCCAGCGATGGTGGCAGAAGCGAATACAATAGAGTATTTTAAGAGTCCTATGATAGGTACACGGAGCTTAGGAAAATAGGTGGCTATGCGGTAGGGTAATTTTAAAGCAGTTTCTAGTGTAAGTTACATGGTCGGCGCAACATTGTGGGCCAAAGCGTCTGTAATGTGTTGTAGATTTCTATGATTCTCTGAAATTCAAGAGAAATCTCCTATTCCACGGAGCGGTGACTAGTTGTAACCTGTCATCACAGGGAGAGTGAGAGGGGGAACGGCAGGGGTAGATTTTAATATACTGATATGGAACAGAAACATGGGCAGGGACCAGATGGACAGAGTGGCCACTCTAGTGTACATTGTGAGTGTGTTAGAGACGATAAGAACCTGAGACACGGGATTTGATACAAACTGATTTATCTTTCACAGCTCCACAATATTAAACATCAGTCTAGTTTAAGTCTAACATCAGCAGAACAGACTCCTCCAATGCTCAGTGACCAGGGTTCAGTCCTGGGTGCGATGAGCAGCCGCAAGAACTGCAGAATCTGACAGTAACAGTCCCTCATGAACCTGCAGCTGCCTTCATCACCGTGATGGTTAAACATTTAACACGGAGCTGATTTGAACTTCCTCCCTGATGTGAAGTTGCTGGTGTTGCCGCAGCTGGGATGATTGAGTGAAACTCTTTGCTCACTCCGGACAGAAATGTGGCCTCTATTTATTGTGAACTCACCGGTGCATCACAAGGTGGGTTCACTGAATGAGTCTCTTCACACACACGGAGCAGGTGAACGGCCGCTTCCCAGTGCGAAGCTGTTGGTGAATCTGCGATGGCCGACTGAATCCCTTCCAAAATGAGACCCAGGGAATGATATCTCACTGCTCTGAACGTCATGGCGATGTATCCAATCAGATCACGGACATGGGCACGTGTTCGGGCTCTCCTTGCAGCGAGTGGGGCGCTGTCTTCTCCAGCATCTCCGTCTCCACATTCAAGGATCGGTTGCTTTCAAGCGCTGGTGAACTGACAGATACAGCGGCACTAACGAGCTGTTGTGTTTGTGAGTCCCAGCATGAAAGTCGTTCAGAGAGAAAAATCAAACTCCCACCCCAACCCCAGCTTAAAAAAAGAACGGCATCCCGATCATCAATCTACAAACCCCACCCCTCTGGACAAAAGGGAACAATAACATCGAGCCCCCCCCCCACCCCAAAGGTAACAACCCTACCCCGCACAACAGCGGAGGAGCCGGTGTCACCAGGGTAGCTGAAATCTGGAACTCACTGCCCGAGGTGGTGGTGGAGGCAGGTCCCTTCACAACATTTACGAAGAGGATGAGCATTGAAACTGCCGAGATACAGTCGGCTGTGAACCAAGTGCTGATGAATGGGACCCGTGTGGACAGTGAGTGGCTGGTCAGAACAGGTATTGCCGGCCAGAGGCCTGTTCCCGTGCTGTGTGATCCACCAATCCGGACATGCTAAATTAACGATGGTGGCACCGCGAGGCATTGATTTCAAAACTCCACACCCCTCTCCAAACTGAAATAAACCAGACTGCACCCCTTTCTCACCTCTGGGAATATCTGTTTCTGTCAAAGTAGCATAGAGATTGGTCACTTCTGCTAAACAACTGGCAACTGATGAAGTTCCTGTGTCTTCTTGCATTAATGTTGCTTCCTTACAGCAAAACTAACCCTCTCACTGTGTCAGAATCAGTGATTAAATCAGACCCCAAACACTGTGCTTTCATCCCTGCACTTTATAACTGGAACCATCTCACTGAGGTCTGATGGAGACATAGGATCACATCTCCTCTGCTTCTGACGTTTCAAATACCCTCAGAATGGTTTTCTGATTCAGTCTGAAGGTTATGGTACATTCAGCTCGTCATCAGACCTGAAAAATCATGTCTTCCCGCAGCTGGTTCCACCTGTTGGTGTGTCCTTTTTGGTCCACCTCCAGGGAAGCTGCATCTCCACACAGACTCCTCACTTGAGAATACACACAGTGTATTCTGTTGACTAATACACTGTGTGTGGACCCCGCTGGCAATTCTGGTGTTGTGACCCGAATCGAGACAAACACCACGCTGCCCACTCCACCAACAACACGGCACAGCCGGACACATAACAGGGGACTTTACATCCCACAACACTGGATTCAGTGATGAAACCCGTCATTAATGTTGTCCCACTGAAAAGTCCATTAAGGTGCTTTTAAATGCCAGCGCTCGCCCACAGGTGACGTCAGACACAGTTCCCACGCGCCTGACGTCACACATGGGCTCCCCACACCGGGATCTGCCCTCACGTGCGCGGTGTCTTACGTCACCCACGCGCTGCTGTGCTCGAGCTTTATCGGTTTAACGGCTGGGCTAATAATCACGTGACCAGCCCCTCCCCCACCGCTGCCAACAGAGTGTTCAGGAGCTGCGCTATTCCTATTGGTGCGAAGCGATGTCAATCACTGGTTACAACCAGTGGCGGAGGCGGACAGGCCGAGTGGGCGTTACCCCGCTGAGTTCGTCTCCCGCTCGAGCGCCGAGCGCCTCCTCAGAGCGGAGAAAACCTCAAAGTAAATGTCCGCTTTCTGATTTATTTCCATTTCCCTCCGAGGGAAGTTGGGGCGTTTGTGAACCGTCTCCTGCGGCCGGAGTCTGATGTATCCGCTCGGCCCGTCGGTTCGATGCCGTTTCCCCGGGGAGGGAGGGATTTTATTGACAGGATGAAGATGGTGAGAGAGGGGGCGGACAGGATGTTTGTCCCAGTGGGGACAGGAGGGGCTCAGCTGTGGAAATGTCTGAGCCCACGGTGGTGTCGAGCAGAGGGATTCACCACATGGGGGGCAAACACCGGCAGACTGTTGCCCTGCAAGCGGGGCCGGTGGTCCGGGCAAAGTGACAATTATTTGTGCTTTGTTGAGATTGTACCTGGAATATGGTGTAAAATCCCGCTCCCCAAACTAACACGGGTTATACAGACCAAAGAACAAACTGCCGGAGGAACTCAGTGGGTCGGGCAGCATCTGTGGAGGGAAATGGACCGTCAACATTTCGGGCCGAGACTCTCCCTCTGGACTGAGAGTGGACGGGAAATAGTCAGAGAAAAGAGGTGAGGGGTGGGGATGGGGCAAGAGCTGGGGAGTGAGAGGTGGATTCAGGTGAGGGGGAGGTGGGAAGGTGGAAATAGTGACAGGGGTGGGAGGTGAGTGGTTGGGGCAACACGGGGCTGCAGAAGATGGAAATTAATTCCATCGAGGATGAACAAAGAGGTTAGAGAGTATTTGTTAGAGAGAGTGCAATGAAGATACAATGAAGACTGATCCCTGGGGTGGTGGGGTCATCATATGAAGAAAGATCAAATGTGATAACCCTTTCATTTAGAAAAACGAGGACTGAAAGGTGAACATTGAAATGCACAACATCATTACCGGTTGAACCAGGGATCTCAGTCTCTGAAACAGGGGTGGACTGCCCGGGTCTGAGATGAGGGGAAATGTCTCCATTCCGAGGGTGGTGAATGTTTATAAATCCCCACCACAGAGGGCGGTGAAGACTCAGTGATTGTCCGCACGTAAAACAGATGTGTGGAGACCGAAGGGATGGAGGAAATGAGGATAGGGCAGAAACACGTGGCTGAGATGGGTGAGCAGCCGCCAACTTGCTGATGGTTAGAGGGGCTGAATTGCCTCCTGCTGTTTCTCACTTGATGTTTCAGTGTTCCTGTCCAGCAAGGCTCTGGAGGAATGTGAATAGAAATTAGTGTTTAGAAACACAAAACTGATTTAAATGAAACGTGAACATTTCCTTTTTGCGTCTGAGTTATGTTTTGGACCTGGATGGGAATTGAGCCGGTGACTCTGTGACCTGGACGTGGAGGGAAAAGGATCGGGGAAGATATGGTGTGGAAAAATAATCATGTATCTGGGGTAAATATGGAATAATGTGGGGAATGCGGTGGATGGGTCGGGCAGCATGTGAGGGGCGAGGAGCAGAGTCACCAGTTCAGGAGGGAGACCCTCCACCCGTCACCTGATCCCGGTTCCTGTTCACGTTTTTCTGCAGATCGGCAGCATCTGCGGGTCACTGCTCTACGTGTACGTGTAGCTTCATCTTCCCCGTTCAGACAAGGCAGTGAGATCCGGATCTGTCACGTCCTCTCGTTGTGGTGGACAATATGGTTTTTCTCTGCAATACTTTCTGCATGTTTCATTCCACTGTTTTGAGGTGCTGAAGTGCTGCCAATGTTTCTGGGTGTCTGACCCGTTTATGTGAGAATTTAGCCTTTTGCATTTCTCTGAGTTTCTCAAAAATGTGTAAAGTTTAGTTCAGCTTCACTTCAGAATTTCTAAAGCAACACCCAGTCAGTCAAATTGCTCCACACAATTAAAATAGCTTATTACATTTTTTTTCTATTTTTGTACTATATATATAAGTATATTCTTATTTTAAATTACAATTGTTAAAATCTATTGTTATGAATTAGGTTCTACTGCTGCCGCAGGGACAACGAATTTCATGTCATATGCCGGTGCTATTAAATCTGATTCTGATATTGATATGGGAGACCCATCACCGGTCACCAGTTCCCAGTTACCGCGGATCGTAATGTGAGATTGAATCCTTTTCCATATATTTGCTTTCCTCAGAAATGACAACAGTTCAGTTTCCTACTTTGGTTCCAGATCAGAAGCTCAGTCTGTCTAATATTTCCACACAAATGGGGAATTTGTTTATCATCATCATGTACTGATCTACAGTGAAAATCTTACCTGATGTACCATCCACACAGATCGATACATTACGACGGTACATTGAGCTGATATACAACAAAATAATCACTGTAACAAAGCATTGTGGCTGCAGGGAAAGTGCAGTGCAGATAGACAAATGGTGCAGGGTCACGTCGAGTTACATTGTGAGGTCGAGACCATTTTATCATTCATTTGGCTTTTAACTGCAGACAGGAAGCCGTCCTTGAGCCGGGTGGTTCGCGCTTTAAGGCTTTTGTATCTCTTCCCCGATGGGGGAGCGGGTTTGCAGCGAGAATGACCAGGTTATGAGGGTCTTTGAGTACATGGCCTGGTTTTCCGAGGGAGGGCAAGTGTAGGAAGAGTCCATGGAGGGGAGGCTTGTTTCTCTGATGTTCTCTGCCCTCCAAAGTTCTCTGCAGTTCCTTGCAGTCATGGGCAGAGCAGTAGCCAGACAAAGGCGTGAAGTATCGACAAGAAGCTCAGAGACCTCGGCCTTCACACTGCCTTGTGTAGCTGGATCCTGGACTTCCTGTCAGATCGCCGGCAGGTGGTAAGAGTGGGCTCCATCTCCTCTGTCTCTCTGACCCTCAGCACACATACCCCACAGGGTTGTCTCTTTGGCCCTCTCCTTTACTCTCTGTGCACCCATGACTTGTGTTGCCACCCACAGCTCCAATCTGCTAATTAAATTTGCTGTCAGCACTACATTGATTGGCCTAATCTCAAATACTGATAACAATCGATCAAATGCATCTCTGTCCAAACAAACATTTCACCCTTCTTCAGGAGATTGGTCAGAGGAAGAGCAAAGCAGCAAAGTTCTTCCAGAAACTTCTCAGCGTCAGAATAGGAACTGAAGAAATTGCCTGGACTTTTGCCCGAACAGGAGCCAACTTGCTTTGACCTACAACATAGCCAAGACAGGTCACAGTGGCATGGCGGTCACTCTTAGCCAAGTTAACTGTAAGGCTGGACTGGGAAAGCCTGTCAAATAGCTTTTCTACTGCAGAGATATGCTCTTCCCAAGTGGCACTCCTGTGACTAAGTCATCAATATAGGCATCTGTATGTTCTAATCCTCGAATTACAGAATCAAACATTCTCTGGAATGTTCCTGGATTATTTTTCCTTCCAAAAGGTAAAACATTGTATTCACACAAACCAGATGGTGTCACAAATGCAGAAATTTCTCTACCTCTGTCCATCAATGGAACACATCAATATCCTTTCAAAAGATCAATCTTTGTAAGAAATTTAGCTTTTCCAACATTATCGATGCAATCATCCACCCTAAGGATAGGATAGGCATCTGTTTTTGTTACTGCATTTACCTTCCTATAATCAGTGCAAAATCTAACACTACCATCAGGTTTGGGCACAATAACACAGGGTGAGCAATCTGCTGCTAAAGGACTAATAATACCATTTTCCAGTATATATTCAATTCCATGCTCAGGCAATTTACACTTTTCTGCATTCATGCAATATGGGTGTTGTTTAATTGGTTTGGCTTGACCATTATCTACATCATGTGCTGCAACCGTGGTTTGCTTGGGAACAACGGGGAATACATCTTTAAACTCCAGAATTAATTCCTTCAGCTGTTGTTGTTGCTTTGGCTGCAGATGAGCCAACTTGTTATCAATGTTTTCCAGAACAACCGAGTTCATTAGCCTAACTGGGACCACGTTTGGCTTGTGAAAATTCTCAGACGAGTCAATTGTTTCATTCGCAGGTTTGCCAGATTCATATGTTTTGACAACAACACTCACAGATGGTGCCTGCTTGTCAAAATAAGGCTTTATCATATTTATGTGTACCACCTGTGTTAGTTTACATTGGTCGGGTGTTTTAATAACACAATTCAGATCATTAATTTGAGAGACTATTTTATACGGTCCATTGAGATTCGCCTGAGGTGGATTTGTCAACATTCTTCAACATAAGGTAAGCACCTTATCCCCACCTGGTATTTTCTTTCGCAAGCCCTCCTATCAAACCAACACTTCATTTTGTTTTGAGAAATCTAAGTTTTGTCTCGCTAGACCTCAGGTGTGGAGTAGTTTATCTTTGATCTTCAAAACATAGTCTAACAAGTTAACATGTACATCCCCATTAATCCACTGTTCCTTTAACAAGGTCAAAGTTCCCCTCACTCTACAACCAAATACAAGCTCAAATGGAGTAAATCCTAGTGTTTCCTGTACTGACTCTCTTACTGCGAACAAAAGCAAATGTATTCCTTCATTCCAGTCTTTTCCATTTTCAACACAATATGTCTCAATCATGGCTTTGAGGGCAGAAAGAAATCTTTCTAAAGCCCCTTGTGATTCTGGATGGTATGCAGATGATGTAATTTGTTTAGTTCCCCGTTCATAAACTACCTGCTGGAATAATCCAGATGTAAAATTACTTCCTTTATCAGACTGGATTTTTTTAGGCAAACCAAATAAAGTAAAAAACTTGGTAAGACCCTTCACCACAGTTTTAGCTTTAATATTTCTGAGAGGTATTGCCTCTGGGAATCTGGATGCAGTACACATAATAGTTAGCAGATACGGATGGCCAGCTTTAGTCTTTGGCAAAGGGCCAACACAATCCACTTTAAATTTTGAAGAGGACATACCCTCTGGACTGAGAGTGGACGGGAAATAGTCAGAGAAAAGAGGTGAGGGGTCGGGATGGGGCAAGAGCTGGGGATTGAGAGGTGGATCCAGGCGAGGGGGGAGGTGGGAAGGTGGAAATAGTGACGGGGTGGGAGGTGAGTGTTTGGGGCAACACGGGGCTGCAGAAGATGGAAATTAATTACAAAGAGGTTAGAGAGTATTTGTTATAGAGAGTGCAATAAAGATTCACCAGACTGATCCCTGAGGTGGTGGGGTCATCATATGGAGAAATATCAAATGATATAACCCTTTCATTTAGAGAATCGAGGACTGAGAGGTGAACACTGAAATGCACAACATCATTACCGGTTGAAGCAGGGATCCCAGTCTCTGAAAAAGGGGATGGACGGTCCGGGACTGAAATGAGGGGAAATGTCTCCACTCCGAGGGTGGTAAATGTCTGTAAATCCCCACCACAGAGGGCGGTGGAGACTCAGCGATCATCCTCACATAAATCAAAGGCCGGCAGTTGTGTGGAGAGCGAAGGGATCGCGGAAATGAGGATTGGACAGAAACATGTGGCTGAGATGGGACAGCAGCCGCCATCTTGTTGCTGGTTAGAATGGCCACATCCTGCTGTTTCTCACTTGATGCTTCAGTGTTCCTGTCCAGTGAGGCCTGAGGAAAGTGAATAGATATTAGTGTTTATAAACATAGATTTATTTAAATGAAACCAGAACAATTCTGTTTTGGAGCAAACATGAGGAAGTCAGCAGATGCTGGAAATGTGAACAACAACACACACAAAATGCTGGTGGAACACAGCAGGCCAGGCAGCATCTATAGGGAGAAGCCCTGTGGACCATTCGTTCCTGACGTTCCTGCTGTGTTCCTCCTGCATTTTGTGTGGGCAATTCTGTTTTGCGTCTGAACTGTGTGTTGGACCGGGATGGGAATCGAACCCGTAACCGCGACCCGGGGAGGTGGAGGATCGGACGGGGAGATACATAAGAAAAATGCAAAACGTATCTGGTGTAAATATGAAATAATGTGGGAAATGCAGCTGTGGGTCGGGCAGCGTGTGAGGGGCGACGAGCGGAGTCACCGGGACACGTGGGAGACCCACCACCGTCACGTAATCCCGTTTTCCCTCGTAGCAGGGTAGTTCCTTTCAGAGGCCCCGCCCACCGCTGTGATGACGCCCTGATGACACTGCGCATGCTCAGTGCTGCAGGGGCAGTGTTTCTCGTTCTTTGTTGAAGTGGGTCGGTGGTCGGATTGGCAGCGGGTCCGGGTCCTCGCCCCCTGGGGCGGGGAGCCGGAGACGGATTATTCTCTGCGGAGCGACACCAACGACTTTCCATTGGTGAGTGTTGATGCCGGTCCCGAGCTTTAACTTTCCCTTTATCTTAAAAGTCCATTTAAACTTCAGAGTCCCATTCGCTTTCCCGAACTCAAACAAGAGAAAATCTGAAGTTGCTGGAAATGCGAGCAACGCGCACAAAATGCCGGAGGAACTCAGCAGGCCGGGCAGAATCCAGGAAAAGAGGACAGTCGACATTACCGGCCGAAACCCTTCGGCAGGACTGGAGAATAAAAGGTGGGGGTGGGGAGGGAGAGAGAAACACAAGGCGATCGGTGAAGCCTGAAGGGGGAGGGGATGAACTTTCCCGAACTGACGGCCTCGCCTCGCTTCCTTCACAGAATCTGCCGGGGTCGGTCCGGGTTGTGTGTGTTTCATACGGTTCTGGTCGCCCCCATTCTCGGAAGGATGTCGGGGCTTTGGACAGGGCGCAGATGAGGTTTACCAGGACACTGCCTGGATTAGAGGGCATGAGCTATAACGAGAGGCTGGACAAACGTGTTGTTTTCTCCAGAGCGGCGCAGGCTGGGGTGAGACTGGATGGACGTTTAAAGATTACGAGCGGAATACGTAGAATATGCAGACGATATATTTTTCCCCAGAGTTCAAATGTCAAAGATAAGGTAGGTTGCAGAAGATGTGAGGGGCAAGTTTGTTTTCCTCACGGAGTCTGCTGGGTCGGTCAGTGGAATTTGCACCCTCCGCAATAATCACCCTGCGCGCTCACACAACCCCGGGTGGGGGGTGGTTTATTTTCATCCCGTTCGTTGTTGAAGCGGATCGTCTGCGGGGGAGGGGTGGTAGAGGGAGGGAACGGGTCCTCGCCTCCTCGGGCTGGAATTCAGATTCCCATCGGTGAGTACTGAGGCCAGTGTCAAGTCTGGTTGTCTGATGTTGGGCAGTGAGTCCCGGTAACTTCCCGAGCTGTCGGCCATTTACTCAGTTACTGTGGAACACAGCATTTTGTGTGCGGAGGAATTTCTTTAGCCAGAGTGCAGTGAATTTGTGAAATCAGCAGAGCGAGCTGTGGAGGCCATGTTGGAGGTTATTTAAGAGGGAGATTTTGTAGGTTACGATAAGAAGGCCGTGGAGTGGGGCTGTGAGGAGGGGAAGAAAAAGATCAGCCGTGATTGAACGCCGGAGCAGATTCGATGGGCCAAGCGGCCTAATTCTGCTCCTGTGTCTTATGGACCCGGTTTATTGTCGGGGAGACGCACCGACCGGTCACGGTATCCTGCTTTCCGCTCTGATTTCGCCGCAGATCTGCAGCCTGCAGCTTTTTTCCCCGAGGCCCCCCACCCCTTCCGGCTGTGATGTGAAAATCACATCGCGCATGCTGAGAGTCCGCGGAATGGCAGTGATTTTTGGCCGACAGAGTACAGTCACCATTTTGTGCTGCGCAGCACAAGCATCTTTTCCTTTGTTGAGGAAATCTGATATTGCCAATGAGTCCCGTTAACTTCCCAAACTGTCGACTTCACCTCGCTTCCTGGAACTTCTCAAAAACTTTTTCAGTTCAGATAAGCCGGTTTTAAGCCTGGTGATATGTGCTTCGGGGCTGTTCTACCTTCTCCCTAATTGGGGTGGGTGAGAAAGGAGAATGTCCCAGGTTGTGGGGATCTTTCATTTTACCGAGAGAGTGGGAAATCCAGAAAGAGTTCATGTAGAGGAAACTGTTTTCTGTGATGAGCTGATCTGTGTCCGTAACTCTGCAGTTCCTTGCAGTCACCATACCAAGCCATGAAGTATCCGGATGGAAAATATGCTGCATTGATAACATTTGGTGATGGGCAAAGCATACCAAAGTTCTTGTGGTTTGTTCTAGGTTTGTTCCTTTGGGATCTTTTATACAGTAGTATTGTGGTGAACATTTGTTCCATAATGACAGACGAGGTAGCTCATTAAACTCAGCAGTTTTATTGTGATAAACTTAAAATAGACCAGCCAGCAGGACCCGGAGAGTGAACCTAACCAGTGTCATACAGACAAGGGAGGTAATCTTCACACACCCCACTTACAGTTAGGGTGGCCCAGAAATAGACAAGCAAAAACTGTACAATCCAAGCTAAAAGGTAACAATAAATGAACTGGAACATACCATCATAACCCCACAAAAGCATTTTCACACAAGAACAATAAACAGAGCTGTTTGGATTTGGGTATTTGATCCTCCACAATATTCCACGTGCGATTTTAAAATGGATGTGGCAGTGTTTTTTTAAAAGGTCGAGTTGCAAGATCGACAGCAACCTGGCATGGATGGAGTGCACACTTGGGAGTGGTCCGTCACTGGATCGAGCTCAGACCCTCCGTTCGCGAGCCGGGAGCTGATACTGCACCATCAGCCGACTCCACAAATGTAGGTGTGGGCTGTCGACCAGACCCTCCTCTCCTCCCCCCATCCCCCTCCTCTGAGAGTGTCACAGTATGTATCATTAATTCCGTATCTGTGTATTGCTAGAGGACCATCAGTGATCGTCCTTGATCCCTTCTCCCACCTGGTTCCATCTGCTCATTCCTCACTCATCTCGTTCAACCGTTGTCTAGCCTGTATCCAGCCACCTCAGTGATGTATATCAACCATCTTGTTCAACCTCTGTCCAGTCTGTATCCCACCACCTCAATGATATATATCAACCATCTTGTTCAACCTCTGTCCAGTCTGTATCCCACCACCTCAATGATATATATCAACCATCTTGTTCAACCTATATCCCACCACATCATTCAGTCTTTCTTTTAACCTTTGTCTTCATCAATTCTGTTGCACTTTTAGCCTCGGAGTTAATACAGAATCGGTCATTATTACATGGATCTGTGAGAGGATCATCAGGTTCCAGTTCTGTCGGTGTGGTAGTATGAGTTTTTGAACTGTGAATGGCTGAGACACTGCAGCACATTACTGGCAGCAAAGAGTAATGGGAGAGTAATAAGCCTGGGGTGGAGACTCCCAACAGTGTGGAACTGGCTTCAGCCCAGTTCCGTATTTCTGCAGATGGGGCTGAATGGTCCTCCTTCCCCAATGAATCAGAAGTGGTGACTGGGTGTCTGGAAATTTGTTGCAGGAAAATTCCTGATTAGACTACTCCATGTGAGACGTGGGGGGAGTGTGTGAGGATTCCAGGGTAGGTAAGTAGCAGGTACAGCTCTGTGACCCTGTGATGGTTGGCCTGGAATGTCACCCAGTAATGAACCCGCAGGTGACATTACCTGTATTTATGAGCGGTTGAGTAGGTGTTTCTGATCTGGGTTCCGATGTCTGGTGATCGAGTTCATTTGGAAACAATCACTGCTAATCTGAGGAGAGAATGAGTTCCCATTCCATCCGTCATAGGATGAAGCTGTGATTAAATGGGCTGTTCCATCTTTGCACCAGGAAAAATGGTTCAGATGGTGTTTGGAAATCCACCCTCAGTCTCAAGTCTCTGTCAGATAGTGAAAATCAAACAGAAGCTTCAGATGCTGCAGATCTGCACCAAAACCTGAAAATATTTGAAGACTTTGTAACGAAAGTTGTGAACGTGAATCATCAAATTTGTTCCTTTCCCCACAGCTGTTCCTTACCTGTTGAGTGTTTCTGGTAATTCCAGTTTCTCTTTATTACATTCACCCTGGAATAGCTTAAATTTCCAGAAAAGATTGCTAATCACCTTCAGGGTTACAGGAGGAAGGCAGGAACATGCTGTTGGAATAAAATCAGCCATGGTTGAATAGTGGAGTAGACTTGATGGACTGAATCACCTAATTCTATTCCTGCGTCTTCAGTCTTACCATAACTGAACGATGACTCCTTCCTATCCCATGTAAGGGTTTGTGACATGTGACGGACAATTATAGATTTCTTCACTCAGATCATTATATTTGTCTTTAATAATTAAATTTCAGTGAGCTTATGTTTTTTGGTACATTGAGCAGAAATGTTCCCCTTTGCATTGTTAACGTGTTTCATTGTCTTTCTGTTTAAAGTTAGACCTGTGTTGAGAGATTTATTGGAAGAAAAGCCCACATCTGGAAGCAAACCACGACTGTAGACGAGGGAACAGCAGCAAGTGAACCTGCCCAAGGACTGAGAGCATCAACTGGACAGAACCCATCTGACTCAGAGTTAACATTCATTCAGTCAGGAGAAAGTTTGGTGAGTCTCATTTACTCAGACATTGGTCCTGTCCCCATTACATACCTGCACAAAGATAGGAAATAGTTGGAGTGAGACAGAATGTGCCCAGAAGTATCAGTTGCCTCTGACAGATCCAGTTGCAATCACTCCAGATTTGGTAATGTGTTGTCAGCAGTCCAGCTCTACAAAGTCATTCACATTACCTCAGTGTTTGATCATTTGCAAATCTTGCATCTTCTGAAGTAGCTGCAGTGGGGGTTAGTTCTGAATGGGGAGAGGGAGACGGGAGTATTTATACTTAAGATCTTAAAAAAATGTAATTGTTTAAAATTATTTGCTGCAAACTCATTACCCATAACCTATACATTCTCAACCAAATTATTGACATAGATGACAAGTTGCAATAGGTGTAACCATGGAAAACATCACTAGGCACTGGGCTCAAGTGCAATAAACAGCCTCTCATCATCACACTTTGCTTCGTACAATCCAGCTGTTCCCAGACTCTGGGGTTGTGTAACAAACACAATGTTCGCAACAAGATTAGACAGTAATTAATATAAAGAGATTCTTAGGGCACATGAACTGTCTGATCCAATGGACCAGATCCTTCCTTGTTTACAACTTAATTTGCCCCCGGACCCATCCTCCCAGGTCGCGCCCCAAACACCCTCCACCCCGGCAATCCCACCACAACACTCCCACGATTTATCCCACACCTGTACACGTAGACAGATCCCCTTCACCCATGTCCACACTTCCAGCTTCGGGAACCACAACTAATTGATCCCACAATCCTGGCTCGGGAGCAAAACTGAAACCAGGGCTGCAGCACTGGAGAGCCCAGACTGTGCAGGTGTCGGGCTCAGACCCGACCCTTTCCCATTGCAACCAGTCATGTATTTACACGAACCTGAGATCAGCGCCTTCCTCTCCGCTGCCCGCTGACATCAGCTGGGGTTGGCATTGTGCTGCCATTTGCAGGAGGTCCCTGCGTAACTACCTATGGCCGGAGGTCGGAGGGAAACTGTAGAGTGTTTGTCCTTTCATGGTGACACCTCTGAACTCTACATTAACTCCATTCAAATGACTCTGGGTGAAAATTAATGACCAACAAACATGATTCCTCTCGGCGATCAGCTGTCTGAATGGTTCACTCAGTTTTAGATTAAGCGGTATCTGTGGTCCACATTGTCAGATTGATTAGTTTCCGAGGAGACAAAGAATGCAGAGATTTTGTTCACTGACACAAATCTGTGTTTACCCTGCTGGCAATTCTGGTTTACACTAGCAAACACGTTGTTTATGAAATTAGTGAACAACAGGACACCGCACTGATTGAACCACCTCAGATCAAATCACCCTGAAGATCCTCCCAGGAAACATTTGGGGTTTTGTGACCCAACTCGAGAAAAAGGCCATGCAGCCCAGCCGTCAACAACATGGCAAAGCCGGACACATATCAGGGGACTTTACGTCACACAGCACTGGATTCAGTGATAAAGCCCGTTAAGTTTCCTCCTTTGTACCCTGAAATCATTAAAAACACCCATTAAACAGCTTTTGAAAACAAGATCTCACCCACACATAACGTCACTCTGCGCCTGATGTCAGGTCTGGGTTCCTCACACCGGGATCTGATGCAGCGATGCGTGCAGTTCCTTGTGTCACATTCACACTGAGACATTTGATCTTTAATGCATAAGGTAAAAATCACCTGACCCACCACCACGGTTAACAGAGGGTTTATGAGCTGAGCTATTCCCATTGGTGCGAAACAATGTCAATCACTGGTTACACCCAATCACGGAAGCAGAGTAGCCGAGAGATTGTTGCCACTGCTGAACCCATTTCCTGCTTCTGCTGAACTCCCCGTCAGAGCGTAACAAACCTCAAAGTAAATGTCCCACTTCTTGATTTATTTCCATTTCCCTCCGAGGTAATTTGGGGCATTTATAAACCCGGGAGTGAGTGATCTGGCAGAAGGATGAGGGTGAGGGATTTTACTGAGAGAGTAAAGATGGTGTGAGGGGGGAGGACAGCATGGAGCCTCAGAGGATGTTTGTCCCAGTGGGGGATCAAGGAGCAGGATGGGGGAAGGAGCCAATTAATAGTGAGGGAAGGGACGAGCTCACCATTGGAAATGTCTGAGCACACGGTGGTGGTAAGCAGACATATCCACCACTTTGGGGGGCAAACCCTGACAGACTGTTGATCTGGATTGGAGTGGTGTTGGGGTGCAAGGATGGACTGGTCTTGGGTCATTGAGTGACTGGATGGGCTGAGAGGCCTGTTCCTGTTGTCTGTGCGTCTATTGAGAAAGAATAACCAGACCCTTTTTGGGTCTGCAGGATTTCCCATTGGCTGTCGTAGGGTCCGGTGCTTGGAGCCCATTTGACCATAAGACAAAGAAGCAGAAGTCAGCTATTCAGATAGTCAGCCATTGAGTCTGCTCCGCCGTTTCAACATGAGCTGATCCAATCTCCCCTTTAGTCTCATTCGCCCGACTTCTCACCATAACCTTTGATGCCCTGACTGCTCAGATACCTATCAATCTCTGCATTAAATACACCCAATGACCTGGCCTCCACTGCCAC